>NC_063022.1:0-1200000 GCF_020509005.1 Fulvia fulva
CCCTAACCCTAACCCTAACCCTAACCCTAACCCTAACCCTAACCCTAACCCTAACCCTAACCCTAACCCTAACCCTAACCCTAACCCTAACCCTAACCCTAACCCTAACCCTAACCCTAACCCTAACCCTAACCCTAACCCTAACCCTAACCCTAACCCTAACCCTAACCCTAACCCTAACCCTAACCCTAACCGGAGGTCATTGCCGATCCGAGCGACGGCGCCCAACAGAGAAGCTGTTCCTGTGGGAAATGTCGGGTGACAGGGTTTGCTGAGCGCACATCGTTGGGAACGTGCCGCTTGTGACGTCTCGACAGCCGGTGTCTGGAGGTGCACGAGATCCGAGCGGGAGCTCGAGAAGGTATCATCGTCTCAAAACCAACCGTCTTGACCTTTCTGAAGACAATCACCAACAACCTCGTCACCCCGACCTTTAACTAAGGTGCCTAGGAAGCTCGGAGGCCTTCGGGGAAGACCCGTAGTCTCCTCGGCGCAAGTGTCCATTCCTGCTCTTGGGTGAGTGCGATTGTGCCGCGGATAGGCTTCCATGTCTGCACGGTAATTGACGAGCTCGATGAAAATTGTCCCATCGGTAGCAGTTCGAAGCTTGAACAGGCAAGTGCGGGTTGTTCGCCTCTACGAGGGGACGATGCAATCCTGAGGAGGAGCTCGCCGATAGATTGAGATTGGTGGCAACCTGGCTGGGCTTGACACGCTGACAGCTGGTTAGTCCTGGCGGATTCATAGCAACGGATCGGTATAGAAGGCTTCAGAGACAGACTCATTGCTAGGAGTGTTGATGTTACAGAAGCATAAGCGGCGTGAAAAGACCAGAGGTCAGAAGAACACGACATGGAGTGGTCGTAAGAGTTGTGCTTAGAAGTCCAGTTTGTCTATGGCGGTGAGACGATATGGGGCGCTCGTTGAGGGGGCTGGCAGACAGGATGTTCGTAGAAGGCGACAACTCCGGCGGCCAAGAGTAATGTCTGCCGTGAAGCCCTCATTCTTTCGTGAGTATCCTGGACCTCTTTTGGAAGCTGGCCTGCCTACGATGATCGGTGGGGAAACGAGCATTGTAGTCTTTGACGAAGGCTCTCTAGGGCATCGTATTGCATTTGTAGTTGCAGTGTACCACTTCCGCCAGCACATGAAGTAGCGGTCGTTCGACTGAGTGTGCAGGCGCTAACGTGGTGGAAGGAGAAGTGGCATGAACTTGTCTTCGCGCTCTTTCCTCGACGCTCTGCCTGCAGTCGTGCGTTGCGAGGCTGCTTGCCGGTGCTGCGAGCTGTACTAATGCGTCGTGGCTTGTAGTCTGACGAAATGGAGTCGGGTTGGTTCTCTGCGCTGCCACATCCGCTGTCGTAAGCAAAACTGTTGCGTGGACAAGCAGTTCAGGTTGTCTGGAATCGGCCACAAGCGCCATCCGGTGTCCACGTTCGCTTTGATGACCTCCGCCGTTTCCCGTCTCATCTTTCACGCGCATATAGTACCAACTGGAGAGCTGCCACCGCTGGATAACCTTAGCTGGTGACCACATGATCTGCCATCTCTTCCTGCTGGACTCGTTGGCGGTGGGGCTCGGGCGGGCGCTGGAGGCTCGTCACTTGTCGCCTGTCACCTACTGTCGCACTAATGACTTTATCGCATTCGTGGTTGTGTCTGGCCAATCTTGCTCTGGAGACATGGGCGTGAAGACTCGAGCTCGAAGCCAAATGCTGTGCGGTAGTGTCGAAAAGGGCACCTTGATGCAAAACGATCCGTGGACAGCGTTGTGTATAGTTTGGTGCCAAGGTCTGTCGTCACCGTGATTTCGAGCAACTGGCAGTCCCCGGCTCATAAAGATCATCGATATCGGGGTCTCCGACACATCGATGTGTTCTGGGTTGTAGCGTGGATAGGACGAAGTTCGACTCTTTGCTACCGAGAGAAGTTGGTGCTGCGCTAGACGAACGTTGCAGTAGGCAGATATCATGTCCACCACCTACAGGAGGCACTTCAAGATGCTTCTCAGGTAGCTGGGGTGTACTCTTGGTATGCAGTATCACCCAACCCTCGTCATCAGGTTGCTGGACAATCGCTGGTGCACGTACAGGCGTCGCAGCGTGAGTGCGAGTGTTGAACAGAAGCGGATGATCCGGATGAGTGACATCGTGGCCACGACAGGCCGCTGAGCATGTTCATTGTGGGATGTGATACTGCTGAGGGCGCTGCCTCCTGTCAGCAGCAGGCTTCGTCCAGAGATGATGGCCGTCAAGCACCGTGAAGGAAGAGCCCGGCGGCGGACGATGGCTGACGTGCTGCTTCGGCAGTAACAGCTATCCTTGGATCAAACCCCTCACACTCAGCCCACCGGCAAGCTGAACGGCTGTCATGACAAGGCGCAGGCGCAGGTGTCGCGGCGCTGGTCGTAGCTGTGAAAGTCGTCGACTGAGAGCGGCTGTTGCTATAGCAACCGGCGCGACACGACCTCACTTCATGCTTCATGATGTCCACTGCCTTCATCGCCGGCTCGTCCTCATCTCATCCTTCTCATCCTCACCAACCCCGAGCCATCACCGCGATACCTGCGCCGACTCTCTGCCTCTGCTACCGATCATGGCGCCAACTCTTCACGCTTCTCAAGCTCCATTGACTGACAAGAGGTGGTCTCACGGATAAGGGTCGAAGGAAAAGAGGGTGGAGGAGGATGACACGATGGTGGTAGTGATGGTGTTGAAGCCGCCGGGCGCAAACTGGACACATCTCTGGCTGGTCATGTCAGCTCTGAAAAGGCGACGGATCTGCAGACTGAGTCCTGCGATACTCTGGCAGACGGGGCCACCTCACCGGAATCTATGCTGGCTGGCTGCGTGATGCGGTACCGCTGCGTGGACGCCGACAATGCGTGGAGATCCCCTCTCCGCGCCGGCAACATATCTGGTTAGTCGATAGGATCTTCTGGCAGCAATGCGTCCAAGCACCTGCTGCTTGCAGTGCGTCTCCTTCGACCACCGTGTACAATTGATCTGTCAATACCGTCAGCTTCATCTCCGGCCTCACCGATATGTCACACACCATCATGCCAGCACCAGCAACACCAGCAACCACCCAGCAACGACATCCCACGACACGATTCGAACGTCGTATCGAATGTACCGGCCACTCGGAGATGGAAGCCATGTCGTATGTGACGTTGCATGAAGCTGGTGGTGGTGTTTCGCGATACCACCTCCCGGTCGCAAACCTCGCACGACGCATCGACACATCAACGCCGACTTCATTCATCAACCACGCACGCCCCGACGATCCGATCATCACCATACTGCATTTCCTGTGTTGTATCATCGTCCTGCGTCGATCCAAGTCCTGAAGCTCGGGTGGTGTCACGCAACTAAGAGGCGTTTTGCTCGTAAATCGGTACCTTGGTGCTGGCGAAGCCAGGATGCGGTGGCGTGTAGCGGTTGGGCAGGGGATGGGGGCGGGGAACGCGCTGTTAAGCGGCCCGCGGCAGCGTACGACTGAGCCCACAGCGAGGGAGGTGACGACTGAGGAATACGAAGTACTCCGAAGGAGGAAAGGTTAGGATCAAGGGCGAGGCTTGGGAAAAGTTCCTTAGTACTATAGTACTAGAGAACAGCGCGAACACCATCAATTCCACCACCACGCCTCCTACACACTCAAAACACATACGGATCAACTCTCCTCTTCATTCTGCACCGATCCGTCTCTTCAGATATGCGAAAATCGCAAAGGCGAGAAAAATGACATTTCGGGGATCATCAAATTTTGATGGGGTCATCAAATTCCAGCGACAGACCTTCAAATTCCAGCGCACGAGACGATTTTCCAAACTTGCTCCCAATACGAATCTGAAGGCACCAATCGACTCGTCTGGTGTTTCTCATTCTGGGGCAATGCTTGAAAGAGTTTTCGTAGACCGGGAACATGGAAAAACGACCCCTAGGTGATTCCGCCAAGTCACGTGATTGCCCTGAGATATCAGCCGTGCACCCAACCACAACTTCGACACACCCTAACCCTTATTCTACACACCAACCACAATCGCGGTGGGCCCTTTAGGGTCCTGACCGCCCACGACCTCGCGGTACTCAAAATCGCCTTACTCAAGATCGCGGTACCCAAGATCTCGTTGCTCAGTGTTGCGGTACTCATAATTGCGGTACTAAAGATCGGACCACGACGAATTGAGGAACGCAAAGTCTGTCCAGCCAACGTCAGAGGGTCGTGAAAGCGATGTCGCATCTATGATCCAGTTCATTGACTCCACGCTGCAACCAGTCGAGATTCTCGTCAAGGCGAACGAGCAGTCTTTGCTGACGTCCACACACGCCGGCGAACGGGGTGACATCAAGCATGCCCGATCGTTGTATTCCAAAAGATGCCACCGGGTTCAGTAGCATTGCTGCAGATCCACTTACCTCCGTCATCATCACACCGGCCCCTATTACTCGACAACGCCTACTTGCTTACGACGGCCACGTTCATGCTAGCTGGCATACGTGTCGGTCTCGAACCAACCTTCCAGTATTGTGCTCAACGCGATCCTGCTCCTCAGTCAGGCCTTCCCTCTGCCCGCAAACTGACCCCAATCGCGGCGGGGCCTTTAGGCTCCCAAGCGCTCACGACCTCGCGGTGCTTCCAATTGCGTACAATTCACGGTTCTGGACATTCTTTGAGCGCGGCAGTCGAACGCTCATCACCACACCTTGATTAGGCCGAGTCTCAGCAGCGACATCGCGATACAATTCGTTGCCCTAATGACCACAGTTCGCCGTTATGGAGGTAACCCAGTCATCGAGCTTCAGCCTGTACTAGTGACTTCTGGCAAGCTCATCACTCATCAAGATACTCTGGTCACCATACTGTTTCCACGACTCTTTGCACCAGCTTCGACTATCCCTAACCCTTTCGCTCGCTCTCTCTCTCTCTCTCTCTACACTTGAAGCTAACTATGAAGCCGACCATCGTTGCGTCAACGAAACTTCGACACATCCTTACGCTTTCTGCTCAACTATCTTGAGCTCTCACGCTGGTCGAGCTGTGCAGATTATGCCTGCAGGTAACGAGTACTTTTCAGGCATTCGGCAAGCAAAAGAGAGACGTAAAGGCCACTGCAAGGTAGCTGCGAATCACGATCAATTCCTCAAAAGACCCTTCATCCTTGGAATCAGAGCCTGAACTTTTCAACTCGAAGCGGAACAGCACACTCCTGCCAGGAGGTAGTTCGGCATCCGTGGCATCTTGGCGATAGAACACCTTCGACACTTCAAAGGTCACCCACCACGAAGTTTGTTTGACCACAACGCCAGCCAGTCCTAGTCCTGACGTCCATTGAGCCGTTGTCTTTTCGCTTTGGCTTCAGCAGGAAAGCATGCACCGATCCCTTGCACAGCTCGATTCGTAGAGCAGACTCAGCGGGTCAGAGCATGCACTCGCGCCGGATCCTCCAGTTCAAGAAGATTTGAGTACGTGTCACCGTCCTCAGACCGAGCATCACGCAGCACGAGTTACGCAGATTGTGCTGCATGATTGCTGGAAGGTTGACCATCTGGGAACATTTTCAAAGTCTGTACAGATCTTCTTCTCCAGCACATCGATAACGTCTACCTTTCCGTGTCGAACCGTCGGCCATCAAATGGACAAACAAGTATCCACATCTATGGAGTCGGCTCAGCACTGGAGAAGTCCCGCGAAAACCCAATACCATCAACATGAAAGTCTCTCCAATACTTTGAGATCTTGACAGTAGGGGAGTTTTTTCGTGGTTGACGGAGTTTCGCACCAGACAGCCAAAGCTCGCTCAGGAAAAGGTCGCTATCGATGGTTCTCTATGCACGCAATATGTCTCCAGCGCCAGACCTGGATCCCTACAAAAGTCGTCCCATCACATCGCTGGCCATCCTCATCCTAACAAATCGTTCCGCAATCTCATCTCTACTCTGCTTTCACCACAGATGCGTCTACACAGCGAGCACACCATCATCGAAATGTTCGCGACCAGTAGTCTCAATGGCGTGCCACAGAGTTCAAGCTGAACAGCCCTGGTCCTCCACTCCTATCCACAACTTCGACCAACCCTCACCCTCTCCCTCGACCTCCTCCATCCCAAACGCTCTCACCAATCACGGTGGGGGGACGCAGTCTCTCCTGAGTGCCCACGTTGCCCCAGTACGCTAGACGGTCGCAGTGCTCTAAACGACACCGACTGCCTACCTCACCCTAGTCATCGACGTCTCAGACCAACCTATCAGAAAGTGAAGCAAGACCAGCAAAGGAGCAATGCTCAATCAGCAGCTTTCGTTCACGGCAGAGACGTCCTGTCCGCACACAGCTAGTGCACCTGAGCAATCCCTTCAATCATGCCGAGCTTCACTGCCAAGTCGACCTGATGCATGAACGACTGCCGATAGAAGTTCTGGAATGGCACTCTACAGCTCGAATCTTCCTCTTCAGCCCAGAAAAGGCATGACTGTGTCAGTTAGGCGATGGAGATCCCAGCTATGGTGACCACCGTCTCAATCAGCAACGTGGCAAGCAAAGCAGTGCCGTCACAGATCTGCCAGTAGGAGACCAGCACCTAAAGTCACACCATTGGTGGGACGCAACTATGTCCAACTTTCTCTTGACATCGAATCTCCAAATCCGGTGCGGCCTTTAGGCTGCTGAGCTCACACGACCCTACAGTACTCAACGATGTGAGACACTCTGCTAACCGGATCCATGAAGTCGAGAATCTCTACTGGCGACGGCGATGATGATGAACTCTTGCTCGCCCCAGGTTCGGGTAAACCCGTGTCCTCCATCGAAGCATCTCATGAAATGTGGTGCAGCCTTTAGGCTGCTGAGCTCACACGACCTCGCAGCAGTCAACGATGCGAAACTTCCTGCTTCACACCTCGAGCGGCTCGACAACCTCTACCGATGAGATTACTTTGAAGCGGTCTCGCGTACATCAAATTGCCACTAACCTCGTCCTCGACTGAAGCATCTCATCAAACACGATGCGGCCTTTGGGGTACTGAGCCTGAGCGATCTCGTGACGATCAAATGATGCAAACTGCGAATAATTCTGCAAGACTTCCTGCAGTTTAGCTTGATGGAGCCGACGATCTCCACCGGCGAGACTGACAGCGGAATCCCTCTACTTGCACCAAATTCGGGTAACCCTCGTCCTAATTCACGCCTTTCACCAATTCGCGGTGGGCCCTTTAGGGTTCTGAGCGCCCACCGATCCTCGCGGTACTCCAGTCGGACGGCAGCAATGCGATACCAGGAAGCAATCAGAGCACAGCAACATCCATGATCCGCTCACTTGGAACGCCAGCTGAATTGATCCTTGCTTGAAGAGCAAGAGACTACTCGATGAGGAGCCCGATACAGTACCTTGGGCAGCATTCGACGCAAACGCTGTACGTAGAACTCACCGCAAATCGAAATCACAGATGCAGCTGCCCAATATCCGGCAGACAGCACTCCACTTTCGTGCCCCTTCTGCAACACCGTCATCAGCTCTTACAAGAGAAGGCTTATCCACTCTCCTCTTCCCTTGTAGGCTCGCTTTGGCACGCTACGACATTTGACAGAAGTTGAGTAGTAGGGCGCGAACACGATCATCCCCTCTCTGCCGGACATCCTTTCGACATTCCCCGCCATGGTCACTATGACAGCTTTGCCCATGACAGTGGAAATAGCAATGCCGACAGTCGATGCAAGCCCTTGATCTTATCAGCAGTAGCCAAGTCAAGGCTAGCGCCCAGTCTCGAAAGGTGGTAAGCCAAAGATCACGCTGCAAGGAGCAGAGCGAGGGAAACTTTGTCGAACTACATCCTCTTACCAGTACTGGCCAATACGACGACCGCAACAGACGATACACCTAGGCTTGCCCGAATCGCGGCACGACCTCTACGCTACCAAGCGCTCGACTCGCTCCAGCACTGCAGATGAATGGTGGCGAACCACTACTTGAGGATAGAACCATCACTGGCCTATTTTCCCTTGAAGTCGACCACTCAGTCCAGCGCCGGTTTGTGGAAGTACTTGCGTGGCAAGAGAATCGAGCGATTGAATCACCGAGAGCTTCTCAACGAGATCGGCCAGCTTTCGCGAAGCAAATTCACTCCTCACCACCTTCAACATCTTGGCCTGCGTAACACTTTTGTTCTGATGCGATTTTCTGGAGGATCGGTGGGTGGGTATTATATCCGACTGGTCGACATGAGTGCATGATGATTGATCGACAAGCTGATTGAGCCTCGCCATTTGAAGTGCCATGAGCCATGGTCTCTGTTACAAACGACGATGCCGCCCTGCGTCAGGTCCAGAGTGGCTTATATGACTTCCAACATTCTTCGGCATACGAGAGGTGGCCAGATCTGATCTTGCTGTCGTCAGCATGTAGCGGTGCTGCGTTCTGCAAGAGCGGAGTGCTGTTTCATGCGAGCATTGCCTGGGGCTAATAGACCTGGTGCGCACATTGCCAACATCACGTTGATCGCAGCATGTTGACAGCACGTCTACCGCGCGATGCACAAGCGATGGTCGAGGTAGAAACGGGATGAGGATCTAGATTTGCGAAAGCTGCTCCTCGTATTTGGAATTGAAGCCGAATCTGAGGACACAGCCAGCAGAGCTACCACGTCGTAAGACATTTTACGCCTCCGCTCACTACCGCGAACTAGAATCGGTGGGCCACCACGGCACAGCACTTGAGCAACCTGACATGAAGCAGTTTACAGCTCTAACGGTGGCAGGTTGCATTCCACAGTCATCGCGCCGGCCATGATCAAACGCAGCTGAACCGCATCGCCCACTCGACAGGTCACGTCGAGTCCATCTCCTTCCAACTTATCCGTCTACGAATCTAGGTGCTTTCGACATTGACAGTCCCATCAAACATCATCCGCTGCCATCCCCGACCACAATCCTAGAGGTGTAAAGCACAGTCTAGCTGACGACGTGAACAATCTGGCTGCCGAAGATCTGGTATAGGAGCATGGAGTCTGATACAGTACCTTCGCCGCAGATCTCGGATACTGGCCTCGAGATACGCCTGGCAGGCCGACAGTATCGCAACGCCCGAATGTCGGTTCAGGGGACAATCTCTTTACTGACTAGAGATCGGCCTCTCGAGAAGATCTTCGCACACGAACGTTCTGCACACCCACTTGCACCAAACTGGGTAACCCTAACCCTGATTCTCGCCTTGGATGCTGATGGCATCGCTGTCTCCAACGAGCTAGATCTTAGTCACTATGTGGACACTCGGCTCTCAAAAAACGATGCATACATCGAATGCCCATCTACTTGCACGAAACTAGGTAACCCTAATCTTGACTCATGCTGATGCTGCTGACAAGACAGAGAGGTACGACTCCGCCTGCCTACGGCACACCCACCCTACAAAGATCCCTGCCCTACTCTACGTCAACAGCCGGTGCATCTACAGCAGATCAAGATACGACATTTAGCATTTTCGAGCGACGTGTATCACGATTCTACAGCTGGAGGTTCGAGAGATGAATTCGGTAGAGTCGTTTCCGAGTATGCCGGCACAGTCTTCAAGCTACGTACGCCCGATGGGACGGCTGGCATCTACTCCTGATACCTACACGCTCACCAAACTCTCAAACCCTGACCCTGACGTACGCATCTTCAGTCCAGAAATGCATGCAATGCTTGATGCTACACTTTCAGCGAACTACTGAAGCATCCCGACAGAAATCCTACCAAAATTCTGCCAAGCTTCAGGTTCATCCTCCACCGACTCGACATCTCCAACACACGAGGATCTCGCACACGCTTGCACCAATTCGCGGTGGGCCCTTTAGGGTCCTGAGCGCCCACGACCGCGCGGTACTCAAGATCGTGTTGTGCTCATCGAGTATCTGGCGAATCGGCAGCCGGAAGCTCTCACCGATGCTTGCACCAAATCGCGGTGGGCCCTTTAGGGTCCTGGGCGCCCACGACCTCGCGGTACTCCAGATTGTGCTGCCACCGGGCTGCGTCTGCATGAACATTGGACATTTGCACTCCATCTTCAGGACGAGAAGACACATTTGCAGGAGCTTCCTCCGATCAACGTCTTTGCGGTCTCTATAAGCTAGGACTGGCGACGAGAAGCTTGAGATGAATACAGCATTGGATTCTGCCAGGATCGCTAACGTCAGCATGATTCGCCGAACACGTTCGGACAGCGGGAAAGTAAGTTACATCTCCTTTTATGCACTGACGAGAGGCAGACTTACTCCAAAGTCTCCATCAGTTGGCAGCGGATAGGTATTCGCCGTCTCTTTCAAGATTTGCATGATCTCCTCGCACACAGGAGGATTCGATCTATCTTGCTCGGATAGACGCAATCTTTGGTGGGAGATCCGGTCTTCACTGTCGAAAGCATACGACAAGTGGGTGGACCTTTTCGCTGTCAAAGCCGGCAGCAACGAAGAGCAAAATCGATGCGCATACCCAGAGACACTATCGCTTATCTCTGCTCCAGCTCCACTACGTCAAGCTGAGCCTCCAGTATGAAGCATTTCAAGCTTCTACTCTACTGCCACAGGCACATCAGGTCTACCCACTCCAGTGCCCAATCTTCTCGCAGACCCTCATTCTGATTCTGGGGCTTGCCCCAGCTCGCGGCGCGGCCTTTAGGCTGCCAAGCGCTCACGTTCCTCGCGGTACTCCAGATGAGACCATCCCCCTGACAACAATATCCTCGCGGTCTAGAAGTCGAAACAGTAGGCCCCATTCTGGAGTCAAGATCAGCGTTAATCGCGACCTAGGAAGCCGACCGGTAGGTATCGGTATCATCGGCACACACACTTCTCTACACAGCTTCGACGGAGTTCAATCCGTGAAGAACATACGATGTCAGGCTAAGTAATCAGCGGTAATCGAGCGAGACCATACCTATGCTTGCTGGCTACCCCGATGACGAGCCAGATCCAGTACCTACTTCCCCAGCGTGTAATGGACAGCTGCAGCTGAGGATCGTTATGTGGCATGCAAGATGCTTTTCCCGCTGCATCATCAGTCGGAAGACGTGAATTGTTCACGAATGCACAGGCTTGACGCAGAACTCGCCTGACCACCTTATCACGAGCTGACCATGGTTTCGAACACAGCTCCAACGCATAGTGGAAAGGGTCTTCGTCCGATATCAGCAGACATGCTCTTTTGAGTTTGATCTCTAGTATCATGGATCTGGGTACCGCATCGCCACTCTACAGCAAATGCCAGTACTCTCCCTGCCTGAAAGCATGATCCAAGTCATATCTACTGTCTTACACTGCACACTTACAGGTCGATGCTCCACTGTCGCGCTGAGTGCCTATCCGCCAACCGGTATCCTAACCACATGCATTGGTCGCATCTGTCATTTCTCAGCATGATTCGTAGAGCAGAGTAAGAACATCTCCTACATGGGGCGCGCACCATGACGATGGTCACACAGACTAATGGATGCGTGTCGTAGGTTAGAGCCGCTACGCATAGCTCGCTCGTGTCTGACTTGCGAACTCTTCACACGCAGACATGAAAGCGCCACGCCTTGTAACTTTGGTATGTGAATGTGGCGCGATACGGCAATAGGAGGTCGTTCCAGCCTGGAGATGCTGAACCAGCTTACCTGACAGCTGTCAAGATCTGGAAGTCATTGTTCAAATTCATGCATCCCGAGGTTGTGTGAGCGTGGATTCTAGAAGTCGTCGTTCTAGCAATAAGCGGCATCAAGTACTTGCCGTTGCTGCCTTGCATCTCTAGTCATCCTGAACATCATGGCTGAACCTGACCCCAATAGTACGACGAATCGTGACTAGCTACAGCTTCTACAGCCGCTTGAGCGAAGGATGGCCTGGAAAGACGGCCCTGACTACCACTTGAATCACATACATGCCTACCACGAGATGACTACACTCCCTCCCGCTCGACGTCCACACAGTCTCCGTGCTGTCAAGGCGCAGACGGCGCGAATTACCGCATTGTTAGACCTCCTCCTGCTTCGTCGGCCGTGAATTCATCCGCACTACATGTGTTGTGGTCGTTGGTGTTTTCGTTGACGACGATAGATTTCTCCTCGCCTGTCACGCAATCCAGGATCTGCTGGCCCCCATTCTGGATGATGTCGTCTCTGAAGGTATGGCAAGAGAGGATCTGGTTTGGTGCAGAGCTACACCGCGCTCTCCAGCAACCTTGGCCCTGTTGCAGAAGATGGTGGTGACAGGTCTCCTCTTCAGATCAGGATCTCTGCGGTGAATCTGCAGTGCTCCTTTGGTAGAAGCCATGGGCGCTCAAAGCGACGAAGGTCATTCACAGGGCAGCAGCACCTCTCGCAACTCGAAGACTGTCCGACTCAGCAAGCCATCCGGGAAAGTTCGACGCCCGCGACTTGAGCCCGCACAAGCTTGTTGGCAGGTCTGGCACACCAGCCTAGCTTGCCGAAGATCATGCCTTTTCTGACGAACAGCCGACTACTAGACCATTGAGGTAGCGAAAGCGTGGGAATCAGGACATAGCTGAGCGCTTGCCTGCACAGAAATCATTTAGATCCAGTCAAATCAGCCCCAAGCCATTCTTCTCGCGAGCAAGAGAGGCTTCGCCTAGTCAACCTCGAATACCTCGCCCTTCTGGAAGACATTAGATGCATTCGACCCGTCTCACCCATCTCAGCGAGCGCCGGCGGCCAATCTACTCGACCTCATTGTTCAAAGACCGAGGAGCGAAGTTGAGAAGATCTGTCATCGTCCCCCTACAGAACCCCGAACTAAAGACTTGATTTGCCTGCGCGGGAAGGCTATGGAGATGGGACGGCCATACGTTGGTGTGTTGACGCACGAGCATGCTGAGCTCTATTGTGCCTACGCTCGCGAGAATCTTGACCCGCTTGTCAAGAATGAGGCTGCCGCAGTCGAGGAAGAGTCTTTGACGATGGCAAACTAGTCAGTGTACTCTACACCTTTCCTGAGACCAGGTTGGGTCATGATCGACTCATAGACGTGGATTCAAAAGGCAAGGGTCCACGCTACTGTACGACCGCAAGTGACGTACGTCGTCCCAGTCAGTCTGTTCTCGTGGCCGTAGTTCTCTCTTGCTCGCGCTCAGATACCGCGAATTTACGCGACCTGTGCTTGCCGCGATTGAAGTACCTTTTGGTGGCACTTCTCGCATGAGAGCTCACGTCAATGCTGCCGGGTGTCCCCGTTCTTGTGGTGTAGGAAGGATGTAAGCTTCACGTTTACGTTCAGGTCACACTGACACGATTCCGAGAGAACGAACTGGCCAGGATCTGTCGCTCACGGCCACCCCAGTACTATATCACTTCGTACGAGCGACCTGGTTTTCACGATTGCCGACTTCCTGAAGGCTGTGGACGAACAAGGAGGTCGCTTATACGGGGGCTCAACTGTGTGTCTGTCGCTGCGATAGCGACGTTGAGCCACGGTGACTGCATGTCGGGCCGAGAATGTTGAGACAAGATGTACTGAGTTGCCAGAAGAGTTGGATGCAGGTCGAGATTGCTGTTAGCTTGCTATTCTGACATCGCAACATTCTCTAACTTACACCGTACGATCATCCACATTGTTGACTGAGATGAATGATGTCATAGTCGCAATGACGTCTTCACCACCGGCCCATGTCGTCTATCGAGACGCCGACCAAGCAAAGATGGCCGCGGCATTGGTGGACGGAAGCTACAACGGTATTCTGAATGATGAAATTGATGACGCTGAGCAATCTCACGCACAGAAGTTCATCAAGAAGCGCTACATCGACAGATCGTCCCTGGAAAGTGCATCCAACTATAGTCTTGTTGAGAAAGCTCCCGACATCTCTTCAAGCAGAGCTTGAGAGCACATTTGTGGCACTTGCAGATGGGACGGATTCGAAGGGCTTCTTCAAGCTACTTCTGCCTGTGACTGACAAAGATCACCCTGATCCTGGAGTGTACAAGATTGGGGTCGCCGATAATGCCGGACAAAGAGCGCGCTCTCGTCGGCTGCAGCGCTGGCAGATGAAGGTTATGACGATATCCTGAGCGCCATGCATGAGCGCCGGGCCAAGGAATCAGTTGGCAGAGCTGGGAGGAGAAACTACGTAGATCAAGCCATCGGTAGAAGCTGCAAGACATGATCTCGTGGCGCTCTAAGAACATCGTGAGATCATCAAGCACGATCATCACAGGGGAGAGGTAGGCGGTCAAGCTATGACAGAACTCGCACGCGGTCTTGACATTGATGTGTTCAGATCATGAGCTGCGGACCATTCCTAGGTCGATCCAACGACAGACAGACACAGCTGCGTAGCCTCATTCTGTCCCGGTAAACCCCCTGACGCTCCAGCGAAGCTCGACTTTTTCGGTCGTTGGCTCATGGCCTTCGGTCTTGATGCTCGCCAGGCACCTGAGGAGCAAATCATGAATATCCTTGCCGTTTCCAGACATGTCCATCGGGACAGCGGTGCCTGTAAGAGTGCCCCCAGACCTCCACTTGAAAATCGCGATTGATACTTTTGGGGCTCTGGAAAGTTCTGCCATGCGGATGGAGGCAGTCTCGTATACTGCTCTTGCGCCTGGCACTGTGTCGTGTACATTGGTCTTCATCTCAACCATCTCTCTCGTCTCGCTCTCGTCCAACCACGCATTGTTCTTCGAACCGCAGATCTCTCTCGCTTCTTTACGATACCTAAGCTGATGCCGTCGGCTTCGTTCGACATTTCCAGCCAGAGTTTCGCTAGCGACTGTTGAGACTCGTTGAGCAGGGGACTGGGATGTGCTGATTGTGTGGTAGTATTCATCCTTGATGATTGGCATTTGCTCGCCTTCGAGTAGATCGTCTTCTGCATGAGCTCGACCAGGCTCAGCAATGTGAGCGTATCGGTGGGTTCAGTCGGACATGGCGTGTTCAGTTCTCCTTGATGACATGATCTGTCACAGCATGTCTATGACAAAGCACAGCCACGTCGAGAAGCTGACAGGCTGTCTGCCAGTATGGCCCAACTCAGCCTGTCAGCCAGTATGGCCCAACTCCGATTCGCTTCTACGTTTACCTTCGCCTTCGTTTCATCCATCTCTCGCCCAACTTCTATCCGGGAGCTGAAAGTCGGCGTCCACGTATGTCGCAACTGCTACGTTTGCCCCCATCTTCGTCCTCTCTAACCCTCATCTGCTTTCATCCAGACACACATTATGCCTCGATCTTCGTATCATCTTTTCTCACCGCTCTGCTCTTCTCAAAGCCGACGATCTCGGTTTGGTCTTGCATGTCCGTGCGGATCCTTGCCAATGGCTGTGTGACTTGTCACGCGGTGGTCATCGGGCTCTACCATCAACCCGACCATCTTCCACTTGAGCTCCTGCCACGTGCTCTTTGATCTTCACGTCTAGTCTATACGTCCCCTTCCAATCTCGAGCTGTTAAGATCTTCCCTGTCAATCTTCGTGCCGTTCTCTACGCTCACCTCATGCACTGCTTTGCTGATACTCTCGACTTTCGCCCCTGTTCAGATAGGTCTTTGTCAGTGGCTGCTGGATCTTGTTACGACGATGCCAGGCGCTGCGACTGTCTGAGTCTACGATCAATCTCATCATTGAGGTGCCCCAGAACGCGCTGGACATCTTTGGCATCTCTTGGTACTCTACGAAACCCGTCGGTCATACTCTCTTGCTCGCTTTGCTTCACTCAAAGATCATGCGAGATTCCGCTGTACTCTAATAGATGAGAATCGTGCTTCGCGCTTCCCGAGGACAAGCGGCAAGCTCTTCGTTGGGTGACGGCTGCTGGATCAATCCGGTCATCTCCCGGTTGGAAGCTTGGTGGTGGATGGTCCTGATTCTTGACAGTCCATCGATAGACAACCCCCCCCCCCTCCGTCGAGCAGCTTTCATCCATGAGTGAGAGCGACAGCTTCTGTACCCACTTTTGACGGAAGTCGACCATCAAGGCGGGTAGTCACCTCGCTCTTGGAGCGATAGTCTTTAGGAGGGGCGGAAAACTCCTCGAGCGCCTTCGACCTACCAAGTACTGTTAGAGACCGCGAGCCGCGACCGTAAATTGCGAAGGGCAGTGATGTACAAAGTCCCGCTAGGCGATTGATAGCGAGCAGTACTATTAGAAAGATGGATGCTCCGACCAGTGGTGCTCACTGCTTTCAAATCATTCTTGACTTTGCATTGTGTTTCCCGGGGCTGGTAAGCAGTTGGTGAATGTCTCCAGGCGTTTGCGCGGGAGGTTTGTGTGAGAAGATACTTGGATCATTGGCCATGGTGATCCTTCGTAGATGTATTCTGCTGTACAATAGGCCGTCATTGCGCACGAGAAGTCATCGGTCGCCAGGAAGCTCCCGTCAGAGTCTCTGAAAACGAGGGCCTCATCACATCACACTTGGCACCCATCTCCGTAACGTTGCCGACCAGACTCCTTTCTCCAGCATGTTCAGCTGACCTACGTACATAGAACTCAGTGCCCGTATGACTTGGACTGGGATCTCTTACGGTGCACCTCAAATCGTCATATAGCTAGTTCTCGAGGCGCGGCGGAAAGTTGCATGCGATGCAATGCAATGCGATGAGACTCGTCCTTCACGAAAATCTCCCCTCATACCATCCACGCACGCCCACCGCCAACTTCTCAGCGTCGGAATCCGTAAAGTCGAATACTACATCCATCATCTCTCTCATACTCGCCAATTTCAGGACAAAGATGCGCCCAAGCGGCAACTGCAAGCCTCGAATGCAGCGCCGGTTCTCAGCACCAATGGCTTGAAGCCAGGACGATGTATCGTGGGGGGGGGGGGGGAAGTTCCCAATACCGCCTTCAAGGTGGACGGTGAGCTTTGTGTTGTAGTAGCTCGAATCTGAGTGCTTGGCAGGTGTTAGTAATAGCTGGTTACGATTTCTCGTGGATCAGGTAGAATTACCCCCCTAGTATGAAAGCCAGACTCTCATCGACGACAAGCTTGCCGATCTCGACCCATAGCCCATCGGGCTGGGGCGAGGAGACGGAAATCCCGTCAAGTTAGTCCGAACTGTCGGGGAATTTGAATCAACTCTAAGCACCTCTCACCTGCTGCACGCCTTGTCGTGGGATCTGGAAGTGGTGCCATGTCGCTAGAGAGTAGTTGCAGCTGGAGTGGAAGGGGCACACTTACTTACATTCGCGCAAGTGAAGTACTGTATTCACATGCCTTCACGCGAGTCTGACAAGGGTCGCACGCTCCATCACGCGAATTCGATTGGCAAACACCTCATATCCCGAGTCGACATGCTTCTCCACGCATCTCCAACCCGCAACATCCACGCCGACAGTACGCGCAACTCTCCTGCACGTACGTTGCCGCTACATCTTCCGCGTCTGCGCGGTTCCAAATAATGGTCACGGTCCGGAGTGGTCGTCGGTTCTCGCTGCCGATAGCTCGAAGCCAGCGCCGGGTGAGCTCATCGGGCAAGTCGAGGAGGCGGAAGGTCTGGTGAGAGAGTTAGCGTGGTTCAGTGCGCAGGTCTTTCAGGATGTAAGATGCTTACGGTCGGCTTGAGCGTGTTGGTGTTAGCCATATTGGGTGTAGTATTGCCGGTGGGCTTGGGGTTTCGAGATGCTTGGAGGTGATGGTGTTTTGTGGTTGTTGCGTCGATGTTGAGCAAAAGTTGTACGAGAAAAGCAGAAAGCATGTAGTCTCTTGAATTTGCATGTGAAGTCGTTGCGAAGTGACGAGAATCGACGCACGTGGCAGCCTTGGGTGATTCGAATGCGGCAGGTACATCTGCAGCTCTGCACACTCAACACCTCCTCCTCACCACCTCCCTCAATCATCCGGATACTCATCCCTAACATTACTCACAAACACCTTCCGCTCCCCATCCCAGCGCTTGAAATACTTGCCCGCCATCTTCATCAAACTCTGCGACGGCTCCTCCTCCACCACCTCAATATTCTCCGCCGCGACATATCTCACCGACTCGTCCTCGGCACTACTCAAACGGTCAGCTACAACACGGTAAAAGACCTTTGGGGCATGATACACCACATTGTAGAAAGGCTGATTCCTCCCATTGGGCAGAGAGTCCACACGCATTTGCTGGATCCATTGAGCGTCTGCTTCGCACTTCAGGTCCCAGCCGATGATGAAACCTTCGTAGTCGTAGCGTTTGTGTCGGAAGTGGTGGCCGATTTTGTACTTTACTGCTGAGGTGAGGTTGCTGCGGGGTGAGGGGGCTTTGGCGTTGCGGTCGTCGATGCGGTTCCGCTCGATGAGCTCTAGCATGACGTCGTGCTCGCGCTCGCCGCGGAAGATGGGGACAATTTCTTTCTCGATCAGGCCCATGTCTTCTGGGAAGTGGGCTTGGAACTGTTGGATGAGGTAGGGTAGGCATTGTCGGCGGCGGTGGAGGGAGGAAGCTGAGTTGCTGTCGCCCAGCACCAGCATTGACCATACCATCGCGTACCACGAAGCTTCTACATCAGGATATGACCCACGTCTTGTTGGGCCACGATGACGTTCGCGTGCTTGATGGACGCTGTTCATGATGTTGCGCGAGGTGCGTAGCGCGACCTCCATGGTTGAAGTTGGCCCAAGATGCTGGGCATGTTGGTGTTCTGGGGCGCCCATCTGTAGGAGCCTGAGCGCCAGATGTTCATGGGGTATCTCGTCGCTGCTTCGCCAAGGATCGAGATGCATAAGCTCGGGTGCAGCGCCTTGGATTGCGGTCTTGTACTTGCCATCCAGAGTCCTGTCGGGTGGTGCTTCGATGACTGCGTGGACATGCTGGGGATAGTTTGAAGGCTTCGCGTTGATGCCTAATCTCCTCGCAACAGCGCAGTAGATGGCAACACTCTGCAGCGGCAACGAGGTGTGCGGTTCGTTGAACAGAGCAATCGATATGAAGTTGTTCCGCAGGGCATGGTAGTCGTCTTCGCTGGGATTACCGACCAGTCCTTCACTTCGAAGATACTTTGACACTTGTACCGCTTTCCGCCGTATGGTCAACTCTTCCCAGTCCTCGTCTCGTGCTTTGATACCCTCTGCTAGACGATCGAACTCCCGATCGATGTCTCGCAGGTCTCCATTCTTCCCATTCAGCACGAACAAGTCATATGCACCAAGCACCTCCTCCAACCTCACCATCTGTCGATTGGCCACGCGCCTCCACTTGTCTATCGCTTCTGCTCTGTGAAGCTGCCCCAGCACGCGATCAGCATGGTACCTCCTCGCCAGCACATCCTCGGCGTCGTCAGGTGTTGTGTCACGTATGCTCATGATGAGATCCTTCACGTCATATCCATGGTCAGCGATCGTTTCCATCCTGGCGTACCGCTTCTGCTGCGTGAGCAGCATTTCATTGAACAGTTCCTGAACATCCCGATCCATCTTCCGCCGCTCGTGGAAGAGGTGATGCCACTTGGTGTGTGTGGGTGGGGAATCTAGTCTGCCCTGAAGAGCGTGTCGCGGATTCCAGTGACGCCATGTCTGCACGCAATGTCGCCGCCAGACAAGTGGCCCACGTGTGATTTTGTTCGATCGCTTCGAGGTGGCGCCCAAGGCGATTGTGTCTGGTGGTGGGAGGTAGGAGACGATGATTTCGAGGAGCTCGTCGGGGAGCCAGTAGATGGGCGGAATGGCGGGTCCTGTGGTCTCTCCCATGATGGTTGGTGGTGTCAATCTGGATGTAGGGGCGAGGACGGACATGCATGTTGTATGCGACACAACACACCACCTTGGTCGTCACTGGCAATCGCGGGGAGATGAAAGCCAGCCGCACACGATGAGGCTGAACATGTGCGTGCTCTTTGACCGTCGGATCCTCGGAATCCTTCGTCCGCGAACAGACTTGTTGTGCAGCACATCACATTCCCCGTGTGCTACCGATCACACGTCATACCGTCTCGCACACCCATCTCTCCCCTCTTATACAAGTAGAACATCTTCCCGCCTTCTGACCACCCCCCTGGGCCCCTCTCGTGTCTCGGCCTCCAGGAACAAGCAGCTCCGCCACCGGGATACCGCCGTCACAATGAGCTCGGCGCGACAGCAGGAGGGAGGAAAGCTCTCGCGTGTCGAGTCTTACCAAGTGGGTGCGCCTTGAGTCGCGCTTGCATGCGCTTGTTCTTGTTGTCCGACTTGCTAACATGCCTTTGCAGTGGCCTTCCGGACATGCCGGACATCTCAGTGAAGGTCACCAAGATCAACTCGCCAAGTTCAAGCAGCTGTGTGAGCAGAAGGGCTACTATCACCCGGGACATTCGTCAAAGAATGTCCCGCCCTCCCACGACGACGAGACCCTACTGCGATATCTACGAGCGAGGAAATTCATTCCCAAGGATGCATTCGGGCAGTTCAAGGACACCGAGGATTGGCGGCAAGAGAACCAGCTTGATACCCTGTACGACACTATGGATGTCCATGAGTATGAGCAGACGAGGCGACTATACCCACAATGGACCGGCAGGCGGGACAAGCGCGGCATACCCTTCTATGTCTTCGAGGTGGCCAACCTGGACGCGAAAGTCGTGAATGCATACGCAAACGACTCCGATCGGAAGAAGAAAGGCGGGCAGAATGCCTCAGACTCGACCGTGGACGTCAAGTCGAAAGTGCCCAGGAAGATGCTGCGACTGTTTGCCTTGTACGAGAATCTTTGTCGATTCGTGCTGCCACTTTGCTCTGCCGTACCGGATCGACCCAACTCGGAAACGCCCGTCAGCCAAAGTAGCAATGTTGTGGACTTGAATAGAGTTGGTCTGGCACAGTTCTGGAAACTGAGGGCACATTTACAAGATTCGTCGGCATTGGCTACAGCACATTATCCGGAAATATTAGATCGCATCTTCGTGGTTGGAGCTCCCGGGTTCTTCTCTACAATCTGGGACTGGGCAAAGAACTGGTTTGATCCTATCACAGTGGTGAGTAAAGCACGCTCAATCGATCCATCACTCCAGCTAAGACATTCTTTCACAGGCCAAGATCTCAATCCTCAGCAAATCAAACACACTATCCACCCTCGAAAAGTTCGTCGACAGAGCCAACATCCCAAAGAAGTATGGCGGTGATCTCGACTGGTCTTTCGGAGATTTGCCAAACCTCGACGACCCAGCACTAGAAGCGGCGTTGAAATGGAAGCAGGACGTAAAGAACGAGAAGGGCCACAAGACATTCCCGGCAGGCCCAATGAAGTGGGAGTACACGGACGAGGGAGACCTCGTGGCCGTGGCCATTGGATCAGAGAATGGTGCTCCGCGGAAACAAGAACTCGCCCAGCTGCATCCCTCAGCTGGCGTGGCCAGGCTGGCATTGTCTCCCGGAAGGAATCCACACAGTGACCTGTTCAAAGCAGCATCCGGACAAAAGCCTTTAACTGCCGTGCAATCGCAAGGCCAACACCCCGAAGCCAAAGCCGACCAAGCAGTACCCGCAGCAGCAGTCAGTATACCCGCAGCGAAAGCAGCAACAGTAAAACACACCACCAACGGCTCGATCGACAAGATGACGTCCAATCGTCCCACAGACGCGGACCTGAACATTGGCAAGAGCCCTGATTCGGCCGTCGAGCCATCCTCAATAGCGGGCACATACACAGTACCCTATCGAGACCACGAAAACCAAGTTTCGCACCCTCCAGTCGACGCACGACAAGGCACGAGCAGCACCCGCTTCGAACAACAGAGCGGCACCCACGCTGAGGGTCAACTCGCACATTCGACACCTCACAAACGCGAAGACGGCCTACAGGGTGAGCACGCCGTCATGGAGCCACGGACTGTCGGTCAAGCACCTAAGGAGACACCCCTTGTGCGGGAAGAGGAGCCACAGCCTACGATCGTTGAGCAAGCACAGGAGTATGCGGGGCAGGCTGTTGAAGCGGCAAAGCAGGTTCCTGCTACAGTCCTGAGTGCGGTGGGCATGGGTGAGAAAGCAGAGGAAGTCAAGCCCGCAGAGCCGGAGAAGAAGGACGACGAGAGAGTCGATGCATTGACGCAGGAACAGTTGGAGGAGTTTATGAGGGAGCAGAGTAAAAGTTCGATTGCTGAACGGGCGGTGAAGCAGAATGCTGCCGCTGCTGCTTGAGTTGATCATTGCATGATTGGGATGTTGGATCTTTCGGAGCTTGGATCATGAATGATACCTATGCTGGATTGGATGGCGAAGGAGTGCAAAGCATAGTCATGGTTGGTGGAGATGTACATAGCTGTGGACTTAGAGGTATGGGAAATGCTGGTATTGTCATGTGGGGAGATTTCGTTGTTGAGCGCTTCGCATCACTTCACTATCGAAGTTTTTGTTTTCAGCAAGAGCTGAAAGACTGGCGCATGAACGGGTCAAGGATCGGATTGTCCTCTAGATCGCCGAGCGCGAGACAAAGATCGAGGATCTGACCAAGGATCTTGTCGCTTACCTTGACAAGCTGGTCGACCGGAGGGAGTAACAGGACCACGAGAAAGACGAGCACTGCGTTCCAGCGCTTCGGGCACAGCTGGACCTTCCGGCGGTCCTGTCCCTGCTGCATCGAGCCCAGCTGCCGGCACCGCAGCTGCGCAGCAACTGGCAGCGACACAGTCCTTCGTTCCCCCTGCGGAAGGATACCAGGCTGTGGTCCGAGGAAGCCAGACATCTCCCAAGATCGTAGCACAGTCCGTTTCTGCCTTTGACATCCGCCTGCTTGTTGGTCTGCTCTAGCTTGGTGTTTAGAGCAGCTGCACCCATCGATACACCTAAGCCGACTCGCTATACGTTGTTGATCTGCCACGTTAATGTCAATGGCCTACTACATGTCGCGGTGCTCCCGCAAACGTACCCGTGCAAGCTCAACTGCCGACTCGCGCTCGTCGTCCCATTTCTCAGATGCCGTAGTCCTGGTCGACCAGCGAAGTGCTCGCTAGACAGCGGTGTTCATGTTGTATGGTAGCTGTCAAGCCTTTCGTCAAAAGACGATTGCCCGTGTGTTAGGGGGAAGCCTTCTTACAAGAGAGATATTTGTCGTTCGAAAAGACGTTCGTTGGGTTGGGAGCCTCATCACAAACAAGTACACTAAGATGTGGCTCGCCGGATTGGTTAAGAGCCATGTCAGTGAATGAGACCAGTCATTTTCACAAGCTTAGTCCACCGCAGTACTTTAAACCTCCCCCTCCACTGGCCCTTCTTACCGAGTACACTAAGCAATACGTACATCGCCAATAACAACATTCTGTGACCAACCAACACTCTGACCAACATCACCGTCACAATGACCATACCAACCAAATACCACATCTACCTCCACCATTCCGCCTCTCACGACAGCGCGGCTGAGCTCGAGCCGACGGAGGATGAGGCGCCAGCGGAGTGGGCTTGATAGACGACACATGGTGGTGCGCTAAGATGAGATGGGCCAGGCGCAGCGCGCACAGTCAAGTTTCGTTGGAGCTCCAGCGTTGGGTGTTTGTTTGCACTTCAGGGCGGGTAACTCGTCGTTGGAAGCTCTTCACCACAGTTGCACGCTGACCCGATCCGTCACATCCTGGAACTGTCTCCCGACATGCACAATCGGAATACAGCGCTTAAGGACACCTTGCTTCACGATCTTGGCGATCCCAGGGGCTCCGAAGGTCCAGCACAAGCTAGCTGCTGCAAAGTAGTGAACTTCTTCCGCAGGAGTGAGATCGAAGCTTGTCATTATGAAGCCGTGATTTGAAGTGGTACACTTAGCGCCTGGCTTTAGACCTAGCTTAGAAAGATCCGTGGGTAGCTGGGCATGGATCTCTTCGATTGAATGGGGTTTGGTGCCAGAGAAAGACTGGAGCCAATACTGCACTGCCTTGACAGCTTCGGACGAAGGCTCAGATGAAGACTCTAGTGGAGCCATATCGTGCAGTTCAAGACCGAAGTCTGTCAATGTACCAGGTTGGCCAACGCCCCAGGAGTGCCAGCGGAGGATTGGTAATAAGCCGTGCTCTGGGTCTGGCAGTGGGCGCCACCTGCGATTCGCGCTGGATTCTCTCACATTCGATGTGTAGATGAAGGAGAAGTCGCCATTTCTCTCGCATAGTCGGATCGCTTCTTCCGTGAGCGATGTGACACCTTCCTCATCAGATGTCTGCCACGATGCCTCGTTCGTGAGAACACCGAACAGTGCAAAGAGTCTGTTGCTAGGCCGCTCGGGGTCGCAGTGCCGACCAGCAATACCAGTCAGGCATGTCAGAGCCGACATGCCCAGATACTCCCCGACTTGCCAGTCCGCGAGAGTGCCTTCAAGAGCGCTGATGCCTGGATAGCGTTGAGCTAAGTCCCAGCCGCGAACATCTGCGTTCTCCTCGACATCTCTCAGCGCTTTCCCAGTGGTACTGAAGAGATCGTTACCGTCCATGCGCATTGGAGTCTCCAGGTCAAAAGTGGTGATCGTGATGGTGCTTGCATTGACAACCTCCTGGTATGTCCATACGCTTCGGATCCATGGCTCGCGATCGATGGTCGCTATATCGGTGTCTCTGGCTCTGCCTCGCGCGCTACGCCAGACTGCGAAGAAGGTCGAACGCTCAAGGAGCACGATGCAGCATGTTGCTCTTGAGTATATCAGACCCATACTTTCGAGGGTGGCGATACGTTCTGGCCCTGAGCGAGGTACGCATACGGCGTCGATCCAGTAAGCCTGGATGTAGGAGTTTGTGTTGGCTCTGATGGCGGCTTCTAGCGCTCCACGGGTGCGAGAGGATATCTCGTCTGAGAAGCCAAACATGTTTGGACTTCGTTCGATGCCCCAAGTATAGGAGACTGTGTGGTAGCCGGCTAGTAGGTGGGATTTCGTGTCAAGTGGCTCGGATATCTTCCATGGTCGCTCATCCAGTATCTCCACTTCTCCCGTTCTGTTCATGCATCTCGAAGGTCGGAATGGTGCACCTGGTATGTCGATGCGCATAGGCGCGAAGCTTGCGACGAGAAGGTCCGTACTCGCCCACACCAATGTCCAACACTGCATTGGCAGGAGTATTGCTCTCAGCAAATGGCTTCTTGCTGAGTCGATAAGCCGTGTCCCACTCTCCAGGATGTTGGCAGACTGAATACGTGGACTTCTGATACTGTACGTAAGGTTCGTGCTTCGGGTGACCCTCATCGTCGATACTGGTCACTCGCGTAAAGGGGCCACTCCAGTGAAGCGAGATGTTGTCAGCTGCCGTACACTTTCTTTGGGTCAAGTGGATTGTGCCATGACCAAAGACGTATTCGTAGATGACATTTCTGATCTCTGGCGGCAGAGAAAGCAGCCCTGACTCTTGCTGTTGCTCAAAGGCACTCGTATCGATGGGTTGGGCTGCTCTCAATGCTTGTCTTCGTTCCTTATGCCGTGCTGCAGCGTGGCGGAAGTCTTCCTTCGTGGCAGCGTCGCAGCGTTCGTCCCAGATACGTGTTCTCCACGGCATGATGATGACGGGTGCGGATCACTGCATCGACTGGATGTATTATATTCTGTAAGAAAGATGTGAAAGATGGCAGCCTGGCAGGACAGATGACGTGTCTGTTGACCGGGGACAGAGGAGCCGAAGTGAATGGCGATCCTGCCAGTCATCCCATTTCTTGCCTGAATTGCTGCCTGAGCGCATCAGCAAATTCAAAATCTGCGGAGGGCACAATCCTTAGAATTGCGTCTCATCCGACCACACTCCATCACCCACCACCAGACAAGACAGCACAACACAAGACCGCAACGATGGGTGTCGCATTCGACTACTCGCCCGACCGGCCAGAGAACATCGACACAATCCTCAATGGCCTCGACCGCTACAACCCGGAGACAACGACCATCTTCCAGGAATATGTGGCAGGACAATGCGAGAGTCAGACATACGACTGCTACGCGAACCTGGCGCTGTTGAAGCTGTGAGTATCACCACTGCATACACATGCGCATCCTCTCCCTCTATGATGATCAAACAACCACAACGTTTCCTATTACCTGAAGACATCGAGAATGAACCCTCAGTCTGGTGAAGCGAAAGTATATTAGCTCTATCTGATATCGACAACCTCATCACACTTCACCTACACATTCACACGTGGAAGACGCTCCAACTGACACGAGATCTGTGATAGCTACCAATTCAACCCCCACCTCACCCGCGACGAAACCGCCATCAACATCCTCGTCAAATCCCTCACCGTCTTCCCCTCCCCCGACTTCTCCCTCGCCCTCGCCCTCCTCCCGCCCTACGTGCTCCAAACCACAACCGACAAATCCGGCCCACCCTCCTCCGGCTCGTTGGCAGAAGCAGTCCAACACCTCTCCCTCCTCCACAACGCGCTCAACAACGCCCAATACTCTCAATTCTGGGAGATCCTCAGCGACGACGACGTCTACGCAGATCTCACTGCCGACGTGGTGGGACTCGAGGATACGATGAGGGTGCGGATCGCGGTGGTGGTGAGTCAGTGTATGCAAGAGGTGGGCAAGGAGGTGCTTGCGGGGTGGTTGAATTTGCAGGGGGAGAAGTTTGAGAATTTCATTAGGGATGTGTGTGGGTGGTCGATAGAGGGTGACCGCGTGAAGGTGCCGCTCAACAAGGAGAATGAGGCGCGGAGTGTGGTGCAGAGGGAGACGGTCAAGTTTGATCAGTTCTCGAGGATGGTGAAGAGGGCGTATGAGCAGCCTGCTTAGACGGTGGGATGGTGACAGGAAGACACTGCCGGACCTGAGCGATTCCGTCTTGTCCCGGCGTGGATATGAGACTTACTCGCCAGACTCCCAAGCAAGTATGATGCATGATGGAAGAGCATTCTACGACATGAAAGAAATTGGTAGCGAGGCGTTCGGGTGGAACCAAAACAGCCGCCATCGAGGAAGGCTGTCATGATTCATGTTACGAGTTCGTGGCGTATGATATAGCTACGCCGAATGCAATGCAATGCAGATCAACAGACTCCGCCTTTATGGCACATCTTCCTCATCGTCCCGTTGCTCTTGGCATTCACCTCTTCCCAGCCAGCTCTTCCCACTGCAAACCCACCCACTCATCCACATACCCCACCTCTCCGTATGTCTTCCCCTTCTCCTGACAGTCCTTACTACACACCCCAAGGATGACCGTCCCCCAATCCATCCCATCAAGCCCCATCTCCTCCGCCTCCAACTCCGAAATCAAATGCGGCGTCAACTGCAACTCAAACACCCTCTCAGCACCACAGTTCCCACACCGCGGCATCTTGTTCCCTCCAGCCCTGCTCTGCACTTTCACCTTGACCTCCTCTCCCTCTGGAGGCGTGAGGAGTTTGCCCACGGCATCTTTCTTCGAGTAAAGTAATGGCTGCCCACCGAATTCGTAGCGTAGCACTTGTTCCGGATTCTGGGAGAGACGGTCTGCGAATTTCTGGAAGGTGCGGTCCATGGTGCTTTCGAAGAGGTCTTTGTCTACACCGCCCGCACTGCTACTCCCTTCAGCAGCGTCGACACGCACGCCGGCGGGGGCTTGCGGTGCTTCCGGTTCGGTGTACTCTTTGTCGGCGTCGAGATGGAGGGCTGGATATGGATCTGAGAATGCAGATGCTTCGGGCCATGGTTCGTGAGGGATGACTGGTGTTGTCTGGGTTGCTGGTGAAGCTGCTGATATGCGGGTTTTGTCGGCGAAGGTTTGGGGTAGGGACTCGGCTGGCTCGTCGATCGGCTTCTGGGGTGGTTTTGCGGCGAGGGAGGAGGTTGAGGCGAAGGGGTTGCTGCTTTGACTGCTGGGCGATGCGAAAGGGTTTGATTGGGGGCCGCTGCTTGCAGGTGAAGCGAAAGGGTTCGCGGATGTGTTGGTTGTCGGTTTCACACCGAAAAGAGTCTCGCCTAGGTTCGTGGCAGGTTGCGCAGCGCCCGTTGTGCTCTGGGGAGTTTTCGGCTGCTTGGAGCTTGCTGATGGTTGTACCTTCGTCTGACGTGTCGCCCTGAAGCCTCTGACACTTCCATCCTTTCTTCGACATGCCTTCCTCTTGCAAGCCCAGATGTACAGCCGCCTCTCGTGTTCAGGATACCGATCGGGCAAATCACCATTGATTTGGAGCAGCAAGTTCATGAGGCCATTGCAGACCTTGCACTTCGCAAGCACGCCAGAAGGTGCAGTCTTGTCATCAAGCCATGTCTACTCCAACTCTTAGCCTCTTTCTCCATATACCTCTACGCCTGTCAAGATTCGTACCGGATGGCCTCCAAGCTGGCTGAAGTCGTCGCTGGTCGGCTCTTTTGATGCGTAGCCGAGGAGGACGTTGGTCTCGATATCCTCAGCGCCGGACGAGTCGGAGTCGTAGTCGGCCATGTTGGTGGAGTCGTTCAAGATGGCATTGAGAGACATGGTGAATGACAGAAGATATCCCTGTCGCGCTAAGAAGAAGCGCGAAGCTTAAATGTGCCCGCTTGAGATTGTGAATAACATCAACTCTTGTCCCGCCATTACATAACTTACATCCTTCTCGATACATCGCAACAAGAATCCCCCTCGAATTCTCAAGATTGAAATGCTCAACTGTCGCTCACCGTCGTCTCTGAACTTCATGATCAAAATCCCCGGTCCCGCACCTTCCGACTGGCCGATCACCGCCACTCCTGCTATTAGCATCATGACAACAATCCCAAACACACTACTCGAGACCGAGGTCGATGTGTCTGCGTTTCAGAAACAACCTAAAGGACCCCCTCGAGCGCATCTCCTAGGCTTACCCCGAGAACTCCGCGACCTCATCACCGAGCACATCATTCTCAAACCCACCAACACCATCACCATGCTCCCCAACTTCGGCTGCCACGCCAACGAGATCTCCGCCTGTCCACCTTCCATATGCTCAGTCAGCCACCAGATCCGCGCCGAGACCCTTCCAACCTTCTACTCCGCCAATATCTTCACCGCCCAACTCGACAACGACCAGGACCTCGAGACTGCCAAGTCGTGGCTTGAGGCCATTGGCGATGCCAACGTGCGGCATCTTAGGAAGTTGGTCATGTGTGGCTGGACTCGAGTGCCTTTTGCGGGAGAGGGGATGGTGTCGAGGCGCTGGATTCGTGTGGGTTTGGATTTGAGGGAGGGCACGTTGACGATGGAGAGCCATGATGGAGATTATGCTGCGATTGATTGTCCTTCAGAGGTGGCTAACACGATTGACGAGTTGAAGAGGGCGTATGCGCAGATGGTCGAGGCGAGGAAAGGCAGGCCGTTCGATGTGAAGTGTGTGGCCGAGCTAATGGATGGGTTCAATATGCTTTGCACTGGATATTGAATCAGAGGCCAAAATGACCTAGACTTGTGCGATCTGAATCGACGAGTTGCACAACGAAGTATACAGGCACCTCTGAATGTTCACTAGTCAGACATTTGGTTACACAGCTAATGCAGTGCCCGCACAGCCTCCGAGCATAGCCTGCATGAGACCAGTCTCGGATTGAGTGGGCTCAACTTGCTCTTCTGGCTACAGTCTTCAACCGGAATCAAACGGTACAGCAACACCATTCTCCACTTCATTGCCGGCTGAGGCCATGCGCCTGAGCAACGTCCATACCCTCAAACTTGGCGAATTTTCCGCATTGCCCGCGGCTCAGCGACCACCATATGCCATTCTGTCACACCGATGGGGCTCCTTCGAGATTACTTACAAAGACTGGCTCAACGGTCGGAACCTCTCCGGGTCTAGGTTCTTGAAAA
This sequence comes from Fulvia fulva, assembly GCF_020509005.1. Taxonomy (NCBI): domain Eukaryota; kingdom Fungi; phylum Ascomycota; class Dothideomycetes; order Mycosphaerellales; family Mycosphaerellaceae; genus Fulvia; species Fulvia fulva. The sequence continues at coordinate 29,615 of NC_063022.1, forward strand.
TAATGGATTTCTGCAGGCTTGTGCGCGCCATGTCACATCAATCCAGTGGGTTCCCCGACTTGGACGGCTACCTCAATTCGTGTCAGCTGCAATGGGTCTGGATCGACACCTGCTGCATAAACAAGACGAGTAGTGCGGAGCTTTTTGAAGCAGTCAATTCCATGTATGTTTGGTTACCAGAACGCTGCCATCTGCTTTGTGCATCTGGCGCAGTACTGGTCTGACCAATGTCCTGTGACTGCAAGACATCTGCGCGAATGCAAATGGTTTCGGAGGGGCTGGACACTTCAAGAGCTGCTCGCGCCACACAACCTGTGCTTTTGCGACTCACAGTGGCGGATCTTTGGACATATGCTGGAGGCGCACTGGAAATGGTGGAAGCTCGAGGGGAAGGTTCCTTTCGGCGATCTTGACAAAGTCATCAAAAAGGTCACAAGCATACCAGCAGATTGCATGAGATCCTCCATTACTAAGGACTGGCCCACCGTTGCGCTGAAGATGAGCTGGGCTTCGCGGCGCGAGACTAGCAGGGAGGAAGACGAGGCTTACTCTTTGCTGGGAACATTCGGGGTCAACATGCCGCTGCTGTACGGAGAGGGCGATCGCGTGTTCTCGAGACTCCGGGAAGAGATTATCAGGCAGTCAAGCGACAGTACTGTGTTTGCCTAGTCTGAGCATACGGATGATGACGGGCTGCTGGCATGCAGCGCAAAGGACTTTCTCATGTCATGGAGTATATTCTCATATGACGCACCTCGAACCCGCCCTTACGCGATGACCAACGTCGGATTCGAAATGCGAGACCCGCTACTTGTCCTTCGTATGAGTCCGGCTATGCAGGAACGTGTCGCATATGCGCTTGGAGAACACTGGGCCTCCAGAAAGATGTACTTGCTGGAGTTGGATGGAAGGACCGAGGATGACAGTTGCGCTGACTTCGTATTCTGCGAACGTGTAGGCTTCGACGGCATCGGCATTGAAAGCGGCAGAGGCGCCAACAATGGCCACGCACCTGATGAGTTCTACAGACTATATCTTGCGCTCGCAGTGAACATGTCCCAGCCCAACATCTTCGAAAGAAGAGAGCTCGTCGGTATTTCAGAGCTGGTGTACATAGACGCAGCATTCGAAAGCTTCTAGCCGAGTTTTGCATTCTACATACGAACGTAAACTCTATCGTACACTTTGTATACGAGGACATCTACATGGACACACTATCTCCTCAAAGCCGGTTTCCTGAAAGCATCCCAATCCGCCTGGCTTCCCTCCTCTCTCGCCTTCGCCATCCCACTCTCCGCCTTCCTTCCCGAGAATGACACCAACGAGGTCTCCGCACTGGAGAACTTGCCATACATCTCCTTCCCATCCGGGCTGAAAATGATACGATACAGCTTCTTCTCCGAATCCTGAGCATCATTGGTGATACCATGACCGCGCCATCTGTACACCCATCCTTGACGTTGAATGTCTTCCCGAACAGGTCCTTCCAGTGCCCAGGGCTTGTTCTTCGACATGCGCATTACGCCACGCACTATTCCGAAGTCGAAGCGCGCCCAGTATTGAGGGAAGACGTTGCCGCGCTTGTTGATGATAGGTGGGCAGTCCAGATCAAACATGATGGTCATGGTCATGGTGTGGTTTTGCGGGCAGGCTGGGTGGTCCTGGAGTTTGGAGGAGATGGTCCAGTCTCCGGTGATGTCGAAGTCTTGGGTTGATGAGGTCTTTGCGATTACGCGGGAGATACTGGCATGTTTCTTATGCGTCTGTTGACTGGCTTTCTTCTCGGTCTCCAGTCTTTGATCCACAAGTTTCCATGCCTGGTTGGGGACATCAATTTTCTCAATCTTCGACTGCGCCTGTCGCAGTGAAGCATCCGCATCCTGCTTGCGGCTCCTTAAGCGGGCTTGCATATCCTGAATCGTCCCCTGGTCGGAAAGTCCACGCATACTGCATTGTGCTCGCCAGTACGTCCTAGGTCGCTGTCGCTGGCCATGCTGAATTGCGACTTTGCTATCTCTAGGAATGAAGTCGTCGACGTCAGGATCGAAGACTTCATCGTGCCTGTACAGAGAGTCCAGGGACGACTGAAGCTCGGTGAGGTTCATGGTGCTGCGTGGCGGTCCTGCCATGTGGAAGAGCTATGTGTAGAAAGTGTGGTGAAAGCGTGAAACTGTCCTGGACGCGAGGTGAGCGTTTGTCCAATGCCTCCTTAAGCCCTGACGATCATTTAATCTAAGTCCGTTATGGGGCTGAACATGGTCGAAGCTTATCTTTGGTATGGAGATTGGAAAGCCTCAGGCAGCAATAGATGCCAAGCATCTCTCACCTCTCGTTGCTGTTGACGTTGTCTTCTTTACTCTCTCATAACCACATACATTACAATGTCGCTAGAGCCTTTGCCACTACGCATACCGAAAGCCAAGGCAGGCAACTCCATGAGGCGTATGCCCGTCCGTAGTGCTGTGCCTGCCGTCGATACCTCGTCGCCAGTCTCGCAAGCAGCGTCGCCACTCTTTGGACTTCCAGCAGAACTCAGAAATCGCATCTATGATTATCTGTTCGGGGCGGGCACCATCCATGTCCGCCTGAGACATTGCAGCGCTTCGTCTCGACACCTGCTGCGCGAAGAGTGGGAAGCGCCGGAGAAGGGCGAGCTGGCTGTTGACATTGCCACCAAGTGGAAGGATGTAACCCAGTACAGTAAGCTGAGCTACGCTGTGTGCAACCATCCCGATCAATGGGATAGAGCATACAAGTTGAGTAGGACGGCAGAAGAGGATCGTCCTGATTCACGAGATGCTGGAGATCGTGCTCGGGAGCATTACAGCTATGCCCATTCGGATTGCACGAGCATGGTTGAGTACCTGGCGGCAGTCGATACGAATAGCCTCCAGGTCAGATCAGAGCCAGAAGAGCTGACCAGCGAAAGACTTGCTCAATCTGCCGTTCATCTGAACATTCTCCAAACATGCCGTCAAATCTACCGCGAAGCTTGGCGTCTTCCGTTCGACAGCTACACTTTCGACATTCCCTTCATTTGGCTCAACGATTTCGCCACCCGAATTCTGTACCCCCATCAAGCGGCATTGATCGAGACAATACATGTCCGCAACATCTGGGAAGCCCTCGCGTTCAAGCAGATCGCTCGAAGCTTTCCCCATCTCAAGAAAGTCTCCATCTCAAACGAGGCATGTATGCCACTCATTGGCTCCGAACAAGAATGGAGGACTTTCTTCAACTTCAATACTCTGGAGACGGTGGAAATCATGATGGGCTCGAATCGTGAGGTTGCTGAGCAGAAAGCTTGGTTCGCTGCAAAATGCGACCTGATGGAGCAGTTCTTGGTCAGGCCGAAGAGTGATGAGGAGAGGGCGGAGAGAGCGGAGTATGCGAAGATTATTGGGAAGATGCCGAACTTTGGGATCAAGTTCGTTGGAGAATATGATTGAGGTGTTTGAGGTGCCTGAGGTTCAAGAACTTTGAAGTGGTAAGTAGAAATGGCAGCATATCTTCCGCTCACACCCGTCGCTGCGTCCCAACGATCATCAACATGGACACACATATTTCTGCAGTCATGACTTAGCTGCGGCGAAGAAGACTCATGATGGACTCATCTCTGGCGGGCGTGACAGCAGAATTTTCTGGACTTTCGATCCATCGAATTGACGGGCGCAACGATTCACCCTACACTGAGTCTTCGCCGCCCGAAATTGGAATCATGCCTTCGCAAACCTCAGTAATGGCATCTGAATCACGGTTTCTGCGTCTTCCTGCAGAGATTCGACTTGCGATTTATCGATCTTGCACAACCTGGCAAGATCCTGACAGAGAAAACTGCAGATGGGATGTGTCCCAAATCAATCCCAATATCGATGGCGGCGCAATGATTGCACTTATGAAGGCTTATCCAGAGCTTCTTCATGAGCTTCACAACCTCGAGACTCTGGTATTTCGCGGCTATGGCGTTGAGCTCATCACGCCATCTGGTTCAGTCACCGTACAGCCTGCCATTACGTCCGTCAAGCACTTGCTTAGCCATAAGACCGAACTTTCCTTGCATTTGGCCTTCGACATCAGGACCTGGGAGCGCCATAGTGTTATGCACCTGCTGGGAGAACTAACGCATACCCATCACACCATGAAAGTCACTCTGCACATTGACCTGGTCACGTGGGGGGATCTCTACACCGACTTCTTGATAGCGGAACAAGTCATTCGGAAACGAGGAGGACGCTTGAACTTTGCCAACCGCCAGGAAAAGAGGTGCTGCACTTTGTGGCGCGGCACATGAGCTGAGAAGGCAGCCTACGAGCGGAACGAGAGGCCTGCATGGTTGAGATAAGCGCTCGGGCGTGACAGACCTATGTACGGCTTTTCCGCAGAGACTCTTGCCCTGACCCATCCGCGGTGCAAGAACTGTCATGATGAGCTCAAGACCATTGCTTTTGCTCCCCATGACGTAGAGACGTATACACGCACTTGCGGATACTTACTCACTGCGCCCAATGGTCTGAGAACTAAGCGTGTAACGCTGGAGGAAGCCCAGACGCTGGAGAGCGTGTTCCACGACAGGGCATTGGCGACGTCGCTGTATGAGCGGCTGGACTCTATGCCCGGTATACGAGAAGTGCTCATCAAGGAAGGCCCCTATGGTGGTACCTTCAAGGTGGAGATCATGACCAGGGAGTTGAGACGTGAGCGGGAGGTTTCAGCGGAGTGTGCTACATGCGAAGCGATGCGGCATTGCACAGCGCGAGATGCTGCGCGTTGGGGAAAGGTGGAAGCGCGAGTCAGCGTCTGGAAGAACCAGTAATTCATATCGCGAAGTGGCCGCGTCAAGACAACGCTGTGACCGACGATAGGGGCTCGGGACGAAGCGATGATCTCTGTTCCGACGCCCTCACCTGCAACTGATGTTCAATGTATCAGGATTTCACGAGTACTGCGCAGCTATCAAAACACAAGAAAAGGAGCTCCAGGTCCCCGCGTAGAAGCGGAAGCGTTGCACGATGCATCTCTCTCTACAAAACTGCTTAGGCCTGCGGTGCCCGGAGCATTTCACATAGGTTCTAATCATTCTCGCCATTCGAAGCATAGCGGCTACCCTACTTGTCAAGAGCCCTTATACGGCGACGCGCTGCAAGCTCGAGTGCATCGGCATGACCTCGCCACTTCGCTAACGGCCAGCGTGTTCAAGCAAAGGACTTTGCCGCAATATCAAGTCGAAGCGCTTGGCGGCGATCAACCAGCTGTCGGATCATCAGCAGCACATACAAAATCTACAGCCATCGCCGGAGGACCACTAACAGAAAGTCGAAGAAACCCCACGACTACCCACTGCATATCACAATGTCGAGCAAGAAAAGCGAGCAAGATGACACTGGCCCGGACAGTAAGACCGGCATGGGTGTGAAGCCACCAGCCGGAGAGCACGAGAGCACAGTAAGGCAAAGCATTCTTGAGAAGAATGAACGCCGAGTAAAAGACGCCGCGTGGGAGAAAAAGCTGGCCGAGCAACATACAGACCTCACCAACAAGTTCATGAGCCGTGAGGATCAGTTGTTCTTTCGAGGCTTAACACGGGTCCTGCAACTCACCGACATACTCGAAGCACGCAAGGCTGGTGACGACTTGGACTTGCGGAACAAGACATTAAACAAGACCACGCCGTTGTACAAGATTGCCAACCGCATTGTGTTGAACCCGACGCCCCGGGAGTATGACATCGCTGCTCTGACCATGGGTGGCTACGTGGAGGACGCTTCCAGTATCGACTTCGGTAATGTTCAGCAGCCTCGACTCATACTTACAAGCAACCCTGAGTCAAAAGATCACCTCAAGCTTGGTCGAAAGCCTGACGAGGAAGAGTACCCATTACGGCTCCTCGAGAAGTATGCTGTCGATGCCACAGACACTAAGAGATACGCAGGAGGCATCCACGAAGAGGCTGGGAAAGACATCGTCACGTTTGTACTTGGCACGTTCATCGAGTGTAAGATCTTGCAGTCGAAGCAGGTTCCATATCCTCGGCATGTTGGGTATTACATGGAGCTGCTGAAGGATTGTCACAAAGCCAGCTCGTCTGAGCAACTTTCCATTGCTGGCGAGCGCTCGACAGACTATGTGATCCTCACAAGCTATGGTAAGACCTTGCGTCGACTCAACTTCGGCATTGGACACCGTCCTCAACAGCGGTATCTGTTCGACATCATCACTATGCCGATTGAGAAACTCCCGGAACGTGCTCATGCCATCCCATGTCCCTCACTGGAGAATCCTTCCCAAGAGCCTAACCAACGCAAGATGCTTCAGCAATGCTTCGCCAAAATCTCGAACTACCCAGCTGCCAGCAGAGACGCCTTGGCGACTCAGCCCGTCTACGACCGGAAGGGTAGAAAGCGCTTCCACTATATGTTGGCATTCAGAGTCATAAAGCTACGCACCAACCTTTCGGACGTGAGAGAAGCCATACAAGCGTATGTGAAAGCTGAGTACGATCATCCAGCCAAAGTCGCGAAAGACAGAAAAAAACCGAAGTTGCTTCGAGATGAGCTTCGTCTTCTGGCCTGCCTTCAAACCTACTTCAAGGACATAGTCCCTGCTCACATGCTTTGGCTAGCACAAGTCACTGGTGCGACTAATGCCAAGGACTTTCCTCTTTGGAGCGACAACGAGCCTAGCACTTCCAGCGAAAGTCAGGCTCCAGCTAAGTCATCGTCACCGTTGCCGAGTCTGAGCATAATCACTTCAGCAGGACCTACGACTGCTGAGGAAGATCAAAGTCTGCAGAAGGCCACGGTCGTCGCTGGAGATGCAGATAACGCAGACGACGAAGACGAAGAACTTGAGAAGCAGGGAGATCCGACTTTGAACAGACCTGGTGAGGGTGCTTTCGCTCTATGGATGCGACAAGCCAGCAAGTGGCTATCACTTGTGAGCCAGCATGACATCGGTCTGCTTAACGCGATTCCCTCCTCTTTCGAAAAACGATCTGAGCGAAGCCTGCAGATGTCGAAACAGATCGTCGCTGCGGAAGTCGTTGTAGTGCAGCTCGGGACGCAAGACCCGGACGACAAGAAAATGTCAATCAACAACTGTTTAGAGGAACTCGGCACAAGAATGACCAAGGCTGGGAACCTAGGCCTGGACATTTCGAAGCTCAAAGAGATCATCAAAGTACAGAACGGCAATCGCATCAGATACGAGGAGAAGCTCATGGTGGCAGAGACTTTTCACATCGTTCCTCACGCAGACGCCACGGCCATCGCTCTGATGGCGTGTTTTGAAGATCATGATGTATGCCGACACCTAGGTGGACGGCTCGTGGACAATGAGACTTCCGCCTTGAAGGAGCACCTGATCAGGTCGATGCGCCGCTGGCTTCCGCTAGTGGACGTCACGAAACGCTGCTGCCCTGCTTGCTGGAGGCTAATCCAGCTGTTCTAGAGCTTTATGTCAGATGAGTATAGTCAGACGGCAACGCTGGCAGCTCCAGGTCATCACAATGTTTGGTCACAAGTCTCGCTGCCACCATCCACGCCAAAGGCTCTCGCCCAAGGTGTTCTGGACTACGCCCTGAAGCAGGTTTACGACAAGCTCATGAGGCTGCGGTCACGGGCAATCACACACGAAGTGTTCAAGCAAGACAGCAGTCAGGAGTTTGCCGCTAGACTCGAAGCCGATCCAAAGATTCCAGATGAACCCGAGTATGAAGAAGAGAGCTCGGAGAGCGCCATTTCTATACTGGTATCGTCACCACCGAACAAGCCGACACCCATTCCGCCAGGAACCATGGATCGTCCCACTCCGGAGGTCAGCTCTGCTAGACCTTTCTCTGGTCTCGACCCGCAGGCGGCAGAGTTCTCACCTACTCCGACGGCGAGACGCTGACGTCTCCACACGGTTCTCATGGTGGTAGTGCTCTGTGCTCAGGCCTGTATTTCCAGACAGCTGCGGTACCGGCACAGAGCCTCTTATTACCGCCCCTTAGCTACTAGAATAAGAGGCACAGTGATATTGTGCCCTTTGTTACATGTGCCTCAAAGTAGTGCAGGCATACGACTGCGAGGCTGCGTACTCAAACGCCAATGGTCCAGCGGGTTCAGAAAAGATGGGATCAGGTCACTTGGAGCACCACACAAGCCATTCCAACGTGGATGCCTAGCTAGTGAAGAAGTGCCCGCACCATTGAGCACGTAGCCTAATGCTTAGCCTCCACTGTTCTGCACTGTGCATCCAGGCGAAGCTGTTGCTGCGGCTTGTATCACCATCTACCCACGCGAGAGAGTGCCTCTTCCAGCCTCAGGCCGAGACATGCGAACCATCGTGCCCAGATGTAGGCTTGTGAATCAGACCATGACCGGATGCACAGCTTGTCGCCGCGGATACTGTTGCCTTAGATGGTGCTTCACTGCCGGCGAAGAAAGTAGGAGGCTGAGCTGCGTCGTGGTCGGATAGTTATTGAGGCTGTGTAGATGATGCGACTGTGAGACGGTCACACGGCATATTTGGGAGATATAGCATTGTTACTGCTCCATATAGCAGTACCACCACCATTGGGAAGTTTTGCGTACATGCCAACAGTATTAAGGGGGATGAGAACCTGTGAAGTTGAACACCGTGACAGTATGATTCGAGTCCGATCGAGTCTCGAATACTCTGGCCATTCCCTCATACGTTTACATCTGGTGGCAACCTTTGACTTGGAACTTCCCAGGAGGAGTACGACATCCCCTAAGCCTCTGGCAATCTGATGCTGCTCTTCTCGGACCATATTGCTTCGGGAAGCGCTGGCTCGTTCGATCTGCTTCGTCGCTTAGTCCCCAATTGCCAACAGCCAGACTTGTGACACTGCAGCTCCACAAATCGTTGCCCAAGGTAGTATGTACAACATGATTGCCAGCCACTCCATCTCCAGAACAAGACCAGCAGCTAGACCTACAAGCTGCGATCCTAGTATTGTCCATTTCTGTAAGCGGCTTCTGCCATTCAACTGATCTAGGCTTGACAGTGTGAGAGAGACAGGGTCACAGCTGCGAGCAGTAGCATCCATGGTGACGATTGCGTAGGTGCTGAATGCTGGCAATCATGTGCGATTGGACATGTATATATTCGCATGTCTGACAATCTGAGTTCCGTTCGTCAACATAGGTGTGCTTTGTATCGCTGGCGTCGGGCCGTGAAGACGTCCAAACTTGGTGCTGTCGGAAAGTCGTCTCGGGTTTCCATGTTATAGGTTCCTGGAAATGATCAAGCCTGTCGTCGGTGTTGAGCTGTCGAGAACCAGGAACCGCATTCTGAGGATCGCCGTAATCAAGTGACCATCACTTTCAAGTCTCCCGAGTGATGGTGTCGACAGACCGTCGAATGTATCAGAGCGGGTTATGCTCCCTCTACAATGTGAGTCGTAGCTGATATACATACAAACGCTCAACAAGCGTGCGCGAGAGGTATTGTCTTCGGTTTCGAGGGCGCAGAAAGCACGTAGCACCCTCAGCTGGTTGCGCCCCGAGGCCTGCCCTGAGTACGACTAGAATTGTCACCACGCAGCAGTGTTCCAGCTAAGCCACCCTCGATCGTCGTCGCCTTTCGTAGAGTGGTCCCGGTTCGATGTGGGACGAGTCGCATAGGCGAGCTATTGTGTAACCACACCGCTGTGGCAGTGCTGATGTACGCAACGATACACCACCAGGTCCCACCTATGCCTTCGGGCTTTGAATGTGCGTGTGATCATGCATCGAGAGGCCAGGCAATAATTTTCGTACTGTGGGCCACCAAGCTCACGCTTGGGCACAGTCACCACACTGTGCGTGCGTGCGAGTTCGGATGTTGATCTGGATACTATCTTCTGCAGCGGCGTGCCGCATGAGGCTGTGTCGTGAAGCTCCCATTCCAAGACTGAACAGACACCCGTCCACCATTCTGCCGCATTCCTCGATCTACAGGATAGCTCAACGACTTCGAAGCACGCCAGCACGACTATCATAATCCAGGAACCCATTGCGCTCAAGCAAGCAAGGGATCTCTGTTCCATTGAAGTTTCCCAACGACCTGGGCGCTCGAGTCGTCACCAACAGACACCGTCAAGCTTGATAGAAGCGTCAGCGGCTCGTGAGAACACTGCTTCACCTCCGGATCGGCCAACGGATTGGACAGCAATCCATAACAGACGATATGGCGGCTGTGATGTGGTTCAAGGAGGCGACCCTATTCGCCATCAGCCTAGCCGGGCCCGCGATTCCGCCGACGATCGTCACCGATGGCATATGCTTGGCTGGCTGGCAAACGTATAGGGCTCGGCGATTGCAACAGCCCCCAACGATTAAACACCTTGACGTCGTGTCTGTAGTCCTCTCTGGCGTCACTTGGGTTCTCTTCTCGCAGGGCTCAGAGGAGGCGTATGCTACGAAGGTGTAAGTTCTCGCCAGTCTTCGTTCCGGCTCGCATCTTCTGGGCTATACTGATATCGATAGCGCTTGGTGCTTGTGGCTCTCGGTGTGGGTCAACTATATCGCCAACACATACCTTCTGGTGCTTGTAAGATACTGTAGGTAGATAGATCGGAACTGGAGGGTGAGCAACGTGGCTGACGCATGATAGGCTGACTTGGTCGCTGGTTCTCGTGACGATCTCGATATACGTGGTGAGCTCCGTGGTCTCGACACTCATCGAAGCCAACACGTCTTCGGAAACGAACGCCTCTCAGACCGGCCTTATCGATGCTGTTACCATTTGTTCTGTCCCTGGTCTCAGTCTTCCTGAGCTCGGTAATGGTTATCCCGAGAACGGAGGTCAGAACTAGTGGGCAGTCAGATCACCGGTTTACCTTGCAGGATGTGGATAGTGGTGATTCGGCGGATCTACAGCCAGTCTCTCGGCCTGGGTTCCACCACACATACAACAACAGAGGTTGTACACGGGACGACGACAGCCCTGGATACGCTGAGCTGATGGCGATGGAGGAAGGCAATCCTTGGAGGAGCGAGCGTTGTAGCCATGGTAGCGCGTGACGGCGATCGGTGTCATTCCGGCAGTAAGGACCCACGCTGTAGTCGTAGCTGATAAGAGATGGTGCAAAGACGAGTTGGGGCAAAGTTGTTGTAGAAGCAGTTGTGTGCATAGCGTGTCGTGAGAGCATACTGTACAGCATAGATGGGCGGCTCTGCGTGGCGACCAGGAGTACGTCCATACTTCTCAAATGCTTGGCGCCAGATAATGGCGACCTGAGGCATGCGTTGTAGGAAGATCGCTACACAACATTTAAGCATTGCTCGGTCGCATCGCGCGGGTGTGGAAAAGTTCTTGTCCATACGAAAGCTCAATCATCGCCGCGGCCACCGCCGCCTCTTCGTGCACTCTTCTTCTTGCTCTGGAGCTCTTTCATCTTTCTCCTTCCTGCAGCCTCTGCCTTCTGCAGCTGTTCCACTCTCTTGGTCTGCTCCACACTGGTTTCGCCAGGCACAGCGTCGCGGCCGGCTTGAACGATCAATTCATGGAGCTTGCGGAAGCAGCCGGTCACGTTGTCGTTTTGTTTACGCGAGTCGTCGGATTGAATGACAAGGTCATTCGACTTTGCAGCATGATACCGGCTGGTCAAGATGGAAGAATGGAGGACTTTGGGAAGGATGTTGAGGAGGGATGTGGTCGGGATGCGGAGGGTGGCTTTGGAGGATACCCTGGGAGGCTATAAGCATTTTGAGGGGTAGCTTGACCTGCTATCATACACACTTGTTGACATTCTGCCCTCCCGGACCCGACGATCTGCTGAAGGTCAGCTCGCAGATGTCGCGTGGGATGGTATCTGGGTCGAGCTTGGCCAGCCATTGCCTTGCTGCTGCCAGTTCAGCTTCATCCGTCTCCGCTGGACGTCTTGCCGCGAACGATCTGGTGGTGACATGAAGTCTGCATATTGGCGAGCTCAACCGTATGGCGTGCTGGAGAGCATTGCGCTGAAGCATACCTTACTAGCTTGCACGCACATACAGAACGACGATGCATGAAGTACATACAGTAGTTATAAGAGTTTGTTGCGATGAAAGTCAAGTGTTGCCTAGGTGACATTAGTCGATACGTGATTGTCGAGCAGGCCTAAGTTTAGTGGGGGAAGTTCTATCTGTTTCAGGATGCTCCACTCTCCACGGGAAGGCGGGAGCTAGCCCGAAGTGTGCATGTGGCCAAGTGCAAAGTCGTCCATCCATGATCCACGATGACTGCACTCGCGCATCATCCTCACCCTCCCCCTCTTCTTCCACATCCAGACACCAAATCCGCCATCAACAAAGTCCCTCAGCAGTGATATCTCGCCTACATAGACCTGGCCCCGGTCGTCCACGCCCAGCTCAATCAGCCGCCTTCTTTTCTGCTATCCCAGCAGACGCGCCAGCCGCCCTGGCTGGAGAATCTCTTCAAGGTAAATTTCTGCGCGTTGTGTGTGTTCAGGCGACAGCGGCGTGGCGATATCAACGGCAGCGGCAGCAGCAGTAGTTCCGTGGCAAATTCACACACAATCACACTGGAACAGGATTGCTCCTCTCCCTTGTGTTTGCCATCAGTCGTCGACCGGCAGCTGCAGCAGCGCGGCACCACATCCGCCATCATACCCACCTAACTCTCCGCAGTCGCCCACCCTCTTGGTCTTCTCCTCTTGCTATGCACGAGCTCTCCGCCTGATCCCCACTGTCGTTACCCTCGCGCTGATAATGCGCTGCTGATCGATGCCGATGAATGAATCCGCTCGACGCTCAGAGCCACCCGACGAACCATATCTCAGAAGTGAGGCCTTGTTATCTCCAACCTCACCAAAGCCACTGCAGTTCCCACACCCGACCAACATACCAGTGCTGGAGAACATGATGGACGTCGGCTTCAACCAGACTGAAGCTCACATGAACGATCCGGCCATGCGCGACACCACCCTTCGCGCCGATGCCTGGCGCGATCCGAATGAACAGCAGAACGAGGCCACCGATCATGCTTCACCCTTCTCGACCGGTGGCGACGCAATCGATGCAGCGAAGCAAATTGACGGCGTTCAACCTTCTGGACCACTTGATGCGAGTACTGCTTCACATAGCGACCAGTCACCAACCAATGACGATGACAAACAATTCTCATCGCTTCTCAATGGCATCTCTAATGATGCAGACTCCCACCTCCAGGCAGAAGCCGCGCCCGATGCCACGTCTGTGGAAGCACCCCAAGCTTCACCACATCAGACCGTTTCCGCTGTTGCGTCTGCACCCACCGCAGACGATGTCCCAGTCCAGTCAGATGCGGTCAACCCAGAACCGCGGCCCACGCCCATCCCAGGCACTGTTGACGTTCAAGCACTCCTGGACACGTTATCGCAAAACCCTTCCGCTCCCTCTAATGCGGCAAATGTTGCGCCCAGTGCCGAAGGCCTAGCTGCCATACTGTCTTCATCCCATGCCCAAGCCCAGCCGCCAGTCACCGGCACCGAGGCTTCGTCGTCTCTGTCAGCACCAGGTCTTGGTGCACCACCCAGCGGCCTCCCCGCTCGTCCTCCACCCCAAGACGCGCCGCTCATGAACCCAAACTATGTCCACTCCCAACACATTCGAGACTATCACCCTCATGCCGCCAACCCAGCCGTCCAGTCGCATGCCCATAACAACAGCTCCGATAATGCCGACCAGAGTAATGCCGCTTTCGCACAGTCTACGCCAGGAGCTACGATCCAGCAGCCTGCCGTGAACGCTCAGAACTATCCGAATGGTCAGCCTCCAAGCAACGGCATCGTTACGCCATCGACCCAGACCTTCCCACCTGCGCAACAGCAGTACACCACGAGCGGCACGTCAGTCGAGAGCAGACGAGAGTTCAAGGTCAATGCTGGCCAGACACTCACATCAGACGATCAGCCATGGACACAAGACATCCAGCGCAAGTACGATCACTTCATGGAAGAAGAGAGAAGATACGTGAATGAGGCACGCTGGGACCAGTTTCCGAATGGCTCGCGCCTGTTCGTCGGTAGGTTGGGCCCTGAACACAACATCTCACAGCTTCTGACAGAGTGCTCAGGCAATCTCAGCTCGGAGAAGGTAACGAAGCGCGACATCTTCCACGTCTTCCACACCTACGGCGATCTCGCTCAGATCTCCATCAAGCAAGCCTATGGCTTTGTGCAGTTCCTGCGTACCGAAGACTGCCAGCGCGCACTCCACGAAGAGCAAGGCAGACAGATCAGAGACAAGCGCATTCGTAAGTCGACTTCGAAGGACTAGCGCACACCTGGCTAACATGATTTAGATCTTGAGGTCAGCAAGCCTCAAAAGAATGGCAACAAACAGCAGCAGAACAATGGTCGCCGATCTCGCTCTCCCGACCACAACAACCGCGGCCGCAACGATCGTAATCGCAACGGACGAGACCACGGACGAGACAACGGCCGAGATCGAGGAGGATACAGAGCCAACTATGGCCGATCACCATCACCACCACCACGTGGGTACCGCGACCGATACGAAGACAGATATCGAGATAGGAGGTCAAGATCGAGGTCGCCAGGTTATGGCAGAGACAGATACCGCGGCAGCAGTCCACGTCGCACGCCCGAGGACGATCTGCCTCTACCACGCCGCGAACCTCGCGATGTGCCAGACGTGCAGATCATCGCACTCGACCAGCTGGAGCGCGACTTCCTATCTTGGGTCGAGAAAGCGTTCACAAGCAAAGGTGTTCGCGTGGATGTATTGATACTGTCACCACGTCTGAGCGAGGAGGCAGTGGTCAGACGTCAGATCATGGAGGGCGTTCTGGCGGTGTCTAAGCTCCGCCGTCAGAATCAGAACTCTGCAAAGATCGGCTTGACCATCTTCAAGCGCAAGGCCGGCTCTCGCGATGTGCAGTTTGAAGAGTACGACAACCTGGACCCAGGCATTTGCACTGAGCTCGTACTCAGAGAGAAGCAACTTCAGGGTACTGTTCCGAGCTATGGCAACTACCCGCCTCAGTATGGTGCTCCTACTCCACAACCACCGATGCCGCAGTATGGCTATCAGCAGCAACCTCCACCATTCCCACCACCGGCCGGCTATCCGCCAGGCTATGGTCAACCTCCTACTCCATATGGCATGCCACCTGGTCCTCCGCAGCACAACGCTCCGAACTTTCAAGGAGATCCGAACAACTTGCAGAGTTTGCTGTCGACATTGAATCAGCCACCATCTCATGCATCGCAGCATGGTCGCACACCATCGTATGGCGCACCACCTGCTGGCTACCCACCGATGCCACCGCAGCAATACGGTGGTCAACCTCAGCAGCCGGGATATCCTCCCCAACAAGCACCACCGCAGGCACCTGCAGCTGCTGGCGCTCCACCAGGCCAACCTCCGCCAAACATGCAGGACATTCTTGCTAGGCTGGGTACCTACAATAGGTGAAGCATACCTACTACATCAGTGCATGCTCGCAAGAGTATGCGTGAGAAGTGCTGCTAGCACTTTCACCCCTCCAGCAGAGTTCGAAATCAGCGTGTAGAAACAGATTCAGAAATACTTTCGGTCCAAGTCAAATAGAGGCGGGCATCATAATGATGGTATGGACGCATGGAATATGGCGTGGACGGGAAGGGATGGGGGGGGGGCGTAACATGGAGCGATGGGCGTTCCTTCAACCTTGGCTGGATTGTGCTGCGAGTTGAGCTTTCAACGGCTCAGACCGAGTCAATGAATGAGCATGCGAGTGTGTGGAGCTCTGTTGTACGCGAATGTGTGTGATGGTCACTGGATCAATGTGACTTGGATCCTCTCGATCTATCAGATCCTTCGTGACTGTCTGCCTTTGATTTGTGAGCCCTTCGCCTCGGCTGAGCTCGGCAGCTGGTGCCGGAGGCCGACTTCACCTCTGATGATGTGCTCACCAAGTTCGATGCTTGATTGAAAGAAACATCAACATCCGCTCTCTCGCCTTCCTCGAGAGTCTATCATAGATCACTCAGCATATGTTCTCTCGCATTGGCCTTACTCAGCGAAGCTCCATATCACGACCCCCATTGACCTCAAACGCTGCCAGATCTCGATCTTGCATCGGGGCCCAGCACCTTAGGACCCCAGCGATCAGTGGATTTGGAGTCAGATTTTACGCGGTGAAGATGGACCAACTGCCGAAATTGCCGGAGGTGGAACGGTTGAGTCCAAGAGTTATCAGGATCCTAGGCCATAATCCGAGCAAGTTTACGCTCCAGGGCACGAATACATACCTCATCGGCACCGGCCCGAAGCGATTGCTGCTGGATACTGGCGAGGGGAAAGACGCCTGGCTCGCCTCCCTCAAAAGTACACTGCAAGACGAGAAGGCATCCATCAGTGATGTGATCTTGACGCATTGGCATCCCGACCATGTCGGTGGGGTGGCGCAGGTTCTGGGCCTGGGTTCTGATGCAGATGTGAAGGTATGGAAGAACCAACTCCATCCCATGCGGAAGGGGGAGTGGACGAATTATGATGACGGCCACGTTTTTGACACTGAGGGCGCGAGGATGAGGGCGTTCCATTCACCGGGCCATACGCTGGATCATATGGCGTTTATCCTCGAGGAGGAAGGGGCGATGTTTACGGGTGACAATGTCCTGGGACATGGGACTGCTGTTTTTGAGGATTTGGCCGTGTACATCGACAGCTTGGAGCGGATGAAGGAGGAATTTGCGGGGAGGGCGTATTCCGCCCACGGCGCTGTCATTGAAGATGGGAAGGCGAAGATTATGGAGTATATTGCGCATCGGAAGCAGCGGGAGGTGGAGGTGTTGGAGGTTTTGAGGGGAACGCCGCCGGGGGGAGAGGAGGGGTGGATGAGTGGGGAGGTTGTGGAGGTGGTTTATAAGAACTACCCAGAGCATTTGTGGGCGCCGGCGGAGGGGGGGGTTAAGCAGGTTTTGAGGAAGTTGGAGGGGGAGAGGAAGGTGAAGCAGGTTGATGGTGGGAGGTGGACGTTGGGGGAGAAGGCGGCGTTGTGAGGGAGGTGGGGAGGGAGGTGGGGAGGGAGGGAGGGAGGGAGGGAGGGTTTTGATGGAGAGTTGCTGTGGATGATACATTGGCTGATCCTGGCAGGAATTCTGAGAGGGAAGCTTGATGAACGGTATGAAATACCCCCCCCCCCCCCCACACACAACAAGACCACGATTTCTAGTTCTTCTCGGCTTCCTTTAAGCCGTCACCTGCTATGCCGTAGTTGCTGTCGTAGGGGGCGTTGTAGACGGGGTTTGCAGTACGCTTGTCCTTCTCGGCTTCCTTTAAGCCGTCACCTGCTATGCCGTAGTTGCTGTCGTAGGGGGCGTTGTAGACGGGGTTTGCAGTACGCTTGTCCTTCTCGGCTTCCTTTAAGCCGTCACCTGCTATGCCGTAGTTGCTGTCGTAGGGGGCGTTGTAGACGGGGTTTGCAACACGCGGTAACACTCCCTCTAGCTGCTGGCCGAAGATGACTGCGGCATCTACATGCGAGACGGACTTTTAGTGAATGCTTGCCTTCATCCGATGTAGCTGCAGATCTCTTACCGCAAGCTGCGAAGGCAATCGTGGTCAAGAGCAGTTTGTGGGCGTGCATTGTATTGATATATGCTTCAAAGAAGGATGTGGCAAGAACCTGATCGACGCTAGAAGAAAACCATCTCTTTTATATCCTACAAGCCAGACGGTGCCATGAGTAGCTCCACTGACACTCCCTGAAGTCGTCGACAAACCTCGCAGCTCGCGCCATGGGCAGCTTCACCGATACTGCATGGAATCGTGGACATACTTCGCCGTCGGTGTCATGGGCAGCTGCATCGACACTACCTGGAATCGTGAACAAACTTTGCCATGTTGAGCCTATTCGGACCCTCGCAACTGCCCACTGGCTGCGGAATTCCACCTGTCTAGCACTGAGCAGCTGTTCCCATGTCTGCGGCAAATCTGATTCATCGACGATACCCCAGATCAAGGCATTGCACGCCATCTGGAGCCCACATGAACGCTCGTAGCTGCCTCCTGGCTTTAGAGCTCCAGCTAGTCTATTGCATGCCATTTCGCGAAAGGTAAGGCTACATGTAGAGGTTTGCAATAGCCGGTGGAAGAGTGTACAAAACACAACGTCCCAGGGAGAGAGCGAACGCAGTGCAACTGTGCTACTACGGCCGCATCGATCACAAAGATGGTGTGATGTGTTGGTCTGATTAGATATGATCATCTGATATGTCCGAGCTGAGCTCAGGCCCGAAGATTGTACTTTAGCGTTGGTCTACCGCTGATTTATCTGGGCCAGAACGAGGGCCACAAACTCAATCTGTGACTTCGCCGGGGGGTTCTTGACTTCCAAGTTAGAACTACTCATGCACCAATCTGTGTGTCCTGCGACTGCGCATCCAGCCTCATCTTGCTGCTGCGGCTGGTATCAGCCCACAAGACCCACGACACAATTTCCAGCGCCCAACGTTACAAACGTCGAACAGGTGATCGCGAACTCGTAATCCGTTTAACTTTGGCAGGATACAACGACACGACCTCCACGTGGTCGGTCGACGACATATTGCATTCTCGAAACATGGTCGGTCCCGATCATACGAAGCGGTGGGAACACGTCCTCTCTGGCGTTGGGAAGCTCTGGTCACAAGTATGGCTCGATCCGAACTCTGATAAAGAGGATTGAGCTCACCGCCGTGGATCGAGCGATGGCTTCGCTACCGTCCAGCGCCGAACTTTGCCCCCACACATGAGTTGTCAAAAGGCCCATGGCAGACGTGGTGCCACATAGGGTCACTGACTCCTCCGCCAGACCAATCTCTACAACGAGTCGATGGACAAGGGAGGTCGATTTAAGCGCAGCTCGGGGATCTACCAGGCTTATCAGATGCTGGAGCTTGAGGAGCTAGTGTATATGGGTAAGCATCATAGCTCTAGGAGGTTGGACATTGTCAACTGCCGACAGACTCAGCAATAGCCGCGTGGGAGGCCTGAGAGCTTTTGTGACAACAAGTGGGTTGCACATACCCTTTGCTGGACCACCGACTGACAGACCGCAGCGCACTTTCGACGAGCAAACACTTGCATGATCACAGCACCTGCGTTAAACATTACCTCTCCCTCTGGACGCTGTGCACATCACCACGACATGTCTGAGCCCGAAAAGCACCAGAGCAAACAGAGTCTGGTCTCAGACACTGACACAGACGTCGAGGACCGCGACAGCCACCTCCAACACTATCGGCCCCGTTCCCGCCCAAGGCCTTTCTGGCGGCGGCTATGGCTGGACTCACTATTCTTTGTGGCCATCTTCCTCGCCACTCGAGCCTACTACGTACATCCGTCATGGAACAAACGTCTCGAAATGGCAGATGTGTATTGTAAGTTGCAGCATCACTACCACGCCCTTGTATCGTGCGAATCGCTGATCATGAAACAGCTCCCCTATATCGAGACTTCGACCAACTTCACGTCGACCAGGTCTTAACTGGCGAGGAGCTCTGGTCCAATGGGAGCAATCCATACCGCCAAGACCCATCACCTGCCGTAGACGATGCATGGCATAAACTCAGTCATCCGAAATATATGCTCGTGACGGAGGAGGAACTCATCAAGATGGGAAAGCCGATCGAGCCCGTTGTACGATGGCCCGACGAACCTGACAAGTTCCTCATGCACCTGAATGGTCCTCATGTAATGCACTGTCTGGATGTGCTCCGTAGGAACGCATATCACAATTTCCCGCATTATCAGTATGGCACCTCACAGCTGTCTTGAGGCCAACCTACTTGCTAACACAATCTGTAGCAAGGATGACGAGACCCTGAACGCCATCCACTGGACCCACTGGGGGCATTGTCTTGAGATCATCCGCCAAGAACTGCACTGCAGACCCTCCATGCATCTGAACAGCATGGTCTGGCAAGAGGGCCAGGAAGTCTTCTACCCGGATTTCCACACTCAGAAGAGATGTGTACGCTGGGATGACCTTGAGGAGATGTTGTCACGGAGGATAATTCCTTTCGAGGTAAGTCGAGCTTGTTGTAGTCCTTCTGAGGATGGTGTTGACGCGTCGGCGTGCAGGACATGTTGTATGCAGCAAAGCACTACCTGAAGCCTGACGATGCGGTGCAGCGCCATACACCGGCGGAGGGATGGGAGGTGATTGATAGAAACCATGAGTGGATTACGAAGATGACTGAGAAGGGGTACAAGATTACGGGTGACCATTGATCTGGAGCCAGGAGGCGGCGCTGACGAAGTTTCTCATGGTAGTCAATGAGTGTGGACCTAGTAGCCAACACGCCATAAAGTCGCCTCTACTACCTCGACGCATGCTTGCTCGCCGGAAGCTCCAGTGTCCTGAGCATATGTCTTCAGCCCGGACAAGACGTCTGGAACAATTGAAAACGCAGCACCTCTTCGATCCCCATCCGTGCATCAAGTAAGCACATTGTGTGCTTTCGCTGGTATCATAGCCTCATTCGCCTCCTCGCAATTCAGCTAGGCTGACCCCGCCTGCAGCCTCCCAACTTCTTCCATCCTCTCGAAGATCTCAGCTTGCAGGACAGCGATCCTGGCTTGATCCCTGGCTGACAAGTCTGGTGTGTTCTTGGGCTGGTACTGCGGCAATTCTTCGTCGTCATTGAGCTTTTGGACTTCTGGATCATTCTGCTTGTTTGCTCCCTGTAGACCAGGGATGGTGAAAGCCATGGGTGTCGCCTGAGAGCCTGGCAACTGAAGGCGATGGGCGGTACTGCGAGGCTGTGTTGGTGAAGTAGTTCTCGTCTCGACGTCTCCTCCGGCCAGTTGGGCTTCTGGAGCTTTCTGTGTCTTCGCCCTCTTCGTAGGAGGCTGAAGATCACGAGCGGCAGTGGAGGCATTGCCAACCTCCGGACTTGCCGATGGAAGGGTTTTCGAGGAGGCAGACTGCTTCGAGGAAGTAGTTGTTGCCTTCGAAACACCACTTGCCGTTGGTGGCACAGTCTTTTCTCGAGCCTTGTTCTTAGCCCGCTCCTCTTGCTGGCGACTGCGGCGACCATCGTTACAACCGCCACTGGGAGGCTTGTCTTGCGCTTTGAATCCATGGGCGCGCAACTTTGTCCGTGCGTCCCGGATCTCCTTGCATTTGGCGTCGTATTCGGCTTTGTCGGGGTGAAGGAACTCCAGCGCCTTCTGCCAGCGCTTGCTGACGGCGTGGGTCGAGATGGTTCGGAGGTTGAGGCGCTCATACAGCGCGTTGAATCTTCTCCAGAGCTCATTGTGGACGACGTGAGGAGCGATGCGAAGCATCAGGGTTCCGCAGAGGTCATCGGGGTGGACCTTGCCTGAGAGCAGCTCGAAGACGCTAAGGCTTGCGAAATGCTCGAGGTGTTCGTTATCCCAAGCGAAGTCGGATCCTTTGTGTGAGGTGGCATCAGGTACGGACAGATTGGCAGGGAGATGGGGCAGTCGTTTGCTGGCGTTCGCCGGCATGCCATCCTCTGCTTCACCTTCGCCGGGAAGGGAGCTCTGATGCTGTCAGACGTAAGGTCGTTAGTTATAGTTTTGGAAACCAACAGATTTGATCTAATGGTTGGCTGTGCGAAGAACAGTGATACAAAGCGTCAGTACGTTCCTGTGCTGCATTGACTCCCCCTCGTCGTCTTCGTCGTCTTCGTCATCCTCGTCGTTGCAGAGGTCGATCACATCCACCTTCGAAGCGCTTCCAGAAAATATCACGTTTGCTGCCGAGTCTGAGGAGCGCTCGTCATCAGAGTCCTCAGCGTAGTCAATCTCCCCCAAATCCTCGCGTTGCCCCTCGATCACCATCTCATTCGCGACCAGAGTCAGATCAACCACTTCTGTTATCTCATCTGGGCTTGCGCTGTCCTGAGATATGATCGCGGATGTCGAGAGGCGATCCGTGACGTGACGATGATTGTATTATGCTTCTTGGAGCGCGGTACAGATACTACGCGGCACACGGATGCCAAGTAAGCAGAAGTCGAAGGCGGCGATCGGTGAATGAAAGCGTCGCGTCATCGTTGGACGACAGCTGTTGCTTAGCAGTTCGTGCACGCATTGATCGCAGGTACCAAGCACTGTTCGTGGCCGGCCATAAGTAATCATCTCCTGCCAACCTGTTTCGTCCTCTTGACAACTGTGCCAATTGCCCATGCAATGCCCAAGGCAGGCAAAACGGCACTTGACGTTCGCGCTTCTTGCCTCGGATTGACCACCAATCAACGACATAGCATCCGCACCCCAGTTTGGTCCTTTATGACTCGGTTCGATGTCTCATATGTAGAAATCACCAGTCCCCTGATATCATCTCCTCTATGAAGGTAGCAGCCGCGTCTTGCTTACAAGGTCGACATTTTGTCACAACAGAGAGACGTTGCATCTCAATGTTTAGAGGCATCGCAATGATGCTGTTGTGGTCAAGTTGATGCAGCGATCAGGCGTGGGCTCACGTATTGCCTCGACGGTAGAGGTTTACGGGCCGTACGGGCTTACGCAGGCCGCCCGACCTCATCTAGACCATCAGCAGATCACTCTCTGGAGCCATGAACTCGAGACTTGTTATGTACTCATCGGAGTACGTCGCAGACCACGCAAGATGGATATTGACCGTTAGGTTATCTAGCGCTAAACGGCATCGCAGAAAATCTCAACACCTACTACCCTCTTGAACTCATCGGCTGCGGTCAGACAGCCCTCTGATCCAATGATGTTCTAGCAATTTGGCACACAGGAACAACATGCCCGAGCCTTTTGAGATAGTTGTTCACGTCTTACAGTAATCTCACGATCACGTCACTAGCCATTCGTTCCTAGCTTATCCACGTGCTCAAAGTCTCGCGAATGTGCTCGAGACATCGACGACAATGTGTCTAATTGTGCCAACACTAGCAGAACAGTCTCCGGGGCGGGTCTTGCAATCACTTCAGGCAAGTCCCATGCTGAACAGAGTCTGACGGGACATGTCATCCTCATCTCTGCCAGAGACTACACCTGTTTGTATCTTCTATCTATTAGCTACTAGCGTATGCTGTCCTTTCGCCTGGCGTCATGAGTTGCGGGTCTCCTGATGATGGTTTCCAGGCCACCAGCGTGTCGTCCAGCCCAAGTCTTGGGACTTTTGCAAAACTTAATAACGCCCTGTCAATATCTTGTAGTCGTGTGAGGAATCATCCGCTGTTGGTCGAGATTGGGAAGCCAATCATGAGCTCTTCCTCTCCAGCTGCCTCAGTTCGGCCGCCTCTGCATTATCGCTTGAGATACTGGCAATGTCTGTTGCTATCCTAGCAGACTTTCTCGCGATCCTGCCCTCAAGGAAAATGATTCTGGCTTTCCTGGCGGCCGACAGATTGGCAGCGATGCTGATTGAAGGTTGTCCCTGTGGTAGTGAGTTGGCGGTATTGGTGGCGTTGATGGTGTTGGTGGTGGTGTTGGTGGTGAGGGTGGCGTTGTTGGTACTGGCGGCGCGAACGATTTTGACGTTGTTGTCAGCCTGGATGACATCGATCTGTTGAGCTTGGGCTGGACTGTCCGGCTCATTTCCCTCCTTAACCGCCGTGATCTGGCCGCCGGACTCTGACACGATGTCGATGCTCTCATCTTCCTGATCCTCCATGATATGGTCTTCGCAAGTGGCAGGGCTCTCGCCTGGAGTGGCTGGAGCAGAGGTAATGGAGCTTGGAGTAGTAGCTGGAGAGGGTGTCGTAACAGAAAAGCGCGGCGCCACGCGGATGGTCTTTCGAAAGTCTTTGATCTCCTGCTTCTTGTTGTTGTACTCGGTCTGGTCAGGATACCTCTCCTTAAGTAGCACAGTCCAGCGCTTGGTTATTGCTGAGCTCGAAAGGGGCTTCTTCTTCTTCTCGCCATCCACAAGTGCGTACAGCTCGTTAATTCTGTCCTCGAGCTGACTGTGGGTGAACTGCTTGACGAGTCGGTCCAACATCAAAGTGCCACAGAGACCATTGGGGTGGAGTGCACCGGAGAGCAGTTGGACGCTGTCGATGTGCTCGAAGTTCGAAAGATTTTTCCAGCGATGTGCGGATTCACCCTTGTGCTTGGTGGGCTCGGGGATCTTGAGATCGGTGGGTAGTGGTGGTAGTTGGATGTAGGCAGGCTGCTGGGACGCAGTAGTGGAAGCACCACCAGACTATCGACGCGAACATGTTAGCTATGCTTAAAGAAAACACCACGTAATGCCTAGGCAACTGGTAGTGGTGTGCAGAAAGTTCGCGAAGCGCTCGCACGATACCATCTCTTTGTCGCGTACCTGTGTTGGTGGAAATGAAATGTCGTCCTCGTTGGCCTCGTCTGCATCGTCGCCTTCGTCTTCTTCGTCCTCGCTGAGCTGGTTATCGCTGAGGTGGTTATCGACCGCCTCCGCGTCGCTTTGTGAAGTTGACGGCGCCAACTGCTGCTCCTCTGAATCGTCCTGGTCCTCGTTCTCATTCTCGTCCATCTCCCCGGCCTCATCTGCATCGTCGTGGTTGTCGTGGTGGACACTGTCATCACCCTCGTCGCTTCCGTACTCATTCATCTCGGCGTCCCTCATCTCCGTATCGTCTTGAGGCGCAGATCGTCCTGCCTGGCCGGAGTCGTCTGCTTGCAAGAACGCTACTCGCTCCCCGTTGCCGAAGCTCACAGTCACCATGCCGTTGTGTACCTCAGCGCGTTGCATGACTGTTGTATCTGCAGTTTGTTGGGTGGTTGTGGTGGTCGTTGTTCGAGGTGGAGCTGAATCAGTCCTGTTCCAGCAGTCTAAATAGTCGCCTCTCGGCTTTGCCACCTAAGCCATGAGCACAGATCAACCTGTGAATGAGTCCTCAGTGAGCCCGCGCACGCGCGGCTCGGACATCGCTGTTTTCTTCAGGTTCGACGGGGCGTGATCGTGTAGCAGGGAGAGCAGAGCCATTTCGGGAGTTGACCGCGCCCTCGCCAGCGAGCGACCGTTGTGACATGGAACAACAGCTTCCGGCCCGTAGCCGCCATCCTTGCCACCATGTGAAGCCAAGCTTTAACGTCGAACACAATTCCAACTTCACCTCGATCATCAATCCTACGCGAGCTTCGTTCCTACACACCACTCTTTCCTCCATACCACTCATCGACTCAAACAGATAGCAGTCCAGACAGCATGTCGCTCTCCAAGCCCTGCCGCCTCCTCGCCATCCCGCCCGAGCTTCGTAACCACATCTACAGCCTCCTCCTCTCCTCATCCACCACCATCAGAGTGACACACGAGGGGATCACCAGGCCGCGGCCATGCAAGCTCGTCTTCCCGAACGAAGACCCCAGCCACCAGACCACGAACATCATCGCCACGAACCGCCAAGTGCAGCAAGAAGCGGCGGCAATCCTCTATGGCAACAATACCTTTCTCTTCGTGTCAACAAGAGCGTTGACGGTCTTCCTAGCGCATGTCAGCCGCTCAGCGCGCTGTCTCAGATCCGTCACACTTGACGCGCTTGACTGCGAGCGTGATGTACTCCGCTTTTCGGCAAACATGCTCACGCAAGTAACCGCACTTTCTTGCTTGACTATCAGAGTATCGCGATACTATCCAGATGAGGCGCCAGAAATTGCTTCAGGTATGTCTCTCAATACCTGTAGATGCCATAACCAGGGCGTGAGCGAGATGTCTCAAAATGACCCACACCTACCATGTCACCAACGCACAAATCTCGATCGCAGCTAACACACTTCTGCTCGTAAGACCTTCTGCCACTTGTACGGACGCTTTACAACGCACGCATGCAGAGCAAAATCACAGATATCCTGGAGATCATCAAGATCGTGCCTGACGGTGAAGAGACGCAGTTGGTCAGGATCGATGTAAAGACCGCAGTTGGTATTGAGCTAAGCACATCCAAAGACCAGAAGTTCAAGGCGTGGGTAGACGACATCAAGACTCATTTGGCGGAGATAGTGGCGGATGAGAATGGCGATGGCGTGGTAAGTATGAAGTGAGCCCATGATCTTCTTCGTTATCAGCGGCGGGTGACAGTGCAGCGAGCAATACAGTAGAGCAGAGAGCATGGGTGGAAGCAGTGTTTCTGGGCTGCTTCCCTACAAGGATCGTGCTTCGGGACGTTCAGAGGCAGGGAACAATATCGGCAATGGTGGAATGCATGGACCGCATGGAGAGAGCGTGGCTTTGGGGCACATGCCTACGAACTGCACGCGAGGCGCATAGCACTTGAAACATCCATCTCTTACTTGATCGCATGCATCGCCATCTCCTGTGCTGACGGTGGCAGGAGGCCTGACGCCTTGGCGAGGACGAAGCTGAGTCCGATGCGAGCTGCAGGTACAGCGTCACATACTCGAAACGGTGTGTCGGCCACTCCGAGGAGCCAGATGGAGCTCACTATACTATTCAAGCCCGCAAAAGGGTCTGGACGAATTTGGCCCGGGGTCACCAAACTTCAAGATTCCATAGCAATACACCACCACCACCTTGTTTCTCTATATACAGCAGTCCTATCATGTTCATTGAGTGTTCATCTGATGCGCCTGAAGTTGTTGTATCTATTGATCCAGTCAGGCCGTCGTATTCACCACTGTCGCAAGTTGCGTAACCCGCTAAAGTGCAAGCCCGCGTCTCCTCGTCACCACTTCCACTTCCACCAGGTCATTCACCTGTCGCTACACCCACCATACAGACACAACGCCTATTGGACTTCTCGCTGCCGCCTGCGCCACCGATTGATACACCTGTTGATACACAGAAAGAGTGGGACGAGCAGTTCTTGGATGAAGAGACGGAATACGAGTCTGAAGAGCAGGATTTGCCAGAATATCCTCAAAGTTATGATCCCGTGGAAGACGCATTGCAACGCGATAGCAGGCGGTGGACGACACAGTCAGAGCCTCAATATATCAGCAGCAATATCACCAGTGACAGTACTGAAGACGATTTGAATCGAGGGTGTATAGGGCTGGTTCAGAACATGAGGACTCGTAGCCAGGCTGCTGAGGAAGATGCGCTAGAGTCTCAATTGCAGGCTCAAGAGCAGCAGCAGCGACAGACACCTCACACCGGTGGGCAGCAGGTATCGAAGAAGGCCAGATCTGCGCCTAAAAAGGCCCTTCCAATATACCCTACACCGTTGTTAGCAGTGCTAAGAAGGGCGACACTGCTGAGGCTCCTCAGCAGGCTGCTCAGCAGGCTCCTCAGCAAACTCCTCAGCAGCCGCGAGTGACGCTCAAGATCGGCGGAAAGCAGCCGGCGCAACAGCGTAAACGGCCAACACCTTCGACACAAGGAAAGCAGCCACCCACACGGTCAAAAAAACCCAGGAAGACACAGGATTCATCTACGCCATCAGAAGAACAACCTCAAAAAAGAATGGACCAAATCGAGCGAGAAACGCAGTCACAACAGCCGTCGACGAAAGTCGCCGATTTGCAAGCTACTCCGGTGGCTTCGACAGCCACCTCGACACCGGCTCTAAGCTCTGCTACAGAGCCTATTCGCATCACTACGGCGCTTAGCTTCTTAGACAAGTCACTGCCTACTACAACACGCGTATAGACCGGTGAATCTACACTAATAATGAAGCTCTTCGAAGATAACGAGAAGCTCGTCGAGAAGTATGTAACCAAGAAGGGTATGCACTTCTTCCTATAGCAACGTGTTGGCAAGCTATTGTCTCAAAAGCACGGGCGCCCTTAGCAAGAGGACCACTTCTAGTTAAGTGATATCACTAACTAGTAGTTCAATCTATTGCCACTGCTACGACTGTATGATAAGAAGCATATACTAACTATTCACATCACGGAGAAGTGGCACAACATAGCCACTGAGGTCCTGTCCTCATCACCGCCTATGCGAAGTAAGGAGACATTCGACGAGCCGTCTTCACCTCAAGCAGTAGACCCGAAGCGTCTAAGCAAGAAAGCTCTTACTAGGGCCAATATAGCTATTGTTGAGAAGCTCTCTACGAAGGTGGAAGACGATCGTGATATCGTAGGCTTATATAAGTGTTCTGACAGGCAGTGCAACAACGTCAAGTTCAGCGGTTAGGGTCATGTTGGCTGCCTTGTAGAAGACGGTGAACACTACGATATTCTCGGCAGTCACATAAATGAGTGGTATGCCCTTATCGACAAGTACGCTAGCAAGCCTAATGCTATCGCCCTTCTTAAGGAAGGACTACCTACTACTATTGCCGAGAAGGTAAGGAAGATGCACAAGGTCGCTACGAGGTTTCGAAGCAAGAAGGCAACACCGGATACACCTACCCCTTCATCAACACCTGTTAGTGTTGTTCAGCAGCAACTAGTGTATCAACAGCCGCCGTATCTATATACGTATCCACCGCCGCCGTTCTATCTACCGCTATATCAGTAGCAACATCTACCATAAGCTCCTACACCGCCGGTTATAGTAGATCGCTCTTCACCTACACCGCCGTTGTTCAAGGCTCTATTGAAGGACCGCTCGTAGGTCACATACTTCTGTAACTAGTTACGCCGTCGTGAGGTAGATATAGACCTTGTACTCCGTAAGGCTCGCGACAAGCTCGTAGAGGACTATTGGGACCTTTATATAGTGAAGAACGAGACCGAGGAACACCTAGTAGAGGTGATACCACAACGTAGTGTTCGTAAGGTGGTGTTGAAGGCGTTGTCGTTGTACCTTACCGGCAAAGAGAACGGTGATATTGCTAACTCTAATAATGAGGATAGTGACTTTGGCGACTAACTCGGGCACTGCGGAAGATTATGTGGGCGACATGCGCTTAGGACGATATCGAAAAAGTTTGGGCTTCGTATATCACAACCACAACATATATAAACAAGCGGTTTGTAGGAGGTTGTTAAGCATTGTCGAGATATATAGAAGGCGTATATAGTGTATTTTTAATGGTGTTGTGGATGCACCTCACTGTCGCTGCCAGCTGGAGGTGGTTTTTGAGGGCTATACTCGAAGCACAGCTGGCCGTAGCATCGCAGTCGGACCGATACTCGGAAGCAGCCGAGACTAGCGCCGGGGAAAGGTTCCAATGTTGCACCCTTAACAGCACACACTCACGCCCATTTCTTTGTTATATATACTTTCCTAACTATCGAACCAGGCCTGTCGGTATATCACAAAAAAAGAATCGCGTCAATCGGTACAGTGGTTATAATGTTTTTAGGTCGACTGCAAAGTTCCCGGCCAGCCCAGCTTTTGAGCTTCGCCTACGAAGCTTAGTAGCTCGGGCTGGCAGGATTTTTTACACCAATTGCGACAATAATATGAATACTGCACCGATTAACACGATTCTTTTTGTAGACTCTACCGATAATGCTACTTTAGACATTAGGAAAAAGAAATATATGAAAACATACGTTGTAGATAGTAACATTGTGCAGCTGTTTTAAGACTTTCCGTAGCGGGCTTATAAGCTTGGCATAGCGACAGCCGCCGTAGTATGCTAGAGTTTAGGCGAAAAACATCGCCTTAGGAAAGCAGTAACACCACGACAGTGAGGTATATACACGTTGTCCTATATTATAGAGTCGACTCGTCGCTTCATTTTACGCCCTTATACACCTTTATAGTATGTCTATATCGTCCGCTATATAGTCGTAGGGCTGATCAAGTATATAGTAGCTACCCTCGATCAAGAAACCTTCCTTATAAGGACCTCGTACGACGCACTATTTGAAAGCGCCTATTAAGGCTATCACCTAACGAGAACAAGAGTAGCGCGCCTATACTAGCGGCTACGTAATTACTACGGAAAGCGACTAGAAAACAGGAATCTACCTCCTATCCGATAGGTCCCTAAAATTGCGGAGCCGCGGAGGTAAATTGTCTATTTAGGCAACTTCTAACCTTAGCCGTAGCTAAAGTGTAGCGACATAGAGACTAGATCCTAGGCCTAACTCGCGAGCATTAGGCAGCTCGCGAGGGACACCTAAATCTCTATAAACGGGGAAGCGACATAGGAACCTAGCTAGTAGCAACTAACCTATTAACAGCTTAGCTAATAACTAACCTAGCAACAGTAAGACAACGGCTAACGATAACAAGCTAAGGGCCTAGGAAAAGCATAACAAACCCTAGCCGCCCCCGGCCCCTCCGCGTAGACAGAATTATATAAAGAAGCCTAGGCAATACTAGACGAAGACGAACACCTAGCCCGAGTATATAAAAATATAATCGCGTAGCTCCTTAGTATACTTAAGGCACTCGAACACTAGACCCTAAGAACGATCTACTAGACTATATAGTATATAATATAATAGAAGAACCTGTTAAATAGGTACAGGTAGATAGTAGCGGAGTAGAGTAAGAGATCAATCTTTAACTAACTAATAGCACGAGTATATAGCAATATATTAGGAACCAATATGTTGATTATGTTAGATGTCTATCTAAGCTAAAGGGGAGAGAAGGTATCTCCCTACAAGCTGAGTTATCGTAGATGCCTTAGGCTACTAGATTACTTCCTAATTATTGACTCCCTTTAGGATACTACATCTTAATACTCCTACTCATCTCGTATAGGAGGTTATAGTCTGCTCACTTCCTATCAATAGTACTTAGACCTTGTTATAACAGGTTTAGCTAGCTTATAAACCTCTAGAAGTATAGACTAGTCTTTAGTTTTATAAACCCGTCTATAACTATCTTAGAGGTTAGGGTGTACTTAATAGCAATAAGCCTCCTCTACTAAAGTTTCCTAATAGCGTTATAGGCAATATTAATGTGCTTCGACTTGTCATAAATATATATATCTTTTACTAGGGTAAGGGTAGCTTGATTGTTACCTCTTAATTAGACTAGTCTTAAATTTGATATAGTCTCCTAGTTTCTAGTGATTCTTAGTTAATGTTAAACAGGTACGAGTTACGTAGTAGTAGAAGACGGCGGATCATACGAAAGACGAAGAAGGACCTAATAGGATAGCGTGTATCTATATATAGTATCGCCGGTGTTAGTATAGGTACGTAGTAGTAGAAGACGGCGGATTATACGAAAGACGAAGAAGGACCTAATAGCATAGCGTGTATCTACATACAGTATCGCCGGTGTTAGTATAGGTAGATACTAGGTGTCCGGATGTTTGCTAGCCTATAGGCTAGTAAACCCTAGTTACGTGATCTAGTTATATAACACACCTACACCTACATGCTTGTCCTACGGCCTATATGTTCTCAACACTCCTACTTAGGCTATATAGTCTCCTACAATCCCTTTACGTAAGCTAGAGCTACCTTATAAAGTTTTAGAACTACTGGCTATTAAGGGGCTTTGTTAACCTATTAGTAGCTATGTCCTTTATATAGCAGTAGTCTACTACAATCTTCTTCTACTACTAGAGATGTCTAACATAGTTATATACAATATCAATATGCTTTGACCTTTTATATATATAGGCATCTTTAACAAGTATTAAAGCGGCTTAGTTGTCACCTATAAGCTTGACTAGCCTTAGCTCGTTAATAGTGCCCTTACTTGCCCTTACACTCGGCTAGAAAGAGCTCTTTCCTACTAGTTCTAGGCACCCCATTTCCCTAAGGATAGTAGCAAGAAATTGTGACTACTTTGCGGCTACGTTTATAGCTATAAACTTAGCTTCTATTATTAATGTTATAATAGACTTCTGCTTCCTACTTATCTAGGACATAGGTGATCTATAAAGGAACCACACGTATCCTAGAATTGAGACTCTATCCACTTTGTCTATAGCGTAGTTAGAGTCCGAGTATCCCTAGAGATTGCCCCCTCCCTTTCTATATATAAGACCTAGGTCTAGGTACGACCGTAGGTATCGGGAGAGCTTCTTTAAAGCCTTTATATACTACTACGAGGGATTAGCAACATATAAGCTAATTCTTCTAAGGGGGAATGCTAAGTCTGGCCTTGTCATTGTCATTGGCCACATCTAGGTACTATTATAGCTCTGGTAATCCTGTTTGTTGCACCTCTTATCTATAGGTGCCGTAGGCACTAAGTGCTCGTAGCTCTCTATAGGTAAGTAGGTTGGCGTAGCCTTCTCTCTAGCCATGTTCATCTTGGCTAAGTTAGCGTAGACATAGTGTCCTTAATCAAGCTTTAAAGTACCTTAGGACCTGTCTCTTATAATCCTTATTCTAAGGATCTTCGTAGGTTCACTAAGATCTTTAATCTTAAACACTTTTCTAAGCTTAGCCTTAAACCACTAAACATCTGATAGCTTTGGAGCTACAATAGGTATATTATCTATATAGGTAAAGACTATAAGGTCTCTATCCGTATAGACAAGTAGGCATAGATCTACCTAGGACTAGGTAAATCTAATCTTCTCTAGCTTCGCAATATAGAGCTTATTCTAGTCTCTAGCTGCTTGCTTAAGCCTAAAAAGGCTTCGTAGGACCTTAAACACTATGTTTAGAGGTGCTTTAACTCCTAGGGGTAGGATTATATAGATGTCTTTAAGGAGGCTACTTTAGGTAAAAGCATTATTCACATCTACTAGGTGTATCTCGAGATCTCTCTTACACACTACTGCTATGAATACTCGGAGAGTATTATGTCTAATAGTAGGTACAAAGGTCTCTTCGAAGTCAACCCTATATCTATGAAAACCCTCTTATAACTAGTCTTGCCTTAAACTTCTTAATAGCTCCACTAATCATTCTTTTTATATTAAAGACCCACCTAGAAGTAATTAGATTCGCACCCTTTAGCGGTACAACTGCTTCCTAGGTGTTGTTACTTGCTAAGGCAATAAGTTCGTTCTCGATTGCCTCTCTCTATATATGTCCCTATTCGGGGTCTCCTACGGCTGCCTTATAGGACTTTGGGATTGGCACTTCCTACTAATAGGCTATAGCCTGCCCAATAGTAGCAAATGTACATTCTTCCACGTCGTTTAGAATCTCCTCTACCTAGCTTATTATAGGGTCTAGATAGAACATCTAGGCGATAAGAGCCTTATAGTGTTTATTCTTATGCTCTTTAGAGTTATTATCTCCGTCCCCCCTTAACCTCTTGTTACCTATAACCCGAGGTAGCGCTAGGTGTTTAGATAGGTCGAACTGAACGACATCTTCTTTTTCTTTTATTAGAGTACCCTAATCTCTAAACTTCTAGTATTCCCTAATGTCCTTTAGGGGAGGGGGAAGTTGTATAGATAGCGGTTGCTATAGTATTAATAACTCAGGTAGGTTCTGTATAGATCCACCGTTATCGGCCTTCGATAGTGTTAAAACCGCCTTAATATTTTCTCCTAGCCTTCGTAACGGTGTTTCTAATAATCCCCTATCGGAAAATTTCGCCCTAAAGGGCTTCCTCCTAACAGGATTGCGCTATAGCGCTCGACTCGGCTGGTTAGTAAAGGTGATACTAAGATCTATATCTCCCCCCTTCTTATTCTTAAACTAGTCGACGTGACTATACGCTTTTATAGCTTTTATGTCGGGATCCTAGAACAGCTATTATTTTGTAGTGTTTTCTAAGTAGCCTATAAACACGGCTTCTTTTCCTCGGTTTATCAACTTGTCTCTCCTTAAGCCTTAAGGTTAGGCTCTTAGGTCTATATAGACTATAGCTTTGCATCCCTAGACGCGGAAATGGTCGACTAACGGTACTTGGCTAGTAAAGGCTTGTTCTAGTAAAAGAGCAATACTATCAATGATCGGACTATTAGGCAGTCTGTTTCTAATTATAGTCTATGCTTATAAAGCTTCTAGCTAGAACTCAACTAGCATACTAGAGTCTTTAAGCATAGCCCGGACTGCGTTCTTAGAGGCTTAAATTAACCTTTCTATAGGTCTATTCTAAAGAGAGTTGTAGGTATTAGTTATGTCTATCTAAGTGCCAAACTCCTTCTCCTACTCTTTTAGCAAGGCGAGAATTTCCTTTGCACTATTACTACGGATCGTAGACAGAAAGCACCTTGACTACCGTTTTACCTAGACCTTCTAATCCCGTAGGGCTGTAGGAGCGTCGCTCCTAGCCTTTAAAGGGATTACCCACTTCTTCCTAGAGAAGTTGTCTACAATCTCAAGCCAATATTTGTATCCTAGCCTAGAGACTACGCCCTAAAAAGGCCCACAGATGTCAATAGAGATGAGGGCTAGCCTCTCCCCTTTCCTCTCTATAGTAGGTCCTTTAAACTTCCTTATGTTTATAAGGGAGCAGACCTTGTAATTCTAGTGTTTAGAAGGAACAGGAATGGGATCTTTCTTGTTAGTGACTCTATATAGGTCTCTTAGTAGTCCCTTGCTAAGGTGTGTACATCTTCTATACTATAGCTCCTACTGATCTTTAGACTTAGTGTTAGCTATAGCGGTACCGTTACGTTCTTAAGAGAGTATACTAGTATACTATAGCTTAAGAATTTCCGAGATCGAGTAGATAAACAGTACTCCTCCTCGAAGTTTGGTCTAGACAACGGGTTTACTAGACAAGGATTTTAGGGTGAAACTGGGTGGTTAGATAGCAAACTGTTAGCTAAACTAATTCTACGAAACAAGACTAACTCTAAGGCTAGGAACAAACAGGACATTTTCTAAGACAATTTACTTTCTAGAAGGACCACCTATTACTACACTTCCTATATATGTAGCTTATAGATAGCCACCCCTAACCTTGATCTACTTCCTCTTTTAAAGAGGCTTTAGTGTCCTAAATAGTGAATCTTGGTCAGTCATATATAATGATGCACAAGAGTTAAGCAACTACTCGGACGAGGAGTACTTGCCTTTAGCTTCTATAGTAGAATAGGCAACCTTATCAACATCATTATCTTCTAATAGTATCTTAGAGTCTGATGCGTCTTCCTAGGTCGTATAGGCCCTTATAGGCTTACTAGAGGAGGCCTTTGGCTTGCGGCTCTCCTTCATCTACTTTGTAAGGTCCGTTATTACCTTAAGGACATTACGAAGGTTTAGTAATAATAACCTCCTACGAGGTAGTGACGGTTGTCTCTTAGTAGGGTAGGTAATCCTAGCTAGTTTGTCCTTGTTCCTAACAGCCTACTAAGCTATAGAAAGGTATAGGCACTTGCTTATAAAATGGTCACTATTGTAGAGATAGTACGTGAGCTTGCCCTAGAAACCCTTCTTAGCGAACATAGCTGTCCCTTAATAAATCATTGATTCTTGCTTCTCCCTAAGGATTATAAGAATGTCTTATAGTAAGAGATTCACCTAGGCATCAATTATATCGCGAATTGAGCTAAATGAGTCTAGTAGAGCTGCTAAGAGTTACTAGATCTTTCTGTCCTTAGTCTTACTGTCTTAGAACTAAGGCGAGATTAAAACAGCCCTCCTTATAATTGAGCTAAGCTCCTACTAGGCGTCATCTATTAACTAGTCCTCTGTCATCACGAAATTGGTGTATTGCTAAAGCAAACTTCTTCTAGTAGCGAGAAGTCTTCTCTTGTATTTGACTTTAGCCTATTCCTATAACTCCTTTATATACCGGATCTCGTATGTCATCTCTTAGTCATCTATTAACAGATAGATGTATATCTTATATAGGGCCGTTACATTGTGCCGTCTATACGATGCCTTTCTTATCGCTTGATCTAACGGAAGGGATGACTCCGATAATATAAAGGGTGTCGCTAGGGTTGTAGCGGAAATGTCCGTAATAATGTCCTCGAGGACCTAGTCAACCTGCTTTAATACTAGGTGTATTCTTATTAGCTTGAACCATGTTTTGTAGTTCTCTCTTATTAGAAGAGGTGCTGCTCTCTTTCTTATAAACCCAGTCTCGTTCTCTATTTTTATAAGTTAAGGGACAGGTTAGCTACCCTTAGGTAATAGGATGTATTCGGTCGTACGCGATTAGATCGATAGGAGGTGAACCGAACGCGAGGTTGATAGTGGAGAGAATGGCTGTCTACTAGAAAGCGAGGAAAGTCGGTCGTAAGGATAGTATTAGTACTAAGATACTATAGCGTAACTGTCATGGTCTCCCCACAGAGTGTACAGAAGGTGGGGACAGAAGAGCCTCAGAGTGCTCAGAAGTCGTCAAGAAGTGACAGTCCAGCTTGGTGTGTGAGCACCAAGAATCACATGCCCCGCAACATTCACTACGGGACCCAGCCCTCCAAATTCACCCCTCTACCAAACCTTGACAGATTCACTTCGGCTCGTGACTGTGTGACTCACGGCACTCCCGCGAGCACCCGCGACTGCGCTGGACCCTGGAAGAAGCACGTGGAAGACTCGGAACGTAGGGCAGGTTGGAATAAGGTTTTGAGCAAAGCTGCTGAGCGCGGCTTCGCACGGGTTAGCCCTGTTGATGCGGGGACACGCACTCGCGAGGGTCGCGTATAAATATCTGGCCTTCCCCAGGCCTCTCTTGCTTTCTTCGTCTTTTGTTTTGTGTAGCAATCATACCATACCCTTTTGCATCTGCACTTCGCACCTGCATTCTCGCTTTCACCCTTGCATCTCACAGGCCAGGCTCTCGCCCTGACATCACAAAAGACCAACAAACCGTCAACCACTCGAGTCATCCTCATAGGTGACCACGCCACCGATAGAGGTGTCAACCTCGACAACCAAGACACTCCATTCCACTTCAGTGAGTGGACTGACATCCCCTTCTCGAACGCCGCTGCCTTCGGTGCCTGGGCAAACGCCAACCCCGACACCGCCTACGCTCTCATCAACCGCACCGTCTCCTCTTTCCGCGAGACCGCCCAGCAGGTCGAGCAAGCAAACAACCAAGCAACATACCTTCAAGGTATTGTGAACACCTTCTAGAACCTCGCCCCGCACGCCGACGACAACCGCCGCCAGCACTTCTCCAAGAAGGTCAACGACCCAGACGAGTTCGACGGCAACAAGAGCAAGTTTGAGGCATTTGAGACACAGCTCACCATCAAGCTGTTGGCTAATGCCGACCACTTTCCGCAAGAGAAGGACAAAGTCACGTACGTCTTCTCCCTCCTTCGGGGAGACGCCGCGGCTCAGGTACAACACTACATCGACAACGCCACGCAGACTATCGGCTGCCCGGACGTCCTCACCTTGATGCAGGACCTCCGTGCTGCCTTTGGTGATCCAGACCGTAGAGCCACCGCCCAGAACGCCATCCACAACCTCCTCCAGAAGAACAAGAGCTTCGCCGAGTACCTCGCGGCCTTCAACCGCGACATCGGGTTCACCGGCTACAACGAAGAGACCAAGAAGAGCACTCTCCGCCGTGGTTTGTCAGCAGAGCTTCTTCGAGCCCTCGAGGACAAGGACGTCGGTGCTATGAGCTTCCGTGAGCTCGTCGAGACCTGCCAGCGCCTCGACTCCAACATGAAACACACCGCCTCTCTCCTCGCTTCCCGTTCTCAAGGTCGTCAGCCTCGTGGTCCCGGAAGCCACTTCGCTGCTCCACTAGGCGCCGCCGCTCCTACGGCTCTCCCTCCCGTCTCTGTAGGTGACGCTATGGATCTCAGCGCTGGTGCCGCCGTCCCTCGAGTCCAGGGCCTCGTCAACGGTAAGCTCACTCCCGAAGAGAAGCTTCGCCGTCGCCAGGCCGGACTCTGCACCTACTGCGGCGGTCCAGGCCACATCGCAGCCAACTGTCCGCAGCTCGCTGCCCGTAACGCCCGCAACCCGGTTCGCGGCGCTGTCGGCGCTATCGAGCCTGCTCCTGCTGCTCCCGCTGAGCAGGAAAAAGCCTAGGTCTTCCTCATCGACGCGATGAAGACCAAGAACAACGTTTACCGAAAGTGAAGAGAGGAAAGAAGTTGAGGATCAATACAGCACAGCTAGACCTGTACGACGAGACGGGCAAGGACCACGCTTGCAAACCGTTCGTCACGAATGTAAATATCGGCTCAAAGAAACTCTCTTCTTCCAATCTCACTCTCATGGACACTGGCGCACTAGGCGAGTCTTTTATGGACTATAAACTCGCGACCTCTCTCAACCTCGAACCCCAGGAACTGAAGTACCCTCGCACCCTTGAACTCTTTGACGGCACGGAGACTACCACTGGTAAGATTACTCATGTTGTACACACGTCAATCACCCTCGGAGGCAAGCGTATGTCGATCACCAGCTTCCTTACGTCCCTACCGCATTAGAAGTTTATCCTCGGCCTCCCCTGGTTCAGACGACACCGACCTATCATCGACTGGACTTCCCTTACTGTCAGCTTCCCTCCAGAAGTTCCTCCGGCACCTCCGCCTTCTCCGCCGCCTCAGCGCGGTCCTGAGTATACCAAGATCTTCCAGGTGAACGCCGCTGCCTTCACCACTGCTGCTAAGCAGCCCAAAGCTCAAGTCTTCGCCGCCTCTCTCCGCGATATCGACATCGCCCTCGAGAAGCTCGACAAGAAGCGTACACCTACCGACCCTGCTACGAAGGTCCCTCCTTGGGCACACCACATCCTCCACGTATTCGATGCTAAAGCCGCAGACGAGCTGCCTCCTCATCGCCCTCACGACCACAAGATTGAGCTAGAAGAAGGTGCAGAGACACCGTTCGGACCGTTATATTCCATGTCCCGAGAAGAGCTTATCGTCCTCAAGAGATACCTCGAAGAGAACCTAAAGAAGGGGTTCATTCGAGCGAGCCGTTCCAGCGCTGGCAGTCCCGTCATGTTCGTCAAGAAGCCCGGCGGTGGTCTACGCTTCTGCGTAGACTACCGAGGCTTGAACGCTGTTACAAAGAAGAACCGCTACCCAATACCGTTGATTCAGGAGACGCTCGAGCGCCTCTCTAAGGCCAAGTACTTCACCAAGCTCGATGTCATCGCTGCGTTCAACAAGTTACGAATGGCAGAAGGACACGAGTATCTCACAGCCTTCCGTACTCGCTACGGGCTGTTCGAGTCGCTCGTTATGCCCTTCGGCGTTTGTAACGGGCCTAGTACCTTCCAGAACTTCATTAACGACATCCTTCAGGAGTTCCTCGATCAGTTCTGCACTGCCTACATCGACGACATCCTAGTCTACAGCGAGACCAAGGAGGAGCACCGCGAGCACGTCTGTAAGGTCCTTCAGAAGCTCGCAGACGCCGGCTTGCAGCTCGACATCGACAAGTGCGAGTTTGAGAAGACCGAAGTCAAGTTCCTTGGTTTGATCATTACCGCAGACGGCATCAAGATGGACCAAGAGAAGATCGACGCTATCGTCGAATGGGATGCTCCTACGAACGTCAAAGAGGTCCAGGGTTTCCTAGGCTTTGCCAACTTCTACCGCCGCTTCATCCACGCATTTTCGGGCGTGGTACGCCCTTTGACGAAGCTCACGCGCAAGGGTGAGAAGTTCGCCTGGACCGACGAATGCCAGGAGGCTTTTGACTTGCTCAAAGCGAAGTTTGTTGAGAACCCGCTTCTACGGCACTTCGATTTCGAACTGGAGACCCGTGTAGAGACCGACGCATCCGACGGCGTGGTGGGCGGTGTCCTGCTACAACGCCGCTCGCCTGAATCCCCCTGGTTACCTGTCGCCTTCCTCTCCAAGAAGATGACCGCCACGGAGTGTAACTACGAGATCTACGACAAGGAGCTTCTCGCCATCGTCAAAGCTTTCGAAGAGTGGCGCCCCGAGCTCGAAGGCTCTGCTATGCCCGTCCAAGTAAGCTCCGACCATAAGAACCTCGTCTACTTTATGAAGAGCAAGCTGCTCAATCGTCGCCAGGCCCGCTGGAGCGAGTTCCTCTCCCGGTTCAACTTCGTGATCTCGCACACGCCCGGCAAGGCCAACTCGATGGCCGACGCCCTTACCCGCCGCCCTGGTGACTCTCCAGTTGATCGAAGAGGGGGCCGGCAAATCGCAGGGCAACAAGTCATCAAAGAGCACAACCTCTCTTCCGAGCTTCGAGAGTACCTATCGAACGGCCAGCCTACGCTCGCCGCTTCCTTTGCTACTCTCGTGCTCGCTCCTGCCTACCTTGACGAGAGTGACGATGAATCCGAGCCTGAAGAATACGCCTCGGACGCTGAGGACTTGAACGACGATGAAGAGGGCTCAGTAACGACCGACGGCTCATCCGAATCAGACTTTGAGGGGTTTGATAATGAGGAGCAGCCCGAAGGCATCATGGCACGAGTACGAACAGCGTACGATGCCGACATAGACGCCCAAGAGTTAGTTCAGGCCCTTGAATCTGGCGCGAGGACATTCCCGGGCTTCTCGCTGTCCGAGTGCGAGCTCCAGGGAGGTGTCGTCTACTTCCGTAAGAAGCTTTACGTACCGCAGCCCGAAGGCTCTAATATCCGAGCTGAGATTCTTCAAATCATCCACGACTCCGCCTCTGGGGGTCACCCAGGCGTAGCCAAGACCCACAAGCTCCTCGCTAGGTATTACTGGTGGCCGCATTCCTGGAAGGACGTCCGCCGCTACGTGCTGAACTGCGCTGCTTGCCGAAGAGCCAAAGCTAACCGCCACCGTCCCCACGGTCTCTTGCACCCTCTCCCGGCTCCTGATCGTCCGTGGCAGCACATCACTATGGACTTTATCACCGATCTTCCTCACGGCAAGACCTTCAGCGGCGTGAAAGCAAAGGCCCTTCTAGTGATCGTGGACCGTCACTCCAAGGACCGGTACATGATCCCGTGCTGGAGCATGACCGCAAAGGAGACTGCTCGCTTGTTCTACGAATTCGTCTGGCGCTTTCAAGGCCTCCCGGATAGCATCACCTCTGACAGAGGCACCCAGTTCATCTCGCACTTCTGGAAGCGTCTGTGTGCTATCCTGGGCATCAAGCATAACCTCTCGACCAGTTTTCAGCCACAGACCGACGGCCAGACCGAAATTACGAACGCTATCCTCGAGCAGGTCCTTCGTTGCTTCGTCGACTACCACCAGAAGGATTGGCCTCAGCATATCCCTGCGGTGGAGTTCGCTACTCGTAACTGGGACTCGGAGACTACTGGCTACTCTCCCTTCTATACTACGAGAGGTTACCACCCTCGTACAGGCATGGAACCAGAAGAACCTCTCCCGCCTACCGAAGACGCAAACGAGCAAGCAGCAGACGAGTTCGCTACTATGCTCTCACAGATCCATGAAGAAGTTCACGACGAGATGGTGTACGCACAAGCAATCTACGAGGATCAAGCCAATCGTCGTCGCCAGCCAGCTCCCGACTACCAAGTAGGCGATATGGTCTACCTCAACTCCAAGAACATCAAGACAGACCGCCCCTCCAAGAAGCTGAACTGGAAGAACCTAGGTCCTTTTGAGATCACCGAGCGTATCAGTTCACACGCCTACCGTCTAGCTCTTCCTGCGAACATAAAGATCCACGACGTCTTCCATCCCGTACGCCTTCGGCCGTCGGCTGAGGACCCATTCCCGAACCAAAACCAAGACATGCCAGGTCCTCCCGATGAAGTAGAAGTCGACGAGCCTGTTAACCTACCTTCTGACGACTATGCCGTCCGCAAGATCCGGGGAATCCGCGTAGAGCCCAACGACGTTGAAGGACTACCGCCGATCAAGTATGAAGTCGAATGGCAAGGTTGCCCTGAGTGGGATACCTCATGGGAACCTATCCAACATATCATCTTCAATCGTCAAGCAATCGAAGAATACCACGCCCGCGCAGACGGCCCAGAAGTCAACATCGGCAGGCTCTTCGAATCTGAGCTTTTCGACGGGGCTTACCAATGGTGTATCGACCATGACATCAGGCCTAGGCCTGGTACTGAAGCTGAACATCCTCGATATGTGGAACTACTACGGCTTCGTAGGAACTCAGCTTTGTTCGGGGGGGCTACTGTCATGGTCTCCCCACAGAGTGTACAGAAGGTGGGGACAGAAGAGCCTCAGAGTGCTCAGAAGTCGTCAAGAAGTGACAGTCCAGCTTGGTGTGTGAGCACCAAGAATCACATGCCCCGCAACATTCACTACGGGACCCAGCCCTCCAAATTCACCCCTCTACCAAACCTTGACAGATTCACTTCGGCTCGTGACTGTGTGACTCACGGCACTCCCGCGAGCACCCGCGACTGCGCTGGACCCTGGAAGAAGCACGTGGAAGACTCGGAACGTAGGGCAGGTTGGAATAAGGTTTTGAGCAAAGCTGCTGAGCGCGGCTTCGCACGGGTTAGCCCTGTTGATGCGGGGACACGCACTCGCGAGGGTCGCGTATAAATATCTGGCCTTCCCCAGGCCTCTCTTGCTTTCTTCGTCTTTTGTTTTGTGTAGCAATCATACCATACCCTTTTGCATCTGCACTTCGCACCTGCATTCTCGCTTTCACCCTTGCATCTCATAGGCCAGGCTCTCGCCCTGACAGTAACTCTCTTAGTAGAGGGGATTTCTAAGACACTACGGCTCTCTTAGAATAAATAGTTAGTCGATGCGAACGCGATGTCCGGAGAGCGACTCTTCTTAGTAAGCTCGCCTACTTGTCTAAGGTATTAGTATAGGCTCCCTAACTCGGAGTCTAATAGCGCCTTACTAGGCTCTTTTACGTCTTATATACACCTATAGCACGGCTATAGCTTCCTATACAAGGCGGGTACGGCCTCCAGTCTGCCTTCCTTTTGTTCTAAAGAGGAATAACTCTAATACGACTTTGTCGAGGGTGAAATACCGAGTTGCTAACCCGGGCTTATAACCTATTAAATAGGTACGAGTTACGTAGTAGTAGAAGACGGCAGATTATACAAAAGACGAAGAAGGACCTAATAGGATAGCGTATATCTATATATAGTATCGCCGGTGTTAGTATAGGTAGATACTAGGTGTCCGGATGTTTGCTAGCCTATAGGCTAGCAAACCCTAGTCACGTGATCTAGTCACATGACACACCTATACCCATATGCTTGTCCTGCGGCCTATATGTTCTTAACAGTTAATAGGAACAGTCTCCTACTAACTCTAGACAATCTATTTTTCTTAGTAGTAAAGCTAGGAATTAGGACTACTTTATATATATATTTATAGCTATATATTTAGCCTCTATTATAGATGTTACTATAGACTTTTGCTTCTTACTCATCTAAGAAACTGGTGCCCTATAGAGGAAGAAGACATACCTAAGGATTGAGACTCTATCTACTTTGTCTATTATATAATCAGAGTTATAGTATCTAATAAGGTGTCCTTTTCTAGACTTTAAGAACTGAAGTCCTAGATCAGGGTATGATCTTAGGTACCTAGTGATCTTCTTCAAAGCCTTTATATAGTAGGTAGATAGGTCACTTATAAATGAGCTCATCCTTCCTAGGGCAAAAGCAATGTCTAGCCTTATAATTGTTACTAGCTACATCTAAGTACTATTGATACTCTAGTACTCTGCCTTGTCATACCTCTTATCTATATAGCTTAAA
The DNA here is from genome assembly GCF_020509005.1 of Fulvia fulva. Taxonomy (NCBI): domain Eukaryota; kingdom Fungi; phylum Ascomycota; class Dothideomycetes; order Mycosphaerellales; family Mycosphaerellaceae; genus Fulvia; species Fulvia fulva. The sequence continues at coordinate 72,797 of NC_063022.1, forward strand.
GGTTCAAGGGCCTTATAGCTATCTATAGGTAAGTATGTAGGTGCTACCTTCTTATAGTTCATTCCTATCCTAGCTAGGCTGTCCCTAATAAAGTGTCCTTAGTCAAGTTTTAGGATTCCTCTCTTCCTATCCCTTATAACTCTTATACTAAGGATCTTTTTAGGTTCACCTAGATCTTTGATCTTGAAGATCTTGCTAAGTTCTCTTTTGAACTAGAGAACATCTATCAACTTTAGTATAGTAATTAGAATGTCATCTATATATATAAGGATTATGATCTCCCTCTTCTTATAGATAAGTAGGCATAGATCCACTTCTGACTATATAAATCCAATCTCTCTAAGCTTTGACATATAGAGTTGATTATAATCTCTAGCTACTTGCTTAAGTCTATATAAGCTTTTAAGGATTTTGAACACTATGTTTAGTAGAAGCTTAACTCCTAGTAGTAGTAATATAAAAATGTCTTTATAGAGGGTGCTTTCTATAAATGCATTATTTATATCCACTTAGTGAAGATAAAGATCCTTCTTTATCACGGGCAGCCCGCGACCCCCTACTATAGCTACGTCGGCCCGGCTGAACCGCGGACCTTCTATATTAGGTTAGCGCGGCTTGGCTTTACTTTATAACTTCGCCGCGCCTCGCGCTCCTCTTTTGTAGCTTCGTAGAACAACAACTATCTCGTTCAGACCCTATAATACGCGCGCCCTTACAGTTTGTTCTACCACCCTACCTAGATCGCGGATCTAGGTAAGGGACGCGTAACGACAGGAACAGACAGAACCGTAGAACTTGAGAACGCGTAGAGTCGTATCAGAACACAGAACACGGTAAGGCGCATAGCGCGTAGATGCCTAGAGAGCGCAACGTAGCTATAGTAGGGGGTCGCGGACTGCCCGTAACAGTATTTTTTTTAGGTATCTCGTTCGGACCCTATGATACGCGCGCCCTTACATTCTTATACACAATAGCTATAAATACCCTAAGGGTGTCCTGTCTTACTATAGCTGCAAATGTCTCTATAAAGTCAATACTAAACTTCTGTAAGAAGCCCCTTATAACTAGTCTAGCTTTAAACTTTTTAATAGCTCTACTAATGCTTCTCTTAATATTAAAGACCCATCTTAATATAACTAGATTTGCTCCTTTTAGTAGAACAGAATTTCCCTAGGTGTTATTACTCTATAGAGCATCTAGTTCCTTTTGGATTGCTTCCTTCTAAAGATGTCCCTATTTCTTGTTATTTATAGCATCCTTATAGGATTTTAGAATCGGGACCTCTTGCTTGTATATAATAGCTTCTATAGTTGCTATAAAGGCTATTTCCTCAACTTCTTCTAGGAATTCGCTATCCTATAGTATTGAACTATCTACTAATTATATAGCTATAAAGAAAGCTTAGTATAAAGTAGTAAGGTTCTCTAAGAGGTCTATTACTTCTCCTACTTTAGTAGTTAGTTCGGGCTTAGGGACTATAGATTTTAGGGCTTTCTGTTTTATGTCATAGCCCTTAACATCATAGTCAGCCTTTCTCTTTCTAAGGGAGACTTAGGGACCGTTACTTATGACCTAGTAACGTCTATTTCCTAGGGATCTAGGGAGCTTCTCTTAATTAGCTAATCGATTTTCTGAAATTCCCCTACGTTCTCCGGAGGTTAGGGAAGTTGTATAAATAGCTTTCTCGGCTAAGCGACTTTAGGGCTCTTAATTAGCTGATCTATTTCGGGGGTACTCTAATAGACGCCTAAATAGTAGGTAGACTGCCCTAAGGATACGTTCTTCCTCGGCCTTCCTAAGGGCTTCCTAGCTAGTATACTGCTTAGTAGATTCAATATTAGAATATTGAGACCTGTTAAGATGTAGCATCTCAAAGGGAGTCAACAATCAGGAAGTGATCTGGCAGCCTGAGGCATCCACGATGACTCAGCTTGTAGGGAGATACCTTCTCTCCCCTTTAGCTTAGATAGACATCCAACACAATCAACATATTGGTTCCTGATATATTGCTGCATGCTCGTGCTATTAGTCAGTTGAAGATTGATCTCTTACTCCACTCCGCTGCCATCCACCCGTACCTGTTCAACAGGTTATGAGCCCGGGTTTGTGCAGGAATAAGAGCAACCTATATCAGTACAGGTTACTTGTATCCCTTGCTATCGTAGCAGAAAACATCTGGGAATCAGAAGTCTACCCCGTCTATCCTGTCAAGGAGCTTAGTTCGATACTAAGTGATAGGTAACCTAGACAAGGACTCTGTGCGGCTTACTCAAAGCCAATACCTTGAAGATACTCTGTAGGCAGAACTGCATCGAGATACTATCAAGAAGGACTTCAAGTAAGTCATTTGAAGCTCTGCTAGGAGAGACAGACCTGTGTCCTAGCCCCGAGACCTCACACCGCTCCTTTACTTTACCAAGCAGGCCTTGGTATCCACACCTACGAACTTTCCCATTCTACACCAGAAGCCTCAGCAGGATCTGAGCCACCACTTTGGAACATACACACCTTGTTTCATTACATCCAATTTATTATGGATCTATACCAAGAGAAGACAGAGGAGAAGGGAGGCAAAATCCCAATTCTTGGGAGGGACAATTGGAAGAGATGGTTCAACCTTCAGAGATACAAGATGGAGAGCCAATCAGCATTCTTTGCAATTGATGACCTAATAGAAGTGTCTTTTGACAACATCAAGGGCAAGACTCTGAAACTCCAAGAAGAGGCTACAACCAAAGAGATCCTCAATACGCCAACATGGACAAGACACAATGCAGTATGCAACTTCAGTATCCTTAGTAGGATCACAGAAGAAGATGAATTTGAGCTTGAGGGCTCATGTGAATCTGGAAGAGCTGCTGAGAAGTGGGTGTATCTCTGGAACAAGTATAGCCAGGTGCTACCAACCCATGCACATGAGCTCACAAAGCAATTTGTGACCTTTGAGATGAGTGAAGAGTTCACCATCAGATCTGCATGGACACACCTGGTTTCTCTTGGAAAAAGGATTGCTGATGTTGACCCAGAGGGTCAGCATTACAGGAAAGCTGATGTGAGGATGACCCAGCTCTTAAGCTCACTGCCACCTGACTACCATGTAGCCAGGGATACTATCATGGCTCAGCCAAAGATGGATCATGAAAGGTCCTTAAAGATCCTTGAAGCTCAAGAAGCCAGGTTGGATCCCTCTAAGGCTGAGTATGGCATGGCAGCCACCTGGGTCAAGCCCTCAGGTCTAGCAAGACCACTCTCCTGCCTTCTCTGTGAGAAGGATCATCTGATCAAGGACTGCCCTAGTTTGCCTGAGGCAAGAAAGGTCCTTAGATCTCATTCCCAACCACCATCTTCCCAGAATACAACATATGTCAAGAAGAAGAGAACTCCACCACCCACTTCAAGGAGGACACCAAGAGAGAAGTCCTCTATGGAAGAACTTAAGAAAATGGTGAAGAAACTCAGCTCTGACATGCTGTCACTCCAGAAGAACCAGGCCCAGTCTTATACCTCTAAAGCAAAGAAGACTGGAAAAGGTTTCTCCGCCCAAGAGTCACTATGCAGCTCATCCCCAGAGACAATGTCTGATGATGATGAGTATGATGAAGTGGCTCACTCAACTGCAGAAGTCCAAGGCAAGTTCCCCTCGTCAGAGTGGTTACTTGACTCCTGTGCTTCATCCCATATGACTGACCAAAGCTGCCTCTTTAGATCTATGACTCCCTTGACAAGGAAGAAATGGATCAAAGTGGGAGGTGGGTTTTTATTGGCCACTCATATTGGGAATGCAGAGATGAGTGGGAGAGCTGGCAGAAAAGTTGTTTTGGAAGATGTCCTGCTTGTACCCAAGCTAGGAGTGAACCTGGTTTCATGGAACCAGTTTAGCAAGCAGTTTGGTGTGCAACCTCCATCATTTTCTCTTGTTTCCCCCTCTGGTGAGACTGTTGTCCAGACAAAGCTCCTTGGGGGGGGGTTCCATTCATTGATGAGATTTCTCCTCTCCTACAAGAACGGGCACATTACTCATCATGTGCACCACCAATGGAGAATGCCTTTGTGACTGCTCAATCAGAGACCGACCTGAAGCAGTGGGAGCTTTGGCATAGAAGATTTGCACACTTTGGGAAGAATTTGCTCCAGAATCTTCACAAGGTAACAGACTTGAAAGAACCCATTCCTATCCCTAAGGATGGCTTTCACCAGTGCAGAGTATGCTCAATAGCAAAGATGAAGAAGTACAAAGGCAAAGTTACAGAGAGAAGACCTGAAAGACTTGCCCTTGTATCTATTGACATATGTGGCCCACTACCAATCTCAAGACTAGGATTCAAATACTGGCTTGAGATTGTTGACAACTTCTCTAGGAAGAAGTGGACCTTTCCTCTTAGGAAAAGAGAAGATGCTCCAGTTGCTCTCCAGAACTGGAAGATCAAAGCAGAGAGGAAATCATCAGCGCAGCTGAAAGCAGTAAGACTTGACAATGCAAAAGAACTTATTGTATTAGTGAAGCAGTGGGAGAAGGATTTGGGGATTGGGCTCGAGCCGACTGAGGCATACAACTCTCTACAGAATGGACTAGTTGAGAGGTCAATACAAACCTCAGAGGACTCTATAAGGGCAATGCTTGAAGAGGCTAAAATGCCGGTTGAATTTTGGCCTGAAGCACTAGAGGCCCAAACTTATATGAGGAACAAACTGCCAAATGGCCCAGATTACGATAGGTTCAAGGTTTCACCAGATGAGGCTTTTGATGGTATCAAACCGACCATCAACTATTTGAAAGTTTGGGGATGCAAAGCTGTTGTCTATATGGACACAAGATCCCAACCTCAATGGGCAAGAAGTGACAAGCTAATGAATAGGGGTAAAGAAGCAGTGTTTATTGGGTATGTTGAAAACACAGCTAAAGCCTGGCTCTTTTGGGAACCAGACATGAGAGCTGTTAAACAACACACACATGCAGACTTCTTTGAGGACCAGCCTGGAGGTGATATAGGTCTCAATGTTCCAACATTGAATCTACCAAGCAGTGCACTAGCTAGGAAGCCCTTAGTAAGGCCGAGGAAGAACGTATCCTTAGGACAATCTACCTACCATTCAGGCGTCTATCAGAGCCCCCCCGAAATAGATCAGCCAATTGAGAGCCCTAAAGTCGCTCAGCCGAGAAAGCTGTTTGTGCAACTTCCCCAGCCTCCGGAGAACGTAGGGGAATTTCAGAAAATCGATCAGCCAATTGAGAGAAGCTCCCTAGATCCCCAGGAAATAGACGTTACTAGGTCACAAGTGACGGTCCCTAAATCATCCCTTGGAAAGAGAAAGGCTGACTATGATGTTGAGGGCTATGACATGAAACAGAAAGCCCCAAAATCCATGGTCCCTAAGCCCGAACTAACCACTGAAGTGGGAGAAGCAATGGACCTCTCAGAGAACCTTGCTGCTTTTCACCAAGCTTTCTTTGCAGCCATGCAATCAGTGGACAGTTCAATACCATGGGATAGCGAATTCCTGGAAGAAGTTGAGGAAATGGCCTTTGCAGCAACTGTAGAAGCCATTGCATACAAGCAAGAGGTCCCAATTCCAAAATCCTACAAGGATGCTGTGAATGACAAGAAATGGGGACATCTTTGGAAGGAAGCAATCCAAAAGGAACTAGATGCTCTACAGAGTAACAACACCTAGGAAAATTCTGTTCCACCAAAAGGAGCAAATCTGGTTACATCAAGATGGGTCTTTGATATTAAGAGAAGCATTAGTAGAGCTATTGAAAAGTTCAAGGCTAGACTAGTTGCAAGGGGCTTCTCACAGAATTTTGGTGTTGACTTTATGGAGACATTTGCACCTACAGTAAGACAGGACACCCTTAGGGTGTTTATGGCTATTGTGTGTAAGAAGGATCTTCATCTTCACCAAGTGGATGTGAACAATGCATTCACAGAAAGCACCCTCCATGAAGACATCTTCATGTTACCACCACCAGGAGTTGAGCTTCCACCAAACATGGTGTTCAAAATCCTCAAAAGCTTGTATGGACTTAAGTAAGCAGCTAGAGATTGGAATCAACTCTGTGTGTCAAAGCTCAGAGAGATTGGATTCACACAGTCAGAAGTGGATCTATGCCTACTTATCCATAAGAAGAGGGAGATCATAATCCTTATACATGTGGATGACATTCCAATTGCTGCACCAAAGTTGACAGATGTTCTCTGGTTCAAAAGAGAACTTGGCAAGATCTTTAAGATCAAAGATCTAGGTGAACCTGAAAAGATCCTTGGCATGAGAGTCACAAGGGACAGGAAGAGAGGAATCCTGAAACTTGACCAAGGACACTTTGTTAGGGACAGCCTAGCCAAGATGGGAAGGAACCATGAGAAGGCAGCACCTACACACTCACCTATGGACAGCTATGAGGCCCTCAAACCTTCAAGCCACATGGATGAGAGGTGTGACAAGGCAGAGTACCAGAGTATTAATGGTACTTGGATGTGGCCAGCAACAATCACAAGGCCAGACATTGCTTTTGCCCTAGGAAGGATGAGCTCATTTGTGAGTGACCCATCCACCTACCACATGAAGGCTTTGAAGAAGATCACTAGGTACCTAAGATCATACCCTGATCTAGGACTTCAGTTCTCAAAGTCTGGAAAAGGACACCTTATTGGATACTGTGATTCTGATTATGCAATGGACAAAGCAGACAGAGTCTCAATCCTTGGGTATGTCTTCTTCCTCTGTGGGGCACCAGTTTCTTGGATAAGCAAGAAGCAAAAGTCTGTAGCAACATCCACAATGGAGGCTGAATACATGGCCATGAATGCATGTGCGAAGCAGTCCCAATTCCTAGCTTCACTGCTAAGGGAAATGGATTGTCCAGAGTTAGTGGGAGACTGTTCCTATCAACTAAGAATCACTGGAAACCAGGAGACTGTATCAAATTTGAGACCAGTCCAATTAAGAGGTGACAATCAAGCTGCCCTCACCCTAGTGAAAGATGCACATGTTCATGACAAGTCGAAGCACATTGACATTGCCTATAACGCTGTTAGGAAACTTTGGTGGAGGAGGCTTATTGCTGTTGAGTACACCCCAACCTCTGAGATGGTTGCAGACGGGTTTACAAAACCAAAGACTGGTCCACACTTCCAGAGGTTTGTAAGCCAGCTGAACCTGTCATAAAAAGGTCCAAGTACTATTGACAGGAAGTGAGCAGACTGTAACCTCCTATACGAGATGAGTGGGAGTGTTAAGATGTAGCATCTCAAAGGGAGTCAACAATCAGGAAGTGATCTGGCAGCCTGAGGCATCCACGATGACTCAGCTTGTAGGGAGATACCTTCTCTCCCCTTTAGCTTAGATAGACATCCAACACAATCAACATATTGGTTCCTGATATATTGCTGCATGCTCGTGCTATTAGTCAGTTGAAGATTGATCTCTTACTCCACTCTGCTACCATCCACCCGTACCTGTTTAACAGTTCCTAGGGTTCGAGGTTAAGAGAGGTCGCGAGTTTATAGTCTATAAAAGACTCGCCTAGTACGCTAGTATCTATAAAAGTGAGATTAGAAGAAGAGAGTTTCTTTAAGCCGATATTAAATATTCGTAACGTACGGTTTATAAGCGTAGTCCTTACCCGTCTCGTCGTATAGGTCTAGCTATACTATATTAATCCTTAACTTCTTTCCTCTCTTTACTTTTAGTAAACGTTGTTCTTAGTCTTTATTACGTCGATAAGGAAGACCTAGGCTTTTTCCTACTTAGCGGGAGTAGTAGAAGTAGGCTCGATAGCGCCGATAGCGCCGCGAACCGGGTTACGGGCGTTACGGGTAGCGAGCTACGGATAGTTAACTACGATATAGCCTAGACCGCCGTAGTAGGTATAGAGTCCGGCCTAGCGACGGCGAAGCTTCTCTTCGGGAGTAAGCTTACCGTTAACGAGGCCCTAGACTCGAGAGACGGTAGTACTAGCGCTAAGATCTATAGTATCACCTATAGAGACGGGAGGGAGAGCCGTAGGAGCGGCGGCGCCTAGTAGAGTAGCGAAGTGGCTTCCGGGACTACGAGGCTAACGACCTTAAGAACGGGAAGCGAGGAGAGAGGCGGTATATTTTATATTAGAGTCGAGGCGCTAGTAGGTCTTGACGAGCTTACGGAAGCTTATAGCACCGACGTCCTTGTCCTCGAGGGCTCGAAGAAGCTCTACTAATAAGCTACGGCGGGGAGTACTCTTCTTAGTCTCTTCGTTATAGCCGGTAAACCCGATATTGCGGTTAAAGGCCGCGAGGTACTCGGCGAAGCTCTTATTCTTCTAGAGGAGGTTATAGATGGCGTTCTAGGCGGTAGCTCTACGGTCTAGATCACTAAAGGTAGTACGGAGGTCCTATATTAAGTTAAGGACGTCCGGGTAGCCGATAGTCTACGTAGCGTTATCGATATAGTATTATACCTAAGCCGCGGCGTCTCTCCGAAGGAGGGAGAAGACGTACGTAACCTTGTCCTTCTCTTACGTAAAGTGGTCGGCATTAGCTAATAGCTTGATAGTGAGCTATGTCTTAAATGCCTCGAACTTACTCTTATTACCGTCGAACTCGTCTAGGTCGTTAACCTTCTTAGAGAAGTACTAGCGGCGGTTATCGTCGGCGTACGGTACGAGGTTCTAGAAGGTGTTTATAATACCTTAAAGGTATATTACTTAGTTGTTTACTTGCTCGACCTACTAAGTGGTCTCGCGGAAAGAGGAGACGGTACGGTTAATAAGAGCGTAGGCGATATCGGGGTTAGCGTTTACCTAGGTACCGAAGGTAGCGGCGTTCGAGAAGGGGATATTAGCCTACTTACTAAAGTAGAATAGAATGTCTTAGTTGTCGGGGTTGACACCTCTATCGGTAGTGTAGTCACTTATAAGGATGACTCGAGTAGTTAACGGTTTGTTGGTCTTTCGTAATGTTAGGGCGAGAGCCTAGCCTATAAGATATAAGAGTAAAAGCGAGAATATAGATACGAAGTATAGATATAAAGGGTATAGTATAATTGCTATATAAAACGAAAGACGAAGAAAGTCAGACAGGCCTAGGGAAGGCTAGATACTTATACGCGACCCTCGCGAGTATATATCCCCGTATTAATAGGGCTAACCCGTACGAAGCCGCGCTTAGTAGCTTTGCTCAAAACCTTATTCTAACCTACCCTACGTTCCGAGTCTTCTACGTACTTCTTCTAGGGTCTAGCGTAGTCGCGGGTACTCGCGGGAGTACCGTAAGTTATATAGTTACGAGCCGAAGTAAATCTATTAAGGGTTAGTAGAGTAGTAAATTTGGAGGGCTAGGTCCTATAGTAAATATTACGGGGTATATAATTCTTAGCGCTTATATACTAAGCTAGACTTTCACTTCTTAACGACTTCTAAGCACTCTAAGGCTCTTCTGTCCCTACCTTCTATACACTCTATAGGGAGACTATAACAGTACCTAGCTACTTTATATTAATACGATTATGAACCGTTATACTTAGCTAGGTCCCTATATCCGTAGAAGAGCTACGACGGGATCTATAAGAGCGTAGATTATTAACAACCGCGATAAGAAATCGCGGCGTACGATAGAAGAGTACGACGTAGTATAAGAGACTACCTTAGGCTAAGTAGTACCTAATATAGTACGACCCTAAGGATAGCGAGGCTCGCTACTAGCTATACGCCTAGTAGTACGGCGCGAGTCTATATTAAATATACAGACCTAAGGACAAAGTTAAGAATAGTAGTAGGCTACTAACGACGCTATCTAGTAGAGACTCGAGAACTTATAGCGCCTAGTTACCTACCTCCCTACTAAGTTTAACTTGTACGACCTCCTTACCGACGACGAGATTTAAGAAGTTAACGGTATAGCTATAGCGGTAGTCGACTACGATAACGACGGCGCGACCGAGGAAGGCGAAGGAGAAGAAATATAACAAGTCGCGAAAACCCTCCGTATCCTAGTTAATAACTTCCTCTAACTCGACGCTAACTAGCTCGTTAGGCTAATATAAGATCCCGACATAGTAGCGGCTATTTACTTTATCCTACGCCGCGCCGAGTAAGAGTGTAGGAATGTAATATAGATAGCTACTATCCTTTACGAACAACTAGGTAAGGTAGGGTAGGAACTCGGGAAATAGAAGAGCTACAAATAGTAGATACGTAACGAGTATAACGTATTAGTTAAGGACCGCGATATATAGAAGACTAAAAAGAAGGAAGCTACTAAGTACCGTAATATATATTAGAAGGACTTAGGTATAGTACAAGTAGAGATGAATTAGGCTAAGTAGTAGCTTATTACGGTCTAGTAGGAACTCGATAACCTAAAGGCTTAACCTAAACCCTCCTCTAGCGCCGTACTCGTAGTACAAAACAAGTCTCTAAAGAAGTAAGCTAAGGAAGCCCTATAATAGCTTAACAATAACGACTCTAAGATTAGGGCACTTGAATTAGACCTCGACATATATAAGATAGAGGCTCAAACCTACTAGAACGATATCTAGGAGCTAAATTAATCCTAGTAAAACTAGGTCGACAAGCTTAAGAAGTAACTCGAGGATCGTAGTAGGTCTATAGTACGCTCGTCGCTATCTCGCGTAATGTTATAACGCCGCGTACTATAGAACGGTCGTGACTCTTTAAGAGGTAAGGATAATAAGGCGGAAGGTAGACGAGTAACTAAGAAGGGTAAGAAACACTCTCGTAAGACAGATAATAACGACTCGGATCCGTTATCCGAAGGTTTAGAGTTAGAGGAAGACTCGGAGTTAGATAGCGATGCCCGTACTTATCGCCGCTCTTCTAAGAAGAAGAAGTAGGTATACGACTTCGAGTCTCTAGTTAAGTACGATACCGAACTTAGCTAGCCCTTTAGGACTTAGCGCGGTATTAATAAGCCCGAGAAGTTTATCGGTACTGTCGATAGTAAGCTATTAGGACCCTCCCTTAAGAAGTTCCTCTTAGAGTTAGAGACTATCGTCGACTATACGGTCTTCCGTAATAAGAAGGTAGTATTAAAGTTCGTCTATAACCTCCTTACTTCTCCTAGCGACGCGTAGGAGTTAGTCGGACCTAAGATTCCTACTATCTCTAGCGTCCTTACGAGTAATAAGAAGTTATATAAGGGTATTAACGACCTAATTTAAGAGCTCGCTAATCGCTATAGTGACCGTAACCCTATCGGCCGAGCCCGCGAGCGTATATACTCTCTAAAGATAGACGGTAAGGACACCTTCTAGTCCTTCTACCCGAAGTAGCGCTAGAACGTAAACATCCTAGGCCTAAAGGGTAAAGACGCGATAGACTACCTATAACGTAAGCTAATAGTCCGCTACCTTAATAAGTATCTAACGTATCGGCTAGCCTCTCTTAGCGACATAATCGACAACCTTTATTAAGCCGATAAAGACTTTAAGATCTTAGACAGCCTCTACTCCCGTAATAAGAAGCCTAAGAATAATAAGAAGGACGGTAAGGATAGGGACGATAAGCTAGTAGGCGTAGCTCCCGGTAAGCCACCTCGTAAGGCCTAGTCGACCCGTCCTAAGCCCTTTAAGAGTAGTCTCGGTAAGACCTTAGACGAAGCCGAGAACACTCGCTATATACGCGAGAGCCTCTATAAGAAGTACCGTAAGCCCGGTTACCGCTTATAGTAGCGTACCTACGAGCTCTTCGAGTACGAAATGCCGGTACGTCTAGGTACTAACGCTAGCGGTACTAACGTCGTCGAATTACCGGCGGGAAATACGTAGTCTACTACTTAAGCGTAGAAGTAAGTAGATATAAACAAGAACAGTCATATAAAGAATTGAGAGAAGTACTACTAGTAGAGCCTCTACTAGAAGGACTTAAGCTGTTATTATATGTTCTTAGGATAGTAGAAATAGAATATAACCTAGTTATTAGCTTATACCTAGTAATACCGGGCGTAGCTAATAGGTAATATGTATTGACTTTCCTTAATAACGGTACTAACTTAGATTATATTAACTCTTCTTATACGCGTAAACATAACCTACCCTTAACTAAGCTTAATAACCTATTAGTACTCGGATTAGCTAATAGGTCTATAGCTACGGAAATGATCGAACACCGTATAACTATAGAATTTACGCTTAGTAATAGCTATAGAGAAACGAGAACGTTCTAGGTTACTTATCTAGAATACGATACAGTACTAGGTAGACCTTAGCACGATAAATATTAGCTAGGCATCTACTTTGCCTCTAGTATAATAACCCTCGACTCGGAGTACTATAGGGAACATTACCTATAGAACGGTAAGCTAGTCTAGATATAGAGTATTAACGATAAGTAGGATATAAGGGCGCGCGTATTATAGGGTCCGAACGAGATAGCTATTGTTCTACGAAGCTACGAAAGAGGAGCGCGAGGCGCGGCGAAGTTATAAAGCAAAGCCAAGCCGCGCTAACCCGATACGGAAGGTCCGCGGTTCAGCCGGGCCGACGTAGCTATAGTAGGGGGTCGCGGGCTGCCCGTGATAGTATCCCCCCTCCTAAAACACGCCTTAGTCCTCTAAGCGTTATCTACCTTATAAGGCTACTTACCTATCGAGCTCTATAATCGCGCGAACGCCTAATTATCCTCTAGTACCCTATCGTCATCCGATAACATCGCATTCGCTCTATTAAGACTATCCTCGACCGGCTTCCTTCGAGAAACATGTTGCCTAGTTAGCTAGCTTGCCCTAGACCTACGTCTGTCTTCGGCTAGCACTCGCGTATAATCCTTATAAATAAAGTTAGGTATTATTATAGGCTCTATAGGCTCTACTCGAGTATTAAATATATGCGGAGCAGATTCTATTAGAGGTAAGGCTCGAGGCGACTTATTCGTAACGGTGTCTTTCGGAATAACCCTAATTATGTTGAGCCCGAGCACCTTAGTAGCTAGTAGGGACTAGTTAGATAGAGCTACGAAGTCTATAGGCGTAGACAACTCCGGCCGGTTATAGTGAAAGTCTATAATAGCGGCGGCCGCGTATTTAAGTATGTCCTCTATAGGTTACTAGGTCTTACTATCCTCCTCGTTCTAATATCTAGCCTATTTCACCTTATACTATATATCTACCTTACGCTTATACCCCTTCTTCACCTTACCTGCCCGCTTACGGGTGTACATATTAAGGATCTTTCCTACCTCGTATATATACGTAGGTGCTGCTACTATATCGGCTACTATATTAGCCTCGGTAGTATTAGGTTCGATAGTTATCGGTAGTAGCGGCGCTAGATGCTGCCCTTTAAGTAGTAGGAAATCGGGGTGGTCGGCTCGTTATAGTAGTAAGGTGTAGAAGTAGTTATTAAGTCCTACTAGAGCGTCTAATAGTTTCAGTCGATAAGAGAGTCTAGCCGGCATAACTTCCGTGATCTAGTAAGGGCCGGCATATTTCCTGTCTAGCTTCTTAGATAGTCGAGTCGTGCGGATATTCTTAGTACTAAGATATACCTAATTACCTACCTTATAGTCTAGAGGAATGCTTTGGTAGCGGTTTACTACTTCTACTTAGAGAGCTTACGACATTCGTATATTCTCTTAAAGGTGCTTATAAAGCTCGTAAATTCGACGTATAAAGGTTTCTACTGATCGCGTATCTAGTCGCTAGAGAGTAGTCAGTCCTCCCTCCTTTCTAGCGTTCAGGTCAACTCGCTCTATAAACTTAGGGTTATATCCTAAGGTAGCGTAGAACGGCGACATACTAGTAGTCTTAGATAGGTGATTGTTAATCGCGAACTAAGCAAGGCACAGCCATTCTGCCTAGTTATCCTATGCCTTATTAGTGAACATACGGAGATACTATTCTATTGCCTAGTTAGTACGTTCTGACTATCTATCAGTTTCTAGGTAATACGAAGAACTTAGCTTACGATTTGTACGGAGTATCTTATAGTATTTCTTCTAGAAGGTAGTAACCTACTACTTACTACGGTCTAATATAATAGTATTAGGAAACCCGCGCCGACAGAACATATGTTTAAGGAAAAGCCTTGCCGTATTCTGTACTATTATTACGCTAATAGGGATCAGCTCGACTTCCTTAGTAAGCCTATTAGTAACGGTTATAATGTTGTTATAGACTATGCCGTCAAGAGTACTATCTAGGAGTCCGATAACGAAGTCGACTACAATATGTTTCTAAGGCCGATCTAGAACAGGAAGTGGCTATAATAATCCTAGTGGCTAGGAGTGTAGAGATTTTGTTATACGGTAGGTACGGCAATTTACGGTGTATCTACGTACGGATCTCGCTAATCTAGGCTAGTAGAATTTACGTACTACGAGTTTATAAGTACGAGCTCGTCCTAGATAGCCTACTACTAGAGCGTTATAGTTTATCTTGACTATCCTAGTCTATAAGGCTTGGTCATTTAGTACCTATAAGCTCTAGCCGTCGTATTGATTTCGAATATATAGTAGGTCGCTATCTACTTTATAGTATGCTAGGTAAATCTTCGCTCTCTATAGCAGTATAGGAGTACGGTCTTTCTATAGGTCCTTAATCGCGGTCTTAAGCTCGTTATCGGTTACGTACGCCGTCGATATTCGATACTCGAGTTCGGCTTCCCGTTAACTTTTACGCGTCGCCGGTTGTTTAGTGGGCGTATCTCGTTCTATAGGTATAAACTCTTTAGCTTTAGGGTCTAGCTATACTAGTTCCTCTTCTTCCGGCGCATCTTCTACTATTACCTATAGTAAGGCGATCTTAAGGAATCGCTTAGGAGGCAGCAATGTCTAATGCTAATACTAGTTCCGAGGGTCGTTTACCCCCTACGGAAGGTCCTAGCTACGTCTCGTTAGGCTATCTAGCTTTGTACCTTAAAGTCCTAGACGGTATATTATCTTAAAGTTGAACTGTAATAAGAACTTAGCCTAACGCGCTTGTCGCCGATTTAGCTACTTTGTCTTTATAAAGTATTCTAGGTTCTTATAGTCGGTATAAATCTTGACTAGCTATAAGTCCTTATTATCTGCTTCGTAGGCGAGCTCGGGTCTCTATTCCTCAAAAGCCTTAATAATAGCTAATAGTTCCTTGTTATAGATTTCATAATTACACTCCTATAGACTTAACTTCTTCGAGTAGAAGGCTATAGGATGTAGTACACCCTTCTCGTTATACTACGAAAGTACGCCGGCGTTTATAAAATCTAAAGAATCTGTCTCTACTACCGTTTCCCTACCTAGTATATAATGTACGAGTATACCGGCTTTACTAAACGTAGCTTTCAAATTGTTAAAGGCTCGTTAGCAATCTAGTGACTATTGAATCCTTCTGTTCTTGTGATTACTTAGTCCGTCCGACTTAGTTAGGTTTATAAGAGGAGTAGCTATACGCGAAAATGCTTCGATGAACCGCCTATAGAAGTTAGCAAATCTAAGGAAGGCCTAGACATCCTTTAGGTTCTTAGGAGCTTCCTATGTCTAAATACATTCGAGTTTCTCGGGGTCTATCTCGATACCCTTAGGGGTTATAATTAGCCTAAGATACCTCACCTTCTATTAGTAGAATTCGCTTTTGTCGATGTCTACTATAAGTCCTATATCGCGTAGCTTAGTAAGAACCTTCCGTACGTGTTCAATATGCTCCTCTAAGGTGTTACTAAAGATAAGTACGTCATCTAGGTAGGCCGACACAAAGTCATCTAGGTGTTCTTATAAGACCTTATTAATGTATAATTAGAACGATACTGGTCCGTTACATAAGCCGAATAGCAGCACTAGACACTCGTAGATGCCGTATCGTGTCGTAAACGCCGTTAACTACTCGTGCCCTTTAGCTATCCGTAACTTGTTAAAGGCTACTATAATGTCTAGCTTCGTGAAGTACTTCTTGCCGTATATACGGTTAAGCGTCTCTTATATTAAGGGAATCGGATACCGGTTCTTAATAGTGATCGCATTTAATCCTCTATAGTCGATACAAATACGTAGCCTACCTCTAGGCTTACGTACCACTAGCACTAGTGTAGGAGACTAGCTCGTCTTTTGCCCTACTTTCCGTACCTTCCCTTTAGATGTTTACTCGTCTAGCCATTTCTTAACTGCCTCGTTCTCCTTCTTAGCTAGGCCGTAGGGCTTGCGGTATAGTAGCTCTTATAGACTATTAGGCTTAATATGAATCTTATGATCTACGCCTAGTCGGTAAGGTAGGAGTCCTTTTTAATCCTTAGCTAAGAAAGCGTCCGTAATATCGTAGTATATCGGCGGTAACTTCTCCTTCGGGTTGTAATTGAACTGCTTGTTTAAGAATTGGTCTAGATCATTAGTAGCTATTACACTTAGCTTAAGCTCTCCGTCGTCGCTCTTACGCCTAGTAGGTATAATGTAGAAGTACTTAGCCGTAGGCCGGTACGCGTACATTCCCTACGCGCGTTAAGAAACGCCCTAGTAGTCCACTTCTTTATCGTCTATGTCTTCTAGGTTATATAATGAGACGTTTAGCTCCGCCCCTCCTACTATGAAGCTCGCTACTTCTCTAGTGAAGGGCTCTAGTCCGTACCGTACTAGTGCCTACTTCTTCTTCTCGCGATAGTTTAGGGATTATACTATTATCGATGTCTTATTCTATAGATAGTAACTAAAGCAGTAATCCGATCTAAATGCCACCTCGCCTATC
Source organism: Fulvia fulva (assembly GCF_020509005.1). Taxonomy (NCBI): domain Eukaryota; kingdom Fungi; phylum Ascomycota; class Dothideomycetes; order Mycosphaerellales; family Mycosphaerellaceae; genus Fulvia; species Fulvia fulva. Next base: position 89,443 of record NC_063022.1, read on the forward strand.
TCCTAGAAGATGTTTAGGTTGTACGCTATAAGCCACGGTAGGCTAAAGACGATGTTATATTCGAGGTCGGTGACGTAGTATAACATTTGCTCGTAATAATCGCCGATAACTACGTCTATAAGGGCCGCGTGTATAATCTGCCGTGTAGTAGCCGTTCTATCTCCTAGTGTTAGTCGTCGGCTTTGCGTCAAAGGGATTAGGGGTATTGTGTATTTGCGTATAAATTTCTAGTCAAGAAAGAGAGAGGTAGAAGCAGAATCTATAAGGCCTCGAGCCTTTCTATATTATATTATTACGGGTAACAATATATAAGGGTATATAGCTAGCTATTGTTTATCTAGTACGTATACCAATATCTTAAGCTCCTTACTATAGTCTATTACCGTCTCTTGCATTCCGTGTCTCTTAATCTTATGCTCTTTCTGTCCTAGGAAGTTCGGGTGACCGCTATCTACTACGCTTAGGTAGCGGTCGTACTATTTCCCTACTACGGATCGGCGGCTAGGGAACTAAGGTTCGCGTTCGGATTCGGCGTAGTATTACGTAGACGCGGTAGGCGATAGTCGCTATCGTACCTATATATTAGGCATTTAGGGTTAGTCGATACGTAAGAACCTATACGGTAGCGGTAGTACTTACCCTACTTCTTAAGGTCTTCGCGCTACTTACGGTTAAGCGTAGGTAGGTTCTATAGATATGTCGGTAGATCCTCCTTCTTCTTAGTACTAGCGTACTATAGTAGGCGCTATACTAAGGCACCTACTATACCGGTAGCGGTACTAGTAACTACGTTACCGTTATTCTAGTTATTCTAGCCGCTATTACCGTTCGAGTTGCTATTACTACGGGGGCGCTCCTTCTACGGGTATAGTCGATCTGTCTCGTAGAAGCTCTCGTCTAGTACGGTACACTCCTCGATAACGTCTTATATACTGTCTAGGCGGCGGTCGACTTCGCGGTCGCCGAAGGTCTTAATAAAGTACTTGCGGTTTAGTCGGTTACGGAATAGTATAAGCTCGGTCTTATCGGTCTATAACATCTAGGCGCGTAACTTCGAGTAGCGTGTATAGAAGGCTATAAAGGTTTCGCCTTGTTCTTACTTATAGGTAGTAATGTCAACTATAGCCTTAGTTCCTTTATTACGTATACTATATTAGCGTATTATCTAATCTAATAACTCTTCTCTAGTCTTAAACTCGCTAAAGGACTACTGTCTAGGCATAGGGATCCTCGGCTTAATGCTTCGCTAAGGATCACCTTACGTCTACCTATACACGAAGCGTAGACTATCTACCTTAGTACGGAAGGTTACTATAGTTAGCTTTAGGAGAACACTACTATACTAGCTATCGAAATTAGGGTCATTATCGTTCTTGAAGTACTTAGGGTTAGGCATACCCTTGCCGATCTCTATACCGCGAGTAAGGGTACGGTTAATAGTGAAGAGACGTTCTAGAAGGTCAACTAGTAGTGTCTAGGTACGGGTGTTACGTATTCTCGAGTCACGACTATTATTAGGTCCTAGTCGCGGACGGTCGTTATTACGTCCTCGGCTATTATTACTACGGTTATAGTCGTCTCTATCGTTATTACTACTACCGCTACCGCCACCTCTACTAGTAGCTTCGCGATACCTACGTAACAGCTACTCGAGTAAGGTCTCGCGTAGGCGGGAATGAGAGGGTCGGCGGCCTAAGCGGCCCCTACCTCCGTTCTATATAGTGTCTCCTACCTTAAGCCGAGCCTTTAGGTCATCGACTTCTTGTTATAGGGCCTAGTTCTTCACCTTAGTATCTTATGCCTTCTTCTTCTCCTTCTCGTAGATCTCGCTAAACTACTTATATAGGTTGTTAGCTTCCTTATATTTCTTCTCTAGCTCTTATAACTTAGCTAGGTCGTAATCCTTTTTACTCTTAAGATCTACTACCATTTTCTATATAACAAGCTCTTTACCTCGTAGTATCTTATAGATACGGTCGTATTCGGTATATAGCGTAGTGTACTAAGTGTTCTAGAGGTCGTTAGCTCGCTCTATTATATCGAGTTATCTACCCTTAGTAATCGCCGTGTTAACTACTTATAGTACGAAGTCGTAGGTAGTCTTCGGGTGTTAGGATATAAGGGTCGTAAGGTTGTCTAGGGTAACATTCTAGTATTTGGATACGAGAATGTGTTCTGCCTCGTCGAGTAATAGATACACCTCGTCTAGGTCGCCGCCTAGGTTCTCTTCGAGCTTGAACTCGAATAGTTCTATAAAGTCAATCTTACTACCTCCTTCTCGCTCGAAGGCCTTCTAGTAAGCTTTATTAATCTCTTATTATAGCGCGACACCGGTGTCTACTGTGACCCGCCGGTTGTCGTCCTATGTCTGACTCTAAGGGAAAGAGGAGAGGTTAGGGAAAAGAGATATACGCTACTTACTTTTGCCCTTAGGCTTAGGTAGCGGTAGTATGCCGTCGTTCGCTATTTATAAAGTTATATTGTCTAGGTTCGGGGGAGGCGTGACGGTGCCTATATCCTAACTATCTACGAGCGCGCGACTACCTACTAATAATGTCGCTACGTTACGTTCTCTAGGCATCTACGCGCTATACGCCTTACCGTATTCTATATTCTAATACGACTCTACGCGTTCTCGAGTTCTACGGTTCTGTCTATTCCTATTGTTACGCGTCCCTTACCTAGATCCGCGATCTAGGTAGGGTAGTAGAACAAACTATAAGGGCGCGCGTATTATAGGGTTCGAACGAGATAGCTATTATTCTACAAAGCTACAAAAGAGGAGCGCGAGGCGCGGCGAAGTTATAAAGTAAAGCTAAGCCGCGCTAACCCGATACGGAAGGTCCGCGGTTCAGCCGGGCCGACGTAGCTATAGTAGGGGGTCGCGGGCTACCCGTAATATAGGAGCCTATAATTACTAAGTAAAGCTTCGAAGTAGCTCTAAAGACCCGATCACTATATTAAGCTACCGTTAAAGAAGACGATAAAGGAGATCTAGTCTAGACTATAACTTCCGACGTAATTATAAAGTAACGACCTAAGCCCGAGACATCGACCGAGACGCCGCCCGTACCGATACTACTAGACATCGATATCTAGGAAGTTAGCAAAGCGGCTATCGATAGGATAGCTAGGCAAAAGGGAGCCAAAGTATATATAATGTTTATTTTCGATAAGAACGAACAATAGTAACTAGAGGATCTCCGCGTAACGGACCCCTTAATAGCTTATACTATAAGTGCTCGGAATATACGTAAGGTAGTAGTATATAGGCCCGATACTAGCTATAGGATACTATCCGATAACAAGACTATCGAACGACTAGATACTCGAGTAGCGGCGTTCGTACTAGTAGCGTAGCGTACTAGCCCGATACTATCCGCTTATAAGATATACGTATAGTCTAATATTAACAAGTTTATAAAGAAAAAGGAGGAGATAATCGATCCGAAGGATCACCTCCTACCTATCTATTACGAGTTTATATACATCTTTTCTAAGCAAGATACGAAGGAGCTCCTACCGTATAGGCTAGGTATCGACTATAAGATTAAACTAAAGCCTAGCGCGACTCCGCCCTTTAGCCGACCTTACCGTATATCAAACTAAGAGGACGAGGTAATAGCTTATTAGGTCTAAGAATAATTGGCCTAGAAGGGTATCCGTAGATACGAAGGAAGGGTAGACGTATCTTTACCTATACTTATCGTTAAGAAACCTAGCGGAGAACTTAGAGTTTGTATTGACTATAGATAGGTAAATGAACGCACGATAAAATCTAGGTATCCTATACCCCTAATATAGGACATACTCAACCGTATTATAGGGAAGAAGTACTTTACTAAGCTAGATATTATCGCCGCCTTTAACCGTATACGTATAGCGGAAGGGTCGGAATAGCTCACGGCGTTCACGACACGGTATAGCTAGTTCGAGTACTTAGTAATACCGTTTAGACTATATAATACACCCGGGACATTTCAATCGTTTATTAACGATACCCTAAGAGAGTTCCTCGACGACTTTACGTCCGCGTACCTCGACGATATCCTAATCTTTAGCGATACGCTTGAAGAACATATCGAGTATATAAAGAAGGTGCTCTATAAGTACGGTAAGGTAGGCCTTTAGCTCGATATCTCTAAATGCGAGTTCTATACTTAGTCTACTAAGTACCTCGGATTGATTATCGGTAAGGATAGCGTATTAATAGACCTAGCTAAGGTATAAGCGATACGTAAATAGGGGACTCCTACTAACGTAAAGGACATCCTTACGTTTAATAGATTCTTAGGCTTCTATCGACGCTTTATTAAGGACTATAGCAAGATAGTTCTACCTATAGTAAAGCTAACTAAAAAGGACAACCTATAGTACTAGACAAACAAATATTAGAATACGTTCGAAGGACTAAAGCAAGTATTTACCGACGCTAAGGGAATAGTACTAGCGATATTTATCCCCGGGAGACGTACCGTCTTAGAGACTAACGTAAGCGACTTTATAACCGTAGTAGTCCTATCGTAATATAACGAGGACAATATCCTCCGCCCTATCGTATACCTATCGAAAAAGATAAGCACGTAGGAGTATAACTACGACATCTACGATAAGGAGTTGATCGTAATCGTTAAGGCGTTTAAGGAATAGAAGCTAGAGCTAATAGCCGGCGACATCGATAAACTAGACTTCGAGAACTTTACCGACCTAAGCGGCTACCCTATGCTCGTCTATAGCGACTATAAGAACTTAGAATACTTTATAACATCTAAGTAGCTAAACAGACGCCAAGCTAGGTAGGCCGAGTTCTTATTACAGTTCTTCTTTAAGATCGTATACCGACTAGGAGTATAAGGAGTGTCATGGTCTCCCCACAGAGTGTACAGAAGGTGGGGACAGAAGAGCCTCAGAGTGCTCAGAAGTCGTCAAGAACTGACAGTCCAGCTTGGTGTGTGAGCACCAAGAATCACATGCCCCGCAACATTCACTACGGGACCCAGCCCTCCAAATTCACCCCTCTACCAAACCTTGACAGATTCACTTCGGCTCGTGACTGTGTGACTCACGGCACTCCCGCGAGCACCCGCGACTGCGCTGGACCCTGGAAGAAGCACGTGGAAGACTCGGAACGTAGGGCAGGTTGGAATAAGGTTTTGAGCAAAGCTGCTGAGCGCGGCTTCGCACGGGTTAGCCCTGTTGATGCGGGGACACGCACTCGCGAGGGTCGCGTATAAATATCTGGCCTTCCCCAGGCCTCTCTTGCTTTCTTCGTCTTTTGTTTTGTGTAGCAATCATACCATACCCTTTTGCATCTGCACTTCGCACCTACATTCTCGCTTTCACCCTTGCATCTCACAGGCCAGGCTCTCGCCCTGACATCACAAAAGACCAACAAACCGTCAACCACTCGAGTCATCCTCATGGGTGACCACGCCACCGATAGAGGTGTCAACCTCGACAACCAAGACACTCCATTCCACTTCAGTGAGTGGACTGACATCCCCTTCTCGAACGCCGCTGCCTTCGGTGCCTGGGCAAACGCCAACCCCGACACCGCCTACGCTCTCATCAACCGCACCGTCTCCTCTTTCCGCGAGACCGCCCAGCAGGTCGAGCAAGCAAACAACCAAGCAACATACCTTCAAGGTATTGTGAACACCTTCCAGAACCTCGCCCCGCACGCCGACGACAACCGCCGCCAGCACTTCTCCAAGAAGGTCAACGACCCAGACGAGTTCGACGGCAACAAGAGCAAGTTTGAGGCATTTGAGACACAGCTCACCATCAAGCTGTTGGCTAATGCCGACCACTTTCCGCAAGAGAAGGACAAAGTCACGTACGTCTTCTCCCTCCTTCGGGGAGACGCCGCGGCTCAGGTACAACACTACATCGACAACGCCACGCAGACTATCGGCTGCCCGGACGTCCTCACCTTGATGCAGGACCTCCGTGCTGCCTTTGGTGATCCAGACCGTAGAGCTACCGCCCAGAACGCCATCCACAACCTCCTCTAGAAGAACAAGAGCTTCGCCGAGTACCTCGCGGCCTTCAACCGCGACATCGGGTTCACCGGCTACAACGAAGAGACCAAGAAGAGCACTCTCCGCCGTGGTTTGTCAGCAGAGCTTCTTCGAGCCCTCGAGGACAAGGACGTCGGTGCTATGAGCTTCCGTGAGCTCGTCGAGACCTGCCAGCGCCTCGACTCCAACATGAAACACACCGCCTCTCTCCTCGCTTCCCGTTCTCAAGGTCGTCAGCCTCGTGGTCCCGGAAGCCACTTCGCTGCTCCACTAGGCGCCGCCGCTCCTACGGCTCTCCCTCCCGTCTCTGTAGGTGACGCTATGGATCTCAGCGCTGGTGCCGCCGTCCCTCGAGTCCAGGGCCTCGTCAACGGTAAGCTCACTCCCGAAGAGAAGCTTCGCCGTCGCCAGGCCGGACTCTGCACCTACTGCGGCGGTCCAGGCCACATCGCAGCCAACTGTCCGCAGCTCGCTGCCCGTAACGCCCGCAACCCGGTTCGCGGCGCTGTCGGCGCTATCGAGCCTGCTCCTGCTGCTCCCGCTGAGCAGGAAAAAGCCTAGGTCTTCCTCATCGACGCGATGAAGACCAAGAACAACGTTTACCGAAAGTGAAGAGAGGAAAGAAGTTGAGGATCAATACAGCACAGCTAGACCTGTACGACGAGACGGGCAAGGACCACGCTTGCAAACCGTTCGTCACGAATGTAAATATCGGCTCAAAGAAACTCTCTTCTTCCAATCTCACTCTCATGGACACTGGCGCACTAGGCGAGTCTTTTATAGACTATAAACTCGCGACCTCTCTCAACCTCGAACCCCAGGAACTGAAGTACCCTCGCACCCTTGAACTCTTTGACGGCACGGAGACTACCACTGGTAAGATTACTCATGTTGTACACACGTCAATCACCCTCGGAGGCAAGCGTATGTCGATCACCAGCTTCCTTACGTCCCTACCGCATCAGAAGTTTATCCTCGGCCTCCCCTGGTTCAGACGACACCGACCTATCATCGACTGGACTTCCCTTACTGTCAGCTTCCCTCCAGAAGTTCCTCCGGCACCTCCGCCTTCTCCGCCGCCTTAGCGCGGTCCTGAGTATACCAAGATCTTCCAGGTAAACGCCGCTGCCTTCACCACTGCTGCTAAGCAGCCCAAAGCTCAAGTCTTCGCCGCCTCTCTCCGCGATATCGACATCGCCCTCGAGAAGCTCGACAAGAAGCGTACACCTACCGACCCTGCTACGAAGGTCCCTCCTTAGGCACACCACATCCTCTACGTATTCGATGCTAAAGCCGCAGACGAGCTGCCTCCTCATCGCCCTCACGACCACAAGATTGAGCTAGAAGAAGGTGCAGAGACACCGTTCGGACCGTTATATTCCATGTCCCGAGAAGAGCTTATCGTCCTCAAGAGATACCTCGAAGAGAACCTAAAGAAGGGGTTCATTCGAGCGAGCCGTTCCAGCGCTAGCAGTCCCGTCATGTTCGTCAAGAAGCCCGGCGGTGGTCTACGCTTCTGCGTAGACTACCGAGGCTTGAACGCTGTTACAAAGAAGAACCGCTACCCAATACCGTTGATTTAGGAGACGCTCGAGCGCCTCTCTAAGGCCAAGTACTTCACCAAGCTCGATGTCATCGCTGCGTTCAACAAGTTACGAATGGCAGAAGGACACGAGTATCTCACAGCCTTCCGTACTCGCTACGGGCTGTTCGAGTCGCTCGTTATGCCCTTCGGCGTTTGTAACGGGCCTAGTACCTTCCAGAACTTCATTAACGACATCCTTCAGGAGTTCCTCGATCAGTTCTGCACTGCCTACATCGACGACATCCTAGTCTACAGCGAGACCAAGGAGGAGCACCGCGAGCACGTCTGTAAGGTCCTTCAGAAGCTCGCAGACGCCGGCTTGCAGCTCGACATCGACAAGTGCGAGTTTGAGAAGACCGAAGTCAAGTTCCTTGGTTTGATCATTACCGCAGACGGCATCAAGATGGACCAAGAGAAGATCGACGCTATCGTCGAATGGGATGCTCCTACGAACGTCAAAGAGGTCCAGGGTTTCCTAGGCTTTGCCAACTTCTACCGCCGCTTCATCCACGCATTTTCGGGCGTGGTACGCCCTTTGACGAAGCTCACGCGCAAGGGTGAGAAGTTCGCCTGGACCGACGAATGCCAGGAGGCTTTTGACTTGCTCAAAGCGAAGTTTGTTGAGAACCCGCTTCTACGGCACTTCGATTTCGAACTGGAGACCCGTGTAGAGACCGACGCATCCGACGGCGTGGTGGGCGGTGTCCTGCTACAACGCCGCTCGCCTGAATCCCCCTGGTTACCTGTCGCCTTCCTCTCCAAGAAGATGACCGCCACGGAGTGTAACTACGAGATCTACGACAAGGAGCTTCTCGCCATCGTCAAAGCTTTCGAAGAGTGGCGCCCCGAGCTCGAAGGCTCTGCTATGCCCGTCCAAGTAAGCTCCGACCATAAGAACCTCGTCTACTTTATGAAGAGCAAGCTGCTCAATCGTCGCCAGGCCCGCTGGAGCGAGTTCCTCTCCCGGTTCAACTTCGTGATCTCGCACACGCCCGGCAAGGCCAACTCGATGGCCGACGCCCTTACCCGCCGCCCTGGTGACTCTCCAGTTGATCGAAGAGGGGGCCGGCAAATCGCAGGGCAACAAGTCATCAAAGAGCACAACCTCTCTTCCGAGCTTCGAGAGTACCTATCGAACGGCCAGCCTACGCTCGCCGCTTCCTTTGCTACTCTCGTGCTCGCTCCTGCCTACCTTGACGAGAGTGACGATGAATCCGAGCCTGAAGAATACGCCTCGGACGCTGAGGACTTGAACGACGATGAAGAGGGCTCAGTAACGACCGACGGCTCATCCGAATCAGACTTTGAGGGGTTTGATAATGAGGAGCAGCCCGAAGGCATCATGGCACGAGTACGAACAGCGTACGATGCCGACATAGACGCCCAAGAGTTAGTTCAGGCCCTTGAATCTGGCGCGAGGACATTCCCGGGCTTCTCGCTGTCCGAGTGCGAGCTCCAGGGAGGTGTCGTCTACTTCCGTAAGAAGCTTTACGTACCGCAGCCCGAAGGCTCTAATATCCGAGCTGAGATTCTTCAAATCATCTACGACTCCGCCTCTGGGGGTCACCTAGGCGTAGCCAAGACCCACAAGCTCCTCGCTAGGTATTACTGGTGGCCGCATTCCTGGAAGGACGTCCGCCGCTACGTGCTGAACTGCGCTGCTTGCCGAAGAGCCAAAGCTAACCGCCACCGTCCCCACGGTCTCTTGCACCCTCTCCCGGCTCCTGATCGTCCGTGGCAGCACATCACTATGGACTTTATCACCGATCTTCCTCACGGCAAGACCTTCAGCGGCGTGAAAGCAAAGGCCCTTCTAGTGATCGTGGACCGTCACTCCAAGGACCGGTACATGATCCCGTGCTGGAGCATGACCGCAAAGGAGACTGCTCGCTTGTTCTACGAATTCGTCTGGCGCTTTCAAGGCCTCCCGGATAGCATCACCTCTGACAGAGGCACCCAGTTCATCTCGCACTTCTGGAAGCGTCTGTGTGCTATCCTGGGCATCAAGCATAACCTCTCGACCAGTTTTCAGCCACAGACCGACGGCCAGACCGAAATTACGAACGCTATCCTCGAGCAGGTCCTTCGTTGCTTCGTCGACTACCACCAGAAGGATTGGCCTCAGCATATCCCTGCGGTGGAGTTCGCTACTCGTAACTGGGACTCGGAGACTACTGGCTACTCTCCCTTCTATACTACGAGAGGTTACCACCCTCGTACAGGCATGGAACCAGAAGAACCTCTCCCGCCTACCGAAGACGCAAACGAGCAAGCAGCAGACGAGTTCGCTACTATGCTCTCACAGATCCATGAAGAAGTTCACGACGAGATGGTGTACGCACAAGCAATCTACGAGGATCAAGCCAATCGTCGTCGCCAGCCAGCTCCCGACTACCAAGTAGGCGATATGGTCTACCTCAACTCCAAGAACATCAAGACAGACCGCCCCTCCAAGAAGCTGAACTGGAAGAACCTAGGTCCTTTTGAGATCACCGAGCGTATCAGTTCACACGCCTACCGTCTAGCTCTTCCTGCGAACATAAAGATCCACGACGTCTTCCATCCCGTACGCCTTCGGCCGTCGGCTGAGGACCCATTCCCGAACCAAAACCAAGACATGCCAGGTCCTCCCGATGAAGTAGAAGTCGACGAGCCTGTTAACCTACCTTCTGACGACTATGCCGTCCGCAAGATCCGGGGAATCCGCGTAGAGCCCAACGACGTTGAAGGACTACCGCCGATCAAGTATGAAGTCGAATGGCAAGGTTGCCCTGAGTGGGATACCTCATGGGAACCTATCCAACATATCATCTTCAATCGTCAAGCAATCGAAGAATACCACGCCCGCGCAGACGGCCCAGAAGTCAACATCGGCAGGCTCTTCGAATCTGAGCTTTTCGACGGGGCTTACCAATGGTGTATCGACCATGACATCAGGCCTAGGCCTGGTACTGAAGCTGAACATCCTCGATATGTGGAACTACTACGGCTTCGTAGGAACTCAGCTTTGTTCGGGGGGGCTACTGTCATGGTCTCCCCACAGAGTGTACAGAAGGTGGGGACAGAAGAGCCTCAGAGTGCTCAGAAGTCGTCAAGAAGTGATAGTCCAGCTTGGTGTGTGAGCACCAAGAATCACATGCCCCGCAACATTCACTACGGGACCCAGCCCTCCAAATTCACCCCTCTACCAAACCTTGACAGATTCACTTCGGCTCGTGACTGTGTGACTCACGGCACTCCCGCGAGCACCCGCGACTGCGCTGGACCCTAGAAGAAGCACGTGGAAGACTCGGAACGTAGGGCAGGTTGGAATAAGGTTTTGAGCAAAGCTGCTGAGCGCGGCTTCGCACGGGTTAGCCCTGTTGATGCGGGGACACGCACTCGCGAGGGTCGCGTATAAATATCTGGCCTTCCCCAGGCCTCTCTTGCTTTCTTCGTCTTTTGTTTTGTGTAGCAATCATACCATACCCTTTTGCATCTGCACTTCGCACCTGCATTCTCGCTTTCACCCTTGCATCTCACAGGCCAGGCTCTCGCCCTGACAAGGAGCGAAGCTAGACAGCCTTACTCGACGTTCCTAAGACGCTATCTTATATAACAAGTCAGATCCGCGTTATGCTTAATAGGATAGGGTGCTACTGAAACTAGAACACTTCCTATCGGTTAGCGTAAGCTAGATCCTAAGACTATCCGTATCCGAAGTAGAAGGAGTAGTTATAGACAAAGCCCTAGTAGTAGATATTAGTAAGCTATACGAACAAGATAACGTAGTCGAAGCTACTACCTAACTCGCGGTAGGAGAACTAGTAAAACTACTCCGAAAGAACAAGATAGACGATAAGTACGTAATACTAGTCGACGGTATAATATATATTAAGAACCGATATAGCGGGTATAGCCTTTTCGTTCTACCTATAGAGGATAAGGAGAACACTATCTATATACGTATAGTTAAAGCCTTTTACGATATACCGGTAGCCAGACACCTAGGCAAGACTACTACGAGTAGGCTCGTATTGCGATATTATATATAGCTAAGGATAACCCGTTTTATTAGATCTTTCGTACGCGCCTACCGGACATATCGTAATAGCCGTAGTATTAACGAACTATAGCACGGACTTTTGGCCCTACTACCTATCCCCTTCGATACTTAGGATAATGTCGCTATAGACTTCGTTATCGACTTGCCTAGAGCGAAGTATACGGCCGACGGTTAATAGTACAAGAATGCCCTTACGGTAACTAATAGACTAGGTAAGGAGCGCTACTATATTCTAGTTCTCGAAATAATAGCTAAATACATCGCCTACGTCTATATTAAGTATATCTTCTTACGCTACGGATTACTAAAGACGATTATATTGGACCGCGGACCTTAATAGATTTCAGCCTTTTAGGGACGCCTTTATAAACTACTATAGATTAGGCGTAAGATCTCTACCGGGTATTATCCTAAGACCGATAGATAGAGCGAGAATACGAATAAGATAATAGAGTAATATCTACGCGTATTTATTAGCTATATATAAGATGACTAGCCGGACTAGTTACCGCTCGTAGAATTTATAGCTAATAACTATGTTGTTGAGAATATGCAGGTCATAGGGTCAACATTGAGTGCTTAGGGGGATTAGTAATCAGGGCTTGCTAGTCAAGTCCTGAGTACAGCTGTCCCTCCTGAAACACCTACACCAACACCGGCGATACTGTATGTAGATACACGCTATCCTATTGGGTCCTTCTTCGTCTTTGGTGTGATCCGCCGTCTTCCACTGCTGCGCAACTCGTACCTGTTTAACAGGTTATGAGCCCGGGTTAGCAACTCGGTGTTTCACCCTCGACAAAGTCGTATTGGAGTTATTCCTCTTCAGAACAAAAGGAAGGCAGACTGGAGGCCGCACCCGCATTGCACAGGAAGCTACAGCCGCGCTGTAGGTGCATATAAGACGTGAAAGAGCCTAGTGAGGCACTGTCAGACTCCGAGTCAGGGAGCCTGTGCCAATACCTCAGACAAGTGGGCGAGCTTACTGAGAAGAGTCGCTCTCCGGACATCGCGTTCGCATCGACTAACTGTTCCATCTGAGAGAGCCGTAGTGTCTCAGAACACCCTCCCCTGAGAGAGCTACAGACAGTGTCTCAGAAACACGATCCTTACGACCGACTTTCCTCGCTTTCTTGTGGACAGCCATTCTCTCCACTATCAACCTCGCGTTCGGTTCACCTCCTATCGATCTGATCGCGTACGAACGAATACCTTTCTTCTGTAGGCAGCCATCCTGTCCTATATATAAAAGCATGGAGGAAACCGGACACAGCACCCTTGGTAGGAGGAGAGCAGCACCTATCCTAACCAAGGACAACTAGAGGACATGGTTCTCATTGATACAAGACCATCTTGAAGCTCAAGATGTGCTTTGGGTTGTAGATGGAGGCCATCTATTATCAAGCACACCCAGCTCCTCAACACCATCTGAGTCATCAGATCCCTTACCTGGACTTGAAGAGTCAAGATACAGTCCAGTTGGGAGGAAAGCAAATAGATGAGACAAGCTGGAGAGATCTGGCTCAAGATGAGGGCAAAGTACAGCAAGGTTCATGCTGCATATGCAATGACAGTTGTTCAAGAATTGATCAACTTCAGAATGATAGATGGCATGACCATCAGACAGGCCTGGGTCCACCTTGGCAATCTTGTAAGAAGGATTGCTGAAGTTGACCCAGCAGAGGCTCACTACAGAGAGCCTACAAGGAAGCTGAAGCATCTGCTTCAAGCCCTGCCTGAGGTGTATCTTGGGACCAAGAACACTATCCTGGCCTAGCCAGGACTGTCATATGAAGATTGTCTACAACTGCTTGAGTCACATGAATCCAGGCTGGAAGTTGCATCCAAGGAAACAGCAATGTTTGTAGGAAGAGGTTTCCAGGGCAAGATCACCTGCCATCTCTGTGATGGTGATCATGTGATCAAGGATTGCCCACACCTCTCTGGAGCCAAGCATGCTGTCAGGAAGGACAAGCTCAACAGAGGAAACACCTCTGTTGCAAAGAGACAATCATCACCACCGAGAACGAGGTCCCCATCCCCAAGCCTGAGGGACATCCTAGTGGTGATGAAGGACCTTACAAGGAAGAGCCTGTGCAACCCAGGAAGACTTATCAGACCCTGAGACACCATCAGAGGATGATGAAGTTGATGAGGTTGCCCATTCAACTGTGGAAGCCAAAAGCAAGTACCCCTCCTCAGAGTGGTTGCTTGACTCTTGTGCTTCATCCCATATGACTGACCAGGATTCACTTTTCAGGACCCTGAAACCTCTTCAGAAGAGGAAGTGGATCAAGGTTGGGGGTGGCTACCTACATGCCACACATGAGGGGAGTGCAGTGATGGGTGGTCCTTCTGGGAAGCAGATTGTCTTGAAGAATGTTTTGTTTGTTCCTGGCCTTGGAGTTAGCCTTGTCTCTTGGAATCAGTTCAGCCAACAGTTTGCTGTCCAACCGCCCAGTTTCACCCTCAAATCCCTTCCTGGAAAACCTGTTGTCCAGACAAAGCTGAGAGGGGGTGTTCCATTCATTCAAAGTGTTTCAGAGCAGCTTGAAGCTATGCCTCAAGCATATGCCTCTCTATAGGAGCATGACTTGGATCTGTCCAAGTTAGGTACACATTTTGAGTGTGAATTGGAACAGGCTATGACTGCCACTGAGTCCCAGGACCAGTGGGAGCTATAGCATAGAAGATGTGCACACCTTAGCAAGGGACTGCTAAGAAACCTGCATAGAGTCACTGACAAGAAAGATCCCATTCCTGTTCCTTCTGAACACCAGAACTGCAAGGTCTGCTCCCTTGCAGACATGAGGAAGTTCAAAGGACCTGCCACAGAGAGGAAAGGAGAGAGGCTGGCCCTCATCTCCATTGACATCTGTGGGCCTTTTCAAGGTGCAGTCTCAAGACTTGGCTTCAAGTACTGGCTTGAGATTGTAGACAACTTCTTGAGGAAGAAGTGGGTGGTCCCTTTGAAGGCTAGGAGTGATGCTCCTACAGCTCTAAAGGAATGGAAGGTTCAGGTAGAGAACAGCTCAAGGTGTTTTCTATCTGCAATCCGTAGTGATGGTGCAAGGGAAATTCTTTCCTTGCTAAAACAATGTTTGTGCAACTTCCCCAACCTCCAAAAGACATTAGAGAGTACCAGAAGATTGGAGTAGAGGGGACTCCAAGAAAAGAAAAGGAAGAGGAACTTGTTCAGGAGGATCAACCTCAACAGCCACCTCAGCTTGCAGGCAACAAGAGGTCAAGGGGGGATGAAGATGATGGCTCTGCTGAGCATGAAGCCAAGCATCATAGGGCATTGATTGCTCAGATGTTTCATCTTGATCCAACTATGAGCTGGGTTGAGGAAATCCTGAATGATGTGGAGGGATATGCATTTGCTGCTGTTAGGCAGGCCATAGCCTACCGGCAGGAAGTGCCAATCCCAAAGTCCTACAAGGAGGCAGTGGGAGACCCCAATTGGGGACATATGTGGAAAGAGGCAATCCAGAAAGAACTTATTGCCTTAGGAAGCAACAACACCTTGGATCCAGTTGTACTACCAAGGGGTGCAAACCTGGTTACATCTAAGTGGGTTTTTGATGTGAAAAGAATGATCAGTGGAGCCATTGAAGAGTTCAAGGCAAGACTAGTTGTAAGAGGGTTTTCACAGAAATATGGTGTTGACTTTGAAAAGACCTTTGCACCTACTGTTAGGCATGATACCCTTAGGGTCTTCATGGCTGTAGTATGTGAGAGAGATCTTGAGATGCACCAGGTGGATGTGAACAATGCTTTCACCGAAAGCAGCCTTCTTGAAGACATCTACATGATCCCACCCCCAGGTGTCGAAATTCCACCAAATATGGTCTTCAAGGTCCTTAGAAGCCTGTATGGACTGAAGCAAGCAGCTAGAGATTAGAACAAGCTCTGTGTTGCCAAGCTAGAACAGATTGGATCCACCTAGTCCCAGGTGGATCCATGCCTACTCATCCACAGAGGAAGAGACATCATGGTCCTCACCTATGTGGATGACATCCCCATTGCAGCTCCAAAGCTGTCAGATGTTCAGTGGTTCAAGGCTGAATTTAGAAGAGTGTTCAAGATCAAAGATCTTGGGGAACCTGAGAAGATCCTTGGAATGAGGATTACCAGAAACAGGTCCCAAGGTACTGTAAAGCTTGATCAAGGACACTACATCCAAACTAACCTTGCCAAGATGGGCATCTCTCCAGAGAAGGCCACACCCACACTCTCACCTATGGACAGCTATGAGGATCTGAGACCTTCAGCTACTATGGATGAGAGGTGCAACAAACAGGAGTACCAGAGTTGCAATGGTACCTGGATGTGGCCAATGACAATGACAAGGCCAGACCTTGCTTTCCCCCTTGGAAGAATCAGCTCATATGTTGCTGACCCTTCAAAGCAACATCTTAGAGCCTTGAAGAAACTCTCCAGATATCTGAGATCATACCCAGACCTGGGCTTGATGTACAGAAGAGGAGGAGGTATTCTCCAGGGATACTCAGATTCTGATTATGCCATAGACAAGGCAGACAGAGTCTCAATCCTTGGACATGTGTGGTTCCTTTGTGGATCACCTGTGTCCTGGATGAGTAGGAAGCAGAAGTCTGTTGCCACATCAACAATGGAGGCTGAGTTCATGGCCATGAATGCAGCAGCTAAGTAGTCACAGTTTCTTGCTGCAGTCCTTAGAGAGATGAGGTGTCCTGACCTGGTTGGAGAGTGTTCATTCCAACCTAGGATGAAGGCAAGCAGTACTGTTGATGAGCTGAGACCCGTGAAGCTTATGGGTAACAACCAAGCAGCTTTGACCTTTGTCAAAAATGCCCATGTCCATGACAGGTCAAAGCATATTGATGTGGCATACTACTATGTCAGGAATCTCTAGTGGCAAAAGAAGATTGCAGTGGATTACTGCCACACAAAGGACATAGTTGCTGATGGGCTGACTAAGCCCCTCAATGGCCAGCAGTTTCAAAACTTTGTGAGGCAGCTCTAGCTTGTATAAGGGATTGTTTGAGACCTTCTGACCTGAGTGGGAGTGTTGAGAATATGCAGGTCATAGGGTCAACATTGAGTGCTTAGGGGGATTAGTAATCAGGGCTTGCTAGTCAAGTCCTGAGTACAGCTGTCCCTCCTGAAACACCTACACCAACACCGGCGATACTGTATGTAGATACACGCTATCCCATTGGGTCCTTCTTCGTCTTTTATGTGATCCGCCGTCTTCCACTGCTACGCAACTCGTACCTGTTTAACATATGTCTCTAAAACGACTAGTATAAGCCCCTTTATAGCTAATAATAGCAAGAATCCGAGGTACGCGGATATAGAGCTCAATCTACCTATATAGCTACTCCTATATAAATAACGCCTAGACGCGGAATTAGTAAATGCCTTCGTATAGCGTATAATAGAGCTTCGCTATAGACTAAGAGACTCGATAGAGATAGTATAAGCGTCGTAAGCCGAGTACGCGAATAAACACCGTACGATCGTACTACGATACGAAGTAGGTAATATAGTATACCTTAGTACTCGTAACTAGCGTACTAAGCGCCCGTTAAAGAAACTTAACTACCGCTATACCGGACCTTATACGATCACTAAAGTACTACTATACAATACGTATCGCCTAGATTTACTACGATCGCTAAGCAGCTTATATAACGGCTTCTACGCTAGCCTACTAATACCGGTATACGAACCGATACTAGGCTAAGTGTAACTACTACTAGTACCTATAGAGTTAGAAGACGATAATAGCGATATAAGTACGTATTAGTTACTAGATACAATACTAGATATAAAGAGTACACTACCGCCGGGACTAGCGCTACGTAGTAGAAGGAAGGAGAGACGATACGAGTATCTAGTATAATAGGTTAGTTATAGTAAGCCTACTTAGGAGCCCGCTAAGGAGTTAATAGATACTATCGCCGCCTCTATCGCGGACTTCTACTATAACTATCCTACGAAGGACAGGCTAGCCGGCTTTATACTACTACTAGGGTAGATTCCGAACGAGGATATACCCGAAGACTATATAATTAGCGATACTATAAACGCTTCGTTAATAGCTACGTCTAACCTAGTAACTATAGGAGGGCTACGTATACTAATTACGTAGGTACCTATAGCTCTACTACCGGTTAAGAGCTACGAGCCTAAGACTAGTATAAGTAAAGACCTGTAGGCGGCTACTTTAAGAAAGATAACCGATAGTAGGTAAGTATAAGATAAGCGTTAACGCGAACAGTAATCTTCCCTTAACTTAGTAACTATAGCTATACCGCTAATATTAGTTAGTAATAGGTACTATAGCTCTTCCTTAATATAAGTAATAGAAGCTATAACGAACTCTTTTGCGGAGTTCGTGAATCGCTACAGTAAGCACGAGATTACGACTTATATAGGCTAGGTTAGCTACCGCGGAGGATACGATAATACCGACCGAGGTAGTAACGACGATACGATAGCGGATAGAATATATAATAGAAGTAATAGAAATCACGATATAGAGGATAACACTACTTTCGTAGTAGCAATAATACGAGCTTAAGGGACTAAGCGCGATTTTGAAGGGGGGGTAGGGTTACGGCCCTAGGCCTAGTAAATAGTCAGCTAGTATATAGGTCACGTGACCGCGCGTCACTAGCGCGCCTCGGCTATATATATCTTCGGCGTACCTCGCGCTCTTCTTTCCTACGTACCTAGCTACTTTATATTAACACAATTATAAACCGTCACACCTATACTAGGGAAAGCAATACCTACGAGAAGAAGTAAGGTACGTGTTAAGATATAGTATCTTAAAGGGAGTTAACAATTAGGAAGTAATCTAGTAGCCTAAGGCATCTACGATAACTTAGCTTATAGGGAGATACCTTCTCTCCCCTTTAGCTTAGATAGATATCTAACACAATCAATATATTAGTTCCTAATATATTGCTATATACTCGTGCTATTAGTTAGTTAAAGGTTGATCTCTTACTCTACTCCGCTACTATCTACCCGTACCTATTTAATAGGTTATAAGCCCGGGTTTATATAGGAATAAGAGCAACCTATATTAGTATAGGTTACTTATATCCCTTACTATCGTAGTAGAAAACATCTAGGAATTAGAAGTCTACCCCGTCTATCCTATTAAGGAGCTTAGTTCGATACTAAGTAATAGGTAACCTAGATAAGGACTCTATATAGCTTACTTAAAGCCAATACCTTAAAGATACTCTATAGGCAGAACTGCATCGAGATACTATTAAGAAGGACTTTAAGTAAGTCATTTAAAGCTCTACTAGGAGAGACAGACCTATGTCCTAGCCCTAAGACCTTATACCGCTCCTTCTTTACTTTACTAAGTAGGCCTTAGTATCTACACCTACGAACTTTCCTATTCTATACTAGAAGCCTTAGTAGGATCTGAGCTACTACTTTAGAACATATACACCTTGTTTCATTATATCTAATCATTTATAGATTTATACTAGGAGAAGATAGAGGAGAAGGGAGGCAAAATCCTAATTCTTAGGAGGGACAATTAGAAGAGATAGTTCAACCTTTAGAGATATAAGATAGAGAGCCAATTAGCATTCTTTATAATTGATGACCTAATAGAAGTGTCTTTTAACAACATTAAGGGCAAGACTCTAAAACTCTAAGAAGAGGCTATAACTAAAGAGATCCTTAATACGCTAATATAGACAAGACATAATATAGTATACAACTTCAGTATCCTTAGTAGGATTATAGAAGAAGATGAATTTGAGCTTAAGGGCTTATGTAAATCTAGAAGAGCTGCTAAGAAGTAGGTGTATCTCTAGAACAAGTATAGCTAGGTGCTACCAACCTATATATATGAGCTTATAAAGCAATTTATGACCTTTAAGATGAGTAAAGAGTTCACTATTAGATCTATATAGACACACCTAGTTTCTCTTAGAAAAAGGATTACTAATGTTGACCTAGAGGGTCAGTATTATAGGAAAGCTAATGTAAGGATGACCTAGCTCTTAAGCTCACTACTACCTAACTACTATATAGCTAGGGATACTATTATAGCTTGGCTAAAGATAGATCATAAAAGGACCTTAAAGATCCTTAAAGCTTAAGAAGCTAGGTTAGATCCCTCTAAGGCTAAGTATAGTATAGCAGCTACCTAGGTCAAGCCCTTAGGTCTAGTAAGACTACTCTCCTACCTTCTCTATAAGAAGGATTATCTAATTAAGGACTACCCTAGTCTACCTAAGGCAAGAAAGGTCCTTAGATCTCATTCCTAACCACTATCTTCCTAGAATATAACATATGTTAAGGAGAAGAGAACTCTACTACCTACTTCAAGGAGGACACTAAGAGAGAAGTCCTCTATAGAAGAACTTAAGAAAATAGTGAAGAAACTCAGCTCTAATATACTGACGCTCTAGAAGAACTAGGCCTAGTCTTATACCTCTAAAGCAAAGAAGACTAGAAAAGGTTTTTCCGCCTAAGAGTCACGTGACTTATACAGCTCATCCCTAGAGACAATGTCTAATAATAATGAGTATAATGAAGTGGCTTACTTAACTATAGAAGTCTAAGGCAAGTTCCCCTCGTCAGAGTGGTTACTTAACTCCTATGCTTTATCCTATATAACTGACTAAAGCTATCTCTTCAGATCTATAACTCCCTTAATAAGGAAGAAATAGATCAAAGTAGGAGGTGGGTTTTTATTAGCCACTTATATTAGGAATGTAGAGATGAGTAGAAGAGCTAGTAGAAAAGTTGTTTTAGAAGATGTCCTACTTATACCTAAGCTTAGAGTAAACCTAGTTTTATAGAACTAGTTTAGTAAGTAGTTTAGTGTTTAACCTCTATCATTTTCTCTTGTTTCCCCCTCTAGTAAGACTGTTGTCTAGACAAAGCTCCTTAGGGGGGTTCTATTTATTAATGAGATTTCTCCTCTCCTATAAGAACGGGTATATTACTTATTATATACACTACTAATAGAGAATGCCTTTGTGACTGCTCAATTAGAGACCGACCTAAAGTAGCGGGAGCTTTAGTATAGAAGATTTACATACTTTAGGAAGAATTTGCTCTAGAATCTTTATAAGGTAATAGACTTAAAAGAACCTATTCCTATCCCTAAGGATAGCTTTCACTAGTATAGAGTATATTTAATAGCAAAGATGAAGAAGTACAAAGGCAAAGTTATAGAGAGAAGACCTAAAAGACTTACCCTTGTATCTATTGACATATATAGCCTACTACTAATCTCAAGACTAGGATTTAAATACTAGCTTAAGATTGTTAACAACTTCTCTAGGAAGAAGTAGACCTTTCCTCTTAGGAAAAGAGAAGATGCTCTAGTTGCTCTCTAGAACTAGAAGATTAAAGTAGAGATGAAATCATTAGCGTAGCTGAAAGTAGTAAGGCTTAACAATATAAAAGAACTTATTATATTAGTAAAGCAGTAGGAGAAGAATTTAGGGATTAGGCTCGAGCCGACTAAGGTATACAACTCTCTATAGAATAGACTAGTTAAGAGGTCAATACAAACCTTAGAGGACTCTATAAGGGCAATGCTTAAAGAGGCTAAAATGCCGGTTAAATTTTGGCCTAAAGCACTAGAGGCCTAAACTTATATAAGGAACAAACTGCTAAATAGCCTAGATTACGATAGGTTTAAGGTTTCACTAGATAAGGCTTTTAATAGTATCAAACCGACTATTAACTATTTGAAAGTTTAGGGAGTAAAGCTATTGTCTATATAGACACAAGATCCTAACCTTAATAGGCAAGAAGTAACAAGCTAATAAATAGGGGTAAAGAAGTAGTGTTTATTAGGTATATTAAAAACATAGCTAAAGCCTAGCTCTTTTGGGAACTAGACATAAGAGCTGTTAAACAACACATATATGTAGACTTCTTTAAGGACTAGCCTAGAGGTGATATAGATCTTAATGTTCTAACATTAAATCTACTAAGTAGCGTACTAGCTAGGAAGCCCTTAGGAAGGCCGAGGAAGAACGTATCCTTAGGACAATCTACCTACTATTTAGGCGTCTATTAAAGCACCCCCGAAATAGATCAGCTAATTAAGAGCCCTAAAGTCGCTTAGCCGAGAAAGCTATTTGTATAACTTCCCTAACCTCCGGAGAACGTAGGGGAATTTCAGAAAATCGATTAGCTAATTAAGAGAAGCTCCCTAGATCCCTAGGAAATAGACGTTACTAGGTCACAAGTAACGGTGCCTATATCATCCCTTAGAAAGAGAAAGCCTGACTATAATGTTAAGGGCTATAATATAAAACAGAAAGCCCTAAAATCTATAGTCCTTAAGCCCGAACTAACTACTAAAGTAGGAGAAGTAATAGACCTCTTAGAGAACCTTGCTGCTTTTCACTAAGCTTTCTTTGTAGCTATATAATCAGTAGACAGTTCAATACTATAGGATAGCGAATTCCTAGAAGAAGTTAAGGAAATAGCCTTTGTAGCAACTATAGAAGCTATTATATACAAGCAAGAGGTCCTAATTCTAAAATCCTATAAGGATGCTATAAAAAATAAGAAATAGGGACATCTTTAGAAGGAAGCAATCTAAAAGGAACTAGATGCTCTATAGAGTAATAACACCTAGGAAATTTCTGTTCTACTAAAAGGAGCAAATCTAGTTATATTAAGATAGGTCTTTAATATTAAGAGAAGCATTAGTAGAGCTATTAAAAAGTTCAAGGCTAGACTAGTTATAAGGGGCTTCTTACAGAAGTTTGGTGTTGACTTTATAGAGACATTTACACCTACAGTAAGACAGGACACCCTTAGGGTGTTTATAGCTATTATATATAAGAAGGATCTTCATCTTTACTAAGTAGATATAAACAATGCATTTATAGAAAGCACCCTCTATAAAGACATCTTTATGTTACCACTACTAGGAGTTGAGCTTCTACTAAACATAGTGTTTAAAATCCTTAAAAGCTTATATAGACTTAAGCAAGTAGCTAGAGATTAGAATCAACTCTATGTATTAAAGCTTAGAGAGATTAGATTCACATAGTCAGAAGTAGATCTATACCTACTTATCTATAAGAAGAGAGAGATTATAATCCTTATATATATAGATAACATTCTAATTACTATACTAAAGTTAATAGATGTTCTCTAGTTCAAAAGAGAACTTAGCAAGATCTTCAAGATTAAAGATCTAGGTAAACCTAAAAAGATCCTAAGTATAAGAGTTATAAGGGACAGGAAGAGAGGAATTCTAAAACTTAACTAAGGACACTTTATTAGGGATAGCCTAGCTAAGATAGGAATAAACTATAAGAAGGCAGCACCTACACACTTACCTATAGACAGCTATAAAGCCCTTAAAACTTCAAGCTATATAGATAAGAGGTGTGACAAGGTAGAGTACTAGAGTATTAATAGTACTTAGATGTAGCTAGTAACAATTATAAGGCTATACATTGCTTTTGCCTTAGGAAGGATAAGCTTATTTATAAGTGACCTATCTACCTACTATATAAAGGCTTTAAAGAAGATCACTAGGTACCTAAGATTATAACCTAATCTAGGACTTCAGTTCTTAAAGTCTAGAAAAGGACACCTTATTAGATACTATAATTCTGATTATACTATAGACAAAGTAGACAGAGTCTCAATCCTTAGGTATATCTTCTTCCTCTATAGGGCACCAGTTTCTTAGATAAGTAAGAAGCAAAAGTCTGTAGCAACATCTATAATAGAGGCTGAATTTATAGCTATAAATATATATACGAAGCAGTCCTAATTCCTAGCTTTACTACTAAGAGAAATGGATTATCTAGAGTTAGTAGGAGACTGTTCCTATTAACTAAGAGTCACTAGAAACTAGGAGACTATATCAAATTTGAGACCAGTCTAATTAGGAGATAACAATCAAGCTGCCCTCACCCTAGTAAAAGATGTATATATTTATAACAAGTCGAAGCACATTAATATTGCCTATAACGCTGTTAGGAAACTTTAGTAGAGGAGGCTTATTGCTATTAAGTACACCCTAACCTCTAGGATAGTTATAGACGGGTTTATAAAACCAAAGACTAGTCTACACTTCTAGAGGTTTATAAGCTAGCTTAACCTGTCATAAAAAGGTCTAAGTACAATTAACAGGAATTGAGCAGACTATAACCTCCTATACGAGATAAGTAGGAGTGTTAAGATATAGTATCTCAAAGGGAGTCAACAATTAGGAAGTGATCTAGTAGCCTAAGGCATCTACAATAACTCAGCTTATAGGGAGATACCTTCTCTCCCCTTTAGCTTAGATAGACATCTAATACAATCAATATATTAGTTCCTAATATATTGCTATATGCTTGTGCTATTAGTTAGTTAAAGATTGATCTCTTACTCTACTCCGCTACTATCTACCCGTACCTATTTAATAGTACGTATACTATAGCCGGAAACACCCGGCGTACTTAAGCTAATACCTAACCCGGATCGCCGCGAAAGGGAAGGCTAACTAAGCACGAATAACGACCCTAGCGAGGTACCCTACCCCGCTATAAGGTAGCGCTTAATATAAAGGCTTCAAGGCGGCAAAAAGAAAGAGAACGGAGGAGGTAATAAGGGGCACCCTACCGAGTACGTACCCGCCGCTAGGACGGCTAAGGGGGCTAAATAGGGCGGCAAACGAGACAGGATAGATACGGATTTTTAGAACACCCCTACCGACCGAAGGCCTACTAACCTAAGAGGAAGTTACGATAACCGTAGGCACTACTTAAGCCCGGAGTACCCCTATAGACATTATCCTAGCTAGCCTATAATAGTAGTACAGGACAACCTTACTATTATATAGTATAACGTTAATAAGAGTAAAGATAAGGTCTAACTCTACTTCCTATAAGAACTCGACTACTAAAAGCACTATATCGTAGCGCTATAGGAACCTTAGGCTAACCTATATATAAGCAAACCGGTAACCTATAACGACTAACGATACTATACGGTAATCGGTAGGGGTATAGGATACACCCTAAGAATATATACCTACGTAAGTAAGGCTATTAGTATAGAAGTATAGAAGGTCGTACTATAGCCGGAGGGCTACTAGGGGGACACAACGACAATCGAAATAGTAATAGGCTAGGGAACCGTCCGAATCTATAACGTCTATAACCCTCCCCTATAAGGACGAACGAGTAGAGACCTAGGAACCCTAGCTACGCTAGACCGGATACTCGAATAAGGGGATATATACTAAGTCCTAGTAGGCGACTTTAACCTTTACTACCCGTAATAGGGTCTAGACTTCACCCCCCTATACGTATACCTAGGAGGCAAGTTACTTAAAATCACCGCGAGCCGCGATATAGAACTAGCGACCCTAAAGGGTATAGAGATATAGAAGGCGAGATTAAGCGTAAGTACGATTAACCTATACTTCCTCTCGAGAGAGCTAGTAACGAGACTAGACAAGTGCCGCTCGAACCTCTTACTTGAAGTAGGATTAGACTATATCCTGATCTAGACAATAATCGAGGTAGGAGTCGAGGAGGAACCTATAGCGGAGCCGTACCTAAACTAGAAGAAGGCCCCGTAGGAAGAAATCCGAGGTGAACTAGCGGTACGACTATACAATAATAGAGTAAATAAGGGACTAGAAGTAGGAACAGAAGCAGAATAAGAAGCCGAGCTCGACAAAGAAGCCGAACAGATAACGATAGTCGTATAGGAGGTAGCTCGTTAGTATATACCCTATATTCGACCTTCTTAAAGACAGAAGCTATTCTAGACCCCGGCGTGTACGGAAAGGGTAAAGGAGGCGAGGAGAGCTAGACGAGAGTAGACGAAGGAGTATATATAAGTAATATAGGACGTAAACTAAAGGGCTAGCTAAGCTAAGAAAGCCTAGATACGTCGGGACAAATAGCTAGACTAGAGAACGACGGTAGGGCTCGTAATAGAGAACCCTAACTAGATATAGCGACTAGCAAGGTAGGCAAGAGCTAGAGGGATAGAGAAGACGCCTCACTTCCCGCCTATAGTCGATATAACGGGAACGCTAAGGTTAACGCCGGAGGAAAAAGCGAAGGCGTTTACGGACTACTTCTTCTTAATATAAGTCGACGCGGACCTAACGGATATAGTAGGTACGTCGTACCCGGAACTACTAGATATATACTAGACAGTCTAGCTAGGCGAGGTTAAGGCGGTAATAGGACAGCTTAAGGGAAGAAAGGCCCTAGGGTCCGACAAAATCCTAACCCTCCTACTAAAGGAATATAAAGAGGAAATTGCCCCGAGTTTAGTTAAGCTTTTTACTACTTGTCTACGGAAAGGCTACTATCCGAAGCCGTATAGAGACTCCCTAATAGTAGTTATCCGGAAGCTATAGTAGGAAAACTATAATAGGCTTAAGTTATATAGACCGATTACGCTCCTAAATATAGTAGGGAAGATCCTAGAGAAGGTAGTAGCCTAGAGACTTATAAAACTAGTCGAGGAGAATAACATCCTCCCGGAGATATAGATAGGAGGGAGAAGTGACCGCTTAACCCTTATAGTAATAGAACTAATAACCGAACAGATCTAAACCCTCTAGTACTATAGACGGAATAGAATAGCATTACTACTCTCCCTAGACATCTCCGGAGTATTCAATAACGTTTCCTACGAAAGACTACTCTATATACTCCGACAGAAGGGAGTCTCCGTATAGGCCACGAAATTTATATACTCCTTCCTTAAAGAGAGGACTACGAGAATAGTCCTCGGGAGGTATAAATCCGATAGGGTATACGTAGAGACCGGAATCCCCTAAGGATCTACGCTATCTCCGATCCTATTCCTAATCTTTATAGCCGACCTTATCCCCTTACTTACGTCCCCTTAGACTTCGGCGTTAGGCTTCGTAGACGACATAAACATCCTAGCCTAGTCCGCAATAATAGAGGAAAACTATAGACTACTTACGGAGAGACATAGAGTATACGAGGACTAGGCTAGACGCTACGGCGTCCGTTTTGCCCTAGAGAAATACTAGCTAATCCACTTTAGTAAAGCGAGGACCTACTATAATATATAGGCAACTATAATAATCTAGGGATACGAGACGAAGCCCTCCCCCGAACTCCGAGTACTAGGAATCTAGCTAGACCCAAAGCTAAGCTAGAACCTATAGATTAAGAAGGCCTATAACAGAGTATAAGTAAACGAGGCATTAATAACACGTCTTACTAAGTCAACATAGGGGGCGACCTTCGACAAAGCAAGAATAATATATAAAGTAATCGTTCAACTAGCGATACTTTACGGGGTATAAATCTAGGGCACGGGGGGAGTCGATAAGCTAGTGCCGCGACGGATCGAACAGCCTCTTAATCGAACCTAAGTAGGCAACTTAAGAAGAATTCTCGGAGCGTATAAGACTATACCGACGAGAGTAGCCGAGATAGAGACCGGGACACTACCTATCCGTCACTATATCTAAGGGATAAGGATCTAATATACGGCGAAGACGATAGGGTACCTAGTACAGTAAACTATCTACGATAAGATAGTACGAATCGTATAGAGATACAGTCGGCTATATATAGGACCGTACGTAAGGAGGAGTTAGAAGCGGGACGACGTACGGGTTTTTAGGAAAATATAAGGAACGCCGGAATGGCTAGCGAGGGAGGAGGAGGGACGAAGAACCCGGGAAAGGAAGGGGAATAAGGGAAAGTCCTAGAGCCTCGTAGAGTAGGTAGCCGGCTACCTATAGGAATAGGGATGGAACAGCAACCCGCTAGCGAGAATAGGCCCCCTAGCCCTACGAACCTTCTAGAGACACAACTACCTCCTATACCGCGACCTTATAAGGGCAGAAGCAAGCGTAATAATCTAAATCCGGTCCGAATATATCGGGCTTCGGGCTTACTTATATAGGAGGAACGTCCTAGACATAGACAACCTAGCGTACGAGTGTGGCTACCCGTCGTAGAACCCGAAATATATAGTCGTACGGTGCCTATAGTAGGTAGAAGGGCGGAGCATATAGAGAGCGAGAGCAGCTAGACGCGACTACTAGTCGATCGTTACGAACAAGAGCGACGTATAGAGGATAGCACGTTAGGTCCTAAGACAAGGATACCTTACCCAGTTTAAACTAGCCAACGAGACAGAGGAGTGGATAGAGAAGAGGAGGGAGACCAAGGGGATGCAGACAAGGTAGTCATCAGGGCAGGCCCATGACACTAGTGCACCCTTTATAAGGAAAGCGGGAAGGCAAACAACGGACAACAGTAGCATAGGAGAGGAGAGGGGTTTTCAACGCGAGCGGTTTCCCCTTCGAAAGACAGAAGTACGTAGAACAGCTGCATGGGCCAGGAGGCACCACAACAGCTTAATGAATAATATATATATATATATAGCAGCTACGAAAGAGACTCGCGTGATCCGTCCCCTTAGCCTACCCTTTATATGCTTCCTTCAAGAACAGCTCGAACTTCTCACACGAACCAACATCACCGTATTCAGGGCACCGCCGCCAATAGCGCTTCATCTACTGCTTCAACAGGCGGAAGGTCTTCTCGATGGGGTTGTAGTCCGGCGAATAGGGCGGTAGGAAGAGCAGCCTGACACTATATTCGAAGCACATCTCTTCTACTTCGACACGGTCGTGCGTTGCGCAATTATCTATTACTATCACCGAGCGACGGCCTGGAAAGGGCTCATACCACGGCAACACGTCCACCATCAACTACGCGATGAAGTCCTGCTTCTTGACACTGCCCTGCTTGATAAGGGGGTTAGGGAGGTATCCGTCGAGGGTGTAGGCCGGTAGTAGGCTATATCGCTCACTATAGTGAAGGTGCTGTTTGTCGTACGTAGGCATGCCTCTGGGCGCCTATCCACGGCGCCGGTGAGTGACCTTATCACTACAATATGTCTCATCCACATACACCAACTGATATGGCTAGTAGCTATGCAGGAGCCCTTCGAACATCGACCGTACGACAGGATCTCGCTACTTAGCAAACCTCGACAACACCTTGTTCGTGAAGGTCGTATCCTCTAGCAACCGCTCGATCGTATCACACGACACCCACACCTTATACTCCTCCGCCAGCATCACCTGCAGCTCATCACACTAGTATGTGCTTCGCTCCGCCAATACACCCTCCAAGAAGTCCCTCATAGCAGGCGTAATCACGCGCGGCCGTCCACCTTTCGCAGGAATCACGGTGCCAGTATCCTTCCATCTCTTGATCAGGTTGTAGATGGCAGTCCGCGTGCCTCTATTGTCACCTAGCAACAGCTTCACCACTTCAGGACCCTTCCAATCGTCGTCAAGGCAGTGTTGAATGAGATTGCGGTCCTGGTTGGTAAGGGGGGCCATATTCGAGCAGCGAGCGCGCAAGAACGGTGAGGTGTCCGGACAAGCTGATTGCTGCGCTGGATAGCTACACCTCAGATTGGTCTATACCGCTAATATCCAGGCTTCATTGTGAGGTTGGCGACGGTGAGGTCAAAATGAGATAATGGGACTGTAAAGATCAAGTTGCTAACTAATTTGGTGGGGCAGGGTCCGAGTTGTCCTGGCCCTTTTGCGGGATAGAATAACCATCAGTTCCACAGACTCGTACACTTGCGAATCGTCGCGGAAGGAAACGGCCTCCGGGCGGGTCGCGTCTTCTGTTTGGGTCGTCCGTTCTCATAAAGGTGTCACACAGCAGTCCCCAGCGCGTAATGCATCCGCTCGAGCGAAGGTCGCATGTCAGCCTGGTCCATGATGGTTGACTGATCTGCCGGTCGGCATGGGAGCTGGAGGGGGAGGGGGAGGTCGACGGTACGGCAGAGGATGCCAGAGTTGGCTCCGAGTGTTGCAGGTTTGCGCCGACATTGCTTGGCATTCGGATGAATCCTTCCCGTCGGTCGGCTTCCCCTCTCTTGCGGGGCAGACATAGGGCAACACCGTAGTTGCACGCCTTCCAACCTCAATTCTCGCCGACCAACGTCGATATTGGATATTGTCGTTGGTAATAATGATGCCGTGTCCGTATTGTTGCATCTGCGGCCTTTCTAGCTAATATTGCCCCCCATTTTCCAGCCTGTTTTGGCTTTCGGAGCTTACGGATAGCTGTAACGGCGGCTTAATAGGGCAAGGTGTGTGCTTGTGCTCCGTGCATCTTTAGACTATTCTGACGCCAACGCGGCGCGTCGCTATGCAGTCGAGCAGCGCTCGGCGTGGTTTTAGGCGAACAACGATACACACCGTAACACACGACAATATCGCAACGGCATAATAGTAGCTCTGGGCTATTCACGACGGCGTCAAGCCACGATATCTAGAAAGTGGTAATCTGCGTTGGAGCAACGATACAGACTCTTGCTTGACGTCTAAACGTCCTGTCGCACGAGGACTTCGCAAACGACGAATACAGTGGCAAGACGCTTCCTGACAGCGCTTTCATCTGCAATCGTGTTGGGACCATCGGCCTCAATCTCAAGCCGAGAGAACATAGCCCGCCACAATAATCACCATGTCATCGCCAACAGCTGTCAACGTGGTACTCCGCTCTAGTGCAGATCCTGCCGGTGGTGCGAGTGCGACCTTGTGGAGCAGGAATGGCTCCGCTGACTACGACAGCCGCCGTTCGCAACACTCCGATGGCCAAGGACGATCGTCGCGTAGCAGGTGCATAAATCAAGAACGGGCCCCAACGCACTGGACAACTCCACCCACAGCCCTGAAGACGCTGTACTGGGCGCTTGGTACCCAGCGCCCTTCAAAGGGATCACAGAACCCTCTGCTCGTGTAGCAACACCTTCAAAGTCAGCATCTAGCAATATGCATTCAGCAATCCTCCTCCCATTGCTGGGCTTTGCGGCCCTGGCGTTGTACAAGGTAGTGACTATCGTGGTAACTTCCATCGAGAATAGCTGTACGTTCGGGTATTACATATGCTTCTTCGTTTCTTCAACTGATCACGCCAACAGCGAAAGCACGACAACTCGGCTGCAAAGATGCTCCAGCATACCCCAACTGCGGCTTCTTTGGTCTACGACATGTCAAGGAGCTTCAAGCAGCCGACGCCAAACAGCAGTTCCTGGAGTTCCTCCAGGAAAGGCAAAAGAACATGAGCAGGCTGCATGGAAGGGAGTGCACGACATTCTCGTTCAATGTCCTGGGCACCAAAGTCTACTTTACATCTGACCCCAAGAACATTCAAGCTATCCTTGCTACACAATTCGCCGACTACGATCTTGGCTCAACCCGACACGCGATCATGAGCCAGACTCTCGGTGATGGCATCTTCGTCCAGGATGGTGAGAAGTGGAGCCATTCTCGAGCTATGCTTCGACCCAACTTCGTCCGTGAGCAGATTTCGGACCTTGATATGGAAGAACGACATGTTCAAAGTCTTATCAACGTCATGCCTGTACAGAATGACGGCTGGACCAACTTCACGGACATCCAGACACTATTCTTCCGTCTCACCATCGATGCTGCCACGGAATTCCTCTTCGGCCAGAGTGTGGACAGCCAGCTCGCGGAAGCTTCGAACGCAGAACCCAACAAGTCTGATTCCCAGAAACAGGACGAGCGTGCTTTCTCCAAGAACTTCGATCAAGCACAAGCCACTATGGCCAAGAAGTTCAGACTCGCCGATATGCATTGGCTGCACAGTCCCAAAGAGTACAAGGTCAACAACAAAATAGTCAACGACTTCGTCAGACACTACGTCGACATCGCACTTGCCAAGGGAACGTCCGAGAAGAAAGCTGAAGAGGGTCATGCTGGGAAGGAGAAGTATGTCTTCCTCGAGGCCATCGCACAGCAGACTCGCGACCCAGACGAGATTCGTGCCCAGCTTTTGAACATCCTCCTCGCCGGCCGTGACACTACTGCTTCTCTGCTGTCCTGGTGCTTCCACCAGCTGCTTCGTCACCCAGAAGTCTTTGACAAGCTCCGGACCACGGTCGTGGAAACATTCGGCACATATGATAATCCTCAGGACATCTCCTTCGCCACCTTGAAGGGATGTCAATACCTCCAGTACGTGCTGAACGAGACGCTTCGACTCTGGACTGTGGTGCCTGGAAACAGTCGAAGAAGCAACAAGCCCACCACACTTCCTCGTGGTGGTGGCCCAGACGGCAATTCGCCCGTCTTCATCCCGGCTGACACCGGTGTTGACTACTCAATCCACATCATGCACCGCCGCAAGGACCTCTGGGGCGAAGATGCCGACGAGTTCAAGCCTGAGCGATTCGTTGGAAGGAGGGCGGGCTGGGAGTTCTTGCCGTTCAACGGAGGGTAAGCAAATTGTAAGCATCTTCCGTGACGCTCGTGCTGACATTATTGACAGTCCAAGAATCTGCATCGGACAGCAGTTTGCTCTTACTGAGTCCAGCTATGTTATGGTCAGGTTGTTGCAGAAGTACGACAAGCTCGAGGCTGCGCCAGGTCAACTTGATGGCCCGGTGAGAAGCAACCTCACACTGACGAGTTGTCCTGCAAACCCAGTCACGTTGAAGCTGCGGGAAGCGAAGAACTAAAGACCGAAACCCTCACAGTAGCGGGAGTCGAGGAATGTAAGGTACAATCTACGGATACACTTCAAAGCAGTTTCATCCCACACTAGTCTCCTCGGCCAAGTTCCCCAAAGACTTCCCATCTATTCCTGACGGACGTCGTCACCGGCTCATCCACCTATCTCTGATATGCCTGAACATTGTGCGCGACGGTCGAGATAGACTGAAACTTTCGCTTGTCTCCTATCCTCGTCGGAGTATCATGTGTTGCTTGCGCCACTGCAAGATCGAAGATGAAGTCGTGAGGGAGCTCACCGCGGAGCTTCCTTCTAAACAGTTTCGTCAGTCCGAGATACCAAGTTGGCTGCCACAGGTATCGACAGGCATGCCGCTTCAGTGTCACTGATGTCTCAGTACTTACAGCTGCTCTTTCTCCACACTCTTCCCAACATCGACCAAGAAGAACCTCGCCGGCGACTTCTCCGGCGTGGCATCGTAGATGATCAAAACCATCTCCACCAGAAATGGTAGCACATCTTCGACTTGACTCTCGTGTGCTGTTGCACTTAGTGCGCTCATCACGGCGTTCTTGAACGCTTGGTCGATGAGTTCTTCGCCGAGAGCAAAGGCGCGGACGAGACCCATCCACTCAGTCCTGGGATTTTCATCGGTTGCTGATACGATTTGAGACTGGTAGAGCCAGTTGATGTAGATGTTGAAGGCTGTGGCGTCTTGGTGAGATAGGTCGACGGTAGCAGATCCCCTGGACCATTCGGGCTTTGCTTTGGATCTCATGTACTCCGATGACCTCTGAAGCACGGAAGCATGGACGTGGAAAGTCTTGCGGTCTGGAGACGTTCCGACGATGACGGAGATCGTCCTCTCTGTAGCGTCTATGGCTTTGTCTGCGGCCAGCCTGTCGGCTCCGTCAGGCTTTTTCGAAGGGGTCGCTGTTGCGTGCTAAGATGTGTCAGCTGCACTGCTCATAGAAGGCTGTGGTGTATGCTCACCGTATTTGCGGTTTGACCTCCATAGGGGGCTTGCAATAAGAAGAGAGGATCTAGCAGCATGCGATCACTCGTTGCTTGTGGTGGGTATGGTGGAATCGGCACGTAGCCAATGTTCCCGGCCATCTGTAAAGGTGGGCGGCGCTGTATGATCCTGGAAGGGTTGTCGCCTTCCCGCAAACCTCCGGACCTGTATGGGTGCGGGTACATGATCCGTTACACTATACAGTAGCGTATGATGTAGTGCGTTGGCAAGAGAATTTATGGAGAAGCAGGGCTTGAGTCACGCTCAAAGTTCGTGGGTAAGCAACTCCTCCATGTTGCTGTATGGAGGGCTTGTTTCGGTCTACAAACTCAGCTTTGCTCTCGATCTCGACGTATGCTTAGGCGTACATCTGCGCTCTTTCATCGCATCGTGTCTCAGAGTACACTCCTGACGGGTAAATCCTGACCATTCACAGACACCCCTTTCCATCTCCGTGCTCGTGGTAGTCACACAGTCCCTCCTTGACAGTGCTGATCGGCTGACGCTTATGCTTCTTGCTGCCCTTGACCAGAGTATCGACCTTCGCACGAGCCAAAGCAAGATCGAACGTGTAGTCCGCATGAAGCTCGCCGCGAAGCTTACTTAGCTGTGTGCGCTCGAGGGACTGTCCTCGATCGACAAGGAAGTTACGAGCCGGAGAGCCCTCAACAGAGCCCTCGTAGATGACGGTGACCATCTCGCCCAGGCGGTCGAGGAAGTCGGTGACCTGAGCACCGGATGCGGTCGTGCTGAGGGCGCTGTACGAGGAAGACGGTCAATATGGGTCGAATTCTGGATGAATCCGCAACATTTGTCGCCAAGACAACACACTGCACGCCAACACACCTCATGATTGCGTTCTTGAAGTCCTGGTCAATGAGCTCCTCGCCGAGTGTGAAGGCACGTGCCAGCCCGAGCCACTCCTCCGAGGTGTTTGACTTCTTTGCATTTGTGGAGAGGATCTGACCGGTATACAGCCAGTTGACGTAGATGTTGAAAGCGCCGGGATCTTGGTATGAGAGGTCGACGGTTGCTTTGCCCTTGGACCACTCCGGCTTGGCTTTTGTTTTGAGGTACCTACATAGTGGTATCATGTCAGTCATACCCATGTGGAAATGAGGTCCATGATATGCATAGCGCATGGACGTACTCAGACGACTTGCACAGCTGCGCAGCATGCACATGGAAGGTCTGCGCTTCATCTCCAGTGCCCACCTCGACAGCGACCATCGAGTCAGTGGACGATTGATGGGCTTTCGTGGTGGCTGTTGATCGAGACTGTTAGCATCCATATGAAGATACAATCCGCATGGCCGAGACACGTACTTCGGAGCTCATTGAGTCCAAGGAGTCAATGTCGATGATGTCGAGTGGGCTATCGTCTCGTCCATCCTCGGTGGACTCGATAGCCTTGTTGACATAGTCATTTGCAGCTGGTACGTTCGGAGTTGGCGCATGGGAACGAGTCGAATAGGCACCAGTGCTCGCCACACTCATTCTCGGGCAGGTCTTTCTCGCTGTTTGCATGGTTCTCGCCATCTCGAGAGTCGTGGTGTTGTTCGGATGTGTGGTCGCAGTGTTAAAACGCAAGGTAGATGATGAGGTGTAGCTGAAAACGTATTTGTGTGTTCAAGGCCTGTGCACCAAGTTGCCCGCGCTAGTGGTGGGTGTGAATTACTATTCGTCACTTTTACATGTGACAGCTTCCCCACGCCCATATCAGGCCTTGCTACGCTCACCTCTCTCGAGTTAAAGTTCGACCTCACGCAGCTTGACGCGACATTGTTTGTTCTGTTGCTCCAAGTCTCTCTGTTCTTCATGTGGACTTGCTGTGGCACTCTAGGCTGTGAACGTTGTACTGATACTTCGAATATCAGTCCCTACATTTCGCACAGGTCGAGCGCACTGGAACTTCGGCATGCCTTAGAGACTTGTCGGCCTCTCCTAGTCCCATTGAGTGAATACGTATCTGAATTAGCAATCGCCCAACATGAAAGAATCGACGGAGCGCCGGCTGTTAGACTGCCTCAAAAAATGGAAAATCGTCCAAACCTCAAGACGCAGCACAGAGCGGGATGAAGATACGCCTTGCATTCAGCTAGACCGTAGTCCCGTCTTGGCCGTGGAGACAAATGGTCTTTCTCGGTAGTCCATTTTATGACGAAGGATTCTATGCTCTAACGCCGACAAGTCGCAACACCGCAGGTGTCACTTCTGGCTGCTGTATCGGTTGCGTCCGGTCAGCAGTATCCAAGGACCCATCTGGTCTTCGAGGCTTCGCGTCATGGTACTCCGGAAGATCTGCTGGAACCACGTTCATTTGCTTGCGTCGTCAGTATCAAGATATGCATATAGGGATCGAGTCGACTTACAGGCCAATGCGTAGTACCTTTTCTCGCCTCAAAGATGTCTCTTTTCCTCGCAAGCAACTCCTGCGACATTTTGTTCCTCGGACAGTAACAGACATAACTGATAAACCTAGTCTGCGACCCGGTCGGACTGCAGTTCCAGTGGATCGTTCTGCTGTCCCACAGTATCAGGTCGCCAGCATTTGCACAAATTTTCACCTCCTTGCAGCCTTTGGCGCGATACCAGTCGGCATCTTTGGAGATGAAGTTGTACCCATTCTTGCCGACTCCGATGTCTTCTTCGGATCTGAAGCCTCCTACTTCATCGAAGTGCTGCTGATGAAGTTTGTGCGATCCTTCCAGAACAACGAGACCACCATCTTCAGGACCGTTGGGAGCCATATTCGCAATGCCTTGGTACAGCTCTAGATCTTCAATGGTGCGAGGGTCTTGGTCGATATCTGCAAGAAGTCAGTATGCCTACAATCAGACTGGAGCGAGAACCACTGACGCGGCCAAGCTTCCGTGATCTCAACATCAGTTCTCCCGGTCTTGTCGTTGACAGGCAACGATACATTCATGCCATCGAAACTCGCAATCAAGTCGTCAGTTCCCCATACCTGCTCGAACACTTTGACGATGTTCGGCTCGGCTCTAATCTTCCAGACAAAGTCCTCATGATTGACGCAGTAGCGATTGTATAGACCTTTCCGATGACCAGATGGTAGATGTTCAGCAGTCCATGTACTTCTGTCGTCCCGCTTGAAGCCATGAGGGAAGCTTTCGAGCCACTGCCATGCCTGTTCGACGAAGTTCTCGCAGGATGACTGGGGGATGATGTTCGGGATGACTACGTAGCCGTCTCTTTCGAGATCGGCGAGGAGCTGTGGCTTGGACATGGCAATGATGATAGTATGGAATGTGATAAGAGAAGATTAGTTGTACCGATGTCGTGATGATTGGGGCTCTTGGCGCTGACAAAGATGTGCTGCGGTGATCCCAGATTGAAAGCGACGAATACCACTGCAGATCACTACAGGCTATCATGGCTGTACTCAAGCTTCAGGCGCAACAGCTTAATGGCGAGAATGTCTGTTTGCCGCAGTATCTCGGCCAGTGGAGGCCGATGGCTGGAGCGCAGCTGTTGAGCCATATTTGCATCGACGACAGCAACAGGATGAGCCCAGGCAGATAGCAAGAAGCACAATACGAGGTCTCTAGATCTGCAGTACAAGATCATACCAGCCAAGCCGGTATTTGAACCATGTGCCCGCGTGGCTGCAGGCTGGGGGCCACAAATGTAACCACACCATGGATCGTGCATGATAAGAGCACTAGCTGTGCTATCTGCTACCTTGCTTCACTGTCTGTGATGTCTGGGGAGGTTTCGGGGGTCGCGATATAGTGCTTTGCCTATTGCCCCTAGGCCAGATCTTAGACATCAAACATGGAGCCGGTGACGAAGAGCAGTCTTGCCGGGCAGTCCAAAGAAGGCGCCACATTCATCAGCCATATCGAGGATACAACAGGTGATGCCAAACAGATCCCAGAAGTGGTCAACGTTCAAGGCAATCCCGATTTTATCCAAGCAACTACGAATGGCGCACCTCTCAACCTGCTGTCAAAAGAGTCTTTGCAACTCTATCTCATCCTCCTCACAGCCTGCCTCAACGCCACAGCATCTGGGTTCGATGGCTCCATCTTTGGTTCAATCAACGCCATGAATCAGTATCAAGCATACTTCCGCAAAGAGGAGACTGGCTCCAGTACTGGCATCATCTTCGCCATCTACACAATTGGCAGCATGGTGGGCGCCGTGTTCACCGGCTTTGTCTGCGACGTCTTCGGTCGAAGAGCTGGCATGGGTATTGGAGCGGTCATCATCATGATCGGTGCTGTGCTTGTGACTGCAGCGCAGAGCGAGGCTTACCTCTTGGGTGGTAGATTCGTGGTAGATTCGTGCTCGGACTGGGCATATCACTGGGGACATCTGCTGCTCCGACATATGCCATTGAGCTGGCACCTCTTCAATGGCGAGGAAGGATTACGGGCTACTACAACACTTTCTTCTATTCTGGCTCAATACTGGCGACTGGTGTCACTTACGCTACAACAAAGGATACCTCGCAGCTAAGCTGGAGACTACCATTGGGTCTGCAGTGTGTTCCACCCGTCTTCATCTTGCTGGGCTCGTTCTCGATACCAGAAAGTCCAAGGTGGCTCTGCAGTCGTGGTAAACACGAAGAGGCAGCCCGTATCCTCGCAAAGTATCATGGCGCTGGAGATATGCGGCATCCAATGGTGCAGCTTGAGCTTAGGGAGTTTGAAGAATCCATTGCAGTACAAAAGATGCGGAGCTGGTGGGACTGGAGAGATCTGGTCAAGACGCACAATGCCTGCTGGAGAATAGCAATGGTCGCGCTGATGAGTTACGGCTCGCAGCTGTCAGGCAACTCGGTGCTGACGTACTACCTACCGACCATGTACACGCAGCTTGGTGTGGCGTCGACCGATCGACGACTGTTGCTGACGTTCGCTAACAGCATTGTGAGCTGTACTGGAGCCGTCTTTGGATCAGCAACCAACGACAAAATTGGTAGACGCACCAAGCTCTGGGTCGGGTCATTCGTTCTCGCCATCCTCTTTGCCGCAGTCACGGGCTTCTCATCGTACTTTGAGCATTCCAGAGCACCCACCAGCCACGCAAAATCTCTTTCAAATGCGGGCATAGCCTTCATCTTCTTGTTCGGTTGCGCCTACAGCTTCGTGTACACGCCATTAACCCCTACATATTGTGCTGAGACGCTGGACAACCATACTCGCGCGACCGGGATGGGAATTCATGTCATTATGAACAACACGGCCAACTTCTACAATACGTATATCACGGCTGTTGCGTTCAAGGCTATAGCTTGGAAGTATTATCTTGTGTTTGTGTGCCTCAATGTGGTCTATGGTGAGTGCTGGGCGAATCTGGTTGATGCTGGACTGACGTTGGCATGCAGGGTTTGCTTGGTACTTCTGCGGTATGGAAACGAAAGGGCGGACCATGGAGCAATTGCAAGAAGTCTTCGATGCACCGTGGCCACCCAAAGCATCGTTGCAGAAGACAAGATCGAGAGGACTGCAGTGTGAGTAGACGTTCTACGCAAAGTGATTGCCCGTCGCTGGAATATCGCCCATCTTGCGAAAGTCCCCTTTGCCTTCCCGCAAGCGGTCATCCTACCATCCGGTCCACAGCTCCATCATCCATCCAATGCGACCCACCTGCACACCTCCACCCACCCTGCTGCTTGATCCACTGATACCCCACCGGACAGCATCCCATCTGTTCCAACTTCTTCTGAGCCAATGCCTCCTTACGTCGCTTTTCCTCCGCCTCTTTCCGCTTCCGCTCTATCTCTTCTAGCTCTTTCTGACGCTTTGCATCGGCGCAGGCTTTGAGCCATGCTCTCAATTTGCGTTCTTCATCTTTGAGACGTTCAAACTCACGCTCTTCTTGCTCGGCTTTCATGCGGTCGATCTGAAGCTGCGTCCAAATGGCATCCGAGACGCCGGGGTCTCGCTGGACGGTGATGGATGAAGCAGGCGGTTGGTCGTTGGCCTCGGTAGGAGAAGGATTTGCCGAGTCTGGCGCTCGCCCCTGATCTGCAAGCTCCATGTCTGACATCGCGGTGGACATGCTTCGCGTCACTATCTTCCGCTGTGGTTGAGGTTCTTTCGTCAGGGATCGCGGCAACTGCGGCATTGTCGATGACAGATTGTTCGAAGCTCCAGCAGTCGTCGCATCCGCTGCTCGATTGGCTCGTTCCACGATCATGTCATTCAGTGCTTTCAAAAGCAGGTCTTGTGTCACAGTCATACCACCGGCCTTCTTCTTGAAGTCCTTTACGAGGGTACCGAAGATCGTCTTGGAAAGTGTTTGGATGTCACGAGCGTTGGCAAAGTTGGCTTGGGTTGCGAGGTTCGAAAACTTTTCCAGCACTACATCCCTCACATGCGTGGGCAGATTCTCAATGGGCGAGATGTCCAGACCCTTCTTCTTTGCAAGCGTCTGCACAATTGTTAGCAAGTCTCCAACCGGGAGGGAAGAATTGCTTACCTTGATCAGCAAGTCCAAGCAGACTTCTGGTCTCAATGGTTTGAATGTGATCGTCTCTGGAAAGCGCGATGTGAGTCCCGGGTTCATCGACATGAGTCGA
Organism: Fulvia fulva; assembly: GCF_020509005.1. Taxonomy (NCBI): domain Eukaryota; kingdom Fungi; phylum Ascomycota; class Dothideomycetes; order Mycosphaerellales; family Mycosphaerellaceae; genus Fulvia; species Fulvia fulva. The sequence continues at coordinate 129,183 of NC_063022.1, forward strand.
TTGATGTCGGCGTCGTAGCCAGCCAGAATGACAACAAGCTTTCTGAAGAACCGCTCGTTCGTCAACCCATCGACTAACTCGTCAAGAGCCTCTTGTGCAAACATGCCTCCGGATAGTCGGTATGCCTCATCAATGAAAAGCACCTTCCCCAGAGCCTTTTCCAGAAGCTTTCTTGTCTTGGGACCGGTCTGGCCAACATATTCACCAACCAGATCGGAGGCCGAGCATTGGACCACTTCTGCTTTCGAAAGAAAGCCCATGTCGTAGAACACTTTCCCCATCTTCGAGGCAGTTGTGGTCTTACCGATTCCTGGTGGGCCTCTGAACAAAAAGGCAAAGGGTATCTGCTCTCGTGGATCCTGTGAAGTGTTAGCAAGTCGTAAAGTGTCTGGAGATCGACGCACCATCTCAAGCTCTTTCATGTTAGCAGCGACTGTTTGATAGCCCTGTAGCTGTGCTACAATGGTCTCACAGCCCACAGTGTCCTTGAAGAGAGCTGCTACGTTCGTAGTAGCGCGATCACCTCGATCAAAGTCGGGATCAAAATCGGAAGCTTCAAACATGCCGGTAGCAGCAGTGTCGTCTCCAGCTATGCGCTTTTGCTGCCGCATCTTGGCATCATTGAGGATGATGTCGACCTCGCCAGCGTTGCCAAAGTGAGGGCAATTCCGGGCACGCTGGAGGATGCTGAGAGCTACCTGTCGAGCACGCTCAGTAACACCAAATCCTTGGTCTTTCAGCTTCATGTCGAGAATTGCTGCCATGTCGTCGTCTTTAAAGTCCTCAAAGACGAACCCAGAAGCAATAGGGAAGCGACGTGCCAGTCCAGGATTCACGTGTTGGAACATCTCCTCCATCTGGTCTTTGTAACCCAGTAGAAGCACACATCGATCATCGCCTGGTACGCTCTGGATCTCAGCCACGATCGTGTCAATGACAGCAGTGCGGTATGGGTCAGAGTTGCTTCCTTGACCGCCCCCGTAGAGACCGTACGCCTCATCAATGACGAGCACTTTGCCAACAGCAGCATCCAGAATCCCCTTGGTGTTTGCTTCAGAAGCGCCCTGGACACTTCCCACGAAGTCTGCGGGTTTCTTAATGACGACTTCGCCACTTGAGAGCATACCGATGTCCGCAAGCATCTGGCCATAGATTTTGGCGACAGATGTCTTACCGGATCCCGGGTTACCGATGAAGACTTTGTTGAGACTGTACTCTACCAATGGTTCTTCTGCGAGCTCACGCTGGTAGTTGTTCTGAATGCTAGCCAGCAGCGCTCTCACCGATTCCTTGACGCTGTCCAACCCGATGAGCTTCTGCAGTTTGAGCCAGGACTTGTTACCTGCCAGGACATTCTTTGGCTCGGGACCGATCATATCTGTCTTGGTGAAGAGCATGTCATCGGGAGACTCTCTCTTGCCTCGTGCCTTGCGTTCTCTACGAAGACGTTTTGCTTGCCGAGAAGCAATCATGGAAACCACGTTCTCGACTTCACGCGCATTGCCAAAGCCTTCTTTTCCGCGACCACGACCTATACGTCGCGCCACGATGCGTGCGTAGAGTCCATTATGTCCGTCTTCAAGCTTCATGCGGCCTTCGTAACGCTTTGTCAGGTTGTAATTCATGATGGCTAGCAGTTCATCATCTTCGTAATCGTCAAACTGCATTCGCCGAGCGAACCGACTTGGTAGGCCAGGGTTGTGCTGGAAGAACTTCTCCATCTGCTTGTTGTATCCAGCCAGAATGAAGACGACCTTGCCGGTAAGATTCTCCACCTCTGGCAGTAGATAGTCCAGTACCGCTGCGCCACCAAAGTTCGAGCCTGATGTAAGCTGATACGCCTCGTCGATAAAGAAGGCGCCGCCGCCCTGGTTGAGCAGATCTTCAAGTAGCTTCTTACATCCCTGAACACCTTCACTGGCCAGCTTCGCTCCTGTAGTCTCGACAAAGTTGTCTCCTGGAAGAGCGCCCACCGAGCATAGGAACTTCGCATACAAACGAGCAACAGTTGTTTTGCCTGACCCAGGATTGCCGAGCAAAGCGGCAACGAATCTCTCCTTAGTGATTGACAGATCTTGGCGGACCAGAAGGTCGACCTTAGACTTGATCTCCAGGAACTGCTCTTTCACTGCCTCAAGGCCAATCATGGCCATCAGCTGGTCCATAGCCTCGTTCTTTGCGCCCTCGATCGTCTTCTGGTGCTCCCAATCAAGTGTGGCCTCAGACTTAAAATCGCGATCACCCTCGTTGCTGCTAGATTCAGGTATCGTGGACGAGACTTTCGGTTGTTTGGCACCAGCACCCGCCTGTGTCGACTTCTGCTTCTTAGACGTCTCAGCTGCAGCTACCTGCCGAGCAGCGAGAGCTTTGGCGTTTTCAAGATCTTTGCGACGCTGCGTCAGTTCGTTGCTCTGCTCATCCTGTTCACGCTTGTCCTTCGCAGCTAGGCGAACGTGGTCGAGTTCGGCCTGAATCTTAGCCAGTTCCGAAGCGTATGCCGCCTGCCGTGCTTGAAGTTCCTTGTCCAATTCAGCGTTACGTTGTTGCTGTGCGAGCAGAGCCGCTGCCTCTGCATCGCATGTCCGACAAGAGACGGGGTGGCCTTGCGAGCACGTCCACGTCAGCTTATGACCTTGTGGACATTTGTCCTGCACACGGTGTTTGCATTGCATGCGAGAGTGGTCCGTTCTCCGATGGCACTTTTGTTGACATTGGTGCTGTCCACAGCTCAATGTTACGCCACATGGAGCTGCGCACCCTCCGTCAGGGCAAAGCTGATCGAATTCCTCAGGCGAACACAGCATCATCTCTCGATCGGGATGCTGAGCACATCGCACTGGTAGACCATCGAGGATGGAGTTTGTCTCGGCGAGCAACGCGAAGAACGATGACCATAATTCTCCTCCCTTCTTACTGGCCAGAAAGGTTGCTGGGTTCCCGATAATGATGAGGGCTTTGCGAGCTCGTGAGAGCAGCACATTAAGACGCTCTGGAGAGATCATGAAGCCGATGTCACCATTGGGGTTGCTGCGTGTCAACGACACTATAACAATGTCGGCTTCTTCACCCTGGTAGTTGTCGACAGTGCTGAGCTTGAGCGGTTGTTTCTTTTGAGATGCGCTGGCTGGAGATAGTAGACCAGCTCGAACCAAATCGAAAGAGTCCATGTCGTTGAGCACCGGATCGTTGTCCTTTGCAAGTTCTCGGCGCAAAAGACCCAGCTGTCCGAGGTAGGGTGTGAGGACGACCTGGCAAGCTGTGCCATAGCCTTGCTGCGCCATGTACTTCACAACTTTCTTGACCATTGCCACTTCATGCTCGTTCTGTTTGCTGGTGCTTGCGCCTTGATCGCGTCGATCTGCAACATGGCTATGAAGCTCGAGTTTCTCGTGCTTCACGAAGACTACTCTTTTCTGCAGCCCACGAAGAGGCTCGCGCTGTGTTTTACTGGGGGCATCTAGGAGATCTGGATAAGCCAACCACCGGACCAAGCTTGAAATTTCCGGGCACATGCGATGTTGCTGTGTCAAAGTCGTGTGTGGTAGACCAGCCAACACCAATCGCTCAAACAAAGAGCGGTTGAGGTCGAAGCCGTCACCCTTCTCCACTGTCAAGGAATAGTTGTTGACTTTAGGCCTCAGCTGTCGGTGGTCACCTATAAGCACCAACTGCTTCGTCCCAGATGTCATGGCTGTCAGCACATGACTTTCGAGAATCTCTCCAGCCTCCTCAACCAAGACGATGCCTGGTGAGGCGCTCTGTAGGTGTTTGCTGTACATACTCGCAGCAGTCGTTGTGCAAGCCACAATGCGCTTTTGCTGTATCACCTCGGTCTTTTGCCGTCCCAGGGCCTCCTGCAAAGTCTGCTGGCTTGAATCAAAGACATGTGCGTGGGCGACGATATTATCAGCTGCTTCAGAAAGCATAGCTAGTCGCCACTCCTGCACTCTCGAACGACGGGAGGCGCCATCCATGTTCCAGATGTCAATGTGCCAAGGTGATACATTCTGGCTGAAAATGCCTGGATCTTTGCCTTGGTACCATCTACGCAGCAGGTAAAGGCTGTTGATCTCGCGACCGTCTTCACGGACGTATCTGAACCCGTCATCGGCTTTCGGAACGACAAACGCTTCAAAAAAGTCGTAGTCCTCCTCGGAGAACTCCAGGTATTCCAAAAGCTGCGAATCGGATCCACTTGTGCTTCGAAAGGTGATCACAGACTGATCCAGTGTATTGGCGTGGTTGGTCAGCTCCTCATTGAGTCGGTTAATAGTGTCCCAATTCTCTCGGCTCCGGAAGCCAGGTGGTGCTTGCTGACCGATGCTCAGTGGCTGGGTGCGAGCTGTGGACTTGGATCCGAGTCGGACCATACTAGAGGACGGGATGCCAATATCCATGAGATCCTCAAGGAATTGATCGAGTGCGTGGTTCGTGTAACAGACAACCAGTATGTTCTCCGAGGTATTATCATGAAAAGCTTTGGTTGCTAACGCGCCTATGAAACTCTTGCCTGTACCTGGAGGGCCCTGAATTAGACTTAGAGAGACTGACGCAGGGCCGACAAAAGCGATGTCATCTGTGAGGTGTCCAGGCGTGAAGGCTTTGGCAGGCTCAAGATCAGTTGAAGATCACTCCCAGAGCTTCTCTCGATCTGATCTGCAATGTCCGCCAAACTTCTCTCTGCGTGTGTGCGGTCCACATCACTGTGTGGGCTTTCCGGGCATAAGATCTGTTCCCACAGCGGCAACTCGAGCTTCGTCTGCAGACACTGCAGTACTGGCTCATACGCCAACACCGCAGTGTCGATGAGCACGAACTGAAGCGTGTCCGACGTGGCCAGCTGGAGGAGCACTCTCTTGAAGGCACCAGCTCCGGGTGTGCGAATGGCAACGACAGGTGTGTCTTGACATAAAAGGTCCTGATCTCGCCAGATTGTACCGAAAGCGATCAGCTTGCCGCCATCAGTGAAGTAGCCGAAGGATTGATGCTTGATGAAGTTGTAGTTGTCTTTCAGGAAAGCTTTCCGATCGACTGCATATGTCAGGCGTTCGAGCCCAGCCCTGACGGCTATGGCGATAGAAGTCGGTAGTCGAGACCGCTCGCCGCCATTGTGCACTCCAGCAAAGGTCAAGCGAGAGAGCCTCATACTCTGACGGTGCGGTCCTCCTTTGCGAGCCTTGTTGGGTAAGTCATCACGAAGCTCGGCCAGAAAGTCTTCACGAAGAAGGCGAAATTGGTTGTCGAGGTGGTGTGCTACCCTTTCTTCTGTTGGAAGTTGAGTCAACGCGTGAGCGGCGCTGTAGTATGGAGGATCTTTGCTGGTCAGCTCATCCTCTGTCGGATATATCGCGATTCGGCGAAAATCTACAAAATCGTTGTCATGTCGACCTCCAGGACCAGCGATGGAAGGTGATTGGCCGCCTTTCTTGGTTTGCAGGATGTGTTCAATGCGATAACCAATAGCACGTAATGCACGATCGTCGGAACTCGTGAAAGTCTTCTCTGCAACAATGTTGGCCGCGATACTGTCAACATCCACGGGAGTGCCTTCGGGTCACGCGACGAGCTCTAGCAACAGCCATGCGTAGCTCAACTCTGCAGGAGCGGACAGCTCGTCGTTCTGCTGCGCTAGAGTCATTACAGTCCAGAGGCTTGGTGGCGAGACGATCACCTCGAGCACCCGCTTGAGGAAGTCACCATTGCAGAGTCTTTTGACCTCTGGGACAGCCAAGTATACGAGAAAGTTGTGCAATGGACCGTTGATGAAGTCGATAGAGGTGTCAAAACGTAAGCCTTTGCGTAGTGCCTCCAAGCCTGAAGCACTACACCCAAGCTTCTCGATGCATGCTGCGTGATCTGCTTGGTCACAAATAGCCTGGATGAATTGCTGCACATCTCGGACGCTTTGAATAGCTCGAAGGCCGACGATGTAAGCATGAAGCAGCTTTGTGAGTTTCTCGGCGCGGGAATGTGTCGTTCGTGGCTGGCTGTTATCGGCCATGATGATTATCCCGGTGGTTGAATGTGATTCTTTGCAGGTCGTTATTGGACTGTGAGACTGGCGAGCCGACAAACGAGCAATATGGAAGTCCACGTTTTGGTGTTTACGCAGGAAAAACGGCCCTTGCTGGGCCAAAATACCGTACGGACAACTAGCGCGTTTCTTGTCTAAGCCTTTGATCACAAAGCGCAAGGATGCGCTGTCTCGGAACCCTCATTGTCGCGAGCTGCCGTCAAGTTTGGATATGCATGCTGCAAGGGCCCGCCAGTGAGCTAGACAGCTGCATATGGCATGCTTGTGTGTGACACAGAAACATGTCCACTCCTGCGATTCTTCATTAGTGTAGACACTCAATTCCAACAGGTACACTTGTCCACATACCATCGAGATGTACGGCAATCGGACATCTGGACATAGTTTCCAACCTCGTGGCGGATACCGTGGAAGAGGCAGCCGTGGGCACAACTGGCGTGGCGGTCAAACGCAGAGTAAATCTGTAAACAATGCTGGGGGGCAAGCGCCGCCTTTCGGTGCTGCTCTTTGCACTTACCAATGGCAGGATTTCAAGCAGAAGGTCCTCAAACACAGTATGTCTCGCATAACAGATTGTCAGTACCTGGCCTCGTTCAATTGGCTGAAGAGAAACGTACCTACAATGGTCATTCCAGGTGAGTATCCGACACGACCAGGGCAGTACAGCGACTGATATACCTAGGCGTACCGCCAAAGTGGTCCCCCCCAGAAAATACACCACACCTTGAAGAAGATGCCAGCGAGTACTTTCGAGACATCAACGCCGCGCAGTATCCGAAGCATCCCATCGAGCCCGCAGTTCGTGCAGTACTTGCACAAAATCATGGTCTCGATACACGCGAGATCGACATTTTTGCTTGCGGAAGCACAATGGGGAGTCTTCTGCGCTTCGCCCGCCAAGCTGACAAGTCGTTTCGATTCATCGTCGACACGGTAGAGGATACCGTGTTCTTCATCCGGAGAGAGAACAGCCCGACCGAGAAGATTGTAGATGTCCGAGGCTATGGTCATACGATGCCTGAGGCGTACACGCCTCTCGAATCCTGCGTCCGCGAGTCTGTATCACATCAGCGTCTCATCAAATACAACTTTGATAGCTTCACATGCGTCGTGCGCTATGAAGGCGACGGGTACCTTGGAGAGTCGTCGAGCGACTCTCGAGCTGTATCGACCATGTTGCCCGACCATGATGGCATCAGTATGCAACAAGGTGGAAAAGTCATCCCTCAGAAGGCCATCTTCGACATCAAGACACGCTCACACAAGAAGAAGTCAGAAGATATCCTCGGCGGCGAACTTGACAGACTGTGGGTACGTCAGATTCCCAACTTCATCATGGCTTACCACCAACATGGCAACTTCAACGACATCGAAGTGAAAGATGTTCGTAAGCAGATTTTGCAGTGGGAGAACGACCATGTGGACGAACTTCGTGTCCTCTCGGCTCTGGTGGCGGAGATCGTGTCGTACGCCAGGCATCACCCCGATGAAGCATTCGAAGTCTGCTCGCAACAGCAAGGAGTCCTCGAGATGCGCAAACTGGATGGCAGCTTCCCACGAGTCATGCCAGAAGACCTCAAGCTCGCTTGGGGTGGTGCAGAATCAGATGGGGGTTCAGACAGCTCGGAGAGTCAAGGGGATCAGGCCGGGTCTGACGCTGAAGGCGGCGTTGATGTCGACTCGGACGTTGAAGGAGATCCTGATTACACAGCCTGTACGGAAGACTGTGGGTACTGCGGCCGATGCAAGTACTGATGGTCGTGCAAGGTCTGTGTGTCCCATATGGCCTGAGATCAGGGAGAAAGAGAAGGTGCTCGGGAATAGCCTTGTTCTCACGCAATTTCATACTTTCGTGCAAGCATGGAGTTGGTCAGCGGCCGAAACTCGAGTGAGTGGATGGGAAAGAAGTCGTTGGTGAACAGAGGGAACGTGGAGGGAACATTCGGCCCGACTGGTCTTGGCAGACGAACGATCTTGTGTCCAACACAACTCCACGCAACGCATCGTGCTTCTCTATGCAACGGGGACTGTAGCCAAAAGAGTGGAGAAGATAGCATGGCCAGCTGAGCACGTCAAATATAAACGACACCACGCACAGCGGTACAGTGCCCATTTCATCCTCCCAACACACCTCCCCTCCATCACCTCGATCCCTCTACATCAGGCTCAGTCAGACACACCACTTCCCTTCTCCTTCAACCCCATCCCCGCTCTCAGCCGCCCACAAACCGCATCGTGCTCCATCTGCTCCTATCATATCCTCGATCTCAGTCCCTGCCAGCCTCATGCTATGCGTGAGAGCTTTCAACGGGCGGCCACGATGACCTGACTTCTAGGGTCCTGCTTCGTGCTGGGTCTCTTGGCACACACAGCCATGACGAGCTCCTACGACTTGACGCTTTCTCAGTCCTTCACTTTCCGGGATCTGCTTGCCAATCATCTCTCGGGTGGTTCGAATAGGGTGCGCTGATTCTCCCCACGAGTGCCTGCAGCCCGTGGGTGTCGTGTTCCTTCAGACCTGTTCCACATTTGCTGCGTACGAGTGTTGATTTTCCTGGCGGACGCCATGGTCAGAACCAGCGCTATAGCGTTGTCCTTTGTGTCGATGCACACTCTTTCTCACAGTGGGGAGCAGATCGAGCTCTGGTCGGGGAACCAGGCAAGGATGAGCCACGGTTGGCATTCAACTACCACTATGTTACGGAAGAAGTCTCAAGGAACCACAGATGCAGTTATCACAAGCTGCCCACGGCTTCCTGAGGACTCGAACGAGTGAGAGGTGCAGAGATGAAGTGACTTGCCTCGATGCATACAGTATGCTGCGGAGAAGTCAGTACTTACACAATCCACAGCCTCCTGCTCTCTCGGAGAACTGCTCTGTTTTGACCATTTCGTAGTAGACAGCGTGGACCAGACTCTGCGAGACTAGTCCTTGACTTTTGATCCTTCCTTAGATCAGCGATTGAGTAGACTACATGCCATACTGGACGCTCATGTGTCCACTTCCTGCTATCGTAATCGTACATGGGGTATTCCTTACACTCCCGAACTCCTCGCTTGATGTTATTTTGATGCCGAACACCCACAAATGCTGAAATGCCGACCATCACTTCCCAAACCGATAAGGTGCTGCATTCAAGATCAGTCTTCCAACCCTTGATGCTTCTTATCATTCACCGTCACGGCCATCTTCTTACCGATCTCATAACTCGAGATCATGATGGCGCAAGCCGGCGCGACCTTCAAACATCGGGCTGCCCAGCCTTTGAAGAGTCCAGATGTGCCTTGGGTCTTGTAGATGTGCCAAAGAAAGCGTGGCATTGTTCGTCCTTCTGGCAGGTTCCGTCTCTTCTCTGCGGACATGGTCGAGTTGATGACAGTCTGCTGCCGGGTCTTGCCGACATCGAATGGTGTTGTGACAAGCGCTGCGACACCTCCTGCTCCAGCTCCAGCGATGAAAGAGTCCAGCAGTAATTGGTAGTGGGATCCGTCCTTGCCAGAGAAGACTGCGCTGTGTGCCCGGTTCTGGTCCAATCGCTTGCGTCCCCATTCATAACCCCACCAGTACAAGGCTGAGAATGGTACATCTCTCCAGAGTGTAAGGCTCAAGCCGCGCCACAACGAGGCGTATCCCTGTGATGAAACCATCTCTTGCAGACCAGACATTGTCGCGCGCATGACATTCTTTTCCGACGACTGTGTCGCTTGCATCCTCGTCCTCAACATCTCAATCGGACTGACAGCAATGGCTGCCAGCACTCTTGCTACACTTCCTGCCACCAACGGCGCATACGCATCACTAACATGATCCTTCATCGGACTCCTCTGACTATGCCTCAGCCAATCGTATCCAGCAAAGTATATGACGTTTGCGGGTATGCTCATCAGCAGGGTCGGGCTGAGTCCTCGCCATAGTGTGCAGATGCCTTCGTTTCTAGCGATCTTCCGGATCCCATCGAGGGTGGAGTTGAATGTCTTGCGTTGAGTCTCTTCTGCCGCACAGTCAGAGATGACCCTTTCATCGATGACTGCAGGTGAAGCAACGCAGAATTGTGACTGGTTTTGCACCCAGAAGACCTCGCGACAACAGGCAGTGACACCGAGATTGGGAGGCAATTGGACGAAGGCAGGTAATCGTGCAGAGGGGGACGGACTTGGGGAGGAGGATTGTAGTCGTACGCGGACGACGTCTAGGGGTGTTACTGTGAAGCGTTAGCTGAAGGCCTACGAGACATTGCGGGCTTGACCATACCAAGCAATGAGGTCAAGATGCTGCCGGTCACAGCAGACAACATTTTCTGGGCAGCCGAGGTCTCATCGTCCTTTGCTGTCCGCGCAGTGTTGGGCGGCATTGTGAGGTGGAGGGTGTTTGTATCAGACTGTCCCTCGCCATCAGCTGACAGTATTCTGTCGTGGTCCTGGCCTTGTGTGTGTACTGTCGCCATCTCGTTCAATGGTCGACGTCGTCCCGCGCTGGTGGCTCCACCGCGCTCAGTGGCGCGAAGAGCTGTCCTTCTTTGTCTCCAGCTGGGTGATGATGAAATCTGATGGCGAGGGTCGGGCTGAAGATGGAGAATCGCGGTCAAGGCCAGCAGAGAATGATTGAATGCGTGAAAGGAGCGAGTTGGATGTTTCTCTGTGGAATGATGATTCGATCACCTTGATGCCAAACTTAATCTATGCACTACCGGCCGATGCTAGCCGATCGCGTGTCCGACGTCGCTTTGACTTTGCCCTGACGCATCCCGGCCTCGCTTGTTTCCGCCGTGGTGTCCTAAGGCAGTCACCGAGGTTCCTCTGAGTGCATCCCATCAACATAAACATCGCCACTGCACTTCATCCACGTCTCACCTTCCCCCCACGAATTCATCCCACGATGAGCAACTCAGATCAGCCGTCAGACATGTCCCATCCCGCACCGGAGACAGAAGCCGAGCTCGAAGCCTTCCGACAGCGATGGCGGGAAGAGGTGTCAGCCAGGAACAGACTGGCGAACGAACCGCTGTCAACACGACTCGCATATCAGAAGCTGGACCGAGCAAGAGGAGCGCCTGCACCGGCACATGCGACGGCGACTGCGGGTCCGTCGAAATCCCGCAACTTCAACCAAGACTTCGAACCCAAGGCATACCATGATCTGCCGGACAAAGAAGAGCAGCTTCAGCTTGGTGGCCATGGACGAACCCACGATAGAGACGCATACCGTGAGCCAAGCTCTGCCCTGGAGCACTATGAACGTGCTGTAGAGAAGGAGACCCAGGGCAATCTGTCCGAGAGCATGCGGCATTACCGCAAAGCGTTCAAAGTAGGCTTCACAGTGCTTCCCCCATAGTGATGTCCATGCTGAGGTAAGTCACAGCTTGATGACGGCGTTCACGAAGCCTACAAGCGAAAGCACTTTCCTCCTTCATCTTCCGTCAAGCCGAAGCCGCAGAACACCAACCCTTCCAATGCATCTGCCACTGTCCCGGGTACCGCCCATCACTCGCTGCATGGCAGTGCCGAAGCGTTGCCAGCGACTTTGAAACAGCTGGTCGATGACTTCGCATCACTCCGGATTGAAGCTCCCGCCCCGCCGACGGATGCCTCACCGCCAGAAAAGTGTCCGATCGCTGAGCTGCCGGAAGAGATACTGACTGCCATTCTGACCGAGCTTGCCGTTATTGACGTGGCTACGTTCGGCCGCTGTGCTCAAGTATGCAAGCGACTTGCCTACCTTGTCCTGACAGAGCAATCGATCTGGAAGCGGGTGGCCCAAGGTGACGAGGTCGGCTTCGGCGCAATGCACTACACCTACGCTGTCGAAGTGGAGGGCGACCAGCTCAATTCCAACGACGACATAGCACGATATCTTGGAGCCTACGAAGAGGACGATGCAGACAAAGTACTACCACCAATACCGCAGGAGCGTGCACTGGCCTTCGACACATTGACCGAACAACTCCTTCGCACAACCTACGCTAACTCGTGGCGGCACATGTTGCGCTCACGACCTCGAATACGCTTCAATGGCTGCTACATCGCCACCGTCAACTACACACGAGCCGGTGCCACGTCGACTAATACTCTCACCTGGGGCGCACCAGTGCATGTCGTGACCTACTTCCGCTATCTCCGCTTCTTCCGCGACGGTTCGGCGATCTCCCTCCTGACCACCTCGGAACCATCTGACGTTGTACACCATCTCACGAAAGAAAACGTTCACAACCACCACGGCAACTACCTCCCCAGCTCCGTCATGAAAGACGCCCTGCGCGGTCGCTGGCGTCTGTCAGGTCCGCATTCTGGGATGGTCGATGAAATGACCGGCGAGCCGGAGACCGAGGGCGATGTGCACATCGAGACTGAGGGTACTGTTGCCAAGTACATCTTCAGAATCCATCTAGCGCTGGCGCATGCGGGTAAGAGCACGAGGAACAATAAGCTGGCGTGGAAGGGCTTTTGGAGTCATAACAAGTTGACGGATGACTGGGGAGAGTTTACGTTAAGGCATGACAAGGCTTTCTACTGGAGCCGCGTGCGAAGCTATGGGAGTGGTGTGTAGCCCGACATTCCTGCAAGCCATGATTTCGTGGTGGTCCTGCTGCCCTTTCCTTCGCGGCTTTTTGCGTCTGCGTCCTTGCATGTCGGAATGTTTGCATCGTATGCGGAAAGATAGCGACGAAGTCTCATTCTCAACGGCTTGCAGTATGCGGGCCGGTCGTCTCCTCAATCGCTCAAGCGGAAAAATTACGAACAAGACTGGCTTCAGCGTTGCACTGGAAGCGCGTCACGTCTTGGGCCCAATACTATGGCGTATTGAGAAGCCCTGCGACCGCCCCGATTCCTTCCACGACATTGTATGAAGTGAGGTTCCTGTGAGAGGAGAGCTCGGGGATCTGGAGGCCGGGGGTATCGTCAAGGCCGGTGAGTATGAAGCGATAAGAGAGTCACTTGTGGGCATGTGATCGTCACTTAGCACGGATGGCGCCTGCCACACTAGCGCAGCAGCAGAGGTGGTCCGTGCTGTCTTGTGACTGGCGTTACAAATAAGGAGCCTACTCTTGCCTGGAATCTCTCGTACTGTCGTATGCACATTTGATCACTCGAACATGCACGAACTCACGTACACACCGCTGCGGTCGCACGCGCTCGCATTTACAAACCAACATTATGGATCGGCAACAAGACAGCGGGTAAAGGTACGTCGCGAGGTTTTGACCTGGCGGATCCATCGCTCATGTTACTAACACCTACACAGCCCTTTCGTCTCCTCGACCTACCGGCGGAGCTTTGGTCGAAGATCGGCAAGATAGCTATCGACGATGCGCCATCCTTCACATACAACCCTCTAGCTCTTCGATATCCCCCTGACACGAAAGGACAGCCAGACATCACCCGAATCTGTCGAGTCCTGAGGGATGGCAGGCAGAACTTGGATGTGGTCTCGAGCTGGTGAGTAGAGTTCCGAAATTCTGTGCTCCGTATCATCGCTGGCTGTATGAGCTCAGATTTCTGTGAAGTGGGGGCACAAGGGTATTGGTTGAGAGCACATGACCCTCTAAGTCTTGTAGCTGGTAATGCTGCGAGTGGAGCACTTGCAAGATACGTCGCACGTGCCTTGTGCATTGTGGCCAATGCTGAAGCTTGTGAAGCCGCTTTCCTCCCTCACGCAACCATGATCAAACATCACAGCGCAATCACTTGATCAGCCAGACAACATCACCACACCCTTCTATGGCTACTGAAGGTCACGTAGCAGATATGAGCCCCAATATCGCCGTATCTACTACGGCGCTCGATGTCACGAAGACAAAGATGGCGAGTAGACAAGACCTTGCGCCCTTACGAATCCACCTACTGACCAGACTTGTAGGCCACCTCACTTCTCTATCTACCAGCAGAGATCTGGAGCAAGATCGGCAAGCTCGTGATAGACGACTACCCGCACTTGACCGTCCACCACTTTCCCCCCTGCTTCTGCGTGCAGTGCCGAGAAAGACTAAATTTTCCCCAACAACCAGCAATTGCGCAAACGAGCAGAGTCCTACGAGAAGAGCTTCTACCCTACTTCTACTGCTCAAGGGTTAGTGTCACCGCAGACATGCACCACAAGGCAGTCTGTAGTTGGCTGCGAACCATTGGCGGCGAGAATCGAAGGACTGTCTCTGGCGTGATCCTGAAGAGGCGCAGTTTTTTGGTCTCGGATACTCCAAGAGGGTACCGCAAGTTTGAGATCACGAGCGAGATGATCCAGGAGCTGTGGGATGTTCGATGTGAGCTCGAGCACATCGACAGGGATAATTCTCGCCGGTCTACATACCGAGTGAAGTTCTTGTAGAGGTGGAGGGACCTGGTTGGGACGGTATATCTTGACCGAAGAGAGTGAATGATCTGGACTGCAGTACAGGGCCAAGTACGGAGTGGCAGGCATCATATGAGATCTGCACGTTGCTCAGCTTCACACTCACACTTTTCTACTCGCGTCAATTCTGAGCACTCATTTACATCACCAGCCTTCGGTCTCATGGCTGCACTGCCCCGCTACATACATGCAACATGTCTGGTCGAATCTACACAATGGCCGCCCTCAAGAAGGCTGCAAAGCAGATCCTCGCGCGCTACGAGCACAAGAAGGTACGGCAAAGGGACATCACGTCCAACAGGCAAGGTCACTGACACTTGTCTTTGCAGCCCACTTCCCTTCTCGACCTCCCCGCCGAAATCTGGAGCGAGATCGGCAGACTGGTCATCGACAACACCACGCCGGTCAGACCCTCGTACTCAGGCTGCGAGAACTTTTGCACATGCAGGAAGTGGCCACCACCCCAGCAGCCAGCCATCACTCAAGTCAGCCGGGTCCTGCGTGAAGAGTTGCTGCCTTACTACTACGCCACGAAGGTCACCATCTCTGTGAGCCTCGACCACTATGCGACCGACAAATGGCTTAGCGCCATTGGCGAGCGGAATCGCAGACATGTCACTGGTCTCACGATTGTCGGGCCGAAGTGGCAGATCATAGATGAAGAAATAATGGACATCGCCTGGGGTATCCGTGCTGAGATCGTGCAGACTAAGCGGGCACCAGACGGCTGGCACGAGATGCATACCATCAAACTCTAGGGCGCATGCAAGCTCTCGTAGACTTCAGGTGGCGATTTAAAAGAAATGCTAGCTTCTGGTGTCCTTTACATGAGACTGGTGTTGTAGGCATGGCTTCAGCTCCGAGATCATGGGTGGCATACAGCAACACCCATCTACCACCCCATAACCGTCCCCGGAGTTCCCGCCCCAGTAATCTCACATTCAATTGAAAGTCTGCACTTCTCGTTGCTCGAGTAAAGAAAAGGCTGGCGACCTTCTGAATCACATGCAAGCCGCCAGCGTAGGCCCGTGCGCGACCAGGGTCCATGATCCTTCGCCTCCTAGCTATATATGTCTCAGCAGTACCCCTATATACCCCTACTACGTAATCAACCGTTAAAGGTGCTCAAGCTCCTCAGGCCCGCTTTTGCTGCGACCTGACTCACGATCAACATTTTCCGCGGACAGAGAACGTCATATCACGCGCACAACATGGAAGTGCCATCGACAACCACCACAGGAAAAGGCGCCTTGCTCGCTCTTGAGGCCAGAGCCAAGCAGTCAGAGGTACGAAAGCGGGTTTGATCACAACCAAAACTCACAGCTAACGAGATGCAGGAAGAGAAGACCTCGCTTCTCGACCTTCCACCAGAGATCTAGAGCCACATTGGCAAAATGGTTATCAATGCGGTCCCAGAAGTACGCGACTACAGCTTCCACCCTCCCAATCCGCGTCCGCAGCATTCCCCCATCACACAGGTCTGTTCAAGCCTACGCAGTGAGCTTCTGCCTTATTACTACAAGCATAAGACCTTCCTCGACGGTTTCAGCCTCCAGACCCATACCTTCAAGTGGCTACAAGCCATCGGAAGAGAGGGCCGAAGGGCCATCGCAACTTGGGACATGATTGCAAGAGATGCAAGTGTGGTGGAAAAGTATTGTCGAAAAAATGGAGATCTCGAGGTCACGATGGAGTTCTTGAAGAACCATCAGACGTGCGGGCCACTGTTGAAGCACTTCAAGGTGTGGTTTGTCCGACAAGCAGACGCGGAGCCTTTCAGGATGAATATAAAGACTTATGGTGAGGGACAGGTACATTAGGCAAGAAGGATCCACAGGCAGTACTCGGTGATGGAGCTCGGAACCATTGCTGATGGGGCAGCGAACTTATTGACGCAGCTAAGATAGAGCATTCAACGTACTTTTCGATCTCATCATCCTTGTCTATGCCGCCAAGACCTTCGAGTACAGTATTTGGTGAGTGGGGTGAATGCTCAGACTGCCACATGGTGGAGGAGGCCAGCTTGTGACTCAATGCGCACAGACCGCTTTATCCCTGTCCGCACGTGTTTACGAGCTGCGCCCGCACATGAAGCCTGCTAAAGGACTCATCCCGCGCACCGCCTTTTACATCCTGTTTCAACCATGATACCGAAACAACCACCCAATACATCCACGCACACAGACCGTCACACAAACGTAAGCACACCCAACCACATCACCCTACATACCGCCCCTGTGGAGAAAAGAAAGCTCACTAACAAGCACCAAGCCCCCCAACACCACCACCACACCACCCAAAATGCGCCAACACGGTCTAATCCCCTACACCAAACCCCAACTCCTCACCCTCAACCACCACCTCCTGACCCTCGGCTACCTCGACTTCAAAGCCGCCGCGGAGCGCAAAACCCTCCTCACCCTCCCCGGCGAAATCCGCAACAAGATCTACGAGCTCGTGCAAGAGCAGTGCGCCGTTGCGACGATAACCTGGACTACCCCTTTGACCCTGCCTGCTCGTCTCGCGCAAGTATGCCGGCAGATTTGACTCGAGTACCTCCTTATCTACCACCGCTCCCGTCGGATCCACCTTACCCTGCCTCGCGGGGGGGCGAAGAGTTTCCTCCGAGACGAGGAACTGGCTCTCGGTCTTCGGCGCGACGCGATTGCCGTTGACGGAGACAGTCTCGATTTACTCCAGCCGAGCGTCGTGTGCGTTGCATTTCCGGGAAGGGGGGTTCGAGGTTGAGGCCCTGTTGCTACGCAGAGAGCAGATAATTCATGGCTTTCCGACGGGGAACTTCGTGCCTGGTCGGTTGTTGAAGAAGGCGATGGAAGAGACGATCGAGCTGGAGGGAGAGGTCAGGGAGGATGGGAGCCCATTCATGACGGAGAAGCTGCTGGGGTTGTTGGTGGAGGTTTTGGCGAGGAGTGGAGGGAAGGGGCATAGGGTGGAGATCATTTGTCGAATCTGAGCGCTGGGACTGGCGACTATCGAGATCGGTGGGTGCGAAGGTCACAAGGTGACGGCTGGCGGTGTTGCTTTTGTCGTTGCGTCTTGCCGCTGGGGCATAAAAGGTTTTTGCTTGCAAAGGTAGCATATGCGTAGGATGTAGATGCTCCCATTCTTTCAGGCACTCCAAAATTGATGACTGCCGACTCAGAAGGCAACCAAAAGTAGCTCAGAGACTTACAGCGCAAAAAGCACAAGAAACATACAGCACGAACCTTTCCCACCGCACAGGCTTCTCACACAATTCATCAACCATACGCAGGGGCGGTGCAGTCAATTGCGAGTACCTAGTACACGCTCCACGAAGGGCGGAACCCAACGAACCATTGAATCATCGTATAGTGATCAATGGGAGACTTCTGGATGGAAGATTGTGATGTGGTCACCCACGATAGTACTAAGCTCGCGGTCGGGTAGCTTGTGTTTGGTGAGGCGGATGGACCGCTCAAGCTATCACTCCCGAACCCTTTTGGCCATATGTGCTGAGACGTTGGATCCGGGGGCTTACAGTCCTGGGCATGGTTTTTACAACCACTGTATTTACGCTAACCCCTTCCGGCTATCCATGTCCATCTCAGAAGGTGTTGCTACCTTCAATCTCACTATCGAGAATGGGCCAAGCTCACACCTGAGGACATACAACGTATATGCAAGAGTATGTGAGAACGCTACGAGGCAGTAATAGCCAACAATGGAGGACACACCGGGTGGTGAGCTACGCCAAGCAGTGGATACATCCTTCCTAATGAGGAAAGGTGGAAGAACATGGGGTTGTAAAAACTATGCCCAGGACTGTATGAGGGTTGGTGCGCACGGTCATCGTCTTCCACGCATCAGGGGTTCAAGCATCACCAGGAGTCGCGGCCATCAGTGCCAGTCTCACTCATTCCTGACATGCTTCAGCGAGAAGCTCGTCTGGCCGTCGGGTCTCACTCATCCACAAACTTCAGTAGACTGTCCTCAGCTTGCCACTTCCTCAAGTACCTTTCCGCGTGGAGATCCTGTGCGCTGAAGGTGCGTTGACACGGATGACTCTGCGGGAAAATGGTTCGCCAAGGCATTAGGTGCCAGCAATCGGTATCCATGCCAGGTTCATACTTCTGCAGTCTTACTTTGCCAGTCCCGGGAGCACGTCTGAAGTCAATGTTAAACGTACGATATGCCATGTTGACGGGACTTCCACGTTGGAATCTAGGCCGACTGTCGCCCCATTGCCGTAGCCACCTCACTTCCTCCCGCTTGTTACTGGAAAGTGGCTCCCAATCACCAATCCTTCTCTCGCGTCGGATCACCTCAGCTATGGACTGAATGTTCCTAACCTGGTGTTCAGCAACGTGGATATTAATCTGGAGCTTGTCTGTCGAGGCGAACTTCTGGTGCGTGAGAATCTGCATGATCCAGTCAGACACGTCCTCTGTGCTGGAAAAGCAGGGATAGGCCGTGAGCGTGATGGTGACTTCCGGAGGCCAGAGCTGCAAGGTCGTATCCTCCAGATACTTGAGGACCGTGGGGTCGAGAGCAAGGTTAAAGACTTCTTGACCGATATGGATTCGCTGCAGGTACTCGACGTTCAATGGTGTCAAGTTCCGCATGAAGTGCTGCAGGTCCGGTGCTTCGTACAGCCGGAAGAAGAGCGGTTCAGCATACTTGAACACAACAGCATTGGCCTCTAGCCAGATGAGCCGGCAAACTTGTAGCCAGGAAAGGTTGGTGTGGAAAGAATGACAAGCAAGCGTGATACAATGTGGTGGGCATCTTCTTTTCGACGGGTGTACATCCGGCAGTGATGCGTAATCGTAAATGAGATTTCTCAGCTCAGCTGGAATGCAGAACAACGGTGATTGAGATTGCCGGTGGCATTTGCTCATGTTCTCGTTCGTACATTTGGACTCGATGCCAACGAAGCGTTTTGCGGTCGTTTCGATGTCAGAGACCAGCGGGAAGGCTATGGGACAGTGAGATCTTGATGGCTGGTGTGAGACTTGAGCCCGAAGATTCTGGTAGGCTGCCATCCTGATTGATGCTCAATGCCAGCAGTGAAAGATATCCTGCAATGGTCCTTGAGTGGTGCTCAGTCAGCCGATGATCTGACCAGGGGAGCACGGGCATCCATCACGTCCATATGACAGTCGTGGAGATAGTCACAACGCGACCTGATGAGCATAGCCCACTCGTATGCATTTGGTAAAGGTGAAGTGAATGTTGAGGATGCAGGGATAGTGTAGTCTCGGCATTGAGCCTAGCGCGCACCGCCACAGCGGGGGTCAATGCGCAATCGCGTGGCTTCAATTTTTGGGAAGCAAGTCGGAGTCAGGTCGGGAAGGTGGACGCACAGCATCAGACACGAGGAGAGAGGAGTCAGGAGTTTGTTGACGCTGCATGCTGTTTCGCATACAACACCACGCGCGGGTGACTTTCTCACGGATCTCACGAACACTCCCGCCAACAAACACTTTCCGCATCGCGTGCGCAACACCCAGCACAGCAGCAGCACGGCCCTTCACTTTCACGAGCACGATGGGTAAAGACAAGAAAGCAGCAGCCAACCCCGGCGATGCTCGCCCCCTCGAGCTGAACCCACCACCCGACTTCTTCGCTACCAGAAACGCACTGTTCGACAAGCGACGCGCCGAGTACGACGAATGGGTAGCCAAGCAGCCACGAGAGGACATTGAGATCACCCTCCCCAATGGCAACAAGGTACCTGGCAAGAGTTGGGAGACTACTCCAGCGCAGATTGCACGTGAGATGAGCAAGAGCTTGTACGAGCGCACAGTCATCGCGAGGGTGGACGGGGATCTGTGGGACTTGCCGCGACCATTGGAGAAGAGCTGCAACCTGGAGCTGCTCGACTTCGAACACCCCGAAGGAAAGAAGGTCTTCTGGCATAGCAGTGCACACATCCTTGGCGAGGCATCAGAGCGGAGATTCGGCTGTTCGCTATGTATCGGTCCACCTGTCGACGATGGCTTCTACTACGAGATGGCATTGCCACAGATGGCTGCTGTTTCCGAGGCGGACCACAAGCCATTGAAGCAGATTGTTGAGAAGATCACCAAAGAGAAGCAAAAGTTCGAGCGACTCACTTTGACCAAGGAGGAGCTGCTGGAGATGTTCTCGTACAACAAGTACAAGCAGCACATCATCAACGACAAGATTCCAGACGGCACCTCCACTACTGTCTACCGTAATGGACCTCTCATCGATCTCTGCAGAGGACCTCACGTCGAGCACACTGGCCGGATCAAGGCATTCGAGATCATGAAGAACTCTGCCAGCTACTTCTTGGGCGACGCGAAGAACGACAGCTTGCAGCGAATATACGGTGTTTCCTTCCCCGACAAGAAGCAGCTCGAGGAGCACAAGCACATGCTCGAGGAGGCAGCGAAGCGTGATCACCGCAAGATTGGCCAGGAGCAGGAGCTGTTCTTCTTCGATCAGATGTCACCTGGATCCGCATTCTGGCTGCCACGCGGTATGGTCATCTTCAACGCTCTCCAATCATATATTCGCGAGGAGTACTGGAAGCGCGAGTACCAAGAGGTGCAGTCACCAAACATGTACGACTCCGCGTTGTGGAAGCAATCCGGTCACTGGCAACATTACAAGGATGACATGTTCACGTTCAGCGTCGAGAAGCACGAGTGGGCCCTCAAGCCCATGAACTGCCCAGGTCACGCCCTCATCTTCGGTCACGGCGAGCGAAGTTACAGGGAGTTGCCCATCCGTATGGCCGAGTTTGGTGTTCTTCACCGTAACGAGGCTTCCGGTGCATTGACTGGTCTTACCAGAGTGCGCCGTTTCGTGCAGGACGACACCCACATCTTCTGTACTGAAGCACAGATTGGTCAAGAGATTGAGGGCCTGTTCGACCTCATGACTGCCGTCTATGGCCTTTTCGGCTTCACCTTCAAGATGAAGCTGTCCACCCGACCAGAGGGACATCTTGGTGATGTCGCCACTTGGGACCGCGCAGAAGCACAACTCACCAAAGCGCTTGACGAGTTCAAGGCGAAGAGCGGTACCCAGTGGGAGCTGAACCCAGGTGATGGTGCTTTCTACGGACCAAAGATTGACATTACCATCAGCGACGCCCTGCGACGAGAATTCCAGTGTGCCACTATCCAGCTTGACTTCCAACTTCCACAACAGTTCAACCTCGAGTACCGGTCAGAAGAGAAGGCCGTGGCGTCCACCAAGGCTGAGGCGCAAGTCAACGGCGATGCAAAGGCCGCAGCTGAGGCACCCAAAGCCGCGGATGGCGAAAAGACTGAAGAGAAGCTCGTCATCCGATCGGCACCAGACGCCCGACCAGACCCATCAGCAGCACCAAAGAGCGAGGCCTCCTACCGCCGTGAGCTCACTCCTGGTTGCCAGCGCCCAGTCATGATTCACCGTGCCATCTACGGTTCATTCGAGCGTTTCATCGCTATCCTGATCGAGCACTTTGGCGGCAAGTGGCCGTTCTGGCTGTCACCTCGCCAGATCCTCATCGTCCCTGTCATGCCTTCTGCCAACGACTACGTGCTAGAGCTGCAGAAGCTCTTCCGTGCGCAGAAGATGCATGTTGACATTGACATTACTGGAAATACCATGCAGAAGAAAATCCGTACTGGTCAGCTGCAGCAGTACAACTTCATCTTTGTTGTTGGCGCTCAGGAGAAGGAGAATAGGGCGGTCAACATTCGTAACAGGTACGATACTGTCTATGCGCATGTGACGAGTAGAACCTTGACTAACGTTGCTACAGAGATGACCCCGAGACCCAAAAGCTGGGCGAGTTGATCCCAGTGGACAAGGCTATCCAGCTGCTTTGCAAGCTGCGCGACGAGCGACTCCGTGATAGTTCGTTGTCGAAGCTTGCAGAGTAAGAGCTAAGCCAGCCTTGCTACAATCATGCACTTGATGACCTTTGAAGTCTATTCGATTTGCCGGAGACAGACCATCGTGGCGGCCTTTCTGATGTAGAAGCAAGGTAGCTACAAGCTGAGTTCACACCCCGAATGAAAACGAACTAGTACAACCGTGCAGCTGGTTGGCCTCACCCCTCAGTCCTTCGATGTATTCTCCTCCCATACGTCTCACTTGCCGTAGTGCTTATAAACCTCTTCCAAGTATCTAACGCCGCACCCACAGCCGCTACCTCATCTCACACGAATTCAATCCGGTATTGTCCCACGCCTGCGCCGCTGTCTGGCACCTGCACGAAACGTGTCTCCACCCCGAGCAGATTTCGCAGCTCTGTCGGTCCCCTCGTGCCCCATGTTGAAGCGGCAGCTGGATAGATCAACTTACGACTCTCGGCAGAGACCGCGCGAAGCCACTGTCCGATCAAACTGATCTCCGATGCAGAACTGGAGAGACGTATGACTATATGGACCTTCGTCTTGAACCACAGTGGCAGCAGCTCCTCGCGCAGCAACTCGGCAGACGCGCGTGATGGGAGGCCTGTAGTGGCGTACGCGCTGCTGCCGTGGTGTTTCGATGCGATGCGATGCTTGAGGATCACGGCCGATGTGTTGTGGATCTTCCTGTTTGAGATGACCAAGTGACCGATCTTGCTCCATGGCTCAGGTGGGAGGTCGAGGAGGCTTTTGCGCTGCAGACTGGATCAGTGGCGATAATGGATGGGCGAAAAGGGGACGAGCTACCTCGGAATCATACTGTGTCGGTCCAGTATCGCGAGATTTGTAGTCCGCTTTCTCGCGGCGTGGTTGCGCCATGTTGGTAGGATACGGGGGTTTGAAAGTTTGCGGAATTGCAGCTATCACATGCGGAAGTGGCGCGGATGCTTGCAAGCGCGAAATGGGCTTGGCACAGGCGAAGGCAAACACCTCTTCCCGCTGACCTCGTGCTGAACATCACATCACGTCGCCGTCAAGATGTCGAGACCGGACCTTCCGGATTATAGTCTGCAAGGCTTACTCGACAACCTGAAGCTATACGCGAATAACGCATCGCGCCTAGCAGTGGCAACAGGAGGTCAGAACAGTCTCAAGGTATGAAGGCACGCAACACCACATGATGATTACGTGCACCATCTGATGAATCTCACAGAAGCGCAGTCTCCTTGACCTCCCAGCCGAAATCTGGAGCAAGATCGGTGGACACGCAATTGAAGCTGAAGATGACTACTGCCCTCGAGCAGCGGCGCTGAAGGCCAGATCTAGCTACATTGTTGGCTAGTGTGCACCCCCGTCTCATCAGCCCGGCATAACTCGCACCTGCAAGGCTCTTCGCCAGGAGCTCTTGCCAGTATTCTATGCGACTAAGGTGAAACTTCACATCATCAAGCAGTTCGGCCGCGGCGCCTCCATGGCAGAGATCGGACGATGGCTGCGTGCGATCGGGGTCGAGAACAGGCGTTGTTTGAGACAGGTGAAGGTCACGGGCCAGCCAGAGTGGGTAGCGCAATTCGAGCAGGTTGTGAGGGACTGGGATTGGTGTGTGCCGCTTGTTTGTCGGCCGAAGGAGAAGATGCCGGCGTCGAAGGGGATGGGACCGAACAAATTGCATGAGGTGCGCTTCTTGTGAGGACCAATTTCTTAAGGGAAGGATTTTGCTGAGATGCTGCGAGGGGTCTCGATGATCCTTGCAAGTGGAGTAAGGCTGCAGTGATGGCAGAAGCTTTAGCGGTTTCGAAAGCGTGTCGCGCTAGAATCTCGCCAGCGACTGTGTTTGCTCTCGCACTTCGAGCTTTCAACCACACTCATCAACGCCGCTCTACACGAGGTGACTGCAAAGATGATGAACATCACCAGGCCAACCACCAGGCGAAGTCATGGTGCTGCATCAACTGTCGACCCGTCCCCACCGCCACCGATCCCCACCAAGACAGTAGCTGAACGCAATGGCGCAGATACCGGTGACGCCGTCGATAGGGTAAGCGCACCCTTCAATACCACAAGAACCACAACCACGGCTGACCAGTAGCCTCCAGACAAGCCTCTGCGACCTACCAGCAGAAATTTGGAGTAAGATTGGCAAGCTTACAATCGACGTCGAGACCACTATCACACAGACTGAGTTGGTCGTCTGGATGAGCCATAAGCCAGGCAATCCTCGCATGCACCAACCTGGCATCACCCGCGCCTGCAGAATCCTGCGCGAAGAGCTTTGGCGTACTTCTACCAGACCAGAGTCATCTTCGACTTCGGATACTACGACTTTGGTCTTGTAGACGGCTGGACCTCGGACGACTTCGGAATGTCTCTTCATGATATCGGAAGGGCGAATCGACGCAACATTCAGCAAGCTTGGGTTCACGATTGGAGGGCGAAGGAAGATCAGCTCGAGGAGCTGGCACACCAGACATGGGATGTGCCGTTCGAGATGGTCCTGGACCAGGCAGGTGACGGACTCGGTCAGGTGTCAGACCAGCGCTGGAGGATCAAATTTCTATGAGCACATCCGAACGGAGCAAGGTGGCATGCGAAACATGTGGCACGAGCGGCGTCATCTTATGCCTCTCAAGCGCAGTGGTGAGGGCGTTGAGTGCTGGGCGCGATTGAGAGAGCCATGCAATCTCTGTCGTGCGGCGGACTATGTGACGCATTGTGTTGATAGAGTTTCGCGAAGGCGTTAAGAGCAAAGAGATTGATACGCCATGGGATACCACGGAAGGTTGAGTACGTCTAGCCAATACTCAAGACTCCCTCGGATCCCCAGCAGTCTTTCTTGCACGTCATAACCCCTACCTGCGACCCTCCCTACCAAACAGCCAACTGAACTGCCTACTGATATTTTGCCCCACAGTTGGCCTCACATCCCTCCACAAGCGATACCACCTCATGGTTGCGTTCAGGTCAGTATACATCAAGGAATCTGCCGCAGAGCCCTGTAGATTACTCTCAGGAACTACCGCAAACTTGACTTCCTGGTTGGCTTCCGGACGTGGACTGTCGATAGCGATCCTACACGCCATGACAGCACAAGCCTCCAACTCGTCGTCCATGATCCTGTCGAAGACATGAATCAACCTGGAGTCCTTCATCTTGATAGACTTAGCGCCAAACATTGCTGGGCCTGTGAGTCTGCTCTTGACGAGTTTGCACAGGGTTGCATGATGCCACCCAGAATCATTTTTGGAAATGAGGATCCGTGGAAGCTTATCGAGACGAAAGTCGTTTGGTGAAGCGATCTGACGGCTGTTGAGTGGGAGCGCCACGTTATTGTCGGCGTTGAGAGCGAAGATGAAGACACGGACTGTTTTGTAGGAGTGGTCTGTATGGATCTGGAGCTGACTGGCCACAGCTTCAGGCGTGCTGTAGCCGTCGAGCTTGGTGACGGCTGGGTTAGTGCTTGGGGTAGACATGATTGTCGTCGTTGGTGGCGGGGACAACCATGGTATAGCTGTTGCGAAGGATGATGTACCTGATGCAGGGCTTAGCAAAGATTGCTACAACACTACGTGTGGCTTCTGGGTCATTCAGAGAGCTGGCGCAGCCCCCATGACACAGACGAAGCAAGCATGGTCACTGAAAGAGCTAGTGTTACGGGTAGTCTCATCGGCTCCTCGTGGGCCTGCATTCAGGCGAGTGCGTTGGAGAGACATGAGTCTCCTTCAAGCGAAACAGAGGATTTTCTTGGTGTTCAAGTAGAGGTACTCGAGCTGTTCCAGGTGGTATGCCGCTTGTTCTGGAGCCCCAGCTATGCCTGCTGGTTGTCTGAGGCCATCACCGCAGACAAGCTAGGCCTCAAGCGTAGGTGACCGTCAAACGAACTCATATCGTGCTGTTATGCTTTGACGATGATCGGCCACAGATTGAGCGTATCCCACTTCTTGCCAGCTGGTCTTGATCACTCTCGCCTCAGGTGCGGAGGGTCATAAGCTCACAGCCTGAATCATATATCACAAGTTCGATGTTGAAGAGGAGATGAAGTGAATTGTGATCATTGATGCAACCCTGGCCCCTTTATGCGCTATTCCATATATGACCTCACGGCGGGACCGAGCCGCATGAGAGAAGATCCTTGCTCTGCACGACGCGCGCTCGATAAGTGCTCGAGGCGGCGTAGTGTTGCAGATATGGAGCTGAAATCACGTGCCATCAAAACTTGATTCACGTGCCATCAAAACTTGAGCGTTGAGCAATGAGAGAGGGGCTTGGCGCTCGTCCGGAGCTGATGATAGAGCTCCACTCCCTCCACTGACGCCACTACCTGAGCTCGAGTGTTCGCAAGCTCACACGTCGCTATGGTGTGGCTAGCGCTCGTCGGTCGTTACGCTTAAAGATGTCGCCCTCGAGCTACAGAAGCATATTCAACAGAGCACCGCAGACTCAGAAGTGATCCGAGTTTGCCTGGTTGCGGCTGAACACACGATCCGAAAGGTGCCACGGAATCGACGTCCGCAGGTAATTCAGCAACTCCCCGTGTCCATGGCTTCAACGACCCTGAAACACATCTGGGAAGACGAGCATCTCTGGAGCACAGTGGTCTTCGGCGATAGCCTTGCTTTCTTCTCGCTGTGCGTATTTGCGGTGTATGAGGGGCTCGAAGACGTAGTCATGGAGTGGGCTAGGGTCGAGGCGTCTGCGCGGTATCTCGCTAGGACGAACGAGACATATGCACCGGAGGTCTGGCGAGGGTCCATTGTTCGGTCCATGGTGACAGCTGCCAACGTCTGCTCGACCGACAACTCCGCTGATCGTGCTCTCAGCATGTTCTTCAAGGTTGTGCAATGGCGCGTTGCGGGGAGACAGCAACGGCCGTCAGGTACCGCTGCTAGGATCAGTCTATTTGCTGCAGCGGTAGAGCTCATGAACGCATTATCTTCCGGGAGGTATCATAACACAGGCCCTCAACTTTACTCCACTTTCCAGGGACTATGCAACAAGAGCCACATCCGACCCCGAAGTGATTTTAATGGTTCATGGGAGCTTAGCATTGCCCGTCTCGCACTGTATCACCCCACTAACCCGGACCCGGACCCTACAATCGAACTTATGCGCGACTTGTTGGCACGCCATGGGAGCGGTTTCGATCCTGTGCCGCATATGCGGGACCCGTACAAGAGAAGCCTACAAAGATGCCATGAGTTGCTACGATCACAAAAGCGCGAGCAAGACAGCGAATGGATTACTCAGGTAGACAAGGATGTCTTCGGGTCGAGTCTCGACATATCGACGAACGTCTCGAGCAACGGAGGGCCTCACAGGGTATGAGGAAGGCTCGATGCTGTGCTTAGGCACATGGTCATCATATACATTGAGAAAATCGGGTACCTGCGACAATCACAATGCAGCGAAGGTGACTAGCATAGACATTGCTCTCACGTCCAGCGTCCGTCCTCATTGGAGTCGCAAGCGTCGCCGAAGCAGACTGACCATCCTAGTCAAATTCAGGATCGTACTGACTTAGCCTGTGTCCCGATCGCGGTAACCAGGGCATTTGTGACTCCAATGCGGACAGACGCTGCAAACGTCATGCCGCTATAGTGAGGCACAGGTCGGGTCTTGCCTCATCGGGTCTTGTCTCACACCTCAGGCCATAGACAGGCTAGGCTGATTCGGCCTACTACGGCTCATACATTACAATCTCAAGGAGCCACCTCGCGTCTCATCTCGAGTTCTCATCCCGAGCAATTTCATCCATCAACAATATCCATCTAACGTAGCACCTACTCGCTACATCCAAATCACTGGCCACGGGATGCACAATTACACTCGCCATGTCGATCGGCCGGGCTGCAACCACGCGCTTGCTCAGCAGAGGACGAATTGCACGCCACAAGTCAGTTATGGCGCGCCCACTAAAGCGTTAATGTGGGAACCAGAGAGACTGGCAGCTCAGGAAACGCATCACATAGCAGACCACGCAGCAGTTCACATCACGGCCGATGTCAAGGTGGCACTGCATCGAACAGCAATGGGAGCTCTGGAGGTGATGACTGCCTCCTACCCGAATCGTTTCAGATCATACCGCCTTCGCAGCGGGACAGTCGTATCTCGAGGAAAGTGAGGATACTAAGCCATATCGAGCACAGACTTGGACCATTGTCGCAGTCCGCTTCCGCACTAAACAGTCAATTGCTCCGAGGTGAGGCGGATCCTTTCACCGAGCTCGAGAGCCGTATCAAGCAAGGCACTGCAGATTCAGAAATCATACGAGTCTGCTTGATTGTAGCCAAGGATAGGCTGTTTAGTTTGCCACGCAAGGAATGTTCAGCTGCAGGACAGGCGGGACCGCCGTATGCAGCACGGACACTAAAGTACATCTGGAGCGATACCCGGCTATGGAACCCCATCGCTTGTGTGGATAATCACGCACTATTCTCACTTTCCGGTTTCTCCATCTATGAGAATTTGCACGATCTGGTACTGGAGTGGGCAAGAGCACATGTGCCGATTGAACAGTCCGAACAGTTCCTCGGACCTGACAACGTATGGCGCGGATACCTGGTACGTTCGATGCTAAGTGCACTCAACGCATGCGAAACTGGGAATAGCGCAGATCAGGTCTTGGAAACCTTCTTCAAAGTCAAGGACTGGAAGCGAGCCGCTTTAACTGAACAACCTCCAGGTCCTGCAATGCCGATTGGACTGCGACCTGCCATGTTCGAGATTTTTAATGCCCTCACATCTGGCGTTAAAGCGCGTACATCTCCTGCACTCTACGACCGCTTTCAGCGGTTCTGTCTCGATCAAATCATCCTCGGTCATACGCGGAATGGGTTGCAGCGAAATCAGGTGTCGCTCGCCATGGCTCGCCTGGCACTACACCATCCCACGCGACCGGACGTGGACCCAGCAATTGACTACATACGTCATCTGCTCCAGTCCAAGGACGCTGGGGACGCCCTAGTGTGGGCCATGGAGCACGTTACTAAGAAATTTATCGAAGAAACGCATCGCGTGCTCGAACGTCAACAACGCCAGGCAGACTGTGTTTGGGTCGAGCGAGCGTTCGAGTCTGTGTTTGGCCAGACATTGAAAGCATTTGGGCAGGAGCGTAGGCAAACACCACGCAGAGACTAAGAAAATGTGCGTGAACAGGCCGAGCATACTCTGTCATCCTCTACATCGCTATCCCAATCTGCTCGTCCGACCGCTTCGGCCTCAAATTCCCGCCACCAACGGAATCGGCAGTCTCGTCCTTCCACTGTCCCAACCACGACTGAAGGTCTGCCCTGTCTACTCCCATCAATCGCCTGGGATCCTCCGCGAGCGGCCACAAGCCCCCAGTAACTACAAACAGAAGGGTGTTAGCCATACTCGAGAACCACGTGGCAGTGTCTCAGACTCTGATGGACCGCGTGAGATTTGCGCTGCACGACGTGCCACATTCACACCATGGTCTTAGACACTGCTCGATGCCTTTCACCCTTTAGAAACGTACCGAACCAACTGGTGCCTCCCTTGTCACTTTCGGCGACCTTGACTCGACATGTCACCAAGACTCTGGCAATCACATGCTCCTGACCACCATCAGGTGCTGGCATGGTGCCCTTGAACATGTGCAATAGTTTGAGGCCCATGATGTCCTCATTCTTGTTGATGCATTTCACCTGGTTCACAATGCATTTACGGACTGCCAAGTCGATGGAGCGGTCGTCAGTATCGCTCCACGGAAGCCCGCCAATGCGTGGAATGTCGGAAAGGTCAATGTTGTGGCTCTTTCGATCCCGTGCGAGGAGGATGTTGTCCTTCTTGTCCAAGGCAAAGACGAAGATCTCGAACTGGTTTGAAGCAATGAAGTTGTTTTGCTCCATGAACTGCGCTCGTAGCATTTTGACTGTGTCACTGGTCTTGAGGTTGGCGACGGTTGTTGACATGGTCTTTACGATGTCAGTGACTCTGGCGGGTGGAGGTATTGAGCACACTTGGCTCGATTTGAATTCTTTGAGCAAACATGTCGCCTTTCAGACGACAGAAGCTCTATCGCTTGCTGGTGTGTTTGAAAGGCGAGAGAAGGATGCTGGCCATTGTTGGGCTTTCTCAGGAAGCTTCTTGGAAGTGAAGCTC
Organism: Fulvia fulva; assembly: GCF_020509005.1. Taxonomy (NCBI): domain Eukaryota; kingdom Fungi; phylum Ascomycota; class Dothideomycetes; order Mycosphaerellales; family Mycosphaerellaceae; genus Fulvia; species Fulvia fulva. The sequence goes on from NC_063022.1 coordinate 159,538, forward strand.
CAAGGCCTGGTGACAAAGTATGTTGCCGCCGGTATATTTGTCGACTTCACTTCTAGAGGGTTACGGGACGAACGTATGTCCGTGGAACTAACATATATTGACGCGCTAGATCCTCGCCTGCATTGGTCGGGCCGAGCTACTAAGCTACACACCAGCGCGTTGAAGCGACAGCCTGCGCTTCAATAGGGATCGAAGCGCTCGGCGGCAATCAAATTTGTCACCAGCCCTCGCTCGAACGCTTCATTCTGTGTGCTGCAGTCGGGCACGTGACGGGTTATCTTTCCAGAAATGACAGAGGGTGCTGTTTGAGCACGATGTCTCATCCGATGGCTCATACTACACTGTGGGGAAGGCATGTTGTTCGTAATCAACTCGTGTCGACATGATGCCAGACTTGAACTACAACCAGACTCCTCTTCACCTAGACAAGGCTTCATCGACGACAGGGAAAGATGCTCACCATGGTATTACAGCAACATCATCCTCATCTGCCAGTCCATATTTTCGGCAGGTGATCAACAGTACCGAGCGCTCGCATGAACTTTGGCATGTGTACTTCAACTCCATTTCTGAGTTGATCTGAGAGTAGAATCTTCACGGTATACTGCCTCAGAATTGAGGCTACTAGCCATCGCGCGAAGTGCGGCGTAGTATCGAGCCCGATATTCCGATGATGTCGGATAAGGTTTGGGGGCTGAAAGGTTTGTCCGGCCATGCTTACACCAAGAAGTACGTCCAACGTCTCTCATGGAGGCTGATGCTTAGCCAAGTACCAACGCGAAGCGGTCCCGAGAGCCAAAGCCGTGCATTTGCGAACAACATCCACTGCGAGCACTCGAAGCCCTATCCAGCGCTACTACAACCGCGGTCTGACATTGTTCGTGGACATGATCATCTTCTCGAAAGCATCGATGACCTCTGATAGGCATTATGAGTCGCAGCGCTTGTCCCGATGGTCCTGCTCCATGTCGCTGGTCATGGTATAATGAACGGTCAGATCCGTTAGAGTATCTGCACATCATCTTGATCATTTCGCCGTCCTATGTTGTGCTAGCAAATACCTTTTACTTGCTACACATACTCCACCGAGCATCCTTTGCTACCATTCTCACAGCTCAAGCTGGCAAGCCACCCTGGTAGCACTGACTCACGACATTAGCATCAGCAAGCCTCTCATCATCAGTACTATGATCAAAGTCAGTCCCTCATCACCAAACATCTCCATCTCCAAGAAACCAACTCACCACCTCGGCACCAAAAGCAACTCCGCACACCCCTCCGGCGTCGTCCCCTCGCTATTCCTATAGAACAGCTTCGGCCCATAAACATTGCCCTCAACCCAGCACGTAAAAAACGTCCCAAACACATCCGTACCATCTTCCTGATTCTCATATGTCAGGTGCACAATCCCCTCACTGCCTTCCTCCAGCTTGAGTCCGCTCGTCGGGAAACCGACACCACACTCATCGACATGGCCCGTCCAGCCTACATCGCGGCGACCCTCGGCGTCGACCTCCGACTTGGGGGCAATGAGGAAGGAGTCCAGTGGTCCGCCGCCTAAGTAGCTAGCCAGCGTGTAGCCATCCTCGCCAGCGGAAGGGTAGGAAGCGTTGAGTTCCCAGCGGTTGTAGCCGCATTGGTCTCCGGTGCAGTGGGTTCCGACGTAGGCGGTGAAAGCTATAGACTGTCAGGGCTGTCCTCCTTGATCGAGAGAATCACTTACTGAATCTGTTGAAGCAGTCGGTTGTGAAAGTTCCGCCGGCGCGACCACTGGATCCGGTAAGAGGTTGGTCGCGGTCGATGGCGGAGTTGGGGTATGGGCCGGTGAGCTCGCCGGAGGTGATGTAGGGGTAGAGGACGAAGGTTTCTGATGAAGATAGAGCTTGCGCAGTAATTGTTGCAGCCAAGGAAGCGAGGGTGAGGAGGATGGAAGGCATGATAGTGATTGACTTGGGAGTTGGTTCTGTGTTGTGAATTGAAGGCATATAGAGCGTTCTGCCATTTCTTATAACACACTTGTCGTTGAGTCCCTCGCTGCCTGTAGTGGATTCACGTTGCACGCGGAATGCTAAAGGATTGTGCATCCCTGCGGTGTACTCGAGGTCCTTCCGATGCGGGAAGCTGAGGCTGCTTGTGGGTCCAATGGCGGAAAATAGCATCGCAATATGTACTAGCGTAGATCAATTCTCTTCGCTTCACAGCTTTGGCACCACTATCACGAGCGGACATTCCACGACTTTGGTGAAAGTGGGCTATTGTGTATTCCTTCAGTGGCCAGATTTGTGTCGTGAACAGGACGTTTTCCGGATTGTGGTCCGCTGTTGCCACTATCAATGTCGTACTTAATCATCGTTCTGGCCCATGCCGAAGCGATGTGGCGGTCAATTGCTGCGACACAACACTGGCTGTTGATACTTTGTACAAATCTGTTCATGTTATACATCTATTTTACATGGCCCGTGACCAGCCGAACGACCATCGTTCTGCGTATCCAGCGTAGAGCCGCAAGGATCACTTTCGATAAGGTCTGCAATCATGCAACATGTCCAGCATGCCGATACTGGAGTGTCCCGACACCATGACTTGGAGCCCGGAAGGTGCTGAAGATGTCGCCACTTTCTTTGTCGCCAGTTCCGGCCCTCTGCTGCCTGGCGATAGCGCGATGTGACTTTGTATCAGCAAAGATTCCTTGTCGTCTACTGGCGACGTGCTACACCGTATGAGCGTAGTGGTAGAGTGGCGTTGTCTGTATCATCGTCTTCCGCAAGTCTGGCTCTTTCATCTTCGTCCGTCTGTCACTGATTTCTCCTCACTTGGAGCCCATATTCATCTGCTGCGCTCCTTCCGCGTTCAACTTCTTGATAGTCTGATCTCTCTGATGTTCCATCACTCTTCGCTTTTTGAAATATGTGACCTAGACAGCCACCATCAGCCAGCGATTCCCCTTGTCCCGTCATCTTCATGCCGATGCCCACTTACCCAGCTTCCTTGACAAACCTTCTCGAACTCCCTCAACTCCGGCATACACACTTGCCTCGCCTTTTCGTCTTCTCTTACGCTATCGATGATGTTGTTCTTGTCAAGGCATTTGAAGAAGTTGTCCCGCCCTTCCCAGCATTGAGCTCGCGCTGTTCGATCTGGCGCAATGTAGCCGCCGTCGTTCGAGGGCTCGGGTACTGCTGGAGCAGGTTGCGATTGTGATGATGAGAACCAACCCATCTTGGGCGATGTGGCGAGGATGTGATGGATGAGGCCTGCTATGCTGTGTTTCGCGTAGGTTCAACGTTCTTCCGATTGATGCGATCGTTTCCTCGTCTGTCAACGCTGGTATCGCGACAGTTGGGGGAGATGCAATGGATTCGAGCAACAGAGTTTCGGGCGGTGAAACATTTTGCCGAGATGCCGACAACATCTCGACTGCATCTTTCTCCCTCTCTGTCTTCTTCTCCTGTTGCACAGCGCAACGAATGTTTTCCCGCCGAGAGTACCTTCTTGTCTCTCCAAATGGCCCTCTTGCTACTCACTGGTCACCCCAGGTCGAGCTTGCAGGTTGAGCTGATCTCCATTAGCAAGTTTCAGCAGCCGCCAGCTGTGCCCCCCAGATGCAGGAGGCTGTCCGCCCACCTACACGGTTCAAAAAGACCACGAGCTCCTAATCTTTTGAGATATACCCCGGTTCCCAATCTCAGACATGCATGTCACTATCAATGACCACACCTACCACTTACCAGCCGAGGCCTACGATCGTATGAGACTCACATGAGCTGCGCCCTTAGGATCTTGTTTCGCTGGAACAACCCTGAGAATGAGCAGTACCACATCGACAAATACCAAGAGCTATTGAGAGTTGGCTCTTCTGACAGTCGATTTCAGAGAGGAGCCAAATTGATTGGCGTGTCACCACGCGCACTGAACAATGCCGGTTTGCTGGGCTCAGAATCTTACCATTGCAGAATTTCGCGTGGACGTCCCTAATCATGTGAGCGGTGGCTCAAGAATGTCCGCTACTCGACACCAACTGTGGTTGACTTATCGTAGATCTTCAGTGTCTTGACGCAGTCTCACTGAGTCGATGTCATTGCGGGACTTGTATGTGGGAAGTGGTGAAAACAAGGTCCGCGAAGGTGATCTTTCTCGAACCCATGACATGCCAAGATATAAGGATGTTTGAGCTGGCGCCTGCACATCTTGCTGTGCCGCATCGAGATATAAGTATACTTAACCCTGGACTTCGCCACTCCTCTTCGCCCTATTGCCCGATGTATGCTTCTCGGCATTTTCAGAATCTGAACGTCACAATTAGATAGATAGATTTGTCATTCCCCTGTTCTAGGACCCTATTCGGCCTATGCAGGTATATATTTATTGTTATGTACAAAGGGAAACCCGAATAGGTGAAAACCCTTCCCACCCCCGACTACTCCTTGTCTAGATTAGCTTTCCCTCAGAACGTACGTAGTCCATGTTACTACCCCGTTAGCCCCCGCTCCCAGCCGGTCTCGTCGCGCTACGCCGTGTCCTCTCTTCCTGCACTGCTCCTACTAGGCGGTACTGTTCTAGCTAGCCCTTCTCTAGTATCCAGTTCGTAATGCGCCGTAGGTCCTTAACGTTGTTAAGAAGTGCCCCAATCGTCCGGTTCCTCGCCTTTGCCATCCACTCCCCCCTTCCTAGCGACCACCTCGGACAGACGAGGAGTGCGTGCCGTATATTCTAGGAGTGATAGCCGTAGGGGCAGCTAGTATTCGTGTATTCTAGAACCTTCCTCTATAATAGGTACCCCTAGAGGCCGATGTGTTCGCTTCGCAGTTGGGTTGCTATACTACTCTATGCCCTCGTAAGGCGGTAGTAGATGAGCTTCGGGGGGTGCTTAACCGCGGATTTCGTGGCTGACTATTCCTTAGGTTGTCCCGCTAGCTAAGGGCGTCTACTATGCCCTACAACCTGGTTCTTCCACCTCTCTTTCTACAATTGCTCTACAAACGATTTCTTACCCTCCTATTATGTTGCTAGCTGTTCGTCCCTTACCCGGTAGTTCGGCTCGTTTCCGGGTCGAATGCCCTTATACGCTAGTACTAATTCGCGGGCCCTTACGACTGTACTAGCGATGACCTTCTATACTAGGTACTATGCCGACTTGCCTAAGTAGGAGGTCCGTAGTCCCTAGATATATAGGTCGATCGGCGGTATAGCGGTCTCGTGCTTAAGCATCCTTATTAGTTGTTGAGAACATACAGGCCGTAGGACAAGCATGTAGGTGTGGGTGTGTCATGTGATAGATCACGTGACTAGGGTTTGCCAGCCCCTATAGGCTGGCAAACATCCGGACACCTAGCATCTACCTACACCAACACCGGCGATACTGTATGTAGATACACGCTATCCCATTGGGTCCTTCTTCGTCTTTTGTGTGATCCGCCGTCTTCCACTGCTGCGCAACTCGTACCTGTTTAACAGGTTATAAGCCCGAGTTAGCAACTCGGTGTTTCACCCTCGACAAAGTCGTATTGGAGTTATTCCTCTTCAGAACAAAAGGAAGGCAGACTGGAGGCCGCACCCGCATTGCATAGGAAGCTACAGCCGCGCTGTAGGTGCATATAAGACGTGAAAGAGCCTAGTGAGGCACTGTCAGACTCCGAGTCAGGGAGCCTGTGCCAATACCTCAGACAAGTGGGCGAGCTTACTGAGAAGAGTCGCTCTCCGGACATCGCGTTTGCATCGACTAACTGTTCATTCTGAGAGAGCCGCAGTGTCTCAGAAACCCCCTCTGCTGAGAGAGTTACGCTACAGTGTCTCAGCACCAACACGATCCTTACCGACCGACTTTCCTCCTCTTCCCGGCGGATAGCCATCCTCTCCGCTATCAACCTCGCGTTCGGTTTATCCCATTTCGATCCGATCGCGTACGACCGAATACATCCTTTTACCTGAGGGCAGCCAACCTGTCCCTCAACTTACAAAAAATGGAGAACGAGACTGGGTTCATAAGAAAGAGAGCAGCACCTCTTCTGACAAGAGAGAACCACGAAACATGGTTCAAGCTGATGAGAATACACCTGGTATCAAAGCAGGTTGACTGGGTCCTCGAAGACATCATCACGGACATTCCCGCTGTAACCCCATCTATAGCGACACCCTCTGCATCATCGGAGTCATCCCTTCCTTTGGATCAAGCGATAAGGAAGGCATCGTACAGACGGCACAATGCAACGGCCCTGTATGAGATGTACATCTGTCTGTCGACAGATGACCAAGAGATGACATACGAGATCCGGCATGCGAAGGAGTTGTGGGAATGGGCTGAAGCTAAATATAAGAGAAGACTTCTCGCTACTGGAAGAAGTTTGCTTCAGCAATACACCAATTTCGTGATGACAGAAGACCAGTCTATAGATGATGCCTGGCAGGAGCTTAGCTCAATTGCAAGGAGGGCTGTTTCAATCTCGCCTCAGTTCCAAGACATCAAGACTGAGGACAGAAAGATCCAGCAACTCTTAGCAGCTCTGCCAGACTCATTTGGCTCAATTCGCGATGCAATTGATGCCCAGGTGAATCTCTCACCACAAGACATTCTTGCAATTCTTAGGGAGAAGCAAGAATCAATGATTCATCAAGGGACAGCCATGTTTGCTAAGAAGGGTTTCCAGGGCAAGCTCACGTGCCATCTCTGCGGTGGTGACCATTTTATGAGCAAGTGCCCACACCTTTCTGCAGCTCAGCAGGCTGTTAGGAACAAGGACAAACTAGCTAGGGTTACCTACCCTGCTAAGAGACAACCGTCACCACCTCGTAGGAGGTCATCATCACCAAACCTTCGTGATGTCCTCAAGGTGATGACGGACCTTGCAAAGCAGATGAAGGAGAGCCGCAAGCCAAAGGCCTCCTCTAGTAAGCCTGCAAGGGCCCATGCGACCCAGGAAGACGCATCAGACCCTGAGATACCATCAGAAGATGATGATGTTGATGAGGTTGCCCATTCCACTGTGGAAGCCAAAGGCAAGTACCCCTCGTCCGAGTGGTTGCTTGACTCTTGTGCATCATCACATATGACTGACCAAGATTCACTATTCAGGACACTGAAGCCTCTTCAAAAGAGGAAGTGGATCAAGGTTGGGGGTGGCTATCTACAAGCTACACATATGGGAAGTGCAGTAATAGGTGGTCCTTCTGGAAAGCAAATTGTCTTAGAAAATGTCCTGTTTGTTCCTGGCCTTGGAGTTAGTCTTGTTTCGTGGAATCAGTTCAGCCAACAGTTTGCTGTCCAACCACCCAGTTTCACCCTAAAATCCTTGTCTGGTAAACCCGTTGTCCAGACCAAACTTCGAGGAGGAGTACCGTTTATCCACTCGATCTCGGAAATTCTTGAGCCACAGCATGCTGGCATACTCTCTCAAGAACGTGACGGTACCGCTATGGCTAACACTGAGTCCGAAGATCAGTGGGAGCTATGGCATAGAAGATGTGCACACCTTGGCAAGGGACTGCTAAGAAACCTGCATAGAGTCACTGACAAGAAAGATCCCATTCCTGTTCCTTCTGAACACCAGAATTGCAAGGTCTGCTCCCTTGCAAACATGAGGAAGTTCAAAGGACCTGCCACAGAGAGGAAAGGGGAGAGGCTGGCCCTCATCTCCATTGACATCTGTGGGCCTTTTCAGGGCGCAGTCTCTAGGCTAGGATACAAATATTGGCTTGAGATTGTAGACAACTTCTCTAGGAAGAAGTGGGTAATCCCTTTGAAGGCCAGGAGCGACGCTCCTGCAGCCCTACGGGATTGGAAGGTCCAGGCAGAACGGCAGTCAAGGTGCTTTCTGTCTGCGATCCGCAGTGATGGTGCAAAGGAAATTCTCGCCTTGCTAAAAGAGTGGGAGAAGGAGTTTGGCACTCAGATGGACACAACTGATGCCTACAACTCTCTTCAAAATGGACCTGTGGAAAGGTCAATTCAAGCCTCTGAGAACACAGTCCGGGCTATGCTTGAAGACTCTGGCATGCCAGTTGAGTTCTGGCCAGAAGCTTTGCAAGCACAGACTGTGATCAGAAACAGACTGCCTAATGGTCCGATCATTGATGGTATTGCTCTTTCACCAGAAGAAGCCTTTACTGGCCAAGTACCGTCAGTCGACCATTTCCGCGTCTGGGGATGCAAAGCTGTGGTCTATATAGACCCAAGAGCCCAACCTCAAGGCTTGAGGAGAGACAAGTTGATGAACCGAGGAAAAGAAGCCGTGTTTGTGGGCTACTCAGAAAACACCACAAAACAATGGCTGTTCTGGGATCCCGACATGAAAGCAATAAAAGCGTATAGTCACGTCGACTGGTTTGAGAATGAGAAGGGGGGAGATATGGATCTTGGTATCACCTTCACTAACTAGCCGAGTCGAGCGCCACAGCGCAATCCTGTTGGGAGGAAGCCCTTTGGGGCGAAATTTTCCGATAGGGGATTATCAGAGACACCGTTACGAAGGCCAGGAGAAAATATTGAGGCGGTTTCAACACTGTCGAAGGCCGATAACGGTGGATCTATACAGAACCTACCCAAGTCATCAACACCACAGCAACCGCTGTTTGTGCAACTTCCCCCTCCCCCAAAGGACATTGGGGAATACCAGAAGTTTGGAGATCAGGGTACTCCAATGAAAGAAAAAGAAGATGTCGTTCAGTTCGACCCATCCGAACACCCAGCGCCACCTCAGGTTGCAGGCAACAAGAGGTCAAGGGGGGACGGAGATGATAACTCTGAAGAGCATGAGGCTAAACACCATAAGGCTCTTATCGCCCAGATGTTCCATCTAGACCCTACAATGAGCTGGGTAGAGGAGATTCTGAACGACGTGGAAGAACATGCATTTGCTGCTGTTGGGCAGGCCATAGCCTATCAGCAGGAAGTGCCAATCCCAAAGTCCTATAAGGCAGCCGTAGGAGACCCCGAATAGGGACATATGTGGAGAGAGGCAATCGAGAACGAACTTATTGCCTTAGCAAGCAACAACACCTGGGAAGCAGTTGTACCGCCAAAGGGTGCGAATCTAATTACTTCTAGGTGGGTCTTTGATGTGAAAAGAATGATTAGTGGAGCCATTGAGAAGTTCAAGGCAAGACTAGTTGCAAGAGGGTTTTCACAGAAATATGGGGTTGACTTCGAAGAGACCTTTGCACCTACTGTTAGACATGATACTCTCCGAGTATTCATGGCAGTAGTATGTGAGAGAGATCTCGAGATGCACCTAGTGGATGTGAATAATGCTTTTACCCAAAGCAGCCTTCTTGAAGACATCTATATGATCCCACCCCCAGGAGTTGAAGCACCTCCAAACATGGTGTTCAAGGTCCTACGAAGCCTTTATGGGCTTAAGCAAGCAGCTAGAGACTGGAACAAGCTCTGTGTTGCGAAGCTAGAGAAGATTGGATTTACCCAGTCCCAGGTAGATCCATGCCTACTTATCCATACGGATAGAGACCTTATGGTCCTTACCCATGTGGATGACATACCCATTGCAGCTCCGAAGCTGTCAGATGTTCAGTGGTTTAAGGCTGAGCTTGGAAAAGTGTTTAAGATTAAAGATCTTGGTGAACCTACGAAGATCCTTAGAATGAGGATTACAAGAGACAGGTCCTAAGGCACTTTGAAGCTTGATCAAGGACACTATGTCCACGCTAACTTAGCCAAGATGAACATGGCTAGAGAGAAGGCTACGCCAACCCACTCACCTATGGAGAGCTACGAGCATTTAGTGCCTACGGCACCTATGGATGAGAGGTGCAACAAACAGGATTACTAGAGCCACAATGGTACCTGGATGTGGCCAATGACAATGACAAGGCCAGACTTAGCATTCCCCCTTGGAAGAATTAGCTCATTTGTTGCTGATCCCTCGCAGCAGCATATGAAGGCTTTGAAGAAGCTCTCCCGATACCTGCGGTCGTACCCAGACCTAGGTCTTATGTATAGAAAGGGAGGGGGCAATCTCCAGGGATACTCGGACTCTGACTACGCTATGGACAAAGTGGATAGAGTCTCAATTCTGGGATACGTGTGGTTCCTTTGTGGATCACCTGTGTCCTAGATGAGTAGGAAGCAGAAGTCTGTTACAACATCAACAATGGAAGCTGAGTTCATAGCTATGAACGCAGCCGCAAAGCAGTCACAATTTCTTGCTGCTGTCCTCAGGGAAATGGGGTGCCCAGAACTGGTAGGAAAGAGCTCTTTCCAGCCGAGTGTAAGGGCAAGCAAGGGCACTGTTGACGAGCTAAGGCCAGTCAAGCTCATGGGTGACAACCAAGCCGCTTTGACACTTGTCAAAGATGCCCATGTGCATGAAAGGTCAAAGCATATTGATGTTGCATATAACTATGTCAGACATCTCTGGTGGCAGAAGAAGATTGCAGTGGACTACTGCCATACAAAGGACATGGCTGCTGATGGGTTAACAAAGCCCCTCAATGGCTAGCAGTTCCAAAACTTTGTAAGGCAGCTCCAGCTTGCGTAAAGGGATTGTAGGAGACCATGTGGCCTGAGTGGGAGTGTTGAGAACATACAGGCCGCAGGACAAGCATGTAGGTGTGGGTGTGTCATGTGATAGATCACGTGACTAGGGTTTGCCAGCCCCTATAGGCTGGCAAACATCCGGACACCTAGCATCTACCTACACCAACACCGGCGATACTGTATGTAGATACACGCTATCCCATTGGGTCCTTCTTCGTCTTTTGTGTGATCCGCCGTCTTCCACTGCTGCGCAACTCGTACCTGTTTAACATTAGTGTCGACTTATATGCCCCGGTGACCTTCCTTAGGCATTGGTTTTAGATCTTCGCTAACGGCGCGACGAGTCCCTTTAATAGGCAGGCCCTCTCGCCTAAGGACTATACTTGGCTGCTATAGGTAAGGGCTAGCCGTATAATAGCCGTATATAGAAGTCGTAACTACCGAAAGTCCGCCCCCTATATAGACGTAGTAAGCCTCTAGTATGATGCTATATTCTGTTTAGCTTTCCGTAATATTGCCTATACGTGCTTCCTCTCGTAGCGCCGGGTCTACCTATAGTCCGAGGATCCTAAGCTGATTTGCCGGGTTAGTCGTGTGCCCCTATATCTAGATAGAAGCTTGTATATTATAAAACCGTGGCCGGCGCGTAAAGTGTATCAGATTGTACTTTTCTAGGGCAAACCGAGCCCTATGCCTCCTAGCCTAGTCCTCGTAGATCTTATGCTTCTCTTCTAGTAGCCTACAGTTCTCCTTAGTCGAGGGCGACTACGCTAGGATGTTCGTGTCGTCCACGAAGCCGCTCGTAGCGGTGTTCTAGGATTCTAGGGCTGGGAGTAGCGTCGCTATAAAGAAGAGGAACAGGATAGGTACTAGCGTTAAGCCTTACGGGATTCTAGTATAGACTGCTTAAAATGGGCTTTTGTACTAACCGACTAGGATCGACGTGCTACGGTTTTAGAGGTAGGACCGTACGAAGTTGACAAGCCACTTAGGGAGTCCTTTCGACCTTAGGATATAGAGTAGCCGCGGGTGTAATACGTAGTCGAAGGCTCCCGATATGTCTAGACTAAGTAAGGATGCCACCTTGTCCCTATTCCTATACTAGATAGCCTTTACCTAAGAGGTGATGAGTTCTATCGCGGATAGCGTCGACCGCTATAGGCGCGCACCTATCTAGGTGTCCGGGAGTAGGGAGTACCCCTCTGCCGCCTCGGAGAGTCTCGTTATAACCAGCTTCTTAAGCGCCTTCCTAAGAGTGTTAAGGAGCGCAATTAGGCGGTACGACTTCACCTACGTATAGTCTTCCTTTTACGGCTTACGTAGGACTACTCTCGTCGATTGTTTAAATGCCGTTAGGTAGTGTCCGGTCTGTAGGCAGGCGTTGAAGATCGCTGCGACTACTAGGGCTAGTTGATCTCTACACTTCTTTAGTAGTTCGTTTGGGATCGTATCCGGCCCCGGGGCTTTCTTCGCCGGTAACTTCCTAAGCATAGCGGCAACTTCTCCCTCGGACACATTCTGTTGGACCGCGATGCTAGGGGCTAGGGGAGTAGAGCTGTTTATGTCGCTTAGATTAGCCTCGACTGGGGGCGGGAAGAACTTGCTAGCTAGTAGACGCGCCTTGGCCTCGGGGTCGCTAACCGGGCCACTAGGCGATTGTAGCGCTAGGATAGAGAAGGAGGGGCCCTGTGTAGGGTCCTGTCGGGCCCATTTCGCTAGCTTCCACATCCTCGCTAGCTTGTCGGCGATTTCTTCTACTGTAGCTCTCTAGCCGACTGCTTTCTCCCTCGGTATCGTAGCTTTCTTCTGTTGGCATGCCTCCCTGTATACGTTCCAGGCCTCCTCGCTATGGCTGCTCGTCCACACCCGGCGGGCTCTCCTTGCTTCTCTTACTGTCGCAGTGCACTTCGGCGTCCAGTATGGTTTGGACCATGTCGTTGGTTAGGCAAGCGGAACGTGAAGTGAGGTCGCTTTTCTTATTTCGTCTGTTAACCCTTGGACTGCCTCGTCTATCTCGTCTTTACTATTGTATTGCTGCTGCGCGATCTGGACCAGCCTCTCGGAGTCGTCGAGGTATGCCTGGATGTTGGCCCAGTGGGCCTTTCCCCAGTTTGGCTTAGGGGTTCTTGCTGGTGTGCATTGTATCTGTGTCGCAATGGAGGTCCTGACTGGCATGTGGTCTGACGACGCCTCGAGTTCATGTTCGATCCCACAGTAGGTTACCATGTGGTAGTGGCTATCTGAGATCCAGGAGAGGTCGATCGTGCCTTGGAGTCCCCCTCTCTTCCAGGTGCCCAGGTCCTTCGGGGTATTGAGGGCAATTGCGTTGCTCGCCATCAAGTCGATTACTTCGTCGGCTATGGGGTGCGGCTGCATAAGGCTTTCCCAGGAAGGGTGGTGTATGTTGAAGTCTCCTACTACGATGTGGCAGCCTTGTCTCTTGAGCGCACTGTCCAGGTGTCTACAGACCCCAAGGTCGCGGCTGGACCTCGAGGCTGGCGGTTGCATATATATGTTGTGTATCCAAGTGCTACCCACGTGGAGGGAGGTAATATCTCCCCCGCCTTCTTCGTCTGCGTAGTACACTACCTCCCATTCGGATTCTAGTATGTCCTTGCTGACATAGAAGCACGTACGGGGTCTGCCGTCGCTTCGTAGGCATGTCGTGTAGCCTGGTGACTTGCAGGTCGTTGGTCTCTTATAGTGCGGGTTAATCCATGGCTCCTGGATTGCTAGGACGTGGTAGACGTGCGGGTCCGCCTCGTGTAGGAAATGGTTCTGCACTATATCCTTGCTATGGTTGACGTTGTACTGGATGAACGTCACAATTAATGATCGGCAGATGCACCTACCATCAGAAATCATCGACAACATCGTGTTCTGGGTAACTGACGATAGCCAACTTCGCAATGTCAGGCTAGTCAACACGATCTTCAACCGCTGTGCGATACAACAGCTGAGCAACTCGCACACTACACCATCCGAGCTCTTCCTCCTGCCCGCTGGGAGATCTGGTTACTCCGACGAGCCTTGGCCCTACTTCTTGAGCACTCGAACACGTGTGCGCGGGGACTTTGCTATCTGGACCTGGCTGTGCATACCTCAAGATATCAAGCTAGAGGATACATCTACGCCAGAAGGCAGTCGCTTTAAGGACCTTTTATCTGCGACTCGGACAGCAAAGTACAATGACGATTCCAGTGATGGGTATGATGCATCCTACAAGGAGCCTCATGTGATGGAAAGTACATATTGGGGCCGCACGATCGAAGCGCCTTGTCATGTCTGGATTCTGCATCGTACGTAAGGGCGTTCGTCGTCTGTGGCCTCCGCTGATAGCGTTCCAGAGTTCGACGACGAGGAACCATGGGACTATTACCGCGCCTCAACCTTCGCCAAGGACATCAGAGACTTTCTCGAGGCTCTAGCTCCAGGATGCGTCGAGACCTCCCGTTGTGGACGCATGAGCATTCACCGTCCTACTTGGTGCTCAAGATCCCTTCCTGGGTTTGAAGGTTATCATGAAGTCAGAACACATCATTTCGCTACAGACATGCCACGCGAGCAACGGACAGCCCTGAACCAAGGCTTACATCACAATCCACGTCGACAGATTAATACCCGGGTTCAACCGACAGAGCCCATCCCTTGGCCTGGGCACAAGGAATGGTGCTGGTTGCCGGGCTTCCGTGTATTTGAGGGCAGGCGCACAGTAGCTTTGCGGGTCATCATCAATTGGAGAACTCCTGAGATCGAAGCGAAGTACAAAGAGATGCATTCCGAATTACAACGACGAGTCGTGCCTTGTAAGGATGATCGACCTCATGATTTACAGCTACTGCAAGCTCTTGAAGATGCAGGGCCACTCGGATGCGAGTCTTATCATTGCCACTTCGGTCGACAGGCGCTTTAGTTCCACCGCCACGAGAGGCCACCCGATCGATATTGATTAGACTTGCAGTGTCTGAGATTGCCATTGAGTACACGGGCAACGCTTACGGTCAAAGCTCATACATATCTCCATTGCATTATACCACTCCTATGCAATTACAAGAGCTCACCCTCTAACGAGGGTGCTTTTCTCTTCCCGGGACTCTCGCAGCGAACACACAAGCTTTGGCTGCAGCTCACGGCAAGCCGCGCCAAAACGTAAAAGAACGAGCTCCCCACCGACGCTATCTTGGTCTACAGCCTGGAGGTTCTCAGCATACGAACAGATTCAGGCAAGGAGATCCGGCTTGCCCGGTTTGCCTGGCTGAGCGAAGACGTGTAAGAGTCTCTTGTCGTAGCCTTCGGCTGCACACTGTACCTGACCATCTCTCATCTGGGTTCCGCATTTCACTTACAGCCAGAGCACAGGCAACCTCATAGCACGCCCTGCTGAATCTGTACCAGCGTAGTCATAGACCTAGGTAATATGGCCCAGATGCCCGCGTGATTCGCTCGGAATTGTCCACCGATGAAGCACCAACCTGCGCTTCAAGTTACAACCTGGGATTTCTCGAGGCCCGCAGAGCGCTGACGTACAACTTGCCACGTACAGATCCTCTCCAAGCCCCTCAAACCTCAAAACGCATCATACCACTCCCGTCGCTCCCTCCGCCACTCCATCAGCCTCCTAATATTCTCCCTCATCGCCTCGACGAACTCCCGATGGCTCTCATCACCAACACTCTTCCACTTCTCAATCCTCACAACCTCCTCGACACCCACAGTCCTCCCACCAACGGCATCCCTCCCATTCTCAGCCAGAGCCTTCAGCAACGGCTCAAGTGCATACGTCAGAGCATACGACCACGCCCCCCCCTCTCTGGCCAGAGATCTCGAAGCTCTTAAGATCTTTAGCCGCCCCAAGGATCTCGCAAGTCCGCTCCAGACCGACGAGACTCGTGATGTAGAGACTGATGTGGCGGATGTACTTGATGGAGCTAGGAAAATGGGAGAGGATGGATGGGACGTCGAGGGTACTGCCGTGGTTGAAGGAGAAGGTGTTGTTGCCGTACAGGATTGGTGTGGCTTCGGAGTTGATTTGGTGGCATGTGAGGAGGATCTCGGGGTGGAGGTGCGCTTTTGGGGTCTTTTTGCTGGATTTTAGGGTGAGGTGCTTGCGCTGCTTGTCTTCGTAGCCGAGCTGCAGGGGGTTCTCGTCCTCGAGGAGTAGGGAGTAGATTCGATTTCGGAGTTCAGCGGGTAGATCCAGAAACCTGGAGGCTGGGTCCCGGGTTTCGGTAGCGAACTTTGAGGTGTGAGCGAGGAGCGAATTCTTGCTGCGCAGACAGCGAGTGGGCGGTTCCTCCTCGATTGCTGACTCGACCAGCTCCTCAGGCTCGGGAGATCCGCCGGCAAATGTGTCCGTGTTGTCGAGCAGGTAGCGTTTGCTGCGAAGACGGCGAGTTGGAGGCATCTTTCAGATTGGGTTGTGGTGTCAGGGGAATTGGGACGGCAACCTAGGCAACAGTCGCGTTTGTAGGGAGTGGAAGCAAGCTTCACACCAACAGGATGTTGTCGGTCTTTCGAATGTGACGCGCGCGAGATAGTGGCAGTGCAGGAATGAAAGTCGCGGGTATTTCTGCACTAGCGCCTGACACATGACGCTCGGACTCTGGCATTCACGGGAAGCATTCACTTACAGTCGGCATGAGTTTTGACGGTGTATACAGTCGACTGGAAGATCAAATCCATATTATCACCGGCACGGGCTCGCCGGTATGTTTACAGACTTGAGTCTGGAATGAGAAGGCCTCCCAGGAGCGACTTCCTGATATTTATGCTGGCACTTAAGTCGCGACTCTGTAGAACAACGGCATAGTCGACATCAATACATCTATCACCCCTCCACGTAGCCCTGAGACACTGAGACAGCGTTTCTTGGTCTCGTCTCTTTGATGCCCATGCCACATGTCAAATCAATCCGGGAGTCAGCCACCTGAAGCTTGCTGCACCTAACCAATCCTCCCTTAAAAGCGCGTCTCATACCCCTGAAGTAGGCTATCAGCAGCAGCAGCAGCGGCAGCGGCACGCAGAACTTGAAAAAGTGTGACATACATCGATTCCCGGTCCCATTGCACCTCCCACAGACTCGAAAGACATAACAGCCGCCGTTACATGTATTGCACTTGAAGCTTCCGCTAGCCGTATTGATCGAGCCTCGTCCAGAGCAGCTGTAGCAACGCTGTCGGTATCGACCGTTGCCTTTACAGCTCATACAGTTGCGTTGTTGAGGCATGATGATGATGATAATCTCGTGAGATAATGTCGCGACGTGATACAGATCACGTTGGTCCCAGATGGCGGGTGGTTGAGGAATAGGAATGATGAGGTATCGATTGCGCAGAGGATGCTCAAACCCCTTTATGCCTTTCTGCAGGCTGGCCTCTGTGTTGGTTCGTTCTGCCGACCTTCGTGTTTTTGGCTTGGCAGCTACGTGAAGGTTCGCCAGTGGTCGTACACGGTTGCGAATACGGCAAGATGTAAGCAACTTGCATGAGACACTGGGGTCTGTACGTTGGAGCTTCTTCGCGTGGAACTGTATGCCAAGAACTCCGGTCAAGCATCCTGGCCGACGGGCAGCTGAAAGGTGAGGCTGCACTGTTGCACAGCGTCAAGTCGGCGTATGGTGAGTGGAATGTGTTTCAACACTGCGCGAGCACTTCAATGATCATCTCACACTCCCCCTACCCCTTCCTGCACCCCTAGCAATCCCACTCCCCGCTCTCGGTATCCCACCACCTCGCCCTCCCCGCCCGCTCGTCCCTCTCGCAATACCACTTCCTGCCGCTCGTCCTCTCACAGCAGCGCCTCTCGCCTGGGCTTGAGCCATAGCCTCCCTGTGCCTTGATGTCGCGGTAGACGAAGGCGCGGAGCTGAACTTGCTGCTCGCCGGCTTCTTGGCAGTCTCCGGCGGGTTCTCGATAAAGCTCGTATCTGTCGTCAGGAAAGTCGCTTCTGCATCTCGATCGGGGGGTCGTGTCTGCTTTGGGAAGGGAGAATTTCGGAGTTGGTCTGCGGCGTGGTCTTGATGTCGTTGAAAGGATTGGGGGATGGGTGCCTGAAGAGTCATTCGATTGGGTCTTGACGATGGAAAGGGGTGGGGCGTACCTCAGGAAAGTCCACACAGAAGGCACTCATGTTCATGCCGTACAGAAACGCGCCAAAGTTCTCGTTGAAGCGTCCAATGCTCTCATGGAGCAATTGCAAGTGCATCATGTTCGCTTCGAGATCTGCCATTGCATCGCTGAACTCGCCGAATGCGGGCTCCAACACTGCGAGAGGAAAGTCATTGCCACCGATACTTGCGCCAGCTGTTGGAGTAGACTGTGATGCTCGGAGACTCGTTCGTGATGGTGGTCTGAGGGGTGTCGTTGGTCGCGAAGGGATTGCGCCGGATCGTGTGCGGGAGTGAGAAGTGCTTCGTTGGTGACTGTCGTTTGACGCTGGAGTGGTTGACGTCGCCATGTTTGCCTACAGTAACATCCGATCTCCTTCTCTTGATCTGATGCTATTGTGGATCTTCCTCCAACGCGTGCCGCGACTTCTGTTGACTCTGTGCCAAGGATTGGCCCCACCTCGGTCCTGCCGCATTGATGACGATTCGGCGGCGGCAGGAACATCCGGATGAGATGATGAAAGATGGAAGGAGTTGAGCCATATCAGCACAAACAATTCTACTTACATCTACATGTCCGCGCCTGCCGTGAGGATCTTTTCGAAGCGCGTCGTGCACTGCACCCTACCCCAGCGACCATTGCTTCGGACTCGCGGCCCACCACTTCGGGCACACTGCCAGAAAGGCCTCTACCATACTGACCAGCGAGGTCCACCACGACTGCCGCGCGTAACACGTGGAAACAGCCCAAAGCGCTCGGCGATCGGCCCTCGGACCTTCCTGATCGCAGCTGTCGTCTCTTTCGCAGTCGCATATGGTACGCTAAGCTGGAACACTAGCAAGGACGACAGGCAGCAAGATACAGAAGAGCTCCAGTCAATCGCGCTCAGTGCGCAGGACATCCTCAGCCTCGATCTTGTCATGGCGCCACAACAATTACCCGGCAGACCCGGGAACCTGACTCCAGACCAGGAAGCAAAGCTGAAAGAGATGTGGGCGCAAACACTGGATCTCTTTGGCGTGTCAGACGAGCACGAACACACAAATGGAGTGGCCCCGTCTTCAGCATCCATCTCCAATGACAGCCCGGAAAAGAAGAAGAAAAAAGGTCTGATGGGCAGGTTCAAGAAAGACAAAGCAGACAAGGATGGCGATGCGGCTGTGGGTGGGGTCGACAATGACAAGCACGGCCAGGTGAAGGAGTATGAGCAGGCCCTGTCGAGCATGACACCTGAGTACATACGGGAGGCATTCTGGGGGATGTCCAAGCATGACCACCCTGATGCGTTACTGCTGCGCTTCCTGCGAGCGCGGAAGTGGGACGTGCATGCGGCGCAGGTTATGGCGCTTTCCACCTTACATTGGAGGCTGAAGGATATGCATGTGGATGATGATATCATGATCAAGGGCGAGGAGGGTGCTTTCAAGGAGTCAAAGAGCTCCAATGCTGCAGAGAAGAAGGAAGGCGAAGACTTCTTGGCACAACTCCGACTGGGCAAGTCGTTCTTGCATGGTCTGGACAAGGATGGCAGGCCTTGTTGCTACGTACGAGTACGACTACATCACGGCGGCGAACAGAGCGAGAAGGCCTTGGAACGGTTCACAGTATACACGATAGAAACAGCCCGAATGATGCTGCGGCCCCCAATCGATACGGCTACGGTTGTGTTCGACATGACTGGGTTTAGCATGGCAAACATGGACTACACCCCCGTCAAGTTCATGATCAAGTGCTTCGAAGCGAATTACCCAGAGTCCCTCGGCAGTGTCCTGGTCTACAAATCACCTTGGATCTTCTCGGGCATCTGGAAGATCATTAAGGGCTGGCTCGACCCGGTCGTGGCAGGAAAGGTACATTTCGTCAGCAACGTGCAGGAGCTTGAAGCATTTGTCCCGCGGACACAGATACCCAAGGAGCTGGACGGTGATGAGGCTTGGCAGTGGTCGTATGTGGAGCCGACAGAGGGCGAGAATGCGATTATGGAGAAGACGCAAGAACGGGATCAAATACTTTCCGAACGCAAAGAGCTTGTCGAGAGCTACGAAAGCGAGACGTTGGCGTGGGTCAACGGCGAGAGTGGAGAGGGTAGACATCGCATCGCGCAGCGGATGGCAGAGGTATGTACAATCCCACACAATCCTCACTTATCATCAGTCACTAACTCGTGATAGAACTACTGGAAGCTCGATCCCTACATCAGGGCACGATCGCAGTACGACCGCACAGGCGAGATTGGACAGGACGGTAGAGGAACACTGAACTTTTACCCAAAAGCAGCAGCGGCTACAGCAGGATCAAACGATGATCTCGATTAAAATTAGAGGAGCGGGCCTGTCGATAGCAAGGTCTATGTGCTCTCCTCGTATCAGAGAGGATGGAGCTTTTGATACAATGTAGTGTACAGTGCCTTGCGCGCACTAATTGAAGCATTCTAAGCATACTTTTGATCTTTGAGCAGTCTGACGACTTATCCGATCCCCTTCGTAGCCAACATATTCTAGAAGGAACCTGCCGGGGAAAGACACAACGACGGAATCGAGAATTCACTGCTACGATTGTTGACCAGCAAGCAATGGCAGCGATGCACTGCTGTATATGAATCTTCTCCGTGCATCACCAACGCAACGCGCCCTACACTCTCCTAGGAGGTCCATATTCCCGCCGCTGCTTCCTCATCCCCCTCACAACTTCTATCTCGCCACTCGGCTGCACCCGGGATTGGTAATACTTAACAGGCCGCCTCGCCTCGCGTCCCTCCCCAATCCACTCCTTCCGAACCTCCGACGACTCTGCAAATTCAAAGTCAAAGTCGATGGAAATTTCCCCCTCCCAGAGGTTACTATATCTCACTGTATCAAGGTTGGGGGTAATGATATCGAAGAAGGGGCGGAAGGTGTCGGTCGCGGCTATGGAGGTGTTGTCCAGCTCTACGGATCGCAGGGGAGATTTCGCGGCGAGGACGAGGAGGGGTGCTTGGGATGTGTGGATTCCTCGCAGGGAGATGGAGTGGAGGGTTGGGAGAGGGCATTGCTGCGCGATGTGGGCGAGGAAGTTTTGCTGCGCTGTCAATGGCGCGGTGGGTTTGGTTTTGTAGGTTAGGGTGTACCAGTGGAGGCCTAGGTGTTGTAGCGCTGGGCAGAGGGTCACGAAGTCGCATAAAGTGTTGCAGTAGCCTTGACTCTTCTCCACGGACGGCTTGCTGCTGTCATCAAGTCCATTATTCTCGAGTCTTTTTTCCAGTGCGTCTTCAAGGCTGTCATCGGAGGAATCATCAAGGCTATCATCAAGCACATCCCCAACACTATGCGAAAGACTCAAATCCAGCCTCCTAACACTCCTAAAGCATCTTGGCGAAGACACATCAGTCGGGCAAAACTTGTCAACCCCAATACTCCCAAAAGACCCCGTGAAAGCGTCAAGCTCCTCAATACCCAACCCACTCACAGCAAGCGAGCGCATCAGCACCTTCCACCCCCCCAGCGACTACCTCCCACGCTCGTTCCCAGTCCCGCAGCTCGCCGGTATCCTGTAAGCGAATCGACAACCGCTGCAAGCACCCTTCAGCCAAATGCTTTCGAAGCGTACAGAGGAGAGCGGTGACGGCTTGTTCGATGGCGATAGTGGCCAGGTCGGTGGGATTCATGGGCTCATCCTCAGTGAGGCGGAAATCGAGGTGTTGTAGCTTACGGGCGTGCCCGCTCTGAGTAAGGCTGGCACTGAGGCGTTGCAAGGATGAAGTGTTGCTGAAAGACTTGATTTTCCTTTCGAAGTGCTTTATGAAACTCTTCTGCGAGGCGGCGCTGCGCACACGTCGAGATGTCAGGCGGAGGGACAGGAGGTCTGCTAGATCTAGGTGCTCGGATATTCGTTCACTGATCTCGGTGGGGATGTGGTCTAGGGCGGGAGTTGAGGCCATGGTGGAGTGATTACCTTGGCCGTGGGGTGAAGAGTGAATAGAAAGTCCAAACAGAAAGCTGAGTCCGAGGGTCCAGCGCTACCTTTGTTAGTGGAAGCTGGGGTACAGGAGATCTACATCAGAGCAATGTTGTCTGCTTAGCCAGCAGCGAAGCTGTCTGTCTCCATCTATGCTCCCTTACTACAGGCTATGTAGCGATGCATCTGATCATATCCTCGTCGAGCTGCTGAAGCCATGACAAGCCCGTAAGCTGTCCTCGTCGTTACTGATAGCGTATCTGTCGTTCAGTCCTTCTCACCAAAGTCACCATGCCCGGTACTGTTCGCATGCTGCACCGCCCATGCCTGCCCATTGCCACTTTCGCCACATTGCTTGCACTTCAAAGCGAATCCATGGGTATCTGTAAAGTAATGCTGGCTTTGCAGTCCTCTGCATAGCTCCAAAGCTCCTGCTAACGCCCCGCCATCAATCTCCTCACCGTCCATCCGCACCACATCGAACACCTTCCGGTCGAATTCAGGCTCTGCGCCGCTGAAAGGTGTCACTGCGCAAACGTCGTAGTGGATGCCCGAGTAGACCAGGATGCATCGTGTTGGCTTTCCTTCGTTGAAGCGATCAACCCGACAATCTTGGACGTTGACGCTGCAGATTTCGAGGTCGAAGTGTTGGCTTAGGATTGACAATTCGATGCCACCACCCCAGCTATCTTCGCGTTGTATCCATCGGCAGTATTCCTCGGGTTTCTTCTCAAGCATGCCTTCTGTGTAGAGATCTGGTTGTGCTTGTATTGTTTGTGCCACGACAGAGCGAAGTTCGGTCATGCCGTCCAATGCAGAGCCGAGGACTGCTGATGATAGTGCTCGGAACATGCACGAGTTGTCATCGGGCATGACTCGTAACACCATGACGCCATCCAGGTTCGGAACAGGTACTTCGGGAGGTTCACTTTCCATTTGCGGTTTCTTCTTTCTCGTGAGGTTGAGGGGCTTGTCTGAGAAGTGACCTGGTTTGTGTGATGGCGTCGAAGTTTGTTGGTGGGAGGGCAATGTCTTGACGGTTTCAGGAGCTCGTGTTGTGTTTTCCCGAGGGCTTGAAAGCTTTGCTTGTACGTTGCGAGGCGCTACTGTGAATTGTTCACCATTGAGCTTGTGTGGGATATCGGCAAGCTTAGTGTCGCCACCGATCGACTCGGTGTTGAATGATTGTGGCGGGAATCCATATTTGAGGTCAAAATCTGCGACACCTGTCTTTTCCGATATTTGCTGACAGAGCTCACTCCAAGTTGCTTGTCCGTCTATGCTGATTGTCGCCTGTCCTTCCGGGCCACGGACTCGTAGCCGGATCGCACCAGTCATGGTTGGTGGATGCAATTCAGGTGCAGTAGGCTTTCGAAGATGCTGATGGACAAAGTTGATGCTCAAGTTGTCCAAGCCGTAGCTTGATGTGGCAAGATCGTTGCTGAGCCCTTCGAGAGGGAGTCGTTCCGGAGGTGCTGTGGAGGGGTCTGTCTCAGCGCGTGTGCTGTTTTCCGAACGATCCAAGCTTTTGTGAAGTTGTTTGTCTTTACAAAATGACCTTGGCAGATGGTGTTAAGTGTTGTGTGTTCCACAAGACGAGGTGTAAGCTGTCGAAGTCGGGAGAAGTGAATAGGCGAAACATAGCACGTGCCAGTCGCGCTAGCTATATAAGGCGCGGGCCGATCTGCAAGGCACTGCAAGGGTCTCACGACCGGGAAAGTGGCATCGAGCGCGTCGTTGTAGCTGTCGCATCCGAGAGCTGTCAACACACTGCCATTGCACGAAGCGCCATACCATACTCCCGCGATCATGCCGCCCAAGGATCGCGAGCCCAGTTCGACGCCGGTGCCCACGACGGAGCCAAAGAACGATGGCTCTCAACTCCCCAAGGCGGAATGGGACGCGATGTCGAAGGTGCTCAATGCCATCTACGACCACCGCACCGAAGATGGCTTCGACCCGTCCAAGCTGTTCCACCGCAAAGTCAACAAGCGCGTCATTCCGGAGTACTACGATACGATCAAGGAGCCCATGGCGTTGTCCACCCTCAAGCAAAAGATCCACCAGAAAACATACAACTCGTTCAAGGAGTTTGTACGCGACTTTGCACTGATCCCCTACAATGCGCAAGTCTTCAATGTGCCGGAGAGTGGTGCATTCCAGGACGCGCTTGTCATCAAGGAGCAGATCGAGAAACAGCTGCAGCTGCTGGTCAAGGACGGCATCATCACGCAGGAAGTCGCAACGCTGCCAGATTTGGGAGAGATCCCCACATATACGCCCGCGCCGATTGAGGAGGCTGCAGAAGGTGAGGCGGAGGACGACGAAGAGTCAGATGAAGAGGGCGAGGGCGAGGATGAAGAAGACGGAGATGAGGATGACGACGGCAGGAAGAAGAAACGACGCGGCGCACGGAGTGGCGCATCGATAGCCAAGCGAGATGCTGCAGCTGCGGACGATGATGAAGATGGTGGAAAGCGCGCAAGAGGTCGACCACCGAAGCTGTTGACACCGATGGAGGCTCGCATGCAGACAATACTGAAGGGCATCAGGAAACCCAAGAATAACCGCGGCCAGCTCATGATCAAGCACTTTGATCGACTGCCGGACAAAGTTACACTGCCCGACTACTACGTGGAGATCAAGAATCCGATAGCGTACGAGCAGCTGAAGCGCAAAGTGAAGAGGAAGAAGTACAAGACGTTGGAAGAGTTCATGGCCGACGTCAACCTCATGTTCAACAATGCGAAACAATACAACAAAGACGACTCGCCCATCTACAAAGAGGCTGCTGCATTGCAGGTCGAGGCGGGCAAGTTATACGACACAGAAATCAAGAAGCCGGATGAGTCGTTCGCAGATGAGGAAGGCAAGATACTACTACCCAACGGCATACTCCACAACGGCGAGCTGTACAAGGTGGGCGACTGGATACACATTCAGAACATTAACGACTTGACCAAGCCGGTGCCAGCGCAAATCTATCGAACGTACAAGGACAAGGATGGCTCTAGTCAGGTCAATGTGTGCTGGTACTACCGCCCTGAGCAGACTGTACATCGACACGACAAGCACTTCTTTCCGAACGAAGTTGTCAAGACCGGGCGGTATAGGGATCACCCGATCGAGGCAGTCGAGGGCAAATGCTTCATCATGTTCTACACGCGCTACTTCAAGGGTCGCCCACGGAGCTTGCCGGAAGGAACCGAGATTTATGTCTGTCAGTCGCGATACAACGAGTCCGCTCACCAGTTCAACACCATCAAGACGTGGGCGAGCTGCCTTCCGGACGAAGTTCGAGACCGCGACTACGAGATGGACTTGTTCGACCACCCTCGCAAGATGAAGAAGTTCCCGTCGCCAATTGCCTATTTACTGAAAGATGAACAGACAGAGACCGACGAGTTGCCCAAAGTGCAGTGGGGCACGGACGGTGCACCGCCAAAAATTGGCGCAGTTCACAAGCGACCACGGAACGAGAAAGACTCTCCGCCACCAGAGCCAACACCTCCTCCGCCACCAAAAATGCCAACACCACCTCCACGCCAGCAAGCGCCAACACCACAGACTTACACGCCCGCTCTCGCACAGCAGCAACAGACTCGGCCACAGCCGACGACCGCCACCCCATCATTTCCCAATTTCACACATCCGCGCCCGCACTTATATCAACAGTTTTCAGGCGCTAGCGCAGCACCTTCACCTGCGCCGGCAGCAGGTGCGGCAGCTGCCGCTCTGAACCGGACAACATCCTTACAGTCACTCTACCAACAGCCATCGACACCACAGCAGAATCAAGCAGTAGCGCCACAGCGAACAATGCCGCCCACTCAGACAAGCTATGGTCAGGCGTCCACACCTGCTGCGCCACCGAATCCTGCTGCATTTCCACCTCGACCACCAACCGCAAACTATCGGGACCCTCCGCCCATCGAGGTGTACACCCTGCCAGACGCTGCCAACCTCTCGATACCCAATGAGATTCGAGAACAGTACCAGCGAGATGAGTTTGGCCGTGTCTTGTTCTTCACGACTCCACCAGTGAGTGCAGATCAGACTGGTGCCGTTCGAGGTCACAGTGTGCGGTACCTCGCGGAGAAGGCTCGTCGACAAGAAATGATCAACAAGAAGCGCAAAGAGCGCGAAGCTGAGAAGGAGGCCGAGGAGCAGAACGCGAAGAAAGCTCGACTCGAGGCCGAGCAGAAGACTTTTGCAGAGATCGAGGAGCTCAAGAAAAAGGCACTCGACGTACTCGACAAGCAACTCGCCACAGCTGTCGCGAGCGAGCTCACTGACCAGGATCTCGAGGCCTTGACCGAAGCGCAGAAGGCGACGCTTGAGCGGAACCAGCTGGTGCTGGAGCATGAGAAGCAGAGGAAGAATATGAGGAGCATTACTCTGGGCAGCACGTTCTTTGCGGATGACTGGGACTCTAGGCTAGTCCAGTGAGGAAGCGAGGTGCGAGCGCGTGGAGGACTCGACCAAGCATGTACTATAGTATCCGATGGTAACCATGGTTGCTGAGAGCATAATGACAGAGACTATGTATCATACTACCCCTACTTCGGCGGTACAACAGGCAGAACCGCCTAATTCTCATGTCCACCTCCAAAGTGCAAGTTGTTAACACCCGCAAAAACCTCCTCACTCCTATCCACAGCACTGCCATGCTGGAAGATCCCACTCCCCTGCATATCTCCACTTGCCACCTCAAAGACCAATTTCCCCCCTTCCTCGACGATCACATTCGTCGGCCACACTTCCACATCAACCTCATACACCACATCGCTCTTCACCTCCTGCACATCACTACTCCTATACTCCCGATGCGGCAAGTATTCCTTATGACGAGGGTCCGTCTCATCGACCTTGCGAAGACTAGCACGTAACCATCCTTTCGTCAAAGGTACTGGATCGCCGGCTGTGCCGGTGTAGAAGACCTCATTGCCTTGAGGTGAGATGTGGCGGAGCGTTAGGAAGATGTCGATGTCGAACCGTGGTGAGGAGTCAGGGGACGTAGGTGAGCAGGAGATGGAGAGGTGAGCGGTGATGTGGCCGGTGATTTCGGTCTCGGAGGTGAAAGGGGCTGTTGTGAATTGGACGGTTTGAGGGGAGTCGAGGGTGCCGAGGGCTTTGTAGGAGAGGTTTGCGGGGTTGGTGGGGGTTGGTGGGGTGGGTGAGAGGGTTTGGTTGGGGTTGAGGTGGTAGCGGGTGTATTGTGTTCGGGCGATGGGCCATTCGTTCTCGGTGCGGCGTGGGTAGCCTTTTTCTGCTTGGGCGTTGTTGAAGCCTACATCTCCTTTGCGGAGGACGAGATTGATGGGTGGGAGTTTGCCTTTTTGAGACCAGCCTACGCGGTCGTCGTTTTTGAGGAAGGCGTCGAGGAAGGACTTTTGGAGGGCGACTTCTTCTTCGTAGTAGAAGGGGAGGTCGTGGCGGCCGGTGATGAAGCGGAGGTACTTCAAGTCACTGCCAGCGTTGAGGTAGCCTTGAACGTTACCACGTAGATGCAGGAGAATGCCGCCCCAGTTCGCCACGGAGAGGAGTGGGACTTTGATGTCAGCAAGGTCGAATTCTTTGCTGGCGTAGTAGTCCTCGTCTCGGAAGCGGCTCTTCTCGTTGTCGATGGTTTGATTCTGGCGGTTCTTCGCACGCTCTTCCTCGCTCAGATCACCCTCGATCGTGTCCGGTCCCCAGTTCGCCGCCTTCCTGCCTGGCCGCCCATAATGATTACTCACAACCTGTCTATTCCACCAAAACTTAATGAACGCATCACTCAGGATCCCACCATGTCGACACCGATCACGGTAGTAATCACTCATGCCCTCCCAGGGTATGATACAAGATAGACCCTTCGGTTGTCTCGCAGCCACACGCCACTGGGTTCCAGCATAGTACGAGATTCCCAGAAGACCGACTTTACCAGACGACCAAGATTGCTCGGCACACCATTCTACCACTTCGAAGAAAGCTTCAGAAGTCCCCTTAGACATTGTGTCCAGGAAGCCGGGACTTTGACCCGTACCGCGCTCATCTGCGCGGACCACGGCGTAGCCTTGAGAAGTCCAGTAGGCTGGGTCTGGGGTCTCCCATGCCGAGTGCTCGGACTTTTGTTGGGGGTTGACTTCGCTGAAGGATTTGGGGTGGAAGCTGAGAGAGCATCAGTCGAGGCCTTCATTGGAATCAATCTGCAACTCACTCTGAGTATGGAATGTCCTTGCCATAAGGTCCATATGTCACCAAGACTGGTACCTTCTCATCTGTCTTTGGCCTGTAGACATTGACACGCACCAAGCCATCCGAGGACTTCAGTGTGACAGTGGCATTCTGCTCGAAGACGTAGGGGAAGGAGTTCGTATTGACAGTGTGTATGTCTTGGATTTTGTTAGGCATGTTGAAGAGGATCTGGACAAAAGACAATGGGTTGGGGAGAACGTTGCACAGGAAGAAGTGTTACGACGAAGGGGTTTTGTGACAGCACGACCCAGCACGCGTAAGACTAGTGCTCATCATCACGGCTGTCGCCATCTTGCCTGGCCGAGCTGCATGATGGCTCGGCATCTGTTGATGGTTGATGTGGATGTTGCGATGGAAGGTGGAGTCGTGTTGAAGCTGGCCCTGAGCTCCTTCCGGTGGCGGGGACGCGACAGTTTCGCGATGGCTTGGCACATCTCATGGTCGAGCAGCAAGATCATGTAGAACGGCGAGTGAGGGTGAAAGATGCGGTTCTGGTGGTGATCGTCACAGTGTATCAAGGAAAGAAGTACCAACCCCTATCTCAATGAGCAGCAACAGCCCAGCCCCCACACCCACCCCAGCCCCCAATCGTAAACTGACTATTACACATATTCGTCAACTCCCACGTCTCCGCCCTCAACACCCCTCCCTCCTCCCCCTCGTCCTCCCAATCCCCCGCCGCGCCCGCCACAAAGCACGCCGCCATGAAATGATCATCCGTCGCATGCGCATCCCTATACCTCGGATGCTTCATCAACCTCGTCACCGCCCTCCTCAACGCAGGCCCGCGATTATTACTCACACAATCCTCCACACTCTGTCGAAACTCCAGCGCCCAGCCGTCCGGCGGCGTCTCCTGGGCGAAATTGTCGCGCTACTTGAGCATAGGCTCCCACTTGTTGCGGAACAGGTTGTTGACGGCTCCGCCGGTGCCGATGAGGAGGTAGCCGTCTTTGCGGAGCGGGCGGAGCGTGCTGCCGATGCGCATGTGGAAGTGAGGGTCGAAGCGGGCGTTCATGGAGACGATGGTGGTGGTGGGGGGGGGGCATTTTTGGGGGAACATGCGGGTGAGGATGAGGTATGTGTCGTGGATCCATTCGAATTTGGGGTTGGGGCGGACGTTGAAGGCTTCGGACTTGAGCATTTGCATGCAGCGTTCGCCGGTAGGGAGGTCGGCTTCGAGTTTGTAGTCGACGTATTTGGAGGGGTGGACGTAGGCTACTGGGGATTTGCCTGGGGAGGGGTTCATGGCGACTTCGATTGCGTCGCCGGTTGCGTCCCAGTGTGCGCCCATCATGATTACGCCTTTGATGCCATTGGCGAGGGCTTCGTCGCCGGCTTGCTTCCAGTAGTCGGCTGATTCGGACTCTTCGCCGAGCATCATGGTCGAGCCATGGGAGAAGAAGTGGACTGGAGTGAGACCTGGTGTCATCGTGAGTGCGAGTGAACGTTCTGATCGTGTGCTGGACATACCCGTTGTGATCACTTTTCTTCGTGTGGCCTAGAGTACAGAGATCAGGTAGACTGTGTTTAATCCAGTATCAGTGCTTTCGACAGCCATACAATACGAGACGAATCGGATCCATGGGTGGCAAAAGCAGCCCGGGTGCGTTCCGATGTGGACGAGGACTCTGCGGGCCCGCTCATGCCGAGCGAAATGACTCCCTGTGCGATAGAAGGCATGGAGGCCAGGACATGTATGCATTCTGTTTGTACCATGCTTCGTACTATATCCTTGTGATCTGTCTACGTCAGCATGAAACATCGTGTATGGTGTCGTTATCCCACAAGAAGTTGTCCTCTGCCAATTTGTGTCTTTCCTCAAGGCGCAACACAGTCCAAGCTTTGGCGCACCAGCCTGCTCTCAATCGAATCTCAGCAAGGTATTCTCACACTCCCAGAACCGATTGAAGCCCTTCTGAGACATAATCAGGCTTCTCATACTGCGACTTGATCACATCCTTCTCAGCGGTCTCGATCGCCTTGGCGAACTTCGCCGCGCCATCAGGATCGTTCTTGAACAAATGATCTCTCACGTTACGCTGCGGCGTTTCACCAAGCCACTGAAACAGTGAGAAGTCCTGGAACTCATCAGCGCGGAAAAGCTCCAGTACTTCTAATGGCTCCTCCTCGCTCAAGTTCTCGATGAAATGGCCCATGTTCTTCGGCACGATGCCGACGTCGCCAGCAGTGTAGTCGAATGTTCTTGCTGTGCCTTGCGCGCCAAAGATAGTAACACGAGCACGGCCTTTGATGAAGAACGACCATTCGTCTGCGTTGGGGTGCCAGTGCATCTCTCGCATGGCGCCTGGTTCGATGTCGAGGTGAGCGGCGGCGACGGTCTTTGAGATTGGGAAATTCTTGCTGTCGGTGATGCGTACGCTGCCTCCAGTGGCGTTGACGGGCTCTTGTGCAAGCATCCTATGGGTGAAGTTGTGCTTTGACTTTTTGAAAGTCTTTGGCGTTTCCTTCTCGATCGAGTCTGGCAGCGACCCTTGGAAGATGTATTTCTCGCTTTCCGGCAGAGTGTCGAAGACGTCGGGAGGAAGCCTGAAGTTCTCTGCCACGACTGCCTGAGGTGTATGAGCGAGCCAGTCGGTGAGCAGGAACGTCGACTCCTCGCTGAAGCTGCCATCGTCGAAGATGAGCAGGAACTCTGTTCCGTTGGGTGCCAGGGCTTGGAGTGAGTGAGGATGTCCAGCAGGGAAGTACCATAAATCGCCCTTCTCAACATCATCGATGAAGCTGCCACCCTCGGTATCAAGAGCCGTGACACGGACCTTGCCTTCGAGCACGTATGCCCATTCCGCGTCCTTGTGCCAATGCAATTCGCGAATGACACCCTCATCTAGGCGCATGTTGACTCCAGCAAGTTCGACGGATGTTGGCAGTTCCTTTACTGTTGTCTGTCTAGTCCACCCGCCTTCCTCAATTCGGACATGGGAGTCTGCAAAACTCCCACGGCAAGATCAGCGTTGTCCTACGATGTCCGTGATGGGCCAGCGTTTACCATCGCATGTTCTTGAAATCACCATGATCCGTTGACGGCGGCCGGATCATGTCTGGATTCTGTCTTTCTCGATCACGGTTGCGAGGTCCAAGCACATCTGTGCCATGACCATTGCGCTGTCCTCGTCAGTGTTCGTTCTACAATCTGCTCTAGCCCGAAAACTCGTGGTGGTCCAGGGATAACGCAATCTTCTCCTACCATAGGCTCTGGCTGAATGCCACGACCAATGGAATCGACCTTGTGATCGTACGGATGGTTGAAGTTCTTCTGGTACGGATTCCTGCCATGGACGAGTGGATGTTGTGCTGGAGCAGCAAGACAGGAAGCCGCTAGCGTGAGCACTGGGAAGACACGCGAGATATGCATCTCGTCGGTATTGAGCACGTCGGTCCAGTCACAATGCCGCCGATAGCTATCAAGAGTCTCCAAGGGCCATGTACCTGATGATCGCGCGATGGCATGCTCTCGGCTAATGCCAGGGCAAACGACTCCGCGCTGCTCAAGACGTCATCCTTCGGCAGGAGTATTTCATGTTCTTACACCTGGCCACGGTGCCTTGCGTACATGTATGCATCGCGTAGACGCGGTAGGCATATCGATAGCACTGACGCATGTGGTGGGTCAACGTACGACCCCTCTCGGTGCTGCACTGTCAGCGACATCTTGCTCATAAACCACTTCTCCCAGCATTCAGCACGACGCGTCTTGCCAACACACACGAAGAGACTTGCTCTTGCCGGTCTCCAGCCTCTTTGCCCGACCGGACAGCACGGCAAGATCGGGAAGACCGAGGACATCAGGAAGACGCTCAGCATATCTGCTGGGATTCTGGCCGCGAGGTCGGCGTTGTTGGCGTTGCACAGAGACGTGTCAGACTCGCGAACAAGGAAGCTCCATCAAGGCTTGGCAGGCTTGCCACTTCCGAGCAGTCCGCAGTAGCCGATACCAGGATCGGACGCGAAGCACAGAGTGACTCTTCACCATGGTCGACTACGGCACGAACAACGCTTCGAAAGGTCGGACAGCGCCGGCCAACGATGTGGAAGCTGGCACTCGAGCACAGGCAGACGCTTCATCACTGCAAGAGTCAAGCTCGCTCCTGGGCAACGGCAGCAAAAGCAATGCCAAAAGTGCGTCCTCACGACCGCATGCTTACTGCACTGTCAACGTGAGCAGCGCATGGGGTGACCTTGCGCTGCTGTTCTGCTATGTCATCACGGGACTTCTGGACAGTAGCAGTGTCTACACCTGGGGAAGCTTCGTGTCCATGCAGACAGGTAGATTGCCGCTTCCTCACTTGTTCCATTCGGAAATGCTGACCACCACCACAGGCAATACCGTCTACCTTGGCTCCGGCATCGTCGCACCTTCTGACGACAACAAGTGGATCCGGGCTCTGACGTCAATCGTCTTCTTCTGCCTCGGCAGCTTCATCTTCTCCCGCTACCACCGATACTTTGGCGGCAAGAAGCGATGGGTCATTGTCCTGTCCTACACCATCCAGCTTATCATGATTGTCGTGTCGGCGGTCATGATCACACTCAGCCCAGCAGAAGGACTAACACCAAAAGGACCCATCACAATGTGGAGCGTCATTCCCATCGCGCTCATAGCTTTCCAATCAGCTGGCCAAGCAGTCATGAGCAGGGTGCTACAGCACGGCGGATTGACGAGCGTGGTCCTGACATCGATCTACTGCGATCTGTTCTCCGACCAGAAGCTGTTCACGGATCTGACGACGAATGCTGAGCGGAACAGACGAGCCGCCGCGCCACTTCTACTACTTCTCGGAGCAATGCTTGGAGGCATATGGTCTCATAGTGAGGTCGGTTTAGCTGGTGCAGCATGGACAGCAGCAGCGCTGAAGCTATTCGTGATTGTAGCGTGGTGTCTGTGGGCAGCGGAGAAAGACGAGAACTCGACAGAGTAAGCAAAAAGATAGTGCAGCATGTTACTGAGATCTGTACAGCTTATGCACAGGCATTGAGATGAATCCTGTAACGCTTCATGCTCTCCTACCGCTCACATTGCTCTACAGTGCCGCCACGACCACACTGACCCAGCCACCGAGACTGTCAGGAAAATGGACACAATGATGCCAGCATTGATCAAGAAACCTTGCTCGAAGAATCCTACACCTCCTGCAGGATGCCTCTTGAACTCCGCCAACGGCGTTGTGGCATCCTCCAACAAGAGTCGCGGACTTTGCCCACCAAGAACATCTGCCAGAGCCTTTGACCCTGTTGCTGGCGTGATGAAAGCTGGCCGGCGAAGTGAAAATAGCTTCGTCGGATCTCGTTCAGTTGCGATCAAACCAAGGCCACTCGGAACGACAGGCCCCACCAGGAGTTCTCGCGGAATGTGATTGATGTATGCAGTCTCTGATGCGATGAATTGGGCCAGATATTGGCCAGTCGCTGGGTTGCCGAAGTGGTAGGCTGCTAGGCACGAATCTTCTGTTGAGCTTCCGACTAGATCGATGGCATCGTCCAGACTCTTGATGCTATGGATCACCATGATCGAAGCATCAGTTCTCTGTGAAAGCAAGCTGTCTCTGTCTGCTGTGTCGACAACAGCAAAGTCAAGGTCCTGCAGAACCACTCCGAGACTCGAATGGGCCTTCCTCAACGTCTCCAGCTGCTCGCCCACTCTACTCCGCGAAGTCGTCTTGCGCATGTTACCCTCCACGCTGGTGCTGAGACTGGCACACTCGCTGGCCACAGCCTCCAGGAAGTCCTTCTTAGCGAACTCGTTCACCAAAACACAATCCGGTGCGTATGGACTTCGACCACCAAAGCTAAACCTCGCGGCCACCAAATCATGGGCTGCAAGCCGCAGGTCTGCTGTCCGATCCACAACCGCTACCACGGATCGACTACTCCGATGTGTCAGCTGGTTCTGCCTGGGAACCTGTTCAACGCCATTCTGCAGCACGCAAATAGCATGATCCAGTATCAACACATCCTTAACCGGGGAGGCTGCTACTGCAAAGACATCCGCATCGAGCGCAGATGTAAGCAGCTTCCGCAGTAGACTGGGTACGGCTCGTAGATTGTTCTCAAGCTAAGCAATTATCAGCACTCATAATACCTGAGAAGTCCGAACACACTCACTAACAGAATCACACAATTCCCAGCCGCCAGGGCACTAGCTAATGGCACAACAACCGAGTACAACATCGCATGACTCGTTGGCTCAATATACACAATCCCAGCTGGCACTCGATTCTCAGGAGCATCCGTGCCATTAGCGATCAGGTACTCTTGCTGATGTGCTTCCTTCGGCTTGAGTTCGGCATAGCACTTCTTGACCGCGCTGATTGCTAAGTGGTACTCCACGGCGATTTCGGCAGGCGTGTGGCCATAGTCTGTAGCAATTGCTTCTTGGATGTTGGAGATGTTTGAGATGAGAGCGGCGCAGAGGCGCTCGAGTTGAACTTGGCGGTGGTAGATGTTGTGCAGGCGGCCGTCTATTGCAGCTGCTCGGACTCGGTCGAAGTTGCTGGTCATGATGGAGCGGTGTAACGAGTTGAGGTGTTGTGGTGAAGGCGTGAAGTTGAGCTGTCAGGTCGGAATCAGCGATTACAGCTAGTCAACTCGAACACTGCACTCCACACGAACGTGTCTCATGAGACTAATCATCAAGACGCGCCTGAATAGCAACGTCCGAGTGGGCAGAGCATCACGGACAAGACCACTCCGAGCCATCTGAGAGCGAACCCCAGCACCGGAAATGTGGACACCCACCGGATCTTCCACATCAGCCCCAGCCGGGGGGCCAGGCAGTTGCGAACACGCTGGACAACACCTCGCAGTCCAGCAGGCCCAAACCAGAATACCAGCCAGCGCATCTCTACACTCCAAAACCAACACCATGTCCGTAACAACAACAAACAACGCCCACATCACCGCACTCCGGCACACACTAGCAGACTACAACCTGCACCACAGCCAGCCATCTTCAGCAGAAGCCTCTTCAGCCCCAGAACCCAACGCCCAGGTCCCATCGACATGACAAAATCCCCCAGACTGGGAGACGCACTGGCGTCGAGTCCCAGCTTATAGACCTGCGAACCCGGCGTTGCTGGATGAGGGAGGGCGGAACGAGTTCAATAATACCATTGAGAGGTATTTCATTCGGGTGATGTTTGGTGGGGTGGGGTTGCAGGCGGTGAGCTTGACTCCTGGTCAGAGGGAATTGTGGCTGTGCTGGGAAAGGGAAGGAACGCTGATGAAAACCAGAGAGCTAGTCAAATTTGGAGGGCGACGGGGGGGGGGGAGGGTGAATGATAGAATTTTCAGGGTTGGGATTGGGGGTGAGTGGTGATGTTGCGAGAAGATGAGGGGGCGAAGGTCTGGAAGGGTTGGTCTGATGGGCGTCTATAGTGGTTTAGCAGGTAACAAGGTTGCAACGCAATCTCCAAAGCCTACAACTTCGCCGCAGTAGCCTGACAATACCACTGTCTCTCCATCTTCCAGATATTCTCGCGGTGGTGTGGTACCTGGCTTCATGAATTCGAGGAGACAACCATGTTCCTTCTCGCCACTGACAGTGCCGGTGGCGAGTAAGTCGCCCGTCCTTAGACCGCAGCCACCGATTGCTTGGTGTGCAACACATTGTGCGAGAGTCCAGTACATCCATGAGCTGTTGCTTTGGCACATCGTCTGTGGTGTATGGCCATTTTTGTTCGAAGTGACATGCACTCAGAGTGCAACGTTGAGAGCGTCATTGCCGGAGTCCTTAAGGTATGGTACATCTGGTTGCGTGGCGCGGGCTGGCGAGGGGGTCTTGAATGGTTGCAGAGCTTCGGCCTGGAGTCGTCATATTCTTCCAATGCTCTGATGCTTCGACCAGAACGTCCAGGTGGTGTGCTAAAGTTATCCCAATGCCAGCTGCCGATTGTCGGGCCTGGCCATGGCGGGCGTCCACATCTTCCGTCGCGGCTGTAGGCAATGCACGCAACTAGCTGTCCACAGCAACGACTGCCCTGGTACGAATCTAGATGTCGGTATATATTGGCAGAGCATCTGTGACTGTCAGCAAGTCCTGCATCAACGATCCCATCAACTTCGAAAATGTCGCCTCCAAATACTCTCAAAGCTCCTACCAGGCTCATCACAACTCACAATGCTGAAGGCAAAGCAATCATTTCCGATGCCATACCAGAACAACCGCGACAGCAGCTCGTGGAAGACGGCAAAGCTGCCTTCTACCTCTCATACGCCACCGACCAATACCCGGCAGACCTGAACCAAGACAAGGACCTGAATGCATATCAGAAATACGCCTCGGAGCCGCCCGGACTGGTTATCAGTGGAGGCACAGTCCTTCGACATGTCGACATGGCGCCTGGGATGACATCACCAATGCACAGAACAGTCTCGTTGGACTACGGCATTGTGATAGAGGGCGAGATTGAGCTTGTCCTGGACAGCGGAGAGACGCGGAAGATGTTGCCGGGTGATATTTGTGTGCAGAGAGGTACGATGCATGCCTGGAGGAATCTGAGCGAGACGAAGTGGGCTCGTATGTTGTATGTACTGCAGCAGAGCAAGCCATTAGAGACTGAGGCCGGGGTGCTTGGTGAGGATTATGGAGGCACCATGAAGGGTGTCCGGGCTTCGTCGTAGATATAGAGCTCGTGTCGCGTGTTCTCAATGCTGTCAGAGACACTTTGGCGCGACATTTCTTCCAGGACTGATGATGTTGGCTCTATGTTGATGAACTCAAGAAGAAGGACATCTTGACGTCCTCCCATCAGTCTCTATGCGTTATCGGCGGCTCACAAAGAGGCATGAAGACGATGTCGAGGACAGAAGTGTCGTACGGGAAGCCATTTGATCGTTGACGGGCTCGCGCAGCCCTTGCCTGACGGCTGGCCAATCAATCACCAGTGGTAGTCTACCACTCCTTCCGGGACACTGCCACAGATCAGCCCACCACTTACTTCCGAGTCCATATGGAGGCAATGCACGTTGACCAAACCACTTCTCCTGCGTCAACGGCCCCAGGACCCGCAAGACATAACTGCTACCTGTGCAGCAGATCCTACGAGAGGCACGACCATCCCAGTCGGCACCTGAAATGGCATGACAATGAGCGAGCATATCGTTGTCCAGAATGTGGCAAAGGCTTCAATCGAGCAGATCTTCTAAATCGACATCGTGCAGCTCATTCGAAGACGACCACAGGGGCCGGTGAAGTCTTCCGGAAGAGGACACCCAGAGCCTGCGAAGCTTGTATCAAGGCCAACACGAAGTGCGACGATGAGCGGCCTTGCAAGCGATGCAAAACTAGAGGTGTTGCCTGCGAGGAAAGTGAACCTCGCGAAGGGTCGAAACATGTACGAGCTGGATCTCATTCAGAGGGAAATCTACACAGTAGCGGCAGTACGGGTACTCAGCTGCCCACTCCTGGATCTGGATCTGGACCACAACAATCCGATTTCAACGAGGATGTAAGCCTGCCTCAAGCTGGGATGACGGACTTGCCGCCTTTCGAGATGACCCAGAACCTTTTCGCCGGCAGTATGGGAATGACCGACTACGACTTCTTTGAGTCAATCATGATGCCTGAGGTTGTCAAGCCAGCACCACTCGGGCAGGTCATGATGCCGCCCGACGTGTCCGACTTCACTCAAGATCTCAACATTGATGCCTTTGACTTCGACTTCAGCTTTTTAGCAAGCGGCCTGACCAGACCGCCGTCTCCGGAGGTCGGGAACGACACAACGCACAACAGTGGTCAGGTGGCCTTGACTCCACAGTCCGAGGTTGTTCAGCTCGCGCTAAGAGACCTGCATCTTTGCTGCTAGTGAATTTGTGTTCAGAGAGTTGTTTCGGACAGGAAGTCGGATAGCGAATGTCTTCTTTCTTGGTGACCTTGGATATCGAAAAAACGATCAGGGTGGCAAAGACGACGAGGATAAAGGCACCAGATGCGGCGGCTTATGAAGATGGTCGTGTGTTGTGGATAGCAACAATGCCATTGTGTTGTGTGCCAACGCATAGTAGTAAGTGTATATAGCGTAGTGAATGCAAGTATAATAGAGACGTTGTCGGGAAAGCCAGATCCAAAGCCGATTGCTCTATCACTGTGATGCCATGATCACTATACCATGTTGTGTTGCGACTTATCAACCAGTGTCCAGTTACACGCGATCGAAAAGCGTGCCGCGTCGTATTATCCTACGTTCCCAACCAAACCTCATGCCATGGAATCGTCAGTTATGATCTCGTTTCTGGCGGGCACTGCACTCACTGCCTGACTGGCTTCCAGACGTGCCATCACCTCGCGGAGCTGGGTATTCTCATCTTCTAGTGCATCGTGTCTCTGTTCGAACCCCACCCGCCGGACCACGTCTTGCTCGATCTGCTGAAGCTGATGAACATTGACGATGCCCGCATTCACCAGCCTTGCTTGCATCGTCCGTATGGTCTCGTTGTCCGTAACTTTCTGCCGTCGAAGGTCAGCGTTCGTTGATTGAAGAGTGTTGATCTGCTGTCGGAGGTCGTCGACGAGTGAAGACTCGCTCTCATGGTTGTCTTTCATTCCCATCTGCTGTCGACTCGAGACCAGATCTTGATCATCAGCGGAGGTCTCCATCTGATTCTCATCCGCTGACAATGCGTTGACGCTCTGTCGGACCTTTCCTGATGACACGGCTGGTTGCACTGCGGCGACTGTGGCAAATTGGGCGTCAACATCCATCTCATCGTCTTCGGGATCGTCCTCGACACCCTCGAATGCTTGTATGTGCTCCATGTTCACCATCTCTACAGGACACCACTCCGGCTTATTCGCCGCCTGCCCACTACGTCGGACAATATAGCCGCCCACTGGTCCAGCACTGATGATGCGCTCGATATCAGGAAGTCTTGGACTGGGTGTGTTTGTCTTGTTGAACCACTCTGAGAGCAGTCTCGGATTGTCTTGGAAAGACTCTTTCGGCTCCCAAGTTCTATCGTCCTCGGATGGGTAGCCCACCCAAGAGCATCTGAACCTCATAGATCCGTCGGCGCAAATGTCGTCATATAAGATCTTGTCAAGCTCGAAAATATCGTAGCCGTCATGCACTTCGAGTGGCTTTGGTCTCTTCTGGACCTTTCGCTTTGTGGGCGGTGGAGTCTTGGTTTTGGGAGCCGTGCGGCGACGAGGAGGAGCTTGGTTAGGAGTGTAGGCTTCTTGCTGCCAGTCTGCGGGCTCATTACCCTGAACAGCGTATCGGTTGCCATTGTGGGTGTAGATCTTCGTAGCTGTTAACCCCGAGTCTTCGTTCCCAAGCACACAGCACAGCGTACAAAGACCGCCTCACTCTGATCAAGCTCCTCCTTGCAACGAGCACATCGCTTCGCAGCGCCTTCTGCGTCAATCTCGGTAGCCTTGTCTTTGAACGTACGGATGTTTCGCATGTGACAGATGCCGCATCTTGGCAGGGCGCGGCAGTTGCAGAGGCTGTCCTTGCCGTCCACATCTTGCCAAGCAGCGTGACATCCGGGGTGAAGCTGGATCGAAAGACCGGCCTTGTAGATCTCGCGGCTCTGCAGTGGACAGTAGCCTTCTGCTCTTGCTACACATTGTTGACAGCTGACCTTCGAAAGAGACGTATCGTGGTTGGGGTCGCGGCACTCGTGAGTCTGATCAGGGTCAGCGTGGCCTTTCTTGTTCTGGTCCTTACACACGCCTGGTTGGTGGATGCTAGCCATAGTGATTTCGTAGTCGTAGTCTGCTCCTGGGGCGGGCATGGTGAGGTCGTTCTCGTTGTTCATGTTGAGATGAGTGGGCACGTTATTGGTTTCGGGTTGCTTGTTGATTCTTGCTGATCTTCTCAAATGTGCGCTGTCCTGTGTCATTCGCTGTTGAGTGACCGTCGAAAGTGCGATATGCTCGTGCTTGTGTGAGAGAGATGATCTGATGTTAGGACGACGCCGCGCCAAAATGAAAGGTCCTGGATTGTCATAACACATCAGTTTCGTGTGTTTGAGTCACTGCTAGAAATGTACGGAATCGTGGATATGTGTCTAGACTAGCCGTGTGTGGGTGAATGAGGGGTCTGTTGTTGAGAACAATGAGACCGCCATTCACCGACGACAGCATGTCTCACGCTTGGCGAGGTCAGAGCACATGTCAAGTGGCGACGTTCTCTTTGATGATCTGCCATGGTGGGAAGCCAAGTGGAACGAAACTCAACACCCTAATCAGAAACAGGTCAGGCTGCAAGATGATTGGCAAGCCACACATATTCCTGGAAAAATGTACGACAATCATGCTTGACTTGAAGTTCGGGATATACTCAGTGCAACACACCCCAAGACGCTCATTGCGCCTGTTATCTCAAGTCACGGGTCACGGAATGTAACCATGTATGCACTTGGCCACACAGTCAGTTTCTGAGCACCGAATAGTGCGGGCAGTGGGCGTACTTCGAGAAAGTAGATGAGATCGGGCACTGTCTGCCGCATTGAGCCGATTTCTGCTGTAATATCATGTTCAATCTATGTACATGAACCTGCGACACCCTTGCAATGCAGAGCCGCACCGTTTCCCAACCAAGGTGCAATGCGTTCCCCATCATTCAACCCAACAAGGACGCAAGAAAAGCGTCTTCTATTCCATTATCTACAACCTAGCCCCTACGCCATGCTCAAGATGCTCTCGGTGAAGTCAGACCAACCATCGCTCACGCCCAAGCGGCTTAGCGCTTGACACCCAAGCACACGGCACAGCGCACGACAAATTCTCCCTCCAATTGCACCTCTGCCTTGCATCGAACACACTCCGTCACCTTGTACCCGTTGGCCCTCATCTCGTGGAACTTGCCGACAAACTCCGCCACTTTCTTCATGTGACAGTCTCCGCATCTTGGCAGAGACTGGCACCCGCAGAGGTGGTCGAGGCCTTCTACGTCCTGCCACACGATATTGCAGCCAGTGTGCAGGACTATAGAGAGACCTGGGTCATAGATCTGACGGTGTTCTGGTGTAAAGTAGCCGTGTGCTTTAGCGACACACTGCTTACAACTTGTCGTAAAGAGCGCCGCGTGGTTGTGGCCAGGGTCCACGCAGGTGTGTGTCTCTTCGGTGTGACCGGCTTGGAGCTGGCCCATGCACACGCCTGTGTCTGTAACACCTGCCGCTACTCTCTCGCGGTGCCAGTTCTCACGGGCAGTCTCGAAGTCGAAGTAGTCATCTGCTGACACCATGTTGAAGTCTGTTGGCATATTGTCCGGGACGTTGTCTTCCTGCTCAGCAGGAGGCTGGGCATTTGCGTTCTGCGCAAGGGCGAGGCCGGCTGCTGAATTGTCGTCCTGTTCTCGAATTACTTCCATAGCTGTGGGGACACCTGACTC
This sequence comes from Fulvia fulva, assembly GCF_020509005.1. NCBI lineage: Eukaryota > Fungi > Ascomycota > Dothideomycetes > Mycosphaerellales > Mycosphaerellaceae > Fulvia > Fulvia fulva. The sequence continues at coordinate 200,658 of NC_063022.1, forward strand.
TGTTGCGCCCATGACCTCGTCTCCATCGTTCTGCTCTTGGGCCGCGTGGTGAGTAGAGTCATCATCCCAAGGTTCGTCACCAGAGTCTCCATTCTGAGTTGTGGCAGCAAGTGAGGGCGATGAATTTGAAGGCGAGGCCATTGAAGGCACGACAGCTCGAGGTGCTGCAATAGTAGGTACGGTAGTTGCGGCAGCCGTTTGTATGCTGGGGTCGTTGGCAGCTGGTGGAGCTTGATCCGTCTCCATGGTGTCAGAGATCGTATCAAGGTCCTCGTTGAAGTTCTCCATCTGGTCAATGAGATTGCCCGGTATCATTTGCTCCGGCAGCCACTCGTGCTCGTGTGGCTCAGTGCCGATTCGCTTGACCATGAAGCCTCCCTCTGATGCCTCCGAGATGACGAGCTCGATGTCGTCCGCAACTGGGATTTGGGTTGTCGTCTGGTCCAGCCAGTCCGACAGGAGTGATACGTATGTTTCGAATGAGGATGTTGGCTCCCAGGAGTTATGCTCAGCATCGTAGTTTTCCCAGGAGACGCGGAAGCGCATGGTTCCGTCTGCCATGATCTTGTCCTTGATGATTGCGTTAACCGTGTAGAGACGGTCGTTGGGTGCCATTGAGTCGACTGTAGTGCTGTTACTTACTGTCTGCCGGGTCTGTATGTGGAAGTAGTATTCGAGTAGTGTCGCCTTTCGGAGTGGTTGGATTGTACTTCGAAGTGGTGGTGCTTTGATGGTATGAAGACTCTGAGATCTATTGGCGACTTCACGCCAAAGATAAACTCGTGTGCCGCCATAACACACCTGTGTCGTGTGCTCAATTCAATGTCGGAAGTGTATAGCGTGGTAGATCGGTGTATAGAATGGCTTTGTCCAGGTGAACAAGCCCATTGTCGAAAGATGAAAGGACACGGATGGAAGCAAGAGAATGTGCCGAAACATTCACAAGATCCAAGTGAATCGATATGAAAAACAGCCAGAGTGCTGTCATACAAGTAAAGACTACCAGAGCGTGCAGTCGTCGAGACTGAGGAAGTGGGGTACTGGTGTAAGAGGCTGGTCAAGTATAGCTGAATAGTTGCCAAGGCCACGCATGTCTCTGCCGTGCGTGAGACAGCAGGATCGAAGTTGACAAAGGGAACCTGCCATCCTGTCTTGCTGTGAGCAGCCTTCTTGTCGACGACGAGAAGGAGGCTTACTTGGACTCATGCTCCGCCAGCACTGTTCTGGAGAGTATCGCCGAGCAGAGTCTACCGTGTAGCATTGATCATGTCCATTGAAACCACTTGAGAACCCACGATCCCAACTGAATGGCATAGACTTGTCTCCGGTAGTGTCTGACACTGTCTTGGATGCTGATTAATAGACAGCAGGTGCCACGATCTCATCGACGCTCTGGCCATTCTCTATCGAGGCAACCACTACGGAGCCGTACTGTGACAGTGCATTTTGAGATACCAGAGCGAAGTATTTGGGTGTTTGTGCACACTTAATCAGGAGGAAGGTCGAGATTTTGACGGGTCAAAGGCCTCCAAGAATTTTTCGCAACTATGATTACACCCTATACCCATAAGCAAAAGTCCTAACATCAAAAATCCGCAACAAAAAGTAAGCAAACTTGACCTACTTCACCAACTGATGCCACCATTCCCCATGACTTCATACGCTCATCATTCGTTACAATATTACAAGCCCAAACACCGCAAGAATCCGCCGAGAGAACACTCATCCCCACCACCCTTCTATGGCATCATCCCCAAGCACACCGCGCAGCGCACAACAACTTCCTCCACATGTATCATCATCTTATCACACAGCCCACACTTCTTGTCCAGCCCAGCATTCTTGACCGCAGCTGCCTTCATCCCAAACGTGGTAACCGTTGCGTGGAAGCACTGCGAGCATCGCGGCAGATTTTGACAGTTGCAGAGGTAGTCCTTGTTCTGACCTTCAGCAGATTCCTCGAAGGCTGCGTTACAGGCGGGATGAAAGTAGGCTGCGACTCCAGATCGGAATATCGCGAGAATCTCAGGGTCGGGTGGGACCTTGGCAACACATGCAGCGCAGCTTGTGGTCGAGCGGTTGACGTCGTGGCCTGGGTCGCGACATTCGTGAGTTGTCTTGGCGTGGCCTGGCATGTCGAGGTCGTAGCAGGTTCCAGCTGGGATGGTGGCTTTCAACTCCCTGTCGAATGCTGCCATTTCCTGGAGATCCTGCATGCTGGGGCCGAAAGCGTTGCTTGGCTGGTCAGCGGTCGGTTGGGGAGCTGGTGGTCTTGCACTTACAGCCTGAGGAACCTCGAGACGTAGGACTTTCTCGCGAAGACTCATGTTCTGGCCCTTCACATCACGGAGTTGTGCCTCAAGCTCTGACTTGAGAGCGGCATCTTGCCGAATCTGCTCGAGCCGTTGAGACTTCTGCTGGTCGGCAGTGGCGATACTTGAACGAGCTCCCTGAAGCTGTTCTGTGTAGGTCGAAAGCTGCCCTCGCAGATGAGCTGACTCGGCCTTGGCTGCTGTGACCTGCTGCTGAAGATCTTGTACCGCCGCACTGGAGTCCTGCTGAGGAAGAGTCTGACTGCTTGCAGCCTTATAACCCGCAACACTGTGGGCAACTGAAGCTGGCTGATCGATCTGCATCGCGTCATCGTCGGAGAGCTCATCGATGTCACGGTCCGCAGCTGTGAACTCACGGACCATGTCGAAGGGCATCATCTCCATTGGACACCATGCGTCATCGACCTGGCCCGAGCGCTTAACGATGAACCCGCCCTCGGGTGCAAAGCTGACAACTGTCTCGATGTTGTCGAGTGTAGGAATTCTTGTGTCGGTGTCCTTTAGCCAGTCAGAAAGAAATGCCGGACATGCTTCGAAGGAAGACACCGGCTCCCAGCTATTGTGGTCAGGAGAATAACCTTCCCACGAAACATAGAACTCCATGCTTCCATCATCTCTCACCCGATCTCCCTTGATCTCGTCGAGCTCCCAGAACTCTTTGTCCCCATCGACTCTGCTTGGGCCGGGCTGGTTGTAGTTCTCATCCTCGAGAGTGTTGTAGTGTTGCTGTGAGGACGACATGCTGGTGGTGATTTGGGTCTGTCGTCAGTGTTTCGTCGTTGGGATGTGTGTGTTTCGATAATGTCTCTGGTTTGTCTTGCGAAGAACGAAGCAGTCAAATGGTATTGTGTAGGTGATGGGAAGGATTTGACCATGCAGGACTTCCTCGCCTCAAATACTCTGGTGTGTCGTAGACGCCCATCCTGCCTATGTGTCGTGTGCTGAAGTCACTGTTGTGAGTGTATAAAATCGTGAATATGTGTATAGAATGGCTTTCTTTGAGCGAATAATGTCGTTGTTCTGAACACCAGGGACCGTAAATTTTAACAATTAAATGCAATCCGCTCTCGTCCATAATCCATGAATCCAGCGAGCAGATCATAGCCAGTGGGCAAAGTTGTTTGCAAAAGTCGCCACCGGGCCAAGTATATAAATGGGCTGCAATCTGGGACAGCGCATGTCTCAGACAAAGGTAGCTGCGTGGCTATGTGGTCGAACCGTGGGCTAGCCATCTAGATGCCGCATGTATTAGGGTCGATGCATCTTCAGATGAGAGAGAAGCCATGAGCCTCTTGACTCTGTCTCAGGGTCGTGCATGGCTGCTGGACGTTACCTTAATATCGCTCAGACCAACGTAAGATCGACCGCCTCATACCTCTCCTCCTTCAACGCCTGCCCCTCCATAAAGCCCTCCAAATAACACTCTCCTACCACTTCATACTCACCCTTCCCGATATTCCTAAGTACCATCGGCACACTGCATCCAAACAGCACACACACAACATCACCCTTCCTCGCATTCTTCGTCACCATACCCACATGCCCCTTCTCCGTTACCGCAAGTCGTCTCGCCATCCAGTGCTGATGTGTCGCAGTCCGGAACTTGCGATTCAAGTCGTGGCGGGTAGATTCTTCGTCTTCTTTGGTCTTGGTGCTGGATGAGCTGGTGGTGGAGGAGCTTCTCGCTTGGAAGGAACGGCGGGGTGAGCTACGTCGTCGGGGTGGTAGATATTCGTCTTCGTCGAGTTCGTTGCGCTGATTACTGTCGTTGCTGGCATCCGATGGGATCGACGAACGTCGTCGTCGCGGCGAGCCTGAACCGGATCGCTCAGAAGCTGCCTGCTCATTGATCTTCCTCGCAGTCTTCTCCGCCTTCGTCCGCGCAAAGATCTCTTTCTGCACTACCTCACGATAGTTGATAGCATCGTACATACTCACCCCACGAATCCTCACGTCCGAATTCTGCTTGATCCAAGCTGCATACTCGGCATCGCGACCTTGTACAGGTTCCCTCAGGCAATAGTCCGCTTCTTCCACGAAGACCCTCTCATCGGCTTCGTATTGGAGGTACACGTCAGCTCTGCCGAAGTAGAGACTCTGGATGATGTGAGTCGCTACTTCGGTGTGCTCCAAAGCCGCGCCGTTGTTAGTCAGATTGGTGGGCGAGGTGGAGGGCTCTACTGGTTGCGGCTTATCCCCAGCCGTGCCACTAATCCCGTCAATGGTGTCGATTATGATGCCGGTGCATTGGAGTCGAGTCAAGTCTTTGGAGAAGAAGACGCGCATGGCCATGTTCCCTGCTGCGTCATACACGGGTAGGGACTCTCTGCTGCCGTAGTAGTCTTCTTCAGCTGAGCGACGTAAGAAACGTGGTGGTAACATGCTGCCAATGTCGGGTTTGTTGGGTTGACTGACGAGTAAAGGCACAGCATTCGACTCTTCGGACTGAAACTCAAGCCGGGCAGACCAATCAGGTACCCATGACGGAAGTCGATCTGTCGTCTGCTGCGAAGAAATTGGCCTTGGGAACAGCTCCGTGAATGCGATGATGTCCAAGCTCTGATAAGCCAAGACCCAGCTCCGGACGAACTCGCGATAGACCTCTTCTGTGCTGCTGTCATAAGCGGGAGGACCGATGAGCTGCTTATCTTTGTCTTTGATGCACCCCAGTAAAGAGTAGAGGTAGTCCTTCGGGTTCGTGGAGGAACTGTGCCTCTGATAAGCCAACAACGCTGGCAGACTGATCTGTCCTAGCTTGCGGTCACCAGTCGGACGTCTTCGCTCATAACCATCGAAGTCATCGTCCATGTCTTGGTGTCCCAGCCACTGGTAGATGCGGCGCCGGTGCCAGAGCGGCGCCCATGTTGCTTTGCTGAGCTGATCTTCTGAATTGGTGTACTGGTAGCTGCTGACGACCAGGACGGCACTCCTGACTTCGTCGGCGGTCAGGCTCTTCGCGCCGCAATAATACACCGTGTCACTGGGAATCACGCTTTCCTGAAGCGTCCTGTCACGTTCATCAGCTTAATTTCGAACTGATAATCCCTTGAGATTGTCTCACCAAGCACGCCTCCACCATGGCCGCGAAGCGATCTCTTCGAAGCCTGCCCAGGCTGTGGAGCTTTTAATGACCGATTGGGGCACAGGATATCCCTTCGTTCCCATCGCCAACGTCCGCATCAGCTCCATGCCTTGATCAGTCGACACACTGCTTTCGCCTAGCCAGACCACAGCGCGCTTAGCCCTGCCATAGATCTGTGCCATCAAAGGGACTTGAATACTCTTCTCCAAGGCATCTTCCTGATTGATGCATACCGCATCGATCCAGATCCGGGCCTCCCTGTTTCGTTGCTGTGGCCAATCGCAGAAGAGACTAAGAACTGTATGTGCATTCAGCGTGATCGTCAACGGTTGTCCATCAACTTCGATAGTCTGATCGTGATCACGCGAGCCCCAGACGTAAGACACAGCGAAGTAGTCGAGCTTCTTCTCTTCTCGCTCGTAGATTGACTTTTTGCCTTCGATTGAGAGTGTTTTGAGAGTACCTGCGAGCGAACCGTCATGTTTCCGATGGACGCTGAGCAGGCGGATCTCGCTGGTCCTCAAGAAGCTGTATAGTGCAGGCATCTTTACGGCGATGAAGAGTCTTGGTCCTTGGCGATGAGGATAGACAGGATGTTGGATGTCGTCGAGTCCTGGCCGCCGAGGTCGAGACCGTTCCTTCAGCTGCTATCTGCGGCTGAACGAGAACAGCTGTTGGTTGCATGGCTGACAATCGACCGCGCCGCATCGATACAAGCATGTCTGTCGCACGTGATACGATTCGCATTGAGCGCTGAGCATGTTGAACTGTAGAAGTTGCCGTTGGATGTGTTTGCTGTTCGTCTCAGCGAGCGTGACCCTAAGTGACGCCTTGCCTCTTCCGGTGGTCTCTCGATGGCCTGAAGCAATGTCCCGGTCAGTCAGCCACATCGCATCTGAAGAAGGTGACAGAGAGACGACCCACTCGACATGGACGAATTCACGTGCACAGCTCTGCTTCTGCTCCTTGGCGCCGTCATCTTGTCGTGGTCAATCTTCCTGGTCGCGTTCGCTCTCCCTTCTTCACTTACACGTCGTGGGCACACAACATGGAGCTTGCCACACTGCCCGTCATGCCATATGCTAATTGCACATCGATTGCATCGGCCTCGCCATACGCACACAGGTCCAAATATCATCGGCGTATGATCAATACGACTTCGCGCATCCCGGACGATACGAGTCCGACTGGTTCCTGGCCCTGGCAAAGAATACTTGAAAGTCGTGCCTGCTGCCCATAGCGTCTACTTGGTTGACCATTTGTCCAGAGACAATATTGATGATAACGGGTGACGCCGAGGGAGATGACAGCCACAGGCCTGCAAAAAGCAAGCTGTGAATGTGGTCGCGCAGAAAGCACTCGTCAAGAGAGGATGGATCCCATCTTCTCGGTCGTGGATCCTGGATGTACGACATGGCATAGTGCGGCCGCCTGGGTAGGTGCAGCCCGTATTTGAGTTGCAAAGGTTGTGTTTCACGAGTGCCACTGCTTCTGCAACTGCAACAGTCCCAGCCGCCTTGGCACATGAGTGCATTAACAGTGTGCCATATAACCAGTCTGCTGCAGGGACGTGACCCTATTAGCAACCAATGGTCTATTTAGTTCACCAAGGCGAGGAATTCTCCGCCACGAAGAATTGAAATTAATGCCTAGAGTTACCCAGTCGCCACAACGATTTGTACTGCTCACGTCGCTGACATTGCGCATTAGTGGCAAATCTGATTCTGTCCGGCCGTTCATTGATTGGCAGACGAACCTGCAATGGATCAAACAACCACCACCTGAATATGCAGAAAAGATTCACTCTCCGTACGGCTTCTGGCCCGAGTTCGAGCGCATCTACAGCAAGGCCCAAAATGAGACCGCAAACAGCACGCACACCAACGAATATGAATTTGGCTTCGATCTTTTCTATGCATTCCAGCGGGGTCATGATGGTCACTTTATCGTCGTGCCGGACAGCCTAGGGATATTCTCTTATGGCTGCACTACACCTTTGGTGTCCGTCTCTGTGGATGGCTCCTGCATTCCGGAAGTATATGTATATCAAGACCTGCTAGATACGGTCGTTAGCAACGCCACATATACGCCAAGCCCACTGGCCTTGATCGATGGAAGGAACAGCACCGAGTTCTTGCTGGGATGGTCGCACTGGGGTGGTACTCAAGATCGGGACGCTTTGTGGAACAATCTGTTCTATCTATTGTCGCACGTCTCTCTTGGCCAAGACGGATCTGGACGTGGCGTATTCGCTGGAGGCGGCAGAGCTCGCCGGATTTATCCCGGTCCTAGTACGACACTGACCTTCGCGAACGGCACAGAGGTCACCAACGAGAACTTCGCTAGAGTCCTCATGCCCTTTGACAACATTACCAGTGGTACAGACATTTACACGGAATTCCTTACTCCACCCCCAGATGCACCTTGGTCAGCAGAAAAGTATGCCACGTACGTCGAGTCGTCTACAACATCTTCTGCCTCGTCCTCGACATCTACTTCTAGCAGTTCGACCACTATTTCCACCACCATACCATTTCCAGGCTACCCTACACCCTTTGTACGTCATATGCATAACGTCAACAGCGGCTACTTCCTCGAAGACGAAGGCTACGACGACATCGCCGTTCTCAGCGTGCCAGACTTCGTCGGCGGTGATGATGAGGATGATCTGCCCTTCCAAGCCGTCAACTCTTACCTCACCAACGAAGCTGTGGCTCGCAACAAGACTAAACTTATCATCGACCTCTCGGCAAACGCAGGCGGCACAGTCTTGCAAGGCATAGATCTCTTCAAACAACTATTCCCCTTCCTCGAACCCTACCAAGCAGATCGCTTCACCGCGCACGAAGCAGTCAACTACATCGGTGAAGAAATCAGCCATCTTTCCGGCTTGGTAGGCAACAGGAGTCTCGACCTCGATGATACCGTGGAAAGCCTCGTGCTATCCTTCTTCAACTATCGCTCAGATGTCGACATCAATCACGAGAACTTTACCTCTTGGCCTGACAAGTTCGGACCAGTGGCTCTGGGACCCGAGCTCAAGAACTTCACGCAAGTAACGAGATGGAACCTCTCCGATCCCGGGCTACCGGCGTATTCGGGAGGGATCATTGTTTCTGGCTATCAGAATCACACGAACTTTACTCGCACACCTTTCAAACCGGAAGATATCGTGATCGTCACGGACGGGTACTGTGCCTCTACCTGTACAATCTTTGCTGAGCTCATGCGTCACCAAGGTGGCGTGCGAACTATCGTTCTAGGTGGCCGACCTAATGCTGATATCGCACAAGCTGTCGGAGGCACTAAAGGAACGAACTCGAACAAATGGTCCAACATCTTCTATTTTACGCAGATCCCGTTCGAGTATCAGTACATCCACAACAACTCCTTCTACGAGACAACAGCCCTTGGCAGGTACAACGATCTAGCACTTTACCGCTCCGTCGCCGCTGTTGTTAACGCCCGGTATGGTTTCCGACAAGGCGACGAGGAAGGTCCTCCGTTACAGTTCAAGTATGAACCCGCAGACTGCAGAATATACTATACGCCGGAGATGGCGGTGAGTATGGTGGCGGTTTGGAAGACGGTGGCGGATAGTGCGTTCAGAGGGGTGAATCATTGTGTTGCGGGGAGTTTGGAGAGTAAAGGTGCTGGGTACATTGGGCCGAGGGACGAGGGAACGGGAATGAAGCAGAGGGTCAAGAGGGGAGTGGGAGAACAGGACCATAGGCACAGGCTAAGAACAGAGGTGCGAGAGGTGGAAATTGAGCACGTGGTCAGAAGGGAGGCAGGTAAAAGAGAGCGTAAGCATGTAGTAAGTTACCGAATGTCTAGGCTAATCGGAAGGGTATGATGGGTGGAGAGGCAAGGATGTATATGTGAGCAGGAGTAAGGATGTAATTGTGTAATGTCGTCTATAGTATGAGTAGTCACTGCACAGACTGTCTACTACTGTGATCAGTTTGCCCTAAGTTTCGTAAGAGTAGCTACTAATGCACAGCATAGGTCGCACTCTTTACACCCTGCTTCCACGGGGGTCCCAGTCCCTCTATGTGCTCCATTACTCCAGCAGTCTTATCGCATCTCTCCTCCAGTCTGTCTCATACCTTGTAGCGCTATTGATTGTCCCAGTCGGTCACCTCAACTCTCCACGCCACATTGTCTAAAACTGGGGGCTATTGCGCCCCTCCTTACTGGGATCCATCGCTTTGCGCTTCCAGCCTTTTGACCTCCTGCTCCTCAGCCTTGGCCTGTTCCTCCAGTTTCTCGATACGCTTCTCGGCTTCCTCCATACTCTGATGCCAGTCCGCGTCCTGCTTCGCTTCGTACGCGAGGTTCTTCGCGCCTTGGACGATCTGCTGATTCGCCGTGACTGCTGCGGCGGCGGCGTGGAGGACGTGGCTATGGACGCGGTATGGCCAGGCGAAGGTGAAGCCGGTAACACTAGCGAGATGTTTGCGTAGGAGATCACCGATGTGGTCCTGAGTCTCCTGATTTGAGGATCCATAGCTGACCGTGCAAAGAGGAGGAATGTACTGTATGATCTGGCCAATGACGACCTCCAGGAGCTGTTGGGCGCGGCCATTGTAGATGTCCTCAAGAAATGCGGTGGCGCAGATGGTGAGGTTCGTAAGCGTGTTGAGGTGCTCGAGAGTTTCGAAGTCGACGGTATCAATCAGGCTTTCGGGGGTGTCTGTGGCATCGACAGTGATTAGGTCGACGTTCAGGACGAGCTTGCGAATCTTCGACATGTTTTCATCAGACAGATGACGCGCGGGGATGAGACGGTCTGCTGCTGGATCCAAGTTGATGTTGGCGATGAACACGTTAGTGGCGTAGTATGTCTCGACCTCAAGGTGAGTCTGGCGATTGACCAAGGTCATGCTTAGATCTTGACGTGAAACCACACCGCTTGGTATGTGATCAGCTGTCGTGCGGAGGCTAATGACGCTACCAGGGACGAGACCGTAGTCGTAGATCTCATTGCGGATCTCTCCTGGGAGATCCAGGAATCGAAAGTATACAGGCTTGTCGTTCTCGTTCAGCCAGATTCTTCGCTTGGTCGGCTCGTTCAGTCCTCCATCGCGACTGCCGGACACCTGATCAAGAGATAAGTCCGAGGTGTTGTTGATGTCGCCATCGCTGATAGAGGCAGCACGGCTGACCGTCTTCGGTGAGCGTCGACGCTTCCGAGGGTTGCGGCTTGACTTGTTGCTTCCTGCAATCGACGAACCACAGGAGGAGCCACTGGAAGAGTGTATACTTGCTTTGCGTTTCTTCGAGCTGATAGGAGCGCTAGTGATGCCGGGCGAGTCGCTTTGAGAGTCAGACATAGTGATTGAGCTTCGGACGCTGTTCGATGTGGATGTAAAGAGATGGTCGATCGATGCTGAGGAGGTCTCGTAATCACAGGGGATGTCTTATGCGTGAGGAACTGTCGAGGAGAAAGGCAGAAGCAAAAGTGGGCGGCAAGAGAGTTAAGTACCCGACGGTCTCTTGTTTGGATCAGGTGAATGAAGTCAAGCCTGCCTCTAGGCCGTAGGACTTAATGGTGTAGCTAGTAAGATCAGCACACCATTCACCACTAAATCTCTTAGTCATTGACCCAGTTCGGTAACAGACAATAAAACCGCCGCGCTGCCCGTTCTCGGTACATTTAGCTGTTTACTCACCTTCTTCAGTCTCCATAGTTCCTTGCGAGTTACGTGTATATATTGCGATGGTGTGGATAAGTATGACATGTGTTGCATATTGCAATACATATATCGTTACATATATATGAAGGACCAGACAGTTTGCTACCATGTCAATGCGTTCATTCGTTCTGTCACACAAAGCCTTTGGGTTGCGATGCTCAAAGGGATGTCAGCAACATTCAGCAAACTCAATGCAGGACCATGTGAAGTCTTGGCATACTGCTACACAACGATAAGGGGACAAACGGGGCGGATCTGGACTGTCGCCCGGCTTGACTCAAGACAACGACGAGCTTTTACATAAGAGGACTCGCGAAGCAGTAGTATAGCTCGTACATGCATTTCTGAGGAGTCTATGATACAGTAGCGCTTTGCGCTTGCCAATTTGCCCCCCGTGCTCTTGACTCTGTGTCATCATGCTCATTTGCTGCTCGCCCATTGCCACCGCCTAACTCGTTGGGTCTGGGATGTTGCAGCGCACCAGCGCCTTTACATCCCAGTGGAAGTTGCGTGACTCAGCTGGCGCCACGAAACCCTGCTGGTCCGCGATCATCTGCACGTCGTCGGTAGTGTAGTTCGCGGCTTGGCCGTTGGCTACAGCCCACTCGATGACCTGTGTCAGGATACCGCGGTCCTCACCAGTCGGGTGGTTGACGACGCCGCTGGCGAGGGCGTCCAGAGTCGCGGGCATGTTCGACATGATTTCACCTCTGAGGTTGACGAAGAGGGGGTTCGCGTCGCCCTGTGTGCCGTCCGGGAAGGTGATGCCGTTGTAGCACGGGTTGTACGTGCTGGAGATGACCAGACAGTACTCGGCGAGGGTGAGCGGCATCAGCTCGCGACGGTTGCGGTACGCTGGCCTGCGCGGGCCAAAGTTCGGGTCGTTGAAGACCTTTCTACCAGCGACGGGGATCTGGTGGCGGAAAGAGGCGTTGCGCTTGTTGTTCTCCTCGATGTCTAGGTTGCCACGCGCATGTAGCTGCACCTGCATAAAGTCAGTATGATGTCGCTTGTTCGAGTTAGAAGCGTGACATACCTTGCTCATTGTAGCGGAGCGCCATCCTGCGCGGTACAAGCGCATCATGATGTCGGCATGCCTGGTGCTAGAGCACATAAATGTCAACAGGTGTCAATGAATGAGTGTTGCAGGGTACTTACTGGTGTGGGAGGTACACAAGCAACTCGATGATGCCGATCGGGACATCAGGAAATGGCTTGTCCATCTTGACGGCACTGTCGATGCCGGCGTTGTATGCGCGAGTAGAAGACATCTTGACCTATGTGCGCATTAGCTGTGTGTTCATGCGATGTGTAGAGATGTCGCATACTTTGGTGGTCTTGAATGTGTCCTTGGTTGTCGTCGTGGGTAAGTTGGGAGGGGACATATTTACGGTGGGGGGAAGGGAGGGTTTTATACGGCGTTCCAATGTGTGCGAATCTTCAGATCACCGCAAGTCCAAATGTGGTTGACCAGCTGTTCTTATCCACGCCGCTGTTTGCCGAAAAGGTTTGCTTGAGCCCCACAGACAAAGGCGATGAATGAATTTTGAAGCATGTGAAAGGCGGACAAAGGCGTCTCGAGTATTGTTCATGAACACTGGCTGTTAGCAGGAACACTCGAGCGTAACACCCTCAGGATGTCGATGATGTATCTCCTACAGCCTGCTCTTAGCCGGCGCCTCGACCTCTGCTTTCTCCTCGCCATTGGAGCCAGCGATCAGATCCTCCACAACCAAGACCTCATCTTGACCCCAGATCATGTCACCAACCTGCTTCCACTGATCCTGTGATCCAGCTTTCCTCCGGAACACACGATAAGAAGGAACGCCGCAGAGACCAGCTTCCTTCGCCTCCAGCGTACGTGCTCGAAGATCCTTCTTGACCTCTGGGGAGTTCGCCCGAGACAGCACGCCTGATCCATCATACCCGGTCTTTGATATGACGTTCTGCAGAACTTCGTCGGACGACATGTCGAGGTTTCGTTCCCAGCAAGCTCGGTCTGGCGGTTGTCAGTCACAGCACGAGGAATTTCAGAAGATTGGAGCAGAGGCTTACAGAGCACGTCAACCAGCTTGGGCTCTGCGAGCACTGCACGGAGAACAGTAGGCGTTCTGATTGGGAACTTGTCTGCCCAGTAGAAGTCAATGTTCTTGTCAGGACTGCCGTTTTGTATATTGACAGCATTCCACCATCGTACCCAATCGCCGTGATCGAGGTTTGAGTAGTTGCGTTTCTGCTCAGAAATCGCAGACGTGGGAGTGTTTGGTGCACCGATCCTGACAGATGCATTAGCGGTAGCAAGAAGATCTGGCGGGATGATCTTACTCCCTGAACAGAATCCCTAGCAGGAACGGCTTCATCTCAATCTGCAAGCTCTTCCCGAACTCCCGTTGTAGTCGAGCCAGCTGCGTCCAGCCCAGGAATCCCCATGGACTACTGAAATCATACCAGAACTCGAGCTTGACTTCCGTACCAGCAGGTATACCACCCCTTGTGCTTCTTGGTAGTAAGGATGGGAGTGGTTTCGAAATCTTCGCAATATCACCGCCAGACTTGCCTTCGTTGAGACCCTCCAGTACGGCTTCTACAAAATGCATTCTGTCTTGACCCCAATACAGTCTTCCCTCCTTGCGCTGACCGCTTTTATCAGTCCATCCCTCTTCCGGAATCCAAAGGCCAGGTACACCAGGACTGCCGCGCTGGACTGCTAGGTCCGTCGAGACTTCCAGCTCCTTCCGTTGTTGCGCGCCTTCGAAACTCCCATCTTCGATCGCTGCAATGACACGGTCTGAGTCTGAGACCCCTGATCTCCGCACGGCATCGATCAGGACAGCTTTCTCACTGACATTCTCACCTCGGACCCAATAGGCCTGGAAGAGGGATTGAGTAAGAGCTGGCCGCTGGCCTGGACGCACGTAGTACAGCAACCGGAGAGGAGCTGTTGTCTTCTGCGGATGGCGAGGTGGCTCCTTGTATGGAACGCCATGACGTTTCAGAGTGCGCTGGAAGGCGCGAGATGTTATGCCTTTCTTGGTCGGATTGAAGACATCTGAAGCTGAGCCGGCGGCGCCCTGGGGAGCTTTGGTGGCTCTGTAGATGGCGCCTAGGAGGACTGGGCGGTAGATGATGTTGGCATTCGTCCTTTGGGCAAGGGCCTCGATCCTGCCTTTGGTATGAGATCGGGACGAAACAGGAAGTGTTTGTTGATGATGGGCTTACTTTGTGGACGCTATGTAAGCAAAGGGACACGATATCTATCATCTATGAGTCGTACTCTCTGCCGTAATGTGGTCTCTATGCTTACATCGTAGTAAAACTCGACTACATGTCCTTTGCCACTTGCGGACGACATAATGATGGAAATAAGGCAGCTATACAGCTTTCGAATGCCGGATCGAGTATCGTCAAACAGTTGATGGGCTGGGCTTGTGAAAGACTTGCCTTTGATGTATAACATCGTTGCTCTGACGCATATTGAACAATGCATCGTTATCCAGCACAACCTCGGCAGTCGAATCGAGAAGGTGAAGTCACTGCCAAGGCCCGTTGGTTTCACGGTCTTCCCTCCAAGTCGACAGCCTTCTGCTCCAACATCAACGGCGAGCACGAGTAAGGGCGAGGTAACGTCTTATCGAACATGCAAATACGTCAATCTCTTGTGCAGGGCGCAAGCCAGGCCTTCGTCCGTACCAGTCTGGCCTGAGTCTGTCACGACAAGCCATTGCACGACGCGCTCTTGCTGAATATGAATGTCAATAGAGTGGACTGATCAGATACACACATTGATATCATTCTAGAGGTAGGGCAACCATTATAGCCAGCTGACGCTCAACAGCAGTGCTACCCGCAAACTCATTGTAGCGGACACGACGAATCATTGAGACCAAATCCTTCCGTTAGTGAGAAGGTATCGGGGTCAAGACGAGCTAGGCATGGAAGCAGACTTCTTGTGGAATACACTGGCGATACGGCGGGTCGATGTGGTGACAAAACCGCTGGTAAGGATCATGTACGAGGCCAAGAGCATCCGGGAGTCACTCTGCGGCCACTACTTCGATAAAGGCATCGGGACGATTTCGAACCCTTTTGCTACCTCTATTATACAGTCCAACCCTCGGTAACATCATCATTTGGCGCGTATGCCCAAGCGTAATCCATACCCTTCGCAATCCCCTTGGCCTGCTCCAGGTCATACACCACACTTGCGATCCACAAGGCAGCATCCATGCCACAACTCACACCAACAGCAGTAACGACACGAACTCCTGTCTTGCTCCTCCCTGCATCGACGAAACGCTTCCTCACGATGTCCGCCTCCTCGCCAGCACCCTTGCAAGTCTCCTTGAGCTTGTCAAGATATGTCCAATGTGTGGTTGCAGTCTTCCCACTCAGCACACCAACATGAGCGAGGAACGCAGCGCCAGTACAGACTGAGAACAACCACCTCTCCTTCCCGTCATTCTCGAGCGTTGCGAAGGTTTTGATGATTTGCAGAAGGCCCTTGTCGTCTTTCAACGCAGCATCGATGTAATCGTCCCTTGCGCCTGGAACGAGGAGGATGTCGTAGTCTGATAACGCGGATGTGTCGTTCAGAAGCTCGTCGAAAGAGAAAGTACATTGGACTGTGACACCTTCGCTCGAAGTGCAAGACTCTGTCGCTGAAGCAATGTCGATGCTGCGCTCGCCTGGGAGAAAGTTGCTGCCAAAGACTTCGCACGGACCTGTCAGATCGAGGACATTGAAAGAGAGGAACATGAGGCCCAGCACCCGGACCTTAGAGGGTACCATGGCTGGTAGTAGTGAAGGATATGGAGTGAGTGCTCGAATGGAATGTCGGGTTGCTGTTGACAACAAAGAATCAGATCAATGTGGTTGGAAGAGTTGTAAAGACTGGAGATTGGTCTTTTATACAAGGCTGCTCACACAGTGGAGTATGAGGTTGTTCCATGTTACAATCTGCTCAGGGCTTGCAGGGATTATGTGCCACTGGCCTCTGTTCATCCTTCAGCTTGTGGAAGGTATACCACTACAGCTCCCCGGGCGGCCGGAGAGGCTGCAGCACCGTACTGACTAATCTACAGTCCTGTGATGGAGATGTGTACCATTGTCCGGTGACCATCCTGCCCCGAATGTCCTTGGGGACGCAGTGTCAAGAGCCTCAAGCTGCAATGCTCAAACACTTGGCATGCAAGATGCCGCAGCATTTACTGTAGCAAGAATGCTTCAAAGAAGTAGCAAGCGACATCGACGGAGATGATGCCAGCCAGCCATCCCATGGCAGTGCCTTCAGCAATGTGGCAGACTTAATTCCTCTGTCTAACCAACAAGATATACACCGTTTTCCTGAACTTGCTAATAGCATATACACTACAACGAGGTTCGTTCATCACAGATGAGTCAACGAAAATCTCTACAGACGTACTGGAGTCCTGCCAGCTCTCTGTCATTGAGGTCATTCTAGCTATGATGGGGTGAACGTCGTCCATTGTTGTGTGGCGAAGGACCACGGCTGCACTTCATTCACCTCCCCACCCTAGGCCTCATGGCGGTCAGTGCATTAAAAGTCTCTTCCACTTACTACATTTGGACTTCGATGGCGTGGAAGAGGGTGGCTTTAAGACGCCGACTCTTCTAAGAAATCTTTCTTCCTTTCATCAACATTTTCCAGGACTCGACAGCATGGAGACCGCCAACGACACTCGATCCAATCAGGACGAAGGTTACACAAACACAGGGTCACCGTCAAGACCAGCAAAACCATACTCATTGACCAATAGCACTGCGCGAAGCATGATCCCACCACAACCCGAGCCCACACCAACAAGAGAGCTTGACATACTGGCAGAGTCCGCGTCGCCCGACCGAGAACAGCCACGCGAGACATCTGGCGATGCATCCGTATTCAGCTTCAGGATGCCATGCTTGACTGCTGCGCGCTTTGCAAGAGACACCAATGCTACTCCAGCTTCCACCTACACTCAAGCGACGGATCTATCCAATCAAACTTCAGAGCAGCGCAGCACTGTCCTCAAGCGATCGAGGCGCTTGAGCGACGGAGCAAAAGTACGCGAGCTCGCATCAATACAACAACAACAGAAGGCGCTCGATGCTGAAGAGGTACTCCTGCAGGTCGAGCGTGAGGCGTTCGAGGTAGAGTGCGCTCTGTCTGGCGCGACTTGGGCTCTACTGCAACGCGAAATGTTCGGAGGCAAATTAAAGAGCCACCGTCCCAGTCGTCCGAAGAAACTAGCAGTCTATACAAGAGTGCCGGCTCAACAGACACTGTCGGCACTTTCGCATTGGATGCCGATGAATGCCAGCCTCGGTGGAAGACGTACCAAGGCTCGGTATCTGTTCGACGCCGAAGGCAGTGCCTCGATGGTCTTCCATATGTTCACCCGAATGCCTCCTGAACTAAGAGAGTTCGTCTACGAGCTCGCAATACCAGCTGGACACGTTAGCCTTCGAAGTACTGGCCACCACAGGTTTGAGAAGGTGGTCATACCGGCTTGGACAAATCTGGCTTTTGTGTCAAGGCACATGTATCTCGAAGCGAAGCGATTCATCTTCGAGAGGCATACGTTCATCTTGAACGTCAACATGGGAACCACTGAGAACAACAGTATCAATACATACCAGCTGCCCGCTCACGCCGAGCCTTGGATCCGGCATTTGGTCTTGGTCGTGGACTGCACTCGCGCTCCAAGCCGTGCGCACCTTGCTGAGGCTGACTGGCGCTTCCTTCAACGCATGACCAGGCTCAAGAGCATACGCGTCTGCCTCTTGCATCTGAGAAAGTCACATCTCCGTCCTACCCAAGACAGACGTCTCATCTGCAGTGAGGTGGTGAGGAATGTCATGATGCGAGTGCCTGCTGGCTGCGAGATCGTCTTCGGCGCCCGGGGTCAAGGCGTCCGAGATCATGTTGAAGATATGAAGACCAAGTGCGCGAAGCGTCAGGAGACCGACCCGGTAAGTTGGGTGCCGGCACACTTGGGAAGGGTGACGGATGTGTCAAGGGCGGAGCTGAAGGCAGCAAAGGCTCAGTTCGAGAGCGATATCACCCTGGAGAAGGGTCGGATGCATGGGTATGCGAACGACTTCAGGCATAGGGACCGCTACCTGAGAGGTTGGGCGGAGCTGCCTTTCGCGGAAGGCTTCTAGCAGAGGGGGATGAATGACAATTAACAGCTGGCAGGTATCATACGATGTACGTTTGTCTATCTCGCTTCTCCTCCTTTCCTACACATTGCACGTGCTGAGCATGAGACACGTATGCCAGCGGTCCGAGCAGAATATGTCGTCGATCGCAGAGGTGGTCCGCTGATCACACGCTGTGCTGCTACTCTACTGCGACGGTCCTCTGGTCGTACGCTGGCATATATCGTCGTCCTTGTGGGCGGGCGATAAGCGTCCGGCCTAAGATCATGGCACATCGCTTGAGACCGAGGCCCATGAAGCTACGATAGGTCAGTCGCCGGCGGCGGAGATGTATGCGTCGCATTCAGGCTATCAAAGACGACCAGCTGGTGGATTGCGGCTTATCTTACTACTCTGGCGCATCATCCTTGCGCCGTGAGCTGGCACGGGAATGCCATGCTGGTCTTCACGCTGTGCTTGTATGTTCTTAAAGCGATGATCTCGACTGAGACCCGTGGTTGAGCAATGGTGAGGTGGAATGTTGGACCTCAATTGGAGTTGATGCCCATACCAAGCCTGACATCGTGTTCTGTGACGAGCACTTGCGAATGGAAGCACACCAGTGAGAGCTGCACTCTCGCCCACTGCTTGACGATGTTCGTCACGCACGTCATCTGTGCATTCATAAGACCTTCGTCTGTCGGCAGTGGTCGTGGGAGTGTCCGCAAGGCGCTTCCTGCGGTTCTGTATGCTGAGCTGATGAAGCAGGGTATCCTTCGACACTTCCTATGACTGGATAGCATTACCAAATTCCGTAAGATAAAACGAGGCGTACGCGCGCCGTGATCGTCAGATCTGTGGGTCGCTGATACCACATGTTCGTACTGAGGCGCAAGATGATGGCATCAACCTGATTGAAGTTGGAACGCAGCGCGCTGGCAATATAACCTTAACGACATGTCGTGCAGGCTGCAGCAACCTGAAACTCGCGCATTTGGTGTCGCCGGCTAACCAAACGCCAACAACCATCTTGCGAGAGTTCGCCGTGAGCTCGCCCGAGTGAGTCCGGTCACCAGGTGCAGCTGCAAAAGCAAATCGTCTTTCTTGGTGAATCGTTCGAGATCTAGAGGGATGCCACGTCGTCGCGCCCACGTCGCTGCCCGAGTTATAGATAACATGATCCGAAACCAGGATGGAGATGAAAGATGTAGCGAATGAGGGCACGATCCAGCCTGATATTCAGGGATGTATCAGGGCAGCAGGGACCTGCCCAACAAGGATGTCTCGACCAGATCGGATGTCATCATCGCGAACAGGCATGCGACGAACACATCTGGACACCAATGAAAATAGCCGGTACAAAGACTCCCGCCACCTCAACTGCCTCTTATGTCTTGACAGCTGCACTTCGCTCCTGGTACTTCGACCTCATTGTGCTGCTGTCACTGACTCGTCACAACGAGAGTGGTCCTTTCGACTACTTCATCACCGCATCTCGTTCTCAACGACAATGTCAGGCACCACAGATCCTGCCATTGGCTCAACACACTACGCAGATGATGCCTTCAAGGGCAGGAAATCTCCCAAGCGAAGAGACTCCGAGAGGAAAGACTCGGCTCAGGACGACTACGGGCGCCGCAACTACAGCCTGAGCAGGATCCCATCATCACGAGGCTCTTCAGCATCTCGCAACGACTCACCTGAACGACGTCCACGCAGGCGCTCTGATGCTGATCGCCGTGGCCGGTATTCTCGCGACTGGTCGCGATCGCCATCACCTCGTCGCTATGAGGATGAGCAAGACGACCCAGAGAAACCATGGTTCAAGAAGAAGACCCTATGGGCCACAGTTGCCAGTATCGCCAGTGTAGCCAGTGTCGCAGCTGTCAGCATGTCCACACAAGCGACCAGAGAATCCGCAAAAGCGACTAGGACATCTGCAGAAGCAACCAAGAAGTCTGCCTTGGCCACTCAGAATGCCGCCCTAGCCTCACACAGGAGTGCCGACGCCTCCAACAGAATCGCCAATGGCAATGACCTCTCGACCAGGGCAGTCGTGAACACCGCCGTCGCGGCAGGCCATCAAGACCATCGAGGCCGATACCTTGGCCCTCCTCCACGGGAAGGTGCCCGAACTCCACGAGCTCGCCGCCTATCCTGGGATCGCATCGCCAACGGAAAAGAGCCAGGACAGCGTCGCCGTTCTCGAGATCGCCGCAGTCATCACAGTCGTTCATCGGCTGGTCACAGCCACCGGAGCCACAGGCCACATGTCCCTGCCGGCCTACTCGAATATCATCCTGTCGCCAAGGTACCCACCTAAGCTCGAAAATCTTCGACTTCACGAATTCCATACTGTATCGGTAGGAGGCCCGGCTACATTATCCTTAGGCTGTTCGCTTGGCATCGTTGTCGCTTTCCAGCGTTCGAGCGTTACATCTTCTTGGAGTAATAATTCTTGCTCTGCATCTGATAGTCGCTTTCTCTCATACACTTGGATACGAGATACGAAATGAACTTGATCTTGCTTGCTTGACACCAAGCTGACTTGTTCTCTTCCGGATGTGTGATCTTGTCAGTATCGCGAGTGGCCATGCCGGCGCAAAGTCGTATCATGAGGCCTGCATGTTGTTCCCAGGTGCCGATAAGGCAGTCGGCGAGACTCGGTACAAACCACGTTTGCGCCGTGGTGCACTATTGCTTAGCAATCAGCAAGACACGACACCATACTCACCACATA
Organism: Fulvia fulva; assembly: GCF_020509005.1. Taxonomy (NCBI): domain Eukaryota; kingdom Fungi; phylum Ascomycota; class Dothideomycetes; order Mycosphaerellales; family Mycosphaerellaceae; genus Fulvia; species Fulvia fulva. Next base: position 221,652 of record NC_063022.1, read on the forward strand.
CCACAGGTCTCGACAACGACCCCGGAGATACCACATCTCCAAACTCGCGCAACACAAGCCACGTGTCCCATCCACACCACCTTCATCGCACTCGCACATCGCACCTACCAACCGCATGCCACATGCATCGCCGAACTGCAGTGCAACCATCCCCACCGCATCAGCGCAAGCGCGCATCTCACCCTCACCACGTGAGAAGGCCCCACCTTAGGGTCCATTGGAAGTGTCCCTTCCTGCATGTCAGCAGCAGAGCAGACAAGCAGAGTCGGGCGAACACATAACCAGCACACCCCCGAAACCTCAAACCTAAGCGACTAAACACGCGGCTTGATTCTTAAACACAGACTTTCCAAAACAGGCGCCAGGATTGCTCGATCGCCGGTCGACGGCCAGCCGCGCTCGTGGCCTAGCTAGCGGCGCGGGCAAGACAGACACGCTTGCAAGACACGTTGTTGAAGGATCTCCACGGCGACTAGTGCGCAGCGGGCGACAGCGGCGTGAGCGGCATGGCGTTCGACTAAGGGCTGCTTCCATCTGTTTTGGCTGTTTGATGGGCCTGTTTCAGCGCGCGATCGCACTGTTTGCGGCGCGGGAAGCGTTGCGCCGGGTCAGCCACCAAAGATAAGATGTTGGAACTCTGCTGGCTGCAGCTTGTGCCGCAGAGTTGTAGGACGGACACTGGCACGTGACTGGTGGGTTAGCGCTTGATGCATAAGAAAGTGGGCTCCACTCTTGCCAGAGGGCACAAAGGACAGGAAACACAGAATGTGTTGGTTTCTGGCAATGACTTGCAAGCTGAGTCGCTGGTATGAACATGCACGTTGCTCAAGATCTCCTATTTCGAGGATGCTGGTGCAGTGTTTCTCGTTTGTCAGCACTGCGCCCTACTTGTGTGTATTCGTTGGAGGATCACGTTGCTTTGATGAAGCTTATTGCTCCGGTTCTGGGGATTGGGACTGGAAAGGGATTCGGCTCCTTACCGAAAAGCCACTGCGTACTTTGTAAGAATGATGGGCGTGCGAGACATTGTTCCTCAACGCTGTAGCGGTGAATCAATATGTTGATGATCGTACTTCTTGCGTTGAGTGGTCGACAGAGAATAACAACAGGCGAGCATCTCGTACGTGCGGTAAGCAGTACGAGCACTGGCACCCACGAGAACGAGAGCGCATGGTCCTCATTCTTCGCGACACTTACCCATGGACGTCAACGATCTCGCCAACAAACCCTTCGAGACCTGCAAGACCTTTCTCTCCCCTCTCTGTTCCGCCGTACAGCCCTGGACCACCTCCGGGCATGACCAAGACTTGGTCGCCCGGTAGAACAAACTCCTTCGAAGCATCCAGAGAAAAGGTGACCAGGAGATGTGTTGCAGTGACTACCCCAGCGACTGGGCTATTCTGACCATCTAAGCCAACATCTAAGCCAACATCCAGGTCGAAGGAGAAAGGCTCAGTGGTTGCTGACTGCTGTCGCTCCACCACAGGAGAGTCCGGTGCACGAGCAGATATGACTTTGGCAGAAGCGCGCACGCTTGACATGTATACCACAACATGGTTGCCAACAGCGAGCGTGTCCAGATCTTCGCGCTGGAACCTTGCCGTGAATGTACGAGTGGCAAGCGTCTGCATTGCAGTCAACACCATGCCTTTGCGTACCCGAGCAAGAGGCGCAGTCTTGGCTTCGTGCTCGTCGAGCGTCAAGGCAAGAGTGCCCACCTGGTCGGCATGTAACGCATGCACCGGGAGTCGCAGATTTCGAATACTTGTCACTTTGACATGGCGCCATTCTTGCCTTGGCAAATGGAAGTATGATCGACTCAGCAGCGAGTCTCGCAGAGCTCCCGGGAACGATCGCGACGTTGGCAGACCAGACGAAGCTCTACGCAAAGGACGCTCATCGGAGTCCTCGGAATCTTCACCATGTTCATGACCCGAGAAAGGGCCAACCACAATGGTGTCGCCAACTGTGATCTGACCACACCGCAAATGCCCCGATACAATGACACCTGCGACTTCAGCCGGCTTACTGTAGACGTCCTCAACATCGAAGATCGTAAGAGAGCTCTCGGGCGACCCAGTAATGATCGCGGCTGGGAGGGGCAGCTCGTGCAGTAAGACGTGCAAGTTTCCAACCCCGGTACCTTCGACCGCGCTCGTGAGCACAATTGGCACGACTTCTCTAGCATCATTCAGTAGTGGCAGCGCGGTCTGATACGCAGTCTCAATCAATGAGGCCGGCAAACTTTGCACGTCTGCTTCAACAACAACTCCAGGCCTGTTGGGTATGATCGCCGGTCTTTTGCCCGCCTTCTTCAAGGCATCTAACACTTTTGTCAGGCTTTCTCTTAGTCCACTTCGGGACGCTAAGTCAAGTTTTGTGATCACAACAACCAATGGAAGATTGAGTCGCAGGCAGAGATCTAACTGGGCGCCCGAGAGATCCATGTCGGGGACTGCTGCTAGGTGCGGCGAACCACTGCTGCCGCTTATTTGCGGCGTGGTATCTTTGGTGTCGTCTGCAGGGATACACAAAAGTGTCCAATGAGGTGCCCAGCCCACCAGTCCTCTTAGCGTGGTTCGTCGGTACCGAGGATGGCCTGCGGAATCCGAGACGAAGACGAGTCGACTGCCAGCGGCGGCAGCGTGTATGTCGATCCATGAAGCTATGTTCTCCGTGGCATAGTTGACAACCTCGACGGAACCTTCCGTTGAGTCTTGGTATCCCAGCAGTTCCTGTGTCACCGAGCTTGTCATGCCAGACGTGATCTCGTGACGGTGCCGGAGCATACTCAGACGACTCTTGCCGCGACCGTTGTCGAGAGTGGATGTTGTCAACGTGCCGAGTAGCGTTGATTTTCCTGACATAGTCGGTCCAGTGAGTGTTATCCTGAGCTGCTCTGTGGCTGGAGTCGTCAACTCGACGGTAGATGGTAGTGCAGTCAACGGCTGGCCAGCTGCTGCAAGCTCCTTCGGAGCTAAAGGTGGACTTTTCGCATGGAGATATGGCTTCACAAAAGCTTCGGCCACGAGGAGCTTACCAGAACGTTGTACCTTGCGCTCCTCCTTGCTCACGACGACATCCTCTAGCCATTCACATTCTCCAACAACCTCATTCCGTAGCACCTCGACGACACATCCTAGACATGCCGCCATAGCACGTAGATTGTTCAGACTTTCGCTCATCTCATCTTCCGCCAAACCGATCAGTGTGCCGTCATCGGATACACCAATCTCGTAGAGGGCGCCCTGGCTCTCCTCCAACCCATGAAGCAGTCTTGCGGGCTGCTGTGGCGCCACAAGTTCAGGCAGTGCGTCCGGTAGAGATGGAAGAATGATATTTGTGGCTGATGAAGTGTGATGTGGTGAAGATTGCTGCAAGCGCCAGAGCAGCTGTGTTGTAAGCTGTTCCAACCTATGCTGTCTCGTCTGATGAGTCGAGGCTTGTGGAGGCGTAGCAGCAGCATTCGTGGAGTCCAGGCCACTGTCTTCAGCAATGTGTGCTGGAGAGTTGCTATTGAACTTGGAGTGCTTTGAACCTGAGATCATACTGCCAGTGCTGGTGGACCTGAACTTCCGCCGAGCACGAAGCAGTAGGTGCAACTTGTACTCGACCGGCCCATCCTGAGGCTCTGCTTTCAACCGTGTGACTCTGTTGCCACTTTGCGCGCCATCCTTGAGTGACAGAGCCGCCAAGTTGAGGTCGGTACCGCCTTCTTCCTCGCCGTTGTGATCTTCCACCCCTTCAGGAGTGTCTGCACCTTGCAGCCACGGAGAATGCACCCTTGGAGGCTCAGGCTCCCATGTGAAGATTGATGCCATACTCATCTGGAATGTCTGCAACACTGAGTCCCCAACAGCTTTGCAGGAGACTGAAGCTTGCAGGCTACCTTTCGGATCTTGATCAGAGGATCGCGTACTTTATTGCATACAGTATGCCCGAAGATTGCTACCTCTTTCTCTGTGCACTTCACTCATTTGCTATACCGCGGTTTCGTCGGTTTTATCCGGACTTGTTTTCTTGAAGACAGTGTGTTGGTGTGCGAGTAGTGGACGCGGAATAGCTCGGCCATGGATTGGTACATCGTGGTGACTGGTGGCGGGATGTGGTTGTCGCGACGAGATGGCTGTGGCAGCATCAGGAGCAGGTAAGCACGACCATGTTCTTCGCGATGTCGTTGCCGTCGTGGTGTGTGTCTGTTGCAGTTCAAGAGGTGGCGTCCGTCAACTTCATCCTGCCGACGAATTTCCAGTCATGTGACGGAGACAGCGGGGCATGGGATGGTCTTGGCTTTGCCTCGGAGGTTCTTCCTCAGCTCCCTCCACCTCCACTACTTGCACCTATTCTGAGCCTCACCGGTGGAACAATACCGGCCGCCGCGATGTGGGACACCGGTGAGGCCAGAAGCCCAGCCGAGGCCCATCGCATACCGTGCTGCATGGGGTAACCGTAGCAGTCAGGAGGCATCAGCGTGTCCCTCACCAAGTCACACCATCTGCGCCGCAACAAGTGGAGACGCAAGACGGACATGTCAGCCCGCCATCTTACTGTGGCTCTGGGACGGACTAACGAGCCGACAGCTTGCAAGCGATCATGACCAGGACCGGAATGCCGCAAAAGCAGGCACGCAGGGTATCATGCATGACGCGCTCGGCCCACCCGCAATCCTCGCTCCCACGCACATGGCAAGGCGAGCGTGCAACAGCGGCAACACTCCTCCCACCGTACTCCTGCAGATCCGGCAGTCTGAGATCTGATCTGGTGCGAGAGGTATGTTGACAGGTAGGTACTGCAGGAACTACTACCCATATTCTCGCCTGATATCAGCAGGCCTCAGACATCACTCATCACTCAGCCGTGCGGCAGAATTTCACCGTATGACTACAGACTACAGTACTAGCGTTGCAGGCATAATGACACCCGCGCATCGCAACCATGCCCAGAACCAGAAACCAATACTACTGTTCTCTACACTATTGGCCCCAGTCACACTTTTATTGCGGCTCAGCACCGATAGCCAAAATCTGCACCTCACGGCAACATTGTCCTTCGCACCCAATCACACCCCGTCCATGAACCTGCGAAACAAACGCGGCTGTACGCGGCTAGACTTCACACCATTCTTCCGGGACCGGACGCTGCCCATGTGTCCCACTGTCCACAGCTCCACCACACGTGGAGCTCGTCAACGAAACACCCTACAGTACAACAATCCCAGCACTCTCTCAGCCATCGCTTCGCCTTATATCCTTATGTCAGCAATGCCATTATGGAGACCGCGGGCCAGGGTGGTATGAACAATACGACCACAACGCTCACTCACACTACCGTCCATCCGGATGCCACTCAACCCATCACAGTCATCCACAATCCACCCTCCGATCACTCACGAGTCTGACGAGACACAGCCAGCGCGCACAGCATTCCGCATGCAGACAAAGATCGTCGAGCCCTCAGCAGTGCCCTCTTCCTCGGCCGTGCCAGACTTTCGCTCGCATCTGTGCACGGCTTCGGGTTGGTGGTTGCCCGCGCCACGAGAGAAGAAAAATAGGCGAAGTGGGCAAGCAATCATCAATAGAGTTTTTGTTTGGAGCTTTGAGTTCACATAGTGGTGGCTTTTGATGAATGATGATCATTGTCTCCAACGCTCACCAACCCGCGCACGCGCGCGTGCGAGTGCGGCGAGAAGAAAAACGTGGTTTGAGTGCCCTTCGTACCCTTCGTGCCTTGCCTTGCCTTCCTTTCCGTGCGCATCGCACATCGCACATCGCGTTGCTGCCTAGTCGAGCCTCTGTCTCTAAACCTGAATCCTGAATCCTGATTCCTCATCCTCCCTGTCGATGTCCACATGAAGCTGCTCTGCTCTGCTCTACTCTGCTCTGCTCTGCTCTGCGCTGCGAGACGGGTATCTACCGTCCATTCTATTCCACCCTCACAAACAAATCCTCAAGGAAAAAAATATATACATCTTGCTGTACAATCATCATCATCATCATCATCATCATCATCATCATCATCATCATCATCATAAACCCCCCCCCCTCCCCATCTCCCATCCATCCTCATGAAAACAAACCCCTCACTTCCCCTCCCCCACCTGCCGCTGCTTCGTGCACTTATCATGCGCCAAATGACCATTCCTCGCCGTCGTCCTCGTAAACTCGGCCCCACACTTCGGGCAGTAAGATTTCGCCGACGTGCCAGACTTCTCCCTCTGATGTCGTAGGAGATTGCTAAACGTGGAGAACTGGCGACCGTTACAGCCGTGTTCCCAGCATTGGGGTTTGGGCCGTTGGTTCAGGACGCGGATGGAGGAGTCGCTGCTGCTTGGTGGCTTTGCGAGCGCTGCGTTGGAGGCGCTGTAGGGTGGTGGTGGTGGTGGTGGGGGGTAGGGTATGGGTTGTTGTTGCTGGGAGGAGGCGTAGAGCTGGGTGGCGGTTGGGGCTGTGGTGTAGGCGGGTTGGTGGGAGTATATGGTGCTGTCGTACATGTTTGGGGATCTGTGGAGGGTTGGTTAGTATGTGCGGGTAAGGATGGATCATAGGAAGCGACGAACCTTGACATGCTGCTGTTGTATTGCGGCATTGATGGGGTTCCTGAGGTGTGGGACATGCCTGGTGAGGGGAGTGGGCTTTGGGTGATGCCGCTGATGGATGGGATGTTTTGAGTTTGGGGCATTGAGTAGGCACCACTTGACATGTTGTCATATGGACTGCTTATTCGGCGGTAACTTTGGTCGTAAGCTTGGCCTGCACTGGATGCGGGCATCTCAGAGTGACGGCGACTGGATGATAGATCAGGCGTCCTGCTGCTCTGCTGGTAATGTGATGGGCTGGATGAGACTGTTTGCGCGTAGGCAGTAGTACCGCTGGTTGTAGCTGGTTGCGACATGCGCATGGGAGGGATGTAGTTTTGATCCATCGTGTAGCCTGGGCTGTGTCAGCTTGCAAGTTTGTGGGGGAGAGGAAGAGGAGAGATACATACTGGCAGGGTCAGATTCTCCTGGGCCTGATCCGTATTGCGTTGGAAGCAAGAACCCTAACGAGCTGCAGAGATGGTAAGCATGCTGTGCGCTAGTCTCGTTCGGAAAGTAAGTAGCATACCTCATCTCCGCTTGCGCAGTTGGCTGCTCAAACGCGAACTCGGGTGAGATACTGATGCCAGTAGCCACGGGAAGGTCGTTGAAGTCGACAGAGACTGAAGGTACACCAGAGTCGGATCTAGGAGGAGTCGGTGCCGTCCACTGCGGGTACGGCTGAATCGGGTGTTCGGTCTCGGAGCCTTGGGGTTCAGGTGAGTGTTGAGGTGTAAGCCACTGGATGCCTAATGTCGATGATGGGTTGATGGTGCCTTGGTCGATGTCGGCCTGAGTGGTGCTCTGCTCGGCGGCGAAGTGGAAGAGTCTGTCAGCCTGGGAGGCCGATATGGATCGATCGCGGCCGTCGAGGTGAGAGCGTTTGCTGATGGCGCCGTGCTTGTTGATGGATGACTGTGCCGCAAAGGTGGAGTGGGCGCGCACCCTTGGTTGGTGGGCGAGTGACTGGAAAGATGGTGAGTCCATTGTGATCACAGAGGTCATTGGGATGGATCGAGGTAGGCGAACCGGGAGGAAGGACGGGAGTCGACTACTTGTAGTCACGTCGCATGGCAAGTCGGGATTAGAGAAGTGGTATACACGGGCAGTGATGGAGTTCCTGCTGAAGCATATGGCTAGGGCTCAGTTGACGTTTGAGAGTCTGATCGCTTTTAGCACCGCTCGCCTGCGCCTTGGGGCTGTAGATGTGATTATAAAGGTACACCTGTGAACCAACAGCGACTGCCTGCGAGCGTACTAGCGGCTGGGTGCTTGGTTTAGACGAAGGATGCGGACCCCGGCTGCCACTCTTCAGCGCACAGGCTACAGCGAGACAGCGTGCCATTCAGGGCTCCGAGCGCCGTTGCGTTTAGACTCGTGGGAAAGGCGCGAGAGCTTGTGCTTGGTGCTCCTCAGATGCATGATGCATACTTTGTAGTGGCAGCCGTGCACAAGCTCCACGCGCGCATGCACAATCATTGTCACCATGCGCGTCGGTGAGTTGTGAGTCGCGGTGGTGGGCGTACGTCTGCGGTACAGCTTGGTCATCGCACATGGCGATCCAGTGCGAGCGCGACGTCTTGCATGATGATGAACGAGCGGGCTGCTGCATATTGCAAGGCTCAGCGGCCAATCGCATCTCTGCGCGGGGCCAGGCGAATGTCGGCCGGCGAGATAGCACGGGTCTGCGGTGAGGAGTATGTTACTACTGCCAAATACCACTGATGGGCATGGATATCTGAGCCCGCAATGCAGAGTGGAGATTGGCTGGTAGGTGGAAGTGCTAGCAGACCCATTGATCGGGAATATGCCTGTCAGGCACGGCCGAGGGGCAGCACAGTGGTGAGGCCTGGTCAGTGGTGAGAGGCGGCGGTCGGGAGTGGCTTCTAGGCGTGCACAGGTGTGAATGATGCGAGACGGGGAGACAGGACGGTTCCGCAGTGCACGCCACCACCAAACGGTCTGCTCTCCGTGCAGTCTGCCAGTAGACAGACAAAACAGTAGCGTGTCCAGCGTGCCAACGTGCTCACGCGAAAAAGCCAGCCCTCAGTCGCAATTCGGGCCCGTCGTCGTCTCGTGCTGCTGTAGCCTGTGCGACCGACTCACGCCTAACTTTAGCTCTCCATATGGCCACGAGTCCACGACCCGCCGACCGGCCACCCAGCCAAGACCCGCGATGCTGCATGGAGACAGATTGATTGCGAGTGGACCCGTCGCTGCCCGCGCACTTCACTCACCGGAATCACTTGGTGATGTTCCACTCCGCCCGACCTGGAACGTGACCGGATATCCGCCTTGACAGCAGCAGCGCCGGAGCTCGCGCTCGGTACCGGCGAGCTCAGGAAAGTAGTTCAATGGGACGACTACTGGCACCTTCGTCATGCACGCCACCAACAGCCAGCAGCCGCGGGTATCGCATACTGCAACACTGCGATTCGGTCATCTCGTGGCTGTGGCGCTATGCCTCCGGAGGTCTGATGCTGCGATGCCTGCTGGCACGGCAGACGGACGAGTAAGCTTACTGCCCAAGTGCCAACGTCTGACATAGGTGCACACCTCGCCGCGCCTTGTGTTCGCCGGTAACCGAGGAGCAAGGCGTGCAAGGGCCGCAGGAGGCATGCACTGCGAGCTCAAATGCTCCCTTGCACGCCTTGGCTGTAGGAGCCGATCGCTTTCTGCTTCCAGGCAAGCGTCACAGCAAACTGCCAGAGTCACGCTGTGAGGCTGAGGTGCAGTGTCCACTGCTTTAGAACTACAGCACTGTCTGCAGCTGCTCCACTGGGCTGAATGCGACCGCCGGGCATGCCTGTCTCCTGTATTCGTATCGGACTGCAAGAGCGTACATACCGTCCCACGCGACAAATGGCCTTTCATCAACGCATTCGCGACCTGAAACGTCATCAATCTGCTCATCGTACAGCAAACTGCTAACCAGCAGACACTGGAACATTCTTCCCGCGCACGCGGCGAGCCATCAAACATTGGATACACTTCCAGCGGCGTGGCACACGGCAGCACGACCCGTGGCTGTCCCCGCAATCTTGATTTCTAGCCGTAGCTCGCCCTGCACGTGCCCTGTCACATCACTCAGCAAGAGATCGTCGCCCACAAGCCCGCATGCCCAATCTAGAAACCCGGCAGGACACAGCTCTGTACGACTTCACCACACACCGCTGCATCGAGCACTCTCAGCATACAAATTCCCATCAGCCCTACCACTCCCAGCGGTGTACTCGACCGCTTGCTATGCCTGCTATATCATGTCTCAAGAAGAATTCGACACCGGTATCGAGGCGAAGCAGCAGAATCACCAACCACCTGCACTTCTCCAAACGAATGCTGCCCTAACTCACATGTCTGAACTTTGAGCCTGGTACTCCAGCGCACCGGAAGCTTTAATAAGCACCACGGGCAACATTTGCGCCGCTTATTGCGACTGGCTGGCAGCACATCGTCACCCAGAAATACCACTTTCGAGTTGCGATGCTCGCGATTCGATCGACATGTCGGAGTTACTGTTGGAGGAAAGCTGCGCCTAGCTCCGAGGTGTGAGGCCTGCCACTACAGTATCGCCGGCGCCGGACTGGATCGAAACTCCGCATGCCGTCTACGGTGTACAGGTTTACAGTCTCCGTCGTTCCGGTGGTAGCCGTCGGTAAGATGCCGATGCTGTTGTACACTCCTGTCGCTCATACTTTCACGATCGGGGATGCTGTACTTGAGAAGCTGGTCTGCAGTCTCATCTCCACGACCATCAAGCACGAGTCCATGAAACTACCCATTGAGGCCTTTCATCAGTAACTGATCCGTTCCATGTAGATCATTGCAATCGAGCTCGACAATGACTGTGAGCCACAGAACAGCGATCATGCCGCTCGTTGTACGAAGCGTGCCTATTCTCGTACAGCCACGTTGTCTCTGGAACATGGCCTTTCTACACATCCAGGCAAGATCGTCACTAACCTGTCTCTACATGCCCTATCATTCCTCATCATAGGCTGAACACATCGGCCAGTCCGAACTGCGGAAGGGGCACGTCTCTGCTTAAACCATCACGAAAAACCCGCCTCGAGGTCCTGCCTGGATGAATGAGGGCGGTCACGAAGCATAGCAGCACATGCAGGCAACAGCAATGCCATGTGGACCACCGCTGCCTGAAGAGCTCTTGAATCAACGTGGACTTTCGTGCATTCAGCACTAGATAGCGCTTGATGGGATTCTGTAGACACCACAACAAGACCCGGAACCATCTCGTCAGAGTCAGATCCTCCCAATACTAGAGCAAACCCCAGTAAGAGGGAACATCGACATCGACATGCTCCTACTCCCCAACCCCACCAGACCACCATCCTCGCGCCTCGCTTCGCGGTTACACAACCCGACTCAACCACGTTCCAAAGAATCCAGCACTGCCTCCTTCTCCTGGACGCGGGTCCTCTTGCCAGACCGCCACCGCGACCTATCCCCGAGTCTGAGAGCTTCATGCTCAGACCAACACCAGATTCAACATCCATAACAATCCGAGAGACTCGCGAGAATTTGAAGCAGCGGTGTCCGTTCCCGCACGCTACCTCAACCCTAAGCCATATCGACTCTTCCTTCACATCTCATTGACTGCCTCCTGACATAACATCTAGCGAGCGAAGCAACGGATCCAGCGTGTCTCAAGACCATACACGATGGATGGGTCATGGAACGAGAATGCTCCACGGTCGTCAAAGGATTTGAGGTTCGCCAGACACATTCTCGCGACGTTCAAGTCAGGGGGTATGTGTGGTGAGTACTGTATACTACGGGCATACACAGCAGCATCGCGACCTTGGCCATTTGCCAGACGTGTGGAGCAGGAGCGCATCAGGTTGACTTTTTCGCAGAAGCTTTTGTATCAGGTGGAGCATGAGCAAGACCTGCACGACTGATCTCTGTGGATGTATCAAGAACATTACGCAGTCTCGCTACAAGTACAAGCAAGTGTGCAGCGCAATGCAATGCAATGCGTCACATCGCACCAATGGGGTATCGTTAGCAGAACACCGCACCCTCAAACATCCTTCCATTCGACTTTTCCCTTTCTCCGGGCTTTGATACTCCTTCACGTCAATCCCCAAACATCGCCGCCATGCTCTCAAGCCCCTGCTCCTCGCCCTGCACAACCTTCGGCCCCTGTTCGACTTCCATGTATCTCTCATTGATCCCCACCTTCTTCTTCGCCGCACTCGCACCGTTCTGCTTCACCTTGCCTTGCTCATAGATACTCACGCCCCTAACACCCTCCAGCAACTCCAGCACAAGCGCTCTCTGCTGACGCTCGTTCTGCGTCTTGTTGATCCTCGCCATAGCCCGATCAACTTTGTTCGCAGTAATGTCAGGTAAGCTCAAGAGGATGTCCCGTGGTGTTGGAGTCTTGCCTCCGTAGAGGAGGAGGATTTGCGCGATCAAGGCGGCGAGGTCCTTTTGCAGGTCGGCGAAGTATGGCTCGTTCAAGCTCGTGATGCAGGCTTTCAGGACTTCCGTGCAGATGAACTCTCGGACTTGCGCGGCGGTTTCGGCAGAAACGCTTCCTGAGCCAGAGGTCGATGCGAACATTGGGACAATGCCTCGGAAGACTTTGCAGATTGTGCTGCAGCAACGACCGTCACGCATGCGGAGGGCGTGGGTGCAGAAGAGGATGAGGGGTTCGAGGACACTGGCGTCGGAGAGGACAAGGTCGCTGAGGAGGGGTTTGGCCTGGCTGTGATTGTGACCGTTGGCGTGGCCGTTGGTTTGTGGTTGGCGGTCGTATTCGAGTAGGAATGGCACGAAGGAGACCATGCTGAAGGTAAGCTGGCGTAGTACGCTCTCAGTACGCATCTCGTCACTGAGCTCGTCGACTTCGTGTTTATTTTGTTCCGCGGCTTGGCCAAGGGATTCCCATTCGGCAGAGATCTTGGCATCGAGTGTGACGAAGAGTTTGCGCAGTATTGGAGGCAGAAATTGGCTTCTGTAGTGTGGTGGGCATCGCTGCACGAGACCGGTAGTCAGATTGATGATGGGATGCAAGTGATTCGCAGTCAGACTCCCTGCATCATCGAATATAGCGTCCGCCAAAGGCTGCGCTAGCTCTGCCAGGCCATAGAACTGCTCGTCAAATTTGGTCATAAGGTAGATGATGTGGTATCCTTGCTCTCGTACGTTGCGCATGGTTCCGCGGACTGTGCTTGCGAACCCTTCATAGGATGTCTTTGACCCAGAGATGCGGTTGTAGAACTCCTCTTTGGTCTCATTCGAGATTCCGGACTGCCAAAACCTATCTTGCATCGTTCTCTTGATGACCATCTGAAGCTCTTGAGGAAGCTGCGACCAGTTCGACATGTTGTGGAACGCGACGGCATGCTGAAGCATTCTCAGCAGATTAGGTAGAATCATGGGTATCAATTCGCCCCACAGAGCGCAGGCATTCTCGTATTCATCGGAGCCGGTCTTGAGCTTCTCGGTCGTCGCAGACAGCATCGACTTCGTCATCCTCAGAGGGAGACGATCGCTCTTCTCCTTGATCTCGTTCTGCCGAGCTTGTCCGTTCTGATCGAGCATCTGTGCTGACCAGTCCAAGATCCGATCAAAGCCATACGTCCTGTAGAACTCGGGCAGATCATTCATGGCGATGGATTGACAGAAGTCTTGCAGGCTGCTGACCGATGTACCTAGGTTGGGATCTGCCCACGCATCGTAGGTGGGCCTCAGCATCTGCTGCAGCTTGCTCATCCGTACCTGGTTGTCGATGCCGGTGGCTCGATGAAGGACCATGAACAAGAAGGCCTTGTAGCCCCATAGTAGTCGTTGATCGTCAGCGTGCTTTTCCGCAAGAACGCCTATTCGCGGTTCAAGATCGTTGTAGACTTCGAGAAGTGCGTTGGGAAAGACGAGAGCAAGCTTCTGTAGCTCTACTACGCGTAGAGCCTCGAACGCCTTGATTGAGTCGGAGTACTGCTGGTGGGCGGGGTTGTCATACAGTCGCATTGTGAGCATGTGCTGAACGGTGCTAAGTACGAAGCTTGCTGGTGGATGTTTCAGGGTCCGCAAGACCAGCACGAATGCCTGCAACACTTGCTCCGCCACCCCAGGATCATCACAATGGACATTCGTCATGCCATGGCACCATTGTTGAAGAGACTCTGAAGCGTGCTGCAGATCTTTCTGCACTCTGCTGTAGAGTTCCTGTTCTGGTGTGATGTCTGCGACGTCGCTCATCCATGCCGAATAGCCTTTGAGCGCACCCGACACAACGTTGTACTGAGCATCGAATTGTAGGACTGGAAGAGATGACTTGGTATAGTTTGTGCTAACAAACCCTCGACCGGTAGTGTACGGACCATTCTCGAGCAGTGATTGTAGTCCCTGGAGCACGATCGATAGCGCATCAATAGGCTTGAAACGAGCAATGGACTGTATCACTGTAGAGCAGTAACGACGATAGTTGCCGAGAAAGGCATGTCGCTCTGGGATGGTATCGAAGTCCTCAGCCAGGTACTGAGCACATTCATCGACATCATCGGGCAAAGCCTCGTAACGCAACAGCCGCTCGCTGCAAACTTGCAGAAGCGTTGGCAGTGCGTTGAGCACAAGATCGACTATGCGGTCTTCCTGCACACTGAGAAGCTTGGTCCAGCTGTGAAGCACAGGTATCGAGACCGTCAAGCTTTTGTGCTGTGTGACTGTCAGTAGGAGGTCAAATAGGGTTGGCAGATCAACGGAGCTGTCTGCAAGCTCCCTATGCTGGGAGATGGCATCTGCAAGAACGGACAGTAGCTCTGCCATCTTCTTGTGCAGTGTGTACTTTTCGTCGTCTTCGCCAGGTCCTACCATGGTCGCCTCGAAAGTTTGACGAATGAGTGCGATACGATCTGGGCGCATTGCTTGTCGCAGAAGGCTGGTCCAGACATCCTGAAAGTGCGGGTTGAACGATCTGCCCAGCAGAGCATACAGCACCTCCACAGCAGCGGTCTGAAGTTGGACGTTGTTGGTGTGGAAGGGCAGGTACAGACAGTCAACACAGTTGACCTCGTCGGCTGCCTTCATGCTGATCCATATCATGGTGGGCCTCAAGGAATTCAGTGCTTTGATCGCACATGTCTCCATGCTCTGTGCTTGTTGCGCATCATTGCCCAATCTCGCCTCTTTGACACATGCGGCGAAGAACGAGCATACTCTGTTGAACCATCCTTCCTCGCCACACCTGACTTCTTGCCTTCCAGCTCTGCTAGAGGCATGATGTTTGTATAGTGCTGTCGGGATCATGATCTCGTTCAAGGCGGTGCCCAGCACGTCCAGCCGCAGACCTGCCACGGCATCCTCGTTGTTGATGATGTCTTCACTGAGCGTCTCGAGGATGCTGAGCACCAGGATCTTATTCACAGTGCCCTTCTCTTCGATGGGCTTGTCCCAGAGGTTTACCAGCAGAGCGTCCATGTCCATCCAGTCATCGCCACCCCAGCATCGTTTGGCCACCTCCACCCACAGCTGAGCGACTTTGTTCCTGATGAACAGGGCGTCCTGCTGACGTAGACCCCCAGCCAGCTGTTTTATCCATGTCCGCAGCTGTGCCGTCTGGTCTTCTGTGTACTCACTCCATCGATACCTGACAGCATATTCGAGCAGCTGCAGGCCATAGTACCTCACGGCATCGTTCTGCTTCCAGTCGTCGGCGAGGGTGAAGCCATATTGCGGTGCATCTGGCTGGTTCTTGACGGCTTCGAGATGTTGGAGGGCTTGTTGGCGTATGGTGTTTGGCACGCGGGGGTTGAGGGTGGCGTTGAGGGCGTTGGAGATGTGTTCGAGGCCGGTGGAAGACGTGTCATACGCGCCGTTGGTGTTGCCTTCCATCTTGGCAGTGCAGTGATGTGCAGAAGTTCCTTCTCCAGGGTAACTTAGGCGGTGTGCCACTGCAACCTTTCCTTCAATTTGACATGGCGTGTCGGCCGTGGCTCCGCTGCCTGTGCGTGATGCGTGATGCGTGAAGTGAGTGAGTCGGTCAGATGAGGATTCGGATTGTCATGTGAAGGTGAAGATACACAAAGGGACTCGTGATGCCGTCCCTTGCAGCCTGACCTCGACGGCGTTATCGAGCTATGTTCAAAGCTGTCGTGGTCGGTGTAGAAGATCTGGCTCACGAGATTGACACGGGCGCCCCACCTTGCTCTGCCGCCTGCCGCCTGCCGCCTGCCGCCTGAGCCCGTCTTAAGCCTATAGGCTATACGGTATACCATACACCACTTGGCAATCGTGAAGTCATCACTTTCGACGCGTCCATCTCACGCTTCACTACGCGACAACGACATCGGATGACAGCTAAACAACCACACCATCAGCCACACCGCCACCGAGTGTCTGAGGCGACGCGTTGAGGCTTTGAACGGGTCAAATTGAGGGCATTGTGGAGATGACAGCTCTTCTTATGCTACCTACATGCCATGCGTGTATAGCCTGGCCTTGTCCCGATCTGCTAACGTTCCATCCAGCTCCTGTCTACCAGTGTCTCCCTCCATCTCGTACACCGGACTGGACATGAGCTGAGGCGTGTCCATCGGACTCAACAGCTCGTGGTGGCCTTTATTCGATGAAACGCCATCAACTTCTGTCCTGGAATCGTCCCCTGGCATCTCTTTCCGCTCCTCGGACGGCAGCTCAGATGTCGCGGCTCCGGCTAGATCATCTTTCTCTGGCTGATAATGTTCCACCACTGGCATCTCATTGACCTTCCGCTGAGACCTCCTCTTGCGCCACCAGAGGAACCATATCCCGGCAAGTACGACGGCCAGACCGACCACTACGCCCACCACAATACCTGCTGTTGCTCCGGCCCAGAGACCGGACGAACTTGACTCTGGCTCCGGCGGCTGTATCGGGACTATGTTTCCACTTGACACGCCATTCTGGTGCGTGGACTGCGCGACTGTGAAGTTCTGTCTCTCCCAGTCGACTATCAAATACGCCTCTTGCAGCACTGTTCGCCCCAGTACGAATTGTGACTCATCCGCAGCTCTTCGAATGGGGAAGTACATCGTTTCGTTCGAGTAAATCGGAGGCCCAGCCTGCTGGTCGAAAGCAGCGTACGGCAGCACGATGTCGACAGTATCACTGGAGCCGCTAGTTGTTGCGAGTGTCAAGGTCACCTCAGGATTCAGGTTGATCAGCTGCGAGTGCATCGTCGAGTTGACCAGATACAGGCCTGTTTCAGCATCGTACGCTAGCCCAAAGATGTCTGCCAGCTGATCGCAAACAGTGGCCGGTAGCCACATCTGGGCGACGCTTGAATCAATAGACATCTCCAGCCCGCTGTCGCCCAAAGGCATTGCTTGTGTGCCCACCAAGCTTCTCGTTGCGATCATACTTCGGAGGTTGACAGTGAGAGGCCAGGACGTATTCATATCGATACTGAAAGACAGGTTGTTGGGCTCAAACGCCGCCGCATCGTAGCCACCGAGGACCAAGCCGCCGGCTGCGGAATCTTCACGTTTGTTTAGCTGATCTGTTCTCAGGGCACGTCCACCCAACACGACTTACGATAGTATGCGCCTGCGCTGTAACCATACGACAGGCTCGGAGTCCTATTCGCCGTCTTCAAGGATGATAACAAACTCGGCACATTCGCTCTTTCGACGTCGAACTCACTTGACTGGGCACCCAGCGGAAGACTGCCCAGCCAGAAACTTTCATTCGCGACTTGTGCTACGAGTTGACCAGATAGTGCGTCCGATGTGCTGTCGCCTAGGGAAACACTGTCCAATCCATACGAGCCGTTGACAGCTCCGAAGAGGTTTTGCGCTGTTGTGAGGCCGTAAATTCCCACGCCATCCCAGGTGTCTGATGCATTTGACTGAAAGCCGGCAGATTGTGACCCGTTGATGAGCTGGACTCCTCGCGATGCCGCACATCCTTCAAAAGCGAAGCGTGTGCAAAAGTCTGGCGATATCACCCATGCCTCTCCACCTGTCGCCGAAGGGAACACATCGAAACTCTGTGGAGGAGTGCCGACATTGATCTGGAAGGTGGACCAGTTCCCATCGTTGCCAGCCCAGTTGAAGGTCGGCTGGATGACCAGCGGGACAGGCGAGCTCGCCATAGAAAGGTGGACGTCAAGACACGATGTGCATGTTGTAGAAACGGGCTGTTGATTCTCGACAGAACGACAGGAACGGCACGTCACATTCCACCAGGAACAGACTATCTGCACGACTGCCGGTGGTCAGAGTTGAAGCCATAATTTGCCAAGTACGAGCCTGTGCATGAGGATTGATCCTCGCGATGCAGAATTCGTACATCCCGATCAACTTTCGCGTTCGCACTTTCGGCCAGATTCCGAGCACCATACAATTCACCACAGAACAGCACCAACCAAAGGCCGCCAACCTGGATCACCCCTTGCGACGAACGCAGCTGAGGTGCTGTAGCGTGCAGTACACATTAGTAACAGGATTGTTAGTACAGCCCTCCTACCAGCTGAGTTTTGAAGGAGCGCAACTTTGCGCGTTCATTCGCTGCAATATTCAGCCCCGAATCCTGCCAGGAAACCAGTACGACCGCTGAAGCATACGGGTTCTAAATGCGGACAAGTTCTACCAGTCCAGTGCGCCGAACTGCGAGAATCGCAGCATGTACTACAACAGGCGCAAGCGACGTCACACTTCACGAAAAGGTACTCATGCACGACACACTCCGCCGCTCCGCCACTACTGAGGCTTGACACTCACAGGTGACAGGAGGAAGATCGCGACTCTGCTTGAGCCAATGTTCGCTGGCAGTCTTTCGTGAAGCTATATTGCAACGCATTCTAGGCCTCTCTCGCACCCACCTCAGTCGTTTCCGTCGTTTCATGGGTGTGAAGAGGATCCTGCCATGGCCTACAGTATGTTTGATCTGCATCCCCATACCATCTGCTGTTGACTGACCAGACTACAGACTCCAGTCTCTCTTTACCTGACTGTGCCAGCATCACAGCTTCCACACCGTGCGCGCCGTGCTTCTTTGGCGGAAGGACATCACTCCTCTCGTTCCCGTACACTCTCACAAGCACGGTGACAGTGACAGTGTATCCCGTCTACACAGGCTATCCGGGCAGCAGTACCTTCGTCTCGTACGAAACAGACTCGATCACAGTGACATTGTCTGAGGATGGCAAGCCTATACCGACCTTTGGCGCGGACTTGACGTGGGAGGTCGATGGCGTGACACTGTAGGTGCAAATTGGAGAGGCGTCAAACCACAGAGCTGACAATATTTAAGCACATCAGGCACGACCTATGCATCATTCGCGAACTTCTCCGGGGCAGCCCCAGCGCATACAATCGCTCCATACAACAGACGAGATGCAGTTGTCAAGACATCGACGAGCCGTGTCCTGCCGTACCAATATTATCCGAGCACAGCACCTTCGGCAGGAAGCAGGCCAGGAAGCTTCAGCAACAAGACTTGTATCGGCGTGACAGATACCAAAAGTATAACGCTGCCTGCTACAGTCGACCCCTCATCCTTCATAATACCTATTACGACAACCTCAGGAGCCGAATCCCAGCTCACTTACGGTGTGCTTCCGTCCCAAGTCATACAGTACCTCGATGGCCTCAGCACAGTCCGCGAGCAAATGAACGGCAGCACGCTCGAGACGTGCTCGCCAACGACATATCCGTCGGCGTCGCCTATTGTTTGTACATATGTCACAACAATTTCATCACAAACCTCCTCCGCAACCTCATCCTGCGCCACGACCACCAGGAACGGAACTCAGACGTCAATGTGCACAGTCCCGGTGTATAACCCGCCCCCAGGGCCCTATCCGCCAAAATCGCAGAATCCATCGACTGCGACGGTTACTGCGACACAGAAACCCCCTGTTCCGCCTCCTGCGCCGTATTCGTCGTCGGTGGTCAGTAAAACTTCTGGACTTTCTATTTTGACGGAGACGGGAACGAATCGATTGAGGTTGCCGACTGCCGGGGGAGGGCCTCCTTCGAGGGAGACGCAGGGGGAGAGTGTGGTTAATCCTCCGGTCACGAAGCCGCCGTATTCTGGGCCGACGGGAGGGGTGTCGCCGCCGGATAGTGGACATCCAAAGCCTGGAGATGGACCTTCCCACGATGAGCAGCCACATGGTCATGATGGTGGACAAGGGACGCAGCCGGGGAATGCGCCTCATCATAATGATCAGCCATCTGATGATGGTGGTGGACAGAACTCACAGCCCGGTAATGAGCCGCCGTCCAACAATCAGCATCCTGGTGATCAAGGCGACACGCCAGTGAACGGCGCCACGATACACTATGGAACCTCGCCCTTCGATCAAAACCCGCACGGCACCGCAAACACCTACATCCCGCCCCTCATCACGACTCAAGGCACGACGTACACCCCCAAACCAATAATCTACACATCATCAGGGAGAACAATGACATACTACGCCGCCCCAGCCATCGCCACCATCTCTGGCACGGCAGTGACCTACCACCCAAACCTCTACATCGCCACCGAGAATGGTGTGGCAGTAACATATTACCCTCCCGCCGCTGTGGATTCAACCTCACGAAGGCCGCCCTCATACCTCCCCATCACGATCCCGCCGACAGAGCAGGGCTGTACAGCAACAGTTACGGTGACATATTCACCCGTGATGGCGGGGAACCTGACAGAAACAGGCACGAGAGGAGTGGGCGATTATATCAATACAGGCATCGATTCGGGAAATGCTGGCGTTAGTTCGACAGCACCACCGCGGCAGACGAATGCTGCGAGTAAGGACGAGGGAATCAGTTGGGAGTTGGTGTTTTGGGCGGTGACGAGTGTTTTGGCGGGATTGCATTGGTGAGCGTCACCAGCATGTGGGATAATCGTAATGGAAATTGTTCCACGACCTTCTTCCGCGAACCTATAACTTCCTCTCGCAATGACCACAGGCCTCACGGAGCGAGTACTGAAGCACCTCCGACTGCACACAACGCACCAGACCTCTCACTCACCCGCCCTCCCACACCTCAGCCCCAAAAGCCCCACCAGTAAAACTCCTCACAACAACCTTCCTCCTCCCCCACCTCTTCACCGGCATCCTATCAACCACCATCCTAAACCTCGCCACATTACTCCCTCCAGCTTCATTCACCTTCATCCTCACCTTTCCCTTCCTTCCCGTCGAGCTCTTGACATCCTCATCTCCATCCCCGTACCCGAGCCCATCCCCCCTCCCACCAGGACGCGAGTAATACCCATTCTCCTTCCTCGCCTTCTCAAACGCAGCCTTGAAAATCTCCCGCTGGACGTTATTCCGATTCGCGACGATTGTGATGGCTGTGGAGACTTTTTGGTGGAGTTGGCGGGTCGTTATTGGTGGGAGGGGTGGGTCTAACCCTGTTGTAGAGGTGATTTCTGCGCGGGATCTAGACCAGCAATTAGCATGGCGGTTTGAGAGCCGTAGGGGGGTATTTGATACGAACTTATTTATAACCTCAAGGGCTTCTTCACGGGTGTATTGACTCGCTACGATGAGCATTGCGTCGTTGCGGATGTCGTCCCAGTCGCGGGTGAGGATGGTGTCGGCGGA
This sequence comes from Fulvia fulva, assembly GCF_020509005.1. Classification (NCBI taxonomy): domain Eukaryota; kingdom Fungi; phylum Ascomycota; class Dothideomycetes; order Mycosphaerellales; family Mycosphaerellaceae; genus Fulvia; species Fulvia fulva. The sequence goes on from NC_063022.1 coordinate 242,789, forward strand.
TGAGGTGGTGTTGAGGTAGGAGGAGAGGGGTGGGGCGCTTGGGTCTGTGGATGCTTTGGCGCGGTTGTTGAGGGGTGAGGAGTAGGGCATGGAGGAGAGTGGGGAGGTCGGTGGTGCGGTGCTGGAGGTGGTCGGATGTTCGAAGCGCTCGGGAGTTTGGACGTGGTGGCGGCCTTGTTGCGGTCCTGCATCGGAGACGCGGGTTGGGAGCATGGCGTTGGCGTTGGCGTTGGTGATCTTGGTGTTGATGGGCGCCATGATTCGAGTGATGCAGTATGGGGCTAATGCATAGTAATGTACTCGCTGGAGTGAACAGTGGCCGAGTTGGTTTATGTGAGCTTTCAGCAAGCGAAGTGGAGAATCCTAGAACGTTCGGGCACTTTTGCCGAAAGTGAATGCAGAGGTGAGCATGTGTCGCTAGCATGTTCCAGCTTTCGTAACACTTGCGATACACTTCTCCGAACTTCATGAAGTTCACTTGAAGGGCAAAAAGAACAGTCGCCCATGATTCACCAACTAAAGATTCACATCACCATTGGGACAAAGTCAACCATTTGAACCAGGTGATGCCGTGCCTGCGCAGCACACGACCATTCTCGGGATCATGCGCCCTACCACTACACCATGGACGACTGTCGAAGTACAGCTTATTCTAAACTCAATATCAAAGCTCAATTCGCCGCCCATGCCGCACGAAGTCTCAGTCCGATCGAAAGTGCAAAAAGGATAATCACCCATGATATAGCGACGACAGAAGTCGCAGAAGACCAAGGACCTTCTTGAACAGGTCAATACACTTCTCCAACAGCCTGTTAAGCACAACCTCAATGACACGAAGTCGCGCTCTGCCACTACACCATGAGCGACTGTCGAAGGCTGGCACATTTCAAATGCTTTATCTAGTGCCACTCTATCTCTCCTGCGCCTCTCCGAAGCAGCGAAGTCTGCCGATTCAAATTGAGCAACCGTCCTCTTCCAAGCAGAATGTCCCGCAAGACAATACTCGCAGCTCGAACGTCCAGACAGTACACCTACATCCGCGTTCCAGCCTGGTCGAAAGCATCACTTCACGCCAACACTCGGTCAAAAGACGCAAGGCATGTGTTGTGCATGGGTTACATCCTCTGTACCCTGATCAAAACCCTGCTATGCATCAAAAGCTGGAATCTTTCCGGCATCGCAGTAAACTTCGTAATCCCATCATGGTCACCGAACACAACCTACACATAGCACCAAGATCACCGTCCGCATGGCTGATCTGGTCCAACGGCAAGATCCTCACTTTCCTGGGCAACTCCCGGCGGTGTGAGGGATGCGGGTTCGAGTCCCGCGGTCAGCATCATTATCACCTGAGATCGGCTTCCTCGCCATCTTGGTCGCTTTTTGGCCATTACCAAAGAGATAACATCTGCGCGCGCAAGGAGTGCTACTCCCGGAAACTCGGTTCTTTTGAGTCGGCTTTCGAGCGTTCCTCGATGAAGCACATGACAAAGCTCTCACGTTCTGCTGGGGTAGGCTTCAAGTTTGGTATCTCTGCTATGACATGCTAGTTCGGCGGCCACTTCCCAGGCGCACTCACAACAGTTCTCGAGAACGTCGCACTAAGCTTGCCTTCCTTCTCCATCGCTCGTTTCCGCTGCGCTGCGGTGATGCCGGCTCGATCTGTCACTGGTGCAGCGTTCATTATGTTGTCGAATTCGTCGTCGTCACCACCAACATCGGAACCAGATTCAGCATCTGAATCTTCTGGCAGTTGTGGCTTTGCAGGCTCTGAGGGTCGTGATATTCGTTCGGGCGCTGTTCGATCTTCTTCCGTTGCTGAGGGTTTGCTGGGGTTTGCGAATGGCTTCGATGCCAGTACGCGACTGCGGAGATACGCCATTTCTTCTTCGTCATCGTCGTCCGGCGGTAGATCGTATGGGTCTCGCTCGTCGTCTTCGCTCTCTCCGTCAGATGGGTTGCCGTGCACCTTTGGCTGCTCACCAGGTTTCGGTCCACCAAGCTGTATGCCGCCGAGACTGCTGGCGTCACTGTCGCCATCCTCTTCATCACTGCCACCCTCATCATCCGAACCCTCAAGATCATTGCCCACGACCGGCTGCCGTCTGTTCATGTTGCCTCCCCTCCATGCATCATCCTTGTTGTCTTCTCTTGCCTCACGATCCTCCTTCCACTCATTCTCGATCTTCGCTAACCAATCCTCTTCCGCCTTCTTGACCTCCTCTTCGTCCTTGCAAGCCGCATATCGTTCCAACACCTCTTCGTTGATGTCCAGAAAGCTCTGCCCGTAACTGAAAGTGCTCAACATCTCCTCAGCCCACTCTAACCTTCCACATATCGCGAAACACGCAGCCAGAGCCTCGACGCAATTCAACCTCCACGGCTTGCCGTAATTCGTCGGGTTCGCAGCAATGAGGTATGGCAAGAGTCGCGGATTGGGTCCACCAATCTTACTGAACGGCACTTCCTCAATCCTCTTCCAGCTCGCTTCCACCACTGCTGCTCCATACTGCTCCAAGATCTCGCGGTCTGCCGGTGAACACAGGATCTTCGCCTTGGGTGACACGACAATACCGGAATGCTTTTGCCCCACGTGCAGCTCTCTCATCAGACCCAGTCGCATCAGCCTCTTTCCAGAGCATCTCTTGGCATCGCAGTGGTTTAAGTCCCAGGCAGCTGCTTTGAAAGGTGGTCGTTTGTTGCCACCCATGCCATTCTCGCGGTCGGGGTGGGTGTGTTGTGCCTGTGTCCTGTTGGCGCCTTTCTTGCCTTTGCTGGAGAAGTCTTTCTTGTGGCGGACCATTTTGAGTATTGTATGGGGTGCGCAGTGTGTCTAGGTGAGAGTGTACGATGAAGACCGGAATGGAGTAGTGGTGATGTCTGGACAATTTAATGGTTGACGCAGGGCTCATGGGTACGTCACTGCCGCCGACGGGTACTGCCGCAGCTCAAGCGAATGTCCCACCTGAGACCTCCAGCTGCACTGCCCAATGCTGATGACAACTTGATTGTTGACATTCACTTACGACATATCACATGAAGATCACCAATACCTGCCGGTAACACCCTCGCGATCATATCCGTCCAGCAAATTGCGCCACCCCCGGGGCAGGTAGACCCATACCCGACTCCAAGCTCACAGCCACCGCTACCATGGAAGCCGCTTCAGCACGATATGCGACCCGCGATCGCTTCGCATACCCGACCGAGCCAGCGTCAACACCACTTCAGCGATATATCCAGAATGCCTGCAGTCCGGAGAACTTTGAGCCAAATCTGGCATTATCCCTCGAGATCGCCGACTTGATCAATGCGAAGCAAGGCAGCGCTCCGCGGGAGGCAGCAGTCGCCATAGTCGGCTATATCAACCACAGGAATCCGAACGTCTCGCTACTAGCACTTTCACTCCTTGACATATGTGTGAAGAACTGCGGATATCCCTTCCAGCTGCAGATCAGCACCAAGGAGTTCCTCAACGAGCTAGTCCGACGCTTCCCAGAACGACCGCCCATACGGTTGACGAGGGTGCAGCAGAAGATCTTGGAGCTGATCCAAGAATGGAGGCAGACGATATGCGAGACATCAAAGTACAAGGAGGATCTGGGCTTCATCAGGGATATGCACAGGCTGCTGCATTACAAAGGGTACCAGTTCCCACAAGTAAGGAGAGAAGATGCCGCTGTTCTTAATCCCAGTGACAACCTGCGAAGCGCCGAGGAGATGGAAAAGGAGGAACGAGCAGCACAGTCAGCGAAGTTGCAAGAGCTGATCCGACGAGGTACACCGCATGACCTGCAGGAAGCGAACAAGCTTATGAAGGTTATGGCTGGATACGACACACGGCATAAGACCGACTACCGAGCAAAGGCTGCGGAGGAAGTAGGCAGGATCCAGCAAAAGGCAAGGCTGCTAGAAGAGATGATGCAAGATGTCAAGCCTGGCGATGAGATCAAGGATGGTGATGTCTTTGAGGAACTAGCCAACTCTCTCGCATCAGCACATCCCAAGATCCAAAGGATGTGTGAAGAAGAGTCGGACGATCACGAAGCCGTTGCCAAGCTGCTCAGCATTAACGATTCGATACACAGGACGATGGAGCGGTACAAGCTCATGAAGAAGGGTGATGTTGCTGGAGCGAATGCTATCCAGGCAGGAACGCTGGGAATCAGTGGAGCTGGCGTGAAGCAGGGTGAAGGAGGCGAGCTGTCTTTGATCGACTTTGGTGGACCAGAAGATAGTGCTGCGCCAGCAGAAGCACCCGCACAATCGAGTAGTTCTGCGCCGGCGCCTCCACCAAAAGCTGGCAATGCATTAGAAGATGATCTTCTCGGCCTGAACATGGGCGATGGCAACTTTGGCTCCGGTGGCGGGATCTCGCTTGGTGGATCGTCAAATGGCAACGTGGACATCATGGCACAATTCTCACAGCCATCGCAACCCGCAAACTCGATCTTCAACACTCAGCCGAGGGCATCACCTGCAATGCCACAGCCATCGAGCGCCAGTCTTTTGGGTTCTGGATTCCAGGCACCGACCAAGCCAGCATCGCCATTACCCTCGTCTCTTCAGCAGCAAGCTCAACATCCGACAAAGAAGTCGGATCCTTTCGCAGCTCTTGCGACGCCACCCCGGCAGTCTTCGCCCTTCCAACATACACCATCTAGATCACCTGCGCCGCCCGCATACCAATCTTCATCACAGCCGGTCGATTTGCTTGGCATGGGCAGCAGCAATGGCACATCGGCGCCTGCGCCCGCTGCGGCATCCCACGATGACGAGTGGGAGTTCAGCTCCGCACTTCCAGATCAACCTACCGAGATCACTGTCACCAACAGCACCATCAAAACTGTCTTTGCCGTATCTCGAGCGAACGACAACGAGATCACGATTCACAGTCGCATCTCAAACAATGGGCAGCAGGCGATCGACAATCTGACCTTTCAGCTCGCTGTGACAAAGGTACGTTGTCCATACCTCCAAACACCTCCCTTTTACTAATCTCATATAGGGCTATACCCTTGAACTCCAACCACAATCAGGCCGCTCACTATCGCCCAGACAGCAGAACGGCATCACACAGACCATCAGATTACATGGTGCGGAGCGAGGGAAAGGGACGTCCGTTAAACTGCGGTGGCGTGCGTCGTATGTCTTCGCTGGAGCCCAGCAGGTTCAGCATGAGCAAGGCGAGATCAACGGGTTGGGTGTGTCGTAGCGGGCTGGAGAAGATAGACGGGACATGGAAAATGTTTCAGATGATCTCCAATAATTTCTTCTCGTAGGCTGATTGTCACAGATATGACGACTCACGCAGTCGAGGAGTAAGTTCGATGGCTGTACCGGCGTAAATCTCCCGACAGTGGCTGAGATATACCACCACGAGCTCAGAGTCGTTCCACGACAGGGCCGTGGCGGACCTTCGGTGTATACTCCTCGATCTGTGGATGACGAGCAGCATTTCTTGGGCCAATCCAAAGGGGGCCGTGGCCACCTTGATCGTGGCTAAGGCGTTTAATGAGATTTTGAGGGAAAGTTGAATTATGTATGCCTCCCCAGTGCAGTAGCTTCTATCGAAAGAAAATGCTGAAACAACGGGTTTTCATTGGAGGGATTCGTTGCGTATCTCGTGAACGCTAACAGAAAGTAAGAAGAACCTGGAAACGCCTGTCTAACCCAATTTCAGCTTCATTCATGCGTTTGAACCACTGATGGTATCCTCCTTATCACGGCCGTTGACTTTATCATCAAGATTGTAGCTGTGCTCGCCCCCACACTGCTCGTCCGTTCGTGCCCCTGGACTACTTACTCATGATAATCCTGATCCCGCGGATTCGGATCATTGTCCGCGTCGCCGTAGGTGTAGGGGTAGTTGTAGTTGTAATTGCCTCCTCCCGCCTCATCGTTCTCTGCCGCACCTCCCTCCTCCACCTCACCGTCTCCCATCGCTTCGGGCACCTGATTCGCAGGCATAGCCAGCTCCCCCATCGGCTCGAACTGCTCCATTCCCACGCTCGGCTCACCGACATCACGCGCCTCTGCTCCCGGGTCAGGTCGCTCCGCCACCCAGGAGGGCTTACCACCGCCCATGTTGCGCGCCCCTGCTCCCGGATCAGGTCGCTCCGCCGCCCAGGAGGGCTTGCCACCGCCCTGCACAGCTGTCTTTGTAGGTCCCCGCCGCTTCGTCTCGCGAGGGATGCATTCGTCTGCCTGCCGGCCGACTTTGCGGCAGTTACTGCAGGGACGCTCGTTGTCGCATCTTATGTGTTTCTCGGCGCAGCGCTCGCAGCGCTTCCCGGCTTCTGGAGGGTTGGGAGGAGGAGGATGTGGCGCTTCGAAGTTGGGGAAGGGGGCTTGGGGTTCGCTCGGGACTCCTGCACGGCCGGCAGGATACTGCTGGTTCTGGAGGAAGGGCTGGTAGGCTGCTCCGCTCTGGGTAGCTGCTTGACCTGGGTCCTCCTGGGCAGGTCCAGTAGATACAGATGGTTGCATTGGTGGCACTGGAGCTGGCTGCTGCTGTATCTGAACTGGTGCAGGCGGTTGAGTCGCATTCTGCGGCGGTCGGAGCGATGCTCCCTCACTCGTGACGAACCCATCCACGCCACGGTCCCGGATACCCTCAAGGATACACAGCGTAGCATGCCATGTAGTCATACTAACCATGACCTGGATGAGGAGATGCTGCGGACGATCTTGGCGGTTGCAGCAGAAATCCAGATAGCCGCGCACCGCACTCCAGATGTTCTTCCAGAACAGTGCCTTGTTTGGCACATTCCCACGGACCTGGGCCGCTTCGCTGCGTTCAAGCCAGTCGTCGAAGCAGGCAAGGATCGGGTCGGCTGCGTTGTAAGTTTGGAAGATCTTCTGCAGCTCTTGCATCGTGATGGCTTGTTCGCGAACGGTGCAGTATGCTAGCATCCCGTAGATGTGGTTGTACAGCGCTTCGCCTGAGCCGGTGTGCTTGGGCAAGCCCTCGTACTGGCGCTCGAGTCGCTGGAGGGTCTGGACAAGCTTATGCGGCAAGAAGGATACTGCGGCTTGACCTTGGTGTAGTGTCTCGAACACGCACCAGAGACACAATGCCAGTGCCTGAGGAGTGACTTGTGCTTGCTCGAATCGGGTGTAGGCGCGGACAATATTATACCGAGTCTCATCATCGGGAAAGAGTTCCAGTACTGATCCGAATGTGGCCGTCGAAAGGTTCTGGCACAGCGTCGGGTAGATGTCTCTGAGACTGCCATAAACTTCCTCTGCGGTAGGGATCCTTGCGTGGTTCTCGTTCGGCTGTGGTGTTGGTGAGCCTGTTGACTCACCGAAGTTCGTGCTTGCTGTTCGGGGTGGTGGTGGTGGTCGACGGAAAGTACGACGCCTGTATGGATTGTTGACTGCGTCGTAATTTGCCTGGTCTGACATGTTGGTGGTAGTCATGGTCTGTGTTGTGTGATACAGAACGTGGAAGCGCTATAGATGTTCTTATCTGCACTTTCTGTAGTGATTGGGAATGGGGCTAGAGGCGTTTTGGCCAGCTTGCATGTGCACTTTCATTCACCGACAAGTGGCTTGTGCGCTTATACCAGGGTCCAGAAGATCCCTGCGAGTACAAGATCCCGCTGGACATGGAGACGGCATTACTCACTCGCAACACTGTCCCGGAGTAAGATGCACAATAGCAGATTCAGGTTCCACGCTCCCGAAGCAACCAGAATCTTGGTGTCGTGAAAAGCCCATTCAGTTGTATTCACTCACACCCTTCATCACACGATGCAGCCAACATCGCCAAACTCCCTGCTGCCGTCTCCATTTAAACTCATTCATCAACGACGTCTTGACTTCTGGTGGAGCTCCAGTCACTTCCGTTTCCATATACACAATCGCAATACCCTTCGCTTCATCCACATCCAAAGACACATTCTTCACCTCAACATGGTACTCCGGGTACTGCTCGATCGTCTGACGCAGCAAGTGGGCATGCTGGGCCAAAGTCAAAGAGTGGCCAAAGTTCTCAAAGTGTGCTTTGAAGGTAGGCGAGACTGCTTTGTATAGCTCGCCATTCTCGTAGTTGAAGTCTCTGTCATTGCAGGCTGTCACTCCACCCACGCAGACTGACTCCAGGTATTCTGCTGAACTGGCGGAGTCCGTTTGAGACTTTGGTGTGGGTGCAGTCGAAGTGGGCGCGGTGGAATTTGTACCATTTGAGGAGGACTCTACGTTAGTGTTTGGGGTGGCGGAAGAAGACATGCTTGCGGGAGGGGTTGTTCGTAAGAGTCACCAGTCACTTCGGTCTTGCTCTACAGATTGAAGCTGATGGGAAATGGAGCGGATGAGGTTCGTCTTGGCACGTATGCGGCGTGCTGACAGTGCTGCAAGGAGGTTCTGCGTCGATGGTTGAGTGATAACGCCCCTGCTTTCCAGAATTGTCGAAGTTGTGAACTATGTCTGTCCACCTCTTGCCGTGGTAGTATGTAGTTGAAGCACATCCAGGAATATAACTTTGGAGAAACGACCAGGTGGTGCGTCGAGAAGCAGTAAACATACCATAGCAATTAGAGTTACAATATGCTCCGCTCCAGCTCTTGTTGCCCGCGTTCGCGTCGGTCGCGCCGCTGTCGAAGCTGGGCGTGCATCATCGGTGAGTTGATCGTACCCTCGGCCGAGCTCTGCTTGCTGCATTACTAGTAAACTTCGTAATGCGCACGGAGAAAAACATTAGAAGTCTGCACGTTATCGTGCAGGACTGAGATGGACAGTGACTGCCGGAGTGCGTAAAGTGCGGCCGTGCGTCGAACATGCCGCGCCTACTTGGCCTACTGAACTGGACCGCGACCTACACGTTGTAGATGATGGCCAGTCTGAACGTGATATTCTAGCCGTGTCAGTCCCCATGCACCCGCGAAGCGGGTGTTGGACAACCCAGTGATATTGGACACCTCAACGATATCAATGAGGTGTATTCAACTATCTATTGGCTATATCGTCCATACAGGCAAGCCATATTGGCATAATCTTCCGTCTCTCCACTGGATAAGCAGGTCTGTTGTATGTCCCCTTGATATAGCTCATAATCTTGCTTATCCGGTGTCTCAATTCACCTGTTCTTGCACGTGCTAGCTGGGCTTCAAGCTGCTTTACTGTGTTCTCTTCACGTTCTTGTATAGCAGCTCTTGCGTTGATAGCCTTCATGACACCTCCACGCTGAAGGTGTTGTCTCGTCTGAGTGTTGCGAGCATTGCGAGCGTTCTGGCGGACCGTGGTGTTGTTCAATTCAGCTACTGCTTCGGCGCCCTCAACGATAGCAATCTGGGCTCCACGGAAGAGTGGCTCCAGTCGCTGCTTAATAGACTCATCTATCAATGGATCAGCTATAAGCGCAGCAGTGTATCGACCGAAGGTCCTCACTGTTGTTGGAAGCTGCTTATCGTTGACAATCGGCTCCGGTGTTGAGACTGGTTTATTCGATCGAAGAGCAGCTAGGTCTTGCCTTGCACGAGCCAATATTGGCTCCGGATTGAAGGGGTAGATACCACACTTCTCGAAGCCGCTTATGATGGTTGTTGGCTTCATTGCTTGCCTTCTGAAGGCCTCGAAGTCATGCAAGAACTCGAGCTTGTTGTAGTCGCTGCAACCATAGCGAGAAGCTGAATCCACAGCCTCTGCGTGCTAGTGCTTGTAAGGCTGGAATACGACCACATCTAAGGGCTGTAGAAAGTGTGTTGCATGGGCTGGCAGTGCAGAGGGGATTATCAGATGCTCGTCACAATATTCAATGAATTCAATCGTGAAGTGAGAGCCGTACCCATCCATCAACAGCAGCCTGTATGCACCTCGCTATGTCTTCGCAGAGTGCTCGTTGAAATGTCGCAGCCATTCCAGTGTAAGCAGGTCATTCGTGTATCCAGAATCACTAACACCCACAACCGTGTCGTCTTTAAGGTGTTGGTACCACGTATTCAGGTGCATCTTCCCTATCAAGATGAGGAAGGCTGGAATCACATGCCCAGCTACTGAGACAGCAACAACATCCGTACAGCTCTCACGGTTGTTGGCAGTAGGAAGGAAGTTCTTCCTCTTCGGATATTGCGTAAGAACATACTGGTTCTTCGCAACACCAATGCGGAAGCCAGTCTCATCCATATTCCACATGTCCTCAGGCAATATGCCATGCTCTTGACAGGTCTCCCACAGCTTGCTGTACCACCATTCAAGGTCACCAATATCCCATGCCGCTGCTCTTGCTGCTTCCAATGGTAGTTGCTTCACCTTCTTCCATTCTAGATGTCGATTGAGCCATCGTTGTGGCCACTTCGAGCTCACAATTAGAGGTGATCTAGGTCCAGTATGGTATCGCTTGAGGATCGAATTTGCGCTGATCTGGACCATCCGGAGTCGCGCGGATACGCCTATCTTGTCACACCTCCTCAAGTAGGTTGCAAGAACAGCTTCTTGATCGTCTGTCAGCACCGTGTGCGTACGCGGCCGTGTGCTGCGTGAGTTGTGACCGAGAAGTCGTCTTCTGAAGCGTTAGTAATCGACACCCCAGTTGGCGGCTACCTGCTTGACAGGACCTGGATTTGACGCGTCGCAGTACCACTGCACGGCCTCACTGATGAGCTGCTCTTCTTCACGATAGATGGAAGCAACCATATTGATGAGATAACGCGTGTTGAATGGAAGATACGCGTGTTGGAAAGCGTGGTGTTAGTGAGGTGTCCAATATCACTGGGTTGTCCAACACCCGCTTCGCGGGTGCATGGGGACCGACACGGCTAACAGTCGTGAATCGAACGTCGGCTTTTGTTTGTCGTGTGCTTAGAAGGAGTTGTGAAAGTGGGAAAGAGTCTCGGCGTTAAGCCCAGTTTTGATCACTAATAGTGTGCATTGTTGTACATCATCTTTCTACCCATTGATGTGATGGACTACGCAGACATCGAATCAACAAAAAGATAAGCATTGTCATGCAGTCGTTGGCGGTGTTGGCCCAAAGACAGAAGCTCAGAATGGCTAACGGGTGCAGATGCATCATGTTGTAATCTCCCAACGCCTGCGAAGTGTTAGGACCTGCTGTGACAATCTAGGATGAGGGAGAATTCTTACGGGCTCGAACCGCGGGCCTCAAGATGATCCAGATATTCTATTACAGTCTTGCGCTCTGTGAGGAGTGAGTAAGTGGTTTCAGGACTTGCAAGTGCAAATCACGGACCTTCCAGCTGAGCTATTGAGAGCATTGACATCTTGGATATCGAATAGCTATTGCTTGATGAGTAAGCTGGACAATGTCTCCTAATATCATCCATAAATCAGGGTGCTCAATCGCGTCGTTGAACCCCCAGGAGCTGCTGAGATGTTGAGTCGGTGGGCTCAAGTCTCGCCTGCTCAGCAGAGGTGCTCACAACAGCAGAGCCACTGATGGTGTGTCGAATGATATTCACTAAGCGTAAGGCGCGGGATGCAGTAGATCTTTGTGTGTGAGTAGGATACTTCAGCTGATGGGCCAAGAGTGCTGCCCGCAGCTAGCGTCGGATACAGCCGGACAAGTGAATGCTCCAGCTTGACTCCAGCTTGACCTTGATCTTGACCCCTCAGATTGTTAATGCTAGTTGTAATAGCGTTTGCGACTCTCAAAGTATAGCAAGACCTATTACCAGTGTTGTATTGTGCCAGATTCAGAGATTATGGAGCACTAAATCGATCGAACACCCCCTTCCCCGCCGAGCACATCTTGCAGCTTCTGTTTCCATTTCAACACCCAAGAAACTCCCGCCCCGCGACACCATGGCAGACACCTCTTCTCCATACCTCGATACCGCCGCCTTCCTCTCCGACGACTTCAATCCCTCGGCATACGCCAACAAACTCGTCCTCGACACCAACAACCCCACCGACACACCTCTAGATCTGAGCACACCTCTCTCCAAAGTCCTCTTCGACGTTCAAGAAGTCGATACCCACATCGACACCCTCACTACCCAGAATGCGCTCCCAATCGTGTCACATGCCCGCGAGCGCAACGATGCAGCGACCAGAGTGCTTGAAACTGTGGAAGAACAGGTCAATACTTTGAGCGAGAGCTACAAGCGGCTGGAAAGGGAAGTGGGAGAGCGGTATGAAGCTGCTGAGCAGGTGCGACTTGCGGCAGAAAACATGGTCAAGACGTTGAGGCTGGGTCGCGCGGTTCAAAGGGTAGTACAGCTGGGACGAAGGTTGGAAGAGGAAATGGATATGGTCAGCAGTCCTGCTAGCAAGGAGAGAGTATCTGGGCATAGGGCTATGGTGCCGGCTGCGAGGACTGTGCTCGAGCTTAGGAGTGTGTTCACTGGGGAGGAAGGAAGTGAGGTGGGAAGGGTCAACGCCGCGCAAAGTGTGAGGCAGGATCTGGGAACACCAAGTGAGAGGAGCTTGATCACTCGTGCGCAAGGCGTGGTGAGGGAGTTCAGCATGAGCTCGCTGCTGAATGCGGGAGGGAATGAGAAGACGTTCGCGCAGGCAGAGGAGACGAAGGAGAGGGCAAAGAGTGCAATGCAGACGTTGTGGCTGCTGAGTCCCATGAAGAAAGACACGACTGTTGTGACATTCGACCCGAGTCTGCTGCTACAAGCATTACAATCATATCTACAGACTGCGATCACTTCCTCAGTCGCAGCAATTGCAAGAGCCCTCGCGACACTACCAACCCTCGATCGAGCACTCCTCGAAACCTCAGCACGGTGTCAGAACATCATCGCTCTTGAGAGCCTCCTCGAGAACATCAAGCCTCCCACTCATCCACTCCTCCAATCGTCCACGTCCACGAATACAACCATCGATCAGAACTTCCTCCAACCTCTGCTACGACACCTGGACACATCATCCCTACCATCTTTCTTCTGGCGCAGTATGGCTAGTCAGATGACATCGCGCGTGCAAGAGTTCATGTCTCGGGGTGGCGTCAGTGCGAGAACACTACGGACGAACAAGGACAGAGTACGTGATGCGATACGGGAGGGTGTCGATCGTGGGTATAGAGGAACGAGGGATAAGGGTGGGAAGACGCAAGCTAGTTGGGAGAGAGAAGCTGCGGTGATGGTGAGCAGTGTTGTTGGGCCGCTGGGAAGGTGAAGTGGTGATATGTAAATCTGTCACCCGCAATGGTCACTGCCTCACTGACCCGCTAGACCGTCGTCTCAGCTGCAGCATACCACAAAACTTCATTGGAGAACAAGTTATCTCTGCAATCAATCCCGATGTCTCCTTAAGGCTCAGCCTGTCAACACTACTGAACGCTTTGCTTTGATCCCAACACAATGCTAGTGCTAGATCGAATACCATGAATCAAGCTTGATAAATGCCGTCCTTCAACGAACAGTATGAGAGAGTCTGAAGAAACCTGGAAAACGGCATGCACGCGTCGCGTCGAGCTGCGCGTAGTCACGTTACGCCAAGAATATTGCGAACTCTGGATGATGTGCTTGATCAACTCATCGTTCTTGTCTTTTGATCTTTACATCAACACACATCTGTCCTCCTGTCATATGCTGCTGGCCAGCCAAGTCCACCATATCCATCTCTCCTCCATGATCTAACAACACAACGTTCGGCAGCTCTTTCCTACGTACGACGAGAGCACCACTTTGCTGCCCCGTTCCTACATTTCAATGCCTACCATTACGAGAGCATGCCTGCTGGCGTTACGCTACCTAGCGTCTCTGCCATTATTTCTGGCACTGGATGTACCACAGGTCCCGCTGAAGTCCTCTAAACAGCCGAACATGGTCTTTATCTTGACGGACGACCAGGACCTCCACATGGACTCATTGTCGTACATGCCGTATCTCAAGAAGCACTTGACAGATGAGGGTACATCGTTCAGTCGCCACTACTGCACAGTGGCCTTGTGTTGCCCATCAAGAGTCAGCCTGTGGACGGGAAAAGCTGCACATAACACTAACGTAACAGATGTCAACCCACCTTACGGTATGTCGTCTCCACTATCTTCTTATAGTGCTACTCCCAACTTACCACCTCGGTAGGTGGGTATCCTAAGTTCATCTCTCAAGGCTTCAATTCTGCTTACCTACCCATCTGGCTTCAAGAAGCTGGATACAACACTTACCATGTCGGCAAGCTATTCAATGCTCAAACGGTCGACAACTTTGCTTCGCCTCATGCAGCTGGCTGGACGGGATCAGAGTTTCTGCTCGACCCATTTACTTATGAGTATCTCAATGCGACCTTTACACGGAATGGGGAGGAGCCAGTATCGTATGAGGGACAATACACCACCGACCTCGTTGCTGAGAAGTCCTTTGGCTTCCTGGGCGATGCATTGGCGAGCGACAAGCCATTCTTCCTGACCATCGCGCCGACTGCGCCACACAGCAACGTCCACATCGGCTCGAACATTATCGATGGGAACTTCTCCGAACATTCAAACGTCCAGTCGCCTCCAGTCCCTGCGAAACGACACGAACATCTCTTTGAAGATGTCATTGTTCCACGCACGCCTCATTTCAACCCAGACGACCCACATTCAGTTTCGTGGATCGGCCTTCTTCCAAAGCAGAATCAGACAAACATCGAAGCGAACGATCACTTCTACAGGTCTCGGTTGCGTGCTCTTCAAGCGGTTGATGAGATCGTTGACGATCTGGTGAAGCGACTTGACGAAGCTGGTATTCTGGACGAGACGTACATCTTCTTCTCTACTGACAATGGCTACCATATCGGACAACACCGACTGCAGCCAGGCAAGCAATGTGCATTCGAAGAGGACGTCAATGTACCTTTCATCGTTCGAGGTCCTGGCATTGCACGCGGAAAGACTACGGACATCGTCACATCACATACCGACTTGGCTCCAACGTTCCTTGCGCTCGCTAATGGACACGTTCGAGACGACTTCGATGGATCAGCTATACCGGTCACTCAGTTAGACTCTGAAATCACGGCACAGCCTTGGAAGAACGAGCACGTCAACGTTGAAAGTTGGGGCATTATCATGTCAGAGGGGAAGCACGGCGCGGTGCTTTACCCGAATCACACCTACAAGGCATTACGAGTGATCGGTGACGGATACAACCTGCTGTACACAGTCTGGTGTAGCGGAGAGCACGAGCTGTACGATCTGACTATGGATCCATATGAAGCAAGCAACATCCACCCCGACGCGACTCGGGCTTCCAAACTACCCCCAGCAAACATTGTTTTGGATAGCTCACGACCACACCGCGCCGACCAGCAGGTTCTCTACACCAGCGATGTGGTCCCATCGGGAAGCACCATCGCGAACAGCGCAAATGCACTGTCCGTGCCCAAAGTTCTGCACCGGCTTGACGCACTACTCATGGTGTTGAAGACATGCAGAGGTAGAGAGTGCACACATCCTTGGGAGATGCTTCACCCCAAGGGTGATGTGCATGACCTCAAAGACGCCGCAGACCCAATCTATGACCACTTCTATGAACATGAACAGCAGCGAGTCAAATTTGACAAGTGCGAGAAAGGCTACATTCTGGAGAGCGAAGGTCCACTGCACATCAAGCCCTACTTGGAGGGCATAGGAGGCTAGAGTCTTGGTCGCTCGCCTTATTTTGGAGGCTTGAACATCGGTTGTACCGCCGTACCGTTGCTCAACACAACTTGACATCCATAGGCCAGGATCGCGGCAGGTGTATTAACCTCTTGATCCAACTGATATACCTGCAAAGTCGATCTGGCGAGCGGGTCCGGAGTTGGCTTCAAGGACCACAGGTTGAACGTCTTTACGGGAGCTACCGGCCCACCGTTGCTGTCATACGCTGTGTAATACCACACGACTGTATCGTATCCCACAACGGTATCAATCCAGGTGGATTCTTGGCTGCTACTATCCTATCCAGTCAGTGACCAGAGACTACGGCCGAACCAGTCGGCTCATGATCCCTTCAGAGCTGCCTTGATGAAGTCCTGCTTGCCAGTCTCGATAGGATATTCGCTATGCTGATCACATCGCTGTTAGCTGGCCAATACTACATGGCGTTGCCGCGCCTTCTTACTGCATAGCCGTAGCTCATCCAATTGGAATCGCCATATACTGTCATATCGTCTGCTATGATGGCGTTCGCGGTAGTGTCTGCGTCGTCCAAATCAGAGGCTATGTTCGATGAAAAGTTCGACATCCTGTCGCTCCAGAGCTTGGCTTCGGCTGAGGCATGACAGCTCGTGGCATGGCCTGAGTTCATAAGACATACCAAGATGTGCAGTGCGCAAGATCCTACGGAGAAAGTGGTTTGTGCCATGGCTGGAATGGCTGATGGAGCACCAAGACCGACACTGTGCGAATCGACGGTCTTATAAGTCTTCCCAACAAAGCTACTCACCTTCGGAACTTCTTGCTCTAGACGACTCTTCAGTAATCCCACGGCACAGTCTACCACGCAGGACGGAAGCGGACAATGCAACAGCAAAGCTAAAATATCGTGAACCTAATGAAGCTTACACCGTATAGAGCGGACATTTTGCGAGGAGACGGCTCGAACGTGTCAGGATTATACCTCTGGGCGGATACATTCTCAACTGTTTTCTGCGAAACTCTGCTTCGACTGTTGCTGTTCGGTTCCTGCCCATCGCCACCCGCTCTCCAGTCCCCCTCAGCCGTATTTGCAGTTCCCAGCTTGGCAATGCAGACCGCTCGGCGAGTTCCCGCAGTACTGGATCTTCTTATACTTCCAGCTTCTGTCCATACGATCTGTACCCTGAACACAATGTACCTGTTCTTGGTCAGCCATGTTGGTGAGCCCGGTCACGACTTGCAAACATACTGTCCAGCCCTGGAAGCACTGCTTCGCCCACTTTTCGCCCCCACAACCGCAACCTGGCAGGTAGCAGAAGCCAGCGGCCAGGTCTGAACACAGCGCCATGGCAGCTATGACAGCATAGAAAAGCTTCATTGTGGTCACTGACCGAGATCGTCTGGGCGCCGACGAGGTATGTTGCCCGGGGTGGAAATGCTTTGGGTCGACACTTTGCTGCTGGGCAGAGCGACCATTCTTATGCTCTTCCCAGCCAGCCTAGCTGACTACGGTGTGACCTCTGGAGTTCGCGGATGCGACAATGCCTGTAGGCTGTGTAACCAATTCAAAGACCTACGTTGGTTGCACGATACGGTGGTTTTCTTTGTTCTCGATCACATCTGGCCCGCCTTTGGGGCGCACTACAGGCCTCGTGCGAACCACTGTGCACCGAGGACTGCGATCGGACCAGGAGGATTTTCGCTTTCTTCCGCAACTTCGACTTGTTCCATCTCCACATCGAAGCAGACGGGGCCCATGAGTACTCAGCTCACTGTTCTTGGCTCAAGGCTTGAGCCTACGGCGCACCAGTGACGGAACGAGGAGCGACACCTGTTGCGTACACGTACTCTACGACTCACAAAATCAGGCGACAGCAGGCACTGGCCCAGGTATGGACACACCATCATACCACCAGCTTTGTCGGCACAATGAGACTGACAAATAAGCGTTCGAAGGTCTGTATTACTCCTGATATTCTGTCGTTGGCATTATCTTCCATCATAGGAGGTAGCACATATGTCATCATCAGCTAGTTGCTGAACTTCTCTGGAGCCTTCTTGCCGGTCAGCTTCTCGCCAGTCTCGCGGATCTTGTCGGTCTACATCACAGTCAGTACATCCAACAAAAATCATGACTGTATCGTCTCGGACTCACGATCTTCTCGTTGGTGCTGCGAGCCTTGGCTGGGTCAATGTTGTGGCCACTCTTCTTGCCTAATGGGTCTGATCAGCATCAACTACTCCCGACGATAGGCTGTGTAATGAACTACCGAACTGCTTCTCAACGGCGTCCAGGCCCTTGTCGAGGTAGTCCTCCTTTGGTTGGTTTGGGTCGGCCATGTCGTGTGTTCTGCTTAGATATAGTTATAGGGTTGGTTCTGACGAAAGTAGGTGAACAGGTACAGATCAGAGCACTTCGAGCTCTACTTCTATGATCCCCAGCGTCCTGACGTAGCCACATGTCGCGCCATCGTGAAGATAGCTAAGCTCCACCAAGCACTTTGGCACAATGCTTCGATCTCCAGAGCTGGGATCTTGTTTCATGTGAGAGCTACGTCATTTTACATGGGGCTGAGACAGACTTCGGGCGATCTTTGACAGTTTCCAAACGTTGCATCTCTCAGGGGGACACTGTAGCGAGTCTCATCCGAGAAGCAATACCACCATCTGTAAGCTGCAGAACAAGGCGAAGGAAGGAACGAAGACGACAAGGCACTACACCACAACGCCACTGGAATCCTACCATTTATCCCTATCCCTGCTCATCTCCGCCACTATCCGCACAACGATATAGCTTCAGCTTGCCCTCGACACTGTCACAACTTTCACAATTCTACAACTCATTAATCCACAAAGAAATCGACAAAGCAACAATGGCCACCGTAAAAGCCACCACAGCAGTCCCAGCCCTCTACCGCATCCTCCTAACCATTTTCGAACCCCTCGCAGCCTTTGGCGGCATCATCCTGATCCTCACAGACCCAGGCTACTACCTCTCTGGCATGACCCGCGAAAACCTCACTTCCTACCCTGCTGAATACAACTTCCTCCTTTGGCAAATCGCAGGCGGATGGACGTTTATCGTCTTCACCGAGTCCACCACTTTGAGGTTTGTGGACGACTTGAGAGTGTGGAAGTTTTTGTGTATGGGAATCTTGCTTTGTGATGCGCTTTATACGCATAGTACGGCAATGGCGGTGGGAGGCTGGAGCGAGTGGTTGACTTTTGGGAAGTGGACGGGGCAGGATTTGATCGCGGCTGTTATGACTTGGCCTTTTGTGTTGACAAGGGTGGCGATTGTGTTGGGGATTGGGCTGAGGACGCCGGGTGCGGTGAAGAGGGCGTGAAATGCTGATGCCCGGTTATTCAATAGGGTGATTTGAAAGCGGGCATGGCGGAAGTTACGGATCAGGGCGGGCCATCATATTACACCAAGAAGGGGGTATAGCGCGAGAAGAAAGAACCAGAGCTCCGTGTCCGCAGGTCAATTACATCGGCATCAGCTTGCCAGACTTGATGTCTGCTTCTGACAAATCCTTCAACCGGGTCCTCATGGTCGAAAGCGAACTCTGCTCTCCCTTCGCGGGACCATTGCATGAGGTTAAAACCAGGTCCTCCTTTGACCGGTCCATGAGGTCCATGAGCCTTCATATAGTCGTTGCACTAGAACTCACAAATCAGTCTCCACCACCCTCACAACGTACCAAAAGAAAACAGAAAAAACTCACCACTTTCGAATACCCCCACCGCGTCGCACTAGCACTCCCCTCCAAAGCCTCAGTCTCCCCATAATCCGCCAGCGCCTCCTCCATTCCCGCAACTCCCACATCCATCAGATCAATCCCCGCCTTCTTCGCATATCCAACAATCACCTCTTCAAACTCCATGTCCTCAAACTCGATGGTTGGTTCTGCACCGTAATTGGACATCTCACTGACATTCGTGAAGTAAAGCGCCATGACCAAACCCAAGTCTAGGAATTTGGAGTCCGCTTTGAGCTCACCAACTCGATCGACTGCGTTCAAGCACGCGAGTGCTGCGGCACAGATGACGGAGGAGAGGGCGGCTACTCGCTCGCCATCGTCGGCGTGCATCCAGCAACCGCCGTGGGCGCCGTGTTGGAGGAATTGCGCGAGGCAGGCGCAGGCGGCCCAGGCTTGGTGGATTTCGTTTTTGCCGAGGGTTGAGGAGATGAGTTTGCACTGCAAGAGTTAAGCTTCTGCTTAAGTCACGAGTCCAGTGTGTAGGTTACGACCCACCAGCTCTTCAATGAGATCGAGCACAGCATAGTTCACGAAGTCATTGTACACGTACATCCCAAACATATCAGGATCTCTCTGTACCGCCTCTTTGCAATTATCGCTCAGCAATTCCAGTGTTGCTTTCGTGAAGACGTGTTTATAGCCTGGATGGTCTTTGGCTGGCTTGTCGAACATTTTGTCCTTGCTCTTTTCTTCTTCCTCATCCTCATCTTCCTCTTCGCTGTCATCCTCGTCGTCTTCATCGCCATCTTCTTTCGACCAGTCTGGAGGCTCAAAACACACGTACTCGTACGCGCCCTCGAATGGTGTCTCGAGGAACTTTGTCTTGATGTCTGTACGCGTCTTGGACGCGTCGGTCGTGGAAGATGACATCTTCGCGTTCTTTGCTGGGCGTTCGGCGTCGGGTTGGGAGTCGGAGTCGGAGTCAGCGAGGGAACGTTTGGCGGGAGGCATTTTGATGGGAAGGCGTGAGAGATAGAGGCACGTGAGAGGAACTGGGAAGACGAGGATCTGCTCAATGCGATCGCTGTAGAGTTCCGGGATTGCAACGCGTCATTTCATTGACTTTTGTGACACGCTAGCACGCGTCATACGGACCAAAGCGCCCACCTCCACCAAAAAACAACACCACATCTTCAATCGGGTTTTCTTTATCCAATATCAGGCCCATTGCAACCAGCAAATTTATATACGTATCTGGATACATCACTGAACAAATTGTCGCGCTTGGATTGGCTATATGTGGTGTTGTTGTCGCATGCTACCGTCGCAAACTTTTCACCTGTTTCTTGGATTGGAGAAGCTACTGCAAGATGACCAAACACCTTTCAACACCTCAAAAGAATCAGATAGTAGGAGCCTATCACTACTGCAGACTTAAGGGCATCAAGTGCTCGCAAAGAGACCTTGTTAAGACCTTCAACCCGCTCTTCGCACCCACAAGGCATCAGGTGCGCAATGCTCTGGACACTGCAGGCTCAAGACGGCCATATCACCTTCCAGAACCTCCAGCTTCCGGACCAGATCAGCTCTTATCCAAGGAGGACTTGGACCGGTGTGAACGGCTGCTTGAGAACTACCACAGCAGGGGTCAGAAGAACGCAGTAGATACACATTGTGACTATAGACGCAGCAGAACGAAGAACAAGGTGGTGTGGATGTGAATAGAGAGATAGAACAACACCAGAAATGAACATAATCCCACCAGTTATTTTGGGCGGTTTGGTCAGTGTGGAGCGTGGCTAGGTCCACGAAACACGTGAGTGTAAGCGGTTGCCGACATGGCTTTCATGCTGAGGTCAAAGTCGTGTCGTTAGTCTCATGTCGTATTGATAGCTGTACGTATCCGCAATCGTTGCCCATGAATCATGAGTCTTACATCTCGGGAGCCATTCAAACACATCGCGTCTCGTTCACATATCGTTCATCACCTCGCCGGACATCTCACTCGCCATCATCCCTCAGAACTCCAGTCCCAACTCCTCTTTCAACTCCTCGACCGCCTCAGCATCGAGTCTCTTTCCCTGCTGACTCTCCGCGGTAAGCACCACATCCTGCCAAACTCTCGATCGAATCTTCTTCCTTGCGTCACAGCTCTTCTTCATCTTGCTCCAACGCTCTTGAACTTCCTTCTTCTCGACCTTGCTCACAGGCTTGACGTCGCCGCTCTTCAACTTCTTCAACCTAGCACCCAGATCGCGCTTCTCTTTCTCAAGCCCATGAATGGAAGCCTTGAGTTCGGGAAGTGGTACCACGTGGGCACCTTCACGGAGACGTTGACGGAGCTCTTTCTCTTCAGCTTTGAAAGCAGCGATCTCATCGCGAAGTTGGGTGGTGAGGGTCTCCATCTCGGCGAGTTTGGTCTCTTGTTCTTCAGACGGTTCTTCCTACAGTAGATTTAGCGGAGCACGATAGCACAAAGTCTGCTTCAGCTCACCTGCTTGGTGTGGTACACAAGTTGCTTGCCTGCGTTGCGGCCTTCGATCTCGCCTTTCTCGTGCAAGTCTTTGAGAAGCTTGACACCTGCAGTCTTGGCGATCTTGCCTTGCGAGTTGCCACTGATCTCGACGGCGCTGAAGGGGCGGTTCTTGTCGCGAAGGTAGTTCTTGATCCATACTGCTGATTCGTCTGCGTTGAGCGTCTTCTGCTTGTCACCGCTGGCGGTGGCTTCTTTCTTGGTCGGTGCCATTGTGCTGTGGAGAGGGGATGGTGTAAATGCGTGTAGATGGCAGTGGTAGAAGAGGTCGTGATGTGTATGCAGTGGAAGCGGGTGTAGATTGCGTGAAAGATGATGTGCGAAATGAAGTGAGGTAACGTTGGGATAGGCAACGAAGTGAGGTTGAGAAGCTCAAAGTTGGGAGGAGGAAGCTGCGTGCACAGAGCGTACCTTCCTCACTCGCATGCTGGAGGGAAAATAAGCTTATTCTTAATGGGACCGCACCTGCGACGTAGATGAGCATTCGTGGCATTCGTGTCGTGACTACCGACCATTATACGCCGAGCTTACGCGCCGCATTGCTGAACAGCACGGTGCCGGCAATGACCCATGCAGGCCACCATATGTTCCACACTACAAGGTTGCTCCAAACACCTTGAGCTGTCCAGCCTTTTGCGATCTCGAGCAAGACCCACCCAAGATCTTGCTTCAGGTACTGGCTCAACGCATAGATCATCAGTGGCGGCGAAGCCATCAGCCATACCAGCGTCGAGAGAACGCTTAGGGCCACGTCTATCGACGAGGTCTGTTGTTCGCGTTTTTCATTCTTGCTGGTGAAGAAGGTCGCCGGTCGGATGAAGCTCAACGGCGAAGCCAGCAGACCAACGACCAATGCCAAAGAGAAGTTGATCGTTGCCCATGTCGAAAGTGTTGCGCCAAGGAAGAGCAGCGAGAAGGACTGCATCATCTGCAGTTGCTGCGCTGTCGCCTTGAAGTTGCGGACGAGCAGGATGCTGATCTGTATGGCGAAGATGTAGCTCAATGCTGACACAACACCATGCGCAGAAGGAAGTACCTGGCAAAGAGTCAGTATGTGAGCAGCTCGCATTCACGCACGTCCAACGTACCGCCTTGTTGAGATGTGTGAGTGCCCACAGCGGTATGCAACTCGCCAAATGCACCATCAGCACGACAGTAGCAGGCACGAACATCTTCCGCTCCACCGTCTCTAGCTCTGCTTTCGGTATAAGAGCAACGTCCTCGCCTTCTTGTATCGCGACCACGGCTTTCGCCTTTAGCTTCTCGCTCGCGCCACCAGCCGGCTTCTGTTCTCCCGGGAATTCCTTTGGACCTTTGCCGCTCAAGACCCATAGCGCCAGCGCATTGACACTGAAGCTGCCCGCCACTAGCATCGCGGCTGGTAGGTAGCTTCCGATACTTACGAAGCGATGGGTGTTGAGCAGAAGGTAAAAGAAGAAGCTCTGATGGAATTTCTCCAGCAAGTTGTTGATCGATCGAAAGACACTCTCCGTGACTCGACCTAGACTCATCTCGTCATGCCAGCCATCGCCAACAGTTTTGAGCGTGATCGCATCGACGTGGTATGCCATGAACGCAGAATGTGGACCAGTAGCGTGCCCAGCAGCTTGCGTCATGACACCCTTTGCCAAACACTTCAGCCGATCCTGGTACTTATCGGAGTGATGATGCATGCCGTGGAGGCTGCAGCCGACGTTCATCTGGCTGCTCGCGACAGAGACGGCTGTGTTCAGCAAGTCGAGATTGGGCAATGCACCATTGATGCCGTCGTAGAGCACATCGAGCTTTTCGAATCGCTTGCCCCATGGTCCGACTGGATAGTCCAAAGCAACCGCTCCTTGCAGTGCGCCTGCTTTGACCGGCAATGAACTAATGTTTCGAGATGATGTTGGGGTCGTAGACGTGCTGTGGTATGCAGACACCCACGCTTCAGGGCCATAGGTGCTGTCGTCAGGGAATAGAACAATGATATCTTTACTCCATATGCTCCATCTCTTGAAGTACTGCGCCAGAGTCAATGCCAGCGCGACAGCGGAGTAGTTCACTTCGCCGTCAAAGTTCCGCCATGCTGCGATCAGGACCATCGCCTCGGTGGCATCTGCGCGTGGACCTTGGAGCAAGCCATAGATGTTCGTACCAGATATCGTTTCCCCAGCGACCTTGTAAATGTACGTCTGTCGTGCGTTCTTCAACCCAATTTCTCCCAGTATCCTGTACAGCCCGTCCACCCTGTGCTGTTCATCCTTCTGCTGCCCAAGGTTGTATACCTCCTGTCGATATGCTCGGAAGACATTATGCTCGCTGCCGCCAAAGTATGTATGAACCTGTCCTGGGAGGATGGCGTTCTCGGAGATGTATGTCTGCCGTGAGTATTCGTTAAGTGGCAGCAGGAGGAGCCATGCAAAGCCAACCAGGATCAGGAGGGCACTGAGATATGGAGGGAGCTTGAGGAGGATGGGCGATCTTCGCAGAGTGAGGAGGCGCGCGGCTATACAATGTCTCTGTCAGCTGAAATGGCATCTCCGCGACTGCATTGGACCTACAGAGCGCCATACTTGTGCTATATCATGAAGATGTCGTGGTGAAGGATATTGATGAGAGTGTTCATGAAGCATTGATGAGCCACGTTGCTGGACGCAGCCCCAGAGTTAGTTTCGTGTTGTGCCGGAGGTGATCGGATGCTTGCGAAGTTGCGAGTGGACTTGATGTTTCCTGCAAGTGTCGCATGCCCACCTTCTGTCTCTACACCAATGCATCCTCGATAGCAACGACAGACATCAAGATGGCCAACAGCTTTACTGCATACGTGCCAGACGCGCGAAGGATACGAAGTTACCTCCTCAGACTTCCGCTCGCGACACGCGGCTTGTTGGCCATCATCACAGCCCTATACATTGCCCACTGGTTCGTGCCGAGTATAACAGAATGGGGCGCCTTGATACCGCAGAAGATCAACATCTCGACATGTATGTGTGGTCACATGCTATAGGTGTAGAGAACCCGCTAACACGGTCCCTCAGTATACCGCCTCAACACATATCCCCTCATACACCGCGACATCTTCCACTACCTCCTCAACATCCTCGCCTTCGTCCCGCTTCTCGAACGCTTTGAATCAGAGCACGGCACGATCACGACCTTTATCCTCTTCACCGGTCCTTTTGGTCTCTTACCCGGTGGCCTCTACACCCTCCTCGAGCGCTTCATCTTCCATCTGAATGGCGCAGCAGTGGGAAGCAGTGTCTGGGTTTTCCTTCTCCTCTGCAACGAAGCGATGAAGCAGTATCGAGTAAACCCTTACTTCCAGCTCGGCGAGGATATCAAGATCCCTACCTGGACGACGCCGCTGTTCCTGATCTTGGTCATCAACTTCTTGATTCCGCACACGAGTCTGCTCGGACATCTATGTGGTGCTGCAGTGGGTCATCTTTGGGGACTGGGATATATCAGATTTCTGGCGCCGCATGACAAGATCTTGACGTGGGTTGAGGGGAAGTTGAACTTGCTTGGGCGGCTGCCGCATTATGTCAGCGTGGACCAGAAGACATATGGCAGGTATGGAGTGCTGCCAAGTACGAGACAAGGCCCGGCGCCTGGAAGGGGAACGTTGGGTGCCGCTAATGGAGTTGCGGTTGGACCGGTGGGGAGTACGCAGAGGCTAGGGCCTTAAGAGATAGAAGCATAATGGACATATGTGATACCCAGCCATTCCTGGCACTGCGACACATGTCGACCTCCTCGATATGTGGGCGAAATCGAGCATAACTGACCCAGTCATCATTGGTGCGCAGCCTCAATACACGGAAGGTGGGTCGGGAGACGCGCGCCGCTATTCAGACACCAACTCTTATTGAGCTTCGAACAGCGGGGGCCCAAAGTGGTGCCTTACCATGCAGTCGTAACTGTGCCGCAGAACAGAATTATCTGGACTCTCCCCAAGCTGCACTGTGGTGCAGCAAAGGACTCTTCATCGACGGACTGCGCCGTCCCGAAAGTTGCAATAACTGTACCAGGACATCAAGAGCCTACATGGGCTCGTCTTCCGAGAGAGCATTCAGGGATGAATAGCTTGTACGAGGATGACGAAGATGGCGACCTCTTCGCGTTATTCGTACTCGAGGAGGTCCCCATCAGCGTGAGCACCAGCCATCTACTGAGCCGTATGCATCGCTCACAGGCTTGGATGCAGATGATCAATGAAGTCCTACAGCGAAACTATGAGCACGCCGACGACTGGTACTTCTGCCTCGCCGACGACTACGACAATATACCGGATCTAGGCGGCGACTGGGTGGCTGGTACCTACCAGCCCATCGATGAAGACTGGTACTCCCCAGGCGTAGGCGCTACGATCGAGGAGGTCAAGGAGTATATTCAGAGCGTACCGAAGCCACCGAAGCCGCTGTCTAAGGTCCACTTCGCAATCTTGGATCGTGATCGTTATGAGAGGCATGATCAGATCCTGATTTGTAAGATCGAAGGAGAAAAAGTGCAGTGCATACCTTGTACTGCTCCGTGGGCGGCGGGTTGGCTTGTGTGACATCAAAGGGATACTTGGGAAACTCGGTGGGAGTGGAGGACGCAGGCTGGATAGGTGCTGTAAGTAACGTTTGCTTGCACTTCATCCGCTGCATCAGACAGCGAGAGAGTTCCTGCTACAGCCGTGTACAAAGCATCACCACGGAGAGCCATCCACAAACGAGCATAGCTATAACGATGACGACTGTTGTTCTGATTTACATGTCTGGAAGGGCGCCATATCAGAAAAGGACTCGCATATGGCTCTCGCGTCCATATACGTCACGTTCTCGGAACTCAGATACTCGAATGATGTTGAAGCCGAGCCATTTCAGTGGCTGGAGCTATTTGTGAATGTCCTCTGGGAATATCAACATGACTGGAAGCCAATGTCTTCAACACCCACTGCACCAAAGAGGCGGGGCCCGGAATCTTTCTGTCGATCTCCACTGTGTACTGCGGCCGCTCTAGGTCGGCCAGAACTCTTCCATTGGGTTTCAGACACACCTAGGGCTCTTTCGAAGGCCCAAAAAGACCGAACTAATGCTCCAGATCGCAGTGGAATGACGCCACTCACATGGGCTGCTTACAATGACCACGAGAACGTGGTCAAGCTGCTTCTTCAATACAGTGTTATCAATGTCAACCACATGACGAAGAGTGGCAGTACCGTGTTAATGATCGCCGCTCAAAGAAATGCCGTTGGCGTGATGGAGCTCTTGGGCGAAGATGGCAGAGCGGCTGTGAGCGGCGTAAGCCCTGTGGGTCCTACAATCGAAGATGTCGATTGAAGACAGCTGAGCATCTGTGCACGGTGTGAACCCAGCAACCATCTGCTTGGAGCCTCTCGCAGTCGTTCGGACAGTCGTGTGTTATCATGCGTTCGGAAGAGGCTGAAGCATGAACAGGTCAAGGGTGCTGCGTACATGAAGTGCAGCAATTAAGGGCCAGGCGGAAGTATCCCCGCGAAATGTTTGGTGTCTGCGTCCCACGAGTGGTACGTGATGGCGATCTTGCTGTGGATGCTGTGTTGAAGTTTGGTGGATGTGCTAGGACTGCGCCGCATGCTTGCTTGAGCTGTGCCACCTGGCGCCCGATGCAGAAGCCTACGCAACGGGCATTTGTGGGCTGGATGCTCAGACTGTCGGCCTCCATTTTTGGAATCTTGTGACACAACTAGCTGACCTTACAAAAGCTCTTCCTCGTCGACCGCCACGTTCCGACTTGAAAAGTTCTACATGAAAAGATGGACTCCTTCTCAAGGCCTTCGCCATCTTCAGGGCACCTCTTCGTCAGACTGGCAGCTGTCGTCCAATATGAGCCCTGCAGAATAGAGCTGCCCTAACTCATCAAGGACCATCCCGTCACTTGGACTTGCTCCGCCGGCGCTGGAGTTGGGGTCGCGGCAGACACCAACATCAACGGCCTTCGACCTGGAGATCCAGTCATAACATACCTTCTCCACGACGTCTCTCCGCCAAGACGCGGCTATATCGTCAAAGTCGCTGCCAACCTAACAGGCAAGGTACCTGCGGCCACCTCGCCGTCCGCTGCAGCAGAACCGCCGATGTCATGGCTGATAGCAGCTGCGATCACGATGTACTCCATGGAAAAGGCCTTGCCTGGAGACAAAAAGTTCCTTGGTCCCCAATTCCCCAGAAACATCCTCGTCCTAGCCGATGAGTCCGCAGTACCTCTTGTGCTGACTTGGATGCTTCATGATACGTTTCGCGGAGTGACTGGCCGTATTTGAGCTTTTCGACTCATTCAGTTCAAGCAGGTACGCCGATATAGGCGTCGAGCTGGCTTTGAAGCATGGTGCTAAATACGCTAGGAGGGTGATCAGAGCAGATGATGCTGATGAGATTGTTGAAAGACTTCGAGAAATGGTTAAGCAGCATTCGAAACCAGGGGAGATGTGGCACTCAGAGACTGATGAGATTGGGGTATTGATTGATCTTACGGGTCGAGATGCTCTAGGGCCGATGGCCTGGGAGCTACTTTGTGCTGATGCTGTCAAGTTTCAGTTGCCGAGTATGCTGAACGTTCGGAGTGAGGAACTTGAGCTTCACAGCTTGAGGTCGGGCTTGGTGCAGTTGGTTGGCGATGGCACATTGAATGCAGATGAGCTCGTCGTGGGAAGCTCATACGCGGGGTTGCAATCGTCGACGTGACGTGAATATCCATACGCATGTACGTGTATGTCGTGCTTTCCCAAAACGGTGGTCCCGCTTGCCGCGTGCGAGCAAGGGGTGGGCGCATATTCTCTGCATCACAATTTAGTCATATGCATCACGCGAGCACTTCGAGAGCTCACATCCAGATCATCACTTCGAGACAAGACCTCAAGACAGACCATGAAGCACCACTCATAAGCACATCCTTTGGACCAAACAATTTAACCAAGTTTTCTCAAAATGCCAGGCGCCAACCAAGCCCCCGAGCACATTGCCGCTCAGGAGAACAAGAAGCCGCACGAGGACCCCAATGCAGAGAAGACTGATAGCGGTGACTTTGTCATCCTGAGCGACAAGAAAGAAGGCTCGGCAGGTACCAATCAGAAGTCTGGCGAGCAGAGTGCTAGTCACGCTGGAGGTAGGATCGTTTTCTTGACCACCCAAAAGCGCTCATGCTGACGTGGCTTCAGAAGGCAAGCAAGCAGAACCAGCAGAGGAGAGTGGAGTGCCCTCACAAAAGGTAAGACGAGGTGAAGCGTTCGAGTGATGTGAGAGGGAGTGGTATGGCTGACTGTGGATGCAGTAATGCCGCCGCGGTTGCCTTCTGCTGGATATCAAACGGAACAGCTAGATAGGAAGGAGTGGTCTCGATATGTCCCTACACGAGAGTGAGATGTCTGAACTTACAAGGAAAGCGTGAGTATTCTGCATGGTAGTCATGGTCGTAGCAGGGAGCCATGTACATACGACAGACCTTGCCTTGTGGCCGCCACCCATCTTCCTCTTGCTCAGCCGCTTACCAGAATTCCCAAGTCCACGCCCACGTATCGATCCATTGACAGATACCCAGCTTTAGAATACTCAGATGATGCTTGCCATGATATCCCGCAACAGGTGCAGTGATTATCGTAACTGCCATACCACGTTGGCAGATGCTAGAGCGCCCTGCACGTTCTCAAGCACAGCCTCAATCTGAGGCCAATATAAGCCATGATCATGTCCTAGCTTGTGGACCATTTCGAACATCTCGGACACCGTGTTCGCGACCTTCAGGCTGTACTCCGTTCCATCAACAGGTCGCGCTACGCCGAGGCATTCACATGCATGGTAATGCTGTAGCCATGACCGCAATTTGGGCCAAAGTCGCTCGGGATCGTCTTTCGCGGCTAGACCCCCGGGGAAGTATTTGCCAGCCAGAACAAACGGGATCGCGAATGACATGTGAAGGTGGATGTTTGCTTTCTTGTGTTGCGGCGAACACTGAGACCAGTGTATGTACTGTGCTGCGTCCAGATCCGGTATGTGGAACTTGTGGGTGTTTCCTCGGTAGTAGAGAGAGCCTGCTTCAGATCTGATCTGCCGGCAGACTTGTAGTAGCCGTGGCTGCCTTGGATATGTAGCATCGGCGCCGGTGTGATAATTGATCACTGCATCAGTAGGCATGGTCATGGCGTAGATGGTGTTTCTCAGCTCGGCAGGCAACTCGAGCAGCGGACTCATCTGCTGTACACTGTCGCCAGCAGCCGGTGAGGTGCCCTTAATGACGGTGTCTTCCCGACATGACCTTGTGCTGTCCATGCTGCTGTTGTTGTTGTTGTTGTTGAGGTGAATGCGGGGCATGTCGATGTTGGCGAGGGAAAGTGCAACGCTGAGTCAGAAAAGTCAAAGTCGCGTCTGATCGCGTCCACGGAGTCCTTCGCGAGCTGTTCGTGTTTAGATTCGACAACTTCGACTTCAACAACGACGACACTGACACTGCACTTTCACTTCTCTGTTCAGCATTGCATGTGCCTTCTGTACGACCTCACGACCTCATGACACACCAATAAACATACACAACCGGGCCAAGAGGGCCGCAATACTTCACAATGCCAGTCCGCAGGAAGGAAGGCCGTTCGCGTTTTGGGGCGAACAAACCCGGACAACTTAGCGATAGAATGCGAAAACCACAAGCAGTCAAGTCGAGTGACTTGCGATCGTCCGAGGCAACTTCACAGCAAGAGCGAATAGAGGCGACACGACTCGCCAACAAGATCGACGAGAAGCAAGGATTCGAGCGGTTCGAGGCAGGCAAGAAGCGCGTAGGATGGCTATGTAATATGCACAGTACAGCCATCGAGGACTCGAAAGTGCCTGGAGGACGAGCAGCTGTGGCCTTTTACTTCATTGGAGACGAGGGAGAATCCTTTAAAGCGAGTGTGGAATACCAGCCATACTTCTTGATTGCAGTCAAGAAGGGCAAAGAGCCAGAAGTGGAGGAATGGATACGAAGAGGCTACGAAGGTCTCGTAAGAAGCGTGGAACGAGTCGAGAAGGAGGATCTCAAGATGCCGAACCATTTGCTTGGCTATCGGCGAACGTTCCTCAAACTAGCATTCGCCAACGTCAATGACTTGTTGGCAGTGCGGAGAGACTTGTCGCCAATTGCAGAGAAGAATAAGTCAAAGACAACAGCCATGGACACATATGCGGAGGTCGCGAGCGCCAATGCTGGATTTGACTTGTTTGACGATCATGAAATGCTGGACAACCGACAAACGACCATTACAGATGCCAGCGACTTTATCGTCGACATACGGGAGTACGATGTGCCCTACCACGTACGAGTCGCCATCGACTTGGACATTCGGATAGGAAAGTGGTACTCGGTGGAAGCGAAGCATGGCAACATCAAGTTGACATGCCTTGAAGAACGCATGACGCGTGCAGATCCTGTTGTCATGGCATACGACATTGAGACAACAAAACTACCCTTGAAGTTCCCCGACGCTGCGATAGATCAGATCATGATGATTTCGTACATGATTGATGGGCAAGGTTTCCTTATCACGAATCGCGAGATCGTGTCCGAGGACATTCAGGACTTCGACTACACACCCAAACCAGAGTTCCAGGGGCCTTTCATGATCTTCAACGAGCCAAACGAGGAAGCCGTGATAGAACGATTCTTCAGCATGATCAAGGAGGCGAGACCGACTGTCATGGTGACATACAATGGAGACTTCTTCGATTGGCCTTTTGTGGAAGCACGAGCAAGCATACATGGCATTGATATGTACCAGGAGATTGGGTTCCGGAAAAATAGCGAAGACATCTACCAGTCGACACACTGCGCACACATGGACGCCTTTGCTTGGGTCAGTCGAGATTCTTATTTACCCCAAGGAAGTCGTGGCCTAAAAGCGGTAACCGTTGCGAAACTTGGCTACGATCCGGACGAGTTGGATCCAGAGTTGATGACACCATACGCTCAGGAACGACCTCAGACGCTGGCAGAGTACTCTGTGTCCGATGCTGTGGCGACCTACTACTTGTACATGAAGTACGTGCATCCCTTCATCTTCTCGCTGTGCACTATCATCCCTCTGGGACCGGATGATGTGCTACGAAAGGGTACTGGTACGCTATGTGAGATGTTGCTCATGGTGCAAGCATACCAGAAAGAGATCGTGCTTCCTAACAAGCACGTCCAAGCACGAGAGTCATTTTGGGAAGGGCACCTGCTGGACTCAGAGACCTACGTTGGTGGTCACGTAGAGTCGATCGAAGCTGGAGTTTTCAGAAGTGACATCCCCAACAACTTCGCCATCGACACTGGAGCCATTGATGAGCTTCTCCGAGATCTGGACGCAGCGTTGAAATTCTGTATCGAGGTCGAAGAGAAGAAGAAGCTGGAAGACGTCGACAATTATGATGAGGTGAAGGCACAGATTGCGGATCGGCTCATGCAGATCAAAGCACAGCCCAATCGAAGTGAGAAGCCGCTAATCTATCATCTGGACGTCGCCTCTATGTACCCGAACATCATGACGACGAATCGACTACAACCTGACAGCATGATTGACGAGTCAGTCTGCGCAGCGTGTGACTTCAACAGGCCTGGCAAGACTTGCGATCGCAGGATGCCCTGGTCGTGGCGAGGAGAGTTCTTGCCAGCGAAACGAGACGAGTACAACATGATCCGGCATGCTTTGGAAAATGAGAAATTCCCCGCAAAGTACCCGAATGGTCTAGCGAGGGCGTTCCAAGATCTGAGTCTCGACGAACAGACTGGTATGGTGCGGAAGCGATTGACAGACTACAGCAAGAAGATTTACCACAAGATTCACGACACGAAGACCATTGAGCGCGAGGCCATCATCTGTCAGCGCGAAAATCCCTTTTACGTCGACACTGTCAAGGATTTCCGTGATCGTCGTTACGACTTCAAGGGCAAGCAGAAGGTCTGGAAAGGCAAGACTTCCGATCTAGAAAAGGCTGGCGCGGCTTCAAACGAGATTGAGGAAGCGAAGAAGATGATTGTGCTTTTCGACTCTTTACAGCTGGCTCACAAGGTCATTCTGAACTCCTTCTACGGTTATGTCATGCGAAAAGGATCACGATGGTACTCCATGGAGATGGCTGGAGTGACTTGCTTGACAGGGGCTAAGATCATTCAGTTGGCTCGACAGCTGGTCGACCGTATTGGACGGCCCCTGGAACTCGACACGGACGGTATCTGGTGCATTCTGCCCGCGACCTTTCCCGAGAACTTCAACTTCAATCTCAACAACGGCAAGAAGATGACCATCTCGTATCCTTGTGTCATGCTGAACCACCTGGTCCATGGAAAGTTCACCAACCATCAATACCAGACTTTGACAGATCCGACTAACTTCAATTACGAAACCCACAGCGACAACACGATCTTCTTCGAGGTCGACGGACCTTACAGAGCTATGATTCTGCCTACTTCGAAAGAAGAAGACAAAAATTTGAAGAAGCGATATGCTGTCTTTAATCATGATGGATCGCTGGCAGAGCTCAAGGGTTTCGAAGTCAAGCGAAGAGGAGAGCTGAAGCTGATCAAGATCTTCCAGCAACAGATCTTCAAGTTCTTCTTGGAGGGCACGACACTTGCAGAGACGTACGGGTCGGTCGCCAAGGTCGCCAACAAGTGGCTGGATGTGCTACACAATCGTGGCAGTACACTCGCCGATGAAGAGCTGATCGATCTCATTTGCGAGAACAAGAGCATGACTAAAACGCTCGAAGAGTATGGTGCTCAGAAGTCAACTGCTATCACAACTGCAAAGCGTCTTGCAGAGTTCTTGGGCGAGCAGATGGTCAAAGATAAGGGTCTGAACTGCAAGTACATCATCTCATCGAGGCCAAAGAATGCTCCCGTGACGGAAAGGGCCATCCCAGTAGCACTTCTCAGCGCAGACGAGCCCGTCAAGCGTTTCTATCTGCGAAAGTGGTTGCGAGAAGATCCGGGAGATATGGACCCTCGCTCGATCATCGATTGGGACTACTACCTTGAGCGTCTCAGCTCCGTCATTCAGAAGTTGATCACTATCCCAGCCGCACTTCAGAAGGTCAGCAATCCGGTGCCTCGGGTTGCACACCCTGACTGGCTTGCACGGAGGATCAGGATGAAGGATGATCGCTTCCAGCAGTCGAAGCTCACAGACATCTTCCAGAAGCAGCCGCTAGCTGAGCGCGACCCTAACATCATGCCAAGAGCAGGTGGTGGTGATATGGAGGATTTTGGAGCAACACCCATGTCCAAGCTGAAGCCTGCCACTGCTGCCAAGATCGTGAGCTCGCAGAAGCGAAAGGCCATCGATGACAAGCCAGCTACTGTCAACCCTTACGATGCTCTGCCTGCGGTGATGCCTTCGATCACAGAAGACTACACAGGCTGGCTGAAGTACCAGAAGAAGAAGTGGAAGATCCAAAAGGCTGCTCGCGCCCGACGACGACAACTTTTTGGTGAGAAGCGACAGGACGCTGCAGATGCCATCGGGTCGTTCTTCAGGAATCAAGCCGAGCTTCTTTACACGACCGACTGGCAGATCCTACAACTTCGAGAGACAGAGACACCTGGTGAAGTCAGAGCGTTTGTGCTCATTGACAAGAAAGTCCACCAACTGATAGTGGTTGTGCCGCGACAGGTCTTCCTGAACCTAAAGGAAGACGACTTGCCCGATGTTTCTGTCGATGGTGTGAATGCAGAAAAGATCGTGAACCACACATTGCCAAATGGCCATCCTTCGAAACACTTGTTCAAGCTCACGATGAGCGAGCAGATCTATGTCAAAGAGCAAGAGAAGCTGTCGATGCTCTTCAACCATTCAAGTGTTGAGGGTGTATACGAGAAGCAGGTACCTCTCGATGTTCGAGCAATGCTGGATCTGGGCTGTGTCTGCACCTTCGATGAGAGCCAACGTGGTGTACTGGGCAAAGGTCTCGAGCAGGGGTTCGATTTGTCGGCCCTTCGGACTGTGGCTCCCAAGAAGCCATATATGAACACTTCACCCTTCAGCTTCCTTGCACTGTACCACATCAGTGCTGGTGACCGACAAATATACGCGCTCTTTTCTTCAACCAAGGCCGAAGCAAAGATAGTGGTGCTGAACAGAGCGCGGAGCGAGCAAGGCATGCCCAACATTGACCGCATATACGAAGATTTGCTAAATCGCAAGCTTGAGGAGACTGGAGGTCAACCGTGGCAAACTGTGATTGACTACCAGGATTCACTGCACTTCAAGTCAGTACAGGTCACTACGCAGCGACGAGCTTTGCAGGAGCTCAACGACGCTGTCAAGAAGATTCAGAAGGAAGAGTCGCAGCCAATCATGCTGGTACTGCAATCGCATGGAGCACAAATGCTGGTGCATGATCTGCCAATCTTGCAGACGGTCCCTACGCTCAAACTTCGTGCAGAAGAGTCAGACAAGCACCTGCCTCCTCTCGGATGGCAGTCTTTCGTGGCGAAGCGACTTGTCAGCCACTACTTGGACTTGGGCTCGTGGGTGACGTATCTGCTGGAATTCTCAAGGTACGGCAATGTTCCACTCTGCAACCTGGAAATGGATGATCCACGATTCTTAATCGACATCGCGTACGCCCGACGGTTGCAGAAGGAGAAAGTTGTTCTATGGTGGTCACAAGATGCACGGCCGGACCACGCTGGACACGAGAAGGATGACATTCTTGGGTCGATGGAAGTTGTGGACATGCCTGCCGTGAACAATCCAGGCACGTACTCATCAGTCTGCATCGACTTGAGCGTAAAGAACCTCGCGATCAACACTATACTCTCCGCCGCCGTGCTTAACGAAGCAGAAGGGTCAGATCCAATGGGCATATCTGGTGCGGGCGCGCAAGAAGATGCACTGGATGAAACTACGCAGACTATTCAGTCAGAGAATGCTTTCGCTGCTGCCGGCATCGGTGCCCTGCGGGAGATGGTCCGCGGTTGGTGGCAGGAAGCCTGCAATGGTGGCAGCTCCATGGCTGACACTCTTGTTCAACATCTTGTGCGGTGGGTCGAGAGTCCACGATCTCACCTGTACGACCGCAATTTGCATTACTACGTGCAGGTGATGTCCCGCAAAGCTTTCCAACAGCTCATGTCAGAGTTTCGGCGTGTCGGCTCACATGTCGTCTTTGCTAATGCTGGTCGCCTGCTGTTACAAACCTCGAAGGCGGAAGTTGGAAACGCGTTCGCGTATAGTCAGTACATCCTGAAGACGATCAGCACGAAGCCAGCCTTCCACTTCCTAGACCTTGCCATCACGGAGTATTGGGACTACCTTGCCTGGTACGACGAGTTCAATTATGGCGGCAAAGGCTGCACAGAAGTCGTCGAGGCAGAGAATCAGCAGCTCAAGATGATCATGCACTGGCAAATGGCAACATTCCTCCCCCCAATCCTCCAGCCAGAGTTCAACTCCTGGATCGTGGAATACATTGAGCTCATGCACCAACGCAAACGTCCCGATGGCTTGATCAATGGCACACCACGAGCCACGCAACTCCCAATTCACGCCTCCATCTTCAACTCCGAGAAAGAAGACCAAACCACACCCGGCAACGTCCTCTCCAAGGTCTTTGCTAAACCCCTCCAGAAGAAAATCCTGCAACTCCTCCGCCGCCAGCGAACGGAAGCCATGATCGAGGAACTCCTTCCCGACTGGACATTCCCAACCCTGCCAGGGTCACACTTGAACCTACAAAACCCGGTCCTCGAACTTGTGAAATCCATCATGCAAGTCCTATCACTCGACAAGACAATCACACTCGAAGCTCGTCTCCTCCGCAAAGAACTCCTCCACCTCTTCGACATACGCGAGTTCTCCTCTGACGGTTCATTCATAAACCCCAGCAGCAGCTTGTCCCTAAAACAAATCTCATGTCCCGACTGCTGCGTCCCGAAAGACATCGACCTCTGCCGCGACCAGGATCTCGTCCCTGCCGACAGCCAACAACCTACCCTCGTCGCCAAGTGCGATAATCCTGGCTGCGGTGCTGTCTTCCAGCCTCTCGATATTGAAGAGAGGTTGATTGGAGATGTGCAGAAGATGGCGGTGTTGTGGATGACGCAGGACTTGAAGTGTCGGAAGTGTGGAAAGATTAGGATCAATGAATTTATGGATCATTGTGGATGTGCTGGGGAGTGGGTCGGGACTGTGAAGAAGGAGGAGTTGGTGAAGCAGCTTAAAGTGCTGGAGGGTGTTGCGAGGTTTTATGGGTTGAGGATGCTGGAGGGCGTTGTGGAGGGGTTTAGGGAGAGTCTTTGAGAGATCGTGGAGGGGATGATGGAATGATGAGACCTTCACATGAGGCATTCTTTGATAAGGCGAGGTGTTCTGGAGTTTGCGTGGTGAGGTGAAGTTTGGATTTGGGATTTGGCAAGGCGTTCTGGTGTTTTCGGGTACCATGTCTACGGCGCTGTTTGGATTTCTGATGTGCAAAAGCGAAGACGATACATGGCATACGAAGCATGTGAGTCACAATAAAGAACGCCCATACTGAAACGTATTCTTCATCGCACATCTCTTGACAGTAGTTTGTCGCGAATGCGACCTCCTCGTTCAATCCCTTAGTGGAACAGATCGGCACGTTTTGATTGGCTACGTATTCGCACCGCCTTCTTCCTTCTGTAACACCACGCGTTCAAGGCGGCTGCCGGTAATTATGGTCAACAGAGTCATGCTCAATGAGCTCGTGGCATGTACGACTGATAAGTCAATGTCCAAGGATACAAGAAGTGGAGGTGATGCGCCGGCACGAGCGACCTTGAAGCAACACCACTCGCCTGCTACATAGCTTGGCACGATCAACAAACAGCAGAGTACACCTGGAAGGCTGCGATCCAAGATAATCGAAAAGAAGCCGAAGAGGCATTTTGACAAACGACAACGACATCACCATCATGGACTGGACCACCCTCCTCCCATCCTTGGCCACCATCTGGCACTGGTCCTACTACCCCGGCCTCGCCCTCCTCGCCCTCACCACCTTCATCACAACCCTCTTCCTCTACCTCCTGATTCTCCAAACCATCCGCCTCCGCCCCTCCAACATCCCGCCGAAAATCCCCTGGGTCGGCCTCAAGTCCCGCTGGCTCTTCCCCAAACTCCGCGCCTGCCTCTCCGAACTCTCCACCTCAAATGGCCACTTCGAAGAAGGCTACACCCACCACACCAAACACAACAGACCCTTCGTGATGCCCTGGATGAACTTTAACCTCGTGCTTCTGCCGCCCTCTTGTACCGGCTGGGTAGCGCGTCAGCCGGAGAGTTCTATCAGCGCTACGCGGGTTATGGACGTGATGCTGGGGCTCGATTGGATGGCTCATGGGCCGAGTAAGGAGAGTGTTAGGGACTTTGGGGTTGTTAGGAGAGATTTGACGAGGCAGGTCGTGAATGTGAGTCAGGAACTTGAGGAAGAGGTGGGGAGGTGTTGGGAGGACGAGATGAGGAAGCGTGGGGTCGCAGAGGAGGGAGATCGGGAGTGGAAGGAGGTGAAGATGCAAGTGCTGATCAAGAAGATTGCTTTCGATGCTGTGAATCGCATTTTCGTTGGAGTTCCGCTTTGTCGGGATGAAGGGTATCATAAAGCTGTTGATCGATGGCTTGCGGTGTTTGGGAGTACGACTCTCTTCATGAGGTTTTTTGTTCCGGTGGCGTTGCAGCCCTGGCTCATGCCGGTGGTGAGTGCGCCGAGTCAGATCTTGTATTGGATGGCGAAGAGATACGTCAAGCCAGGCATCGAGAGGAGACTGGAGATGTTGCAGGCGAAAGAAGGCAAGGAGAAGCCAAACGACATGATGCAGTGGATCATCGACGCTGCCACGCAAAAGGAAGACCCAAGAGAACTGGAACCCGCAAACATTGCCGGCAAGATGGTCCTCTTCAACGTCTTCGCAACATCAACCACCTCCATCATGTCCGGCCTAATCCTCTTCAACCTCCTCTCCTACAAAAACGCCCCATCCCTCCTCGCCGAGCTCTCCTCAGAAGCCCGCCAAATCATGCCCACCCTCTCCTCCGACGCCACAAAAATCCGCAACATGGTCAAACTCGACTCCGTCATCCGCGAGACGCTGCGCTGGGCCCCAATGGGCGGCCAGGGCCTCATCCGCGAAGTCGTCAAGCCGGGAGGCCTCGAGACGCCGGATGGCACGTACCTGCCGCAAGGCACGCAAGTCGCCACAATCATCACCCGGATGCAGCGCGATGTGGAGAAGAATGGGAATATTTTTGGCGAGCCGGCGGATGAGTATGATCCCTTGAGGCATTATCGAGCGGCGATTGCGGCGCAGGAGGGTGGGAGTTTGGAGGAGAAGCAGAGGATTGCGGTGCAGATTAATGAGGAGTTCTTACCGTTTGGGCTGGGGAAGCATGCTTGTCCTGGTAAGTCTGTCACATGTCGTGCTGGCTTGGTTCGTTGCGC
Organism: Fulvia fulva; assembly: GCF_020509005.1. NCBI lineage: Eukaryota > Fungi > Ascomycota > Dothideomycetes > Mycosphaerellales > Mycosphaerellaceae > Fulvia > Fulvia fulva. The sequence goes on from NC_063022.1 coordinate 281,966, forward strand.
TGACTGGTATAGGACGCTTCTACGCTGTGCATTTGATGAAGCTCATTCTCGGATATTTGCTGGCTAATTATGAGCTTGAACCTTTCCCCGAAAGACCAAAGTTTGTGGAGTTCGGTGAATCTGTTGTGCCGGATGAGAAGACTGCGGTGAAAGTAAGGCAGCGGACAACTGCGCCATGATGTTGTGCTGCAGCGCTTCTTCAGTACAACATCTCCATTTCATGGAATAATATTCGTGAGAGTCCTCTCAATCCGTAGCGTCACCACTCCCGATCTTTCCGAGACAGTGAGATCTGCTCGCTCACCGTTCCGGCCGTTCCCAAGTGCTTGATCAGAATATGTAGGCCGCTACATCATTAGTACACGACTGTATCGATGCCGACTATACTCAGCCCCTGCTTGATCAAGGACTGTATCCGGGAGCATCGCGTGATATGTCAGGCACCAATCATTGCCCCCATAGACACTCCGCATCACACACCTCTCATGATAGAAGTGTTCGCAAGGAATATGTACGATCGTCTGTGTTTGATCTGCTTCAAAATCGCTGAGACACATCGGACATGCTCCCTTCAGCATTGGGGTGAGTCGGTCGCGGTCTCCGACGTGCCCTTGATGGGGTTTGCGCTGTGATGGGCCAATCTGCTCTGCATCTGGAAGAGAAGAAGACGAGGTCGATACGAGTAAGCCCGTAGTAGGATCGACGATGGTATCTGGCGAGACCCACCCATGCTGAACGTCAGATTGGGAGGCTTGTACTCGGGAGGGTCTTCATGATCGGTTTCGTTGGCAGTCTTGTTCCCTTGAGTCAGTAGACTGAGCGCTCGTAGGCGTCGGATCGCTGCTTCTTCCTGGATTGCCGTTAGGTTGCGAGTCCGGCTCTGCTTGGCTCTCAGTATTGCTGTTGATATCTGAGGTGGACGCATCGTAAAGCAGCCAAGGCGTGCCGATGCCCCTGAGATCCCGCACGATGCCGTCCTCTTGGTTGTCCATTTCGTCGATTTTCGTATTGTGCTGCGTTGCTCGCCGATATGTTGCGTTAGATGGATTGCGACTCGTACATAAGTATATGTACCTTTTTCGTCCTATGTCTGGTTTGACTCAGAATCAGGCTGGAAACACCAGAGCGCTCCTGACCACCCACGAGGTTGCTCACAGCTCGGTACTGGAGCCAGCGCGCGCTGGGCTCTCAAATGCGATCAGTTTCTTCGATAGATATCATTCGGTTGGCTCCAAGACTCTGGCTGTTTCCTGCGAAGCTGACTTACTTGGATAAAGCTGGTAATCGACTATCTGATAATGTCAGCTGAGGACATGATGTCCCAACCCATAAAAAGTCCATTTCTTTGCGTCCAGTTTGGCATACTCTTGATTTCTTCCAACACTATCTTCGCAAGCACATCACGCCACAAATCACGCTTTAGCCCACAGATCAGCTCAACATGGCGACAACACCATTTATGGCATATCATACCTACCATGTCGCGCCGGACCTTGAGTCTCTTCGGCCAGGTAATCTAGTTGTTGTCCGCTATGAGTCACAATACCATCTTAGACAACCAGTGGTCCTGGTCGTCGTCGAGACTGGCAGTGCACAAAGCGGCGAAGGACCACTGCGGCGTACGAAGCTCATCAAGTGGAGGCATATGTACAGCGACAGGGAAGTACATGCCTTACAACAGACTCTGGACGCATTAGACCTTAACGACCACGATCCACATGCAGTCGTTAACACCTTCCAGTGAGCGGTGAATGGAGTGGTCAATCAAGGTATTACGAGCGCACCGATGTACGCCGTCTCGCTAGAAAGCTGGATGAGGCATCCTGGGTCTCTGCACTTCCAACCAAGCGTAGGTGCGATACGAAATGCTCTGATCGGTGGGTCGCCTTGGCGTGGTGGTAGACCCTATCGAGGAGCTTCCTGTTGCGATGGGTTGATGAATAATCATCATTACTTCTGGGAGAGATGGCCGAACTTTTGCGCTGACTTCCCGGATACCTCACGTTATTTGGTCGACTTGCTGCTTTCCAGAGGCTCAATGTATTGTCCAGACTGTCACGGGCTGCATTATACACGCGCGCTTATCTGTAAGGCCTTCCAGATCTGGAACAACACCAGCTCATTCGCCCGGGGGTCAACGCAGCTCGTTGACCACAGGGACCCAGCGCTGACCCGGTTTCGTGATGAGCTTGGCTATACCAGCAATGGTCGCAGGCTGCACCGCTTGACTACGAAGAGCTTTGATGAATGTCTTCAGGTACAGTCCGCCCTATAGGCACGACCAGAAGCACCGGTGCGTCCATTGAATCCAGTTCCGAGCGTCCGAGTTACGATCGGTGTGCGAGACACGCTCACGGTGGTGCCTGCCACGGAGGTAACTGCGGTCGATATCAAAAGATGGATAGATTCGTCAGATCCACTGCAACGGAGGCCCTTTGAATGGTTCGTGCAAGCGCAGGAGCAGCGAGTCGTCGACGATGTGTGTGCGATATGCCTCGATGATTTCGTCGCAAAGCAAAAGATCGTTTCGCTGCCTTGCGCGCACTTTTACCACGAAGAATGCTTTCTGGATTGTATTGCGGTGAACAGCGAGTCGTGCCCGCCCTGTCGCGCTGCGTTGTCACGGGATATCATATTTCGAGCCGGGTTCGATTGGAGCCGAATGCTGCGTACTCGAGTGCCCCGGAAAGTGCTATGAGGGCCCTCAATCTCCATATCATGTTTGAAAAGTGGTGTCCTCTTCTGCACATGCAGAGGCGAACGCTCTGTGAGAAGGTCCGGCTGTCCTTTGAAGTGTAGAAGCACTAGATTAGCATAGCAAAACAGATGCTCGATGAGCCACGTCAGCACCGCATGGATAGACATGTCTGCAACGTGGCACGCATATTGTAGCAACAAGATCTGGTTCCGCGAATTAAAGTTTGGTACCTGACAGGGGCTCTCCCCCCACGCTGTGATGTCATCAGATCTCGGCTTGGTTGCTAGGGCCGAATGCAAATAGCAACGGCCAGAACTGCGGAGGCTGGCACTCCGCTGCAGCTAGACATGGTCTTCAGCCACCTCGAGCCTCCATGATTTCAGCGACAGAGCATTGTGTGCAGCCAGCAAGGGGAACCTCCTACCATTTCGCGAGCTAAGCTACTCCTCCTCCCTCTCCTCTACACACGAGTACCTCCACCGCAAGACACTCGTTGACCAAATAGGAATCTTGCATTCCTCTGCAGCTTCGACCCGACCCAAACCTCCAATCTACCGACCCCGAGCCTTCCCATTCCAGACAATCTCCCAAGTCGCTCGTTCGAGAACATCACTACTACTACGCCCGACAGCTTGGTTTGACAGAGCATACAATAGCATTGTTCGCGACGGCTTCTTACGACTGAGCATTCCACAACCCTCCCGACTCCCGGCCTCTGGGCCGCTGGAGCATTCCTCAACACCCACTCTCGACCAGACAGCCGGTAGACCGTCTCTACCATGCCGAATGTACGCTTTGCCGTCGGTATCCAAAGGCTGATACCCTTTCTCGGATATCATCATGTTCTCATGATATTGATTGCTTTGGCAATTGTATTACTCTGTAAGAGATGTCCACATCGCGATCTGACGACTCGTCACTGACATTCTCCCAGCACTACTCCTCGCAGGATGTTCGTCGTCTTCACCCACGATACCGGACATCTTCCTCATATCCTTCTACTACGAACAATACACACCGACCTACGACCCAACACAAGTCAACCCAGGCGTCGCAGCAGCACTCGGCAACATCGTCGGGCGAGCAGATCTTGAGGTCCGAGTAGGATACTTCGGCCTCTGCGTACAACCCGACGGAGGAAGTTACCTCTGCTCGAACAACGCGACACTTCTCGCCGAACAGATCAGCATCGATCAAGATCCACTGAACTTGATCTGGGTCGCCAACACCTTCAAGAACAGTGTGGTGTTCCCATACCTCATGTGAGCAGTTCCCCGACTCATACTTCCATCCGAACCTCAACTGACACATTACACAGCATCGTCGCCATAGTCCTCGCCTTCGTAACCTTCCTCCTCCTCGCCACCTTCCCCGGCTGGCACGAAGAACACGACGCCCGCACCGGCTCCGACATCGACATCAAGCCCTTCCCCTCCCGACCCGTCTCACAAGTCGCCCTCGCCCTGATCTTCATCGCCTCCATCTTCGTCCTCGTCAGCGTGCTATGGCAACACACCGCCTCCGTCGCAGCAGCGCAAATAGCGCAAGATTTCGGAAACGGGAATGTCAAGAGTGGTGTCGGCACCAGCGCGATGGTATTGGGTTGGTTTGGGTTCAGTTTACTCATCATTGTGACGGTGGGACTGTTGGTTATGATTTTGAGTATACACCTGTTGGACAAGTTGACGGATGAGTGATGAGGTGCACAGAGAGATGTTTGGATAATGACGGAGCAAGAATGAGAGAACGAGGATACGTCTGAACGACACAACACACGCATCGCCACTCCAAGTGCTCGGCCGTCAACGAGACGAGTCACCGCACAGCACGGCGGACGAGCGACGAGGCATCGGCGAAAGATCGCCACAGACATGGATATGGACATGAACATCGAAACACTGGATAGAGGCTTGAGAGATACCAGAGCTGCTGAAGCAGTAGCTCCCCTGTCTGGCATTCGTTAGCGGCATCATGAAGGGAGTTTTTGGCGTTTGGGGAAGAAGAAAGCTTCTTGTATACTTCGGGCTTATGGGCAACGACAGCATGATGGATGCTTGGGAAGAAAGAATGTATGTAAAGCGGTTTGATGATGAGAATGAAAGATGCTGCTGCTGCTGATGGCAGGACTTATGACGCTTGAAGACTGTTCCCTTTCGTATTGTGATCGGTGAATGTTGTTGATGGTGGGTAAAGGCTTGGAGACTGTTCGGAGCAGGGCTCGCCTTCTGTCTTGCTAGAAGACCTCGCGAACCGCTCAGACATGCTCTGGTTCACGGACCTGAATCATATTTACCACTAGCTCCCATGACGTGTCATCTGTACTTCCTTTCACCCTTGCACCAGCGCTCTCCGATGGTCCAAGAACCGCAAGCGAAGGACACTACTGGTCAGTGTACCAGCTGTCGTGTCGCTCGTTCGAGTGCCCAGTCCTTCGCTTCTCTAAAGTCGTCTTCCTCACCCTGTCAGATCTCCTCTTGAATACCTGCGAGCATCAGCTAGTCCCATGCCACTTTCGCTCAGGTAGGAAAGGCCCTTTCCCCACGCTTTTGAGGAGCGCAGAGAGAGAGAGAGAGAGACTACTCAGCTCAGGTGAAGCTGGCTGTACCGTATTCTCTCTTTCTGATCATCTCCAAATTGCTGATGCTCCTGAGCCCTTCGTCCTCCTCGCTGGCATCTTTTGTGGACCGAACGGGCTGGAACATCTTCTTAGGAATAATACTGATCTTCAGGCCATCATGTCTTGATTTCGGGGGACGGTCCAGCTTGAAGTAGTCGTCACACTCTAATACGATTCTCCAGAAGTGGGGCCGACAAGCTGCATGCTTGAGACGTCGATGTGCCTTTAAGCCGCGCGTCCCTGGTGTGAGGCCGGCATGCAGTATGCTCAGTTTACGCTCATCACCATGATCACTCGTCTCCTGTCTCCAGTCTTGCCGGCCTGGTTCAGCGCCCTGAGATACTTGGTCGATCAGTGTCTATCGCCAACAGCGTTGATCACCCTCCTCTGTTCTCAGCACCTCTGTCGTCTCCTCGGCCCATCTCCTTACTCCATCGCAGGGTGTATTTGTAGCATCGTTGTTCCCTTCTCTTGGCCGTGTTGTCCCGTCGCATCTGCAACGTCCACCGCATACTGCTCCTCTTCACGTAGTACTCTGAGCTTCATCACTGAGCACCATATCCATCCGTATCCATTGCCGCCAGCAGATCCCGTCCTCTCCTCCCTCACCACTGTGTCATCCTGCCTTTGTCCCCGTATCCCGCGTACCCGAATCCCAGCTCTTCAATGTCAAACCGCCCTTGCTCATCAATGCCGCTCATCAGGTCGCCTGGGCTTCGAGTCATCAGCGACCTTTACCATTGTCCTTATCACCGGTGTGGTGTGGACTCTTCCAGCTTGTCGCACTCATAGTGAAGCCGAAAGTCCTCTGCCGTTTGCGGCATCTTGCCATCACGACCGAGCAAGGAGCTACCCAGTGCCTTCTCCTGTGAGAGGTGTTCGCAGTCGTATCAGGTGGCGGAGGCTGAAGTGCAGCAAGTGAGGAGCCAAAGTCATCGTCGCTTAACATCGCACTGGCCTGTCTTTCGAGTTGTCAGCATTGCTCGAAGATCGTCTCGGTGCCGTGTGCTGGCAGGCGTACCGAAGCATACTGCCTTGCGCATGTTCCGAGTCAGTCGGCGTGAAGGGCATCACATCGCCGGGGCAGCAGTCACGAATGAAAACACGGAAGAAAGACGATTTTGGTGTGCCGCTTTGGGCATCTGTTCAATTTTCTGCGCTTACTTGTACAAGAAACAGGACCATCCTTTTCAATCTCGATCCAAGCAAACTTTTCTCTCTCTCATCTTACACTCTCCTGCAGCTCTGTCGCTGCCTGTTCTTCGCCTTGCTGAGAAGTTCTATGCTACTCTTTCGCCAACTTCACTCCTTAGATGTACCACATCGAGGTGTTGATGCTGCCCTGGTTGGGCATGGCCATGAGCTTCTCGAAGTCCTGTGGGACGCCAGAAGATGAGCCGGTCTTGCCGGCAGACTGGCCCTGAGAGCCGGAGACCTGCTGAGTGGTGCCAGATGGGACGCCGTCGCTGGAGCCGCTCCACTTGGGGTCATGTGGGACAGCACGGTTGGAAGCCAGGTGGGCGTAGTAGATAGCCGGGTGCTGCGAGATTGGGGTGCTGGCACGGGCATACTGGTACGACTGCTCGTACAGCATGGTAATGAGCTGGTCATTGGACATGTTGGGCTCGTTAAGGAGAACGTGGTAGTGGACCGGACGAGCGGTACCCTTGATAGCGGCGTGCGACTGCAAGTAGAAGTCGTTCTCGAATGGCGTGGTCACACCGGTCTCGACGAGAGTGCCTGGGTGGGCGTTGCCGTTGCGGTCACCCTTCTCTGGGAAGAAGCGGACATGGTGACGCTTACCGCCAACCAGGACGATAAACTTGGTGTTCTTCGCCGACTGGTCTGCAGCGATTAGCATGTTCTTCATGTCAGTGACCTCCTGGTTGAGGACGTGGGCGTACTGGCCCTCGGAAACGCCGTCACGAAGGTAGACAATCACCTGAGGAACTTTGCCACCACCGACATTCTGAACCCAGTGCTGGACCATAGGCTTGAGATCCTTGTTGATGGTCTCGGTAGCGATCATCTCGACGCGGTAGCCGTTGGTTTGGCAAAGAGCAGCGTAGCGAGTGCCGAGCTTGTCGATGGAGACGGTCATGGCAGCCATGGAGGGAGTCTGAGCACCTGGGGCGGCGTGCGAGACATCAGCGCCAATGACCATGGTGGGGACGGTAAAGTGGCCATTCGCGGTCTTCTGACCAACAGCCTTGCAGGTAGCGCCGCCGAGCTTGGCGTTGACCTTCATCAGCACGTTGCTGATGTACTGCGGCTGGCACTTCTGCGCATGGGCATACTGGACGCACTGAGAGACGACACCGTAACGGCATTCGCAGGAGCGCTTGATGCGGCCGTAGGTCTGCGAGTCCTTGTCTGGAAGGATGAAGACCAGGATCTGCGGGCGAGAATTGCTCTGGTTGCCGGCGGCGTTCCAGGCTGCGGTGACCCAGGCGCCAACATCGTCACTGGAGGCAAGTGACATGGCCGGGTTCTTGTTCTCGACGCGACCGCCGTGAGCCTGGTAGCTGTTGATGAACGCCTTGATAAAGTTCTCGACCGCGGTCTTGTCTGGCTTGCCACCACGACGGCCAGGAACGACGCAAACGGCCCATGACTTGAGAGGAGCCGTGTTTGGCTGCAAGAACTTCTTGCCCTTGAGATCCCAGCGACCGGAAGTGCCTGGCTTGGCATCGCCGACACCGAACTTGACGGTTGGCGCGGAGAGAAGGCGGGCATCGACAACAGTCTTCTTGTTCTCGATCTTCATTCCATACTTCTCGAGGATGGGATCATTGGCCCAATCCAGCATCTCGAGACCGTGCTCAATGTGAGTGTAGCGCTCTGGTGGCGCGGTGACGGCAAACTTGATCATGTTCGAAGTCTGGCGCTCGTCCATCTTGAAGTTGTAGCGCTGATTCTCCTTGATCTGAAGGACCTCCATAGGCAGCACGATGTTCTTGCCCTTGGTGGCCTTGACAAGTGGTAGACCTGGGAACTGAAGACGAATGTTGTACTTCTTGGCGAAGAACTCGTACAACGTCATCTCGACTTCGTTGCCTGAGGGATCAGTGACCTGGACCTTGTGTGTCTTGGCGTCCGCGAAGATGAAACGCTCGATGCAGTAGTCGTCGATGGTGTCCTTGCCACGATGCTTGGCGACAACGTGGACCTTGCGAAGGCGCTTGAGCTCTTGGCCAGCGCGGCCACGCTCACCACCACGCTGCAAAGTGGTGACCAGATCACCATCGTTACGGGCGCCACAGACGAGAACAGCAGCCTTGTGGAGTGGCTGAGATGTCCAGAAGGTGCCGTTCGCCACATCGAGGTTGACGGAGAGACGGCCAGGGTGGACGATGCGAAGTGAGGCGAAGACACCCTTGAAAGCTTCAACACCGCCGCCAAGGTCGAAGCGCTTCTGGCCCTTGGCAAAGAAGGAGCGCTTGATGGCCGTGTACTTTCGAGATGGTGACTCGCGCAGAAGGTGGTCGGCGAAGGCGATGGTCTCCAAGCAGGAGTTGTCGAAGGCAGCCTTGCCCTGGAGATGGGCCATCAAGGTCTGGAAGGCGACCTCGTTGGTAAGGCGGATTGAGACACGGACGGTATCCTCCTTCTTCGGATTCTTGCGCTCGTTCTCGACGTTCATGTCAATAGTCAGACGAACCTCACGGTCGATCTTCTTGGCGGTCCATGCGAGCTTGTTGCCATCGAAGATGCAAGCATCGCCGACAGCGGCTTGGACTTGCTTGGAGTTCCAGACCTTGCGGATGAGCCCACGCTTCTCAACGCCGCTGCCGATCATGACGTCGTACTGATAGACCTTGATGTTAGGGAACTGAGAGACATGGTAGGTGTTGAGACCGATCTTGATAGCTTGGCCCATCTTCGAGGCGGCCTGGCGAGAAGGCATGGAGGATGAGACGTCGTTCGAGCGCACGGTGGCCCAGCCAGCCATGCTCAAGTCGAAGTTCTTGGGGTCGATAATGGGCTTGGCCGTAGATGGGTTACGCATGGGCGGACCAGATGGGTCGGTATTGCCATCGTAGCCGCCGGCATTGGAACGCGAGGTGCGGTCGGTACGTGAGGTACCTGCACGAGAGACCTCGGAACGGGCAGACTTGGAGGGTGCACCGCCGGAGGTGCGTGATGTCGAAGTGCTGGAGCCGCTGCTAGACGGGGCAGCAGCACGACGCTCCTTTTGAACTCGGTCCTTTTGTGCGCCGGCCATTGTAGCTGATCGGCGAAGAGGTGGTGATGTGGTGGAGGTGGGTGTCTGTGAGGTTCAATGTCAGTCGATGCTCTGGCGGGTCAGATACGAAGGCGGAAGTGCTGGTGGTGGTGTGATACCGCTGTGTGTGATGGATGAGTGGTGATGGAAGGTGATGGTGATGCTTGTTGGTGGTGGTGGAGGTGAAGGTGGAAGGTGGATGTGTGATGTGTGGATGAGGAAGAAGGAGGGAGGAAGGAAGGCTTAAGTAGGCAGCTGTGAAGCTCTGACCCACCCGCGAAGCAGTGATGGCAGGAGCGAGCTCGTGCAATTGCGGCGGAAGAGCTCAAAGTGATGGTGATGATGATGAGGAGGGTCCAGGTGCATGTGCGTGTGAAGAAAGGTGCAAGTGCCGCCGTTTGGTGGTATGTGATGATGGCGGAAGGTGCTGGCGGAAAGTGCAGGAGGGATATGGCGGTCAGTACGTACCTTGTGAGCAGCCTGCGGCTGATACTGATGCTTGAGGGAGGTTGTGTGACTGTGTGGTAGTTGTCAGAGCGTGTTGTGGTGAGTGGAGGTGGTTGTAGTGTGTGGGAGTGGAATATGGAGGAAGAAGTTGTTTTGGAAGCAGAGCTCGCTTAAGTAGCCAGCCCTCGCGACCGTTGAGGTGAGATGTGGACAGCTTGCGACCCTCAGGCAGCTTTGCATGTGGATAGGGAAGGTGCGCGTACCTTGCTCGTGCTATCGCCGTCGTCTTGCTTGTGATGGGTGGTGCTGTAGTTGCGTGGTGAGCTGGGAGGGAAGGAAGGAAGGAGGAAATCTTCGTGCTCGGGCAGGTGCGTGTTTCGGGCTTGGCTTACGAGGAGGAGGCGCCGGCAGTTCTGTCTCTGCTATACCATCCCATCAGCACTCCGCGCAGCACAGTCAATGGACACTGAGCATAGGAGGCACAAGCGTCGTGTAATAGTAGACCGTAGCATTAAGGCACCGCAGGGCTGGGGTGTGGCTCATCGTACCTCAGAATCGTTTCCAGATCTTGAACCTGTCCCAGAACGTTCTCCGGTTCTCCTTCACGTCAATGGGGAGTTTGCAACCGGGGCACAACTGCCCGTTGGCCCCCTGCGATCGCCAGATCCAGTAGTCGGCTCTGCAGCAGTGTTGAAAGACTATCTTGTCTTTCCGGTGGAAAGACCACATTCTTGGTGTGTGTGTGTTACGACTGACGCGAAGCAGAGCGCCATCCATATCATAACTTGCACTAAGGCAGGCTGTCCGTGATTCTGCCGAGCCCAGCATCACTGCCCGGCACGATCAGAGCCCACCGCGAGTAACGAAGAGCGACGAAAGAGCCACCTTCATACACCTAGCCCAGCACGCACCATAGCAGCAAGCGCCGAGTCGAACGATGAACGACAGCAGCGACGATACCGAGGGCGCGACAACCGACAGTCCATGCTCCCTGTCCATCAAGAGCAAGGCAATGCTTTAAGCAGATGACACGACCCACCGAGGCTGGGAGCTGCACGGCGCGTCCATGGGAAGAGGTGGACAACGAGCTGCCACGAATAGGATGCATGAGTTTGCTGGATACCACAGTAGGTGGCAAATTGTCGTCCCAAGACATGACAAACAATTCGCGGTTCCTTGATATCTTGGCTGAGGACGCTCTCACAGCTTTGTGGAGCATCAGGCTCAGAGAGCTCGCGCTCGTCCGACGGATCGCAGAGACCAGCAAGGACGCACTGCCAGGCTCAATCGCAGCGAGGTCAAGTATCGGACAGAGATAACACGAGGTACTGGAAGTGTGCCGCTGCGATCATCCCCTCGAACGAGACACCGCGGTGGCAAGCTCCATTGACCGGAACTCCATCGAAGCACGACTGAGGATAGTGTCGAGGGCTTTGCGGACGATCTAGTGTGATCATCCACAATTCGGCGCCGACAGCGACCTACAGCTGATGGCAACTATCGGAGCAGCAAGAGACGGAAGCACAAGTATAATGCCAGGACATCCGACCCATGCCGTAGCCAGCTCTGGTATGCTTCGAGGTCGGGCGGCCAACCTGTCAATATCATAGTCCCGTGCTCGGGCCCAGGAGTCGATATGCTAGTCCAGCTGGAAACCCGGTGGCTGACGAGCAGATGCTGGTTGTTTGAGTCTTGCATTGGGTCTTGAGTGGCCACCAACGATTCCGGGAAAGGAATCAAAGGGGTAAGCCTGCTTCCAAGGGCCGCGTGCACAATCTTATCCAACCCAGTCAACGGCATCCTTCAATCCCAGGACCTTGGATCAATCGAAGAACATCCTCCTCCAAAAATACTTCGCAGAGGGTGAGGTTCATGCGACAGCAGGCTCAGTAGATCACCAGATTGCCCAAAGCTCCATGTCCAGGATGGGCGACATCATTGCTCTGCCGACAGGGCCGTGCTACGATGACTGGCATGCCGACAAGCATGATCGACGCTCCATCTTTAGGCAACTTCTGATCCGATGCAGAGGCAAGACAGCCACCACAGAATGCGGTCGTCGACCATATATCCGGACTGACTCTCTCCAATATTCTCCAGAATTGACGATACCAGGAAGTCTGGCGTCACGAAGCAGGCTCTCGTCTGGGACAGAATGAATTACGACATTGGTCTTGCCAGATGCGGACAAGGACTTTGATGGAAAGGCCTGTCTTGAGTACCATGTCGGATTCCACAACGATATGCTATGTTGCGGTATCATAGGTGAGAAGCTTTCTGTTCGTGGCACGGCGAAAATGTCACGGTATGTCCGACCAACACAGCGACGACCACATCCACAATAGCCTTGGGAAGAAGAGCCCAAGAGTCAAAGTCCCGGGGACCGTGAGGCCCAAAGGTCGAGATATTGTCATCGGCGACCGCCTGATTCCGGCGCGAAGCTCGACCCTTGCCTGACATGGTCCTGCTGTGTGCGAACTCCAGTCTGCAGGATGCCCGGTGGTGTCTCGTTGTCGACTGACCGCCATCAGTACCCTTTCCTGGCTGGGACTGAGAATATTATGCAGCCCTTGCCGACTATAGCTGTCGAGCAGAGTCTCCAGAGCCTTTGGGCGGTTCTTGACGATCGGGCTGCCCATGATTCCATCTCTTGCTACCGCGGCTCTTGCGCATAACGTACAGCAACCTTCGGCTGTACTGTAGCCCTCATGCTTGCTCAAGCGGCTCTGTCTTTCGAAAGGAGTCATGCTCGCGTTGTCCTCTGGCACGACGGAAGCTGGAGAGCATTTATGCGCTCGCTGGCGATAATGGCCGCGGGAGCCATGTCTCGGCTTGTCGAAAATCTTGCGACGAGCGCATATCCCTTGGTCTCATAGAGCTAACCCCTTGCCCATCGCAGCCTACGCCGCCGTTCTTGCAGTGCGCATATCATCTCTTCGGCGTTGTTCATCGCGTTCGGCTCGATGTCGCTGCTGCTGTCGTTCTCGGACGTCGGATCGTGGTTGTGCTTTGCTCGCCTGTGTCCTCAGCCTGCTCGATCGGCCTTCGTCGCACAGCCTTCGAACCATCGAGAGCGTGTCGTGGGCATCGTTGGCAGGATCTCCTGTCGATGCGTCGCAGAAGACGGTATCGCTGAGGTCGAGAGAGAGTGGAGGTGGAGACAGGCTTCATGACAAGCTCCATCCTAGCGTACCATTTTTGGCTTCGTGTCGGGATGTCGCAGAAGGCTGTCCCACACAGCATTCTTCCTTCCTCGACGACAGCCGACATCTCTCTTGTCTCTGTCGCTGCATCGTCTCGTGGAGCTCGCTTGATTGCGATGAACGATGTGCTGAAGGGCCAATGTCTAGGACGCAGCACTGCCATGTCCTCGAACATCAAGCTTGGCGGCTTGACGACTTTGACAGCAGACGACGTCGCAACACGATGAGGCAGCAGACGATGAGCCTCTGCGATACACTATAAACAGTACAGACTACTCAGCAGACAGTATATACCCTCCCGAGACGATTGCGAGGGGCCTACAGGTAGAAAAACGAAAACTGAACTCCAGCTTCCTGTCCCGGTACTTCCCACGCCGCATTCATTGCACAAGAACACCGCGACAATCAGAAAATACTCGCACGAACACCATATAAAAACCCACACTGAATTCCTCCTCTACCGCTTCCACAACTCCGACAGCACCACAACCACATCAAATCCTCCAAATCAACCACCAACACCACAGCACCAACACTCCACCAATATCAACCGCCCGCTTCTAGCATCACCATGGTAAGTCGCGCATTTCCGCGCAAGCCGACCACTTCAAGCTGACCCACTCTACAGTCTTCCGCCCAAACCCGCGCCAAGAGCTTCCTCCTCCTCGCCTGCGAGGCCTACCGCGACGGCGACGACGACCAGTCCAACCAGCAGGTCTATAGCCTCGCTGCGGGCATGTTCGGCGCCGCCGCGTGGGCGCAGTACGCAGGCGGGGTGGGTGTCGCCGTCGCTTCCTCGGATGATGCAGTGAAGGAGGCACTGTGTGGGCAGGGAAAGAAGTATTTGATGGACGCGTGGAGGGCGTTGATGGAGGTGAGTTATGACCCAGAACTACCGCGCCGAGCACCGGCGATATGGGATGGATGCTAATTTGTGTTATTGTAGGGCGGCCATAAAAATGACGCCGACAAGATCTTCGAGCTGGGGATGAGGCTCTACGGGAGCGCGCAGTGGAAGATGGAGGAGGATGAGGATGAGGATGAGGATGAGGATGAGGATGAGGGAGAGGGAGGAGAAGAGGGAAGTAGGAGCGCGTCGTGCTGGCACTGCTACTGGACTGTGGAGAGTGCGGTGCGGCTGATGATGTCTTTCGACCATCAAGGCTGCGATGATGAGATCGTAGCATGGCGCGCGGCCGGGGTTCTTTTGGCCTGTATATACTCTATCGTACAGCCTCCGCGAGCAGTACTTCTACACTGGCTTCCGTAAGCTCACACCACACCATAGTACCGGTGCTAGATTCGTTGCACAGTCAAAGGTGAAGAGGCTGATGAGCCACAGTATCACCAGGACTGGTATGGGTGCGAGCAGGATCTCTGTTCTGCTGAGGAAGGGTAGTGCTAATAACACGGTTAGTCAAATGTGGATGGACAGGACAGTAGTTGAAGGTATTCACCATTGTAGCCCAGGAATGTAATCACGAAGTAGTAGCTCAATGCCAAGAGGTACATCGTGTTCCCGAATAGGTTTGAGACCCAGTAATCCTGCGCGATGAGCGGCATGAGGATGAACTGTAGCACGTAGAGGAAGACCCAGACGGGTAGGAATGCTCGTATCGCAACCTGAGAGCGTATCAGCAAAAGAGCCCGGAAACCCTACGTTGGTGCTCAGGTCAAACCTCACATCGAAGCAATACCCAAATTCCAGCCCTTCTTCTCCTCCAACAGGCGGTCCGAACAGTCCCTGCCTCCGCTTGCCCAGCACTCTGCCTACCAAGAAGAACATCGCCGTGGCTATTAGCAATGACACGGCCAGAAAGTGCCCGAGCACGAAGACGAGGGCCACTCGTATCGTTCTGCTGAAGCCATCTGCGTACGCCAATCCCCATGCTAGTCCAGTCAAAAGTAGGAAGAGGGACATTAGATATGAGAAAGCTGGATCTGCTCGGTGGTATGTGTTCTTCGTTTGTTTCTGTGCATCGTGTCAATATCCTGGAGTAAAGTGGCTTCGAAGTGGTAAGACATACATGGTAGTAGATGTTCCTGAAGACTTTCTTCGGAGCAATGATCAAATGCGTCATTTCCCATACTGCCTATTGAGCTTCAGCCTTGGTATCCATGAACATGTGGTACAGAGTGGCGTACTGTTTCAAAGTCCATAGATGTGAACTTGAAGAGCCTCCGGAAGAACGGCGGGATCCGCATACTGTGTGCTCTCCGTTGTGATGAAGACATGGTGCAATCGTGGTCGAATGGTGTGGCCAAGGAAAGTGTTCTTTGTCCTGACGAGGACGAGAGTGTATGTAAGCTTGCCTGGGCAGATCGATCTCGGTCCTGCTCTGGTGGCTATGCTCTGCCACTCTCACTCCAGTAGGCTGCGCTCCACGTGTCCTCGGTTCGTAGGGAATTACCAGGGACAACAGCTGACCACAGCACGTGAAGAATCATTCACTCCTTTTCAAGTGGATGTGAACCTGCAGGATCGAGGCCATCGGCGTTTCACGAGGGCGACGCCGATGCGCTTGGACCAGCGCTGACTCAGCGACTTCGTTTCCAGAGTGAGCTTTCCTTCGCGATTGTCACTGCAACCAGCAAGCACATCCAGCATCCTTCACACCACATCACAGCGCGCATTATCGCACAGAATTCCATCATAACCAGTAAGTGGATACTCACCGGGGCGCGGACATAGGCGTGGCGGACAGCGAGAGCGAGAGCGACGACATCAGAGCAGCGCGGCGCGCGCAAGGTCGCCGACATGGCGGAGTACGATCCCCTCGATCCACCTACCTACGGTGACACCCCCGACGACGGCGCCAGCGAGTCCTACGATCCGTCCCAACACCAGCAGAACGGCGGCGACGAGGCCGAACAAGACGAAGACTACGATCCTTCGAGCATCAACTACGGCGAGAGCGCAGACTCGGACACGATCGCGGTAGCTCAGCCCGGGCAGCCTTCCATACAGACTCCTTCCCAGACCGACGCACCTTCCAAACCGCCTCAAAAAGTCGCAGGCTTCATAGTAGAAGAAAGTGATGATGAGCAAGAGCAAGATGCGAGCGCCCCGCCGCCGCCCTCACAACTGAATGGAGACGCCGGTTCTCATTCTGGTCTCGGTGCGGTGGCAGTCTCAGAGGCGGAGGATGTTAATCTAAGTAGTGCACCACAAGATGACACGGCTGCTTCTGCTACCACAAGTCTAAATGGGTCCACCACTGTTCCCGTGCTTGAGTCTTCTTCATCAAATGCCCCACCTGATCTCACAGTGCAGCCTCCAGAACAGGGTAAGACTGTCTCACCAGTGGCTTCTGCTCAGGCTTCCGTTCAGGCATCTGTTGCACCAACTCCAGTGCCCGCCGCAGAGACACCTGCTGCTGCAACACCCGCTCCGCAGCAAGTGCAGCAACCTCCGCCTCAGACCAATGGCGCAGTGCAGCAGCCCCCAGCCCGACTACCACACGACAAAGTCGGCCAGCTCGAGGATCGTATCAAAGATGACCCGAAAGGTGACACGGATGCCTGGAGTGCACTCATCGACCATTACTTCGACAAAGGCCAGTACGACTATGCACGAGAAGTCTATGAGAGAATGTTGAAAGTCTTCCCTACGGCGGTATGTTTCCATCTCCCACAGTTTCAAGCGTCACATGCACACTTTCGTCGCAGCATACTCTAGATCTCGAAAAAGTGCTGACATGTCAATAGGTCGTCTTGTGGGTCGGGTACATCGCGATGGAGAAGAAGCTGGACGAGACAGACAGAATCGTCCACATCCTCAACAAGTGCCTCATGCAGATACCGAACGTCGATCTTTGGAAGTTCTACATGGACCACGTTCGGCGAGCATTGCCACTGATCAACGACACAAACGGCGTCAATCGCGCAGAGCTGATGAAGGCGTGGGACATGACCTTTGACCATGTCGGCATTGACCCTGCTGCAGGTCAACTCTGGAGAGAGTACATCGACTTCATGAAAGACGGGCCTGGCAGTGTTGGTGGTACCGGCTGGCAAGACATGCAGAAGGCCGACCTCCTCCGCGCGGCCTACCAGCGTGCCATCAAGATCCCGAACGGGGAGTTCATGAAGCTGTGGAAGGAGTATGAGGCATTCGAACACAGTCTCAACCGACAGACCGCCCGTAAGCACATTCAGGAGCAGAGTCAACACTACATGGAAGCTCGAAAAGCCAAGGTGCAGCTGGACCAGAAGCTTGATGGCCTCGATCGATCTTCGCTGCCGCAACTGCCGCCGATCTATGGTTTTGCTGGCGAGGAGCAGTTCGGTGACCAGGTTGAGAAGTGGCGAGCATGGATCGCGTGGGAGCGCGACGAAGACCCGCTAGTGTTCAAAGGCACAGAAGACGACAAGTACCGGCAGCGTGTGATTTACGCCTATCGCCAGGCTACAATGTTCTTAACGTTCTACCCGGAGATCTGGTATGACGCCGCATCGTGGTGCTTCACACAACCACAGCTGGAGTCCGAAGGCGAGCAGTTTCTGGAGAAGGGTATTGCTGCAAATCCCGAGTCGGTCCTGCTTGCTTTGTTGAAGGCCGATCGCATCGAGGCCAATCTTGCCACCGGAAACACGGACGATGTCCTCATCGCCAATGGCGAGAAGCTCGATGTGCCATTCGAGGGCTTGCTTACCGCACTTTACACTCTTGTCACCAAGACAAAGCAGAAGGACAAGTTCACTGCTGCACAAATACAAGAGCACTACAATTCACTACCGCCAGAGGACGAGCAGATGGAGAACGAGGAAGCTGATGATGACGAAGATGCTTCAAAGCCCAAGACTCGACAAGAACAGATGCAGGCCGAACTCGATGCAGCAAAGTCTTCGTTCGCAGCTCAGCTTGACACCCTCAAGCGCACCATTTCGTATGCCTGGGTTGCTAAGATGCGCGCGTTCCGCCGTGTTCAAGGTCAAGGCAAGCCGGCGAAGAAAGGCGCAGATCCCAATACCAAGGTCGTAAAGGGCTTCCGAGGCATCTTCGTCGAGGCTCGTCCACGTGGTATGCTGTCAAGCGCTGTGTACATTGCTTCAGCTCTCATGGAATGGCATGGGTACAGAGATGGCGCCGCCGAGAGGATCTTTCAACGAGGCGCGAAGCTTTTCCCAGAGGACCACATCTTCATCCTTGAGTACGTCAAGCATATGATCAATGTGGGAGACATCACAAATGCTCGCGTCGTCTTCAAGGGTGCCATCAGCAAGCTCAACAATGCGGAGAGATACTCTCTCGAGCAACGTCGCAAGAGATGCCGTCCACTACTCGTCTTCATGCACGACTGGGAGAGCAAGTACGGGGACTATGCGGAGATCGTCAAGAACGAAGCACTGATGGCAAAACTATACCCTGAGGAGCCTGAGATCAACCGCTTCAGCCACCGCTCTACACTTCCCGATTTCGATGCTGTCGCTGTACAGCTTCTGCTGAGCCCAACACAAGCACGGCCCAAGACCGACATTCCGCAAGTGCTCGCGCCTGAACAGAACCCTCTCGGCGCCACAAGCCCTCGGGCTCAGGAACTTATCCTCGGACCTAACGGCCCATACCTCGCCAGCCCCAAGCGTCCTCTCGACGACTCTGACGCCGACACCTCCCAACGTACCAAATTCATGCGCGCCGAGTCGCCTCTCAAGGGCAATGCAGGCAACGCCGGCGTCCGCATCAACAAGGGCAGCGCTACTGTTCCCACCGGCAACGTCACCCATGGAGGCGGTTTCGCGACTAAGACTTTCGTACCGGGAGGCCTCCCACCTGGCCCTCCTCCTATCCCGCCCAAGATTCTTGAGATTCTGGGTGCGCTACCACCTGCACGCTCCTACACTGGAACGCGCCTTGATCCATTGAAGATAGTGCCGTTCCTTGCTACGGTGAATGTGGATCATGCGAAGGCGATGTACCAAGCTGGACAGCTACCACAATTCCCCCGTGCGCAGTAGTTTTGAGCACTGGAGTGGAAGACTGGTCGTTTAAGAATTGGGTCACATGTATCGCACCATGCGGCATCTCACGACTGGTGGCGTAGCGCAGCTTTCAAGGCAGCGGCAGCGCTGTTGCCGCATCTTGGGGGCCGCATCAAGGAGATACGGACTACGGCGTTGACTGGACATTGGAGGGCGTTTTGCTTTCACGCAATAGGCTATGGCTTACTGGTCGGAGGAGTGAGCTTGCAGCAAGGAGAGCTCTTGTACATTAGAAGCTATTGACGCTTAGCGCGTGGTTCTGGGCGTACATGCAGAGAACGAAAGGCTCCGTGAATACTAAACGGTCGTCAGAACGTGTCTTTCATCTTCCATTGATGCGGACGTGTCGCACTTTCTCGTCTTCGTGCTGTATACATGCAATAATTATCAACCTCCATCACGACCGATGCCACCTTTCGCCGTCTCAACTGTCTTTCGACCTCACCTCCCGCCACACCGCCAACTTCTCCTCACTACTCCGTTTCTCATCATAACTATGACAAACATTCGGCATTGCGAACAGAGCGCCCGCTATCAAACAGTGGAGCCATGTCGACTAGCTGCCATACTTTGAGATCTTCGCCTGCGAGAGATAGGAGTTTGCGTGTGGGTGGGGCGAATGTGCTGCGTCGTGAGAGGACTGTGCGTTCGTTTCCTTGTCGGTATAAGTCTGTATCTCGTCAACTCCGATGACAGGCTATGCTGATACGACTGGGCCTTACCATCACCCTCAGCATCCATCTCATCATCCGGCAACAAAACCGCAAACTTGAACATCGTATTCTTCCGACAATGATACATCACAAACTTCCCCTCCGGCCCAGCGACGTGTTTCATGTATCCCTCCTCCTCAGTAAGGAACATTGTCCCAGAATCCGCCATAAGCCTCTCCCTCTCCACAAGCCATCTATAACACCTCTTCCCCGCAGGGCTGAGTCTCGCCTCAGGTACCACGTCCTTCCTCACCACACTCCATTCCCATCAGCTCCAACCACAACATCCCCCTCACAAATCCCTCCATGCTCAACCTCTACCCTGCCCCTCTCAACATCAACACCCACATCCCTCGCCCCAAGCACCAAGCACCAACTCCCCCTCCCTCCCCAACCCCTCAGCGCTCTCACCCAACTTCCTCAACTCCCGATGCAGATCGACCCCATGTACACTCAACCACGGACTCTTCCACCTCTTCGCAAACTCCTCCAGATCCATCTGAGCTCTCGGCTCGCCAGTCTCGCCATCAATCGAGGTAAGACCTCTGACAGCGATGGCGCCCGAGGAGGCACGGTCCCAGCCGAGATCGATGGGTAGGCTCGATGCGTTAGGACCTAGACCGAGTGCTGCGCCTGTTTCTGTGAGGTAGTGCGATTTCTCGAGGATTGTGATGTGGTGGCCGGAGCGGAGGAGGGCAAGAGTGGCGGTGAGACCTGCTATGCCGGCGCTGATTATGAGGCAGTGGAGTGGGGTGGGGTTTGTGAGCATGGTGGCTTTGGCAGGCGGAGGGAATCTGAGGAAGACGATGGGGCGGTCGTGTCAAGGTGGCATACCCTCGGCATTTGCAGCGCGCAATGTTGCACAGCAGGATTTAGTCAGTCGCAGGGTGTCTGCATATGCAGGTATGAGGCTGGGTTCGCATGTAGCTGCAATCGCCGAGCTCGTGTACATGGCACCCTATGCATACAGTCGCGGCAGGATTCACGCTGAAGGACGGAATAGGGTACTCGGCGCATGCTGTGCATTACGAGAATGAGGAGTCGTTTCTGTATGGCATCTTTGTCAGCAGAGAAATGCGGACTGAGACAGGTGTGGCAGGTCGTGCGATATTTATGTAGCTGGAAGCTGAAGTATAAGCGTCAGGTTCGTTGCGTGGCTGTAGATCGCAAAGTTGGCAGTCGTCGGCAGCGCAATCGCAACGCTGAGTAAGGCAGTGACAACGCGCAGACCAGAATGGCACCAACCACCCACCAGGGCCGACGAAACTCACCTCCCTCCACATGAGCAAAAAAATCCGGGGAGTGTCTTGTGCGACACGGTGCGGTATCAGTATATCCCCCTTGTCCTGCCCAAACATCCAGTCCACGCCTACTCAGACAGGCCACAATCTGGGTGTACCTTCCTTGTCCTGCGCTTCCCTTGAGGATAGGCCTACTCAGGCAGACTACAACAACCTTACAGGCTGATCAGCCATGTGAGTCTTTACTCTCACTCTCGCCTCGATCTACAACACGTGAGGAGACTCCACGCCTCAGGTGTAGAATGCGGGACGGTCGAGCCGAATCGAATACGTGCTCCAGGAAGTGCTCGGATGCCAAGCCGGTGTCTCAAACAACTGCTGCATGCGGTGCAATCCTACGACGCAGCTGTTGAGACTGGCCATATAGGCCATGATCCCCGTTGCATGTGACCGCCTTTTTAATTCATATATACCTAAAAGTATTGCGGTGGGCCTGCTGGTCGTCTTGAGTGGTATAGGATGGGTGCGTGTTTGGTGGTAGGTCGATCTGCGAAGCCTGGGAGTGGTCGATCAGGCTGTGGGGCGCGGGCTGGCCGAAAGGTTGTCAAGGCGTCGGTATTGCCAGCTGAGAGCACTTCGAGGGTCCAGCAGAACGATCCTGTGTTCGATTCCTGGTCTCTTCTTGTCCTAGGGATACCAGATCGGCGCTGGGTTCGACTCGGCAGATATCGATGGACATTCGGGTGATGCTGGAATTTCACCCTGGAAATCCACCGCGTGCCATTTTCTTGGCTCTCCCATCGCGCCGGTTGTGATTCGCTCTGCTGCTCTTGTTCGCCTCTTTCCGTCTTTGAGCTTGAACTGTACTTGCTTCACCCGAGGGTCCAGCAACGTTCCCGCCTCGTCCGCGACCTCTACCGCCACGACCTCTGCCACGACCACGGAATCCACCCCTTCCGCCAGGCGCGTCCGAATCTTCTGTTTCTGTATTTCCCGGACTCTCACGATACGATGTCCTAGCGAGCTCTGTTTGCCGCCCGTCGTAGCCTCCTGCTTGCGCTTCCAATCGCTTGGCTCTCCTGGGATCACGCTGCAGCATTATGGCCCAGCCTTCAATCGCTTCGTCTGTCATTCCTGTCTGTGACTTTAGCGCTTGTCGTGGTTGTCCCTTTCTGACGTCGAAAGTGCGGCCAAATAGCTCCGGCGATGACTTGTAGACTTTGAAAAGCGCCATGTCATTCTCTTCGTTTGTGACTCGTGCCGCCGGACCTGGTTCGCCATCAGGATGAGCGGTATCAACAGTGCCACCGACATCTTCGACATCGTACGTGTCGTCCCGCTCGTCGTCATCGGAATCGAATGCTGCCAGAGCAGATAGAATTGCAGCTTTATTTGGCTGATCTTCTTGCGCAGTACTCATCCTCTGCTTGCCGATTCTGAGTCGTTTCGTGTCAAAGTCCAGTCTGTCAAGTTCGTCATCGTCAAACACGTTCCTGCGCTCAGGTATGTAGTGATCTTTAGGGGGTGGCGTCGATCTTGGTGCCAGATGATCGATCTTTGACTGCGGCTCCGTATCATAGACTGGAGCCTGCTCTGTCCTGTCAAGACCAGACAGATGCCCGGGTAAAGACTCGTCTAGTAGATGTGCAGTGACCTGCTCGACACTGTCTTCATACTCGTCCAACAATCTGAGTACAAAGCCAGAGCCAAGGTCCGGAAAGAGATCCTGCATTTGTGTGACCAGGCTCATGCGATGCATGTGGAATTCGGCATCCGGATGTGCCTGCCTTGCCTTGCCCTTGCTTTGCTTTCTGTGCACATGCTTTCTGGGTCGTGCGATGCTTAGAGAACGATAAGTTACAAGCGTGTCCAAGAGTTTGGATAAGCGCTCGGGTGCTTTGCCACTAATTGCGTGCCGTAGTCTCGCGACCAGTGCAGTATTGGTGACAACATCTGCCAGCAGCGATGCCTGCGGCGTGGACTTGTCTGCCGCCGTTCGCAACGTGAAAAGATGATCAGACAAAACGGATGTTGTAGGTACCTCGGTACGAACAAGAGCAAGGAGGCCCAGATAAGCGACTGTCGATATTGACCTCTTTTGTGCATTGTCCAGTGTTCGAGCATATGCCGATATCAAGGAGTCCAGGAAGTCAAACCCGGTCATGAAGAACGCTCCCATGTCCGCCGAGGCATGCAAGACAGGAGCCAGTGTCGATAGATAGCCCATTGCACCTGCAACATCCTTCGCCTCTAGCAGCTTGGTTAAGGAGTCTTTCGTCTTCCGTATGACTGGTGTGAGAAGCTCGGACTTGGCCTTCCACAATGCATTGAGCTGCTGCCGTAGTGCGGAACTCTTGAGATGAACATGACAGAAGTCGGCCAGGAAAGTCCAGCTCAGTAGAGTAGGTGAAGTGGAAGATGGCTCTGTCAGAGCACGAGATGACAACCTGAATGCGAGCTTGCGAAGCCGAACGGCTTTCGAGCTGCTGAAGGTGGTGTCACCTGGCGGGAGGTGTGCAACTTCTTGGTAGAACGATGTGAGGAAGGCAGGTAAGCTGCCCTTTTCGCTGGCCGCAGTGCTGAAGTCTGAAGCAGGCAATCGTAGCGTGAGTTCAGATAATGTCAGCCACGCCTCTAAACATGCTTCCCACTCCTCAGGTCCCAAGCTGAGGCGAATGTTGGCAGGTGGCAAGGGTGCCAGTGGCGGAAGGCTCATGATCGTCGACTGTGTGGAGAGGTATTTGAGGTGAAACTGCCCATACGAAAGAGGAGGTGAAGTACTTGACAATGGTTATGATGAGTAGACATGGAGGAACGTTTCGATCGCTGCTTCTACATTGGGTTAGCGCACGGCCGCTGCCGAAAATCTTGGTACGCCCACCTCAATTCGCAGCAGGCACGACTCAGAACTTCTCTTCTGCATCGATCTCACGTTACCGAGTCAAACAGACCGAGGTGAGCGCGCAACTACGCGGTGTAGTACAGAAAGCACATACTAATATCGTCGCAGTCGGATCGACACTTCTAAAACCTCACCACCAACCCTTACGAACAACCACGCACCATGTCTTTCCAGGACCCAAAGAAGACCTCGCAGCTCGATGCGCCAAAGATCCACAAGATCCGCATCACCCTCACTTCCCGCAAGGTCGCCTCGCTCGAGAAGGTCTGCGAGGAGCTGATCCAGCGTGCCAAGAGCAAGGAACTGCGCGTCAAGGGCCCAGTCCGTCTCCCAACCAAGAACCTCAAGATCAGCACCCGTAAGACTCCTTGCGGTGAGGGCTCCAAGACCTGGGACATGTACGAGATGAGGTAAGTTGGGACAATGAGATATGGGTGAGTACCACGGGCAGGAGACTGATTGCGGGACAGAATCCACAAGCGTCTGATCGACTTGAACGCCCCAACCGAGGTCGTCAAGCAGATCATCATCAACATCGAGGCTGGTGTTGAGGTTGAGGTTACCATTGCCGCATAAGCTGGTGGCTCAGTATGGCTGTCGAGGCTCGACAGAGCAGGATAGCAATAACCTGACAAGAGATGGCAAGCAGATAGCGTATCACGAATTGAAACGCGGTGCTTCCTGCCACAAACGCTCTTACCTGATCTTATCACTTGCCCGACTTTCGTTTGTGTCTGGCTAAAGTCCACAGGATTGAGACCAGGAAGGCTTTTCGACATCGCGGTTTATTGCATACGACGCGGCCACTAACCATGCCGGGCGCCTGGCTTGCATGTCCTGTGAGGACTTTGAGAACGGGATTCACGGCTGGTAACGATGCCACGGTTTTGCTGCTTTCGGGACAGGTGCCACAGGCTAGCTGTTTTCCGACTGGAGCTCCGCCTGCTATTCAAGTGCACGCAGCTATTCATTTTTGTTCCAATGCAGAACATAAGTGGGAGATTGAAACCATGGGGACTGACTGAGTCATGTAACCATATCATCGTTGATGTGAGATATCATGCTTTAACATTGTGTACTATTCCATCCGCATCCGCCATATGTGTCCTTACAGCCCAGGCCTCGCCTTCGCCACCGGCTTAATCCAACAAACCGCTAAATTGATCGCAACCATAATCACCCCAATAGTCCAAATACTCTTCGCATAGTCCTTGCCCTCATACCGAAAGATGATCGCGAAGATAATACCTCCAAGGTTTCCACAAGCCCCCGTGAACCCCGACACCACACCATTCGCATAGGGATGCACATGCGGCACCAGCGAAAAGTTCAACCCATTCGCACCCTCAAGGAAAAACGCAAACCCGATCCCAACCAGACACACCAGTGTAGCCAGATCCGTCGGACCCGTCACCCCAATCGCCAACAAGAACGCACCCGCGATGATGTTATACGTATGCAGAAGAATCTTCTTACTCCAAACATTCTGCCCACTCGCCTTGTACGCATAATCACTCACAACCCCTCCCAACGGTCGAAACAACGCATTCATCAGTCCAAACATCGCCGCCCAGTTGGACGATTGCTGCAGGCTGAGGTTCTGGGATGTGAATTGGACGCCGTAGTATGTGCCGAGGATGGAGTTGATGGCGAGTTCGGCGCCGAAGGAGCAGAAGTAGCAGGCGCCTACGACGAGGGTTTGAGGGGAGATGGCGATTTGCGCCATGGTTTTGAGGGAGGGGTTTTGGATGGTTTCGAGGTTGGCGGTGGAGAGGATTTGACTGGAGCCGGTTTGGGATTCGGGGTCTTTGGTGGTGGAGTTGTGGAGGTGCTTTTCGTCTTTTTCGTCGAGGATGAGGCCGTGTTGGGGTGTTGAGGTGCCGGAGGCGTGCTGGGAGTCAGGGGTGCTGGTGGGGAGGTCGACGATGGTGCCGACTTGTGATTGCTGGGTGGTGTCGATCGTTGCTGTCTGGCGCTCTGACCATTTGCCGGTGGGTGTGTCCTGGCAGAGGAACAGTAAAGCAAGCGCTACAGCCACTATCAGGACGCCGGGGACCATGAATGCAACACGCCACGCGGTATGTGGTGTGAGACCATCGCTGATAAGGCTCTCGTACACGGCGGGCATGACGAAGTATGTGATGCCTCCACCGGCATTACCTAGACCCGCTGTCAGGGAGTTGGCTGTGCCGATGATGTTCTTGTCGTAGAAACCGGTCGTCCACACCTGACATGGTACGAAACTACCACCGAGAATGCCGATGAAGAAGCGTAGTGCGTAGAGTTGATGGACGTTGTATGCTGTGCCGGAGAGGAATGTTGGGATAGCGCCAATGAGTAGACATCCTGCAAACGTCTTGCGTGGCCCGAAGCGATCACAGGCCGGTCCTGCCACCAGGCGAACAAGGAGTGTCGCAACCAGAGCGATGATGTTAGAGTTGCTGACTTGAATCTGGGTAAGGCCTAGATCTTTGGCGATGATATCGTGGAGGAGTGGTGGAAAGGCATACCTAGTGGTCGTCAGCATTGTGCCACAGGACGCTTGGCTTGCATACCTCGCAGACATCCGCGGGCGAGACTGTATGCCGTCACGAAACAGAACTTACCACGACCAGAACGCGAGTAAGAAACCAAACCACGAGAAGAAAAACACCCTCCCATACTTGTTGATGGGATTAAAGACGGGTACTGATCGGGCCTTGTGGTTGAATGGGTTGACCTCAGGCGCCTTCCAAAGTAACGATATGGAGAAGCCCATGGTGTGAAGCCTCGGAGTCCTGCTCTCGATATCGACGACAATCCAAGAACAGTGGCCGTCAGTCTCGTCGTGGTATCACTGTCCAATTCACAAAGCTGTCAGTGCTGGGTGTAGCTTCAGAGCCATCCCAGAAGCACAACGCTTTCTTCTATACTCCATAGCCTCGATCCGGTGTAGCACTACGTATTGTGCTTCTCCGGACAGTAACAAACTTTTGAACACCTCACCAAACGCCCTGACAAAAACAAGTCCGCGGATGCTGTTCTGACAGGGGTGTTTCGAAAGACGCTCCAGTGTTCTAAGTTCGTCAACACGTACAGTCTCGCGTGGCTGGCCAATGCTTGGTTCTGATAAGGTCAACGCACGACCTGGGCTGGGCACTATGGCGCGTCTATCTCCATGTTCTCCCACCGAGGAGTTCGTCCTGCAGGAGGCGTCTTTGGACTATGTCTGGATCTACTCACCGCGTCAAGTTCAGCTCATTCCGTCGAGGAGTGTATCGCTACAGCAGATACTGTTCACAGTACCGAGGATGCCATCATGAGGGTCGACGTCAAGAGCCGAGTGTCGGGGCTACAGCACATCCATGATAGAGGTCGCTGCCCACGGTTTTCAAGAAGCGTGCTGACTACCTTGAACGTGAACAACGAATCAGGCTATCGGCATGAGACAACCTCGTTGACATCGCATGCATCCTGCGATAATCATGGGGTCCCCATTGGTACAGCTTGAACGCCATTCAGGAGTGAGGGAGGCCTGCCGGGTGTGAAGTTCTTCCCTTATCAGACTTATCTCGACCATTTCCCGATGCGGTAGTTCTACAGGATTAGCCGTGCTTTTGCATTGATAAGGCCCCGGTATCGATGGCGAGACATGACTGTGTTGAAGTAGCAGTGCCAGTCATTCTCCTTGCGATACATGTGAGAATGTCTTTTTCCGCGGTCTTGTTCTTTCACATCTGGTTGATAACAAAAGACGCGGTTGTGTAAGTATGGGCCGGCTTGACCGTAGGGTGAACATTTTTCGAGGCAGGGCTTCCTGTGCTGAACAGCGCTTGATGGAGCAATCTGGGCGGTCCTGATAGATTGTCGTGCTGGTCAAGGTTCATGTTGAGGCTTTTGTTGCAGAAGCTGAGGCGTGCAAGTCACGAAGTCGATCAAGATAGTTCTAGGGCTCACTGCCGGCTGCCGAAACAGTGGTTAGTAAGCAAACCAAACGACGGGATCCTGGAGATAGAAGTGCATTGCTTGCCAAGCAACAACATGTCAAGCTGCCTCCCTGAAATTCACAAATTCACCATGGTCTCGGTAGCTTCGACACATCAGCGCCATGGCAGACCAACTCGCCGGTGACCAGCTCGTCCGCCCGGTCCAACAGCTTCTGATACGCCTGCCAGAGGTCGACAGCCACGACCTCCTGTATCTTGTGCGCGTCCTCCGGCTCCGACATCAGATGCGAGGCCATGTATATACTCGCAGCAATCAGTACAAGCCGCTGCTGCCCTACCTGTTCTTTCCCAATGGTCTTGGCAGCGAGGTCTACCGCGACATGTGTCGTTCGTGGAGACGTCTGTAGCTTGCTACAGTATTCCGCGCAAGTCTTGCCAGGTGTGGGGGAAATCTCAATGCTCCTCTGGACCGTCTCGATTTCTTGAGGTCTACGGTAGGCAGCCGGGAAGGTCAACAGTAAGGCGTGTAGCATCGCCAGGCACCAGGCGCAATTGAAGACGTCGGACGAAGAACTTCCGCAGTAGGAGATCGACACGACTGTGAGGAGCAGGAGACCGATCCAGATGCCTTGCTCAATTGGGCGGATCGCTGGTTGACACAACCGACACTTCTTGATACGAACGGTCTTGGTTGCGGTATGTTTGCGTTCGTGGGAGTGCTCGTCGCTCATGGATGCTTTCATGCCAGTGCATGGCTGACGGTTGGTGTACCAGTCACAATAGCGGAGGACGTTGATTTCAGTATCCGTTCTTTCGGGAGTCTTGCAGGCTGAAGAGTTGCATTTGTACTCAAATTGGCTGATTTGACACATGGTATTGTGGTTCTTGCTGTGGGTAAGTCTTCGCGTCCCTCTTGTTGCTGTGTGATTGGTGTCGATTGCACGACGATCGATCTTGCTGCTCCTAAATATGACTGCAACATGACGGAAACAAGCACGGCTGCCTTCACTATTCACTGTAGCGACAGTAGTCCCAGCAATCGTATGCTAGAATCTCGGTCCATATTACATGGTATATCTTCACGATATTCCATTCGTGAATATCTAACAGCGATTGCATTCGTTGCAAAGGGCACTAAGCAGACTACTCAATCGTTCTTGCGACACAAGGTCACCAATATGCAAAAAGAACAAGCAAAAAGAAGACCTCAGGCAATAGCCTCAGGTAAGAGAAAGCACGAATACCCCGTATCGGACTTATGGTTGCCAGTAACACACAACTCACGAGTGATATGACAACCATATCACTCGAACCGAGCTGTGCACACGCCGATGGTATAGCTTGCGCCACGGATGCAGTTTCTGCTTCTTTGGTGATAGCACTAGCGTCTAGAATGATTATGTATCTTTGCAGGCGCATTGAAAGTGAGGGAAAGTGAGGCGTGAGACGTCTCGCAGATTACGTCTCAAAGCACGGCGGGTTCTTAGTGATAGTGTTCAAATTCACCTCAACCGGGGCCATCGGGAGACAAAGCTGTTGGCACCTCACGTCGATGTCACCGGACAACATAGCGGAGACGTCAGCCCAATCTCGAGACTAACCGCTCATAAAGGGTCGATATGGACAGTCTTAAACCCCCCTTTACCTGGAAAGCACTCGAATCTGAGACACTAAATATGCAACGTCCTAGAGGTTGTTCTTGTACACCATCTATCTTGTATCATGCGTGCTATTGATACAGTGAGTTCTGCCGTTGTCTAGCCATAGCATTCCAGCTTGTCATCATTCATCGTGAGCACCTCACCTCTAGTCCTCCAGGTTCCACCTAGCACTCCAATGGTGCCTAGTGCCATTTGACTGGTATCCCCATGGCATACTACCATGCCCCCCATTGCCATATCCTGGTGCAGTCTTATTACCTTCGCCGGTACCATTATACGGCCCAATAGAGTTGAACTTATGGCGAATATGAGTCTGCGCCGATCCAATTGGCGCATCATAATCGACAGTAAACACCGAAATTGAGCTCTGGCATCCTTTGTTCAGGACCTCCGTCTCGCCTGGCAAGCTGCAGTCGCCATTGATGCAGACATTGCCACCCTCAGGCACGATATTGGCATACGTGAAAAGCCCACTGGTCTTGTTGAAGACTGCAAGATCGTAATCGGCACCGCCAGTCAAGCGCGTCTGGACGAAGGGTGGGTTGATGCAGCTATCGTTGGTGAGGGAGGTAATGAATGGAGTGTTGACAGTGATGCCGTAGCCGAGAGGCATCAAACGCTCGCCCTTCTTGGTGTTCTTGACGAGAGCTTGGACGACCTTGACGGCGAGTTGAGCCTGGATGGTGGCTGGGTCTGGGTGACCTGAAGCGGTGGTCTTGTTGATCCATTGGTACGACCGTTGTTCGCTGTTCCCACCGGAGAAAGCAATAGCTGGGTAGCCACGACCGACAGATCCGTAGGTATATCCCGCAGTACCGGAGAGTGTGTAAAGGAATGGTCCCAAGTTCGTACCGAAGTTCGGTCCAGGTACAACCAGATCTGGCTCTTTGAAGTCTGTGAAGTTGGGAATCACATAGTCGAGGCCCACGAAAGCGGTAGCGGCTGGTGTACCGTTCTAGTACCAGATGTTCTTATCGATTGGATCTTGGCCGATGGATGGTGCACCAGCCTTGATGAGGCCGTATTCGCTGTTTCGTGCAAGCGATGCATTGTTTGTGAAGACGGCTCTGCCACCCATACCACTCTGGTTATCGGCTTCTGAAACGACTACGATGTTGTGGCCTTCAGCCTTGAGGAGGCGGTAGAACTCGCGAAGTTGAGCAGCACCAAAGCCGTCATCGTTGCCCATGAGGATGTTCAGGCCGAGCGCTGGCAATGCAGCAAGAGCTGCAGTCGCAGCTACGGTAACAGAGAAACGCATGCTGATGGGTCAGAGTCCGAGTTATGGGAGGATGACACGAGCCCAAAAGTTGCTCTTCGACAATTCGCGTCAAGCACTCCTGATATAGCTTGGATGAGTTAAGCTCTGGATCTGCATCTCGTCTGCAGCTCCATCAATCGTGCCATCCCGGAGGCGTGAAGGGGTCTCAACAATCATCGTGGTGAAGACCTTGGCGTACGTACTGAGAGAACGATCCAGATGCAATGTTCGGGACCCTGGAGTAGTTGTCCACTTGCTGCTGATATCCTTAGCACGTGGCACGGAAACGGCGGATATTATTGTGCCACTCTGGAGTCGCTATTTGTGCCACTTCGAGAGAAAGCCCGAAGGATGATTCATCAATGTCGCCATTCAACAAGCTGAACACGGCTCGGCCGATGCACCGCTCCACGCACACTTCTGCAGCCACGTGCTGTTGCTGCATCAAGAGACACGCGTCTACTCACAACATCAAGCATACTCACATTGACTCCGCAGCATAAGAGGCGTGCCACCCCGATGAAAGATTGTACATGGTATCACGCAATGTACTGACCGAAGGATCAACGTATGACCTCATTTGTATCCCTCGAACCACGTTCAGAGAATCTCCAAGCTTCGTGAAGTCTGAGCTTAGGCACTTGGCGAGAAATACTACCGCTTCGACGAGCCAGACCGCAAGTGAGAATCAGCTCCGATATGGCGTCGACAGAAGAGGAAGCTGTTAGGGTTCGCAGGTCGTCCAAGTATGTTTCTGAGATGAACAGCGTGGAGCGTCTGCAGTCGCTTCAGGAATGGGCCGAAGGCAAGAAGTATATTTATCCTGGGGATGGTGCGACGATTGCGATCAATGCGAATTGTGGCATCGGCTCGCTGGCGTTCGGGAGGCCGCTGGCTTCAGTCCAGAGGGAAGGCGATGCCGCTGCAGACAAATATGCTGGTCAATATGATGCTCCCATCGGGCCACCTGCCTACAGGACTGTCACTGAAGAGCCACTTCCGCAGAAGAAGAATGCTGTGAAGCGTTGGCTAGACAAGCGACAAGACAAGAAGGATGCGAAAAGGCGAGCCAGCGCTCCGCCGTATGTACCCTGATGGAATCATGAGTCGGTATCATCGAGTCGATGGTAATGGCAAACTGGGAATTGCGGAGAGCAGTCGATGTCTGGGCCTTGAAATGAGAGCCGGTGGAATGTGCCTGAATCGCTGAATTTGTCGATGGGCTCAAAATGAACGCAAAGCATTCGCAGAGTTGTTGAGCAGAGTCGACGTCGAGCCAAGTGCTCAATCAACCGCGTTTGCTGTCGGATTCTCGGTCCACCCTGCCTTCTGCTTGAGGACCTTCTTTCTGTCCTCTTTCCACTTCTTATCCCAGGCATCAATCTTCCCACCTAGAACTTCTGTACCGCGAGCTGTGAGCATGACTACACCGCGAGCCACCACGAAGTCGCGAATCACCAGCTTCGCTCCTATGGAAAGGGAGGCGTCGATTCCGTTGACAGGTTCAAGCTCGAAAGCATAGGCTTTGTTGCCTTTCGTGTCTTGAAGCAATAACTTGTGCGGACCGGAAGGTCCCCCCGCACCAGAATTTGCAGTGGAAGCTGGATCAGCATCGTCCTCGTCGGGCACAACACGGATGACTTCGTGGCCCTTGCGAGTCTCGCCTCGCTCCTCCATCTCGATCGCTTCGACTTGGCTCCATCGACTGCGACCGATGTCTTCACTGTCAAGGACTTGGACTGGCACGGGTCCCGGGATACGCTGTTCCTTCACTTCCGGACTTGCTATGCCAGCGGGAAAGACAGAACGCGGGAATGACTGCAGCGACGAAGTAATATCTGTCCCGAGGAGGCGAAACTCAGCAGTCTTCTGCAAAGCTTGAAGGGGCGTGTTGAGCCTGATGGACTGCGAGAAATGCTGTAGCCATTGTTGAGTGGGTGGAATGTGCTTGGCAGCCAAAGCGCTGGCAATATCTGTGGTGACTTGCTGCATGTCGCCAGTTGATGGCGGCATATTGTAGTTCGTTGCTCACATGTTTGTCGATGTTAATGTCAAGGAGGAACTTTGAACGAGACGCGATTTCGAGATGGCCTCGGCTGCACTTTCCTTCCTGAGATGACTTCAGCACAGACGTCAGATCTAAAACCTTACCTGCAACGCGACTTCCCCCTTCTTTCACACCTTGATCTATATCGTCGGATGAACAAGCAGACACTTGGGTGTAGCTTCGTGTCATGAACACATTGATTCTTTACAAGCATCGTTGCAGACCAGCCATCTCTCGATGACACATGACCTCCGAACTGCGATATCTCCATCGGTGTCCCTCATACAAGAAGACGAAGTCGAACGCTCGACGATAATCTTTGTGGGCGCTATCGTCGTGCAGTGAGACAGACTCAAGCTATTGTGTAACTCTGAGCCACATTGCTGGTCTCAGATACGGAGCTGTTCACATTGTGTTTCATTTGACGCATTCCACCAGGAAATATCACGCTGGTGAGTGCTGCTCACGCCCAGAGGTGCGATCTGGAAAGTCAGGCTCAGAACGCGTAACGCTTTCCTCACGGTGATCCTTTTCGCAGTTCGAGTTGCAGTGAAGGTGGCGAGAGAGCAAGGTCTCCACGGGACTGAGGGCTTTGCAACCGCCTTTGACGCATTCCCATAAAGCTTTGCAGTTCCCTCCGCAACGAAAGCCTCGCTCTGAGTATGCTACATGAGTGGTAGAGACTCCAATCGGTAGAAACCCAGAGTAAGTACGCTGGATTTCAGCAACTTGCTTGCTGCCCACGAAGAGCGAACATTGCACCACTGCGCGAGGGGCCTGGTGCAATTCGCTTCAAGGCATTTGTGCTTTGGCAAACCGTACTCCGCGTGCTCGTAAATCAACTCGGAGACATGTGAGCGTGCTCCCTTATCATGCGCATGCAGATACCCATTGTGTTGCTTGTGCAATGCTCAATAGGAGAAGAAGTGCTCGGGGGACTCAGTCTGAATCACATGCGGCTGCAAGGATTCGCGGCGGGTTGCGCCGTGACCCCTGCTCGCTCTTTTGCGCTTTCCACACGCACAATAAACAATCAGACACGCGTTGATTCAGAAAAACCTCACAACAACAAAGAAGCTACACTCGTTCCAACACCATCACCTTCCTCACCACCACCACATCCTTCATACATACCACACTCGCTAAACCAACATCCCACACGACACAGCAAGAATGCAGAACAAGCTCATCACTCTTACTGCCGCCGCCGCCATGGCTGGAATGGCAACCGCTGGTAAGCAACACCGAATCGCGCTCAATGTGCGACCAAGGCTAATATTACAACAGCCGGCAACAGCTACAAGGTCGTGTACGAGACCACCACCTCGACCAAGTCCATCTGCCCGGACCACGCTGCTACTGCCTTGTCAGAGCCGATCACCACCAGCACGATTGTGTACACCGTCACCGTCCCGGCTGGAGACTGCGGCCCAACATCGTCCGCCAGCAACCCAGTCGTGACCGAGACCACAACTATCACCACCAGTCGCGAGGCTTCTGCTTCGTCCAAATTCAGCAGCAACGAGGTTGGCCCTACCACTGGCGATGTCATCGGCGCTTCCAGCTCTCAGCTCGACTCGACCGTCCACATGACCAGCACCATCAATGCGGCCAGCACCGTCACCATCGGCGCCGATTCCACTACCGAGACCAAGGCACCTGTCGCCACCCCATACGCACCCTTCCCACCGTACTCTGCTCCAGGCAACTCAAGCTCGATCATCGGCACTGGCACTGGTACTGGTGCCATCCCAAGCGGCACCGGCGCATTCCCATTGCCATCTGGAGTCGAGACCTTCCCGGGCGGTGCCGCCGCCATCGGCATGAGCAGCATCCTTGCTCTTGGCGCCATGGCTGCCGGTGCTCTCTTCCTCTTCTAAACTGCCACAACACACGAAGCGCACGAATACATCACGAAGACAAGATAGAGCGGGCGCAGTGATGGAGCATTTGCATTTGGTGCACATGACTTTCAAGGCCGACTCACACCTGAGACAGCCCACATGGAAAAAGTGCGACCCACAACATGACACGAGTACAGAGCGATGGATCACAGCATTCTGGGCGTTTTGTAACATGCATGGATAGCGACACGGGATAGTTGCATACTGTAATCAAGAGAAAACTTTGCTTTGACTCTCAGGTCTCGTCTATATGTCTATCTGTCTATCTGCTCTGCCATGCGATCGTGAACTTGGTTGCCTTGCTGCTGCCAGGGTACACTTTAGCTTGAGTGCTGCCGGAAGGCGTTGAGTCTGTCGAGAAAGCGGTTGAGCCGCTGTACTCGAGAGTGTTGCCCTCGCCGGTGAAGACTGTGCTCGTGACACCAGAACCACACGTGAACTCACCTGAGACTACACCGCAGTTGCCCTTCGAGGACTTGAGGGTGAAGCCATCACCAGAGGCGGTCGCAGTGATGGTCGCGCATGTGCCAGAGGTGTACCAAGTACCGGCAGATATGATGCATCCGTTCTGACTGCCACCAGATACAACATTCAAGTATCCCGATCCGCTGAAAGTGCCACCAGGCGAGGACGTGGGGCTGGAGCCAGGTGCAGTCATGGTCGAAGTTGGTGAACCACCACCGCTAGACTTTGGAAGGTATTTGATTCCTGAGCTCGGGCAATTCGACCTCGTCAACGACTGCGAAGGCTCGAATGTTCCCTTCTGCACGGATCCACGAACGTTGTAGAAATACCACAACTCATCGAGCGCGCCTGATGCACAGCCGACGTATGGCTTGAAACCACCATGTTGCTTAGCCAGAGCATTCTCGATCTGTGCCAGGGTGTACGTATGACTCGACGAAGGCGAGATCCCGGCGTCCGCGAGCCATGTGTAAGATGGAAGTGTTTTGAAGAGATCCACAGTCCGCTGGAAGAAATCAGGGACTTCCTCGGTCGGTTGGTAGGACGTATAGCAATCTGGGTCGAGAGTAGAGACACAAGTTCCATGCTTGCTCCATTCGTGTTCCCAGAACTGCTCGTTTTGACTTTTGTAGTCGGGCCAGTAGGTATTCATATACGACACGAGATCCTGCTTGCCGTAGGAGTTAAGGATGGCGGTGATGTTGGTGTAAGCGCGGTTGTCGTCGCAGTTGGCTTCGTAGGTGCCATCACAGTTGTCGGGCCACAGGCCGTGGATTGTCCAGGAGTCGACGGGGCCCCTGCCAAACAGAGAGGTGTTAGCTATGCTCGAGACCCACATGGTGATGTCTGGGACAGACGATGCCTTCGACCCTCCAGTGCTTACGTTTGAGGGTTTGTGTCCCAGAATTGGGTCTGAAGGAGGGCGCCGCCGGGGCTGTTGAAGCAGCAGAGGTCTTGCTGGGCGGTGGTGTTTTGGCAAGAGAGCTGGCCGCCTGAGCAAGTCTTGGAGTCTCCTAGATCCGCACGGCGGGAGACGGGGCTGCTGAGGCTGCCTAGGACTTGTTGTGCTGTGCCGATGGCTGAGAGGGCGAAGCCCGAGATGGTGCGTGGAGAGGGCATCTTGTGGATGAAGTCTGGCTTGCTGGGCAAGAAGCCTTCCAGACGGGAGGAGGAAGCATTTTGTAATCTTTCAACCCACGCCATAGCAATCGATCTATGCTGCTACGTTCTTCCTGTTCCGTGTTCGCCTCAGTGGATCGGCCGAGATACTTCAGAACCAATGCACAATAGCCGACTTCTCGCATAGGGAGAGGTGTTACGCTGCGGTGAATCCGGGAAGTCGACATGATGTGGTCCCTTGCTGCGCGTGTCTCAGATGCGTGAGCGAGATTGGGATCATGATTGGTTACACATGGAACAAGACATCGAGGGCCGTTCCGCCTCCAGCTGACGACAAGGCGTTTGAGTGGCTGTCATAGTGGAGGCTTAATATGAGCCACTTCCCGCACGACGACTACACTCGCTCCGGCGTCGCGGACCAAGTCGGCAACATGCCCGCATCATGTTGCAAACAGCCAGACACCAGCTCGCACGAGGCGGTCGCAGCGCTTTCCTGCAGCAGTACCTGAAGGCCAGCTCCGTGAGATGCTATAGCAGTGGTCTTCAGTCGACCATCAAGCTCAGCAGCTTGCAGGCGCCACACTCTGGCGAGATTGCCGTGCTGTCGCTGAACAGGCCCAAGGCACGCAATGCCATCTCCAAGCAGTTGCTCGGCGAGCTGAACCGCGTCGTCGAGCAACTTCACTCCGAGGGAGCCAAGAGCAGCACCCGCGCCCTGATCCTGGCCAGCGAGAGCGACGATGCCTTCTGCGCAGGAGCAGACCTCAAGGAACGGCTGACGTTCAGCGAGGATGAGTACGCCATCCATACTCTCGTCCATCTCAAAGCTACCGCTAATCTCCTCTACAGCACGAAAGACTTCCTCAAAACCCTCCGCCACACCTTCCACCGCCTGTCCACCCTCCCCATTCCCACCATCTCCGCCATCTCCTCCACCGCCTTCGGCGGCGGCCTCGAACTAGCCCTGTGCACAAACTTCCGCGTCATGTCCTCCACAGCCTCCATCGGGTTGCCCGAAACCCGCCTCGCCATCATCCCCGGCGCTGGAGGGACCTACCGCCTCCCTGCCTTGATCGGCGAATCCCGCGCTCGAGACCTGATCCTTACAGGACGCCGAGTCTCCGGAGAAGAGGCGTACTTCATCGGACTATGTGATAGGATCGTGCAGATCCGTGAAGATGAGCAGAACGGGAGTGGAGTCGCGAGGGGCAAGGTCCTGGAGCAGGCTGTGGAAATGGCGACGAATATCTGTGAAGGGGGCCCAGTCGCGATCAGAGCGGCGATGGAGGCGGTGAATGGGTGGAAGAAGGGAGCGGAGAGTGAGAATAAGGCTTATGAGCAGATCCTCAACACGAGTGATAGGACTGAGGCGTTGAGGGCTTTTGGGGAGAAGAGGAAGCCGGCTTTCAAGGGAAGGTAGATGATGAGATGCGTGTATGTATGTACTTGGCACAGGAGATATACGATGGTGATTTGAATGTGATGATGAGCTTAGCAAAGTGTTCATTGAAAAATCTGGCTGTGCTGAAATGGTACGGTTATGCAGCATGTACGCGCACATCTCCGTGAACACATCTGTGAACGACCCTCGCCAACGCTCTGCTCCAGGTTGCCCTGCACATCTCCTAGTCGTGCTCCTCCTCGGTCGATGCGCCGTCCGCGTATGGGCATGCTTCCTCAGTAAGCCTGAAGGCCGGCCGGCAGCCGGTAGATCAGAACATCAAGCGTCAAATCACATCTGCAACGGTCGATGCTGATGACTGCGTGTAATCTCTGCGGCCATTGAAGAGCAGCTCTGCTTGGCACGCCCCGATTGATTTTCATGACGAGTGGAGATGAGGCCGGGCATCTTCGACGATGCAGACACTCTCGGTGCAGCAGAGATGTTTCCGATGGCCATCATTACAATTTGGTGTGCTTCGAGGTGTGTCGTTTGGACGGCAAAGTCCTGACTCTCCAAGGCATTCCATGTGGAGAACGTGTCCATAAGTCGCTCCTTCATATCCTTACTAAACTCCCAAAGATCGATGAGACCCGATGCATTCCCCTCGAACGTAAAGAGCCCACTCTATTCGTGTCCTTCCTCATCATGCTATGGCGAGTCAGCGACATCGTTCTCCGTCCATCACTGTAAGCCGCATCCTCATTCAGACTAAGCCCATTGAACCTGAAGTCCTCGCCATAGTGTTCTCTCAACCAATCCTTCTCTTCCTGCGTATACGGCGGCGGCTTCGTCACCCCATCCGCAACCAAGCTGGACGCACAAGACTCGGTCTGCGGTGTTCGAGGCCTGGGCTTGCGGATCTTTCTCTGCTTGACGGAGAAGGCTCGCACGAGCAATTTGGGTTTGCCGGCTTCTGGCAGAGTTGTAGGCGCTGACATGCTATGGACGGTCATGCTCCAATCGTAGACTGCTTTGTAGTCTTCCCACCTCTGCATCTCGTCGCCGGGCCAGATGGCTTGCTTCCACGGCAGTCCTGATCCCTCACTGAAGTAACCTTGGCGATGGCCCTCCAGCCAGACTTTCGACTTGTACTCCTTCCGAAAGCCCGGCTCCTTGATCTCAACACGATCGAAAACGCAGCCAACTTCGCCGTTGAGGTCTACCAGCCTCGTCGTCGCTTCTCCGAGCGGGAAGTCGTCATGGATGTGGCCACCGAGGATATTGCTGGCTAGGTCCGGACAGTAAAGCACGTCGTGGAGAATCAGAGTCTTGTGAGATCTGCTTCCTGTGGAGGTAGGGTCTGTCTTGACCTCGAGATGGACTTCGCCTATGCCCATGACGCGGCATCGATCGGTTGGGAAGCTGCAGTAGATGGATGTGTCGAAGGGCGTGATGCTCGTGAACCAGTCTCGGTGAGTCGCTACGTGGGCGTTGGAAGAGTTCGACAAGATCCAGTCTGCTTCGTATGCTTCTCCTGTCGGTGCCATGATAGTCCGTCTCGTCGTTTTGATGCGGTATGCAGACTGTGATCTCCTTATAGGATACTAGCAGGAGAGTCCTTCGATTCGCACCAACGATGAAGATGAAAATAAGGGAAGGCAAGGAAAACGTACAAACACTCTCCACATACGAACACTGTTCGTTTGCACATTTTCTTCGTCTTCAATAGTCTGGACCTGGGACAGGCGGACGTCTGAGATAGTCCGATGATTTTCATTTGTGCAACCATTGGCAGAATGTGAAAAGTGACACCTGCCTCGACTTCGACCGATGCGGCTCAAACATCGTTGCTAGCCATGTTGACCTTCGAACTGAATATGTAGGACTCTGGTACTCGGAACCATTAGCGTATCAAGTGATCATATACACAAGTCGGGAAGCTGAAGCGGTACACCAGAAGCGGAAGCACCACCAACCCGATCCCGAAAAACCTTCCACATCAGCTTCGGCTCGCGGTACCGGTACCGGGTGGTCAAAAGTCCAGTCGCCTCCCGCATTCCAAGCGTCACGAACAGACCACGTCCTGCACCACGCGCATAACCCACATCATCTCCTCGCCGACGGAGTCACGGACATGACATCTGACGAGAGAAAACATTCACCTAATTATGCTACACGTCCGCATCGCCACCTTCCCACTTTTCCACCGTCTTGGCTCATCACAAACCAGGTTTCAAACGCATCTCACGACATCTGCCACTTCCACTCTCGACTAGCGCGAAGCCACTACGCGTCACGTCGCGTGCTCACGAAACGGCCCCCAATCCAACGGCGACGAGTTTCAGCACAGCACACCGTTCTATAGCAAATGCATTCATTACACTAGCTACGTACCATGCTACACACCTCACTGCCCGGCCGATTTCATTGATTCCTCCCATCGTCGCCGCCACAGTAGGGTTGCCGCCCATCTGCTAGGATGTCGCGTGAGCGAAACCCTTCATCGCACGCGTCACAAAGCCCGGCCCTTCAAATCGAAAAATCGCCCACAACGCATATCCCGCCCGGAAAACACCCACTGCAATGCGCCCTGCGCCGCTGTCATGTCGAAAGGGACAGTCGGAAACCAGTCTGGGGTATATGTACTTTGCCATTCTCCATCCAACAAAGTAAACGCAACAAGCAAACGCACATCCTCACTGCTGAGCTCCAACCTTGGAAGTCCAGCAGGTGTAAAGTCGTGTATGACTCTTTTCGCTCATATCGTTTTGCGAGCGTCGTCGTGAAATCGTATCGTAAGCATCGAACGCCGTGTGCATCGTACATAAGAAATCAGCGCAAAAGTTCGCCGCCAAGTTCCATGCCCAGACCGTTGCGGGGAGTGCTGCGGTTCATCGTAGGGCTGGAGGAAGGTGGCATGAGATTGTTGAAGTCCAGCTTGCGGCGTGCTGAAGCGCCTGGTGTTCGTCCTGCTACCGGTGTCCGGCTCCATGGCCCTTGTGCTGGACTGGGTGTAATGTTGACGAAGTCGGAAAAGCAGAAGTTTGTGCCTGGGGTGTTTGGTCCGAAGCCGAGGAAGCCATTGCCGGTAGTACCAGGTGTCATATGTGAGGATGGTAGAGGTGTCGACTTCATAGGTGGGGTAGTAGGAGGCTGGATGATGCTCTTGGCATGAGATGCACCATTCGCTGGCGACGGCGAGGTAGCAAGATACATGAGGAGGTCTGCTCCGTCATCGCCAGTCTTCGGTGTGCGTGACCAAGACACATGGTTGATCTTCCTCATACGACGATCGGGTGGTGGTGTTCGTGGAGGAGAAGACGTCAACTGAGTCGAAGGATTGATGTTGAAGCTGTGCACCGGTAGATCTGCATCGTCTTCCTCGCTGAACTCTGGTGATGGCGGGTCATCCGCAATTGTCGAGCCTTCCGAGATGAACGATAGTTGTGATGTCTGATTCGAAGCAAAGCGAGCATGCTTGGTCTGCTTGATAGGCGAGGATTGTGCAAGACTCTGCTCCTTCTTCCATGTATTCTGGCGAGCAGCCGCTCCTCTTGTCCTCCTACCCGTCACAGCACCCGACGATGCAAAGGATCTTTGCGCTTCCGCAGGCTTTATCCTCTTGTGTCTGGTGTTGCCAACAGATCGAGGTAAGTCGTCGGAGAACATGGGCTCGGTGATCGGCGAAGAGGCTAGACCGTTGCTGGAATGTAACCGGCTGGAGACAGTCGAGGCAGTATCGGAAATGGTATCATTGTTGCTCGAAGCCGGTCTCTTTCTCCTTAGACGCTCCTCGACTTGAGGCTCGATAGCGTCTAGGCTTAGGTTCTCCCATCCATTCTGTATCTTGACATTGGCCAGTGCGAGTCGGTCTTGGAGGGCTCGGGTCATCTGTAGCAGTGCGTCAGCAAGGCCGGTCGTAGTGAAGTGGTAGCCTGTCAATGCTCACCTTGGAGACTTGGACTCTCCTCATGACCCGGCTCGCTACATCGTCTGGGTTCTCAGTCCTCGTTGCTGCGGCCATGGTGAGCTGATTGCAGAGGGGCAGCGAAGCGCAAGCCACAACTTGCTCCGCAGCTGAAACTCGGTCTGTCTGAAGAAAGAGGTGATGGCAATGCTGACGCCGGCAGCGAGCGTGATGGTCAGTATGATCTTGAGACCACGGCGACCAGCATGTAATGTTCAGCACAAGGGAGGAGAATGGCGGCCGGCGTCTAGGAAGTCAGAGTCGTTGCACAGGAACAGGACCTGTGCATTCCTCGACGAGGTTAGCGTTGCCGCCTCAGATCGTCGATTGGGTGCCAAGCAGATAGAACTATAGTCCGCGCTGTTATGTCCGAGCGAAGCCGATGTGTGATGTGGCAGTGGCCCTGTAGAACTACTGTTGGGGAGAGACGGGAGGAAGAAGTTTTGCGGTTGGTGCGCGTAAAGGCAGCAAAGTGAAGAATTGTTTATGCAGTTCACTCTTTGATGCTGTTGCACGACACCCTGCTGTGTTCTGTCGCTATCCAGCCAATGTAAAAGGTACCGGTACACTAATGCAAGCACTTTCGGCTTCAATACTTGATTGCTTC
Source organism: Fulvia fulva (assembly GCF_020509005.1). NCBI lineage: Eukaryota > Fungi > Ascomycota > Dothideomycetes > Mycosphaerellales > Mycosphaerellaceae > Fulvia > Fulvia fulva. Next base: position 324,335 of record NC_063022.1, read on the forward strand.
CAGCCTATCTCGTAGCTAACCATCCACAAGCTCCTCGCCAATTGTTGGTTCTGCCTCCCGATCGGAAGAAGATCCCATTATGATGATCTCTTAGATCACTCATGATGCTTACGGCTTTCGCGTGGCCCTGCGTATCTGGGCAATAGTCATGGTGAGTCAATAGCACAAACAAGAGCAGAGGCCTTATACTAACCCTCACAGGTCATCTTGACGGTCCCGACATTGTTCTTCGTCAAGCCACGCTTGCCGGTATCTGCTGCGAGTGCTCTGCGGCCTCAATATCTGTCCTTCGTGAAGCATCGTCCCTTCTGGATATTCCAGCTCGGCAATATCGCGCAGTCACTCGGCGTCTTCTTACCGCCGATCTGGATGCCGTCTTTTGCTCTCTTGATCGGTCTGCCATCACATGCAGGACCACTTAGCGTAGCTCTGTACACCATATACCTAGGATGGGTCGCGGGTCGATACCACATCTCTCAAGCCATCCTGATCTCTACTATCGGCTCCCTGGTCGCAGTCTTCGTCTTCTGAGGTCTGGAAATGTCTCAGGCCATGCTTTACATATTTGCCATACTATGGGGTATATTCGGCGGCGGCTTCAATGCCACATGGCCTGGTTGTGCCAGGGAGATGCGCCGTCTCGAGCCTACTGGCAATGTCAACACTGGGATCGTCATTGGCATGATGGCCGCCGGCAAAGGAATCGGCGGAGTCGTGAGTGGACCTTTGAGCGAGAAGTTGCTGAGCATCAATTGGCACAGTCATGCGGGATTCGCCTACGGTACACCTTACAGTTCACTGATTACCTGCTGCGGAATCATTGCGGCCTTCGGCGGAGCAGCATGTCTGGGTCGATTGTTCAAGCTTGTTTGAGTTGTGTCATGGTGACCGGCACTGAACAGATGCGACAGGAGACACACATATGCAGAGCGCTTCTGGTCAGAGCGGCAAGAAATGTTTCGCTGAAGCAGTCAGATTCACGATCCACAACAGATCTAGACCTGTACATCATGGTCACATCCGGAGCGCCAAGCGCACATGTTTCCTGACATAGAATGCACGCTGCATTTGAAAAGATAGCGCTCGCCGCTCTATCGTCTCGGGATGCCGAATCCGTCGGCTCATGTCGGGACTTCTCGCTAGTCTGCATGCCCGGCATTACAAGAACGCACCACGTGCAGTCCAGAGCTCAGAAGAACTGCCAGAGTGCCGCGGACAGTGGAGTCGTTATGCTCGGAATCGTCTCCTAGCACCTACACACCCTTGAAGATCATGCTATGGCAGGGATGTATCGCTTATGGGAAGAATGACGATCGAGCAGTCAGCACAAATTGACATTCACGATGTCGCCATGTCCCAATCCTCCCGGGTACTTGGGGACGTAACAGCAGCAGCACATCGATACATGGATCTCTATGCAAGACACGTACCACCTCGCGCTTGCTCGATGCAAACCCTCTCTGCGATATAGCAGAACCTGGTTGAGCAGAGGCACAAAAGGTCTGGTACTTCCAAGGACAATCTTTCCTCGAAGCAGCAGCATTGACATTGCTTGCCCAAGACCATTCACGACATTCGTTACCTAGGCACAATCCAGGCTTACTCCTCAAGGCAGAGCACGCTCAGCCCTACTGCTAACCACAATCCACTCCGCATGTCTGCATACTCCAAGAATGGGATCGTCGTTAGTCTACAACACCACTCACCCATCAATTACAACCACAACCACACCCTCCTGCTTCGTTACCCTTGAACAACAACTCCAAGAATTACAGTTTGACGTCCAGCAAGGCGAGATCCGCCAAGCACGACTTCGCACTCTGCCCAGCAGTATCGACCAACTCGAGACTTTCCAGATCGGCCTGTACCTCTCTCTAATACCTCGCGACCTGGTACCAAAGCACCTCTTCACCATCAGCCCCCAGACGGGAAATATCAGTCTGAATAGAGCAACAGATCGAACGATCGAATTCCTCGATCGGTTAGAACCTCTGTGGCAAGTCGCGGACTTTGATGAGGATGTAGTGCTGGGGTGTATCGTGAGGGTTGGGTGGTGGGGGCAGGGGCCAGATGCGGTGGGGGAGGGGTGGTTGTGGGGATGGGCTGGTGGTGTGGTCATGTTCTTTGCGGTATGCGTAGTGTTGGGGGGATGTGAATAGGGTCACAAACTAATACAGGTGAGCAGTGTCGGAAAGACGATTGTGCGACCTGAGATGGTCATGAGGACTTGATAGTACCACTATGCGGTATCCATCCATATGAGGTCCATCTTGCGAAATCTTAAATGCCGTCGAACTCGCAGAAGCCCAGCGCAAGCGCATCCTCCCTCACAGCATGCATCGTGGCCAGCCGTGTCCTCCGTGCCGGTCCAGCCTTTCACGACTCCAGCAGATCTGCCAGAACTTCCTTCTCAGCGAGCGCACCAAGCCAGCCAGTCACGAAGCTGTTGTAGTCATGTCTCCGATGCCGTGCCTTGTCCTGATCATCTTTAGACTGCCACGAAGCATCGCGCAGATTGGCACGCAAGAAGGTCTGCTGTGCAATGACCTTCGCGCGCAGCTTGATGAGATCGGTGACATGGTCGTGTGCTGTGACATTGTCTTCGACTTCCGGTGGTAATGACGCTTGTTCGATGTCGAGCTGCGCGATGCCGAACTCTGGTGTTATCCCTGTCACGACATCTTTCCTCGTCTCTGCGCCTTCAAACTCTCGCCAGCCTTCGGATACTTTGTCGAGCTTCTTGTCGTAGGCTTGGATAGCTTTGACGTTCTGTACGAGCTCTTGGTGCTCCTTCACAGCCGGATCGCGCACCACTGCCATCAAGTTGAAGGCCACACTTTCGCCTGCGAAATCCATCATGCGTTGCTGTATAGCCGGGGTGGCGACATGCATCCAGTCGCCCGAGCCTCCATCAGCACCGTTGCCACCGAGGCCGAAAGAGCCAAGATCGTGCGGTTGGCCATCTAGACCGTCGAGCTTCCAGACGTGGTCGCCAATGGGCATGTAGGCAATGAAGTGGTAGCCTTCTTCAGCTTCGTAGTCTGTTTCTCTGGCGGCTTTGGCGGCGGCGACGGCTTCCTTGGGTGGCCTTCGAGCACGGCCGGAGCGTCGAGGCTGGACTTTCTCGTCTGCAGCATCAGCACCATTGGTGTCCAGCTCATCATCCTCGTCCTTGACTGGATTGTTTTTTCCTTTGCGCTTCGCGGTTGGGCTGAACTCATCGTCAGAGTCTTCTGGCAATCTCCTCGTCTGGCGACGTGATCGCCAGTCAGAGGTCGTTGTGCTTAATTCAGCATCCGAAAGATCTGGCGTCGCTTTTCTGCTTCTCCCAGATGATCGCACTGCGGTCGCTCCTGCCTTCGCAGCCTTCGCAGCCTTCGCCTTGGCTGGTGGCTTAGCAGCTTGCCTCGCACGTTTCGCTTCACGAGCTTTGGCAGCTGAGACACTCTTCTTGTACTTGTCGAACTTCCCTTTGGTGTGCACATCGGCCTGGAGTAAGTCTGTCGTTCGTGCAAATGAGTTGTGTATGCGCCGAACAAACTCGAAGTTGTCGATGGCGTCGCCACGAGCCATTGGGTTCATATCCTCGGTGAAGTCCTTGAAGTCGTTGAGTTCTTTGCCCATGTCGAGGCCGGGTATGTTGTTGATGATGTTGAGCAGAGCAACAGAGGCACAAGCAAAGTCGGGTATTTGGTTGGCAAACCATACGTGGTCAGTGTTGATTGTTGTGTCGACTTCGTCCCGATCTTCCGTCTTGTATCGAAAGAGGAATATCAAAGCGTGTATTGGTCGACTGTACGGGGTCAGATGATTCCGGCTTGAATTGGCAGGAGGGACATACGGTAGTGGGATGAGATCTTCGGGCTCTGTGCCGTACAGTTCCTGCACCTTGATGCCTCGAGCGCCCATTTCTTGTAACATCACACTGAAGAATGCCTGCCATGGAAGTTGAGCTGGTGGCGAATATCAATTATCCTGATGCTAACGTACGGGCTCGCTCTCCATCTCGACCCATCCTGGCCATGTTTGGCGGTCTGGCAACGCAAGGCTTTTGTCGCCGTTGGTAGTAGTCGTCGTCGCAGCGGCGCCATTGGCTGTGCGCTTAGTGCCTCTGTTCGGCGGCATGTCGGTCGGTGGTGCTATCAGGAGTGTGTAGCGGGTCTTGTCAGAGCGCAGTGAATGCAAACAAGCGTGCTCAGGTTGGAAGCAGAAGGAACGATGGCGACAAATCGATGGTGCCGTCGAGGAGTCTGCCGGTCATATCTGCACAGCTGAAGTGTGCATAGAGGCCGTGCTCCATTGTACAGACGGTGAAAGGTATTGTTCCTATTGCCGCTCATGATCCGAGTCGTTTGTGACAGGTAAAGAGGTGGCTGGACGTCGTGTTGCGTTTGATGCCACTTCAGACCCTAGTACTCACTAGATCAAATGGAGATGCACGTCCGGGGTCTGAACACTTCTTCGCGTCACTGTGTTTCGCGTCGACCGCTCACCGGTGCATGTGAAGAAGTTCATTCCCAACAGACATAACAACCACTCCCTGCACCTTGTTAAAAGACTCTACGACCCTCCTTACGAAGTGCTGCAGTCTGAGATACCGCTTGTCAGATCTCTTGCGCAACACCACCGCCATTGCAAGACCACAGCACACAGAAACAACATTCTCGGCTGCATGCGATGAGACGACGATAGCCATGAGCACACCACAAACACCGCGCATGCGGGGCGCGGGCGCGTATCCCGAAACACCGTTGACGACGAGACGAGCGCAAAGACCAGCACAATATGCACCATCATCGCCCGGTATGCAGAGAGCACCGCTGCCCTCGATCCCCACCCTCAAGTCACAACAACCGACCACGAGTCCGCCTGGCGAACCCTTGATACCCGAGCACATCATCGACCCACCCTCACAGCGGTTATATGCAGTTGCCATATGGGTTGGCCTGTGGACATGGCGGATCTGTGACTTGATGGCATTGCAGGAGTCGGAAGAGCAGAGTTTATGGCTGTTCATGAAATGGGTTGCAATGGACGGCATCTTTCTGTTTGGCCTGCCGAGTATGAGGATACCGTGGCTGGAATGGAGTCCGGCGACCATGACTTTGCTGTTCCTGGCACATGCTTTCGCTGATGGTATGCTCATGTTCAGAATTCCCATACCACTTGGAGCAGGACTGGCGGTGTTATGGCGAGGAGTGTGGGGTGCTTACGAGACGGCTGTCAACGAGCACAATGTCAACCCGAATACCATCATGTTCAACGAGTCTTTGATTCTGGGACGGCAGGTCATCCACATCTTGCCCGAGGGGTCGGCTGTGCTAAACCCACAAAGAGAGGCGTTCTGCATTGATGCCTCGAGGACTGGTGTGAAGCTGCCAATTACAATCAACGCAACGAGCCCGATAGGTATCGATATACTGCGAGTGGATCTGGAAACTCAGGCGAACGAAACCCTACACATCAGCAAGTCGCAGATTAAGACTCTGCATAAGGAGGCTTCCCGACTGCTTTCTTATAGCGACAACCCGAACGAGCCAAAGACCCTGTACTACACCGTGAAGAAGCCTGGGCTTTATGTTCTGGCAAAGGTGCTGGATCAATCAAACCTCGAGGTATCGCGCAAGAAGCTGGCACATACTGTGGTTGTCCCTTGTCCAAAAGCCGAGATAGTGGCCACCACCAAGGACAAGTGCAAGGGCGAGACCGCGAATGTCGCTCTGCAAGCTATTGGCACGCCGCCGATGAGGATCAGGTACCGGAAGTACGTCAACAAGAACCACCAGGACATCACATCGGAGAACATCCAGCCCGATGATTTCTTCTCGCCTCTGTCGAAGCAGGACCAAAACTCTTTGGTGGTCCCCAATCGAGTGGAGACAGAGTGGGCCAGGACGCGCTCCGTGAGCGTGCCCATTTCTGAAAGCTTGGCTACATCCGGGACGTGGTCGTATACGATCGAGGAGATTGTCGATGGTTTCGGCAACAAGGTCTCGTACTCCGGGCGCGACAAGGATGAGCACAGCCGCCACGCACCAAAGTCTTCCAACAATCGTCAAATATTCAATGTCCACGAGAGACCCAATGTCGTGTTCAATGGATGTTCACCACAACGACCACTGAAAGTGGCGCAGGGACAATACGCGTCACTACCTCTCGTCTATGGCAGTACTGGTAAGAATGAGATCGCGAACGCCACATACCACCTCGAGTACAGATTCACACCCGAGGAAAGTCTTGCTGCTGGCGGCGATCTTAGTGCTGTTCAGGAGATCAAGACTTTCAAGCCTCATGCGAGCGGCCAGAAGCCACTGGTACAACTTCCAGGTCTTTACACCTTGACTGGCGTGGCGAGCGAGCACTGCTCCGGCGATGTTCGTGAGCCTGCATCGTGTTTGCTGGAGAATCCGCCACGACCATCACTTACGCTGACTAGCGAGCCCATCCACGACAAATGCGCAGGAAGCTCAATTGGTCTTCGCGCAGACCTTGATCTTGCTGGTACACCACCATTCGCAGTGCAGATGAAAATGACACGCAATGATGAAAGGCAACACACCTTCTGGACTGAAAGAGTCAACGGCTTACGTGGCCAGCTGCAACTGACGCCTCCGCAAGCGGGCAACTACAAGTACCAGATCCTGAGTGTTAGCGATGCTGTATACAAAGAGCAGTCCGTGAATGTTGAGGCCCTCGAGCAAGCTATCAAGCCTTCGGCGTCGGCCGCGTTTGTCAGGGACGAGAAGCAGACCTTGTGTATGGACGAACGAGCTTCGTGGGATGTCGCCCTTGTCGGTGATGCACCGTTCAAGCTTGAGTATGAGCTTGTTCACAATGGCAAGCGCGACAAGAAGGTCATGGACGGCCTCACTGAACCAATCGTCGAGATCAAAACTGACCCTCTTCACGATGGTGGAGACTATACGCTGGCTCTCGTCAGTATCACCGACAATGTGGGCTGCAAAGAGTTCCTCAGAGCCGAAGCAAAGGTTGCTGTAAGACACCAGAAGCCAAAGGTGGCCTTTGGGCAGATTGAAGCTAGACGTACTGTGGACTCCTTGGAGGGCAAACAAATAGCGCTGCCGTTGCGTCTGACCGGCGAGGCACCATGGACTGTGAAGTTTTTGGACCACAACGGCAGTTTGCAGGCCATGCGCGCTTCATATCCAAATGACCGACTCGCGGTCGACCAGGCTGGTATATACGAACTCATGGAGGTCTCTGACAACTTCTGTCCTGGCGTGGTCGACTCAGAGGCGAAACAATTTCAGGTCGCATGGATCGCTCGACCAGAGCTTCGTCTGGCACCTGATGGATGTGTCGTGCGGAAGGGCAATACTTGCATCAAATCAGACGTTTGCGAGGGCGACGATGATGCGGTCGAGGTCCTGTTCAAGGGCGCTCCTCCCTTCGAGGCGGCCTATGTGCAACATGTGAAGCCTGAGAAGGGCGCCGTGACACCAAAGAACAAGAACCTAAGAGCAGCATTGAATGTGGCCTCCCTTCGTATGGACACTCAGCAGGCTGGAACTTACGACTACAAGTTCGCAACGCTGAAGGACTCCAACTATGATCCTAGCGCCAAGCACTTCTCGCCGCTCACGATCCAGCAGAAGGTGCACTCTCGACCGTCAGCGGCTTTCACGACCCCCGGCAAGACTTACAGCTTCTGCTCGGTCGAGTCCGAAGGCGAGGAGGTTATTCCAGTCACCCTGCACGGTCAGCCGCCATTCGAGCTCGAAGTTGAGATCAAGCATCACGGCTCGATCAAGCCAGAGCTGGTCCACTACAACAATATCCCAAGCACTACACACGACATCCGCATTCCACACTCTCGCCTACATCTCGGCAAGTCTGCCGTGTCATTACGTCGTGTAAGCGATGCTCGCGGCTGCGCAAGAACGCTCGACAGTACCACACCACGCGTCCAGATCTCGGTCCATGATGCGCCCACCATCACACCGCTCGAGATCCAAACAGACTACTGCGTGGGCGATCGCATCAATTTCGGCCTCTCCGGCGTAGCACCTTTCCAAGTCTTCTACACTTTCGAAGGCCAACAACGTAAAGCTTCCGTCGCCTCTGGCAACACCTTCCGCCGCCTCGCCGAGAAGCCCGGAACTTTCGCCATCACAGGTCTCCAAGACTCCGCTTCCTCTTGCCGCGCCAACCCAAACCTCACAAAACACATCCACGGCATGCCCTCCGTCCGGGTCTCCAACGGCCGCGACAGCTACGTCGACATCCACGAAGGCGGCGAGGCAGAGATTCTGTTCGAATTCGGTGGCGTGCCGCCTTTTGAGTTCACATATATCAGAAGTTCAAACACCGAGAAGGCGGCGAAGAAGAAGGGCACGATTCTTGATATGAGGAGTGAGATTAGTGATGAGAGGAGTATGAGGATCTTCGCGAGTGAGGAGGGGACGTATGAGGTTGTGGCGATTAAGGATGCGTTTTGTGCGTATTCGAAGCCGGGTATCAAGGTGGAGAGTGATAAGAGGAAGAGGTTGCAGTATTGAGTGGGATGTATGAGGAAATGGGTGTTTATGGCGTGGCGTTATGGCGCTTTGGTGCTGAAGGACCAGTGATTCGTGACGGAGGATCGTGAAAGCATGTAAGATGTGGCATAGTGATTGCTTATCAAGACATTCCAGCCCTGGTCGCATCGCGACGGTCACGTACTCATGTTGAAGTGGCAACAAGAGCGACGTGAGAAGGCACACGTGATAGTCTGCCGGACGGACGTCGATTGTCGCCAGTACCCCTTTCTACGCTTCTTACACTTCCGGAGTCCCATCACAATAGCTGTTACACAACAAGGGTCTAATATCGGCTAGGAACTCCGACTGCATTAAGGTTACGCTCGTCTCGAGATAGCTTGACAGCCAAGAAGAGGCCGCATGAATGACTGTGCGTGGCGCATATGGACTTGCATGCAACCGCGCTTCTGGATACATTGTTCAAATCCTCCACAACACTGTCCGAGCCATGTCACAATCTACTGGAGGGCCAAAATACAAAAGTCGAAGTCTTGATCTTGGCTAAGGGCACGGAATGAGGCATGTTCCTTCTGAACAGTGTGAAAGTGCCAAACCCCGAGGCATTTTCCCGAAGCTCAGCTGAAGTGACAACTGCAGGCCGTGAACGCCACGAACGCAAGCTCTGGTCGCCTCAGCCCCAGATACAGGCCGGCCACGGCATGGCAGGTATTCTGATTTTCAGCGCCACGAGGCTATGCTGTGCTGTTGCATATTGTCGCGCTGTTCGCTGCGCGAGTAACATGCCGTAAGTGCTCCATACTGAAACATTGGTCCTCTCTTTCTGTAGGATATGAACGCCGACATCCTTGCTCCTTGAGTATGATTCAGCTTCCGTGTTGACGACATGCATGAACCTATTGCAATTGCTGCTGGGACGGTTGGCATCCTCAGTGCAGTGATCTCGATCACCGAAGAATTTATGAGGCTTCATACGCGATCTGCGCAGTGCTCCCGAACATGTCAGACAAACAGGCGCTAGCCTCGAGAGTTCACATGCTATCCTCATGCCTTTGGCCCAGATGCTGTTGTGATCCGATCTTGAAGATGCACACGACTTGGCGAGACCCATCGATCAGTTACAAGACGCTTGCAGGAAGCTGAAATATGGCATGCGAATGTATCCCTCCAGACCGGGGCGCGCATCATCGCTCACGTTCAGAGAGAGGTTCCATTGGTGGTGGTACAGAAAAGACATCCGGCAATTGCAGGAACAGATCGAGAGAGCACAAGGCAGCAAAACACTATCTCTGTCAAACCGCATCTTTCAGGCTATCGGAGAGAATGCCGAACATCAAGCAGAGATGCGACAAGAGAGTGCAGGAACACAGGCCGAGATACGGAACTTGATGCATGAATTCTTGGACCTTGCGAAGAGACAACGAGCGCACGGATCCTCTGTCCGTAGTGACGATGGGCGCACTTTGATAGAGGTCTCTAGTAGGCTGCAATCCAAGATCGACAAATGGCGGGAGAGCGTTGTGCCGCCCTCCACGAAGTACGACGATACACGATCCAATGTCTCTGGGCTCGACTCGCTTCGGTCCAGCGTCATGTTGTCTTCGGCGCCGAGCTACATGGGCATCGATAGCTTCATGGTACCAGAGTATCCTAGGTTGCCAGCGGACCCAACAAAAGATGAGACTAGAAGACCCGTGTTTGCCATGACGACTGCCCAACACAGGACACCTACGCATAGTCGATCGAGCCGCACCGTACCAGTGCAGCCAGCACGACATGATAACACGAGCGGACAAGACCATACTCCACTGTCAAGTGCCTCGACGCAGGTCAGGGCAGAACGAAATACAGACTTGGAGCGAGCCGCAGAAGATCGTGACAGTGGTTACCAAAGTGTATCCCGGCTTTTACAGACAAGACGACGTTCTGAAGCTCAGTCATCCATAGCAGAAGATCAAAAAATCGCCGGAAGATGTGAGGCCACCTCAACAGCACACCAGCAATCGCAATCCACGCAGCTTCGCTGACCGAAGTGCCCGCTCTCTGAGCACAACATCAGCTCTATCGACCTCCGCCCCCTACGACCCCAACGCACGTCAACCGCGCTACCGCAATGTCCGAGACGACCAAGGCCGCGTGATCGCCGTCGACATAGCCACAGCCCCTTCTATCCACCAGGTCAAAAGCGCACCTCCAGATCTGCTTGAGGCGACGAGGCACATGGAAGGTGGTGCAGATAGGACCTCCATCAATGGGTTTCTTGCTTGCTTGGATAGTAATGTTGCACAGACTGTGGCGTTGAGCCGGAGTGCCGTGTCGTTGGGGCGAGATAGATCATCGTCCTCGCCTGAGTCACAAGCAGAGGCTTTGCGACCAGTACCTCCTCTGCCCGAGATGCGCAGCCTTGGTCGCTCGTCTCCGGCCGTCTACAGAGATCCTCGGGATGACATATCAGCCGCGGTGTCCAGGCCAGCTGAGCCACGACAAATCGACATATCAGAGCCATTCGATCGACATCGTCGTACCGATACGGCACAGCTCACCAAGCGCTCCAGACCTCGACCCGACGAAGTCGATGCAACATCCATAAGCCCCAACAGACTCATTAGGCCAGCACCTCTCGCAGAGCTGCCCGTCAATCTACCATCAAGCGCAACACGCACGCATAGTCCTTCTAAGCGTGAGACCGAGAGAGATAAAAGCCGTCGCGTGGCTCGACATGCTCGAGAGCGAGAACGACATCAAGGATTTCGAGACGAGAATTTGGAATGTTCTGGTGGACCGTCGCCGGTGCCTTTGAGGACGTTCAGAGATGCGGTGGGCTCGTCTACGGCGAATGCTCTCATGGCTTCTACGGATGTTGTGACTGGGTGTGGGGCCTCGCGACGTCGGTTGTAGAGATGGTCAGATTGTGATGATCGTGTACGATGGAAGGAAAAAGAGGATATGTGAGGTAATGAAGCAGAGTGGGGCGGGAACCCGTCGTTGGGCAATAAGGACCTTTCCTGCGTCGCTATTCCCTTGGGCTTTCTAGCGACTTAGCGATGGAAGCATGATATACGACCGACGACGACACGATACCCAAATTGTGATTTTGACACACCTGTGCGGGCTGTTCTCACTTTTTGACAAATGAGGCTTACTGAGGTTTCAACAAGTCAGAGAACATTAGGGTCGGTCTTTGCATTATTTCACGAACAGGAGACATTAGTATGTATCATCATCCATGTCTTTAGAGCAACACCATCCTCAAGCCCGCCACTTCTGGTGATCCGGAGCCCCTTGAACTTAGCTCGGCGGTGCTCCTTTCCCTCCGTTGCCACCTCCACCCTTCTTCTGCTCAGGCGAGTCCTCGGTGGGCTTCTTGTTGCGTGCGTGACTGGGCGGAGCCGGGTGCTCACCACCATGCTTCCCCTTCTGCTCGGGCGTCTTCTCTGCATCTCTGCACGATTCGCAGGCGGGATTCTTATCGCCGGGGATGCCCTTGGCGCTGTCCTCCTTGGGAACGGCACCGGCGCCGGATTTTGGCTTGGCGCCAGTTTCTGGTGAGGTGGCGGTTGGGCCTGTAGAGATTGGGAGTCAATAGGGGTTCAAAGAGAAGACAACCAAGCTGTGGATTGTGACGAAGGGGACAATGTCTCTCTCTTTCTGTCTTCAAGAAGCCTTGTAGGGCTCTGCTACATGTTGGATGGCTGGTAGTGTGCGGCAACTGGGGTATCACGAGACATCGCTAGCTCAGGTATCAATGCATGTGCTCGCTAAGATTACCGACCTTGGCCCTGGCCCTTTGGTGGCGTCTGACCTCTTGTGGCTCCTGGCATGCCTGGCATTTGTACAGCACCGCTCATGCCACCTATTGTCGGGATCTGGAGCTTTCCCTCCGCGACTTGCTTCGCGAGATCTGCAAAGATCTTCGCAGCTCCAGGTCCGGCGCCGACGTGGTCATCTGGCTGTAGGTCCGGCCCGCAAGTAAAAGTCGTGCCCTCGCCCTCCTTGAAAAGGTCCGCATCGTCGAAGTAGTCCACCGAGTAGTCGATGTCGATGCACTTGCCGCCACCAGTGGGGCCGACGTGAGCACAGTGAATGTCTGGACGGACCATGGTCAAGATGACGTGAATAGTGCGGCAGGCGAGGTTGTCACCCCAAGCCTCGTCGAAGTTACCGAAAGGCTTAGCTCCAAGCTGCTTCGTGCAGTCTTGTTCATCTTTGAACTGTAGGTCCTTGCCCTGGCAGCGCTGCTGAATGACTGGGCAGAGACCTCCAGCAACGGCATCCTGGACTTGCTTGTTGGTGTAGTCGATACCGCTGCTGGCTTTTGTCCAGGCTTGGAGGTTGGGGATCCAGGATTGATATTTGTCGACTTCGCCCTTGTCGTTGAAGTGCCAGAAGGAGACTTGTGAGAGGGTGGTGGTTGGCAAGCTTTCGTTGAGGTTGCCGAGCATGTCGACCGTGCCGGTACGGAAGTAGACTAGGGAGGAGGCGACGCTGGGGCATGATGAGACGAAGTTGACGACTTGGGCATCGTAGAAGGCGGTGCCGGCTGGGTTGGTGAAGGGTGTTGGGGCGAGGGCGAAGAAGTATCTACAATGTTACATCAGTATAGTGTCGTTTCCTTAGTTCGTTAGGGCGAGACTCACTCGATCGAATCTTCGAAGTTGTCGAATTCTCCGACAGGGCTGACACGCCCTATAGCATCAGGCGCAAAGAGGCCAGGAGGAACGGCCTTGCCTCCGCCCAAGATGATTGGGACTTGGTTGGGGTAGACTGTCAAATCGTAGATATCTCTGACTGTCTTCAAATTCCTCAGATACCAATCCGGCTGGTTGTCCTTCGTAACAGCACACTGGTCATCATGCCTCGCAAAGAGTGCATTGGTATCCTGCACACCCAGCACTCCCGCAGAGGCGAGGGAGACCGAGGAGAGATAAAGCAGGGAGCGAAGAAGAGACATGTCGACGCTTGAAGAGCAAGAGGATGAGCACGATTGAGCAAGAATACCAGGACCGAGGAGTTACTACCTTATATTGGTGATTGGACTGCTTGGGTTATAGCCTTGCAGGAAATGGGGCGCAGAGCCTGGACCCCAACATCGTCTCACCTGTGACGTCGACCGGAATGAGGTTGTCATGTTCGCAGGCGGAAGCGGGTAGAAATTTCAAGTGTTGCCACTGGCTGCTGGGAGGGCATCGTGGGTACCAAAATTAGCGATGTGGTCACGTATAATTATGCTTGCTTGGGAGCGGCTTTCGCGGAGTCGTGCTGGGTTGCTGAGGTCCAACCATCTGCAATACTGATAGGTCGCAGGTGGTGGACCGTGGCTGGCAGTTGCGGTAGCGCATTGTTGTGTGGGTTTCGTGTCAACCGGGACGCCGCTCCCGAATGGTTGATAGAGGCTTCGACAGTTTCGCAGCTGTACGAGTGTACTGTGTCGATGTGAACAGCACGTCCAAGCCTCCAAGGTCTTACCTGCAAAGTAGTCATAGAGTTAGAGTTCAAGTGGCTTAGTGTTCCCGCCAGAGATCCATGTCGGACCTGCAGGGGTCCACCATGCCGGCAACGAGAGTCATGGACGACAAAACCTTTGACTGCCAAGTATGATGCAGGAAGTGTTGCAGCATATTATTGTTACTGAAATGCCGAAACAAATGCAATATCTTTGCTCCGTTGACTTTGCAGCTCTGATAAGGCTGTCAGAAATACTGTAGGAAGACTGTAAGGACGATGTCTCGCAGCCTAATGGAATGCCGGAGCTAGGACCCCAGATTGACACCTTGCCGCGGAGCGCCTGGAACTTGCGTGGCCCATGCTCCGGAAGCGCGTGGTCAAAGGGCGGCCGCGGTAAACAACGATGACGATTCAGTTACAGTCGTAAACGCGTGGTGTGGTCCTGGACTGCCCAATGAATGTAAGATGTTATGCCCAGTGAGGACTTACGACTTGATCCTGCGAGGCTGATGGCTTTGCCAGCAGTGATGGGAATTCGTGAAAGGCGTCCACATTGAGGAGCCCGTCCTCGTCGTCAGACTTACACCGGCTTCCCTCGATCGTAGGACAAACAGGGCTCGGAAGTTCGATGCGCCAGGTTCTTCTCGGGGTCAACAGGCTATCCTTCGATACATTTTAGTTCTGAACAGGCTGAACTATTAGTCACACTTATTGCTTACTTCGTCTCGGGCAGGACCGACACCTTCACTTGTCCGTTGCAACGACAACGACGCTCTGGAAAGCTCTAAAGTCGCAAACCTCCGTTACGCTAACTGCGAAGAGCCTCGATCTCTGGGCCCCTCACAGCTTTGAGTGTCCTATGAGCAAGGAATCAGGCGGTGTATCATCGTGGTGAGCTGCCACAGTGCCGGGCCGTCGCGGCTCATAGCCTTTCGCGGGAATTCTCTTGCCAGCGACGGCTGCACAAGACCATGACCTGCAGCTTGTCGATGCTTCCAGAATATGATGATTCCGCTTTGGCTGACGCTTCCGGCGGCATCAGCACCAGACTTGTCGAACAGACCGGACCATGAAGTGTTCTTGCTGTGTGTCCGAGTCGTGTCGGTCGACGGTACCTCTCTTTGGTCATGGTGGCCAGGCGTAGCCACTGATGAAGGCTTTCGGATAGCGAACTTTGGTTTGCATTCTCCATCCTGGCACTGGTGTTGATGGGACACAGTATTGAGACAGTACAAGGGTGCTGGTGGAGTGATCTTCTGCGCTTTGGACCATATCCATCGTTGCACACAGATGGGACAGAGGCCATTAACGACGTTCGGATTCCCGTCCACCGCTCGGAACTTGTCGGGTTCTTCGAATCCATCGTTCTCTTCGTCTTCTTCGAATCCTTCCGTCATCCGCCATCTGTCCAGGATAAGCATCAGAGCCGTTCGTCTTCAGTCCTCCGTATTCATCGCAGAACTGGACGTGGCTCAGCTTAGAATGCGCAAAGTTTATGAAGGCTGGGTCGGCAAAATGGCGACAGCGTGAGTAGCGATAACGCTGAAGCTGAGTCATTGTCGATGTCGGATCACTTTGCTGAGGCTAATTTAGTCTCTGGTGGTCAGTGGAGAAGGTTGCAGCATGGAGCCACGTTTGAGGCTCGTGGTGCGAACTGAAGCCATCCCAAGAAGATTGCTCGTGAAGAACGTAGAGTCTGCCATGACTCCACCATGAATGTCCGAGGCTGGTGTACTGGACAGCATGAACACAAGTTGGAAGCTCAAGATATAAATGCGTAGCCCAACCCCTGCTCAACGAGAGGCAGTATGAGCACTTTTCCGACGGCTCTGCGGCTCATCTTCGGCGTCTCAAATGTCAACACCCATCACTGCGCATGCGTGGTCACCTCGTTCCGTTCTCCATATCAATTGGGGTTACCCTCTGTAATGTCGTAGTGGTCGTTGTTGGAGTATTTTCAAGGCAGCAATGGACAGCATCAGGCAGACGAATTCCAGGACTGTGCCACAACTTCGTGCACGCAACAAAACTCGTTACATTGCCTGCATGCAAAGCAAATATCGTAACTCTTCGCAAGAAGACACCTGAGAGCATTAGCGGAATGTTCTCATACTTCCTGAAGTACATTTCGTCCCTCTGGACACCGCCCGTACTACCGCGCATTCTGGTCAAAGTCAAACCAAGCACGGACGAGCTGTCATTATCAAGCAACGAGCCCTTCACGACAACGCTTCACGCTGTGGTCGATGGCGACACTCCGCTCACAATCGCGTATCACGATACTGTCCTTCATCCTCGTGGCGGAGCGATTGGGAGTGCTCTAGATAGCGAAGGCTTGACATTCGAGTGCACGAGGACCGGCCAGCTTGCCCAGCGACCGACACTCAACATCTGTGACTTCAGTAACGCCGCCATGCGTAGCAGCAACGACGTTAATTGAGATCCCAGCACACAGACCGGACGAGACTGCTTATTCGATCACTCATAATCTCTCCGCGCAAAAGTTTTGGCTCAAAGCTGGTGGTCGCATGTCGGATGCTGCCCTCGAGATCTTCGACGTGGACCCGGATGACCCCAGTCCACAGCCTCAGGACATGTTGTTCAGACCGCACCTAGATGACTTCGAAGTTGGCCGCACCTATGAGATCGGCCTGGGTATCGAGATGAAACGAGTCTGGTGGTGGCGTCGTGGCAGGAACAGCGTTGTCTTTGCGAATGGTCCACATATCATCGGCTCGATACCACGAGATGGACCCCCATTGGAGATGGAGCTGGTCAATACAGCTCGGTTTACTGTGGTGGAGTAACTGTTGGCAGCATCTCTCGAAGTGCCCTCGTTTGTCCTGAGTGAAATCGCAGACTTCCTTCGGTTTCCACTCTCCTTGACGGATTCCTGGGATGAAATGACAGGGCGGTCGTAGACTGATGTATTTGTTTGAAGTTCGACAAGGCCCAGTCCAGGTGGAGCCGCGAAAGACGCGGTCGCGATTGCCGTAGTCTGTGCGAGCAATCCATCTTCCTTCCAACAAGTCGTCCTCATCATGGTAACCTCAAGACATATCATCCAAGACCAGCCCCATCACTGATGTCAGCCAGCCGAGCCTGCGTCGAGAAAGGTCAAGAGAATGCCAATGGTCAGGCAGGAGGTACCAAGTCCAGGCAGTGCTGGGCCAACGACTGGATATGCCCTTCGCCCGAATAGAAGGCGTTGATCGATCGCACTTTCACATGTCGGCTGGGCGCTGACTGCTCACCAGAAGATGAATTCAGGCAGCCTGATGATGTGTGCCTTTGGGGATTCATGTGATTAAAAAAGCATGGCCAGCGCCCGAGACCGAGAACGACACAGCAGAAACGTCGAAACAAAGCCAAGATCTGTGGAGCGTGACAAGGATGACGTCTGGGACAGCCGAGGCAAAGGAGGATCCCTTGTCTTCTGACTGGCTCAAACAGATATACCCTTCATCTCTTTACTTCTTTCGGCCTCAGAATGTTTGTGGGGTCTAGATCTTGGACCACACTCAAACCACATGCGCCATGACCTCTTGGAGTACATTGAACAGCAGCCGAAAGCATCAGGATACTGGCCTTGTATTTGGGAGCGCTCTGAGTGCACCTCTGTCGTCTCTGCATCGTTGACATTGATCGACAAGCATCTGCAACATGGCTTCCAATGTGCCTCGATCGGTATTGTTCTTACTGGGGACTGCCACGGAATCTGTTATCATTACCTCTGTTGTACCTCACGAGTACCTACCAACGCCGCCATTGTCTCGCGTCTTCGTACGCCTAGCAATCTTACAGCTTGTGCTATATGCAGTCTACACTTGGTTCATCTACCCATTCTTGCTGAGTCCGCTAAGAAGCATACCGGGTCCAGGTGTAGGTTTGGGGAGATGTGTCTCGACAGCCTTTGCTAACATATCAACAGGGCGGCAAGTTTCTCATCGGCAATGGACTCGCTACTTTCGAAAGGCCTGCTGGACAGTCGTTCCTCAAATGGATGAAAGAGATCCCGAACGACGGGCTTCTTCACTTCCGTGGTTTCTTCAACATGGACCGTCTACTGGTGACAGACCCGAAGGCCATTGGCGAGATTCTAGTCACCAGAACGTATGACTTCGAAAAACCTGCTCCACTCAGGAACTTCTTGCGATACATCCTTGGCGATGGGTTGATCATTGTTGAGGGCGATGTGCACAAATTCCAGCGCAAGAACATCATGCCCGTGTTCACTTTTCGCGCCATCAAGGAGCTCTATCCCATCTTCTGGAGCAAGTCGTGTCAACTCACACAAGGTGTGGCACAGCAGATTGCGGAGAAGTCGGGTGGCGATAGCAAAGATGCTACGGCTGTCGTGGAGGTGAACCACTGGGCGAACCAAGTCACTATGGATATTATTGGCATGGCTGCCATGGGCCGTGACTTCCAATCACTCAAGAATGGCGAAGATCCACTGATCGTTAACTACGAAGAGCTACTGGAGCCAACCAAGGAGAAGCAAGTCTACTTCTTGATGAACATTCTGTTCGGTCCAACCCTGGTCTCGAAGCTTCCCTGGAAAATCAACGAACGCAGCAGGATCATCCAGGAGAACATCACCGACATCAGTCTTCAACTCGTAAAGGACAAGAAAGAAATGGTCAAGACCGAGCCAAAGGGCCACAAAGATATCCTCTCCCTGCTCATCC
The DNA here is from genome assembly GCF_020509005.1 of Fulvia fulva. Taxonomy (NCBI): domain Eukaryota; kingdom Fungi; phylum Ascomycota; class Dothideomycetes; order Mycosphaerellales; family Mycosphaerellaceae; genus Fulvia; species Fulvia fulva. The sequence goes on from NC_063022.1 coordinate 342,969, forward strand.
AGTCCAACAACTTCTCCGACAACCAGCTCGTCGACCAAATGCTGACCTTCCTGGCTGCGGGACACGAGACTACATCCTCCGCCTTCACCTGGACCACATTCCTCCTCGCCAAGCACCCGGACATCCAGACCGCCCTCCGCAAAGAAATCCGCGAAAATCTCCCCTCCCCTAACTCCCCAGCCAACGACACCGACATCTCCGCTATCCTCGAAACTCTGCCCCTCCTCAACGGCGTCTGCCAAGAGACAATCCGCATGTACCCAACCGTCCCCGTCACAGTCCGCGACTGCGTCAAGACCACTCAACTAGCCGGTCAACACATTCCCAAGGGCACACAAGTCATCCTCTCACCCTGGGCTACGAACCGGAACCCAACCCTCTGGGGACCTGACGCCGACAAGTTCATCCCCGAGCGCTGGATCGATACTGATGAGAAGACCGGAGATCGCAGGCCTAATAAGAACGGAGGCGCGCCGAGCAACTACGCTATCTTGACCTTCTTACACGGCCCGAGGAGTTGCATTGGACAGGGTTTCGCGCAAGCTGAGTTGAGGTGTCTGGTGGCGGCTTGGACGGGGATGTTTAGTATGGAGATGGCGGATCCGCATGAGGTTGTTATTCCGCATGGGGTTGTGACGACGAAGCCGAAGAATGGGATGCATTTGAAGTTGAGGAAGTTGGATGGGTGGTGATGGGTGAAGGTCAAGGTTGGAATTTTGGCCTGGAGATGTGATGATGAGTTATTGGTGGCTGTTTGGAACAGAAGTGGACGGTCTTAGTTTATCGTGCCCATGATGATTGCTCCACATCGATGACCAAGACCAGGATCCGAGCTGAGCGTTCCATGCAGGCTATGGATTTCGAACATGTAGAGAACAGGAGAGTTGGCATTGTCGTTGCAATGCATGCTGATGCGAGTTCTGTCTTAGAACAGTTGTATCAATGCTCTCACTCGATCGTTCCACCCCCAAGTGTACATCAAATTGAACTGTGCCAGAGACAGCCGAGCTCCAGCTATTGATACAGTCATCGTACATGTAGACATAGCGTATTATACAGTTTGTCATGGTGAGGGAGCGGCATCTTCGTGACCGCACCATTAGACTTGGACTGGCTGATCAGAATTTGGTCGGACGACAGCAGCGATCGTTCAGCAGGCTGTCTCTGCTCAACACGAGAGGATCCGCTGTCCGAGCAAGTCCTCGCGTGAGCCGGGAGGCAGCACGTTGTCTGGTGGGAGTAATGCAGTGGCCTTCATCGCCGGCCTTGTAGCGCAGGCTTCCCACAACATGGTCCCCATCACTCCAATGCAAACGCAACTAACCCGGTGAAAGTCGCAACATAAATAATCCCCGCCCTAGCCACATTATACACATTCCAACTCCTCACAAACTCCACCGTATTCCCCCTCTCCATCTCCCTATCCGGCGGCGCATCCTCATACGGCTCAACTTTCTCCTCGTCACCTCCAATCCTCTTAATCTTATGCACCAGCCCTTCCATCAAAGCTATTCTGTACGGGAACACACTCCCCAATATCGCCGCAGCACTAGCCCACTTCCTCCACTCCAAATTCCCAACGCTGCGCGCCCGGTACGCTGAAACGCTGAAGACGCCGATCGCGAAGAGTTCAATGGGTACGACGAAGGGGAAGTTCAGCGCCTCCATGCGAGCGAATTGTTGGGCGACGGCTTTGTAGGTGCCGGAGCTGCCGATGCTGAAGTCGAAGAAGGCTTTGGAGGAGGAGGGGGTTGCGGAGGGGGTTAGGCGGCCGCTTTCTTCTTGGAGTTGGGGGACGCGAAGGCTGGAGGCTGGACGGGAGGGAGGTTGTGATGGTGATGAGGAGGCGGATCTTGAGGTTTCGAGAGGACGGAGGAGAGCTGGGATGAAGACTAATGCGGTGGTCGTTTGGGACGATGCGATTGCGAATGTTGAGGCCAATGCGATGCCTTTTAGGCCGATCCAGGTGCGGGAATCGGTTGCCATGGTGGAGTGGCTGGGTGTGTTCTGCGAGCGACGATGTAGACGTTTAATTGAGGGAGTGACGAGAAGCAACGGGAAGTTCGACGTTGTATGTAGCCGTGTTGATCCCCACGACCCGCGCAGCGGGTGTTAGCTACCTTAATAAAAATCACTACCTCAACGATATAGCTATCTTAACACGCGTTCTATCTCATTTCTTACGCGTTATCTTATCAACATAGTGGCTTCCGTCTATCGTGAAGAAGAGGCTCTTGTCTCTAAGGCTGCACAGTAGTATGTAGACGCGTTAGAGCGCCTACCCCTTAGCGAGGTAGCTTTAAACTAGGGAGTCGATTACTAGCGACTTCGTCGACGCGTTCTTAGACACAACAGCCGTACGACACGACTAGCAACATACAGGAAGCTTATAGACGAACAAGAGGGTGTTCTAATATTATATCTAAAGAGGTGCGATGCGATAGGTGTTTCTGCGCGTATACGACAGCTATCACGTTAGAAGTGTAGGAAGTTATTGTACGGGCTTATATAGGGTGTTTCAAAAGCAGAGTGTGTATTGTATATATCTATCTAGAATAGACAAGTGTTGCTATTAAAGAGGCTGTAGGTGACTAATTAGCCACCTAATTCTTGGCGTATATAGCCTTTAGTTTTAATTATAGGCTAGTTACTACTTATATATACCCTCGGATTGCGATATATCCCCTTAGCTTGTACGCTAGAGTAAATAAGCTAATTCCTATATAATCGCGTATAACCTATTATAACTACCCCTCCTACCTATAGTAGTAACTTTAGGCCCTCGGTACTACTACTACTATAGTAAGGGTAAGTTAGTTATTTTAAGTAAAGTAAGTTAAGCTAAGGTAAGCTTTATACCCCTTCTTTATTCCTTACTTTTACTAGTTACTATTAAGAATATATAGGCCGTAGGTCAAGTATATAGGTATAGGTATATTATATAACTAGATTACGTAACTAGGGTTTACTAGCCTATAGGCTAGTAAATATCCGGATACCTAGTATCTACCTATACTAACACTAGCGATACTATATATAGACACTATCCTATTAGGTCCTTCTTCGTCTTTCGTATAATCCGCCGTCTTCTACTACTACGTAACTCGTACCTATTTAATAGGTTATAAGTCCGGGTTAGTAACTCGGTATTTCACCCTCGACAAAGTCGTATTAGAGTTATTCCTCTTTATATTACGAATATAGGTCAGTAGGCATGTCGTACGGTACTAAGACTAACTTAGTATATACTCAGCTAGTCGAGACAATAGTACGGTAATACTACCGAGATACCGTACGAATAGTAGGAGCGACTTAGAGGACCTAAAGTCGCTTAGCTAGTTAGTACGAGACTGTCGGAGGAACTACCGTCGTAGGATAAGACATAGGTAAAACCGATAAGGCGTAGTGAAACAGAACTAGGACTAGAGTAATATCCCTCTATATAGGTATAAGAGACGTAGTCTCTATACCGATAGTAGAGACACCTTTGGTACTAAATACTATTCTACTATATACCTTCGTATACTACATTAGTCCTTCCTCCTTCTCTATTACGTGTCCTAACTTCCGTGTATATATATAGATAGATAGATGATTCATTTACCCGTTGTGGTGCCCTCCGGCCTATGCGGGTTTATGTCTATATATGTTACTGCATAAGGTAGGAAACCTATTCCTAGGTAAAAACCTCCTCTCCTTCTCTAATAGCTTCCTTGCCATGAGTTCTCAGTTTTCCTTCCATTAGGGTGCACTAGTGTCATGGTGGTTAGCCTCTGACTACCTTGTCTGCAACCCTAGAGTTGTCCCCCTCTTCCTGCTCTCCTCCTCCTTCTTTCTCTCCTCAATCCATCTCTCTGTTTCCCTAGTAAGAGAGAACTGCTCCAAAAATCCTTGGTGGATGATCCACCTTGTAATTCTCTGGAGGTCTCCCTTATTGCTGATCATGGCTTGGAAGTTTCTGTTCCTTGCCCTTGCCCTCCATTCACCTCTCCCTGTACTCCATTCTTTGCAAACCAGAAGTCTATGTTCGACATTCTGGGACAGGTAGCCGCATGGGCAACTCTTGTCTTCGATACCTAGGACTTTTCTCTGATGCAGGTATGCCCTGACTCCGATGTGTTCAGAGCGGATTTGTATTGCTATGCTTGCTTCTGACCTGGTCAGGTCTGAGTACAGTAGGTAGTTGTGGCTACCAAACTGTTGGAGTGCCTTTGGGGTTCCTGGCCTCTGTAGGGTTCTTGTCCATTCAGTCTTCCAGAGGAGTCCTGCCATCCTTTCAGCTAGAGACTGTTGCTTCTTCCCTTGGCTGGCTGCTGATCCTCTCCCTTGAGCCCTTCTGTCCTGTTCCTGCTGGGCTAGGTGCAGCTGTTCTGTTAGTTCTTTGAACTTCTGCAGGTCCTGCTGCTTCTGTGGGGCTGGATTGGGTCTTGCTTGTCTGTGCCTTCTTGTGCACTGGCTCCTGATTTTGTTGACTGCCTTCTGGATTACTAGCTGGGCTGGGTATGCAGACGTCTTTCCTGCATACTGGTATCTCAACCCTTGAAGGTAGAGCTTGGCTGGTGGGGAGCCAGACTCCATTTCGACCACCCTTGTTGGAGTTGACTTGTATGCTCCAAGCACCTTTTTCAGACAGGAGGCTTGGGCTCTGCTGATGGGATCTGCAATTCTCTTTGGGATCTTGTCTTGGGCTGACCAGATCTGGGCTCCATATAGCATGGCTGGCTTCACAATGGCCTTGTACATAACCTTTGCTTTCGCAAATGTGGCTCCCTATGTGGAGGCTGTAAGCCTGTCAATTGATTGCCTGTTGTCGTCTGCTCTTGCCTGTGCTTTCTTGACCTGTGGTCCCCAGCTGAGCTTTGGATCCATCCATATTCCTAGCACCCTTAATTCACTTGAGGGTTCTGTTGTGTGTCCCTGAATAGTGATTAGGGCTTGCATATTGTGTCTGTTTCTGGCTCTACTGAAGTGGATGAGTTGATACTTCTCTAGGGCAAATCTGGCTCCATGTTTCCTGGCCCATTCCTCACATTCCTTGTGTTTCTTCTGCAAGATTCTGCAGTTCTCTTCTGTGCTGTCTGACCAGGCTAGGATGTTTGTGTCATCCACAAACCCTGAGGCTGATGTGTTTCTAGAGTTTAGCTTTGCTAGTAGGTCTGCCATAAAGAGGAGAAACAGGATTGGAGACATCGTTGATCCCTATGGGATTCCTGTCTCTGTAGGCATGCTGTCAGATTTGTATCTACCCAGTCTTAGTCTTGTGGTTCTGCCTCTAAGGAAGGACTGGATAAACTGGACTGTCCAGTTGGGGATAGCCTTCTGTTTCAGGATGTGGATCAGCCTCTGGTGTGAGACATTGTCAAAGGCTCCTGATATGTCTAGTGAGAGGAGTGTGGCTGCTTTGTTGTTCCCAAAGTGCCATAGGGTCTTGATCTGCTCTGTGATAAGTTCCACAGCTGTTAGTGTTGATCTTTGTTTCCTGCCTCCTATCTGTTCTTCAGGAAGGATTCCATGTTCTTCAGCTAGGTTTGTCAGCCTTTCTGCTATGATCTTTTCTAGGAGTTTGCCTAGTGTGTTGAGCAAGGCAATAGGTCTGTATGCCTTTAGCTTTGTGTAGTCCTCTTTCTGTGGTTTTCTCAAGACCACAGTCAGTGACTCCTTGAAGTGTTTAGGGCAGTGTCCTTGGGCCATGCACTGTGAAAAGATGTTTGACAGTGCAGGGGAGATCTGGTCCTTGCATGTCTTGATGAACAAGTTTGGAATCCCATCTGGTCCTGGGGCCTTGTTTCCTGAGAGTGTCTTAATGATGCTCTTGATCTCTCCCTCTCCCACTGTGCAGGATTGCTCTAGTGGTGTTGGATACACACTGCCCTCCAGATCCTGCAGGTCAGCTTCTACCTGTGTGCCAAAGAAATGTTTCCCCAATGCCTGTGCCTTTCCTGGGAGAGTGTGTTGGATTACTCCTTCCTGGTCTTCAATGTTTGGAAACTGGGGCAGCATGTTTCTGTCCTGTGTGGGTTGTCTTGCCCACTTTGCTAGTTTCCACATCTTCTCAGGATTCTGGGTAATGGATCCAACTGTTGACCTCCACTCCAGCATCTTGTCCCTCTTGATCTGGGCCTTCTTGTCTCTGGTTGCCTGGTTGTATCTGTCCCATGCTTCCTGGGAGTGACTCTGGGTAAGGGCTCTCCTGGCCTGCCTGGCTGCCTTGACCTTCTCTGAGCATTCCTTTGTCCAGAATGGCTTCTGGTACAGTGACTGTTTCTTTTCTCTGGTGTGGGCTGCCGCAGTTTCCTGCATTGTTCTAACCAGTTCTGCCACTGCTTGGTCTATGTCTAAGGCTGTTTCCAGTCTACTGGTCTCTAGTCCAGCTAGCTTCTGTTCCAGGTCTTGTCTGATCTGTTCCCAGTTGGCTGCCTTCCAGGCCAGCTGAGGTTCTAGGTCTCCTTCCTGCTGTGTCTGTGTTTCAAACTCCACCTGAATTGGGAGGTGATCTGATGAGGACTCCAAGTCCTGGTTAACCCAGCATCTGGTGACCTTCTGCTGCAGGTCATGTGATGCAAAGCACAGGTCAATGGTGCTTGAGCTTGCTCTCTGTGACCAGGTAGTTAGGCCCTTTGGGGTAACTAGGTGCATGTTGTTGCTTTGGGTAGTGGAGAGGAGTCTGTTAGCTAGGAAGTGATGGGCAGGTGCAAAGTCTGATCCCTATGTAGGATGGTGCAAGTTGAAGTCTCCCAGCACGATGTGTTGGGAGTCACTCTGCAGGATGTCTGGCAGCTGTTGTAGTGTGCCCAGCTGGGTGCTGCTTCTGGAGCTGGGGGGTGGGTTGTATACACTGTGGATGTGGATGCTGCCTTGGTTGGTGTTGAGTCTGACTGAGGTGATGTCTCCCCCTTCCTGTTGGATTTGTTCCTAGCTGTCTGTTGCCATCTCTTTGCTGATGTACATGCATGTTCTAGGGGTGCCTTGTTTGGCTAGGAGTGTGTGATACTTGGGTCGTTAGCAGTAGATGGTCTGTTAGATTTGCTGTTGATCCAAGGTTCCTAGACTGCAATAACTAGGTGTTTCTTTGGGTCCAGTGCTTGGAGAAAGCTCCTCTGGACCTTGTGCTGGCTTTTGTTGACGTTGTACTGGATAGTGGTAAGATTAGGTGTCTCAATCATGACTTATCTATGCTGCTCTCCTGCTGGTCTTCTCGTGCTTCCTGCTGCTGGCTGCTATTTGGGATTGTGGTAAGGTTGAGCCTGCTTTGTGACGGGTCTCTTCCTGCAACCACAATTGATTTTGGTCTACCCATAGCAGGGTGGCCTTGGGCCTGTGTGGTCTCTTCTGTTCTGCCTCTTTTCAGAGGGTTGTAGACAGTCCTTAGGGGTTCTTGGGTGATTGTCCCTGTCTGGAATCTGATAGGGGTGTTGATCCTGGCTTCTCTTGCCCTCCTCTTTGCCTCAATCCTAGCTGTGCAGTCTTGGGACCAGGAAGGGTGTTTCTTTCCACAGCATGCACATCTGGCTTCACTCTTTGGGGCTGTGCAATTCTGTACTTTGTGGCTACCAGCACAGTGGGAACAAGTGTCCTTTTGGCTTAGGCATCTAGTAGAGATATGACCATACTGTTGGCACTTGAAACATTGCAGTAGTCTGTGGGTGCTTCTATGGATTTCTGTGTCCATTCTTTCGCATTCCCAGAAGATGCCCTTGTCAAGCACGGTGTTTGCCTGTTCTACAGTGCCTATCCAGAGCACTAGAGAAGACTCTCTCTTTGTGTCCTTTGTCTTTCTGTTGACCCATGCTGCTTTTGTGATCTGTAGCCCTGGGCATACAGCCTGGTTCTGGTCCTGCAGCCTCTTAAGGTCTCCTTCAATGTCAAACTTTGTGGTCATCCTATGGGCAATAACCATATTTTGTTGGTGTGAGACCTTAGCCGTCTTGCCTAGTTTGACTGTCCACTCCTTCTGTGTCTCTAGCCTCTTCCTGTCTTGCTCCTGTGCTGTGAACAGCTTAAGGACACCTCCCTTCTCTTTCCTGGCTCCAATGATGCCTTGTATCCCAATCTTCTGTATGATCTCCTTGCCTGACAGGCCCTCAATCTCTTTCTGCTCTTGCTGGTCGGAAATGTAGACCTTGATAGCTGTTTTCTGGGGGGGGAGGGTTTTGGGATGCGACTGCTGCCCAGGTTGGTTGGCTTAGTTTCTGGCCTTCCTGTGTCCTCTTCTTTGCTGCTGCTGCTACTGTCCTGTTAATGATCTGTCCTGTTTGGCTCCTTAGTGCCTTTAGCCCTCCAAGGAGCTCCAAAATCATCCCCTTAAGTGCTCTTTCTGGGTGCTCGCCATCTCCTGCCATTGCCATTGTTTCTGCCTTCCTGCAGACCTCCTTCCACTCGTTACTCTCCTGCTCCTGGTCGTTTCCTGCGATCGCTATCATCGTGTCACGCCGTTTTTCTATGTATAATTGGTAGATAGCGTGTATATATATACTATACCTATTTAATAGGTTATAAGCCCGGGTCTACTTGATAGGATATCGATATACTAAGGAAGTACGACGTAGGGTATTATACCCTATACCCGGAATCCGTACGGTAACGTACTAATAGACTCGGAGAGTCTACTATACGGAACGCTACTAATAGACTCGGGGAGTCTAAGCTTATTCTAACTACCGTAGTTAAGTAGAGCTTACTATATAGATAGATAGATTTGTTATTCCCCTATTCTAGGACCCTATTCGGCCTATATAGGTATATATCTATTGTTATATATAAAGGGAAACCCGAATAGGTGAAAACCCTTCCCGCCCCCGACTTCTCCTTATCTAGATTAGCTTTCCCTCTAAACGTACGTAGTCTATATTACTACCCCGTTAGCCCCCGCTCCTAGCCGGTCTCGTCGCGCTACGCCGTATCCTCTCTTCCTATACTACTCCTACTAGGCGGTACTGTTCTAGCTAGCCCTTCTCTAGTATCTAGTTCGTAATACGCCGTAGGTCCTTAACGTTATTAAGAAGTACCCTAATCGTCCGGTTCCTCGCCTTTACTATCTACTCCCCCCTTCCTAGCGACTACCTCGGATAGACGAGGAGTACGTACCGTACGTTCTAGGAGTAATAGCCGTAGGAGTAGCTAGTATTCGTATATTCTAGAACCTTCCTCTATAATAGGTACCCCTAGAGGCCGATATATTCGCTTCGTAGTTAGGTTACTATACTACTCTATACCCTCGTAAGGCGGTAGTAGATAAGCTTCGGGGGGTACTTAACCGCGGATTTCGTAGCTAACTATTCCTTAGGTTGTCCCGCTAGCTAAGGGCGTCTACTATGCCCTACAACCTAGTTGTTCTACCTCTCTTTCTATAGTTGCTCTATAAGCGATTTCTTACCTTCCTATTATATTACTAGCTATTCGTCCCTTACCCGGTAGTTCGGCTCGTTTCCGGGTCGAATGCCCTTATACGCTAGTACTAATTCGCGGGCCCTTACGACTATACTAGCGATAACCTTCTATACTAGGTACTGTGCCGACTTACCTAAGTAGGAGGTCCGTAGTCCCTAGATATATAGGTCGATCGGCGGTATAGCGGTCTCGTACTTAAGTATCCTTATTAGTATCGACTTATATACCCCGGTGACCTTTCTTAGGCATTAGTTTTAGATCTTCGCTAACGGCGCGACGAGTCCCTTTAATAGGTAGGCCCTCTTACCTAAGGACTATACTTAGCGACTATAGGTAAGGACTAGTCGTATAATAGCCGTATATAGAAGTCGTGACTATCGAAAGTCCGCCCTCTATATAGACGTAGTAAGCCTCTAGTATAATGCTATATTCTGTTTAGCTTTCCGTAACATTACCTATACGTACTTCCTCTACCGTAGCGCCGGGTCTACCTATAGTCCGAGGATCCTAAGCTAATTTACCGGGTTAGTCGTGTGCCCCTATATCTAGATAGAAGCTTATATATTATAGAACCGTAGCCGGCGCGTAAAGTGTATTAGATTGTACTTTTCTAGGGCAAACCGAGCCCCGTACCTCCTAGCCTAGTCCTCGTAGATCTTATACTTCTCTTCTAGTAGCCTATAGTTCTCCTTAGTCGAGGAAGACTACGCTAGGATGTTTATATCGTCTACAAAGCCGCTCGTAGCGGTGTTCTAGGATTCTAGGGCTAGGAGTAGCGTCGCTATAAAGAAGAGGAATAGGATAGGTACTAGCGTTAAGCTTTATAGGATTCTAGTATAGACTACTGTCATGGTCTCCCCACAGAGTGTACAGAAGGTGGGGACAGAAGAGCCTCAGAGTGCTCAGAAGTCGTCAAGAAGTGACAGTCCAGCTTGGTGTGTGAGCGCCAAGAATCACATGCCCCGCAACATTCGCTACGGGACCCAGCCCTCCAAATTCACCCCTCTACCAAACCTTGACAGATTCACTTCGGCTCGTGACTGTGTGACTCACGGCACTCCCGCGAGCACCCGCGACTGCGCTGGACCCTGGAAGAAGCACGTGGAAGACTCGGAACGTAGGGCAGGTTGGAATAAGGTTTTGAGCAAAGCTGCTGAGCGCGGCTTCGCACGGGTTAGCCCTGTTGATGCGGGGACACGCACTCGCGAGGGTCGCGTATAAATATCTGGCCTTCCCCAGGCCTCTCTTGCTTTCTTCGTCTTTTGTTTTGTGTAGCAATCATACCATACCCTTTTGCATCTGCACTTCGCACCTGCATTCTCGCTTTCACCCTTGCATCTCACAGGCCAGGCTCTCGCCCTGACATCACAAAAGACCAACAAACCGTCAACCACTCGAGTCATCCTCATGGGTGACCACGCCACCGATAGAGGTGTCAACCTCGACAACCAAGACACTCCATTCCACTTCAGTGAGTGGACTGACATCCCCTTCTCGAACGCCGCTGCCTTCGGTGCCTGGGCAAACGCCAACCCCGACACCGCCTACGCTCTCATCAACCGCACCGTCTCCTCTTTCCGCGAGACCGCCCAGCAGGTCGAGCAAGCAAACAACCAAGCAACATACCTTCAAGGTATTGTGAACACCTTCCAGAACCTCGCCCCGCACGCCGACGACAACCGCCGCCAGCACTTCTCCAAGAAGGTCAACGACCCAGACGAGTTCGACGGCAACAAGAGCAAGTTTGAGGCATTTGAGACACAGCTCACCATCAAGCTGTTGGCTAATGCCGACCACTTTCCGCAAGAGAAGGACAAAGTCACGTACGTCTTCTCCCTCCTTCGGGGAGACGCCGCGGCTCAGGTACAACACTACATCGACAACGCCACGCAGACTATCGGCTGCCCGGACGTCCTCACCTTGATGCAGGACCTCCGTGCTGCCTTTGGTGATCCAGACCGTAGAGCCACCGCCCAGAACGCCATCCACAACCTCCTCCAGAAGAACAAGAGCTTCGCCGAGTACCTCGCGGCCTTCAACCGCGACATCGGGTTCACCGGCTACAACGAAGAGACCAAGAAGAGCACTCTCCGCCGTGGTTTGTCAGCAGAGCTTCTTCGAGCCCTCGAGGACAAGGACGTCGGTGCTATGAGCTTCCGTGAGCTCGTCGAGACCTGCCAGCGCCTCGACTCCAACATGAAACACACCGCCTCTCTCCTCGCTTCCCGTTCTCAAGGTCGTCAGCCTCGTGGTCCCGGAAGCCACTTCGCTGCTCCACTAGGCGCCGCCGCTCCTACGGCTCTCCCTCCCGTCTCTGTAGGTGACGCTATGGATCTCAGCGCTGGTGCCGCCGTCCCTCGAGTCCAGGGCCTCGTTAACGGTAAGCTCACTCCCGAAGAGAAGCTTCGCCGTCGCCAGGCCGGACTCTGCACCTACTGCGGCGGTCCAGGCCACATCGCAGCCAACTGTCCGCAGCTCGCTGCCCGTAACGCCCGCAACCCGGTTCGCGGCGCTGTCGGCGCTATCGAGCCTGCTCCTGCTGCTCCCGCTGAGCAGGGAAAAGCCTAGGTCTTCCTCATCGACGCGATGAAGACCAAGAACAACGTTTACCGAAAGTGAAGAGAGGAAAGAAGTTGAGGATCAATACAGCACAGCTAGACCTGTACGACGAGACGGGCAAGGACCACGCTTGCAAACCGTTCGTCACGAATGTAAATATCGGCTCAAAGAAACTCTCTTCTTCCAATCTCACTCTCATGGACACTGGCGCACTAGGCGAGTCTTTTATGGACTATAAACTCGCGACCTCTCTCAACCTCGAACCCCAGGAACTGAAGTACCCTCGCACCCTTGAACTCTTTGACGGCACGGAGACTACCACTGGTAAGATTACTCATGTTGTACACACGTCAATCACCCTCGGAGGCAAGCGTATGTCGATCACCAGCTTCCTTACGTCCCTACCGCATCAGAAGTTTATCCTCGGCCTCCCCTGGTTCAGACGACACCGACCTATCATCGACTGGACTTCCCTTACTGTCAGCTTCCCTCCAGAAGTTCCTCCGGCACCTCCGCCTTCTCCGCCGCCTCAGCGCGGTCCTGAGTATACCAAGATCTTCCAGGTGAACGCCGCTGCCTTCACCACTGCTGCTAAGCAGCCCAAAGCTCAAGTCTTCGCCGCCTCTCTCCGCGATATCGACATCGCCCTCGAGAAGCTCGACAAGAAGCGTACACCTACCGACCCTGCTACGAAGGTCCCTCCTTGGGCACACCACATCCTCCACGTATTCGATGCTAAAGCCGCAGACGAGCTGCCTCCTCATCGCCCTCACGACCACAAGATTGAGCTAGAAGAAGGTGCAGAGACACCGTTCGGACCGTTATATTCTATGTCCCGAGAAGAGCTTATCGTCCTCAAGAGATACCTCGAAGAGAACCTAAAGAAGGGGTTCATTCGAGCGAGCCGTTCCAGCGCTGGCAGTCCCGTAATGTTCGTCAAGAAGCCCGGCGGTGGTCTACGCTTCTGCGTAGACTACCGAGGCTTGAACGCTGTTACAAAGAAGAACCGCTACCCAATACCGTTGATTCAGGAGACGCTCGAGCGCCTCTCTAAGGCCAAGTACTTCACCAAGCTCGATGTCATCGCTGCGTTCAACAAGTTACGAATGGCAGAAGGACACGAGTATCTCACAGCCTTCCGTACTCGCTACGGGCTGTTCGAGTCGCTCGTTATGCCCTTCGGCGTTTGTAACGGGCCTAGTACCTTCCAGAACTTCATTAACGACATCCTTCAGGAGTTCCTCGATCAGTTCTGCACTGCCTACATCGACGACATCCTAGTCTATAGCGAGACCAAGGAGGAGCACCGCGAGCACGTCTGTAAGGTCCTTCAGAAGCTCGCAGACGCCGGCTTGCAGCTCGACATCGACAAGTGCGAGTTTGAGAAGACCGAAGTCAAGTTCCTTGGTTTGATCATTACCGCAGACGGCATCAAGATGGACCAAGAGAAGATCGACGCTATCGTCGAATGGGATGCTCCTACGAACGTCAAAGAGGTCCAGGGTTTCCTAGGCTTTGCCAACTTCTACCGCCGCTTCATCCACGCATTTTCGGGCGTGGTACGCCCTTTGACGAAGCTCACGCGCAAGGGTGAGAAGTTCGCCTGGACCGACGAATGCCAGGAGGCTTTTGACTTGCTCAAAGCGAAGTTTGTTGAGAACCCGCTTCTACGGCACTTCGATTTCGAACTGGAGACCCGTGTAGAGACCGACGCATCCGACGGCGTGGTGGGCGGTGTCCTGCTACAACGCCGCTCGCCTGAATCCCCCTGGTTACCTGTCGCCTTCCTCTCCAAGAAGATGACCGCCACGGAGTGTAACTACGAGATCTACGACAAGGAGCTTCTCGCCATCGTCAAAGCTTTCGAAGAGTGGCGCCCCGAGCTCGAAGGCTCTGCTATGCCCGTCCAAGTAAGCTCCGACCATAAGAACCTCGTCTACTTTATGAAGAGCAAGCTGCTCAATCGTCGCCAGGCCCGCTGGAGCGAGTTCCTCTCCCGGTTCAACTTCGTGATCTCGTACACGCCCGGCAAGGCCAACTCGATGGCCGACGCCCTTACCCGCCGCCCTGGTGACTCTCCAGTTGATCGAAGAGGGGGCCGGCAAATCGCAGGGCAACAAGTCATCAAAGAGCACAACCTCTCTTCCGAGCTTCGAGAGTACCTATCGAATGGCCAGCCTACGCTCGCCGCTTCCTTTGCTACTCTCGTGCTCGCTCCTGCCTACCTTGACGAGAGTGACGATGAATCCGAGCCTGAAGAATACGCCTCGGACGCTGAGGACTTGAACGACGATGAAGAGGGCTCAGTAACGACCGACGGCTCATCCGAATCAGACTTTGAGGGGTTTGATAATGAGGAGCAGCCCGAAGGCATCATGGCACGAGTACGAACAGCGTACGATGCCGACATAGACGCCCAAGAGTTAGTTCAGGCCCTTGAATCTGGCGCGAGGACATTCCCGGGCTTCTCGCTGTCCGAGTGCGAGCTCCAGGAAGGTGTCGTCTACTTCCGTAAGAAGCTTTACGTACCGCAGCCCGAAGGCTCTAATATCCGAGCTGAGATTCTTCAAATCATCCACGACTCCGCCTCTGGGGGTCACCCAGGCGTAGCCAAGACCCACAAGCTCCTCGCTAGGTATTACTGGTGGCCGCATTCCTGGAAGGACGTCCGCCGCTACGTGCTGAACTGCGCTGCTTGCCGAAGAGCCAAAGCTAACCGCCACCGTCCCCACGGTCTCTTGCACCCTCTCCCGGCTCCTGATCGTCCGTGGAAGCACATCACTATGGACTTTATCACCGATCTTCCTCACGGCAAGACCTTCAGCGGCGTGAAAGCAAAGGCCCTTCTAGTGATCGTGGACCGTCACTCCAAGGACCGGTACATGATCCCGTGCTGGAGCATGACCGCAAAGGAGACTGCTCGCTTGTTCTACGAATTCGTCTGGCGCTTTCAAGGCCTCCCGGATAGCATCACCTCTGACAGAGGCACCCAGTTCATCTCGCACTTCTGGAAGCGTCTGTGTGCTATCCTGGGCATCAAGCATAACCTCTCGACCAGTTTTCAGCCACAGACCGACGGCCAGACCGAAATTACGAACGCTATCCTCGAGCAGGTCCTTCGTTGCTTCGTCGACTACCACCAGAAGGATTGGCCTCAGCATATCCCTGCGGTGGAGTTCGCTACTCGTAACTGGGACTCGGAGACTACTGGCTACTCTCCCTTCTATACTACGAGAGGTTACCACCCTCGTACAGGCATGGAACCAGAAGAACCTCTCCCGCCTACCGAAGACGCAAACGAGCAAGCAGCAGACGAGTTCGCTACTATGCTCTCACAGATCCATGAAGAAGTTCACGACGAGATGGTGTACGCACAAGCAATCTACGAGGATCAAGCCAATCGTCGTCGCCAGCCAGCTCCCGACTACCAAGTAGGCGATATGGTCTACCTCAACTCCAAGAACATCAAGACAGACCGCCCCTCCAAGAAGCTGAACTGGAAGAACCTAGGTCCTTTTGAGATCACCGAGCGTATCAGTTCACACGCCTACCGTCTAGCTCTTCCTGCGAACATAAAGATCCACGACGTCTTCCATCCCGTACGCCTTCGGCCGTCGGCTGAGGACCCATTCCCGAACCAAAACCAAGACATGCCAGGTCCTCCCGATGAGGTAGAAGTCGACGAGCCTGTTAACCTACCTTCTGACGACTATGCCGTCCGCAAGATCCGGGGAATCCGCGTAGAGCCCAACGACGTTGAAGGACTACCGCCGATCAAGTATGAAGTCGAATGGCAAGGTTGCCCTGAGTGGGATACCTCATGGGAACCTATCCAACATATCATCTTCAATCGTCAAGCAATCGAAGAATACCACGCCCGCGCAGACGGCCCAGAAGTCAACATCGGCAGGCTCTTCGAATCTGAGCTTTTCGACGGGGCTTACCAATGGTGTATCGACCATGACATCAGGCCTAGGCCTGGTACTGAAGCTGAACATCCTCGATATGTGGAACTACTACGGCTTCGTAGGAACTCAGCTTTGTTCGGGGGGGCTACTGTCATGGTCTCCCCACAGAGTGTACAGAAGGTGGGGACAGAAGAGCCTCAGAGTGCTCAGAAGTCGTCAAGAAGTGACAGTCCAGCTTGGTGTGTGAGCGCCAAGAATCACATGCCCCGCAACATTCGCTACGGGACCCAGCCCTCCAAATTCACCCCTCTACCAAACCTTGACAGATTCACTTCGGCTCGTGACTGTGTGACTCACGGCACTCCCGCGAGCACCCGCGACTGCGCTGGACCCTGGAAGAAGCACGTGGAAGACTCGGAACGTAGGGCAGGTTGGAATAAGGTTTTGAGCAAAGCTGCTGAGCGCGGCTTCGCACGGGTTAGCCCTGTTGATGCGGGGACACGCACTCGCGAGGGTCGCGTATAAATATCTGGCCTTCCCCAGGCCTCTCTTGCTTTCTTCGTCTTTTGTTTTGTGTAGCAATCATACCATACCCTTTTGCATCTGCACTTCGCACCTGCATTCTCGCTTTCACCCTTGCATCTCACAGGCCAGGCTCTCGCCCTGACAAGGCCTTTCCCTAGTTTGGCTTAGGGGTACTCGCTAGTGTACGTTATATCTATGTCGTAATAGAGGTCCTGACTAGTATGTGGTCTGACGACGCCTCGAGTTTATGTTCGATCCTATAGTAGGTTACCGTGTAGTAGTAGCTATCTAAGATCTAGGAGAGGTCGATCGTGCCTTAGAGTCCCCCTCTCTTCTAGGTACCTAGGTCCTTCGGGGTATTAAGGGCAATTACGTTACTCGCTATCAAGTCGAGTACTTCGTCGGCTATAGGGTGCGGCTATATAAGGCTTTCCTAGGAAGGGTAGTGTATATTAAAGTCTCCTACTACAATGTGGCACCCTTGTCTCTTAAGCGCACTGTCTAGGTGTCTATAGACCTATAGGTCGCGGCTAGACCTCGAGGCTAGCGGTTATATATATAGGTTATGTATCTAGGTACTACCTATATAGAGGGAGGTAATATCGCCCCCGCCTTCTTCGTCTACGTAGTACACTACCTCCTAGTCGGATTCTAGTATGTCCTTGCTAACATAGAAGCACGTACGGGGTCTGCCGTCGCCTCGTAGGCATGTCGTATAGCCTAGTAACTTATAGGTCGTTAGTCTCTTATAGTACGGGTTAATCTATAGCTCCTAGATTGTAAGGACGTAGTAGACGCGCGGGTCCGCCTCGTATAGGAAATGGTTCTAGACTATATCCTTGCTATAGTTAACGTTATACTAGATAATACTAAGCGTGTCGAGGCTAGTTATCGGCATCGACAATTATTTCCTCTATATCGTCCTATGTCCTACTACCCTATACGTCCTAGTCTACGCCTATCGGCTATATACTAAAGGGGAGCCGGGCCTAGTGAGATTCCCTCGCCGTAGCTAGTAGAGCACGTGGCCTCCCGTATACCCTAGGTTACGTATCCTTTATATCGTTCTCGGCCCTAGGGCGCTTATACCCGACCGCCGCTAGTTAGTTCCGGTATAGGCTAGCCTTACGGTCGCCGTAGAATCTTAGGGCGACGGTTCTGTTTGTGATTGCCTTGTTTTTCGCTAGTTTCCGCTATAGGCATTCCGTACTATACGATAGGTAGTACCCCGGACAGTTCGCGCACCGTCTCGTAGTCGATATATAGTCCCTAGATATATAGTCTCCTATATAGTTCGAGTAGGCCTACTTATTTATATACGTGTAGGTTTAGTGTCTATACTGTTAGCATTTGAAGCATTAGAGGACACGAAAGGATAAGGAGTGCTTTTCTACTATCTTAAGGCTATATTACTAGACTAGGCCCTGTTCTATCGCTAGATCCGCCGCTTTCGCGTCTTATAGCTATACTATTAGCGCCGAGGCCTTCTTGCCTTCTAGCCATTTCCTATAGAGCCAAGTCGCCTTCTAGATTAGAGAGTTAAGAGTGACCGGGTTGTCCTCTTAGAGAGCGCGTAGGTGACCCTAGTTAGTTAGGTCAAACTCCTTAGGCATATCGTGGACTAGGATCGTGAATTGTTTCGTTAAGACCTTCGCTAATACCGTAACCTTAGATACCTACTATAGCTGTGCCTCTAGGTACCTCCTAGTAGTAGTAGAGCTAGTATAGATCTATAGAGTGCCGTTAGACTGTTAGTTCACTACGACCACCCCTAGTTAGTTAATTCGTTAGGCGAGCTCCTTATTCGATAGCTTCGTAACTTCGGCCTAGTCTTCCTTTACTATAATACGGATCGTAACTATATCGTACGTAAGGCGGGGGCCTAGTATCGATGCCGCGACTAATACCTAGCTATAGGGGTGTTGATTCCGGGTGGCCTTACTAATCGCCTAGGACGTCGTCCTTATTTCTTATTACCCTTGGTAATACGACAGTATAAGCGCCGTACGTAGCTAAGTGATCATTACCTATAGAGACCGGTAAGGGAGCTAATCGTTAGTTTCTATACTTTTTACGTCCTCTATAAGTTGCTACCAGTTGTCTTAGGGGGGCTTCGCCTATAGGGCCGTAGGCGCCGTTAGTACCGTAGCCTAGGCTACTATTGCCTAGGAGTTGCCTAATGTAGCTAGGCACCTCCGCGGCATTTAGAGCTGAAGAAATAGGGTGAAGAGAGCTTTAAGCTGTCTAGATTGAATAAGGTAGAACTCCCTTAGTCCTAGGGGTAGTAGCCTACTTTGTATATCGTTAGAATGGCCTTGATAAGAGCTTTCGAATGTGTCGTGTTTTGGCGCAGAGATCGATCTATACGCTATAATCAAGCTGACAGTCGTCGGGTAACGATAATAGAAAGCTAATATAAGGATGACCTAGCTCTTAAGCTCACTACTACCTAACTACTATATAGCTAGGGATACTATTATAGCTTAGCTAAAGATAGATTATAAAAGGACCTTAGAGATCCTTAAAGCTTAAGAAGCTAGGTTAGATCCCTCTAAGGCTAAGTATAGTATAGTAGCCACCTAGGTCAAGCCCTTAGGTCTAGTAAGACTACTCTCCTGCCTTCTCTATAAGAAGGATTATCTAATCAAGGACTGCCCTAGTTTGCCTAAGGCAAGAAAGGTCCTTAGATCTTATTCCTAACTACTATCTTCCTAGAATACAACATATATTAAGAAGAAGAGAACTCTACTACCTACTTTAAGGAGGACACTAAGAGAGAAGTCCTCTATAGAAGAACTTAAGAAAATAGTGAAGAAACTCAGCTCTAATATGCTGTCACTCTAGAAGAACTAGGCCTAGTCTTATACCTCTAAAGCAAAGAAGACTAGAAAAGGATTTTCCGCCCAAGAGTCACGTGACTTATGCAGCTCATCCCTAGAGACAATGTCTAATAATAATGAGTATAATAAAGTGGCTTACTTAACTATAGAAGTCTAAGGCAAGTTCCCCTCGTTAGAGTAGTTACTTAACTCCTATACTTCATCCTATATAACTGACTAAAGCTATCTCTTTAGATCTATAACTCCCTTAACAAGGAAGAAATGGATCAAAGTAGGAGGTGGGTTTTTATTAGCCACTTATATTAGGAATATAGAGATGAGTAGGAGAGCTAGTAGAAAAGTTGTTTTAGAAGATGTCCTACTTATACCTAAGCTAGGAGTAAACCTAGTTTTATAGAACTAGTTTAGTAAGCAGTTTAGTGTTCAACCTCTATCATTTTCTCTTATTTCCCCCTCTAGTAAGACTGTTATCTAGACAAAGCTCCTTAGGGGGGTTCTATTTATTGATAAGATTTCTCCTCTCCTATAAGAACGGGCATAATACTTATTATATGCACTACTAATAGAGAATGCCTTTGTGACTACTTAATTAGAGACCGACCTAAAGTAGTAGGAGCTTTAGTATAGAAGATTTGCACACTTTAGGAAGAATTTGCTCCAGAATCTTTATAAGGTAATAGACTTAAGAGAACCTATTCCTATCCCTAAGGATAGCTTTCACTAGTGCAGAGTATGTTTAATAGCAAAGATAAAGAAGTATAAAGGCAAAGTTATAGAGAGAAGACCTGAAAGACTTGCCCTTATATCTATTAACATATATAGCCTACTACTAATCTTAAGACTAGGATTCAAATACGAGCTTAAGATTATTAACACCTTCTCTAGGAAGAAGTAGACCTTTCCTCTTAGGAAAAGAGAAGATGCTCCAGTTGCTCTCTAGAACTAGAAGATTAAAGTAGAGAGGAAATTATTAGCGTAGCTAAAAGCAGTAAGACTTAACAATACAAAAGAACTTATTATATTAGTGAAGTAGTAGGAGAAGGATTTAGGGATTAGGCTCGAGCCGACTAAGGCATATAACTCTCTATAGAATGGACTAGTTCAGAGGTCAATATAAACCTTAGAGGACTCTATAAGGGCAATGCTTAAAGAGGCTAAAATGCCGGTTGAATTTTGGCCTGAAGCACTAGAGGCCTAAACTTATATAAGGAACAAACTGCTAAATAGCCTAGATTACGATAGGTTCAAGGTTTTACTAGATAAGGCTTTTAATAGTATCAAACCGACCATTAACCATTTGAAAGTTTGGGGATACAAAGCTATTGTCTATATAGACACAAGATCCTAACCTCAATAGGCAAGAAGTAACAAGCTAATAAATAGAGGTAAAGAAGTAGTGTTTATTAGGTATATTAAAAACATAGCTAAAGCCTAGCTCTTTTAGGAACTAGACATAAGAGCTGTTAAACAACACATATATACAGACTTCTTTAAGGACCAGCCTAGAGGTGATATAGATCTCAATGTTCTAACATTGAATCTACTAAGCAGTGTACTAGCTAGGAAGCCCTTAGGAAGGCCGAGGAAGAACGTATCCTTAGGACAATCTACCTACCATTGAGGCGTCTATTAGAGCACCCCCGAAATAGATCAGCTAATTAAGAGCCCTAAAGTTACTTAGCCGAGAAAGCTGTTTATATAACTTCCCTAACCTCCGGAGAACGTAGGGGAATTTCAGAAAATCGATCAGCCAATTAAGAGAAGCTCCCTAGATCCCTAGGAAATAGACGTTACTAGGTCATAAGTAACGGTCCCTAAATCATCCCTTAGAAAGAGAAAGGCTGACTATAATGTTGAGGGCTATGACATGAAATAGAAAGCCCTAAAATCTATAGTCCCTAAGCCCGAACTAACTACTAAAGTAGGAGAAGTAATAGACCTCTTAGAGAACCTTGCTACTTTTCACTAAGCTTTCTTTATAGCTATACAATTAGTAGACAGTTCAATACTATAGGATAGCGAATTCCTAGAAGAAGTTAAGGAAATGGCCTTTATAGCAACTATAGAAGCCATTATATACAAGTGAGAGGTCCTAATTCCAAAATCCTACAAGGATGCTATAAATAATAAGAAATGGGGACATCTTTAGAAGGAAGTAATCTAAAAGGAACTAGATGCTCTATAGAGTAACAACACCTAGGAAAATTCTGTTCTACTAAAAGGAGCAAATCTAGTTACATTAAGATAGGTCTTTGATATTAAGAGAAGCATTAGTAGAGCTATTGAAAAGTTCAAGGCTAGACTAGTTACAAGGGGCTTCTTATAGAAGTTTAGTGTTGACTTTATAGAGACA
Source organism: Fulvia fulva (assembly GCF_020509005.1). Taxonomy (NCBI): domain Eukaryota; kingdom Fungi; phylum Ascomycota; class Dothideomycetes; order Mycosphaerellales; family Mycosphaerellaceae; genus Fulvia; species Fulvia fulva. Next base: position 364,541 of record NC_063022.1, read on the forward strand.
TTTGCACCTATAGTAAGACAGGACACCCTTAGGGTGTTTATGGCTATTGTGTATAAGAAGGATCTTTATCTTTACTAAGTAGATATGAACAATACATTCACAGAAAGCACCCTCTATAAAGACATCTTTATGTTACTACTACTAGGAGTTGAGCTTCTACTAAACATAGTGTTCAAAATTCTTAAAAGCTTATATAGACTTAAGTAAGCAGCTAGAGATTAGAATCAACTCTATATGTCAAAGCTTAGAGAGACTAGATTCACACAGTCAGAAGTAGATCTATGCCTACTTATCTATAAGAAGAGGGAGATCATAATCCTTATATATATAGATAACATTCTAATTGCTATACTAAAGTTGACAGATATTCTCTAGTTCAAAAGAGAACTTAGTAAGATCTTCAAGATCAAAGATCTAGGTGAACCTAAAAAGCTCCTTAGTATAAGAGTCATAAGGGACAGGAAGAGAGGAATCCTAAAACTTGACTAAGGACACTTTATTAGGGACAGCCTAGCTAAGATAGGAATGAACTATAAGAAGGCAGCACCTACACACTCACCTATAGACAGCTATAAGGCCCTCAAACCTTCAAGCTATATAGATAAGAGGTGTGACAAGGTAGAGTACTAGAGTATCAATAGTACTTATATATAGCTAGGAACAATTATAAGGCTAGACATTGCTTTTGCCCTAGGAAGGATGAGCTCATTTGTAAGTGACCTATCTACCTACCACATAAAGGCTTTAAAGAAGATCACTAGGTACCTAAGATCATACCCTAATCTAGGACTTCAGTTCTTAAAGTCTAGAAAAGGACACCTTATTAGATACTGTGATTCTGATTATATAATAGATAAAGCCGACAGAGTCTTAATCCTTAGGTATGTCTTCTTCCTCTATAGGGCACCAGTTTCTTAGATGAGTAAGAAGCAAAAGTCTGTAGCAACATCTATAATAGAGGCTGAATATATAGCTATAAATGTATATACGAAGTAGTCCTAATTCCTAGCTTCACTACTAAGAGAAATAGATTGTCTAGAGTTAGTAGGAGACTGTTCCTATTAACTAAGAATCACTAGAAACTAGGAGACTATATCAAATTTGAGACCAGTCTAATTAAGAGGTGACAATTAAGCTACCGTTATCCTAGTAAAAGATATATATGTTTATAACAAGTCGAAGCACATTGATATTGCCTATAACGCTATTAGGAAACTTTAGTAGAGGAGGCTTATTACTATTAAGTATACCCTAACCTCTAAGATAGTTATAGACGGGTTTACAAAACTAAAGACTAGTCTATACTTCTAGAGGTTTATAAGCTAGCTGAACCTGTTATAAAAAGGTTCAAGTACTATTGATAGGAAGTGAGCAGACTGTAACCTCCTATACGAGATGAGTAGGAGTGTTAAGATGTAGTATCTCAAAGGGAGTCAATAATCAGGAATTGATCTAGTAGCCTAAGACATCCACGATAACTCAGCTTATAGGGAGATACCTTCTCTCCCCTTTAGCTTAGATAGACATCTAACACAATCAACATATTAGTTCCTAATATATTGCTATATACTCGTGCTATTAGTCAGTTAAAGATTGGTCTCTTACTCTACTCCGCTACTATCCACCCGTACCCATTGAACACTACTTATAGAAGGACGCTATCGATACCGAGCTACTCTCGTTATTAAGTAATAATACCTAGGAAACGGCTATCGCTCTAAGGGGGGCGAATATAGATAGATAGATATTTAATTAAGCTATTATAGTACCCTTTGGCCTATATAGCTATACTATCTTGTTTTTGTATATAGAGAGGGGAACCCGTATTAGTAAAAACTCCTCCTCCTTCCCGCCTATCTTTTCCCCCTCGTTATCATCTTAGATTTCCCTTATTAAGGGTACGCTAGTATTGTAGGCCTGCCCTAATAACTACCCTATCTACAACCCCCCTAGCTTCCGCCTCTTATCTATCTACTCCTCCGTCTCGCTAGCGAGGCTAAACTACTAGAGGTATCCCTAGTATAGTATCTACCGAGAGATTCGGCGAATAATGCCTTTGTCCCTAATAATTGACTTATAGTCTCTCCTTCCCGCTTAGTGCCTCTAATTTCCCCTACCTCTCGCCTACTACGGGTATCGTAGTAGTATATATTCTAGGTTTTACGATAGGTAGCTACACTAGTAGGCTAGGCTTTAGATGTCTAGTACGCGTCTCCTAAATAGGTAGGCCCTTAATCCAATATATTCGGACCTGATTTAGATCGCTATACTTGCTTCGGCCCTTATTAGGTCCCTATATAGCTAGTAATTATATCTCTAGAAGGCTCGGAGTACTATCGGGCCTATTGTCTTAGGGGGCTTCCTTTTCTAGTCCTACTCCTATAGGTAGCTCGCTATCTATTCCGCTAGACTTTAGGTCTTAGCCTTGCTCCCGCCGGCCTAGCGAGTCCTACGCTCCTCCTCTTTTCATACTAGCTATTCGGTACTTGTCTATACGGCCGTAAAGGTAGTAAGGTCATCCTCTTTTTAGCTTGTCCTATGTCCGGCCCCTCTCCGGTAGCGGCTTTCTATCTTATTCTTTACCTCCTAGATCGTAGTTTGTACTAGGTAGTCTGTCGTCTTTACCGCGTATTAAATTCTTATTCCCCGGATATATTGGCCGACTAGTAGTGTTCCTATCTCTATTTCTACCGTACTTGTTAACGTTATCTTATATACGCCTAGTATCCTACGTAGGTTGCCTACCTATGTCCTATTTAGGGGTTGCTCTATCCGTTTCGGGATCGGTTTACCTACGCCTCCTGTTCCCTAAATCTATGCCCTATATAATATAGCTAGTCTAACGATCGCCTTGTATATTACTCTTACCTTATCGAATGTTACTCCCTATATAAACGCCGTAAGCCTCTTTATCGAGGCTTTATTAACTTACGCTCGACTCTAGGCTTTCTTAATCTATACGTTCTAGCTTAGCTTCGGGTCGAGCTAGATCCCTAGTACTCGTAGCTCCGCTAATAGCTTAGTCTCGTAGCCTTAGATTCTTACCGCCGCCTTTATATTATAGTATGTTCTCGCTTTACTAAAGTGTAGAAGTTAGTACTTTTTAGGGGCGAACCGGGTACTATACTTCTTTACCTACTCCTCGTATTTCTTATACCTATTAAACAGGTACGGGTGGATAGTAGCGGAGTAGAGTAAGAGACCAATCTTTAACTGACTAATAGCACGAGTATATAGCAATATATTAGGAACTAATATGTTGATTGTGTTAGATGTCTATCTAAGCTAAAGGGGAGAGAAGGTATCTCCCTATAAGCTGAGTTATCGTGGATGTCTTAGGCTACTAGATCAATTCCTGATTATTGACTCCCTTTGAGATACTACATCTTAACACTCCTACTCATCTCGTATAGGAGGTTACAGTCTGCTCACTTCCTATCAATAGTACTTGAACCTTTTTATAACAGGTTCAGCTAGCTTATAAACCTCTAGAAGTATAGACTAGTCTTTAGTTTTGTAAACCCGTCTATAACTATCTTAGAGGTTAGGGTATACTTAATAGTAATAAGCCTCCTCTACTAAAGTTTCCTAATAGCGTTATAGGCAATATCAATGTGCTTCGACTTGTTATAAACATATATATCTTTTACTAGGATAACGGTAGCTTAATTGTCACCTCTTAATTAGACTGGTCTCAAATTTGATATAGTCTCCTAGTTTCTAGTGATTCTTAGTTAATAGGAACAGTCTCCTACTAACTCTAGACAATCTATTTCTCTTAGTAGTGAAGCTAGGAATTAGGACTACTTCGTATATACATTTATAGCTATATATTCAGCCTCTATTATAGATGTTGCTACAGACTTTTGCTTCTTACTCATCTAAGAAACTGGTGCCCTATAGAGGAAGAAGACATACCTAAGGATTAAGACTCTGTCGGCTTTATCTATTATATAATCAGAATCACAGTATCTAATAAGGTGTCCTTTTCTAGACTTTAAGAACTGAAGTCCTAGATTAGGGTATGATCTTAGGTACCTAGTGATCTTCTTTAAAGCCTTTATGTGGTAGGTAGATAGGTCACTTACAAATGAGCTCATCCTTCCTAGGGCAAAAGCAATGTCTAGCCTTATAATTGTTCCTAGCTATATATAAGTACTATTGATACTCTAGTACTCTACCTTGTCACACCTCTTATCTATATAGCTTGAAGGTTTGAGGGCCTTATAGCTGTCTATAGGTGAGTGTGTAGGTGCTGCCTTCTTATAGTTCATTCCTATCTTAGCTAGGCTGTCCCTAATAAAGTGTCCTTAGTCAAGTTTTAGGATTCCTCTCTTCCTGTCCCTTATGACTCTTATACTAAGGAGCTTTTTAGGTTCACCTAGATCTTTGATCTTGAAGATCTTACTAAGTTCTCTTTTGAACTAGAGAATATCTGTCAACTTTAGTATAGCAATTAGAATGTTATCTATATATATAAGGATTATGATCTCCCTCTTCTTATAGATAAGTAGGCATAGATCTACTTCTGACTGTGTGAATCTAGTCTCTCTAAGCTTTGACATATAGAGTTGATTCCAATCTCTAGCTACTTACTTAAGTCTATATAAGCTTTTAAGAATTTTGAACACTATGTTTAGTAGAAGCTCAACTCCTAGTAGTAGTAACATAAAGATGTCTTTATAGAGGGTGCTTTCTGTGAATGTATTGTTCATATCTACTTAGTAAAGATAAAGATCCTTCTTATACACAATAGCCATAAACACCCTAAGGGTGTCCTGTCTTACTATAGGTGCAAATGTCTCTATAAAGTCAACACTAAACTTCTATAAGAAGCCCCTTGTAACTAGTCTAGCCTTGAACTTTTCAATAGCTCTACTAATGCTTCTCTTAATATCAAAGACCTATCTTAATGTAACTAGATTTGCTCCTTTTAGTAGAACAGAATTTTCCTAGGTGTTGTTACTCTATAGAGCATCTAGTTCCTTTTAGATTACTTCCTTCTAAAGATGTCCCCATTTCTTATTATTTATAGCATCCTTGTAGGATTTTGGAATTAGGACCTCTCACTTGTATATAATGGCTTCTATAGTTGCTATAAAGGCCATTTCCTTAACTTCTTCTAGGAATTCGCTATCCTATAGTATTGAACTGTCTACTAATTGTATAGCTATAAAGAAAGCTTAGTGAAAAGTAGCAAGGTTCTCTAAGAGGTCTATTACTTCTCCTACTTTAGTAGTTAGTTCGGGCTTAGGGACTATAGATTTTAGGGCTTTCTATTTCATGTCATAGCCCTCAACATTATAGTCAGCCTTTCTCTTTCTAAGGGATGATTTAGGGACCGTTACTTATGACCTAGTAACGTCTATTTCCTAGGGATCTAGGGAGCTTCTCTTAATTGGCTGATCGATTTTCTGAAATTCCCCTACGTTCTCCGGAGGTTAGGGAAGTTATATAAACAGCTTTCTCGGCTAAGTAACTTTAGGGCTCTTAATTAGCTGATCTATTTCGGGGGTGCTCTAATAGACGCCTCAATGGTAGGTAGATTGTCCTAAGGATACGTTCTTCCTCGGCCTTCCTAAGGGCTTCCTAGCTAGTACACTGCTTAGTAGATTCAATGTTAGAACATTGAGATCTATATCACCTCTAGGCTGGTCCTTAAAGAAGTCTGTATATATGTGTTGTTTAACAGCTCTTATGTCTAGTTCCTAAAAGAGCTAGGCTTTAGCTATGTTTTTAATATACCTAATAAACACTACTTCTTTACCTCTATTTATTAGCTTGTTACTTCTTGCCTATTGAGGTTAGGATCTTGTGTCTATATAGACAATAGCTTTGTATCCCCAAACTTTCAAATGGTTAATGGTCGGTTTGATACTATTAAAAGCCTTATCTAGTAAAACCTTGAACCTATCGTAATCTAGGCTATTTAGCAGTTTGTTCCTTATATAAGTTTAGGCCTCTAGTGCTTCAGGCCAAAATTCAACCGGCATTTTAGCCTCTTTAAGCATTGCCCTTATAGAGTCCTCTAAGGTTTATATTGACCTCTGAACTAGTCCATTCTATAGAGAGTTATATGCCTTAGTCGGCTCGAGCCTAATCCCTAAATCCTTCTCCTACTACTTCACTAATATAATAAGTTCTTTTGTATTGTTAAGTCTTACTGCTTTTAGCTACGCTAATAATTTCCTCTCTACTTTAATCTTCTAGTTCTAGAGAGCAACTGGAGCATCTTCTCTTTTCCTAAGAGGAAAGGTCTACTTCTTCCTAGAGAAGGTGTTAATAATCTTAAGCTCGTATTTGAATCCTAGTCTTAAGATTAGTAGTAGGCTATATATGTTAATAGATATAAGGGCAAGTCTTTCAGGTCTTCTCTCTATAACTTTGCCTTTATACTTCTTTATCTTTGCTATTAAACATACTCTGCACTAGTGAAAGCTATCCTTAGGGATAGGAATAGGTTCTCTTAAGTCTATTACCTTATAAAGATTCTGGAGCAAATTCTTCCTAAAGTGTGCAAATCTTCTATACTAAAGCTCCTACTACTTTAGGTCGGTCTCTAATTAAGTAGTCACAAAGGCATTCTCTATTAGTAGTGCATATAATAAGTATTATGCCCGTTCTTATAGGAGAGGAGAAATCTTATCAATAAATAGAACCCCCCTAAGGAGCTTTGTCTAGATAACAGTCTTACTAGAGGGGGAAATAAGAGAAAATGATAGAGGTTGAACACTAAACTGCTTACTAAACTAGTTCTATAAAACTAGGTTTACTCCTAGCTTAGGTATAAGTAGGACATCTTCTAAAACAACTTTTCTACTAGCTCTCCTACTCATCTCTATATTCCTAATATAAGTGGCTAATAAAAACCCACCTCCTACTTTGATCCATTTCTTCCTTGTTAAGGGAGTTATAGATCTAAAGAGATAGCTTTAGTCAGTTATATAGGATGAAGTATAGGAGTTAAGTAACTACTCTAACGAGGGGAACTTGCCTTAGACTTCTATAGTTAAGTAAGCCACTTTATTATACTCATTATTATTAGACATTGTCTCTAGGGATGAGCTGCATAAGTCACGTGACTCTTGGGCGGAAAATCCTTTTCTAGTCTTCTTTGCTTTAGAGGTATAAGACTAGGCCTAGTTCTTCTAGAGTGACAGCATATTAGAGCTGAGTTTCTTCACTATTTTCTTAAGTTCTTCTATAGAGGACTTCTCTCTTAGTGTCCTCCTTAAAGTAGGTAGTAGAGTTCTCTTCTTCTTAATATATGTTGTATTCTAGGAAGATAGTAGTTAGGAATAAGATCTAAGGACCTTTCTTGCCTTAGGCAAACTAGGGCAGTCCTTGATTAGATAATCCTTCTTATAGAGAAGGCAGGAGAGTAGTCTTACTAGACCTAAGGGCTTGACCTAGGTGGCTACTATACTATACTTAGCCTTAGAGGGATCTAACCTAGCTTCTTAAGCTTTAAGGATCTTTAAGGTCCTTTTATGATCTATCTTTGGCTAAGCTATAATAGTATCCCTAGCTATATAGTAGCTAGGTAGTAGTGAGCTTAAGAGCTAGGTCATCCTTACATTAGCTTTCCTATAATACCGACCCTCTAGGTCAATGTTAGCAATCCTTTTTCTAAGAGAAACTAGGTGTGTCTATATAGATCTAATAGTAAACTCTTTACTTATCTTCAAGGTTACAAATTGCTTTATAAGCTTATATATATAGGTTAATAGCACCTGGCTATACTTGTTCTAGAGATACACCTACTTCTTAGTAGCTCTTCTAGATTTATATAAGCCCTTGAGCTCAAATTCATCTTCTTCTATAATCCTACTAAGGATACTAAAGTTGCACACTACATTGTATCTTGTCTATGTTAGCGTATTAAGGATCTCTTTAGTTATAGCCTCTTCTTAGAGTTTTAGAGTCTTGCCCTTAATGTTGTTAAAAGACACTTCTATTAAGTCATCAATTATAAAGAATGCTGATTAGCTCTCTATGTTATATCTCTAAAGGTTGAACTATCTCTTCTAATTGTCCCTCTTAAGAATTGGGATTTTGCCTCCCTTCTCCTCTATCTTCTCTTAGTATAAATCTATAATAGATTAGATGTAATAAAACAAGGTATATAAATTCTAAAGTAGTGGCTTAGATCCTACTAAGGCTTCTAGTATAGAATAGGAAAGTTCGTAGGTATAGATACTAAGGCCTGCTTAGTAAAGTAAAGAAGGAGCGGTATAAGGTCACGGGGCTAGGACATAGGTCTGTCTCTCCTAGTAGAGCTTTAAATAACTTACCTGAAGTCCTTCTTAATAGTATCTCGATATAGTTCTACCTATAGAGTATCTTCAAGGTATTGGCTTTAAGTAAGCCGTATAGAGTCCTTGTCTAGGTTACCTATTACTTAGTATCGAACTAAGCTCCTTAATAGGATAGACGGGGTAGACTTCTAATTCCTAGATATTTTCTACTACTATAGTCAGGGATATAAGTAACCTATACTAATATAGGTTGCTCTTATTCCTATATAAACCCGGGCTTATAACCTATTAAATAGGTACGGGTAGATAGTAGCGGAGTAGAGTAAGAGATTAATCTTTAACTGACTAATAGTACGAGTATATAGTAATATATTAGGAACTATTAAATAGGTACGAGTTACGTAGTAGTAGAAGACGGCGGATTATACGAAAGACAAAGAAGGACCTAATAGGATAGCGTGTATCTATATATAGTATCGCTAGTGTTAGTGTAGGTAGATACTAGGTGTCCGGATACTTACTAGCCTATAGGCTAGTAAACCCTAGTCACGTGATCTAGTCATATAACACACCTATACCTATATACTTGTCCTACGGCCTGTATGTTCTTAACACTCCTACTTAGTCTATATAGTCTCCTACAATCCCTTTACGTAAGCTAGAGCTACCTTATAAAGTTTTGGAACTACTAGCTATTAAGGGGCTTTATTAACCTATTAATAGCTATGTTCTTTATATAGTAGTAGTCTACTATAATCTTCTTCTACTACTAGAGATGTCTGACATAGTTATATATAACATTAATATGCTTTGACCTTTTATGTATATAGGCATCTTTAATAAGTATCAAAGCGGCTTAGTTGTTACCTATAAGCTTAACTAGCCTTAGCTCGTTAATAGTGCCCTTGCTTACCCTTATACTCGGCTAGAAAGAGCTCTTTCCTACTAGTTCTAGGCACCCCATTTCCCTAAGGACAGTAGTAAGAAATTGTGACTGCTTTACGGCTACGTTTATAGCTATAAACTCAGCTTCTATTATTAATATTATAATAGACTTCTGCTTCCTACTTATCTAGGACATAGGTGATCTATAAAGGAACTATACGTATCCTAGAATTGAGACTCTATCCACTTTGTCTATAGCGTAGTTAGAGTCCGAGTATCCCTAGAGATTGCCCCCTCCCTTTCTATATATAAGACCTAGGTCTAGGTACGACCGTAGGTATCGGGAGAGCTTCTTTAAAGCCTTTATATACTACTGCGAGGGATTAGTAACAAATGAGCTAATTCTTCTAAGGGGGAATACTAAGTCTAGCCTTATCATTGTTATTAGCTATATCTAGGTACTATTATAGCTCTAGTAATCCTGTTTGTTACACCTCTTATCTATAGGTACCGTAGGTACTAAATACTCGTAGCTCTCTATAGGTAAGTAGGTTAGCGTAGTCTTCTCTCTAGCTATGTTCATCTTAGCTAAGTTAGCGTAGACATAGTGTCCTTGATTAAGCTTTAAAGTGCCTTAGGACCTGTCTCTTATAATCCTTATTCTAAGGATCTTCGTAGGTTCACTAAGATCTTTAATCTTAAACACTTTTCTAAGCTCAGCCTTAAATTACTGAACATCTAATAGCTTCGGAGCTATAATAGGTATGTCATCTATATAGATAAGGACTATAAGGTCTCTATCCGTATAGATAAGTAGGCATAGATCTACCTAGGACTAGGTAAATCTAATCTTCTCTAGCTTCGTAACATAGAGCTTGTTCTAGTCTCTAGCTGCTTGCTTAAGCCTATAAAGGCTTCGTAGGACCTTAAACACTATATTTAGAGGTGCTTTAACTCCTAGGGGTGGGATTATATAGATGTCTTTAAGAAGGCTACTTTAGGTAAAAGCATTATTCACATCTACTAGGTGTATCTCGAGATCTCTCTTACACACTACTACTATAAATACTTGGAGAGTATTATGTCTAATAGTAGGTATAAAGGTCTCTTCGAAGTCAACCCTATATTTCTATAAAAACCCTCTTATAACTAGTCTTGCCTTAAACTTCGTAATAGCTCTACTAATCATTCTTTTTATATCAAAAACCTACCTAGAAGTAATTAGATTCGTACCCTTTGGCGGTACAACTGCTTCCTAGGTATTGTTGCTTACTAAGGCAATAAGTTCGTTCTCGATTGCCTCTCTCTATATATGTCCCTATTCGGGGTCTCCTACGGCTACCTTATAGGACTTTGGGATTAGCACTTCCTACTAATAGGCTATAGCCTGCCTAATAGTAGCAAATGTATATTCTTCTACGTCGTTTAGAATCTCCTCTACCTAGCTTATTATAGGGTCTAGATAGAACATCTAGGCGATAAGAGCCTTATAGTGTTTAGCCTTATACTCTTTAGAGTTATTATCTCCGTCCCCCCTTAACCTCTTATTACCTATAACCTGAGGTGGCGCTAGGTGTTCGGATAGGTCGAACTGAACGATATCTTCTTTTTCTTTTATTAGAGTACTCTAATCTCCAAACTTCTAGTATTCCCTAATGTCCTTTAAGGGAGGGGAAAGTTGTATAAATAGCGGTTGCTATAGTGTTAATAACTTAGGTAGGTTCTGTATAGATCCACCGTTATCGGCCTTCGACAGTGTTAAAACCGCCTTAATATTTTCTCCTAGCCTTCGTAACGGTGTCTCTAATAATCCCCTATCGGAAAATTTTGCCCTAAAGGGCTTCCTCTTAATAGGATTGTGCTATAGCGCTCGACTCGGCTAGTTAGTAAAGGTGATACCAAGATCTATATCTCCCCCCTTCTTATTCTTAAACTAGTCGACGTGACTATACGCTTTTATTACTTTTATATCGGGATCCTAGAACAGCTCTTGTTTTGTAGTGTTTTCTGAGTAGCCTATAAACACGGCTTCTTTTCCTCGGTTTATTAACTTGTCTCTCCTTAAGCCTTAAGGTTGGGCTCTTAGGTCTATATAGACTATAGCTTTGTATCCCTAGACGCGGAAATAGTCGACTGACGGTACTTAGCTAGTAAAGGCTTCTTCTAGTAAAAGAGCAATACTATCAATAATCGGACTATTAGGCAGTCTGTTTCTAATCACAGTCTATACTTACAAAGCTTCTAGCTAGAACTTAACTAGTATACTAGAGTCTTTAAGTATAGCCCGGAATGTGTTCTTAGAGGCTTGAATTGACCTTTCTATAGGTCCATTTTGAAGAGAGTTATAGGCATTAGTTGTGTCTATCTGAGTGCTAAACTCCTTCTCCTACTCTTTTAGTAAGGCGAGAATTTCCTTTGTACTATCACTACGGATCGTAGACAGAAAGCACCTTAACTACCGTTCTACCTAGACCTTCTAATCCCGTAGGGCTGTAGGAGCGTCGCTCCTAGCCTTCAAAGGGATTACCTACTTCTTCCTAGAGAAGTTGTCTATAATCTCAAGCTAATATTTGTATCCTAGCCTAGAGACTACGCCCTAAAAAGGCCTATAGATGTCAATAGAGATGAGGGCTAGCCTCTCCCCTTTCCTCTCTATAGCAGGTCCTTTGAACTTCCTTATATTTATAAGGAAGCAGACCTTATAATTCTAGTGTTTAGAAGGAATAGGAATAGGATCTTTCTTATTAGTAACTCTATATAGGTTTCTTAGTAGTCCCTTGCTAAGGTGTGTACATCTTCTATACTATAGCTCCTACTAATCTTCGGACTTAGTATTAGCTATAGCGGTGCCGTTACGTTCTTAAGAGAGTATACTAGTATACTATAGCTTAAGAATTTCCGAGATCGAGTAGATAAACGGTACTCCTCCTCAAAGTTTGGTCTAGATAACGGGTTTACTAGATAAGGATTTTAGGGTGAAACTAGGTAGTTAGATAGCAAACTATTAGCTAAACTGATTCTACGAAACAAGACTAACTCTAAGGCTAGGAACAAACAGGACATTTTCTAAGACAATTGTTAAGATGTAGCATCTCAAAGGGAGTCAACAATCAGGAAGTGATCTGGCAGCCTGAGGCATCCACAATGACTCAGCTTGTAGGGAGATACCTTCTCTCCCCTTTAGCTTAGATAGACATCTAACACAATCAACATATTGGTTCCTGATATATTGCTGCATGCTCGTGCTATTAGTCAGTTGAAGATTGATCTCTTACTCCACTCCGCTGCCATCCACCCGTACCTGTTTCAACAGGTTATGAGCCCGGGTTTGTGCAGGAATAAGAGCAACCTATATCAGTACAGGTTACTTGTATCCCTTGCTATCGTAGCAGAAAACATCTGGGAATCAGAAGTCTACCCCGTCTATCCTATCAAGGAGCTTAGTTCGATACTAAGTGATAGGTAACCCAGACAAGGACTCTGTGCGGCTTACTCAAAGCCAATACCTTGAAGATACTCTGTAGGCAGAACTGCATCGAGATACTATCAAGAAGGACTTCAAGTAAGTCATTTGAAGCTCTGCTAGGAGAGACAGACCTGTGTCCTAGCCCCGAGACCTCACACCGCTCCTTCTTTACTTTACCAAGCAGGCCTTGGTATCCACACCTACGAACTTTCCCATTCTACACCAGAAGCCTCAGCAGGATCTGAGCCACCACCTTGGAACATACACACCTTGTTTCATTACATCCAATTTATTATGGATTCATACCAAGAGAAGACAGAGGAGAAGGGAGGCAAAATCCCAATTCTTGGGAGGGACAATTGGAAGAGATGGTTCAACCTTCAGAGATACAAGATGGAGAGCCAATCAGCATTCTTTGCAATTGATGACCTAATGGAAGTGTCTTTTGACAACATCAAGGGCAAGACTCTGAAACTCCAAGAAGAGGCTACAACCAAAGAGATCCTCAATACGCCAACATGGACAAGACACAATGCAGTATGCAACTTCAGTATCCTTAGTAGGATCACAGAAGAAGATGAATTTGAGCTTGAGGGCTCATGTGAATCTGGAAGAGCTGCTGAGAAGTGGGTGTATCTCTGGAACAAGTATAGCCAGGTGCTACCAACCCATGCACATGAGCTCACAAAGCAATTTGTGACCTTTGAGATGAGTGAAGAGTTCACCATCAGATCTGCATGGACACACCTGGTTTCTCTTGGAAAAAGGATTGCTGATGTTGACCCAGAGGGTCAGCATTACAGGAAAGCTGATGTGAGGATGACCCAGCTCTTAAGCTCACTGCCACCTGACTACCATGTAGCCAGGGATACTATCATGGCTCAGCCAAAGATGGATCATGAAAGGACCTTAAAGATCCTTGAAGCTCAAGAAGCCAGGTTGGATCCCTCTAAGGCTGAGTATGGCATGGCAGCCACCTGGGTCAAGCCCTCAGGTCTAGCAAGACCACTCTCCTGCCTTCTCTGTGAGAAGGATCATCTGATCAAGGACTGCCCTAGTTTGCCTGAGGCAAGAAAGGTCCTTAGATCTCATTCCCAACCACCATCTTCCCAGAATACAACACATGTCAAGAAGAAGAGAACTCCACCACCCACTTCAAGGAGGACACCAAGAGAGAAGTCCTCTATGGAAGAACTTAAGAAAATGGTGAAGAAACTCAGCTCTGACATGCTGTCACTCCAGAAGAACCAGGCCCAGTCTTATACCTCTAAAGCAAAGAAGACTGGAAAAGGTTTCTCCGCCCAAGAGTCACTATGCAGCTCATCCCCAGAGACAATGTCTGATGATGATGAGTATGATGAAGTGGCTCACTCAACTGCAGAAGTCCAAGGCAAGTTCCCCTCGTCAGAGTGGTTACTTGACTCCTGTGCTTCATCCCATATGACTGACCAAAGCTGCCTCTTTAGATCTATGACTCCCTTGACAAGGAAGAAATGGATCAAAGTGGGAGGTGGGTTTTTATTGGCCACTCATATTGGGAATGCAGAGATGAGTGGGAGAGCTGGCAGAAAAGTTGTTTTGGAAGATGTCCTGCTTGTACCCAAGCTAGGAGTGAACCTGGTTTCATGGAACCAGTTTAGCAAGCAGTTTGGTGTGCAACCTCCATCATTTTCTCTTGTTTCCCCCTCTGGTGAGACTGTTGTCCAGACAAAGCTCCTTGGGGGGGTTCCATTCATTGATGAGATTTCTCCTCTCCTACAAGAACGGGCACATTACTCATCATGTGCACCACCAATGGAGAATGCCTTTGTGACTGCTCAATCAGAGACCGACCTGAAGCAGTGGGAGCTTTGGCATAGAAGATTTGCACACTTTGGGAAGAATTTGCTCCAGAATCTTCACAAGGTAACAGACTTGAAAGAACCCATTCCTATCCCTAAGGATGGCTTTCACCAGTGCAGAGTATGCTCAATAGCAAAGATGAAGAAGTACAAAGGCAAAGTTACAGAGAGAAGACCTGAAAGACTTGCCCTTGTATCTATTGACATATGTGGCCCACTACCAATCTCAAGACTAGGATTCAAATACTGGCTTGAGATTGTTGACAACTTCTCTAGGAAGAAGTGGACCTTTCCTCTTAGGAAAAGAGAAGATGCTCCAGTTGCTCTCCAGAATTGGAAGATCAAAGCAGAGAGGAAATCATCAGCGCAGCTGAAAGCAGTAAGACTTGACAATGCAAAAGAACTTATTGCATTAGTGAAGCAGTGGGAGAAGGATTTGGGGATTGGGCTCGAGCCGACTGAGGCATACAACTCTCTACAGAATGGACCAGTTGAGAGGTCAATACAAACCTCAGAGGACTCTATAAGGGCAATGCTTGAAGAGGCTAAGATGCCGGTTGAATTTTGGCCTGAAGCACTAGAGGCCCAAACTTATATGAGGAACAAACTGCCAAATGGCCCAGATTACGATGGGTTCAAGGTTTCACCAGATGAGGCTTTTGATGGTATCAAACCGACCATCAACCATTTGAAAGTTTGGGGATGCAAAGCTGTTGTCTATATGGACACAAGATCCCAACCTCAATGGGCAAGAAGTGACAAGCTAATGAATAGGGGTAAAGAAGCAGTGTTTATTGGGTATGTTGAAAACACAGCTAAAGCCTGGCTCTTTTGGGAACCAGACATGAGAGCTGTTAAACAACACACACATGCAGACTTCTTTGAGGACCAGCCTGGAGGTGATATGGGTCTCAATGTTCCAACATTGAATCTACCAAGCAGTGCACCAGCTAGGAAGCCCTTAGGAAGGCCGAGGAAGAACGTATCCTTAGGACAATCTACCTACCATTCAGGCGTCCATCAGAGCCCCCCCGAAATAGATCAGCCAATTGAGAGCCCTAAAGTCGCTCAGCCGAGAAAGCTGTTTGTGCAACTTCCCCAGCCTCCGGAGAACGTAGGGGAATTTCAGAAAATCGATCAGCCAATTGAGAGAAGCTCCCTAGATCCCCAGGAAATAGACGTTACCAGGTCACAAGTGACGGTCCCTAAATCATCCCTTGGAAAGAGAAAGGCTGACTATGATGTTGAGGGCTATGACATGAAACAGAAAGCCCCAAGATCCATAGTCCCTAAGCCCGAACTAACCACTGAAGTGGGAGAAGCAATGGACCTCTCAGAGAACCTTGCTGCTTTTCACCAAGCTTTCTTTGCAGCCATGCAATCAGTGGACAGTTCAATACCATGGGATAGCGAATTCCTGGAAGAAGTTGAGGAAATGGCCTTTGCAGCAACTGTAGAAGCCATTGCATACAAGCAAGAGGTCCCAATTCCAAAATCCTACAAGGATGCTGTGAATGACAAGAAATGGGGACATCTTTGGAAGGAAGCAATCCAAAAGGAACTAGATGCTCTACAGAGTAACAACACCTGGGAAAATTCTGTTCCACCAAAAGGAGCAAATCTGGTTACATCAAGATGGGTCTTTGATATTAAGAGAAGCATTAGTGGAGCTATTGAAAAGTTCAAGGCTAGACTAGTTGCAAGGGGCTTCTCACAGAAGTTTGGTGTTGACTTTATGGAGACATTTGCACCTACAGTAAGACAGGACACCCTTAGGGTGTTTATGGCTATTGTGTGTAAGAAGGATCTTCATCTTCACCAAGTGGATGTGAACAATGCATTCACAGAAAGCACCCTCCATGAAGACATCTTCATGTTACCACCACCAGGAGTTGAGCTTCCACCAAACATGGTGTTCAAAATCCTCAAAAGCTTGTATGGACTTAAGCAAGCAGCTAGAGATTGGAATCAACTCTGTGTGTCAAAGCTCAGAGAGATTGGATTCACACAGTCAGAAGTGGATCCATGCCTACTTATCCATAAGAAGAGGGAGATCATAATCCTTATACATGTGGATGACATTCCAATTGCTGCACCAAAGTTGACAGATGTTCTCTGGTTCAAAAGAGAACTTGGCAAGATCTTCAAGATCAAAGATCTAGGTGAACCTGAAAAGATCCTTGGCATGAGAGTCACAAGGGACAGGAAGAGAGGAATCCTGAAACTTGACCAAGGACACTTTGTTAGGGACAGCCTAGCCAAGATGGGAATGAACCATGAGAAGGCAGCACCTACACACTCACCCATGGACAGCTATGAGGCCCTCAAACCTTCAAGCCACATGGATGAGAGGTGTGACAAGGCAGAGTACCAGAGTATTAATGGTACTTGGATGTGGCCAGCAACAATCACAAGGCCAGACATTGCTTTTGCCCTAGGAAGGATGAGCTCATTTGTGAGTGACCCATCCACCTACCACATGAAGGCTTTGAAGAAGATCACTAGGTACCTAAGATCATACCCTGATCTAGGACTTCAGTTCTCAAAGTCTGGAAAAGGACACCTTATTGGATACTGTGATTCTGATTATGCAATGGACAAAGCAGACAGAGTCTCAATCCTTGGGTATGTCTTCTTCCTCTGTGGGGCACCAGTTTCTTGGATGAGCAAGAAGCAAAAGTCTGTAGCAACATCCACAATGGAGGCTGAATACATGGCTATGAATGCATGTGCGAAGCAGTCCCAATTCCTAGCTTCACTGCTGAGGGAAATGGATTGTCCAGAGTTAGTGGGAGACTGTTCCCATCAACCAAGAATCACTGGAAACCAGGAGACTGTATCAAATTTGAGACCAGTCCAATTAAGAGGTGACAATCAAGCTGCCCTCACCCTAGTGAAAGATGCACATGTTCATGACAAGTCGAAGCACATTGACATTGCCTATAACGCTGTTAGGAAACTTTGGTGGAGGAGGCTTATTGCTGTTGAGTACACCCCAACCTCTGAGATGGTTGCAGACGGGTTTACAAAACCAAAGACTGGTCCACACTTCCAGAGGTTTGTAAGCCAGCTGAACCTGTCATAAAAAGGTCCAAGTACTATTGACAGGAAGTGAGCAGACTGTAACCTCCCATACGAGATGAGTGGGAGTGTTAAGATGTAGCATCTCAAAGGGAGTCAACAATCAGGAAGTGATCTGGCAGCCTGAGGCATCCACAATGACTCAGCTTGTAGGGAGATACCTTCTCTCCCCTTTAGCTTAGATAGACATCTAACACAATCAACATATTGGTTCCTGATATATTGCTGCATGCTCGTGCTATTAGTCAGTTGAAGATTGATCTCTTACTCCACTCCGCTGCCATCCACCCGTACCTGTTTTAACAACAATTTGCTTTCTAGAAGGACTACCTATTACTACACTTCCTATATATATAGCTTGTGGATAGCCACCCCTAACCTTGATCTACTTCCTCTTTTAAAGAGGCTTTAGTGTCCTAAATAGTAAATCTTAGTCAGTCATATATAATGATGTATAAGAGTCAAGCAACTACTCGGACGAGGGGTACTTACCTTTGGCTTCTATAGTAGAATAGGCAACCTCATCAACATTATTATCTTCTAATAGTATCTTAGGGTCTAATACGTCTTCCTAGGTCGTATAGGCCCTTATAGGCTTCTTACTAGAGGAGGCCTTTGGCTTACGGCTCTCCTTTATCTACTTTATAAGGTCCGTTATTACCTTAAGGACATCACGAAGATTTAGTAATAATAACCTCCTACGAGGTAGTAACGGTTGTCTCTTAGTAGGGTAGGTAACCCTAGCTAGTTTGTCCTTATTCCTAATAGCCTACTAAGCTATAGAAAGGTGTAGGCACTTGCTTATAAAATGGTCACTACCGTAGAGATAGCACGTAAGCTTGCCCTAGAAACCCTTCTTAGTAAACATAGCTGTCCCTTAATAAATTATTGATTCTAGCTTCTCCCTAAGAATTGTAAGAATGTCTTATAGTAAGAGATTCACCTAGGCATCAATTGTATCGCGAATTGAGCCAAATAAGTCTAGTAGAGCTACTAAGAGTTGCTAGATCTTTCTGTCCTTAGTCTTGATGTCTTAGAACTAAGGCGAGATTAAAACAGCCCTCCTTACAATTGAGCTAAGCTCATACTAGGCGTCATCTATTAACTAGTCCTCTGTTATTACGAAATTGGTGTATTACCAAAGCAAACTTCTTCTAGTAGCGAGAAGTCTTCCCTTATATTTAGCTTTAGCCTATTCCTATAACTCCTTTATATACCGGATCTCGTATATCATCTCTTAGTTATCTGTCGACAGACAGATATATATCTTATACAGGGCCGTTACATTATGCCGTCTATACGATACCTTCCTTATCGCTTAATCTAAAGGAAGGGATATCTCCGATAATGTAGAGGGTGTCGCTATAGATAGGGTTATAGCGGGAATGTCCGTAATAATGTCTTCGAGGACCTAGTCAACCTGCTTTAATACTAGGTATATTCTTATTAGCTTGAACTATATTTCGTGGTTCTCTCTTATTAGAATAGGTGCTGCTCTCTTTCTTATAAACCTAGTCTCGTTCTCCATTTTTTATAAGTTAAGGGACAGGTTAGCTACCCTTAGGTAAACGGATATATTCGGTCGTACGCGATCGGATCGAAATGGGATAAACCGAACGCGAGGTTAATAGCGGAGAGGATAGCTATCCGCCGGGAAGGGCAGGAAAGTCGAAGGATCGTGTTAGTTCTAAGACACTATAGCGTAACTCTCTTAGTAGAGGGGGTTTCTAAGACACTACGGCACTCTTAGAATAAATAGTTAGTCGATACGAACGCGATGTCCGGAGAGCGACTCTTCTTAGTAAGCTCGCCTACTTATCTAAGGTATTAGTATAGACTCCCTAACTCGGAGTCTAATAGTGCCTTACTAGGCTCTTTTACGTCCTATATATACCTATAGCACGGCTATAGCTTCCTATATAATGCGGGTGCGGCCTCTAGTCTGCCTTCCTTTTGTTCTAAAGAGGAATAACTCTAATACGACTTTGTCGAGGGTGAAACACCGAGTTACTAACCCGGGCTTATAACCTATTAAACAGGTACGAGTTGTCGCGATCCGAGCGTGTATATAGGCAACATCCTATTATTAAAACTTGAGGCCACGTACGCTAAGAATTAGGTGACTGATTAGTCACCTACAGCCTCTTTAAGAGCAACACTTGTCTATTCTAGATAGACATATACAATACACAACCTGCTTTTAGAACACCCTATATAAGCCCGTACAAAAACTTCCTACACTTCTAACGTGATACGAGTTACGTAGTAGTAGAAGACGGCGGATTATACGAAAGACGAAGAAGGACCTAATAGGATAGCGTGTATCTATATATAGTATCGCCGGTGTTAGTATAGGTAGATGCTAGGTGTCCGGATGTTTACTAGCCTATAGGCTAGTAAACCCTAGTTACGTAATCTAGTCACATAACATACCTACACCTATATACTTGTCCTACGGCCTATACGTTCTTAACAGGAACTAATATATTAATTATATTAGATGTCTATCTAAGCTAAAGGGGAGAGAAGGTATCTCCCTATAAGCTAAGTTATCGTAGATACCTTAGGCTACTAGATCACTTTGTAATTATTAACTCCCTTTAAGATGCTATATCTTAATAGTACCTAAGGTTAAGGTTCTTAGTATTAAGTAAAGTAAGTACAACGTTACGAGCAAGGTTACGAATAAGGTCATAAGTTTTAGTTATGTCTTTATCGAGGTTCGAGTCGTTTACTAGTATTAGAGCTAGCTAAGAGTTACCGGAGGTTCTAACGAAGGTATATAGGCCTTATAGGGAGGCTATAATCCTAGAAGGGATAGAAGACTCGGATAGCGACGAAGACAACACCCCGGAGGCTTTAAGCTCTAATAATAGATAGATAGATTTGTTATTCCCCTGTTCTAGGACCCTATCCGGCCTATATAGGTATATATCTATTGTTATATACAAAGGGAAACCCGAATAGGTGAAAACCCTTCCCGCCGCCGACTACTCCTTGTCTAGTTTAGCTTTCCCTCTAAACGTACGTAGTCTATATCACTACCCCGTTAGCCCCCGCTCCTAGCCGGTCTCGTCGCGCTACGTCGTGTCCTCTCTTCCTATACTGCTCCTACTAGGCGGTACTGTTCTAGCTAGCCATTCTCTAGGATCTATTTCGTAATACGCCGTAGGTCCTTAGCGTTGTTAAGAAGTGCCCTAATCGTCCGGTTCCTCGCCTTTACCATCTACTCCCCCCTTCCTAGCGACTACCTCGGACAGACGAGGAGTACGTGCCGTACGTTCTAGGAGCGATAGCCGTAGGGGTAGCTAGTATTCGTGTATCCTAGAACCTTCCTCTATAATAGGTAACCCTAGAGGCCGATGTGTTCGCTTCGTAGTCGGGTTGCTATACTACTCTATACCCTCGTAAGGCGGTAGTAGATAAGCTTCGGGGGGTACTTGACCGCGGATTTTGTAGCTAACTATTCCTTAGGTTGTCCCGCTAGCTAAGGGCGTCTACTATGCCCTACAACCTAGTTGTTCCACCTCTCTTTCTATAGTTGCTCTATAAACGATTTCTTACCTTCCTATTATATTACTAGCTATTCGTCCCTTGCCCGGTAGTTCGGCTCGTTTCCGGGTCGAATGCCCCTATACGCTAGTACTGATTCGCGGGCCCTTACGACTGCACTAGCGATGACCTTCTATACTAGGTACTATGCCGACTTACCTAAGTAGGAGGTCCGTAGTCCCTAGATATATAGGTCGATCGGCGGTATAGCGGTCTCGTACTTAAGTATCCTCGTTAGTATCGACTTATATACCCCGGTGACCTTCCTTAGGCATTGGTTTTAGATCTTTGCTAGCGGCGCGACGAGTCCCTTCGATAGGTAGGCCCTCTCGCCTAAGGACTACACTTGGCTACTATAGGTAAGGACTAGCCGTACAATAGCCGTATATAGAAGTCGTGACTACCGGAAGTCCGCCCCCTATATAGACGTAGTGAGCCTCTAGTATAATGCTATATTCTGTTTAGCTTTCCGTAATATTGCCTATACGTACTTCCTCTACCGTAGCGCCGGGTCCACCTATAGTCCGAGGATCCTAAGCTGATTTGCCGGGTTAGTCGTGTACCCCTATATCTAGATAGAAGCTTGCATATTATAGAACCGTGGCCGGCGCGTAAGGTGTATCAGATTGTACTTTTCTAGGGCAAACCGAGCCCCGTGCCTCCTAGCCTAGTCCTCGCAGATCTTATGCTTCTCTTCTAGTAGCCTATAGTTCTCCTTAGTCGAGGAAGACTACGCTAGGATGTTTGTGTCGTCTACGAAGCCGCTCGTAGCGGTGTTCTAGGATTCTAGGGCTGGGAGCAGCGTCGCTATAAAGAAGAGGAACAGAATAGGTACTAGCGTTAAGCCTTACGGGATTCTAGTATAGACTACTTGAAATGGGCTTCTATACTAGCCGACTAGGATCGACGTACTACGGTTTTGGAGGTAGGACCGTACGAAGTTAATAAGCTACTTAGGGAGTCCTTTCGACCTTAGGATGTAGAGTAGCCGCGGGTATAACACGTAGTCGAAGGCTCCCGATATGTCTAGGCTAAGTAAGGAAGCCACCTTGTCCCTATTCTTATACTAGATAGCCTTTACCTAAGAGGTGATAAGTTCTATCGCGGATAGCGTCGATCGCTATAGGCGCGTACCTATCTAGGTGTCCGGGAGTAGGGAGTGTTCCTCTACCGCCTCGGAGAGTCTCGTTATAACCAGCTTCTTAAGCGCCTTCCTAAGAGTGTTAAGGAGCGCAATTAGGCGGTACGACTTCACCTACGTATAGTCTTCCTTCTACGGCTTACGTAGGACCTATGTCGTCGATTGTTTAAAAGCTGTCGGGTGGTACCCGGTCTATAGGCAGGCGTTAAAGATCACTATAACTACTAGGGCTAGTTGATCTCTACACTTCTTTAGTAGCTCGTTTAGGATCCTATCCGGCCCCGGGGCTTTCTTCGCCGGCAACTTCCTTAGTATAGCGGCAACTTCTCCCTCGGACACCTCCTATTAGACCGCGATACTAGGGGCTAGGGGAGTAGAGCTGTTTATGTCGCTTAGATTAGCCTCGACTAGGGGCGGGAAGAACTTGCTAGCTAGTAGACGCGCCTTAGCCTCGGGGTCGCTAACCGGGCCACTAGGCGATTGTAGCGCTAGGATAGAGAAGGAGGGGCCCTGTATAGGGTCCTGTCGGGCCCATTTCGCTAGCTTCTACATCCTCTCTAGCTTGCCGGCGATTTCTTCTACTATAGCCCTCTAGCCGACTGCTTTCTCCCTTCGTATTATAGCTTTCTTCTGTTAGTATACCTCCCTATATACGTTCTAGGCCTCCTCGCTATAGCTGCTCGTCTACACCCGGCGGGCTCTCCTTGCTTCTCTTACTACCGTAGTGCACTCCGGCGTCTAGTATAGTTTAGACCATGTCGTTAGTTAGGTAAGCGGAACGTGAAGTAAGGTCGCTTTTCTTATTTCGTCTATTAACCCCTAGACTGCTTCGTCTATCTCGTCTTTACTGTTATATTACTACTACGCGATCTGGACTAGCCTCTTAGAGTCATCGAGGTACGCCTAGATGTTGGCCTAGTAGGCCTTTCCCTAGTTTAGCTTAGGGGTACTCGCTAGTATGCGTTATATCTATGTCGTAATAGAGGTCCTGACTAGTATATAGTCTGACGACGCCTCGAGTTTATGTTCGATCCTATAGTAGGTTACCGTGTAGTAGTAGCTATCTAAGATCTAGGAGAGGTCGATCGTGCCTTAGAGTCCCCCTCTCTTCTAGGTGCCTAGGTCCTTCGGGGTATTAAGGGCAATTACGTTACTCGCTATCAAGTCGAGTACTTCGTCGGCTATAGGGTACGGCTACATAAGGCTTTCCTAGGAAGGGTAGTATATATTGAAGTCTCCTACTACGATATAGCACCCTTGTCTCTTAAGCGCACTGTCTAGGTGTCTATAGACCCCTAGGTCGCGGCTAGACCTCGAGGCTAGCGGTTGTATATATAGGTTGTGTATCTAGGTGCTACCTACGTAGAGGGAGGTAATATCGCCCCCGCCTTCTTCGTCTACGTAGTACACTACCTCCTAGTCGGATTCTAGTATGTCCTTGCTAACATAGAAGCACGTACGGGGTCTGCCGTCGCCTCGTAGGCATGTCGTATAGCCTAGTAACTTATAGGTCGTTAGTCTCTTATAGTACGGGTTAATCTATAGCTCCTAGATTATAAGGACGTAGTAGACGCGCGGGTCCGCCTCGTATAGGAAATGGTTCTGGACTATATCCTTGCTATAGTTAACGTTATACTAGATAATGCTAAGCGTATCGAGGCTAGTTATCGGCATCGACAATCATTTCCTCTATATCGTCCTGTGTCCTACTACCCTGTACGTCCTAGTCTACGCCTATCGGCTGTGTACTAAAGGGGAGCCGGGCCTAGTTAGATTCCCTCGCCGTAGCTAGTAGAGCACGTGGCCTCCCGTACGCCCTAGGTTACGCATCCTTTATATCGTTCTCGGCCCTAGGGCGCTTATGCCCGACCGCCGCTAGTTAGTTCCGGTATAGGCTAGCCTCACGGTCGCCGTAGAATCTTAAGGCGACGGTTCTGTTTGTGATTGCCTTGTTTTTCGCTAGTTTCCGCTATAGGCATTCCGTACTATACGATAGGTAGTGCCCCGGACAGTTCGCGTACCGTCTCGTAGTCGATATATAGTCCCTAGATATATAGTCTCCTATATAGTTCGAGTAGGCCTACTTATTTGTGTACGTGTAGGTTTAGTGTCTATACTGTTAGCATTTGAAGCATTAGAGGATACGAAAGGATAAGGAGTGCTTTTCTACTATCTTGAGGCTATATTACTAGACTAGGCCTTGTTCTATCGCTAGATCCGCCGCTTTCGCGTCTTATAGCCATACTATTAGCGCCGAGGCCTTCTTGCCTTCTGGCCATTTCCTATAGAGCCAAGTCGCCTTCTGGATTAGAGAGTTAAGAGTGACCGGGTTGTCCTCTTAGAGAGCGCGTAGGTGACCCTAGTTAGTTAGGTCAAACTCCTTAGGCATATCGTGGACTAGGATCGTAAATTGTTTCGTTAAGACCTTCGCTAATACCGTAACCTTAGATGCCCACTATAGCTATACCTCTAGGTACCTCCTAGTAGTAGTAGAGCTAGTATAGATCTATAGAGTGCCGTTAGACTATTAGTTCACTACGACCACCCCTAGTTAGTTGATTCGTTAGGCGAGCTCCTTGTTCGATAGCTTCGTAACTTCGGCCTAGTCTTCCTTTGCTACAATGCGGATCGTAACTACATCGTACGTTAGGCGGGGGCCTAGTATCGATGCCGCGACCGATGCCTAGCTATAGGGGTGTTGATTCCGGGTGGCCTTACTAATCGCCTAGGACGTCGTCCTCATTTCTTATTGCCCTCGGTGATACGACAGTATAAGCGCCGTGCGTAGCTAAGTAATCATTACCTATAGAGACCGGTAAGGGAGCTGATCGTTAGTTTCTATACTTTTTGCGTCCTCTATAAGTTGCTACTAGTTGTCTTAGGGGGGCTTCGCCTATAGGGCCGTAGGCGCCGTTAGTGCCGTAGCCTAGGCTACTATTGCCTAGGAGTTGCCTAATGTAGCTAGGCACCTCCGCGGCGTTTGGAGCTAAAGAAACAGGGTGAAGAGAGCTTCAAGCTGTCCAGATTGAATAAGGTAGAACTCCCTTAGTCCTAGGGGCAGTGGCCTACTTTGTATATCGTTAGAATAGCCTTAATAAGAGCTTTCGAATGTGTCTTGTTTTGGCGTAGAGATCGATTGCTTAAAGGATATCAAGCTCTAATAATAAGGGTAAGGAAAGAGCACGACGAAATGACTAAGAAGAGGATGACTTAAATAAGAGCACTATAACGTTAGGAATGCCCTATAGTCCGGATACAATAGTAGCTTTGTTTAGCCGTCTTGCTATTACTATAGAAAATGTAGGACCTCGCTTCCCTACTCTAGGGAGTCCGGAAAACCCCCTCTTTAATAGTAGGAACGCCACTAAATTCTAGGAGAGGTTTAATAGTCTTATAGACTAGTATCTACTAAGGCTATTAATTAAGAAAGACAACTTCTAGGGTCGTTTCGAGCGTAACTACGAGACCACTATCCGACGTTTAGTAATAAGGTTAGAGGGATAGTAAGTAAGGCGGAGTACCTTTAGGAGGTCCTTCTTAGCTAAATTTTCGAGATTCGATACCTATTCGATATTAGGAAGTCGAGAATATCTAGAAGAGATAGTCCGGGCCGAGTAAGGGAAAAGCCCTAAGGAATAGGATATAAAGGAGTTTATCCGTCTCTTCGTAGCCTCTAGTAACCTAATTGATCCCGAAGACCTCGATAATAGCTCCCGTAGCCGTCTTCTACTTTAGGGGCTCCTAGAGTTAGTTACTAAGGTAGTTTATAAGAAAAGTAGGCTCTATCCGAAGTAGCCTAAGAAGTTTTAGCGCTTTTAAAAGATACTAAACGAGGCGACAAGTATCGCTAATAGTAAAGAAGGATAGAAGGCTATATATACGGACTTTCTACTTACTTTACCGTAGCTTTATCGGTTAGTTATAAAGTAGATACCGCGCTTGATCCCTAAGATTAATATACTTAATAAACTAGCTATTTCCGCTACTGTTGACGATAAACTTATTTGAAAAATAGTAGAAACGAGTATTTAGGCTTACTAACGAGGTCGCGCGGTAGAGGTTAGATCCTTTAACCCTAGTAAAAATTAAAGGTCTATATAACTAGAGAACCCTAATCGAGTATAACGGTTTATAGTCGTGTTAATATAAAGTAGCTAGGTACGTAGGAAAGAGGAGCGCGAGGTAGGCCGAGGCTATATATAAGCCGAGGTGCTACGCTAGTACGCGCGGTCACGTGACCTACGTACTAGCTAGACATTTGCTAGGCCTAGGGCCGTGACACTACCACTCCCTTCGAAATCGCGCTCAGTCCTTAAGCTCGTAGTATAGCCGCTATAAACACGGCGTTATCCTCTATATTATCCTCTATACTATCTTCCTTATCTATCTTCGTTAGTCTAGTATTAAATTCGTTAATCTTAGTATTATCGTATCCTCCGCGGTAGCTAACCTAGCCTATATAAGTCGTGATTTCGTTTCTATCGTAGCGATATATAAACTCCGCGAAGGAGTCCGTTATAGTAGCTATTACTTAAGTTAAGGAAGAGCTACGGTACCTATTACTAGCTTAAGCTAGCGGTATATCCGTAGTTACCGAGTTAAGGGAAGTATACTACTTATATTAACGTATATCCGGTACTTACCTACTAACGGTTATCTTTCTTAAAGTAGCCGCCTACGGGCTATTATAAGTACTAGTATTAGGTTCGTAATACGTAACTACCGGAAGAGCTATAGGTATCTACGCGAATAACTTACGTAGCCTACCTATAGTTACCGGGTTAGACGTGACTATTAACGAAGCGTTTACGGCTAAAGCGTTTATTACTTCGCCGATCATAACGTCTTCGGGTATATCCTTATTAGGAATCTATCCTAGTAGCGGCGTAAAGCTAGCTAGCCTATCCTTCGTAGGATAGTAATAGTAGAAGTCCGCGATAGAGGCGGTAGTAGTATCTATTAACTCCTTAGCGGGCTCCTAGGTAGGCTTACTATAACCTACCTATTATATAAGGTATTTATACCTTCGTTCCTTCCTCCTACCGCGTAGCGCTAGGCCTAGCGGTAATATAGTCTTTACGTTAAGCACTATATCTAGAAGCTAATACGTACTTATATCTCCGTTATTATCTTCTACCTCGATCGGGGCCGGAGGTAGCTATACTTGTCCTAGTATTAGTACGTATATAGGTATTAGTAAGTTAGCGTAAAAGCCGTTATAGAGGTTACTTAGGGACCGGGGGAGGTCTAGACGGTACGTGTCGTATAGTCGTACCTTAGTAACTACGTATAGTCTTGTTATAGTCTCCCTATAGAGTGTATAGAAGGTGGGGACAGAAGAGCCTTAGAGTGCTCAGAAGTCGTTAAGAAGTGACAGTCTAGCTTAGTGTATAAGCGCCAAGAATTATATGCCCCGTAATATTCACTACGGGACCTAGCCCTCCAAATTCACCCCTCTACTAAACCTTGACAGATTCACTTCGGCTCGTAACTGTATAACTCATAGCACTCCCGCGAGCACCCGCGACTACGCTGGACCCTAGAAGAAGCACGTGGAAGACTCGGAACGTAGGGCAGGTTAGAATAAGGTTTTGAGTAAAGCTACTAAGCGCGGCTTCGCACGGGTTAGCCCTATTAATGCGGGGACACGTACTCGCGAGGGTCGCGTATAACAACTATCTGGCCTTCCCTAGGCCTCTCTTACTTTCTTCGTCTTTCGTTTTGTGTAGCAATCATTACTACACCCTTTATATCTACACTTCGTACCTATATTCTCGTTTTTACCCTTATATCTTATAGGCTAGGCTCTCGCCCTAACATTACGAAAGACTAACAAACCGTCAACCACTCGAGTCATCCTTATAGGTGACCACGCCACCGATAGAGGTGTTAACCTCGACAACTAGGACACTCTATTCTACTTTAGCGAGTGGACTAACATCCCCTTCTCGAACGCCGCTACCTTCGGTGCCTAGGCAAACGCTAACCCCGACACTGCCTACGCTCTTATTAACCGTACCGTCTCCTCTTTTCGCGAGACCGCCTAGTAGGTCGAGCAAGCGAATAACTAAGCAACATACCTTCAAGGTATTATAAACACCTTCTAGAACCTCGCCCCGTACGCCGACGATAACCGCCGCTAGCACTTCTCTAAGAAGGTCAACGACCTAGACGAGTTCGACGGTAATAAGAGCAAGTTTAAGGCATTTAAGACACAGCTCACTATCAAGCTATTAGCTAATACCGACCACTTTCCGTAAGAGAAGGACAAAGTTACGTACGTCTTCTCCCTCCTTCGGGGAGACGCCGCGGCTTAGGTATAACACTATATCGACAACGCTACGTAGACTATCGGCTACCCGGACGTCCTCACCTTGATATAGGACCTCCGTGCTGCCTTTAGTGATCTAGACCGTAGAGCTACCGCCTAGAACGCTATCTATAACCTCCTCTAGAAGAACAAGAGCTTTGCCGAGTACCTCGCGGCCTTTAACCGCGACATCGGGTTCACCGGCTATAACGAAGAGACTAAGAAGAGCACTCTCCGCCGTGGTTTGTTAGTAGAGCTTCTTCGAGCCCTCGAGGACAAGGACGTCGGTGCTATAAGCTTCCGTAAGCTCGTCGAGACCTACTAGCGCCTCGACTCTAATATAAAACACACCGCCTCTCTCCTCGCTTCCCGTTCTTAAGGTCGTTAGCCTCGTAGTCCCGGAAGCCACTTCGCTACTCTACTAGGCGCCGCCGCTCCTACGGCTCTCCCTCCCGTCTCTATAGGTAATACTATAGATCTTAGCGCTAGTACCGCCGTCCCTCGAGTCTAGGGCCTCGTTAACGGTAAGCTTACTTCCGAAGAGAAGCTTCGCCGTCGCCAGGCCGGACTCTACACCTACTACGGCGGTCTAGGCTATATCGTAGCTAACCATCCGTAGCTCGCTACCCGTAACGCCCGTAACCCGGTTCGCGGCGCTATCGGCGCTATCGAGCCTACTCCTACTACTCCCGCTAAGTAGGAAAAAGCCTAGGTCTTCCTTATCGACGCGATGAAGACTAAGAACAACGTTTACCGAAAGTGAAGAGAGGAAGGAAGTTGAGGATTAATACACTATAGCTAGACCTATACGACGAGACGGGTAAGGACTACGCTTACAAACCGTTCGTTACGAATGTAAATATCGGCTCAAAGAAACTCTCTTCTTCTAATCTCACTCTTATAGACACTAGCGTACTAGGCGAGTCTTTTATAGACTATAAACTCGCGACCTCTCTTAATATCGAACCCTAGGAACTGAAGTACCCTCGCACCCTTGAACTCTTTAACGGCACGGAGACTACTACTAGTAAGATTACTTATATTGTACACACGTTAATCACCCTCGGAGGCAAGCGTATGTCGATCACTAGCTTCCTTACGTCCCTACCGTATCAGAAGTTTATCCTCGGTCTCCCCTAGTTTAGACGATACCGACCTATTATCGACTAGACTTCCCTTACTATTAGCTTCCCTCTAGAAGTTCCTCCGGCACCTCCGCCTTCTCCGCCGCCTTAGCGCGGTCCTGAGTATACTAAGATCTTCTAGGTGAACGCCGCTACCTTCACTACTACTACTAAGTAGCCTAAAGCTTAAGTCTTCGCCGCCTCTCTCCGCGATATCGACATCGCCCTCGAGAAGCTCGATAAGAAGCGTATACCTACCGACCCTACTACGAAGGTCCCTCCTTAGGTACACCACATCCTCTACGTATTCGATGCTAAAGCCGTAGACGAGCTGCCTCCTTATCGCCCTTACGACTATAAGATTAAGCTAGAAGAAGGTGTAGAGACACCGTTCGGACCGCTATATTCTATGTCCCGAGAAGAGCTTATCGTCCTTAAGAGATACCTCGAAGAGAACCTGAAGAAGGGGTTCATTCGAGCGAGCCGTTCTAGCGCTAGCAGTCCCGTTATGTTCGTTAAGAAGCCCGGCGGTGGCCTACGCTTCTACGTAGACTACCGAGGCTTAAACGCTATTATAAAGAAGAACCGCTACCTAATACCGTTGATTTAGGAGACGCTCGAGCGCCTCTCTAAGGCTAAGTACTTCACTAAGCTCGATGTTATCGCTACGTTCAATAAGTTACGAATAGTAGAAGGACACGAGTATCTTATAGCCTTCCGTACTCGCTACGGGCTATTCGAGTCGCTCGTTATGCCCTTCGGCGTTTATAACGGGCCTAGTACCTTCTAGAACTTTATTAACGACATCCTTTAAGAGTTCCTCGATCAGTTCTATACTACCTATATCGACGACATCCTAGTCTATAGCGAGACTAAGGAGGAGCACCGCGAGCACGTCTATAAGGTCCTTTAGAAGCTCGTAGACGCCGGCTTATAGCTCGACATCGACAAGTACGAGTTTGAGAAGACCGAAGTCAAGTTCCTTAGTTTGATTATCACCGTAGACGGTATCAAGATAGACTAAGAGAAGATCGACGCTATCGTCGAATAGGATACTCCTACGAACGTCAAAGAGGTCTAGGGTTTCCTAGGCTTTACTAACTTCTACCGCCGCTTTATCTACGCATTCTCGGGCGTAGTACGCCCTTTGACGAAGCTTACGCGTAAGGGTAAGAAGTTCGCCTAGACCGACGAATGCTAGGAGGCTTTTGACTTGCTTAAAGCGAAGTTTATTAAGAACCCGCTTCTATAGCACTTCGATTTCGAACTAGAGACCCGTATAGAGACCGACGTATCCGACGGCGTAGTGGGCGGTGTCCTACTATAACGCCGCTCGCCTAAATCCCCCTAGTTACCTATCGCCTTCCTCTCTAAGAAGATGACCGCTACGGAGTATAACTACGAGATCTACGACAAGGAGCTTCTCGCTATCGTCAAAGCTTTCGAAGAGTAGCGCCCCGAGCTCGAAGGCTCTACTATGCCCGTCTAAGTAAGCTCCGACCATAAGAACCTCGTCTACTTTATAAAGAGCAAGCTGCTTAATCGTCGCTAGGCCCGCTAGAGCGAGTTCCTCTCCCGGTTCAACTTTATAATCTCGTATACGCCCGGCAAGGCTAGGCTAACTCGATAGCCGACGCCCTTACCCGCCGCCCTAGTGACTCTCTAGTTAATCGAAGAGGGGGCCGGCAAATCGTAGAGTAACAAGTCATTAGAGAGCATAACCTCTCTTCCGAGCTTCGAGAGTACCTATCGAACGGCTAGCCTACGCTCGCCGCTTCCTTTGCTACTCTCGTACTCGCTCCTGCCTACCTTGACGAGAGTGACGATGAATCCGAGCCTAAAGAATACGCCTCGGACGCTAAGGACTTGAACGACGATAAAGAGGGCTTAGTAACGACCGACGGCTTATCCGAATTAGACTTTAAGGGGTTTAATAATAAGGAGCAGCCCGAAGGCATTATAGTACGAGTACGAACAGCGTACGATGCCGACCTAGACGCCTAAGAGTTAGTTTAGGCCCTTAAATCTAGCGCGAGGACATTCCCGGGCTTCTCGCTGTCCGAGTACGAGCTCTAGGAAGGTGTCGTCTACTTCCGTAAGAAGCTTTACGTACCGTAGCCCGAAGGCTCCGATATCCGAGCTAAGATTCTTCAAATCGTCTACGACTCCGCCTCTAGGGGTCACCTAGGCGTAGCTAAGACCTATAAGCTCCTCGCTAGGTATTACTAGTGGCCGCATTCCTAGAAGGACGTCCGCCGCTACGTACTAAACTGCGCTACTTACCGAAGAGCTAAAGCTAACCGCTACCGTCCCTACGGTCTCTTACACCCTCTCCCGGCTCCTAATCGTCCGTAGAAGCACATTACGATAGACTTTATCACCGATCTTCCTTACGGCAAGACCTTTAGCGGCGTAAAAGCAAAGGCCCTTCTAGTGATCGTAGACCGGCACTCTAAGGACCGGTACATAATCCCGTGCTAGAGTATAACCGTAAAGGAGACTGCTCGCTTGTTCTACGAATTCGTCTAGCGCTTTCAAGGCCTCCCGGATAGCATCACCTCTAATAGAGGCACCTAGTTCATCTCGTACTTCTAGAAGCGTCTATATACTATCCTAGGTATCAATCATAACCTCTCGACCAGTTTTTAGCTACAGACCGACGGCTAGACCGAAATTACTAACGCTATCCTCGAGTAGGTCCTCCGTTACTTCGTCGACTACTACTAGAAGGATTGGCCTTAGCATATCCCTACGGTAGAGTTCGCTACTCGTAACTAGGACTCGGAGACTACTGGCTACTCTCCCTTCTATACTACGAGAGGTTACTACCCTCGTATAGGCATAGAACTAGAAGAATCTCTCCCGCCTACCTAAGACGTAAACGAGTAAGTAGCAGACGAGTTCGCTACTATACTCTTATAGATCTATAAAGAAGTTCACGACGAGATAGTGTACGTATAAGCAATCTACGAGGATTAAGCTAATCGTCGTCGCTAGCTAGCTCCCGACTACTAAGTAGGCGATATAGTCTACCTTAACTCTAAGAATATTAAGACGGACCGCCCCTCTAAGAAGCTAAACTAGAAAAACCTAGGTCCTTTTAAGATCACCGAGCGTATTAGTTCATACGCCTACCGTCTAGCTCTTTCTACGAACATAAAGATCTACGACGTCTTCTATCCCGTACGCCTTCGGCCGTTAGCTAAGGACCTATTCCCGAACCAAAACCAAGACATACTAGGTCCTCCCGATGAAGTAGAAGTCGACAAGCCTATTAACCTACCTTCTAACGACTATACCGTCCGTAAGATCCGGGGAATCCGCGTAGAGCCTAACGACGTTATAGGACTACCGCCGATTAAGTATAAAGTCGAATAGTAAGGTTACCCTAAGTAGGATACCTTATAGGAACCTATCTAACATATTATCTTTAATCGTCAAGCAATCGAAGAATCCTACGCCCGCGTAGACGGCCTAGAAGTCAATATCGGTAGGCTCTTCGAATCTAAGCTCTTCGACGGGGCTTACTAATAGTGTATCGACTATAATATTAGGCCTAGGCCTAGTACTGAAGCTGAACATCCTCGATATATAGAACTACTACGGCTTCGTAGGAACTTAGCTTTGTTTAGGGGGGCTACTATTATAGTCTCCCTATAGAGTGTATAGAAGGTAGGGACAGAAGAGCCTTAGAGTGCTCAGAAGTCGTTAAGAAGTGACAGTCTAGCTTAGTATATAAGCGCTAAGAATTATATACCCCGTAACATTTACTACGGGACCTAGCCCTCTAAATTCACCCCTCTACTAAACCTTAACAGATTCACTTCGGCTCGTGACTATGTGACTCACGGCACTCCCGCGAGTACCCGCGACTACGCTAGACCCTAGAAGAAGCACGTGGAAGACTCGGAACGTAGGGCAGGTTAGAATAAGGTTTTGAGCAAAGCTACTAAGCGCGGCTTCGTACGGGTTAGCCCTATTAATGCGGGGACACGTACTCGCGAGGGTCGCGTATAAATATCTGGCCTTCCCTAGGCCTCTCTTACTTTCTTCGTCTTTCGTTTTGTGTAGTAATCATTACTATACCCTTTATATCTACACTTCGCACCTATATTCTCGTTTTCACCCTTACATCTCATAGGCTAGGCTCTCGCCCTAACAAGTCTAGTATAGCGGTAATTAAGTTTCTTTAATAGGCGCTTAGTACGCTAGTTACGTATACTAAGGTATACTAGGTCTCCGACTTCGTACCGTAGTATAATCGTTCTATACTTATTAGTATATTTAGCTTACGATGCTTATACTATTGCTATAGAGTCTCGTAGCTTATGCCTAAGGTCTATTATACGTTATACAAATATATTTATAGATTCTACGTCTAATCGCTATTAATACGGAAATAGTTATATAGAGAAATTAAGTTTAGTATCTATATAACGTAGGTTCTTACTAATGTTCGCTATAAAAGGACTTACGCTAGTCGTTTCGGAGACGTAGTCGTTTATAGTAAACTCTATAAGTAGGAGCTAATCTAGCTAGTTATCCTAAGCGTAACTAGTAAATATACGTAGGTACTATTCTATTATCTTATTAGTATTCTCGCTTTGACTATTAGTCTTAGGGTAATAGCCGGTTAAGATCTTACGCTTAATTTATAGTAACTCGTAGAGGCGTCCCTAGAAGGCTAATACCTATTAAGGACTACGATCCGACGTTGTCTTTAGTAGACTATATCGGGAGAAGATATACTTTACGTAGATATATAAGGGTCGACGACGAGAATTACCTATACGTAGTGTCGGCTACGAACCTCTCGTTTTACTACGAGAGAGCTAAGTATTCTTACGCTAGAGCGTCGTAGGCGCGACGGGCGCGTAACGTAGGCGAAGCCGCGGCGAATAGAGGACTACTAGCAAAACGGGTATAAAAACTATCCGACGAGCGTTTACTCGTGTCGGGAGCGAGTCCTTCTTCTTTCTACGTATAAGAAGGGCGTAGAACCGTAGCCTATACGCTCGACAGGACACCTCTAGTATAAGTATAGAATTTTCACCTCCGGAGACCGTAAACCGAGCGGGCTAAGCGACGAATATTAGACGAGCGGACTATAGAACAACAACTAAGCGGACTATACGACGGCGTCGAGCGGACTACGAAACAATCTAGTGTTTACTAGCGGGCAATACGGTAGGTAGGTAGACACGCGACGAAGCCTATAAGGGCCTATTAAACACCCGGTATAGGAACGAGGGTTTTGCCTAAGGCACTGCCTGTCCCGCTACACAACGTACCTAGTCTAATATAGTAGATTACGACGAGGAAAAGACGATAGCCTAAGCAAGGAAAAGACGGCTGTTAGGACGGGGAAAAGACGTATAATACAAGTGGATTAGTTCTATAATCGGGGAGGATCGAGGGTAGGGTAATAAGGAACTTCATATTAGTTAGTAGGTAGAAACGTAAGGAGTACGCTGCCCGGCGTAGTGTGTGCCCCGAGCAAACCTACGAGGCATAGACGGCCGCTTTCTAGAGATAGGCTACGGTAACGCGAAGGGCGTCAAAACCTAGGGCGTAGTGTATACTAGTAGCGACGGCTGACACTGTCTGTATAGCCCGAGAGGACGGATGCGCATGTCGGTCAATAGAGAGTACTAAAGGGCTTAGGCCTTTAGAGGTAGATATTGGCTTAAGGAGCAAACAGGGAGGGAGGGCGTAGAGGGAAGCTTTTGCTCCGGGCTAACCTCTCGAAACGAGGCTACACGGTGGTGCTAGATGAGTGGGAAAGCGCGGTTAAGACTTGTTACCTTATCTCGTAGCTAGCTTGCTAAATACGATTCCTTCCTTGCCAACACCACTAGAGCAATCCTGCACAGTAGGAGAGGGAGAGATCAAGAGCATCATTAAGAGACTCTCAGGAAACAAGGCCCTAGGACCAGATGGGATTCCAAACTTGTTCATCAAGACATGCAAGGACTAGATCTCCCCTGCACTGTCAAACATCTTTTCACAGTGCATGGCCCAAGGACACTGCCCTAAACACTTCAAGGAGTCACTGACTGTGGTCTTAAGAAAACCACAGAAAGAGGACTACACAAAGCTAAAGGCATACAGACCTATTGCCTTGCTTAACACACTAGGCAAACTCCTGGAAAAGATCATAGCAGAAAGGCTGACAAACCTAGCTGAAGAACATGGAATCCTTCCTGAAGAACAGATGGGAGGCAGGAAACAAAGAGTAACACTAACAGCTGTAGAACTTATCACAGAGCAGATCAAGACCCTGTGGCACTTTGGGAACAACAAAGCAGCCACACTCCTCTTACTGGACATATCAGGAGCCTTTGACAATGTCTCACACCAGAGGCTGATCCACATCCTGAAACAGAAGGCTATCCCTAACTGGACAGTCTAGTTCATCCAGTCCTTCCTTAGAGGCAGAACCACAAGACTAAGACTGGGTAGATACAAATCTGACAGCATGCCTACAGAGACAGGAATCCCATAGGGATCAACGATGTCTCCAATCCTGTTTCTCCTCTTTATGGCAGACCTACTAGCAAAGCTAAACTCTAGAAACACATCAGCCTCAGGGTTTGTGGATGACACAAACATCCTAGCCTGGTCAGACAGCACAGAAGAGAACTGCAGAATCTTGCAGAAGAAACACAAGGAATGTGAGGAATAGGCCAGGAAACATGGAGCCAGATTTGCCCCAGAGAAGTATCAACTCATCCA
Source organism: Fulvia fulva (assembly GCF_020509005.1). NCBI lineage: Eukaryota > Fungi > Ascomycota > Dothideomycetes > Mycosphaerellales > Mycosphaerellaceae > Fulvia > Fulvia fulva. The sequence goes on from NC_063022.1 coordinate 400,934, forward strand.
CTTCAGTAGAGCCAGAAACAGACACAATATGCAAGCCCCAATCACCATTCAGGGACACACAACAGAACCCTCAAGTGAATTAAGGGTGCTAGGAATATGGCTGGATCCAAAGCTCAGCTGGGGACCACAGGTCAAGAAAGCACAGGCAAGAGCAGACAACAACAGGTAATCAATTGACAGGCTTATAGCCTCCACATAGGGAGCCACATTTGCGAAAGCAAAGGTTATGTACAAGGCCATTGTGAAGCCAGCCATGCTATATAGAGCCCAGATCTGGTCAGCCCAAGACAAGATCCCAAAGAGAATTGCAGATCCTATCAGCAGAGCCCAAGCCTCCTGTCTGAAAAAGGTGCTTGGAGCATACAAGTCAACTCCAACAAGGGTGGTCGAAATGGAGTCTAGCTCCTCACCAGCCAAGCTCTACCTTCAAGGGTTGAGATACTAGTATACAGGAAAGACGTCTGTATACCTAGCCCAGCTAGTAATCCAGAAGGCAGTCAACAAAATCAGGAGCCAGTGCACAAGAAGGCACAGACAAGCAAGACCCAATCCAGCCCCACAGAAGCAGCAGGACCTACAGAAGTTCAAAGACTAACAGAACAGCTGCACCTAGCCCAGCAGGAACAGGACAGAGGGGCTCAGGGGAGAGGATCAGCAGCCAGCCAAGGGAAGAAGCAACAGTCTCTAGCTGAAAGGATGGCAGGACTCCTCTGGAAGACTGAATGGACAAGAACCCTACAGAGGCCAGGAACCCCAAAGGCACTCCAACAGTTTGGTAGCCACAACTACCTACTGTACTCAGACCTGACCAGGTCAGAAGCAAGCATAGCAATACAAATCCGCTCTGAACACATCGGAGTCAGGGCATACCTGCATCAGAGAAAAGTCCTAGGTATCGAAGACAAGAGTTGCCCATGCGGCTACCTGTCCCAGAATGTCGAACATAGACTTCTGGTTTGCAAAGAATGGAGTACAGGGAGAGGTGAATGGAGGGCAAGGGCAAGGAACAGAAACTTCCAAGCCATGATCAGCAATAAGGGAGACCTCCAGAGAATTACAAGGTGGATCATCCACCAAGGATTTTTGGAGCAGTTCTCTCTTACTAGGGAAACAGAGAGATGGATTGAGGAGAGAAAGAAGGAGGAGGAGAGCAGGAAGAGGGGGACAACTCCAGGGTTGCAGACAAGGTAGTCAGAGGCTAACCACCATGACACTAGTGCACCCTAATGGAAGGAAAACTGAAAACTCATGGCAAGGAAGCTATTAGAGAAGGAGAGGAGGTTTTTACCTAGGAACAGGTTTCCTACCTTATGCAGCAACATATATAGACATAAACCCGCATGGGCCGGAGGGCACCACAACGGGTAAATGAATCATCTATCTATCTATCTATCTATATAAGATATACTCCGCTATTATTTCTAATACTAGGATATAATGCCGCTCCTTACCTAAACGGTCTATAACTATAAGTACGTTCTTATAGTACTAACTATCTACCGTGCACTTAGCCCTTAGTAGTTCGATAACAAAGTCTAAGGCAACGTCGTCCTACGTGTCGAATAGGACTAGTAGTAGAGCAAGTAGTCTATATTAAGGTTCGTTAATACTACGGCTATTGCGGTATATACGGTATACTTGTACGAAAGATCTAATAAACCGTGTTATTCGTAGCTATATATAGTAACGTAATACTAACCGGCTCGTAGTTATCTTACTAGGGTTTCCTATAGTAGGTATATCGTAGAAGGCCTTAACGATACGTATACGTATAGTGTTTTCCTTATCTTCGGTAGGTAGGATAAAGAGACTATAACCGCTATATCTATTCTTAACATAGATCATCCTATTGACTAGTATTACGTGCTTATCGTCAATCTTGTTCTTTCGTAGCAGTTTAATAGATTCGCCTACTACTAACTAGGTCGTAGCTTCGATTATATCGTCCTATTTATATAGCTTACTAATGTCGGCTAATAGCGCTTTGTCTATTACTACTCCTTCGACTTCGGATACGCTTAGCCGTAGGATTTAGCTAGCGCTAATAGATAAGAAGTGTTCTAGTTTAAGTAGTATACAATCCTACTATACGTACCGCGGATCTGATTTGTTATATAGAATCGCGTCCTATAAACGTCTAGTAAGGCTATCTAGTTTAGCTCCTTAAATACCTAGACGATATACAATCTTAAAGAAGAATCATAAGGGGAACTCGGCCTGTCTTACTTGTCGTCTGTTTAGTTATATAGAAGTTATAAAGTATTCGAGGTTCTTATAGTCGCTATATACTAGTACTAGGTAGCCGCTTAGATTAGTGAAGTTCTTAAAGTCTAGTTCGTCGATATCGCTAGCTATAAGTTCGGGCTTCTACTCTTTAAATGCTTTGACGATAGCAAGTAAATCCTTATTATAAATGTCGTAATTGTACTCCTACGGGCTTATCTTCTTAGACAGGTATACGATTGGCCTTAGGATGTTGTCCTTATTGTATTACGATAGGACCGTAGCCGTAATAAAGTCACTCGTATCCGTTTTAAGTACTATTCTATGTCCTAGGACAAATATCGCTAATATAGTGCCTTTAGTATCGGTAAAAGCTTACTTTAGTCCGTCGAATACCTTCTAATATTCCTCTGTCTATTGCTAAGGGTAGTCCTTCTTAGTCAGCTTTACTATAGGTAATACTATCTTACTATAGTCCTTAATAAAGCGCCGATAGAACCCAGAGAACCTATTAAACGCAAGGACATCTTTTACGTTTACTAGTGTTCCCTATTCCCTTATAGCTTATACCTTAGCTAGGTCTATTAAGACTCCGTCCTTGCCGATAATAGGGCCTAGGTATTTAGTAGATTAGGTATAAAACTTATATTTAGTAATGTCGAGTTATAGGCCGGCTTTACTATATTTACGAAGTACCTTCTTAATATACTCTATATACTCCTTAAGAGTGTCGCTAAAGATAAGTATATTATCTAGGTATACCGACGTAAAGTCGTTAAGGAACTCTCGTAGTGTGTCGTTAATATAAGACTAGAAAGTACTAGGGGCATTACACAACCCGATAGTATTACTAGGTATTCAAACTGTCTATATTGTGTTATGAATACGGTTAGCTATTCGGAGCCCTCTACTATTCTAATACGATTAAAAGCGGCAATGATATCTAGCTTAGTAAAGTACTTCTTACTAGTAATACGATTAAGTGTGTCTTATATTAAGGGTATAGGATACCTAGACTTGATCGTGCGTTCGTTAACTTGTCTATAGTCAATATAGACTCTTAATCCACCTCCTAGTTTCTTAATAATAAGCACGGGTAATGAAGTATCTGCTCTACCTTCGTATCTACGAATGCCCTTCTAGGCTAACTACTCTTAGACCTAGTACGCGATGACTTCGTCCTCCTAGTCTAACATCCGGTAGGGCCTACTAAAAGGCGGTATAGTTCCTAGCTTTAGCTTGATCTCGTGGTCAATACTAGGCCTATATAGTAGAAGCTCCTTCGTATCTTATTTAGAGAAGTAATATACAAATTCGTGATATATAGGGAGAAGGTGGTCCTTTAGATCAATAGTCTCCTCCTTCTTACGTATAAATTTGTCTATATCGGCTTATATATATATCTTGTAGGTAGAGAGAGTCGGACTAACGCGTTACGCTACTAGTACGAACGCCGCTATACGTATATTAAGTCGCTCGATAGTCTTGTTATTAGAAAGTATCCTATAGCCGGTATTAGGCGAGTATGTCGCTACATTACGTATATTGCGGGCGCTTATAGCGTAGGTAGTAAGTAGGTCTATAGTACATATATCGCTAGGTTACTATAGCTCGTTCTTATTAAAGATGAATATTATATATGCCTCTACTCCTTTCCGCCTTACTATCTTCTTAATTGCCTCCGTACTAACTTCCTAGATATCGACATCCGGTAGTATCGGCGTAGCTAGTTTCTTTTCGAATAATAGTTTAGCGGTTCGCGGGCGTTCCTTAATAATAATATTAGAGGTTATAGTCTAGACAAAATCTCTATCGTCGTCTTCTTCGACAGTGGCTTAATACGCTAGTCGGGTCTTTAGGGTAGGTTCGAAGGTCTACTTCGTAATGACCGGTTCCTACTTATCGTTAATACTCTATACCTAGACTGGCTCGCTATTCTATAGGCAATACTCCTTATAGTACTCCGAGTCGAGGGTTATAGTACCTAACGTAAAGTAGATACCTAGCTAGTGTTCATTATGCTAGGGCCTGCCTAGTACGATGTTATACTCTAGATGTGTGACCTAGAAGGTTCTAGTCTCCTTATGACTATTGCCGAGTATAAGTTCTAGACTTATACGGTATTCTATTATTTCCGCGGCTGTCGAGCCGTTTACTAACCTAAGGGCTAGTAGGTTATTAAGCTTGATTAAGGGCAGATTGTGTTTTTACGTATAGGAGAAGTTAATATACTCAGAATTAGCACCGTTATTAAGGAAAGTAAATGCATTTTGCCTATTAGCTATCCCTAGTATTACGAGGTATAAGTCGATAATAGGGTTATATTCTATTTCTACTATCCTAAGAATATATAATAATAGCTTAAGCCCTTCGGGTAGCTTTACTAGTAGTACCTCTTCGTTATGTCTTATATTCTCCTTTTTATGTCTACTAGTTATTACGCTTAAGTAGTAGACTAGGCATTTTCCGCCGGTAGTATAACGGTAGTGCCGCTAGCGTTAGTACCTAGACGTACTAGTATCTCGTACTCGAACAGCTCGTAAGTACGCTACTATAGGCGGTGACCGGGCTTACGACACTTCTTATAGAGGCTCTTACGTATATAGCGAGTGTTCTTAGCTTTGCCTATAGTCTTACTAAGGCTACTCTTAAATAGTTTAGGTCGGGTAGACTAAGCCTTACGGGTCGGCTTATTAGAGCCTAAACCTACTAGCTTGTCGTCCTTATTATCCTTATTACCGTCCTTCTTATCGTCCTTCTTATCATTCTTTAGCTTCTCGGAGCGTAGGTATAGAGCGTCGAGGATCCTAAAGTCCTTATCTACCTAATAGAGATTGTCGATTATCTCTTATAACGATTTGGGACGGAAGTTAAGATGCTTATTAAGATAGCGGACAGTTAGCTTACGTTATAGGTTATCTATTATATCTTTACCCTTAAGGCCTAGGATGTTAGTATTCTAGCGCTACTTAGGGAAGAAGGTCTAGAAGCTGTCCTTATTATCTATCTTAAGGTTACTTAGGCGATCACGAGCCCTACTAATTAGGTTACGGTCTCCGTATCGCTTAGCGAGTTCCTTAATAAGGTCGTTAATACCCTTATACGTCTTCTTACTACTAGTTAGGCTGCCCGAGATAGTAGGGATCTTTAGTCTAACTAGTTCCTAAGTATTACCTAGTAAGGCTAGCAAGTCGTATACGAACTTAAGTACTACCTTCTTATCGTGAAAGACTATATATTCGATAATAGTCTCTTACTCGGAGAAGAACTTCTCGAGGGAGGGTCTAGATAGCTTACTATCGATAGTACCGACGAACTTCTCTAGCTTATCTACACTACGCTAAGTCTTAAAGGGCTAGCTAAGGTCTAGATCGTACTTAACTAGAGACTCGAAGTCGTAGACTAGCTTCTTCTTCTTAGAAGAGCGGCGATAAGTACGAGCATCGCTATCCGACTCCGAGTCCTCCTCTAACTCCTTAGATAATAGATCGGAGTCGTTACTATTATCCTTACGTATAGACTTCTTAGCCTTCTTTCTAGTAGTACGGCGAGCTGCCTTGTCCTCCTCGTCCTTATTACTAGCTCTATTATTATCCTTATTGTTATCCTTAGCTAGGGTTCGGCCGTTCTATAGGGTACGACGCTATAATATAGCGCGAGATAGTAAGGATCGTACTCGAGAGCGGCCTCGGCGGTCTTTAAGTTACTTCTTAAGATCATCTACCTAAGTCTACTACGACTTATTAAGCTACTTAATGTCGTTCTAGTAGGTTTAAGCTTCTATCTTATACGTATCGAGATCGAATTCGAGGGTCTTAATCTTCGAGTCATTATTAGACAACTACTAAAGTGCCTCCTTAGCTTACTTCTTTAGGGTGTCGTTCTTCGCGGTAAGTATACTAATCTCTACGGAAATTACTATATTCGATAATGCCTTAGGTCGGGCCTTTAGGTTATCGAGTTCCTACTAAACCTAGATAAGCTATTACTTAGCCTAATCTATTTCTCCTTATACCGTGCTAAGGTCCTTCTAATAAGCGTCGCGGTACTTAGTAGTATTATCCTTCTATACCTTTAGCGTGTCGCGGTCCTTAACTAGGGTGTCGTATTTATTACGTCTCTATTAGTCGTGACTCTTCTATCTCCTAAGCTCTTACCCTAATTTACCTAACTACTCGTAGAGGATAGTCGCTATCTATATTACGTTCCTATACTCTTACTCGGCGCGTCGTAGGATAAAGTAGATAGCCGCGGCGGTCTCGGGCTCTACTAGGAGCTTAACGAGCTAGTCGATATCGAGTTAAAGGAGGTCGTTCGCGGAAATTCGGAGGGTTTTCGCGACTTATTATATATCCTCGCCCTTACCTTCCTCGGTCGCGCCGTCGTCGTCGTAGTCAACTACCGCTATAGTAACGCCGTTCTCGTCTTAGATCTCGTCGTCGTTTAGAAGGTCGTATAAGTTAAACTTACTAGGTAGGTCAGTAACTAGGCGCTATAAGTTCTCGAATTTCTACTATATAGCGTCGTCGGTAGTCTACTACTACTCTTACGTTTATCCTTAAGTCTATATATTAAATATAGACTCGCGCTATACTACTAGTCGTATAGCTAGTAGCGAGCCTTGCTATCCTCAGGGTCGTACTATATTAGGTACTACTTAGCCTATAGTAGTCTCTTATACCGAGTCGCGCGTTTTTTGTCGTACGCCGTAATCTCTTATTACGGTTATTATTAATAATCTACGCTCTTATAGATCCCGTCGTAGCTCTTCTACGGATATAGAGACCTAGCTAAGTATAACGGTTTATAGTCGTGTTAATATAAAGTAGCTAGGTACGTAGGAAAGAGGAGCGCGAGGTACGCCGAGGCTATATATAAGCCGAGGTGCTACGCTAGTACGCGCGGTCACGTGACCCACGTGCTAGCTAGACATTCACTAGGCCTAGGGCCGTAACACTCCTTAAGCCTTAAGGTTAGGCTCTTAGGTCTATATAGACTATAGCTTTATATCCCTAGACGCGGAAATGGTCGACTAACAGTACTTAGCTAGTAAAGGCTTCTTCTAGTAAAAGAGTAATACTATTAATAATTGGACTATTAGGTAGTCTATTTCTAATTACAGTCTATACTTATAAAGCTTCTAGCTAGAACTTAACTAGTATACTAGAGTCTTTAAGTATAGCCCGGACTATATTCTTAGAGGCTTATATTGACCTTTCTATAGGTCAATTTTAATGAGAGTTATAGGTATTAGTTGTGTCTATCTAAGTACTAAACTCCTTCTTCTACTCTTTTAGTAAGGCGAGAATTTCCTTTATACTATTACTACGGACCGTAGATAGAAAGCACCTTGACTACTATTCTACCTAGACCTTCTAATCTCGTAGGGCTATAGGAGCGTTACTCCTAGCCTTTAAAGGGATTACCTACTTCTTCCTAGAGAAGTTGTCTATAATCTTAAGCTAATATTTATATCCTAGCCTAGAGACTACGCCCTAAAAAGGCCTATAGATATTAATAGAGACAAGGGCTAGCCTTTCTCCTTTTCTCTCTATAGTAGGTCCCTTAAAGTTCCTTATATTAGTAAGGGACTATACCTTATAACTTAGGTATTTAGAAGGAATAGGGATAGGATCTTTCTTATTAGTGACTCTATAAAGGTTTATTGGTAGTCCCTTACTAAGGTGTATATATCTTCTATACTATAGCTCCTTCTAATCTTCGGACTTAGTATTAGCTATAGCGGTGCCGTTACGTTCTTAAGAGAGTATACTAGTATACTATAGCTTAAGAATTTCCGAGATCGAGTAGATAAACGGTACTCCTCCTCAAAGTTTGGTCTAGATAACGGGTTTACTAGACAAGGATTTTAGGGTGAAACTAGGTAGTTAGATAGCAAACTATTAGCTAAACTGATTCTACGAAACAAGACTAACTCTAAGGCTAGGAACAAACAGGACATTTTCTAAGACAATTTGCTTTCTAGAAGGACTACCTATTACTACACTTCCTATATATATAGCTTATGGATAGCCACCCCTAACCTTGATCCACTTCCTCTTTTAAAGAGGCTTTAGTGTCCTAAATAGTAAATCTTAGTCATTCATATATAATGATGTATAAGAGTTAAGCAACTACTCGGACGAGGGGTACTTACCTTTAGCTTCTATAGTAGAATAGGCAACCTCATCAACATTATTATCTTCTAATAGTATCTTAGGGTCTAATGCGTCTTCCTAGGTCGTATAGGCCCTTATAGGCTTCTTACTAGAGGAGGCCTTTGGCTTACGGCTCTCCTTTATCTACTTTATAAGGTCCGTTCTTACCTTAAGGACATCACGAAGATTTAGTAATAATAACCTCCTACGAGGTAGTAACGGTTGTCTCTTAGTAGGGTAGGTAACCCTAGCTAGTTTGTCCTTATTCCTAATAGCCTACTAAGCTATAGAAAGGTGTAGGCACTTGCTTATAAAATGGTCACTACCGTAGAGATAGCACGTAAGCTTGCCCTAGAAACCCTTCTTAGCAAACATAGCTGTCCCTTAATAAATTATTGATTCTAGCTTCTCCCTAAGAATTGTAAGAATGTCTTATAGTAAGAGATTCACCTAGGCATCAATTGCATCGCGAATTGAGCTAAATAAGTCTAGTAGAGCTACTAAGAGTTACTAGATCTTTCTGTCCTTAGTCTTAATGTCTTAGAACTAAGGCGAGATTAAAACAGCCCTCCTTATCATTAAGCTTAGCTCCTACTAGGCGTTATCTATTGACTAGTCCTCTATTATTACGAAATTAGTATATTGCTAAAGCAAACGTCTTCTAGTAGCGAGAAGTCTTCTCTTATATTTAGCTCTAGCCTATTCCTATAACTCCTTCGTATACCGGATCTCGTATATTATCACTTAGTCATCTATCGATAGACAGATATATATCTTATATAGGGCCGTTACATTATGCCGTCTATACGATGCCTTCCTTATCGCTTAATCTAAAGGAAGGGATAACTCCGATAATATAGAGGGTGTCGCTATAGATAGGGTTGTAGCGGGAATGTCCGTAATAACGTCTTCGAGGACCTAGTTAACCTACTTTAATACTAGGTATATTCTTATTAGCTTGAACTATGTTTCGTAGTTCCCTCTTATTAGAATAGGTACTACTCTCTTTCTTATAAACCTAGTCTCGTTCTCTATTTTTTATAAGTTAAGGGACAGGTTAGCTATCCTTAGGTAAAAGTATATATTCGGTCGTACGCGATCGGATCGAAATAGGATAAACCGAACGCGGGGTTAATAGCGGAGAGGATGGCTATCCGCCGGGAAGAGGGGGAAAGTCGGTCGGTAAGGATCGTATTAGTACTAAGATACTATAGCGTAACTCTCTTAGTAGAGGGGGTTTCTAAGACACTACGGCTCTCTTAGAATAAACAGTTAGTCGATACGAACGCGATGTCCGGAGAGCGACTCTTTGTAGTAAGCTCGCCTACTTATCTAAGGTATTAGTATAGGCTCCCTAACTCGGAGTCTAATAGTATCTCACTAGGCTCTTTTACGTCTTATATACACCTATAGCACGGCTATAGCTTCCTATATAAGGCGGGTACGGCCTCTGTTCTACCTTCCTTTTGTTCTAAAGAGTAATAACTCTAATACGACTTTATCGAGAGTGAAATACCGAGTTACTAACCCGGGCTTATAACCTATTGAATATGTACGAGTTACGTAGTAGTAGAAGACGGCGGATTATACGAAAGACGAAGAAGGACCTAATAAGATAGCGTATATCTATATATAGTATCGCTAGTATTAGTATAGGTAGATACTAGGTGTCCGGATGTTTACTAGCCTATAGGCTAGTAAACCCTAGTTACGTAATCTAGTTACATAACACACCTATACCTATATACTTAACCTATAGCCTATATGTTATTAATAGTATCTAACGAAAACAGCTTCCTTACCCCGGTTTATTAACTTATCCTATCGTAGCCCTTTTAGATATAATTTCGGTTCTACGTAAACTACTACCCTATAACCCTATACTCTTAGGTGATCTACCGTCGGTACTTTGCTAGTAAATACATCTTCTAGCGAAAGTAAGATACCGTTAAGTAACGGTCCGTTTAGTAGTAGGTTACGTATAACCGCCTATACCTCTAGCGCTTTAGGCTAGAATTCTACTAGTATCCCCGATTCCTCGAGTATTACGCGGATCGCGTTCTCCGATACCTAGATTAACCTTTCTACTACTCCGGTTTATATAGAGTTATAAGCATCCGTCGTATTATATCAAACCCCCGATTCTTTCTCCTATTCTTTTAGAACTATTAGTAGCTTAGGTATATTATTACTCCGTACCACTCTTACGTAGTATTTAGATACTTTCTCTATAGTTAGCCGCTATTATCGTAGTACTTACGGTACGTCGGATTTATTCTTAAGCGGGATCACCTACTTCTTTCTTAAGAAGTTATCTACGATCTCTAGCTAGTATTTAAAACCTAGCCTAGATGTTGTATTTTCGAAGGGTCCGTAGATATCGATAGATATAAGCGCAAGTCTTTCGTTCTTTTGTTCTACGATAGCGCCTTTAAACTTCCGTATATTTGCAATAGAGTATACCTTATAGTTATACTTGTCCGGGATAGGAATCGGGTCCTTCTTATTACTTACTCTATAGACGTTCCGGAGTAATCCTTTACCTAGGTATACGAATCTTCTATACTAAAGCTCCTACTAATCCTCGGTAGTTACCGCGGCTAGAGCTTCTATATATAACATCTCCGGGGGCCTATTATCTACCTAGTTTAGGGAGTATAAGGGCGCGCGTACGGTAGGGTCTAAATAAGAGAGTTGTTGTTCTACGAAGCTACGAAAGAGGAGCGCGAGGCGCGGCGAAGTTATAAAGTAAAGCCGAGCCGCGCTAACCTAATACGGAAGGTCCGCGGTTTACCCAGGCTAACGTAGCTATAGTGAGGAGTCGCGGGCTGCCCGTAATAGTACCCCCCCTCTTAAAACGCGTCTTAGTCCTCTATACGTTATCTATCTTATACGGCGACTTGCCCGTACTACTCTATAACTGTACGAAAGTCTAATTATTCTCTAATACCTTATTATCGTCTAGTAACACATCTACATCTAGTCTATCTATAACTAGCCTATCCGCGACCGGCTCCCTTCGAGAAATGCTTAGGGGGACCTAATTAGATAGAGCTACGAAGCCTATAGGCGTAGACAACTCCGGCCGGCTATAGTAAAAGTCTATAATAGCGGCGGCCGCGTATTTAAACATGTTCTTAGCCGGTTGCTAGGTCTTACTATCCTCCTTATTCTAATATCCAAGCCATTTTACCTTGTACTAAGTGTCTACTTTGCGCTTCTACCCCTTCTTCACTTTGCCTACTCGCTTACGGGTATATATATCTAAGATCTTCTCTACCTTATATATATATAGGTATTACGACTATATTAGCGACTATATCGGCTATAGTAGTATCGGGCTCGATAGTTATCGGCGGTAGTAGTGCTAGATACTAGCCTTCGAGTAGTAGGAAGTCGGGATGATCGGCTCGCTAAAGTAACGAGGTATAAAAGTAGTTATCGAGTCCTACTATAGCGTCCGATAATCTTAGTTTATATAAGAGCTTAGCTAGTATAACTTCTATAATCTAGTACGGACTAGCGTATCTTCTATCGAGCTTCTTAGATAGTCGAGTCGTACGGATATTCTTAGTGCTTAGGTATACCTAGTCGCCTACTTTATAGTCTAGCGGGATGCTTCGGTAGCGGTTTACTACCTTAGCTTAGAGAGCTTATAACATCCGTATATTTTCTTAAAGATGCTTATAAAGGTCGTAAATCCGGCGTACGAAGGCTTTAGCCGATCGCGTATCTAGTCGCTAGAGAGTAATTAGTCCTCCCTCTTTTCTAGCGCTTAGGTCTACGCGCTCTATAAACTTAGGGTTATAGCCTAAAGTAGCGTAGAATAGCGACACACTAGTAGTTTTAGAAAGGTGGTTATTGATCGCGAACTGAGCTAGACAAAGCTATTCTACCTAGTTATCTTATGCCTCGTTAGTAAATATACGGACATACTGTTCTATTACTTAGTTAGTACGTTCCGACTGTCTATTAGTTTCTAGGTAGTATAAAGAACTTAGCTTACGACTTATACGAAGTATCTTATAAAGTTTCTTCTAGAAGGTAGCAACCTATTGTTTGCCGCGGTCTAAAGTAATAGTGTTAGGAAATCCGCGTCGGGAGAATATATACTTAAGGAAAAGTCTTGCCGCATTCTATATAGTTATCGCTCCGATCGGAATCAGCTCGACTTCCTTCGTCAGCCTGTCTATTACGGTTATAATGTTATTATAGGTCATACTATCGAGGGTACTATTAGGAAGTCCGACTACGAAGTCCACCGCGATATACCTCTAAGGTCGGTCTAGTACTATAAGTAGGTACAATAATCTAGGTAGCTAGGAGTATAGAGATTTAGTCGTACGGTATGTACGGCAATTCGCGGTATATCTACGTACTAATCTTACTAAGCTAGGCTAGTAGAATTCTCGTGCTACGAGTTTATAGGTTCGAGCTCGTCCTAGATGTCCTACTACTAGAGCGTTATAATTCATTCTAATAAGCCGAGTCCGGAGGGCCTAGTTATCGGGTACCTATAGGCTCTAGCTATCGTACTAGTTTCGTATATATAATATGTTACTATCTACCTTATAGTACGTAGGGTATATCTTCGCCTTCTATAAGAGTAGAGGGATAGTACTATCTTTCCGTAGTATCTTAATTACCGCCTTAAGTTCTTAGTCTAGGGCGTAAGTAGTCGTTATACGGTACTCGAGTTTAGCTTCGACTTCGGCTTTATTCGTAGTCTATACTTCCTAAGCTAGTACTAGCTATGTCTATAGTACCTGTTCTAGTTCTAGAATGAACTCGATTGCTTTAGGATTTAGGGGAGTCGTCGTCTCTTCTTCTTCGGGCGTATCTTCGATAGTAGCTCGTATAGAGTCGATCTTAAGGAATCGCTCTAGCGGAAGCAATGTCTAATACTAGTACTAATTTCTCGGATTGTCTACCCCCTACGGAAGGTCCTAGCTACGTCTCGTTAGGCTATCTAGCTTCGTTCCTTACACACCTAGGCGGTATACAATCTAGAAGTTGAATTGTAACAGAAATTCTGCCTATCGCGCTTGTCGGCGATTTAGCTACTTCGTAGTCATAAAATATTCGAGGTTCTTATAGTCTATAAACACTTTGACTAGATCGCCGTTCTCGTCTACTTCGTACGTAAGCTCCGACCGCTACTCTTTGAATACTTTAATAATCGCGAGGAGTTCCTTGTCGTAGATCTCGTAATTGTACTCCTAGGGGCTTAGCTTCTTCGAATAGAAAGCTATAGGATGTAACACTCCCTACTCGTCGTATTATAAGAGCACACCTATATTAATAAAGTCTAAGGAGTTAGTCTCGACGACGGTCTATCTACCCGGTATATAGTATACTAGTATGCCCGCCTTACTAAACGCTACTTTTAACGCCTCGAATACCCTCTAGTAATTATCAGTCTAGTTAATTCTACGGTTCTTATAATTACGAGGCCTATCTAACTTCGTCAAGTTGGTTAATAGGGATATAATACGAGAGAAGGCCTCGATAAACCTACGGTAGAAGTTCGCGAATCCTAGGAAGGCTTAGACACCCTAAAGATTAGTTAGTACTTCCTAGGTTTATATACATTCCAATTTCTCCGGGTCTATCTCGATGCCCTAGGGTGTAATAATAAGGCCTAGATATTTTATACGTTCCTAGTAGAACTCGGACTTATCGATATTAATAGTAAGCCCGGCATCTCGTAGCTTAATTAATACCTTTCGTACGTGTTCGACGTGTTCCTCTAGAGTGTCGCTAAAGATAAGGACGTTATCTAGATATACTAATATAAAGTTATCTAGATGTTCCTATAGAACCTTATTAATATACGACTAAAAGGTTACGGGTCCGTTATAGAGGCCGGACGGTAATACGAGGCATTCGTATATACCGTAGCGTACTACGAAAGCTATTAGCTACTCGTGCCCTTCCGCGATACGTAACTTATTAAAGGCTACTATAATATCTAGTTTCGTGAAGTACTTCTTTCCGTATATACGGTTAAGCGTTTCCTATATTAATAGAATAGGATAGCGATTCTTAATAGTAATAGCGTTTAGCCTACGGTAGTTAATATATACTCGTAGCCCTCCTCTAGGCTTTCTTACTACTAATACCGGTACCGGTGACTAGCTTGTTTTCTAACCGGCCTTACGTACCTTACCTTCTAAAGTCTATTCGAGTAACTATTTCTTAACGGCTTCGTTCTCCTTCTCGGCTAGTCCGTATAGCTTTCGGTATAGCGGTCCTTAAGGTCTACCGGGTTTAATATAAATCTCGTAGTCGATACCTAGCCGGTAAGGTAGGAGTCCCTCGTAGTCCTTTACTAAGAAAGTGTCTATAATGTCGTAGTATATAGGCGGGAGCTTCTCTTTAGGATTATAGTTAAACTGCTTGTTTAAGAACTAATCTAGGTCATTAGCTACTATCGCGCTTAGTTTAAGGCTATTATCGTTATTATCGTTATCCTCGCGCCCCGTAGGCATAATATAGAAGTACTCGGCCCTAGGCCGGTACGCGTATATCTCCTATACGCGCTACGAGACTTCCTAGTAATCTACCTCTTTATCCACCTCTAGAGCGGATATATCTAGCTCCGCCCCTCCGGCTATAATCCTACTAATTCGCTAGTAAAGGGCTTTAGTCTATATTTCGTTCTACCGATATAGTTTAGAGATTATACTGTTGTCGATGTCTTATTATATAGATAGTAATCGAATTAGTAGTTAGATCTAAACGCCACCTTGCTAGTTTCCTAGAAGATGTTCGGGTTGTATACGGAGAGCTACGGTAGTCTAAAGACGATGTCGTATTCGAGGTCGGTAACGTAGTATAGCATTTGCTCGTAATAACCGCCGATAACTACGTCTATAAGGGCTGTATATATGATCTAACGCGCTATAGCCGATCTATCTCCTAGTGTCAATTGTCTATTCTTTGTCAAAGAGATTAAGGGGACTATATATTTACGTATAAATTTCTAATTAAGAAAGAGAGAAGTAGAGGCGGAATCTATAAGGCCGCGAGCCTTTTTATGTTATATTGTTACGGGTAATACTATATAAGGGTGTATAGCTAGTTATTATTTATCTAGTATATATACCAATATCTTAAGCTCCTTACTATAGTCCGTCTCTTATATTCTATATCTCTTAATCTTATACTCTTTCTATCTTAGAAAGTTCGATTACTAACCGCTATCTACTACGCTTAGGTAGCGGTCGTGCTATTTCCCTATTACTATAGGTCGGTAGTAAGGGAGCTAAGATAGCTAGTTGTTAGTTATCTAGTATATATACCGATATCTTAAGCTCCTTACTATAGTCCGTCTCTTATATTCTATATCTCTTAATCTTATGCTCTTTCTGTTTTAGAAAGTTCGGTTACTAACCGCTATCTACTACGCTTAGGTAGCGGTTGTACTATTTCCCTATTACTATAGGTCGGTAGTAAGGGAGCTAAGGTTCGGATTAGCGTTCGCGTTATTTCGTAGACGTAGAGGGCGGTAGTCGCCGTCGTAACTATATATCGGGCATTCAGAGTTCGTTAATACGTACGAGCCTATACGGTAGCGGTAGTACTTACCCTACTTCTTAAGGTCCTTACGCTACTTACGGTTTAATAAAGGTAGGTTCTATAAGTAAACCGGTAGGTCCTCCTTCTTCTTCGTACCTACGTATTATAGTAGTCGCTAGACGATTATAGCGGTCGTACTAGTAGCTACGGCGCCTACGGCATTACTACCGCCCTATACGCCGTTATTGTTCGAATTAGGGTTACTATGTAGGCGCTCCTTCTATAGATATAGTCGGTCGGTCTCGTAGAAGCTCTTATCTAATACCGTACATTCCTTAATAATATTCTATATGTCGTATAAGCGTCTATCTACTTCCCTATCGCCGAAAGTCTTAATAAAGTACTTACGGTTTAGGCGGTTACGAAATAGTATTAGCTTAGTCTCGTCGGTCTACTCTATCTAAGTACGTAGCTTCGAGTAGCGAGCGTAGAAGGTAATAAAGGTCTCGCTCTACTCCTACTTATAGGTAGCGATATTAACTATAGCCTTAGTTCCTTCGTTACGGGTGCCGTACTAGCGCGTTATCTTATCTAGTAGTTCTTTACTAGTCTTAAACTCGTTAAATAATTATTGTCTAGGCAGGGGAATCCTCGGCTTAATACTTCTCTAAGGGTCACCCTATGTCTATCTATATACAAAACGTAGGCCGTCTACCTCGGAGCGGAAAGTAGTTATAGTTAGCTTAAGAAGTACGCTACTATACTAACTATTAAAGTTAGGGTCGTTATCGTTCTTAAAGTACTTCGGGTTAGGCACGCCCTTACTAACCTCGATACCGCGTATTAGAGTACGGTCAATAGTAAATAGGCGTTCTGAAAGTTCGGGTAGGGGAGTCTATATACGGGTATTACGCGCTCGAGAGTCGCGACCGTTATTATTGTTAGGTCGTAGACGGTTTCTATTACGTCCTCGGTCGTTATTACTATTACCGTTATTATTATCGTTACTACTACCTCCGCCGCTACCGCCTCTACTAGTAGCTTTACGATACTTACGTATTAGCTACTCGAGTAAAGTCTCGCGCGGAGGTAAGTAGGAGGGTCGGCGACTAGAGCGACCCCTACCTCTATTCTATATAGTGTCTTTAGTAGCTTAGAGTCGAGTCTTTAGATCGTTAACCTCCTTCTATAGAGCCTAGTTCTTAGCTTCGGCATTCTATACCTTCTTCTTCTCCTATTCGTAAATCTCGCTAAATTGCTTATATAGGTTATTAGCCTCCCTATACTTCTTCTCTACCTCTTATAACTTTACTAGGTCATAATCCTTCTTACTCTTTAGGTCTACGGCCATCTTCTATATTATAGCCTCCTCGCTTCGTAGTATCTTATAGGTACGGTTATACTCGGTATATAGCGTAGTATACTAGGTGTTCTAGAGGTTATTAGCTCGCTCTATTATATCGAGTTGTCTGCCTTTAGTAATCGCTATGTTTACTACCTATAGTACGAAGTCGTAGGTAGTCTTCGGGTACTAAGATATAAGGGTCGTAAGTTTGTCTAGTATAACATTCTAGTATTTAGATACGAGGATGTGCTCTACCTCGTCGAGTAATAGGTACACCTCGTCTAGGTCCTCTTCGAGCTTAAATTTGAACAGTTCTATAAAGTCAATCTTACTACCTTCTTCTCGCTCGAAGGCTTTCTAGTAAGCTTTATCAATTTCCTATTATAGCGCAATACCGGTGTCTACTATAACCCGCCGGTTGTCGTCCTGTGTCTAACTCTAAGGAAAAGAGGAGAGGTCGGGGAAAAGAGATGTACGCTACTTGCCTTTACTCTTAGGCTTTAGTAGCGGTACTATACCGCCGTTCGTCTATAAAGTTATATTATCTAGGTTCGGGGGAGGCGTAACGATGCCTGTTTTGTAACTATCTACGAGCGCGCGACTACCTACTAATAATGTCGGCGCGTTACGTTCTCTAGGCATTTACGCGCTATACGCCTTACCGTGTTCTATGTTCTAATACGACTCTACGCGTCCTTCGAGTTCTATAGTTCTGTCTATTCCTATTGTTACGCGTCCCTTACCTAGATCCACGATCTAGGTAGGGTAGTAGAACAAACTATAAGGGCGCGCGTACCGTAGGGTCCGAATAAGAGAGTTATTATTCTACGAAGCTACGAAAGAGGAGCGCGAGGCGCGGCGAAGTTATAAAGTAAAGCCGAGCCGCGCTAACCCGATACGGAAGGTCCGCGGTTCACCCGGGCTGACGTAGCTATAGTAAGGGGTCGCGGGCTGCCCGTAATAGGGAGTCGGATATTAAAGATACTACCGGTACCCCCCCTCGTAGTACTGTTCGTACGATAGGCTTTCCGCTCTTATACTTAAGTATAAAGTTTAGAGGTTCGATATCAAATTGCTTACTAAACTGCCTCTATAAAACTAGATTAACTCCGAGATTAGGAATAAATAACACTTTCTCTAGCGCAATTTGTTTCCCCGTTAGTCCTCCTATAGTTACTATTCCTTTATAGGATATATCTAGGTACCCCCTCCCGACTTTAATTACTTTCCTTCTCGCTAGTTTTCTAAGCGATCTAAATAGAGACTTATTAGCAGTTATATATAAGGAGGTATAGGAGTCTAGTAACTATTTGGAGGCGGGAAACTTGCCTTTTGCTTTAGTAGTAGAATAGGCGACTTCGTCGTCGTACATTTCCTCGGTATCGCTTTCTCGTAAGGTATAGGCTCGTATCGCCTTTACCTTTGTCTTATTATCGGATTAGCTTCTCCTATCCTTCTACTGTTTCCTAGACTTCTTAAGGGCGTTTTAGGCCTTCTCTAGATCCCGGACTAGCTCTTCGTAGGACTTCTTCTCCGGTTACTTCTAGGTGTTCTACTTTTTAATAAACTCCTTTACGGAATCTAGTTCCGGGCACGATATAACTAGGTAGTCACTATCGTAGATAAAGTAGCCGCTCTTACCCCCTTACCTCTAGGAGTATAGAGCGGTCTCGCCCTTACTCTCTTAGATCCGTAATTCGTAGGATTTAAGTAAGGTATTACGGGCGAGAGTGCTATAATAGGTTCGGATAAAGATATATATAGTTACGCGAGCTATCTAAGAGAGCGCGAGAAGCGCAAGAAGATAAAGTCGCGCGAATCGAGCTAGCGGGCACTAGCGGCCGCTAGCGCGTAGGCGTACGGCCGACGATACTATATTACAAGGTAGTTCGTAAAAGGGGCTGTCTCGTAATAGTACCCCCCCTCCTCGAATAAGGAGCCCCTACGACGTTTCTACGTTTAATACTCGGAGTATATAGAGGGCTATCGCTAGTACTAATGCCGGTACTAGTTTCGAGAGCTTTATTAAGGAAGCTATAGTTATACTACGTTTATATATACGGTCCGAGGATTAGCGCTAGCCCGTATTAAGTTACCGGCTAATCGAGTCCGTCGAAGGTAGGCTTAGGTTTATCTAGGTATCGCTAGTAGAACGCGATTACGAGTTCTTTATATCTAGGTAGTACGGCTAACTACTTAGCCTAGCTCCGCGTACGATCCTTCTAAATAACTATATACTATATATCGTGATACCTGTTAAACAGGTACGGATTGCGCAGCCGTGGAAGATAGGAATTACAGATTATGTGAATGAAGAAGGACCTAATGGGATAGCGTGTATCTATGTACAGTATCGCTAGTTAATAGTGTAGGTGTTTCAGGAGGGACAGCTGTACTCAGAACTTGACTAGCAAGCCCTGATTACTAATCCCCCTAAGCACCTAATGTTGACCCTATGACCTGCATATTCTCAACACTCCCACTCAGGTCAGAAGGTCTCAAACAATCCCTTATACAAGCTAGAGCTGCCTCACAAAGTTTTGAAACTGCTGGCCATTGAGGGGCTTAGTCAGCCCATCAGCAACTATGTCCTTTGTGTAGCAGTAATCCACTGCAATCTTCTTTTGCCACTAGAGATTCCTGACATAGTAGTATGCCACATGAATATGCTTTGACCTGTCATGGACATGGGCATTTTTGACAAAGGTCAAAGCTGCTTGGTTGTCACCCATAAGCTTCACGGGTCTCAGCTCATCAACAGTACTGCTTGCCTTCATCCTAGGTTGGAATGAACACTCTCCAACCAGGTCAGGACACCTCTCTCTAAGGACTGCAGCAAGAAACTGTGACTGCTTGGCTGCTGCATTCATGGCCATGAACTCAGCCTCCATTATTGATGTGGCAACAGACTTCTGCTTCCTACTTATCCAGGACACAGGTGATCCACAAAGGAACCACACATGTCCAAGGATTGAGACTCTGTCTGCCTTGTCCATGGCATAATCAGAATCTGAGTTTCCCTGGAGAATACCTCCTCCTCTTCTGTACATCAAGCCCAGGTCTGGGTATGATCTCAGATATCTGGAGAGTTTCTTCAAGGCTCTAAGATGTTGCTTTGAAGGGTCAGCAACATATGAGCTGATTCTTCCAAGGGGGAAAGCAAGGTCTGGCCTTGTCATTGTTATTGGCCACATCCAGGTACCATTGCAACTCTGATACTCCTGTTTGTTGCACCTCTCATCCATAGTAGCTGAAGGTCTCAGATCCTCATAGCTGTCCATAGGTGAGAGTGTGGGTGTGGCCTTCTCTGGAGAGATGCCCATCTTGGCAAGGTTAGTTTGGATGTAGTGTCCTTGATCAAGCTTTACAGTACCTTGGGACCTGTTTCTTGTAATCCTCATTCCAAGGATCTTCTCAGGTTCCCCAAGATCTTTGATCTTGAACACTCTTCTAAATTCAGCCTTGAACCACTGAACATCTAACAGCTTTGGAGCTGCAATAGAGATGTCATCCACATAGGTGAGGACCATGATGTCTCTTCCTCTGTGGATGAGTAGGCATGGATCCACCTGGGACTAGGTGGATCCAATCTGTTCTAGCTTGGCAACACAGAGCTTGTTCCAATCTCTAGCTGCTTGCTTCAGTCCATACAGGCTTCTAAGGACCTTGAAGACCATATTTGGTGGAATTTCAACACCTGGGGGTGGGATCATGTAGATGTCTTCAAGAAGGCTGCTTTCGGTGAAAGCATTGTTCACATCCACCTGGTGCATCTCAAGATCTCTCTCACATACTACAGCCATGAAGACCCTAAGGGTATCATGCCTAACAGTAGGTGCAAAGGTCTCTTCAAAGTCAACACCATATTTCTGTGAAAACCCTCTTACAACCAGTCTTGCCTTGAACTTTTCGATGGCTCCACTGATCATTCTTTTCACATCAAAAACCCACTTAGATGTAACCAGGTTTGCACCCCTTGGTGGTACAACTGGATCCAAGGTGTTGTTGCTTCCTAAGGCAATAAGTTCTTTCTGGATTGCCTCTTTCCACATATGTCCCCAATTGGGGTCTCCCACTGCCTCCTTCTAGGACTTTGGGATTGGCACTTCCTGCCGGTAGGCTATGGCCTGCCTAACAGCAGCAAATGCATATCCCTCCACATCATTCAGGATTTCCTCAACCCAGCTCATAGTTGGATCAAGATGAAACATCTGAGCAATCAATGCCCTATGATGCTTGGCTTCATGCTCAGCAGAGCCATCATCTTCATCCCCCCTTGACCTCTTGTTGCCTGCAAGCTGAGGTGGCTGTTGAGGTTGATCCTCCTGAACAAGTTCCTCTTCCTTTTCTTTTCTTGGAGTCCCCTCTACTCCAATCTTCTGGTACTCTCTAATGTCTTTTGGAGGTTGGGGAAGTTGCACAAACAGAGGCTTTGGCTGGAGCTGCTGTGGCTGCATTGATGAACTGGAGACCTGAGCAGGAGGTCTTCCAACGGGGTTTCTCTTTAGGGCTCTGCTTGACTGGTTTGTGAAGGTGATGCCAAGATCCATATCACCCCCCTTCTCATTCTCAAACCAGTCAACTTGCCCGTGTGTTTTGATGGCTTTCATGTCAGGCTCCCAGAAGAGCCATTGCTTTGTGGTGTTCTCTATATAGCCAACAAAGACAACTTCTTTACCCCTATTCATGAGCTTGTCACTTCTCAAGCCTTGAGGTTGGGATCTCGGGTCTACATAGACCACTGCTTTACATCCCTAGACTCTCAAATGGTCAACTGATGGTACCTGGCCAGTGAAGGCTTCTTCTGGTGAAAGAGTAGTACCATCTATCATTGGTCCATTTGGAAGTCTGTTTCTGACCACAGTTTGAGCAATAAGGGCCTCTAGCCAGAATTCAACTGGCATATTTGAGTCCTCAAGCATAGCTCTCACTGTATTCTCAGAGGCTTGGATTGACCTTTCCACAGGTCCATTCTGAAGTGAGTTGTAGGCATCAGTTGTGTCCATCTGAATGCCAAACTCCTTCTCCCACTGTTTTAGCAAGGAAAGAATTTCCCTTGCACCATCACTACGGATTGCAGATAGAAAACACCTTGAGCTGTTCTCTACCTGAACCTTCCATTCCTTTAGAGCTGTAGGAGCATCACTCCTAGCCTTCAAAGGGACTACCCACTTCTTCCTTAAGAAGTTGTCTACAATCTCAAGCCAGTACTTGAAGCCAAGTCTTGAGACTGCACCTTGAAAAGGCCCACAGATGTCAATAGAGATGAGGGCCAGCCTCTCTCCTTTCCTCTCTGTGGCAGGTCCTTTGAACTTCCTCATGTTTGCAAGGGAGCAGACCTTGCAGTTCTGGTGTTCAGAAGGAACAGGAATGGGATCTTTCTTGTCAGTGACTCTATGCAGGTTTCTTAGCAGTCCCTTGCTAAGGTGTGCACATCTTCTATGCTATAGCTCCCACTGGTCCTGGGGCTCAGTGGCAGTCATAGCCTGTTCCAATTCACACTCAAAATGTGTACCTAACTTGGACAGATCCAAGTCATGCTCCTATAGAGAGGCATATGCTTGAGGCATAGCTTCAAGCTGCTCTGAAACACTTTGAATGAATGGAACACCCCCTCTCAGCTTTGTCTGGACAACAGGTTTTCCAGAAAGGGATTTGAGGGTGAAACTGGGTGGTTGGACAGCAAACTGTTGGCTGAACTGATTCCAAGAAACAAGGCTAACTCCAAGGCCAGGAACAAACAAAACATTCTTCAAGACAATCTGCTTCCCAGAAGGACCACCCATCACTGCACTCCCCTCATGTGTGGCATGTAGGTAGCCACCCCCAACCTTGATCCACTTCCTCTTCTGAAGAGGTTTCAGGGTCCTGAAAAGTGAATCCTGGTCAGTCATATGGGATGAAGCACAAGAGTCAAGCAACCACTCTGAGGAGGGGTACTTGCTTTTGGCTTCCACAGTTGAATGGGCAACCTCATCAACTTCATCATCCTCTGATGGTGTCTCAGGGTCTGATAAGTCTTCCTGGGTTGCATAGGCTCTTCCTTGTAAGGTCCTTCATCACCACTAGGATGTCCCTCAGGCTTGGGGATGGGGACCTCGTTCTCGGTGGTGATGATTGTCTCTTTGCAACAGAGGTGTTTCCTCTGTTGAGCTTGTCCTTCCTGACAGCATGCTTGGCTCCAGAGAGGTGTGGGCAATCCTTGATCACATGATCACCATCACAGAGATGGCAGGTGATCTTGCCCTGGAAACCTCTTCCTGCAAACATTGCTGTTTCCTTGGATGCAACTTCCAGCCTGGATTCATGTGACTCAAGCAGTTGTAGACAATCTTCATATGACAGTCCTGGCTGGGCCAGGATAGTGTTCTTGGTCTCAAGATACACCTCAGGCAGGGCTTGAAGCAGATGCTTCAGCTTCCTTGTAGGCTCTCTGTAGTGAGCCTCTGCTGGGTCAACTTCAGCAATCCTTCTTACAAGATTGCCAAGGTGGACTTAGGCCTGTCTGATGGTCATGCCATCTATCATTCTGAAGTTGATCAATTCTTGAACAACTGTCATTGCATATGCAGCATGAACCTTGCTGTACTTTGCCCTCATCTTGAGCCAGATCTCTCCAGCTTGTCTCATCTATTTGCTTTCCTCCCAACTGGACTGTATCTTGACTCTTCAAGTCCAGGTAAGGGATCTGATGACTCAGATGGTGTTGAGGAGCTGGGTGTGCTTGATAATAGATGGCCTCTATCTACAACCCAAAGCACATCTTGAGCTTCAAGATGGTCTTGTATCAATGAGAACCATGTCCTCTAGTTGTCCTTGGTTAGGATAGGTGCTGCTCTCCTCCTACCAAGGGTGCTGTGTCCGGTTTCCTCCATGCTTTTATATATAGGACAGGATGGCTGCCTACAGAAGAAAGGTATTCGTTCGTACGCGATCGGATCGATAGGAGGTGAACCGAACGCGAGGTTGATAGTGGAGAGAATGGCTGTCCACTAGAAAGCGAGGAAAGTCGGTCGTAAGGATCGTGTTTCTGAGACACTGTCTGTAGCTCTCTCAGGGGAGGGTGTTCTGAGACACTACGGCTCTCTCAGACGGAACAGTTAGTTGGTGAGGACAACGCGATGTCCTGAGAGCAACTCTTCCTAGTAGGCTCGCCCACCTTTCTAAGGTATTGGCATAGGCTTCTCTTCCAACCCTCTAAGTTGGTCAAAGTCTGACAGTGCCTCACTAGGCTCTTTCACGACTAACATACACCTACAGCGAGCTGTAGCTTCCTGTGTAATGCGGAGGCGGCCTCCAGTCTGCCCTTCCTTTTGGTATTGTAGAGGAATAACTACTACGACTTCAATCTATAAGACCTAAAGGCTAACCCGGGCTCATAACCTGTTAAACAGGTACGGATTGCGCAGCCGTGGAAGATAGGAATTACAGATTATGTGAATGAAGAAGGACCCAATGGGATAGCGTGTATCTATGTACAGTATCGCCAGTTGATAGTGTAGGTGTTTCAGGAGAGACAGCTGTACTCAGAACTTGACTAGCAAGCCCTGATTACTAATCCCCCTAAGCACCTAATGTTGACCCTATGACCTGCATATTCTCAACAATACCTAATCTTAGAATCTACTAGACCCTCTACTTCGTGTTCCTCCGATACCTAGCCTTTACGTTCGACGATTACGGGCGCTAGTAGTAGTCTACGTTATCTAGGTATCCCTTCCGTTACTACGCGGCGTAACTTACTCGTATAGAATACGTTATAGATTTATATCCTATCGCTAAGTTCGAGTTTATACGAGCGTCTACCTACGGCCCTAACGACTCGAAACGGTCTAAGGAACTTATAATCGAGTCTCTTACTTAGGCGTATAGTCTTAATATTACGGGCATCTAGTAGAACTATATTGTTAGGCTACTAGGTAGGCGCTAGCGCTCGCCGAGTGTTTACGGCGTCGGCCGTTCGTACTTACGTAAAAGTATATACGTCGCGTAGCTCGTCTAGGCGGTCGCGGCGTATAGACTCGAGTACCCGCCGTATTTATACTTAAGTGTCTTATATATTATTAACTAACGCGTTAGCGGCCTCGACGTTAGGTACTTCCCGAGCTATAACTTATAGTTTAGCTAGACTACTAAACTCTATCCGCGGGTAGCGGCTAGAGTCGGCGAAGAATAGAGTTATTCCGGTACTTATAGACTCGTAAATATTAAGGGCTAACTCGGCGCCGGGTAGTAACTCGACCTAGTTATCTTATTAATAGTTAGTATAGGCGCGGATATACTATTCGAGTACTTAGTTTATACGTTCTAATCGCCTATCCGTTTCTAGATAGAAGGCTATAGAAAGATTTTAGTAGATACTAAGCCTTACGTAGAGTCTACGGAAGAGCGCGCTAATAAATTACGTGCCTCTATCGCTTACGACCACCTCCGGTAGGCCGTATACGGGAATATATACTTATAGAATAAGGTAGCGGCGTGCTTAGCGTTCAAGTTATTAGTAGAGAGTAGCTATACGCGTTTAGTTAGTATATCGGTAACTATTATAATATATTTATAGATTAGTCTAGTATTAGGATCTTTACTAGCGGGTAGGTCGACGATAAAGTCTACGGCGATATACTTCTATTCGTAACCGGGCGTATAGTATAGGGACAGGGTGCCTTACTTTATTAGTCTTAATAGAGTCGAGCGCCTATATATTAGGTAGTATCGTACGTATCTTACGACGTTACTTACTATACTAGACTAGAAGAGGTTTTGCCTCTATAGTAGATTAAAAGTCTTTACTATACCTTAGTAGCTAGCTACTCTACTATTATAGTATTTACGTACTATCCGGGTACGGAGGTTCTAAAAGGCTAGGATATATAAGGCTTTATCGACGTATAGTTAATCCGCGATAATTTCGTAATCTAATACGGCGATCTTCTATTATTATAGCTATATATTAGCAATCCCTTACTAGAGATCGGACTTTAGTTTAAGTATACGTGTCGTTATAGACCGGCTATTATATGCTTCTATATATAGTTCTTCTTTATATAGCTCCGTTTACTCCCGTTCCTCTAGTAGCGTAGGTTCGTCTAACGGCTCTATACTTCCTTCGACAGGTTACTCGTTACTAGGCGTCTCTTCGACTAGGACTCTACTATCTAGTTCCGAGTCGACGTTACTACCTATCTCGGCGTCGTTTAGTTCGAGTAACGGCTATATTACGTCTCGCTAGGCGAGGCGGGTTAATCGCCGGGGGGTAGCGATATCGCTAGTATAGTAGTCTTCTTCTTTATCGTCCGAGTCGCAAATTAATAGTGCTTAATAGTTTATTAGTAGGTCGTTCTATACTTATATAGCGAACTAAGTAACGATATCTAGGTTATAGGGTTTTAGAATAGTCTATTATTAATACTACGTTCTAGTATCGTCTACCCCCGCCGGTATATCCTAAGAGCGACGAGTAAGACTATCTAGTTTCGTTCCTTAGGCGCCCGGGCGATAGGTAATCTTAAAGTTAAACTAGGACAGGAACTTAACCTAGCGTACCTAGCGCCGGTTAAGCTACTTAGTAGTTATAAAGTACTTAAGATTACGGTAATCGGTAAGTACCCGAACTAGCTTATCGTCTATAGCGCCGAGTAGTTCCGGTTACTATTCCTCGAACGCCTTAACGATAGCTAGTAGCTCTTTATCGTAAATGTCGTAGTTATATTCTTATAGACTAAGCCTCTTCGAGTAGAACGCTACGGGTCTAAGGACGCCGTTAATTATCTATAATAGTACCCCTATATTGACCTAGTCGCTAGAGTCTGTTTCTACCTAAATCTACTCGCGTAGTTAATAATAGGCTAGTATACCTACTTGGCTAAAGCGCTACTTAAGTTCCTTAAAGGCTATATCGTACTATTAGGTCTATACGAAGGGTAGCTTCTTAACTACCTTACCGTCGACTTTACTCTTTTTACCTATCTTCGTAAGGTCTACAAGGCACGCGGTTACTTTAGAGAAGGCGTAGATAAACTTCCTATAGAATCTAGTGAAGCTAAGGAACGTAAGAACGTCCTGAACGTTACGAGGTACCTCCTAGTTTATAATAGCTTCAATCTTTATAGGGTCTATCTTAACGCCCTCCGTCGTAATAATAAGGCCTAGGTATTTAATTCGTTTAACGTAGAGTTTATACTTATCGATATCTACTAGTAGCCCTATATTCCGTAGTCTATATAGGACCTTTCGTACGTAAGCTCTATAATTTTCTAAGGAGCCGTCCGTATAAATTAGGACGTTATCGAGGTAAACTATAGCGAAGTCGTCTAGGAATTCTCGGAGGATGTCGTTGATCTTACGCTACTAACTACTAGGGCTATTATAGAGGCCGAACGGGAGGACCTTAAACTAGTATAATCTATACCTAGTAATAAAGGCGGTCATCTATTCGTCCCCCTTACAGATACGTATATTATTAAATACGGCGACGATGTTAAGCTTAGTAAACCACTTAGCCTTAGAAACTCGCTTAAGTGTCTCCCTTAATAAAGGTATTAGGTATCGGTCCTTAACTATAATAGTATTTAGGGCGCGGTAGTCGACGTAGACGTAGAGTCCGCCTCCTAGCTTTTTAATAATTAATACGGGAGACGATATGTCTAATTTAGAAAGTTCGACCGTACCGTTAGCTAATCCGGGTTTATACTAAAGGCCTTCTTATAGGGTCGCTACGCTTCTGATCCTAGTTTCAAGTTGATCGTATAGTCGGACGGGCTGTACTTAGGTAGCTTGAACTCGCTCTTATACCTAAAGGCGTCGGCTAGGTCGTAATATTCGGGCGGTAGCTTGACCTTCGGGTCCTATACCTTGTTCTTATTTATAAAGATTTCTAAATTATCTAGCGACATAGCGAAGGTAGAGGTGTACTCCTCGTCGTCGAAATTCTCCGGCTATAGTACGAAGAGCTTATCGGCGTCTAGCTAGTCTTATCGCTTCTAGGCTCGCTTCACTATACGATAATAGGCGTCCGCGCTAATAAAATAGATATTAGGTTCTAGCTCGGGTAATACTAGTTTCGGCGCCTTAGGCTTACTACCTTCTATTATTATCGTATAAGGCATGCCGTTCTAGTAATAATATTAGTAGTAGGTAGGCTTATCGGAGCTAAGTGTCTTATGTTTAAAGCTATACAAAGGGTCGTATTCTTCGAGCTAGGAGATGCCTAGTACTAGGTCGTACTTGTCGAGGTTAGTAACGTAGTATAGCTCCTAACTAGTATAACTACCGATAGTAACGTCTATTAGTACTACTTCGAGTAGTCGTATAGCCGCTCCGTTAGCTATACGTAGGCGTCTTAGCCTTTCTAGCTTAAAGGTAGGGACTTTGTTTACGCGAACAAATTTTAGGTTAATAAACTTAGAGGAGGCGCTAGTATTAGAGAGGGTGAGTACGTTTGCTCTTCTACCTAATATACTAGTTATAGTACTAGTATACACTATATACTTTCTATACGATAGTTATATATATATAGGCGTATAGGTGTTACCCTTAGCTATTACTATATATAGGTATTCTTCCTCTAAGGTATATATCTCGTAGTCTTGTTCTTCGTGTTTATAATTCGTAGATTCGTATATTACTCCTTTAGCGCGATAGTACTAAGGAGCTAGGCATTTCCCTAAACGGGTAGTGCTTCGATCTAGAGGGCTAGCGCGTTAGTTATAGTATTAAGAGCGATATATATCTCGCGGTCGACGTCGCCGGTACGCTACTTACCGCGGGAGTTATAAAGAATATATACGGGGTCGAGGCCGGTATATCTAGGTTTATAATAGCGGAAGTAGCGGCCTTACTAGCGTAGCTAGTCGCGGAGTTCGTCGGTAAGCTTAGGTAGTATAGTATAACGCTAGGGGATAGAGCGTACGGCCGGGCTAGCGTTCTAGGTACGCGTAGAGACCGTAAGCGTATTATTTATAGTAGGCGGCGCGGCTCGTAGTACTATACTAGCGCTCTATTATCTAAAGCCCTATTAGCCTTGTCCTTAACTACTACGACGCCCTTTACCGCCTTAGTAGGTGTCCTTATCCTTACTCCTCTTACTATATATAACGTGCTTTACTACCGAGCGGGCTATACTACCGAGCGGGCCACTTTTGCTAAGAACTGTACCACTTCTATAGATATAGCTATATAACTACTATTATAGCGTATATTGTCTTCAAACGAGGCCAAACTGACCTTAGCTATCTAGGCTACGAAACGCGACGCGATAATTACGAATCGACTTGCTATAAAGGTATACGACGCGTCTCGAAGTATACTAGGGTATCGATTGAATAGACGACCTCCTCGGGGTGACTACGAGCCCAATTCGAAGAAGCTTATAGAGCTAGAAGAGAGGGTGATACTTGAGTATATAGATAGATAGATTTGTTATTCCCCTGTTCTAGGACCCTATCCGGCCTATATAGGTATATATCTATTGTTATGTACAAAGGGAAACCCGAATAGGTGAAAACCCTTCCCGCCCCCGACTTCTCCTTATCTAGATTAGCTTTCCCTCTAAACGTACGTAGTCTATATTACTACCCCGTTAGCCCCCGCTCCTAGCCGGTCTCGTCGCGCTACGCCGTATCCTCTCTTCCTATACTACTCCTACTAGGCGGTACTGTTCTAGCTAGCCCTTCTCTAGTATCTAGTTCGTAATGCGCCGTAGGTCCTTAGCGTTGTTAAGAAGTGCCCTAATCGTCCGGTTCCTCGCCTTTGCTATCTACTCCCCCCTTCCTAGCGACTACCTCGGACAGACGAGGAGTACGTACCGTACGTTCTAGGAGCGATAGCCGTAGGGGCAGCTAGTATTCGTGTATCCTAGAACCTTCCTCTATAATAGGTACCCCTAGAGGCCGATGTGTTCGCTTCGTAGTTAGGTTACTATACTACTCTATGCCCTCGTAAGGCGGTAGTAGATAAGCTTCGGGGGGTGCTTGACCGCGGATTTTGTAGCTAACTATTCCTTAGGTTGTCCCGCTAGCTAAGGGCGTCTACTATGCCCTACAACCTAGTTGTTCCACCTCTCTTTCTATAGTTGCTCTACAAACGATTTCTTACCTTCCTATTATATTGCTAGCTGTTCGTCCCTTGCCCGGTAGTTCGGCTCGTTTCCGGGTCGAATGCCCCTATACGCTAGTACTAATTCGCGGGCCCTTACGACTATACTAGCGATGACCTTCTATACTAGGTACTATACCGACTTGCCTAAGTAGGAGGTCCGTAGTCCCTAGATATATAGGTCGATCGGCGGTATAGCGGTCTCGTGCTTAAGTATCCTCGTTAGTGTCGACTTATATGCCCCGGTAACCTTCCTTAGGCATTGGTTTTAGATCGTCGCTAGCGGCGCGACGAGTCCCTTCGATAGGCAGGCCCTCTCGCCTAAGGACTACACTTAGCTACTATAGGTAAGGACTGGCCGTATAATAGCCGTATATAGAAGTCGTGACTGCCGGAAGTCCGCCCCCTATATAGACGTAGTGAGCCTCTAGTATGATGCTATATTCTGTTTAGCTTTCCGTAATATTGCCTATACGTGCTTCCTCTACCGTAGCGCCGGGTCTACCTATAGTCCGAGGATCCTGAGCTGATTTGCCGGGTTAGTCGTGTGCCCCTATATCTAGATAGAAGCTTGTATATTATAGAACCGTGGCCGGCGCGTAAAGTGTATCAGATTATACTTTTCTAGGGCAAACCGAGCCCCGTGCCTCCTAGCCCAGTCCTCGTAGATCTTGTGCTTCTCTTCTAGTAGCCTATAGTTCTCCTTAGTCGAGGAAGACTACGCTAGGATGTTTATGTCGTCTACGAAGCCGCTCGTAGCGGTGTTCTGGGATTCTAGGGCTGGGAGCAGCGTCGCTATAAAGAAGAGGAATAGAATAGGTACTAGCGTTAAGCCTTACGGGATTCTAGTGTAGACTACTTGAAATGGGCTTCTGTACTAGCCGACTAGGATCGACGTACTACGGTTTTAGAGGTAGGACCGTACGAAGTTAACAAGCCACTTAGGGAGTCCCTTCGACCTTAGGATATAGAGTAGCCGCGGGTATAACACGTAGTCGAAGGCTCCCGATATGTCTAGGCTAAGTAAGGAAGCCACCTTGTCCCTATTCTTATACTAGATAGCCTTTACCTAAGAGGTGATAAGTTCTATTACGGATAGCGTCGATCGCTATAGGCGCGCACCTATCTAGGTGTCCGGGAGTAGAGAGTGTTCCTCTACCGCCTCGGAGAGTCTCGTTATAACTAGCTTCTTAAGCGCCTTCCTAAGAGTGTTAAGGAGCGCAATTAGGCGGTACGACTTCACCTACGTATAGTCTTCCTTCTACGGCTTGCGTAGGACCACTGTCGTCGATTGTTTAAAAGCTATCGGGTGGTACCCGGTCTGTAGGTAGGCGTTAAAGATCGCTATAACTGCTAGGGCTAGTTGATCTCTATACTTCTTTAGTAGCTCGTTTAGGATCCTATCCGGCCCCGGGGCTTTCTTCGCCGGCAACTTCCTTAGTACAGCGGCAACTTCTCCCTCGGATACCTCCTATTAGACCGCGATGCTAGGGGCTAGGGGAGTAGAGCTGTTTATGTCGCTTAGATTAGCCTCGACTAGGGGCGGGAAGAACTTACTAGCTAGTAGACGCGCCTTGGCCTCGGGGTCGCTAACCGGGCCACTAGGCGATTGTAGCGCTAGGATAGAGAAGGAGGGGCCCTATATAGGGTCCTATCGGGCCCATTTCGCTAGCTTCCACATCCTCTCTAGCTTGCCGGCGATTTCTTCTACTGTAGCCCTCTAGCCGACTGCTTTCTCCCTTCGTATTATAGCTTTCTTCTGTTAGTATGCCTCCCTGTATACGTTCTAGGCCTCCTCGCTATAGCTGCTCGTCTATACCCGGCGGGCTCTCCTTGCTTCTCTTACTACCGCAGTGCACTCCGGCGTCTAGTATAGTTTAGACTATGTCGTTAGTTAGGTAAGCGGAACGTAAAGTGAGGTCGCTTTTCTTATTTCGTCTATCAACCCCTAGACTACTTCGTCTATCTCGTCTTTACTGTTATATTGCTACTACGCGATCTAGACTAGCCTCTTAGAGTCTACTTGAGTATATACTCGAGCTAGATCTTAGAGGTTTCCCGCTATTAAAGGCTAGTATATAAGTAATAGCCGACTTATTACTATAAGAGAAGGGTCTTAAGCCCGCTAGTCTTAATTAGATAGACAGGTTTATTAGGCGGCATCGTGAGCTAAAGGTTCGTATAATACGTAGATACGATCGTTAGCGAGCCCTAATAGAAGATCTAGACGTTATCGAGAAGTAGTTCTTACTTATACGTAATATAAAGGAGAAGTATAGCATTCTTAACTAGGATACCTATAACTTCGACGAGATAGGGTTTATAATAGGTGTCATTACGTCTTAGAGCGTCGTTACGGGTTCAGAAAGGCGTAGTAGAAAGAGGGAGGTCGTTTAATAGGGTAATAGAGAGGGAGTAGAGAGATAGCGTATTAGATAGCTCTTATACGAAGCGAGATTAGTAAGCTACGTAAGTCTAACGAGGCCCTTATATAGCGGAAAGCACGAAAGCGTAAGTACATTTAGTCTAGAGGGTCTCTAACCTTCGATAAGGCGTCGTAATTAATACCTCTAGAGGATACTAGGAGGTAGGAAGTAAGTAGAGAGTCGCTAGATAGTGTTCGGCTAGTACTAAGGCTACGACGCTATAAGCGATATAGCGAGTCGGGGCATAACGTACGTACCTATTAAGTAGACTCGCTAGATAGCGAAGAATCTATAAGGGCGCGCGTATTATAGGGTCTAAACGAGATAGTTATTGTTCTATAAAGCTACGAAAGAGGAGCGCGAGGCGCGGCGAAGTTATAAAGCAAAGCTAAGCCGCGCTAACCCGATGTAGAAGGTCCGCGGTTTAGCCGGGCCGACGTAGCTATAGTGGGGGGTCGCGGGCTGCCCGTAATAGTATCCCCTCTCCTAAAACACGCCTTAGTCCTCTAAGCGTTATCCACCTTATAAGGCTACTTACCTATCGAGCTCTATAATCGCGCGAACGCCTAATTATCCTCTAGTGCCCTGTCGTTATCCGATAACATCGTATTCGCTCTATTAAGACTATCCTCGACCGGCTTCCTTCGAGAAACATATTGCCTAGTTAGCTAGCTTGCCCTAGACCTATGTCTGTCTTCGGCTAGTACTCGCGTATAACCCTTATAACCAAAGTTAGGTATTATTATAGGCTCTATAGGCTCTACTCGAGTATCGAATATATACGGAGTAGATTCTATTAGAGATTAGGCTCGAGGCGACTTATTCGTAACGGTGTCTTTCGGAATGACCCTAATCGTATTAAGCCCGAGTACCTTAGTAGCTAGTAGGGACCAGTTAGATAGAGCTACGAAGCCTATAGGCGTAGACAACTCCGGCCGGTTATAGTGAAAGTCTATAATAGCGGCGGCTACGTATTTAAGTATATCCTCTATAGGTTACTAGGTCTTACTATCCTCCTCGTTCTAATATCTAGCCCATTTCACCTTATGCTATATATCTACCTTACGCTTATACCCCTTCTTTACCTTACCTACCCGCTTACGGGTATATATATTAAGGATCTTTCCTACCTCGTATATATACGTAGGTACTGCTACTATATCGGCTACTATATTAGCCTCGGTAGTGTTAGGTTCGATAGTTATCGGTAGTAGCGGCGCTAGATACTGCCCTTTAAGTAGTAGGAAATCGGGGTGGTCGGCTCGTTATAGTAGTGAGGTGTAGAAGCAGTTATTAAGTCCTACTAGAGCGTCTAATAGTTTTAGTCAATAAGAGAGTCTAGCCGGTATGACTTCCGTAATCTAGTAGGGGCCGGTATATTTCCTATCTAGCTTCTTAGATAGTCGAGTCGTACGGATGTTCTTAGTACTAAGATACACCTAATTACCTACCTTATAGTCTAGAGGAATGCTTCGGTAGCGGTTTGCTACTTCTACTTAGAGAGCTTATAACATTCGTATATTCTCTTAAAGGTGCTTATAAAGCTCGCAAATTCGACGTATAAAGGTTTCTACTAATCGCGTATCTAGTCGCTAGAGAGTAGTTAGTCCTCCCTCCTTTCTAGCGTTTAGGTCAACTCGCTCTATAAACTTAGGGTTGTAGCCTAAGGTAGCGTAGAACGGCGACATACTAGTAGTCTCGGACAGGTGATTATTAATCGCGAACTAAGCAAGGCATAGCCATTCTGCCTAGTCATCCTATACCTTATTAGTAAATATATAAAGATACTGTTCTATCGCCTAGTTAGTACGTTCTAACTGTCTATTAGTTTCTAGGTGATACAAAGAACTTAGCTTACGATTTGTACGGAGCATCTTATAGTGTTTCTTCTAGAAGGTAGCAACCTACTACTTACTACGGTCTAATATAATAGTATTAGGAAACCCGCGCCGACAGAACATATATTTAAGGAAAAACCTTGCCGCATTCTATACTATTATTACGCTAATAGGGATCAGCTCGACTTCCTTAGTAAGCCTATTAGTAACGGTCATAATGTTGTTATAGACTATGCCGTTAAGAGTGCTGTCTAGGAGTCCGATAACGAAGTCGACTATAATATGTTTCTAAGGCCGATCTAGAACAGGAAGTGGCTATAATAATCCTAGTAGCTAGGAGTATAGAGATTTTATTATACGGTAGGTACGGCAATTCGCGGTATATCTACGTACGGATCTCGCTAATCTAGGCCAGTAGAATTTACGTACTACGAGTTCATAAGTACGAGCTCGTCCTAGATAGCCTACTACTAGAGCGTTATAGTTTATCTTGATTATCCTAGTCTATAAGGCTTGGTCATTTAGTACCTATAAGCTCTAGCCGTCGTATTGATTTCGAATATATAGCAGGTCGCTATCTACTTTATAGTATACTAGGTGAATCTTCGCTCTCTGTAGTAGTGTAGGAGTACGGTCTTCCTATAGGTCCTTGATCGCGGTCTTAAGCTCGTTATCGGTTACGTATACCGTCGACATTCGATACTCGAGTTCGGCTTCCCGTTGACTTTTACGCGTCGCCGGTTATTTAGTAGGCGCAGCTCGTTCTATAGGCATGAACTCTTTAGCTTTAGGGGCTAGCTATACTAGTTCCTCTT
This sequence comes from Fulvia fulva, assembly GCF_020509005.1. Classification (NCBI taxonomy): domain Eukaryota; kingdom Fungi; phylum Ascomycota; class Dothideomycetes; order Mycosphaerellales; family Mycosphaerellaceae; genus Fulvia; species Fulvia fulva. The sequence goes on from NC_063022.1 coordinate 436,352, forward strand.
CTTCCGGCGCATCTTCTACTATTGCCTATAGTAAGGCGATCTTAAGGAATCGCTTAGGAGGTAGTAATGTCTAATGCTAATGCTAGTTCCGAGGGTCGTTTACCCCCTACGGAAGGTCCTAGCTACGTCTCGTTAGGCTGTCTAGCTTTGTATTAAAGGGATCAGGGGTATTGTGTATTTGCGTATAAATTTCTAGTTAAGAAAGAGAGAGGTAGAAGTAGAATCTATAAGGCCTCGAGCCTTTCTATATTATATTATTACGGGTAACAATATATAAGGGTGTATAGCTAGCTGTTATTTATTTAGTACGTATACCGATATCTTAAGCTCCTTACTATAGTCTATTACCGTCTCTTACATTCCGTGTCTCTTAATCTTATACTCTTTCTGTCCTAGGAAGTTCGGGTAACCGCTATCTACTACGCTTAGGTAGCGGTCGTACTATTTCCCTACTACGGATCGGCGGCTAGGGAACTGAGGTTTACGTTCGGATTCGGCGTAGTATTACGTAGACGCGGTAGGCGATAGTCGCTATCGTACCTATATATTAGGTATTTAGGGTTAGTCGATACGTAAGAACCTATACGGTAGCGGTAGTACTTACCCTACTTCTTAAGGTCTTTACGCTACTTACGGTTAAGCGTAGGTAGGTTCTATAGATATGTCGGTAGATCCTCCTTCTTCTTAGTACTAGCGTACTATAGTAGGCGCTATACTAAGGCACCTACTATACCGGTAGCGGTACTAGTAACTACGTTACTATTGTTCTAGTTGTTCTAGCCGCTATTACCGTTCGAGTTACTATTGCTACGGGGGCGCTCCTTCTACGGGTATAGTCGATCTGTCTCGTAGAAGCTCTCGTCTAGTACGGTATACTCCTCGATAACGTCTTATATACTATCTAGGCGGCGGTCGACTTCGCGGTCGCCGAAGGTCTTAATAAAGTACTTACGGTTTAGTCAGTTACGGAATAGTATAAGCTCGGTCTTATCGGTCTATAACATCTAGGCGCGCAACTTCGAGTAGCGTATATAGAAGGCTATAAAGGTTTCGCCTTGTTCTTACTTATAGGTAGCAATGTTAACTATAGCCTTAGTTCTTTTATTACGTGTACTATATTAGCGTATTATCTAATCTAACAACTCTTCTCTAGTCTTGAACTCGTTAAAGGACTGCTATCTAGGTATAGGGATCCTCGGCTTGATGCTTCGCTAAGGATTACCTTACGTCTACCTATATACAAAGCGTAGACTATCTGCCTTAGTACGGAAGGTTACTATAGTTAGCTTTAGGAGAACACTACTATACTAGCTGTCGAAATTAGGGTCATTATCGTTCTTGAAGTGCTTAGGGTTAGGCACACCCTTGCCGATCTCTATACCGCGAGTAAGGGTACGGTTAATAGTAAAGAGACGTTCTAGAAGGTTAACTAGTAGTGTCTAGGTACGGGTATTACGTATTCTCGAGTCACGACTATTATTAGGTCCTAGTCGCGGACGGTCGTTATTACGTCCTCGGCTATTATTACTACGGTTATAGTCGTCTCTATCGTTATTACTACTACCGCTACCGCTACCTCTACTAGTAGCTTCGCGATACCTACGTAATAGCTACTCGAGTAAGGTCTCGCGTAGGCGGGAACGAGAGGGTTAGCGGCCTAAGCGGCCCCTACCTCCGTTCTATATAGTATCTCCTGCCTCAAGCCGAGCCTTTAGGTTATCGACTTCTTGTTATAGGGCCTGGTTCTTCACCTTAGTATCTTGTGCCTTCTTCTTCTCCTTCTCGTAGATCTCGCTAAACTGCTTATATAGGTTATTAGCTTCCTTATATTTCTTCTCTAGCTCTTATAACTTAGCTAGGTCGTAATCCTTCTTACTCTTAAGATCTACTGCCATTTTCTATATAACAAGCTCTTTACTTCGTAGTATCTTGTAGATGCGGTCGTATTCGGTGTATAGCGTAGTATACTAGGTGTTCTAGAGGTCGTTAGCTCGCTCTATTATATCGAGTTGTCTACCCTTAGTAATTGCCGTGTTAACTACTTATAGTACGAAGTCGTAGGTAGTCTTCGGGTGTTAGGATATAAGGGTCGTAAGGTTGTCTAGGGTGACATTCTAGTATTCGGATGCGAGAATATGTTCTACCTCGTCGAGTAATAGATACACCTCGTCTAGGTCGCCGCCTAGGTTCTCTTCGAGCTTGAACTCGAACAGTTCTATAAAGTCAATCTTACTACCTTCTTCTCGCTCGAAGGCCTTCTAGTAAGCTTTATTAATCTCTTGTTATAGCGCGACACCGGTGTCTACTATGACCCGCCGGTTGTCGTCCTATATCTAACTCTAAGGGAAAGAGGAGAGGTCGGGTAAAAGAGATATACGCTACTTACTTTTGCCCTTAGGCTTAGGTAGCGGTAGTATACCGCCGTTCGCTATTTATAAAGTCATATTGTCTAGGTTCGGGGGAGGCGTAACGGTGCCTATATCCTAACTGTCTACGAGCGCGCGACCACCTACTAATAATGTCGCTACGTTACGTTCTCTAGGTATCTATACGCTATACGCCTTACCGTATTCTATATTCTAATACGACTCTACGCGTTCTCGAGTTCTACGGTTCTGTCTATTCCTATTATTACGCGTCCCTTACCTAGATCCGCGATCTAGGTAGGGTAGTAGAACAAACTATAAGGGCGCGCGTATTATAGGGTCCGAACGAGATAGTTATTATTCTACGAAGCTACGAAAGAGGAGCGCGAGGCGCGGCGAAGTTATAAAGTAAAGCCGAGCCGCGCTAACCCGATACGGAAGGTCCGCGGTTCACCCGGGCTGACGTAGCTATAGTAGGGGGTCGCGGGCTACCTATAATAATAGTAAGCGCTTGTTTCTATCGCGCGTAACCTTAATTCCTAGGAACTAGGAGAGATTACCGAGCTCGTATATCTCGTACTTAGTAAGTAGCCGCTACTTAATATTAGTAGTATAGGCCTTATACTTACGGTAGTAGAGTATAACTAGGTCGTTAACGTAAAAGAAGAACATAACCTTATTGTTATAGTAGATATATTCGGAGTCCGATAGGGGTACTAGTCTAAGGGAGGCTAGCGTCTCGGTTAGGGAGTTGTACTATAATAAAGGGGACTCCTTTAGACCGTAAAGGGCCTTAACTAGCTTAAGGGCGTGTCTATAGGATGGCCTATCGATTCTAGGAGGTGGTTATAGATATATAGTATATAGTAGGTCCGAGTTTAGGAAGGCGTTAATAATATTGAATTGTTCGGCTTCTAGGTCGAAGCTCGCGGCTATAGTATAGTAGAGGCGGAACATACTTACTAGTAGTATAGTAGCGTATATGTCGAAGTATATTCCTTATAAATCGCCTCTTACGTATAGCCTAGCCTTAAAGCTCTTTAGTATACCGTACTCGTCTAGTTTATATTTATATACCTACTTTAGCGGTAGTAGTAGCTAAAGTCCCTCCTCTTACTAATCATCCTAATCCTTCTCTTCTATTAAGAACATATAGGCCGTGAGACAAGCATATAGGTATAGGGGTGTCATATGACTAGATTACGTGACTAGGGTTTGCTAGCCTATAGGCTAGTAAACATCCGGACACCTAGTATCTACCTACCTATACTAACACTAGCGATACTATATATAGATACACGCTATCCTATTAGGTCCTTCTTCGTCTTTTATATAATCCGCCGTCTTCTACTACTACGTAACTCGTACCTATTTAATAGGTTATAAGCCCGAGTTAGTAACTCGGTATTTCACCCTCGATAAAGTCGTAGTAGAGTTATTCCTCTTTAGAACAAAAGGAAGGTAGACTAGAGGCCGTACCTGCATTGTATAGGAAGCTATAGCCGTGCTATAGGTGTATATAAGACGTAAAAGAGCCTAGTAAGGCACTATTAGACTCCGAGTTAGGGAGCCTATACTAATACCTTAGACAAGTAGGCGAGCTTACTAAGAAGAGTCGCTCTCCGGACATCGCGTTCGTATCGACTAACTGTTTATTCTAAGAGAGCCGTAGTGTCTTAGAAACCCCCTCTACTAAGAGAGTTACGCTATAGTATCTTAGTACTAATACGATCCTTACCGACCGACTTTCCTCCTCTTCCCGGCGGATAGCTATCCTCTCCGCTATTAACCTCGCGTTCGGTTTATCCCATTTCGATCCGATCGCGTACGACCGAATATATCCGTTTACCTAAGGGTAGCTAACCCGTCCCTTAACTTACAAAAAATAGAGAACGAGACTAGGTTTATAAGAAAGAGAGTAGCACCTCTTCTAATAAGAGAGAACTACGAAACATAGTTCAAGCTAATAAGAATACACCTAGTATCAAAGTAGGTTAACTAGGTCCTCGAAGATATTATTACGGACATTCCCGCTATAACCCTATCTAATAGCGACACCCTCTATATTATCGGAGTCATCCCTTCCTTTAGATTAAGCGATAAGGAAGGCATCGTATAGACGGCACAATATAACGGCCCTATATAAGATGTACATCTGTCTATCGATAGATGACTAAGAGATAATATACGAGATCCGGTATACGAAGGAGTTATAGGAATAGGCTAAAGCTAAATATAAGAGAAGTCTTCTCGCTACTAGAAGAAGTTTGCTTTAGCAATACACCAATTTTGTAATAACAGCGGACTAGTCAATAGATGACGCCTAGTAGGAGCTTAGCTCAATTATAAGGAGGGCTGTTTCAATCTCGCCTTAGTTCTAAGACATCAAGACTAAGGACAGAAAGATCTAGTAACTCTTAGTAGCTCTACTAGACTTATTTGGCTCAATTCGCGATGTAATTAATACCTAGGTGAATCTCTTACTATAAGACATTCTTACAATCCTTAGGGAGAAGCAAGAATCAATAATTTATTAAGGGATAGCTATGTTCGCTAAGAAGGGTTTCTAGGGCAAGCTTACGTACTATCTCTATAATAGTGACGATTTTATAAGCAAGTGCCTATACCTTTCTACAGCTTAGTGGGCTGTTAGGAACAAGGACAAACTAGCTAGGGTTACCTACCCTACTAAGAGACAACCGTTACTACCTCGTAGGAGGTTATTATTACTAAACCTTCGTAATGTCCTTAAGGTAATAACGGACCTTACAAAGTAGATGAAGGAGAGCCGTAAGCCAAAGGCCTCCTCTAGTAAGCCTATAAGGGTCTATACGACCTAGGAAGATGTATTAGACTCTGAGATACTATTAGAAGATGATGATGTTAATAAGGTTGCCTATTCTACTATAGAAGCTAAAGGTAAGTACCCCTCGTCCGAGTAGTTACTTAACTCTTATACATCATCACGTATAACTGACTAAGATTTACTATTCAGGACACTAAAGCCTCTTTAAAAGAGGAAGTAGATCAAGGTTAGGGGTGGCTATCCACAAGCTATATATATAGGAAGTGTAGTAATAGGTGGTCCTTCTAGAAAGCAAATTGTCTTAGAAAATGTCCTGTTTGTTCCTAGCCTTAGAGTTAGTCTTGTTTCGTAGAATTAGTTTAGCTAATAGTTTACTATCTAACTACCTAGTTTCACGCTAAAATCCTTATCTAGTAAACCCGTTGTCTAGACCAAACTTCGAGGAGGAGTACCGTTTATCTACTCGATCTCGGAAATTCTTAAGCTATAGTATACTAGTATACTCTCTTAAGAACGTGACGGTACCGCTATAGCTAATACTAAGTCCGAAGATTAGTAGGAGCTATAGTATAGAAGATGTACACACCTTAGCAAGGGACTACTAAGAAATCTATATAGAGTTACTAATAAGAAAGATCCTATTCCTGTTCCTTCTGAACACTAGAATTATAAGGTCTGCTTCCTTATAAATATAAGGAAGTTCAAAGGACCTACTATAGAGAGGAAAGGAGAGAGGCTGGCCCTTATCTCTATTGACATCTATAGGCCTTTTTAGGGCGTAGTCTCTAGGCTAGGATATAAATATTGGCTTAAGATTATAGACAACTTCTCTAGGAAGAAGTGGGCGATCCCTTTGAAGGCTAGGAGCAACGCTCCTATAGCCCTACGGGATTAGAAGGTCTAGGCAGAACGGTAGTCAAGGTACTTTCTATCTACGATCCGTAGTAATAGTATAAAGGAAATTCTCGCCTTACTAAAAGAGTAGGAGAAGGAGTTTAGTACTTAGATAGACACAACTAATGCCTATAACTCTCTTCAAAATGGACCTATAGAAAGGTCAATATAAGCCTCTAAGAATATAGTCCGGGCTATGCTTAAAGACTCTAGTATACTAGTTAAGTTCTAGCTAGAAGCTTTATAAGCACAGACTATAATCAGAAACAGACTGCCTAATAGTCCGATTATTGATAGTATTGCTCTTTTACTAGAAGAAGCCTTTACTAGCTAAGTACCGTTAGTCGACCATTTCCGCGTCTAGGGATACAAAGCTATAGTCTATATAGACCTAAGAGCCTAACCTTAAGGCTTGAGGAGAGACAATTTGATAAACCGAGGAAAAGAAGCCGTGTTTATAGGCTACTTAGAAAACACTACAAAACAATAGCTGTTCTAGGATCCCGATATAAAAGTAATAAAAGCGTATAGTCACGTCGACTAGTTTAAGAATAAGAAGGGGAGAGATATAGATCTTGGTATTACCTTTACTAACTAGCCGAGTCGAGCGCTATAGTGCAATCCTATTAGGAGGAAGCCCTTTAGGGCAAAATTTTCCGATAGGGGATTATTAGAGACACCGTTACGAAGGCTAGGAGAAAATATTAAGGCGGTTTTAATACTGTCGAAGGCCGATTACGGTAGATCTATACAGAACCTACCTAAGTCATCAATACTATAGCAACCGCTGTTTATATAACTTCCCCCTCCCCTAAAGGACATTAGGGAATACTAGAAGTTTAGAGATTAGGGTACTCTAATAAAAGAAAAAGAAGATGTCGTTCAGTTCGACCTATCCGAACACCTAGCGCCACCTTAGGTTGTAGGTAACAAGAGGTCAAGGGGGGACGGAGATAATAACTCTAAAGAGTATAAGGCCAAACACTATAAGGCTCTTATCGCCTAGATATTCTATCTAGACCCTATAATAAGCTAGGTAGAGAAGATTCTGAACGACGTAGAAGAATATACATTTGCTACTATTAGGCAGGCTATAGCCTATTAGTAGGAAGTGCTAATCCTAAAGTCCTATAAGGGAGCCGTAGGAGACCCCGAATAGGGATATATATAGAGAGAGGCAATCGAGAACGAACTTATTGCCTTAGTAAGCAACAATACCTAGGAAGTAGTTGTACCGCCAACGGATACGAATCTAATTACTTCTAGGTGGGTCTTTGATGTAAAAAGAATGATTAGTAGAGCTATTAAGAAGTTTAAGGCAAGACTAGTTATAAGAGGGTTTTTATAGAAATATAGGGTTGACTTCGAAGAGACCTTTACACCTACTATTAGACATAATACTCTCCGAGTATTTATAGTAGTAGTATATAAGAGAGATCTCGAGATGCACCTAGTAGATATAAATAATGCTTTTACCTAAAGTAGCCTTCTTAAAGATATCTATATAATCCCACCCCTAGGAGTTAAAGCACCTCTAAATATAGTGTTTAAGGTCCTACGAAGCCTTTATAGGCTTAAGCAAGCAGCTAGAGACTAGAACAAGCTCTATGTTACAAAGCTAGAGAAGATTAGATTTACCTAGTCCTAGGTAGATCTATGCCTACTTATCTATACGGATAGAGACCTTATAGTCCTTACCTATATAGATGACATACCTATTACAGCTCCGAAGCTATTAGATATTTAGTAGTTTAAGGCTAAGCTTAGAAAAGTGTTTAAGATTAAAGATCTTAATGAACCTACGAAGATCCTTAGAATAAGGATTATAAGAGACAGGTCCTAAGGCACTTTGAAGCTTAATTAAGGACACTATGTCTACGCTAACTTAGCTAAGATAAATATAGCTAGAGAGAAGGCTACGCTAACCTACTTACCTATAGAGAGCTACGAGCATTTAGTGCCTACGGTACCTATAGATAAGAGGTGCAATAAACAGGATTACTAGAGCTATAATAGTACCTAGATGTAGCTAATGACAATGACAAGGCTAGACTTAGTATTCCCCCTTAGAAGAATTAGCTCATTTGTTACTGATCCCTCGTAGTAGTATATAAAGGCTTTAAAGAAGCTCTCCCGATACCTACGGTCGTACCTAGACCTAGGTCTTATATATAGAAAGGGAGGGGGCAATCTCTAGGGATACTCGGACTCTGACTACGCTATAGACAAAGTGGATAGAGTCTCAATTCTAGGATACGTATAGTTCCTTTATAGATTACCTATATCCTAGATAAGTAGGAAGTAGAAGTCTGTTATAACATTAATAATAGAAGCTGAGTTTATAGCTATAAACGTAGCCGTAAAGCAGTCACAATTTCTTGCTACTGTCCTTAGGGAAATAGGGTGCCTAGAACTGGTAGGAAAGAGCTCTTTCTAGCCGAGTATAAGGGTAAGCAAGGGCACTATTAACGAGCTAAGGCTAGTTAAGCTTATAGGTAACAACTAAGCCGCTTTGATACTTGTTAAAGATGCCTATATATATAAAAGGTCAAAGCATATTAATGTTATATATAACTATGTCAGACATCTCTAGTAGTAGAAGAAGATTATAGTGGACTACTACTATATAAAGAACATAGCTACTAATAGGTTAATAAAGCCCCTTAATAGCTAGTAGTTCCAAAACTTTATAAGGTAGCTCTAGCTTACGTAAAGGGACTGTAGGAGACTATGTGGCCTAAGTAGGAGTATTAAGAACATATAGGCCGTAGGACAAGCATATAGGTATAGGTATGTTATGTGACTAGATCACGTGACTAGGGTTTACTAGCCTATAGGCTAGCAAACATCCGGACACCTAGCATCTACCTACCTATACTAATACTAGCGATACTATATATAGATACACGCTATCCTATTAGGTCCTTCTTCGTCTTTTATATAATCCGCCGTCTTCTACTACTACGTAACTCGTACCTATTTAATATCTTCCTTTATTACCTATCTAAATGTGCCTATTACTAGGGCTTTAGTAAACTCCTTAGCTATAGCTTCGATCTACTATTAGGAGAAGCGGTGTTTTATAGCGGCTCGGTAGTTAGAAGGTTTCGGCGGAAGGTCATCGCGGTATATAGAGGTAGTAGTATTAATATGCCTTAGAGGGCTATTACCTCTTCGTATAGGGCTTCGATCGCTCTTATCGCGATAGGCGCGTACTCTAGGTCGTATACCGGACATCTAGCCGATAATTATATTAGCGACTATAATCTAGTATAGTATATAGTAGAAGTAGGCCGTTCGTAGGCGCTTTCTATTCTCTATAACTATATAGTTAGACTCCTCTAGTATATAGAGCTCTAGCTCTAGGGGGAAGAGTAGTATGTTAGACGCGTTATATATTAACGCGTCTTCTAGTAGTGTAAATATAAATAGATAGAGCTCGCGATTAGAGTCCGTGTTACCTATAATCTCCTTACGGTCTTCTACGGTAAGGGCATCTATTATCTACTACTATAGGGTGTCGTAGTAGTTAGTAGTGTTATGTGCTAACTACTATATGTTGTCTTAAGTTACTTAATCTATTACGTACTCGATTTGCCGGTCTTTTTAGTTATATATTACTAACTCGCGGTATTACGGCTAGTATAGTTCTTACCTAAGGAGCTTTTAGTAGGCGTCTCGAGGTTATTAGGTGTACGGCTACTAAGCCTATTCTTCTACCCCCTCGGCCTATACTATATCTTACTCGTAATAAGCGATATATAGGTCGTAGTATTATTTAGGCTCTTTAGCCGGTTCGGCTATTACGATATTCTCGATAGGGGTTGTATACGCTACTATTAGGCGTAATAGGTTATAAAACGTAGTCTTATCAAAGAGGACGTCCTTAACTCGTATAACCCTATCTTTTAATAGGTCCTATACGCGGTAGATGTTAGTAGAGTCGTATCCTATAAGGTAACCTATAAGCGCTCTCTCTTAGAGTTTCTTGCTCTTACTAGGCTAATCTAGTCTATAGATAAACACGTATATAAGGGAGCTATATACTACTATATAACCTACGTTTGGAAGTCGTCCTATTACTAATTCGAATAGGGTCTTCTAGCCCTTTGACTAGATAGGGGATCGCTAGAGGATATATACCGCTACTATAGTATATTCTAGCTAAAGCTTTTCCGGTAATCGTACGTAGATACGAATAGTTCTGCTTATAGTAATAATCAGAGCTCTAGCTCTTTCTACTAGGTCCTACATAGGCGCGTATTCCGCGGTTACGTACTATTTAATCTTATTATTATTAATGACTAAGCGAAACACCTTCCTAATAGCGGGCTCGTTGTCGCTATAGAAGTATACGAACCTACGACTAATAAAGTTGATAAAGCTTAGTAGGTGTTAAACAGGTACGGGTGGATGGCAGCGGAGTGGAGTAAGAGATCAATCTTCAACTGACTAATAGCACGAGCATGCAGCAATATATCAGGAACCAATATGTTGATTGTGTTAGATGTCTATCTAAGCTAAAGGGGAGAGAAGGTATCTCCCTACAAGCTGAGTCATTGTGGATGCCTCAGGCTGCCAGATCACTTCCTGATTGTTGACTCCCTTTGAGATGCTACATCTTAACACTCCCACTCATCTCGTATGGGAGGTTACAGTCTGCTCACTTCCTGTCAATAGTACTTGGACCTTTTTATGACAGGTTCAGCTGGCTTACAAACCTCTGGAAGTGTGGACCAGTCTTTGGTTTTGTAAACCCGTCTGCAACCATCTCAGAGGTTGGGGTGTACTCAACAGCAATAAGCCTCCTCCACCAAAGTTTCCTAACAGCGTTATAGGCAATGTCAATGTGCTTCGACTTGTCATGAACATGTGCATCTTTCACTAGGGTGAGGGCAGCTTGATTGTCACCTCTTAATTGGACTGGTCTCAAATTTGATACAGTCTCCTGGTTTCCAGTGATTCTTGGTTGATGGGAACAGTCTCCCACTAACTCTGGACAATCCATTTCCCTCAGCAGTGAAGCTAGGAATTGGGACTGCTTCGCACATGCATTCATAGCCATGTATTCAGCCTCCATTGTGGATGTTGCTACAGACTTTTGCTTCTTGCTCATCCAAGAAACTGGTGCCCCACAGAGGAAGAAGACATACCCAAGGATTGAGACTCTGTCTGCTTTGTCCATTGCATAATCAGAATCACAGTATCCAATAAGGTGTCCTTTTCCAGACTTTGAGAACTGAAGTCCTAGATCAGGGTATGATCTTAGGTACCTAGTGATCTTCTTCAAAGCCTTCATGTGGTAGGTGGATGGGTCACTCACAAATGAGCTCATCCTTCCTAGGGCAAAAGCAATGTCTGGCCTTGTGATTGTTGCTGGCCACATCCAAGTACCATTAATACTCTGGTACTCTGCCTTGTCACACCTCTCATCCATGTGGCTTGAAGGTTTGAGGGCCTCATAGCTGTCCATGGGTGAGTGTGTAGGTGCTGCCTTCTCATGGTTCATTCCCATCTTGGCTAGGCTGTCCCTAACAAAGTGTCCTTGGTCAAGTTTCAGGATTCCTCTCTTCCTGTCCCTTGTGACTCTCATGCCAAGGATCTTTTCAGGTTCACCTAGATCTTTGATCTTGAAGATCTTGCCAAGTTCTCTTTTGAACCAGAGAACATCTGTCAACTTTGGTGCAGCAATTGGAATGTCATCCACATGTATAAGGATTATGATCTCCCTCTTCTTATGGATAAGTAGGCATGGATCCACTTCTGACTGTGTGAATCCAATCTCTCTGAGCTTTGACACACAGAGTTGATTCCAATCTCTAGCTGCTTGCTTAAGTCCATACAAGCTTTTGAGGATTTTGAACACCATGTTTGGTGGAAGCTCAACTCCTGGTGGTGGTAACATGAAGATGTCTTCATGGAGGGTGCTTTCTGTGAATGCATTGTTCACATCCACTTGGTGAAGATGAAGATCCTTCTTACACACAATAGCCATAAACACCCTAAGGGTGTCCTGTCTTACTGTAGGTGCAAATGTCTCCATAAAGTCAACACCAAACTTCTGTGAGAAGCCCCTTGCAACTAGTCTAGCCTTGAACTTTTCAATAGCTCCACTAATGCTTCTCTTAATATCAAAGACCCATCTTGATGTAACCAGATTTGCTCCTTTTGGTGGAACAGAATTTTCCCAGGTGTTGTTACTCTGTAGAGCATCTAGTTCCTTTTGGATTGCTTCCTTCCAAAGATGTCCCCATTTCTTGTCATTCACAGCATCCTTGTAGGATTTTGGAATTGGGACCTCTTGCTTGTATGCAATGGCTTCTACAGTTGCTGCAAAGGCCATTTCCTCAACTTCTTCCAGGAATTCGCTATCCCATGGTATTGAACTGTCCACTGATTGCATGGCTGCAAAGAAAGCTTGGTGAAAAGCAGCAAGGTTCTCTGAGAGGTCCATTGCTTCTCCCACTTCAGTGGTTAGTTCGGGCTTAGGGACTATGGATCTTGGGGCTTTCTGTTTCATGTCATAGCCCTCAACATCATAGTCAGCCTTTCTCTTTCCAAGGGATGATTTAAGGACCGTCACTTGTGACCTGGTAACGTCTATTTCCTGGGGATCTAGGGAGCTTCTCTCAATTGGCTGATCGATTTTCTGAAATTCCCCTACGTTCTCCGGAGGCTGGGGAAGTTGCACAAACAGCTTTCTCGGCTGAGCGACTTTAGGGCTCTCAATTGGCTGATCTATTTCGGGGGGGCTCTGATGGACGCCTGAATGGTAGGTAGATTGTCCTAAGGATACGTTCTTCCTCGGCCTTCCTAAGGGCTTCCTAGCTGGTGCACTGCTTGGTAGATTCAATGTTGGAACATTGAGACCCATATCACCTCCAGGCTGGTCCTCAAAGAAGTCTGCATGTGTGTGTTGTTTAACAGCTCTCATGTCTGGTTCCCAAAAGAGCCAGGCTTTAGCTGTGTTTTCAACATACCCAATAAACACTGCTTCTTTACCCCTATTCATTAGCTTGTCACTTCTTGCCCATTGAGGTTGGGATCTTGTGTCCATATAGACAACAGCTTTGCATCCCCAAACTTTCAAATGGTTGATGGTCGGTTTGATACCATCAAAAGCCTCATCTGGTGAAACCTTGAACCCATCGTAATCTGGGCCATTTGGCAGTTTGTTCCTCATATAAGTTTGGGCCTCTAGTGCTTCAGGCCAAAATTCAACCGGCATCTTAGCCTCTTCAAGCATTGCCCTTATAGAGTCCTCTGAGGTTTGTATTGACCTCTCAACTGGTCCATTCTGTAGAGAGTTGTATGCCTCAGTCGGCTCGAGCCCAATCCCCAAATCCTTCTCCCACTGCTTCACTAATGCAATAAGTTCTTTTGCATTGTCAAGTCTTACTGCTTTCAGCTGCGCTGATGATTTCCTCTCTGCTTTGATCTTCCAATTCTGGAGAGCAACTGGAGCATCTTCTCTTTTCCTAAGAGGAAAGGTCCACTTCTTCCTAGAGAAGTTGTCAACAATCTCAAGCCAGTATTTGAATCCTAGTCTTGAGATTGGTAGTGGGCCACATATGTCAATAGATACAAGGGCAAGTCTTTCAGGTCTTCTCTCTGTAACTTTGCCTTTGTACTTCTTCATCTTTGCTATTGAGCATACTCTGCACTGGTGAAAGCCATCCTTAGGGATAGGAATGGGTTCTTTCAAGTCTGTTACCTTGTGAAGATTCTGGAGCAAATTCTTCCCAAAGTGTGCAAATCTTCTATGCCAAAGCTCCCACTGCTTCAGGTCGGTCTCTGATTGAGCAGTCACAAAGGCATTCTCCATTGGTGGTGCACATGATGAGTAATGTGCCCGTTCTTGTAGGAGAGGAGAAATCTCATCAATGAATGGAACCCCCCCAAGGAGCTTTGTCTGGACAACAGTCTCACCAGAGGGGGAAACAAGAGAAAATGATGGAGGTTGCACACCAAACTGCTTGCTAAACTGGTTCCATGAAACCAGGTTCACTCCTAGCTTGGGTACAAGCAGGACATCTTCCAAAACAACTTTTCTGCCAGCTCTCCCACTCATCTCTGCATTCCCAATATGAGTGGCCAATAAAAACCCACCTCCCACTTTGATCCATTTCTTCCTTGTCAAGGGAGTCATAGATCTAAAGAGGCAGCTTTGGTCAGTCATATGGGATGAAGCACAGGAGTCAAGTAACCACTCTGACGAGGGGAACTTGCCTTGGACTTCTGCAGTTGAGTGAGCCACTTCATCATACTCATCATCATCAGACATTGTCTCTGGGGATGAGCTGCATAGTGACTCTTGGGCGGAGAAACCTTTTCCAGTCTTCTTTGCTTTAGAGGTATAAGACTGGGCCTGGTTCTTCTGGAGTGACAGCATGTCAGAGCTGAGTTTCTTCACCATTTTCTTAAGTTCTTCCATAGAGGACTTCTCTCTTGGTGTCCTCCTTGAAGTGGGTGGTGGAGTTCTCTTCTTCTTGACATGTGTTGTATTCTGGGAAGATGGTGGTTGGGAATGAGATCTAAGGACCTTTCTTGCCTCAGGCAAACTAGGGCAGTCCTTGATCAGATGATCCTTCTCACAGAGAAGGCAGGAGAGTGGTCTTGCTAGACCTGAGGGCTTGACCCAGGTGGCTGCCATGCCATACTCAGCCTTAGAGGGATCCAACCTGGCTTCTTGAGCTTCAAGGATCTTTAAGGTCCTTTCATGATCCATCTTTGGCTGAGCCATGATAGTATCCCTGGCTACATGGTAGTCAGGTGGCAGTGAGCTTAAGAGCTGGGTCATCCTCACATCAGCTTTCCTGTAATGCTGACCCTCTGGGTCAACATCAGCAATCCTTTTTCCAAGAGAAACCAGGTGTGTCCATGCAGATCTGATGGTGAACTCTTCACTCATCTCAAAGGTCACAAATTGCTTTGTGAGCTCATGTGCATGGGTTGGTAGCACCTGGCTATACTTGTTCCAGAGATACACCCACTTCTCAGCAGCTCTTCCAGATTCACATGAGCCCTCAAGCTCAAATTCATCTTCTTCTGTGATCCTACTAAGGATACTGAAGTTGCATACTGCATTGTGTCTTGTCCATGTTGGCGTATTGAGGATCTCTTTGGTTGTAGCCTCTTCTTGGAGTTTCAGAGTCTTGCCCTTGATGTTGTCAAAAGACACTTCCATTAGGTCATCAATTGCAAAGAATGCTGATTGGCTCTCCATCTTGTATCTCTGAAGGTTGAACCATCTCTTCCAATTGTCCCTCCCAAGAATTGGGATTTTGCCTCCCTTCTCCTCTGTCTTCTCTTGGTATGAATCCATAATAAATTGGATGTAATGAAACAAGGTGTGTATGTTCCAAGGTGGTGGCTCAGATCCTGCTGAGGCTTCTGGTGTAGAATGGGAAAGTTCGTAGGTGTGGATACCAAGGCCTGCTTGGTAAAGTAAAGAAGGAGCGGTGTGAGGTCTCGAGGCTAGGACACAGGTCTGTCTCTCCTAGCAGAGCTTCAAATGACTTACTTGAAGTCCTTCTTGATAGTATCTCGATGCAGTTCTGCCTACAGAGTATCTTCAAGGTATTGGCTTTGAGTAAGCCGCACAGAGTCCTTGTCTGGGTTACCTATCACTTAGTATCGAACTAAGCTCCTTGATAGGATAGACGGGGTAGACTTCTGATTCCCAGATGTTTTCTGCTATGATAGCAAGGGATACAAGTAACCTGTACTGATATAGGTTGCTCTTATTCCTGCACAAACCCGGGCTCATAACCTGTTGAACAGGTACGGGTGGATGGCAGCGGAGTGGAGTAAGAGATCAATCTTCAACTGACTAATAGCACGAGCATGCAGCAATATATCAGGAACCAATATGTTGATTGTGTTAGATGTCTATCTAAGCTAAAGGGGAGAGAAGGTATCTCCCTACAAGCTGAGTCATTGTGGATGCCTCAGGCTGCCAGATCACTTCCTGATTGTTGACTCCCTTTGAGATGCTACATCTTAACAGTAGGCTATTAAAGTAAGCTAATACCGATTACTAATCCCTATTCTTAATAGTAAACTAGAAGTGTCTATAGGTATCTAGATCGTAGAAGTAGACGAGGTATCTATTACCGTTATAGACGATAGTGAATTCTACTAAGTCTTTAGCTATATAGCCGTATAGGGTCATCACCCTAATAGGCTAAGACCGATTATATACCTTATAAGCTTTACTAAGCCTATATACTCTATAATATATAGTAAGGGGTACGCTTAGACTATTGTTAATGATCACCCCCTTAACTCTAAGCGGTAACTACTTAATACGTTTAGCGCTAATATAACTAAAGATTTAATACTACTAGCGGCTAGAAAGCTTTCGGTGTTTAATAGGGGTCCTACTAGACGTAGCTATACCTTAAGTACCCCTAGTACTATTTATGACTACAAGAACGGTACGGTTACTATCCTCTTAAGTAGTTAGTAATACTACGCTATTAGTAGGTTCATTGCCGATGTTTGTACCCCTACTAATAGTGCTAATAAAGTGCGCGTTACGCATCTTTTTAGTGACCTTCGGTAGTACTAGGCCCTCTTTTATAGGCTATTAGTAAATGATAGGTGACTTAGGTAGTATAACTACCTTAAAGAAAGGGATTGTACTAGTAGGGCGGTATAGATCTATTAATTTGGTGTCGTTATACTATATTGAATTGCTACGTCCGTACTACTAGAGTCCGGCTCTTTCTATACGTATATAAGAGATGACGTTCACATAAAAGCCTAGGTAGTAAGCTATATCTAGCAAGGTAAATGAATGGCCCCTAATTAATATATAAACACGCCCTAACGCTATAATTAGAAAGGTAGTTGTTCTAGCCTAGATTTCTAAGGTAGTAAGGCGCTCTATAATAAACTCTATACCCTCCTAGTTATAATGATTGATTACATAAGTGTCTAAACAGTTATTATATACCTAGTAATCCCTAAAGTTAACGCTTAACTTACTAATTAAGCTAGAAAGAACAGTAAGGCCAACAAAGCCCTTATCGCTTAGTAATGCCTTCTTTGTATTAGCAATAGCCTTATTACGTTCCTAGTCCTTACGATTGTTACGATTTAATATATTAAGTAGACGCTCGCCGTCGTCGCTTAAGTAGTAGTTAATAAAGTTTTTCTAGTACTTCTTCTACTACTCTAAGCGCTAATCCTTTACTAGGCGCTTATCGGGGTTGATCATATCGTATAAGAACAGGCCCTTATAACAGGTGTCCTTAGGCTCGCCGGTAATGTTCTAGTAGCCGCTTAGCCTATTATTATCCTTGTCTTTGTTCTTATCGCCGCGGCTACTACTACGACCCTTATTACCGCGGCTATTACTACGGTTATTATTACTACGGCTACTACTACGGTCACCCTCCTTTTGACTAGTACCTATAGGTACTAGTGTATTATCTACTAAGGTTTCCCCGGAGAAGGTTACGAAGACTAATCGACCGTTAGTTATTACTAGTACGGTATCGCGTATCTATTTAAGGTAACGCTTAGTAAGCTTTTATAGTAACATTTTGTTACGCTTCTACTCGTTATATAGAGAAGCACCGTAGGCTAGAGCGTACTTCTACTAAATAGTAAGTAGGAAGTGTCTACTAAGGTCGTCGTACTCGGCGTAGTTATACTTAAGTATCTTAGTCTACAAAACTAACTAGTCTAAGTACTAGTTATCGATTCTACGTACGCTAGCCTTCTAAAGCGCAGACAGCTTAAGCGTAAGCTACCGCTTACGTAAAATATCGTCTAGACTATACTGATCCTTAAGAGCCTAGTATTTCGCTCTAAGAGTATTCTAGCCGTATATTAGCTCTTGCCCTAGCTCTATTGTCGTACGGATAAGTTAGGTAATAAGCTTTAATCGCGTAGTAGTAAAGATGTCGTATATCCGTTACCTTCGGTCTACATTTATTTGTCGTAGCTTAATAAGGTCTCTTAATATAGCGTCTCCTACCGTGTACGCTTATTCTATTTCCTTAAACGTTAAGTAAGTAGGCTCTATTAGCTCGTTACTTAGTTAGTAAGGATCTATATACTTCTAGATATTTAAAGACTCTACGTAGAGCTCTAGCTAACGGTCAAACTTATCCTATTAGTTATAGCTCTTTAGAACTACGGTACCCTAAAGTAGGGCACCGGTAGTTACCGGCGTCTCGGTAGTAGCTATAACTATAAAATAGGTTATAGGCTAGTAAAAGTTCTACGCGGGTTTACTAGGCCTAGGGGATACTACTATACTAGTTATAGTAGTAGTACTATAACGATATAAACTCTACTTTAGGGCTTCCTTATCGTAGCGAATGTTAGTAAGCGCTAACCGGGCTTATAACTATTACTTTAGAAGTATAGAAAGTTATTATACGGGCTTATATAGGGTGTTTTAAAAGTAGGTTATATATTGTATATATCTATCTAGAATAGACAAGCATTGCTCTTAAAGAGGCTGTAGGTGACTAATTAGTCACCTAATTCTTAGCGTACGTAGCCTTAAGTTTTAATAATAGGATGTTACCTATATATACGCTTAGATCGCGATACGAGTTACGTAGTAGTAGAAGACGGCGGATTATACAAAAGACGAAGAAGGACCTAATAGGATAGCGTGTATCTATATATAGTATCGCTAGTATTAGTATAGGTAGATACTAGGTGTCCGGATGTTTACTAGCCTATAGGCTAGTAAACCCTAGTTACGTGATCTAGTTATATAACATACCTATACCCTTATACTTGACCTACGGCCTATATATTCTTAATATATATTAATGTTGCCTATACCTATATTAGACACCTCTAGTAGTAGAGGAAGATTGAAATAGAGTACTACTATACTAAGGAGATAGTAGTAGATAGTTTGACTAAACCGCTAGCCGGTCCCTAGTTCTAGACCTTCGTATAATAGCTATAGCTAGTATAGTAGGAGTAATCGTTCCTTACCTTACGACCTAAGTAGGAGTATTATAAATATAGGTTAGTAGGTATGTCGTACGGTACTAAGACTAACTTAGTATATACTAAGCTAGTCGAGACAATAGTACGGTAACACTACCGAGATACTATACGAATAGTAGGAGCGACTTAGAGGACCTAAAGTCGCTTAGCTAATTAGTACGAGACTATCGGAGGAACTATCGTCGTAGGATAAGACATAGGTAAAACCGATAAGGCGTAGTGAAATAGAACTAGGACTAGAGCAATATCCCTCTATATAGATAGAAGAGACGTAGTCTCTATACCGATAGTAGAGACACCTTTAGTACTAAACACTATTCTACTATATACCTTCGTATACTATATTGGTCCTTCCTCCTTCCCTATTACGTGTCCTAACTTCCGTATATATATGTACTAACGTTCTTTACTACCGAGCGGGCTACTTTTACTAAGAACTATACTACTTCCACTTTGATTACGACGGTATCTTAACACGACGACATCCTATAGAATCGTTACTAGGAGGACAATTCCTCTTTAGATTCTTCGCTATCTAGTAAGTCTACTTAATAGGTACGTACGTTATACCCCGACTCGCTATATCGCTTATAGCGTCGTAGCCTTAGTACTAGCCGAATACTATCTAGCGACTCTCTACTCACTTCCTACCTCCTAGTATCCTCTAGAGGTATCAATTACGACGCCTTATCGAAGGTTAGAGACCCTCTAGACTAAATATACTTACGCTTTCGTGCTTTTTGCTATATAAGGGCCTCGTTAGACTTACGTAGCTTACTAATCTCGCTTCGTATAAGAGCTATCTAATACGCTATCTCTCTACTCCCTTTTATAAGCTAATATACCCCTTCCTATAACGAGTTTAGCAATGAACCTACCCGGGCACGCATTTTGTTTGTTACTAGTGTCGATTAAGAGTCGAATTCTTTTGTAGTTCGTAGTGTCTTCGACTCCTAAGGGGTAGAGTCCGGAGCTAGAGGGGTTAGCGTACGTAGCTTAATATTAAGCTTGTCTATTACTACCTATAGATTAAATAGAACCAAACCGGCGCCTCTAAAGCTCGATAGGATGTTCTCCTGTCCAAATATAGCGTTATAGGCTGCCCGGAAGGCGCGTAGAAACTCTACTTTATCGATATAAGTGATACGCTAGCGTACTAAGCCCGAGAGCTAAGTACCGTATACCTTCTTTAAAGGCGAATAGCAACCTATATCTAATAGCTAGAGTAAGTACGAGGCGTGCGATAGTATATATAGGGCCAAGATCTTGTATTCCTTATATAGATTCTAGAATGCCTTCGAGTTATAGCTCTCGTAGCTATCGATAATAAGTAGTCTCTATGCCCTAGTCGTACGAGCTATAGTATACTTCTAGAAATGCTCTAGCTACCGTATACCAAACTTATTGTTAGTCTAGCCGTTCTCTATTAGCCCGATTGTCTAGTCTAGACCTAAGTTGCCGTCTTAGTACTAGGTACTAATATGCTGTTTGCCTATAAGGATAACGTAGGGTAGGAGCGCTATTCCGTCTATATAGATAGTCTTAATCACTATTACCTATTCTCTATTACCCTATTAAACGACCTTCCTCTTTCTACTACGCCTTTCTAAACCCGTAACGATGCTCTAAGACGTAATAACACCTATTATAAACCCTGTCTCGTCGAAGTTATAGGTGTCCTAGTCAAGGATGCTATACTTCTCCTTTATATTACGTATAAGTAAGAACTACCTCTCGATAACGTCTAGATCTTCTATTAGGGCTCGCTAACGATCGTATCTACGTGTTATACGAACCTTTAGCTCACGATGCCGCCTAATAAACCTGTCTGTCCAATTAAGACTAGCGGGCTTAAGACCCTTCTCTTATAGTAATAAATCGGCTATTACTCGTACACTAGCCTTTAATAGCGGGAAACCTCTAAGATCTAGCTCGAGTATATACTTAAGTATCACCCTCTCTTCTAGCTCTATAAGCTTCTTCGAATTGGGCTCGTAGTCACCCCGAGGAGGTCGTCTATTCAATCGATATCCTAGTATACTTCGAGACGCGTCGTATACCTTTATAGCAAGTCGATTCGTAATTGTCGCGTCGCGTTTCGTAGCCTAGACAGCTAAGGTCAGTTTGGCCTCGTTTGAAGACAATATACGCTATAATAGTAGTTATATAGCTATATCTATAGAAGTGGTACAGTTCTTAGCAAAAGTGGCCCGCTCGGTAGTGTAGCCCGCTCGGTAGTGTGGCCCGCTCGGTAGTGAAGCACGATATACCTGTTTAATAATAATAGCTATAATTAAGGGTACTAAGTAACGCCCTGTCTACGTAGTAAATAGACGGAAGATATTACTAATATAGCTTACTTATATAGACGATATAGTGTCTAGATAGCTTGAATACACCTTATGTTGTTGTTGAGATAAGCACTTTCATTAAGGTGGCCAACACCCGCTGCGCGGGTCGTGAGGATCAACACGGCTAGTGTGGGTACAGCTTGGACCGTGCAGCGTGACTTCCTATTTGAGCAACAAATAATGTTACCAGTTGGAAGGTACTTCAAGATCACATAAAATCGTGCTTACGGCAGGACAACGAACGATCAACGAAGTGAAGCGCATGAGTAGCGCTGTGAGAAGCCATATTTGTTGCAATACATGTCGCTTCATGACGCTGGCTTACACTACCTAGGTACCTAACTTACTCCATTCGAAGGTACGCCACTCTAAAGCCTCCAAGGCTCTGATACAAGGTATGATACATGACTTCATCCGCCCCAGCTCCATAATTCACCTCCGGATCCGTCATATAATCTTGCCACTCCACGCACGCTTTCTGAAGCTTCTTGAGCCGCGGATGGTCCTCTGGTGGTACGTTATACAGAGGCTGTGTCTTCCTCTCCGCCCACGACCCTTCGTAGCCATCACGGAAGCGCTCCAGTCTTTCTTTCCTCGTCACGAAGTCTTGTCCTGGGACTTTGAGGCGCATGAAGCGGCGATGCTCGTGGGGTAGCAGTATCCACCCGAGGCCGCGGTTCAGTGTGATATTGAATTCATCCTGAATTATGTCGGCGCGGCCGATCTCGTATGCTTCTTTGCGGCCGAGCTTGTGGGTAGAGTCGCTTTCCGGGTCGACAAGTCGCAGTATCGTCTTAGTCGGTTCTGCATCTGGCAGGAGAATTGCCGCATCGTCGACCCAGTGGAATAGCAGACTTTCACTTCCGCAATGTGGGCCGTAGGGGTTGACCTCAATCAGCTTGACCTGAAAGTCGGGCTTGTGTACTTCTGCATATACGTCCAGGAGGCATTCTGTGAACCCCTGAGTAGGGCCAATTTCATGCCAAAGTGCTCTGATCTGCTGCACCATCTCTCGCAGGCTGCCATCCTCCACCCCAGGATGATGAGCTTGGTAGAATCGGCTTTGGCTTATGACGACGACTTCGTTTGAGTGGATGTAGCAGCGCCACTCGCTGAGGCGGTCGAGGGTGGTGTGGTATGGGAAGAAGTAGAGCACGTTGTCGATCGCATCATTCTCATCGTTTGCGTGCAGAGTCAGCAGTGCTTGCACCGCGCGCTTCGAGCAGACAGTCTTCAGAAATGCCTCGGTCTTGGTGTGTACCGGTTGGAGGTTGCCGTCATCGACATCTTTCGGACTGCTCTCGCTGAGACGGATGAAGTATCCCTCGCGAGATTTTGGCAATGGTGGGGATGAGAACGCGATGAGTTGAAGCTCGTGGAGATACTGTGATGCCTTTGAGGTTGAGTAGTCGCTCTTCGCCGCGACTTTTAGCAGCCTCGTGATCTGTGACTTGTTAAGTCTTAGGGTTCTGGTCGGTTCGTGTAGCATGTGCTTCGAGATCTCGGCACTCAGCCAACGCGCCATGTTGAACGGAATGCGCTCTTGCTCCCTGCGATGAAGATACGCCGGGGTGAGATAGCCTGTCTCGCCTATCCAGGGAGCCAAGGCATGTCGATTGTAGGCGTTCAGTCTCGCTGTTGGTGCTGTGTTCAGCGGTAGTCTCTGGATCTCGATGTCGTCCATTTTGGTTGCTTCTTGGCAGGATATTGAGGCTCTGATTCTGGAAGTGAGTATGATCGTAGTTGTATTTTATTGTGAAGGAGAGGCAGACAATGTTAATCGCGATATCATGGGTCACAGCGGTGTTCATTTTGAGGACATGATCACGTCCCCATCGCGCCTGCGAATCACGGTCAGTGGTAGTGGGACTTCACCACGTGGCCTACCCAGTCTGCCCAGTCTGTCTAGCAATCAACATTTCTCTGCAGACTGCCGCGTGCTCGAGTTGTCATTGATTCGATGCATGGCCTCCACGGGTGGGCACGTGGACGTCGTTCTGGCACCGTAGGCTGAATCTCGCCATAGCATAAGCCCTCTAGAAGCAATACGCGTCTGTCTTGAAATATCAATGTGAAAAGACAAGTGTGGTCGGGAAGATGGAGAGGATGTTGTTCAGATGCTCCCTGCTGTCGATCTTGACCGCGCGGAAAGAAGCCGCGATGCCGTCTCACGATTCAAGATGCAAGGCACGCGATCTCACCTCTTGCCTTCTTGACAATAGCAAACCATGTAGCCAACACAATATCAAGCCCATAGTGGCATCATCAACGTCTAATCATCAAGCACGATGAAGCTCTCGTCTTTCACGGCCGCCACCTTTGCCTGGCTCTCCGGTGCACAGCAACAGGTCCCACTGCAGGCGGATGACCACACTCGACCTACGAACATCGCCATTATCGGCGCTGGAGCTGGCGGATCCTCAGCAGCCTACTTCCTCTCCAAGTATGCCCACAATGCCTCGATTCCACTCAACACTACCGTCTTCGATCGAAATCCGTACGTAGGCGGCCGCTCCACCACCGTCTCGGCCTACAACGATACAACACTCCCCGTCGAGCTCGGTGCAAGCATTTTCGTTGAGATCAACCACATCCTTGTAGACGCAGCGAAAGACTTCAATCTCTCGACATCTGGGCTCGCAGAGAATGACTTCCATGTCGATGGCTCGAAGGTACCTGGCCCACAGCTAGCGATCTGGGACGGCGAGAATATTGTCCTAACAGCAAATGGCGGCTGGTTTGACTTTGCAAAACTGTTCTGGAAGTATGGATGGACACCAGTAAGGACGCAGAAGTTGATGAAGAAGGTCATTGGAAAGTTCATGCAACTCTACGATGCGCCTCTATTCCCGTTCGCAAGCTTGACGCAGGCAGCACAGGACACTGGATTGCTGGCTGTCACGGCTTCGACGGGCGAGCAGTATATGCGTGAGAATGGGATCACGGGACCATTCGGGAGGGAAGTGGTGCAGGCTAGTACGAGGGTGAACTATGCTCAGAATTTAGGATACATCCATGGCTTGGAGGCGATGGTGTGTATGGCTACCGACGGGGCTATGGCGATTGAGGGAGGGAATTGGAAGATCTTCGATGGAATGATCAAGAGCAGTGGAGCACATCTGAAGCTAGAGACCAAGGTAGGAGGTATCTGGCCGCAAGGGCATGGGAAGTACGCTCTGAACTACAGCCACATCGATGGCACCGGATCAGGATCGCAGCTCTTCGATGCCGTCGTACTGGCAGCGCCATACCAGTACTCTGACTTAAAGAGCTTAGGCGTGGCCAGCGAACACCACCCTGACGAAATACCTTATGTCGAGCTCCACGTCACCCTCTTCACCTCACCACACCTCCTGTCACCCGAATTCTTCAACATGCCAGCAGATAAGCCCGCCCCTCGAGTCATCCTCACAACCCTCCCCGACGGCGAGCCCGCCCGCAAAGGCAAAGAAGGCGTAGGAAGTCCCGGCTTCTTCAGCATCTCCCTCCTCCGCCCCATCGTAAACCCAAACACAAGCCAGAAAGAATACCTCTACAAAATCTTCTCACCCGAAGCACCAGATTCGGAATGGCTGGCCGCCCTACTGGGTGTGAAAGATTCGCCAGGGGGTGGGAAAGAGATTGTAAGTGGCAGGGATATTACGTGGATATACCGGAAAGTCTGGAATAGCTATCCGTATGAGTACCCAAGGGTGACGTTTGAGGATCCGAACTTGGGCAAGAATCTTTACTATACTTCGGGTATGGATAGTTTCATTAGCACGATGGAGACGAATGCGTTGATGGGGAAGAATGTGGCGAGGTTGATGGTGGATGAGTTGGTGAGGAAGGATTCGAATCAAGATAGTATCGAGGGGATCATGGTGCAGAAGAATGTGACAGATGCATTCGCCGCGGTTTAGCTACTGATACAGCTGTAAGCATTCCTAGCATGATTCCTTCTGCAGCATATCTTTCTGTTGGTCGCAGGAGGCGATAGCCATTGGCTCAGCGCCGCACACTTGGATCATGCCAACAGCACAAAGACCAAGTGACCCATGAAGCCGATTTTTTGTCTGCTGCATGTCTTGACGAGCCAGCTAGCAATAGATGGACAGAGACAAGGCAATTCATGAACCTCTCACGGCGCGTCGTTATTCCCACCACAAACTCAGGCAGCATGCAAAGACACCGGCCTGTCAGGATCTAGACCAAGTCCTGGTGCGTGGGATAGCAAGCGCTCTGCGCGTAGACAGAAGTGAAGCCAGACTCGATCCTCCCTACGAAGATGAGCCGGATTTTGCTGCTGCTCCTCCGCATTTCGACGGTTCCGCTCAGATCAAATGTTACTGGGATCCAGATGATAAGATCTGCCAGGGCGATGAAGAGCCGTTCAGCGATGAGTTCGGCGCGACGACACACCAGCACATTGCTCTTGTTCGAGCTATCACCAAATCTGCACGCATGAAGAATCCCAACAACCCTGCGCCATCGCAGCCATTTTTCCAGGTCATGGTCAGAGCGGGACCACATGAGTGGGAAAGCATCTATCGCACTGCCATCGATCTGATCAACAAGCATTTCCCAGAGAAGTCACATCCCAGGTCGAAATACGTCTACCTCGTCACGCCGAGAATCCGGTTCTTCGCCAATGATTGCGTTGCGTTCTCTACTGCAGCCCAGTCTTCCAATGCCTCGAGTAACTCCGCGAATTCACAGAATCAACCAACTGCAGTAGTATCGACGCCTTAGCGCGCACCACAGGACGCGCTGCCTTAAGCGCATGACACTCCGGATGACCTTGCCCAGATACATTCCGTACAAAGCCCATCAGCCAACACAGTCCGCGCCACCGAATCTACCAGCAGCACCGCCTCACGTCCCGGGCTACCCTCCAGTTTCCGACCTTCCGATGAGCGCTCATGATCTCGACCTGGGCCCGAAACCGAAGGAGGACTTTCTTATGCCACCGATTGATCCTCATGCAGATGTGACGGACTCCAGGGTTGACGAGAACGGCGACTATTGGTATCACGTCACCTGGACCGATTCCAAAGTAGCCAACGGCAAGCGAGCCGCAGGAGCGGCAAAGCAAACGCTAGAAGTTGACGAGCACTGTCATGCATGGTTCCCAGCATGTTCGTTAGGCAGTGGCTAGACCAAAGTCATCAAGGAGTTTACTACCAGGAAGAGAGAGGCCGAAGCTAGCCCTGCTATGCAGTCAGTGAAGCGCAAAGAAGTTCTCAAGCCACTGAGCTACTAGGGAGTTGTTAGGCATAATATGGAGTTGAGTCAGATTGGAGAGGGGTGCGCATTGTGTGGCATAAGATGGGGTCTCTATTGTTTCGATCATGAACATAGATAACACACACACGCTTACAGCATAGATAGTTTAAGTGCCTTCGGGTTGCATGTCGCGGTGCATAGCACTGTCGGCTAATGATACAAGAGATTTTGAACATACATCTACGTGCGTGCAACGCTGCCGCAAAACCAAGTTAATCTCAGCCTCAGAAGCATTTGAAAGAGTTTCAGCTCATCGTCTGGAACGTTCCTGGATCTGACACCATTTCCATCAAGATCGTGCCTGCCAGAGGATCGGAGCGGGAAGGCTTGTCGCGGAAACATGTGTCCCCAAACTAAGGAAGCTACCACTGCGGTCCTCAACATTCTCAGGTCTTGACTTCTTCTTTTTCTTGCCTCCACAATCTCCCACTGCCACACCAAATTTCCCCCATCATCAGATGGCACACTCCACCAACACTCGGACATACTCCCCGGTCCACATCCCCATCGACGACCCACCCTACGAAGACCCTCCAGACTTCGCAGCTGCACCTCCCCATTTCGACTCTTGCACTGTCCTTTTCTACTGGGATCCCAACGACGCAATCTGTCAGGACGATGAAGCTTTCTCCGATGAATTCAGCGAACGCACTGGGAAAGGCAAGCACTCTCCTATGCCATCACGAACTCAGCACGGGTAAAGAATCCGACCGACCCGAAACGAAGTGAGCCGTTCTTTCAAGTACTCGTAAGTGCTGGCCAGGACGAGTGGGAGAGGATATGTGAGGTGGTGAGGGAATTGATCGAGAAGTGGTTTCCGGAGAGTAAGTTTCCAAGGGACGTGTATACCTATCTGAAAGTGCCGAAAGTGAGGTTCTTTAAGAACTGTGTGGGAGATCTGGGGGCGTGGGATGGAGGTGCGAACCGGGGCGAAGCTGAAGATGTAACGGCGACCATGGATCTGTCGCGCGAGGGAGATTTGACTAGTAATGGAGGTAGTGGCCGGGAAAGTGCTCAAAGCCTCTCAACTAGCATATGCTCTCTGCAGCGCATCAGCGCTTGGGTGATGGTGAAGAACGACCTTGACCTGTTGGACTGCCTCAGCCGTCTGTGCTCATTCTGGACGCCTAGATTCCATCTTGTGTGCTTGGCATCTTTGTTGAGAGGTCAGAGCAAACTCCCTGCGCACTTGCATATGCCCCCACAATGACCCTGGAAATGGAGGCCCTTCCTACACAACGACTCAGCTACAAACATGAGCGGTACGTCCAACACGCCAGCCCAGACGCTCGTCAGACTAGGTGAGACTTCAGATGGCATCAACAACCATTCACCAGGATCCGAACCGCAACCAATGCTCTCTGCGAGGGGTGAGAAAAACATCTAGGTCGTGGACCCAGGGGCTTTCGAAGAGAACATCAAATCTAATCTCAAGAATGACCCCGCGCTCCAGCAAAGCGACAATACTTACCAGCTCGTGAAGCTTCCTGACGGATACCATGCTTGGTTGAAGACGCGATTCAGCTCCTCTGCAGCCGGCTACTCTCAAACCTATCATATCTACGGCCATCCGAGCGGCCGTGGTTTTGATACGTTCAAGGGCTTCTACGAGCATTTCAAGTTCCTGCATGGCCTGACCGAGAAGAGCACATGTGAGTGCTGGTTGTGCGGAAAGGATCGCGACAAGGCAAACTGGGCGCCCAAGGATGAGTACGTTGACATGATGTCCGAGAAACTTTCTGGACATCTAGGGAACGTAGCTCGGACCGCTCAGAGCGATATGACTTTCGAGCAGCAGTACTTTGCTTCTGTGGGAGTGGGAACGATCGTGGCACAGAGTTTGGTGGTAAGTGAACACTCCAATGTGCACGTGTGCTCATACTAACCACTTTTGCAGGATGCGATCTGGGCTGTCTTTAACCATGAGAAAGCTGCCTGGGATCCAGTCCGATGTTTGGTGTACTTCAAGCGCGTCTTTGCCATGGCTGACAGTCTGGTGTTCGCGGCAGGGATCTGCAAGGAGAACTGCAAGTTTGCTGCCGACATTGCCACTGACCTGGACAAGTTCAAGACTGGTTGGCAGGCGGAGTATGATGCTGAGGAGCGGCGAGGGGCGGCGGCCTTGCCGGGTGCTTGAGCAAAGTGTATGGCAGAGTGTAGCTGAGTAGTGGGTAGTCCGTTGCGTTCGATATTACGTAGATGACTTCAGAATATGTGCTGATTCGTGATCGTCGCTTCTGAGTAACAATTGACTTGGTCTTTGATGACTTCGATCCGGTGGCGAGGAGACTATCACCGTGGTATGTGCAACCTGCGGAGACCGGCAGGCCATTGACGCTCTTCAAGATAGAGCTGTACGTAAGCCTGGCTCTGGCATCCTTGGGCATAGAGCAAGCCCGGTGTAGAGGCCTTCAGCTGTCGAGTAGTGTGTCTTGTTGTTCTTCTGACAAGCAGACGTGAACATAGCTGACTGAACAAAGAGCGATATGGCTCGTAGAGTCTAGAAGCCCCCAATTTCTGCCACAGCGATTAGCAATCGGCCTGTTCATTTACCCTGGTTCTAATGCTACTGCAGGTCTTTCAGCGCAGCAAACGAATCGACAGCATATAGTCTTCGACCAGTCGTTGGTCGATCTGATCTCCAACAAGAACCATCGGGTGAGCGAAAATGGCCTCAACACCACGCAACCAAAGCTCAAGCACAATCGTGGTCATACCTCAGATATCCAAAAGTGACGGCATCGGCAGATGGCCAGAGGGCAGCAACCCACCACCTAGTCGCCCTGCCGAACGTGCTTGGCAATACGACGAAGAGCAGTTCAAGAAGATCATCGGCGGAAATCTCACCGAAAGCTGGTCCGACCGCGATACGAAGACCTACATCGTTGACAGCCTTCTGGTGGAGCAAACGCGACAAGAACGACCAGCGCCGGGACTTTCGCATCTGGGGCCATCCATCTGAGAAGCCGTTCTTGTCCAAGGAGCAGTTCCTCAAGCATTATGCGTTCATGCAGTATCGGGGTAATGACCCTGTCCTTTCCTGCAGTTGTATGCTTTGCAAGGAGAAGAAGAAGAAGACTGGGTACTTCTATATCGGCGATCCGCATCTGGACCAGGCAAATGTGATTATGGATGCACTCAAGGAGTGGTGGAAGCAGTTGTCTTTCAAGGATGCCTATAGCTGGACCGATGAAGAGGAGGAGTTCGCTTCCCATGGGATGAGCTACCCGAAAGCTGAGAGGTTGCGTGTAAGTCCAGCAAGCCGTGCTGACATGCTTCGAACGTCAAACTAACCGACTCGCTAGGACGTTGTCTTGGAAGCATTCCACCACGGCGCCAAAATTGGCGTGGATGATGATGAGAAGTGAGACCCAGAGGGCTGTACAGAGCAGTTCCGAAAGATTGTGGAGTTGATTAAGGTAAGTGTTCAAGTCTTGCACGTTGAGTATGTGCTGACCACAGCGTAGACCGACATCCGGGTTGCAACAGCTATCGTCAAAGGTAAGCAGAAGAGCGTCGAAGCCATCGGCCGTGATCCTGAAGGTTGGGTGACGATCATGGATGGCGAGGAGGAGCATCTTCGAGAGCAAGAGGCGGAGGGATAGAGGCGGGAAATGGTGCGAGAGCGATGTAGAGATGATGATGAGAGGTTGCTGGAAGCGCAGCCCAGGAGCCCGGATGTAGCGAACAGGATGTTAAGCACATGGGCTGAATGGGGCCCAAAGGCCAGAGGAATTGTCGCAGTCGACCAGTCTTGGACGCATTTCGTTGACCTCCACCACTGTTCTTTGCTTTACATGTCCTTGACCTTGATCGAGCGTAAAGCGTGAGGTTCTCAACCACCGTGTCGTCCTGCGTGTTTCTTCGTAGTCTTTAGTCCAGTGCGCATCTCATACATAACGGCGATTCGCACCGTGCTCTCAAAGCACTCTCCAACCACTCGGCAAAGCCATGAGCATGTTGTCACTGCATGCGCTCTTGGCAAACAGAGCTGAACGGAAGCCATAGGCCAGAAGATCGTCGCAGGTTCCCAGTCTGAGATGCGCGTTCAAGTGACCTCCACCCTACTGTTGTCTGCTTCACATGTCCTTCTCCAATCCAGACCGCAGAGTGCTGCTGTTGCCGACCAAAACGCAACGCGGATAACAAGTGTAATCCAGTCCTATCAGTGCTAGACTGTCCTCTCGCCAAACAATAGTCAGCACCAAGACTTCCATCCTCCCTCGCAAAGTGCCACAAACCAGCTCACAACATCCCACCACCCTCCACCCAACACGCTCACACCCACCATCTCACATCCTCGCATCTATACGCGCTCTTGGCACATCCTGACATCCAGCCGTGAAAATAGAACAAGGTGGAGGCTTGGAGCCCGATGTGGCCGTGGAGGAACAACTCTGCAGATCCTCCCCAGCGCCACAGCTGTCATCGTACCAAGCCGATCTCCGGCACGGCACCTTATGCATCCATGCATGCAGGTCAGCTGCCACATCAGATGTACAGTATAATGTATTGTAGCTTTCTGGAAAACCTCCGAGGAGGGTTGGGTTTGCGTGTGGGGAAGTGTCTTCTTCTGCAAGTTGTGATGATGGCTGTCGTGATGTTCTCGGCACAGTCATGATCTCGTGAAAAGTACGGAACCGATGTCACGTCAGATCAAAGCACATCGCCCATCCCCCGGGACCCTGCAATTTCACGCGCACGCCCAGAGGGTCGATCTCCCTACCGCAATAGGATTCACCAACCACAGCCCTCTGCCCTATACCGTACAGTACCAGCCGTGTCTGCTGACTTACCATGTTCGCTGTACAGCACCAAGCCCTCCTCCTGTACAGCGCATCACCGTCATATCGGCTCCACTTCAACCTTGACCACTTGTCACTATAGTATTGTATAAGCGCCTCGGTAGTAGGCCCTCGGTAGGTCTCGAGACCTTTCTTCAGATACTTGCTCTGGCTAACCGCCTGCCGATCAGTCAGCAGGGCAGGCGAGTAGTAGGCGGAGTGATGTGTTTCGCTAGAAAGGATGCAACCTCAGTCATTAGATCTGACTGAGCCGAGCCTTGTTCTGGGTGTATGCTCTGGAAGATCGTCACGACTGCGACCATTGTCTGCTGGCTTGAAACCCGAGGGCAGTGATGCGGGAGGATCTGCTGGTTTGGATTCCCCTTGTGGATTTTGTTGCTATACTTTGGCGCAGCAGATGCGCCATGACATTGCACACCTAACGGTTCTTCCAACTGCGGTCAGATGCTCGCGTGCCTTGGGCCGTTTTGTATAGAAAGGTTTGGATCGCCAGTTGTGTTTGATGGGATGTAGATTTCCGTGTATTCAGAGTCTTGTTCGTAGCCAGAGCAGAATATTCTCTTCGCATATCATTTTTAGCAGCTATGCATCTTTCATATTCTTACCAGCTATCGCTAGGCATAGCGTTACTACCATATGCTGCAGAGGCAGCACCTACCTCAGCTCGCCTTTCGAAAAGAGCACCGACATACGATGTTCTTCGTGGATCAGACTTTCCAGATCCGTCGATCATAAACGTCGACGGTATTAGCCGAGCATTTGGTACTGGCATCAGAGGGATCCAGGTCCCGTATACCAGCAACCCAGACTTCAACAACCCTTCTGGATGGTCTGCACCCGTGGAGAGCTTTCCAGTTGGTAATCAGCCTGGATGGGCAAAGGCGAATACTGTCTGGGCGCCAGATGTTGAGCGACTGGTAAGGCCTGACATAAACATCCTGTTACTTTGAAGCTGACCTCGTACAGGCCGATGGCACATTCGTGATGTACTACTCGCCCGAAGTCACAGAAGGAGGTCTGCATTGTGTTGGCGTGGCCCGCAGCGGAAATGTCGAAGGACCATATACAGATGGGAGTACCGAGCCATGGGTCTGCCCTCGAGAGCAAGGTGGCGCGATTGATGCCTCAGGCTTCGTGGATGGAGATGGGAAGCGATATGTGCTATACAAGATCGACGGTCCAGCTGTGACTGGTGGAGGATACTGTGCCAGTCCCAACAACAAGCCTTCGACGCCGATCCTGTTGCAGGAGGTGCAAGAAGATGGATACACCAAGATTGGCGGCGCCACTGAGATCTGGAACAACGGCGGAGAGGTAGACCACTACCAGACTGAAGCGCCCATCATCGTCAAGGGAGATGACGGGACGTACTTTCTCTTCTACAGCACCGGTTGCTATACCGACGCCAGCTACACGACGAGCTATGTCACGAGCCAGTCCATCGCGGGGCCATACGGCAACCCCCAGGTCCTGCTCAAGAATGGTGACTACGGGTTGTTCGGCCCTGGCGGTGCAGACATTACGCTGTCGGGTGGTCAGATGGTGTTCCACTCGCTGATCAACAACGATATCAACCAAGGACGAGCAATGAGCACAGCCACGCTGACGCTGTCCGGAAATTCAGCGTCGATAAATTGAGATTGAGTTTGGGATGCACGGGACGGAGCTTGAGCATTGCGTGGAGCTTTGACGGCGCTGACGAATTGTGAATGAAGGCATGTACAGGTACATGCGGGCGTGCTGATGGCGTTGATGTTTGATAGCGAGATACCACTCTGTACGATGTTGTTCGCAGGCTGTTCTTCTTGCTGCAGAAGCATTCCTTATCGGCATGCTCTTGCCGTTACACGCGGCCGTATTGCGCCGAGACGGTCGCAACGGTCAAGCCACTGGTGACACCATTTCGGTAGAGCTACATGTACATGTATCGTGAAATGAAATTGCGAACAAAGCACTCCTCTGCGGCCCTCTGCGGCCAGACTGCTGACCGTGCGAGATTGGCTCAATTCGTTGATGGGACTCTCACTGCCGAGGAGCAGCGACTTTGTTATTATCAGCGTCGTGAGGATTTCCAGACCACAGCGTGACTTCGCACCAAGAGCGCTGCCCAGCGTTGCATTACCGGTCGCTAGATGGTGCATGTGGGCTACACATTGACGGCGCTGGTACGACAGACGTCATCAGAATTGTGGCACTGCTGCCATCAAGCCTTCGTGCTTTGTTGACGCTTGCCGTGAAGCTCCGCTTGCCGGCCGCCCATCTCCCCATTCGAATCCCACACGAGAGCCTCCAGAACTATACCGATTCCTCCCTCGGTGCCGCGCAGACCTTCTCCTCCTCTGCCCAACGGTGCACTCCTCCCTAACAACAGCATCTTTCCGCGTGCAGAGGGTACAGGGTACATTGCTATGGCGACAGGATATGGCTCCGTGCCACCGTTGAACGATGCGCATGCAGGACGAGGATATGGCGGCACACAACAAGCCGACTTCGCCCAGGGCAACCCAACCCAGAGCTCTCCCCTCGGGCAGTCCGCCATGCAGAACCACGGCCTACACAACGAGCACTACGACGAGAGCAACCCCGCCTCGTCGGTGGCAGGAGATGGGAGTCTCAACAGATCAGCCTCGCGAGCGTCGCAGAGCACCACTGCCATCGGCGCTGGAGGCGTCTCGCGTAACAACACGCTCAAGAAGAAGAGCAGCGTGCGCCGAACGAGCAGCTTGAAGCGTAGTGGCAGCAAGCGCAGTCTCAGGGCTGGTAGCATCAAGGCTTATGGTGACGGCCTTGCGGACAACGAGAACTTCAACAGCCCCTTCTTCACTCCAGTACCCACCACCGGCACACCCACCGAAATCCTGGCGAATCGCTTCCAAGCATGGAGACAGCTGCTCAAATCACTCATCACCTACTTCCGCGAGATTCACACTTCCTACGAGACACGCGCGAAAGCACTCCACAAGGTGTCCATCACCATCGCGAACATCTCCTACCCGGCAGTGTTCATGAGCCAGCATGGACTTGGCGAGGCGACACGCATCCTGGACGACTACCATCGGCGATCCGTTTCCGAAGCGAACAAGTCACGAGAAATCGAGAATGACGTTATTGGCGCATTGAGCGGCCTGCGCAGCGATCTCGCACAGAAGATCAAGGAGATCAAGAGCTTGAGCGGTGACTTTAAGAACTCGGTATCAAAGGAGCAGGACCTCACTCGCAGAGAGGTTGAGAAGCTACAAGAGGCGCTCCAGCATGCCGATCATGAGGATGCCATGGGCAAGAACGATCCATACATTGTCCGACTTGGCGTGGACAGAGCTATTGAGAAGCAGATCGACGAGGAGAACTACCTCCACCGGGTGAGTGCAGCGACTCGTGCATGGAGAAGATCGTCACTAATGACTGGCAGGCATACCTGAACCTGGAGAGCTCTGGCCGTGAGCTTGAATCGATCGTGGTTGGCGAGATTCAGAAAGCTTACAACGCACTGGCCGGTATCCTCAAACGCGAGGGCGATGATGCCTACAGTGCTGTCGAGGGCTTGCGCACTGGTCCGATTGCCATGCCCAAAGACCAGGAATGGAACAGCTTCGTCCGCCACGATCCTCACTTCGTCGACCCGGAATTGCCACTTCGACGTATAGAAGACATCGACTACCCAGGCAAGAACGCGCCAGCTGCGGCCGAGATACGATCTGGTATGCTTGAGCGCAAGAGCAAGTACTTGAAGTCGTACACACCTGGGTGGTATGTGCTGTCACCGACACATCTGCACGAGTTCAAATCGGCGGACAAGATCTACTCGCAACCACCAGTCATGTCCCTGTACTTGCTCGATCAGAAGTTGGGGTCGCGCTCAGAGCCAGGTTCGTCGAGCCACAAGTTCATGCTGAAGGGCAAGCAGTCAGGTGGCATGCACAAGGGCCACAACTGGGTCTTCCGTGCCGAGAGCTACGATACTATGATGGCGTGGTTCGAGGACATTAGAATCTTGACCGAGAAGACTGGCGAGGAGCGTGCCGTGTTCGTTCGCAAGCATGCTAGAAGCGTCAGCGGTACAAGTGATCGCGGCACAGTCAGCAGCGATGGCATGGATGAGGATGAAGCTGATCAGGTGCCATACTCTGCCGATGCTGCAAGCTTGGCCGAGCAGAATCCGGTGCAGCAGAGGCCTACAAGGCCACAGTCAGGTGAGTGAGTGCTGCCCCTTCCGTTCGCGTTGCTTCTTACACGGTCCGATCGCAGTGACTGACGTGCTGTACGTGGAACGTAGGCGGCCGATTCCCGTCTGATCTCATGCTTCGCAAGACAGGCACCATGAGCTCGACTGCCGATGGAAACGACGACAGCGATGATGATGATGATGCCGCCGCCATTGCTGCAGCAGGTGTCATTGGTGGTTCTGCGGTGCACGACTATGGTGACAAGGACCCATACCACATGCCAGGAGTCCGATCGACCTCCAACTACACCGACAACACTGCTGGTACAGGTGGTGGCAGCTACATTGAAGATGTTCCTGCGGCCTACCAACAAGAGTATCCTCAGCCGCCACTGCCTCAACAGACCGTCCCGGCGCAGCAACCCACCCAGCAGACTGCACCTGTTCAGACACAGACCTACGCGCTTCCGACCAACGCTCAACAGCCAGTCAACCAGCAGCAGCCTTTTCCAGTCAATGAGCCAGCGGACTCCACCGCCGCCAATCCTTCGCTGGCTCAACCGGTCAGGTACAATAGTGCTTACGGCGATTGGATGGTGCCAGCAGCTGCAGGAGTAGCTGGAGCAGGCGCTGGCGCGTTGGGCGTGGAGACGTATAGTCGTCATCAGAAAGATGCCACGGTTCCCGAGATATTGGAGAAGTTCCCAGAGTTTGATGGCTCACAAGACGGCTCACAAGATGCCGTGGCAGGAAGTGCTGCTGTCCCTTCATACGCATCGGACATCAACCCTGGCCTGCTGCCGAAAGAGGAGCTCTCTGTGAGTGCTACACCACTCCCACCTGCGCCGATCGAGCAAGCAGTGCCCAGTCCAATAGTGCCCCTGGGATCCATAGCAGCGATCGCAGGCACACCACCAGCAGACATATCCTCGCCCATCAAGGACCTGGCGGACGAGAGCGCGCCGATTACCGCCAACCTAGAGCCCGTCGGCTCAGTCGCCGAGCTCCCCCTCGGCGGCAACGAACGCAAAGGCGCCCACGAGACGGGCCAGTTCTTCCCACGCGTCATTAGGCATGACACGAATTTGAGTATCAGCAAGTTGCATGTGCCGGGCGAGTGGTCTAAGGGACCGTCAGCTTGATGAGCACGTGCCTGAACGCTGGATACGACAGAAGATTACAGGAAAAGGAGACACAGACCACAGAAATACCGGTATATTACCACTTTTCGGGGATTCGACAGAGTTTTTGGGTTAAGTTTAGCGTGAAGTGGGTTCACTTCTTGGACAGTACATGAGTTTTGTGGTGACTGCAACCTTGGGCACAGCGCAGCGTTTGGAGCGCGAGAGAGATGGTGTGGAGTGAGATATCCCTAGGCAGTGAGTATGGCATGTAGCGGTAATACAACGAGTGCATTTGGTATCAGCCTCCATGTGCCACTTCTCCATTATGCGGTGATCGAGAGGGGAGTGGAGCGGAAGGCTGCTGTCGTGAGGAGCACAACGGAGAGTGTTGCAGCCTTGGAATTGATGGGACAAGCGTTCGAAACGTCTCCTTAGAGCTGCTCCTACACATCCAGTCCGCTGCCGCCGCTTTCGATTGTCAAGAGACTCCTCCTACCTCCGCCATCAGCAGGTCTACGTCAAAGCACCCTAGTAGCTAGCATGGGTCCATGCTCTGGGCGAGGTCCATCATCCGGGGACTCTCGTTGAAGTGACGCTCTACACAGACACTGCTGGGATGCAGACGTTCAGGTGTCGAGTGATCGTTACTCAGGCAGGACGTGACTGCGGAGTGCGGACAGAGCGAAACGCAGGAAATGGACGGTGGTGATTCAGACTATGCTAGGAGATCGAATGTTAACATCGCTGGACTGTTCTCTGCGGACGATTTTGGGGCCTCGTAGGGTATTTTGGGGTTCGTAGGGCAGGGTAGGGTATTTGGAGTTGCTTTGCGGACGAATCTTTTTTGCCTGCGAATCGTAGGGCAATTCTGTTTCGCCTACGATCTTGCGGACGATCTTGCGGACGATCCTGCTCTACGAATACGAATCTGCTTTGGCTACGAAATTCTTTGGCTACGAATTCGCTTTGCGGACGATGCTCTGCTTTGCCTACGAATCTTGCCCACGAGTTTTGCCCACGAGTTTTGCCCACGAATTTTGCCCACGAATTTGCTTTGCCCACGATTCTACCTTGCGGACGATCCAGCTTCCACGTCCGTACACCAACAGTTACATGGGTGGGTGCGGACTCAAGACCAAAGTCATCACTTCTCCTCCGTCTCATCATCATCATCATCATTACGAGGCTCCTGCTCAGAGCCATCCTCAGTCTCAACAACCTTCTTCTCCTCTCCACCTACTTCAAAGTCGTCAGATGGCTCGCCTTCCTCAAGTCGCAACTTCTGCTCCTCGAGCCTGTCCAGAAAGGCGTCAAACTTCTCAGCAAATCCTTTCGGATCTTTCGCAATGTCTACGCGGTATTTACCGTCAGTCTTAGCAATGGCTGCCGCGAAGTTGGGGCCATT
This sequence comes from Fulvia fulva, assembly GCF_020509005.1. NCBI lineage: Eukaryota > Fungi > Ascomycota > Dothideomycetes > Mycosphaerellales > Mycosphaerellaceae > Fulvia > Fulvia fulva. The sequence goes on from NC_063022.1 coordinate 474,517, forward strand.
GGCCATGTCGATGATCTCCCGCATGCGAGCCATGCGCTTGGGTTTCGTTAAGTTCAGTTTGAAGATTTCGTCCTGGACAATGTCAATACGGGAGTCGCGTCGAAGTTACTGCTCGACACTTACCACCTGATTCCTCACGATAAGGTACTTGACACTGGTCATGGCAATGCACAGATCTGCCACCTGCCAGTCTGTGGCCAACTTTGTGCTGGTGCGATGGAGATGAGGCACCATCGTCTGGAACAGGTGTTCGGCCCACACCCCAGCGTCGAGCTCGGAGTCCCTCATGCAGATGCGGCAGATGCACCGTGTGTTGAGAGTCAGTCTGTTGAAGCTTTTGAAATGCTCATAGAACGATTTGAAGGACAGAAAGTCGAGGCCATCGGGGTGGCCCCAAATGTGAATATCTCTTTGTTTGTTATTCTTTTTCCTCCACCAGTAGTTATAGCCAGTAGGAAGCTGTTTGAGCTCATACTGAGAGCCGGGGGGGAGATTGTTGTCGTTTTTGATCAGTTTTGCAAGTTCTTCCTCGAAACTGGCAGCGTCATGAGTCCAGATGTAGGCGGGACCGCCTTTTGGTGGACCGTTAGGGGGTGGCATCTGTCCACCCTTGGGGTAATGGTTGCTGCCGTCTGAACGTTCGCCGAGGAAGACAGTGGGAAACTTGAAAGCCATGATCGCGAAGAAGACAACTTCGTGAACGTAAGTTGCAGGTCATTTCATGAGTACAGATTGTGGTCTTATCCAACCCACTCTAAAGAGCGTCGGTTGTCGAGCAAACAATTCGAACTAAATGGCCATCCTTTCCAAGCTCCATACCATTGCGGAACAAAGATCTCACCGACAAACAACGTATAGAATCAACCAGTAGCAGCATGCATGTTCCAACATCTTCGACACCTTTACTCGACAAACAGACATCGACGCTCTGGTACCTTCCAGTACGAATAGCACAGGCATACAAAGTCCAGCAGCGCCACTCCAGAGCGATGCACCCTCAGTCCCAGACCAACATGTCTCCAGACTACGAACGCAAGAACAACGTCTACATCCTCGCCATCGGCCCAGAATCCGACGGCACATACGTCGCTGCCCGCAAAACCGAAGGCTGGACTCGCAATGACACCCGCATCGAGAGAGCAATCGGAAAGCTATGGATGCAAGACCGCTTGAAAGAAGGCCTCACAACGCAGGCCGACATTTCCAAAAGCATCGCCAAGAAGGGCCTCCAAGCCCCAACCATCAAATACGAGCTCACGCGTCTACCACCTGGGTACTCTGCATTCCAGAGGCCACAGGTACAACCGAACGGTACTACGAGACCTCAGGTTGGCGTCTTTGGGCATCCTAACGGTCACTTCACGAGTATCAACGATTTTTATGTTCACTTCAAGCATCTGACAGATTGCGTCAAGGAGAATGACGATAGGTGTATGTGTACACTTTGTGAGGGGTTGAAGTGTATGCATTATGAGCACCCTATCCCTGGGTATACTATACCTGTGGGACAGCAATGGCGTTTGGTGGAAGTGGAGGTGAGAATAGTTTGATAGTCGATTGATCAATAGTCCGAGAGCAGTGTAAAGTTACCGTACATGGTGCTGCTTGTGCGGTGGCCTGCATATTCCCCCCCCCCCCACAGCAGACTAACCGTTGACTTCACCCGGAGTGCCTAGAACTACACTCGTGACCCGCTACAGATGGAGTCGCCAGGTTGTGGTGGCTGTGTTGCTGGTTCTTGTCCCCTGCCATCGCACCTCGCTAGGGCTGATGCTCAGCTTATGGCCAAACATCGCCTTACTCAAAAAGCACAAAGCCATCCATATCGCCAAGAACACGCTTACATAGGCCAGAATAAGGGCGGCCGGATGAAACCTGTACAAGCGTGCCTCAACTCTGCAGAAGTCTCTACTCAACTTCTTGTCCACAGTACCCACCTCCGGCCAGCGAGGACCAGTCACCCTGACCGACAGACCCTCCTTCTGATAAGCTCGCACAGCTTTCCTCGTAAGGCGATTTGGATACCGGATTTCTGACCACGTAGGTTTTTCGACTTCCAACTTGATGTCCAGAGCAGCGACTGACGGCATCCCAACGAGAAGACCATCGACAATGCCCTCCCACGCATACTCAATTTCGTCACTCGTGACGACCCGTAAGTCGAGAGTGCCCACTCTCGTGTCCACAATGCGTTCGTCAATCGCCAAGCCCTCGAACCTCTGCTTCGACAACACGCTGAACCCGTCCGCTGCAAGGAACGTAAGTTGCGAAAGACCGAATTCTTTCGGCATACCAAATGCTGCGAAGTCATGGCCAGTCCGAGTGCTAGGTATTCGCATACCGGGCTCGGCAAGATTGAGGGTGTCGACAAATATTTCGATGTTGGTGAACAGGTCAGGGATGTGGCGTAGCCTGATGTCCTTGGGGATGTTGAAGTGGCGACATAATGACTCCAGAGCGCAGCGATATATTGCTTTGCTGGCTCTGGCGCCTGAGATGTACCGATGGAGGTCGGCGATGTCGAAAATCCTGGTAGCGTTGAAGTTGTAAATTGTCAGGAGAAGCTCATCAGGAAGACTGTTGAACTTCGCCTTCGACTTTGGGCTCGGTGTCGAGGAGCAGGAGAGTACCATGCCTGGTGGACGTCTGTCGGGTTCGCACTGTGCAGGTAACGCTTCGTGAGCGTCCACGAGCCGTAGGTTGTGCAAAGCTGTGATCTTGGCTTCGTTGATAGGCGCCATATCGGCGCCTATAGGTGACCCGATGCTATAGTGCTCCATGCTTTCGCTACAGTGCTGTGACCTGGTAATCGTAAAGCTGTGTGAGATGCAAGAAAGGAGGATGGAGAATGCGAAATGCATTTTGCTTTGGTGAGCTGCGTACCAAGTTCTCGGGCTGGTAATGTTCCCAAAACTCAATCACACTGCTCGAAACAAATGGCCAATGTGATGTAGAGTATCAAAACTTGGGTCGGATATCGTGTAACGCAATCGTAGGTCATGTTCGTCGATGTGACTGCCATCAGTGCCAAGTCTGCCACCCCGGCCGCCTGCAGGTAGACACTTCCGCTCATGCTGAAGCACAATGCTAGGCGAACACGTCGAGTGCGGCTACCATGATCATCTCACAGCCGTCGTTCCAGGCTCGGTCGCAGGCTCTCAGCCTAGGTAAAGCATGTCAGCGCATGTCGCTATGCGCCGCTCCGTCGCAAGACGTTGAGCCCGATCCTCATGGGACAATGCCAGTAACTGCGAATTTGCGAAGTCTCTCAAGCCGCGCACAGGACGATGATACTGATGGAATGGCTGCTACGCCTTTAGACCCAGAGTCTTGCCGAGACGAACAAGCGGCGAGGGTGGTAAGTTGGTGACGCAGGCGAGGCGAATTATCAGTACAGCCCGGCCCATCGCCTAGAGAGCTTCTCCGGAGCTGTATGCTGTTCTTTGAATGGTCAGGTCAGCTGTAGATAGGCTTCATTGATACATCGCCTCCTTGCAAAGGCGTATATTGATGCCGAAGGACATTCCACGCGTCAAGGGTTGTAGTACGCGTTGGTCTTCCCGATCAGCTCGTGCCATCGGCTCCGTAGTTCCTGACACGGCATTATTCAAGCAATAGATGTTATCGGCACAGCACGTCGCAGTGCTGGAATGAGCTGAGAAAATGATGATGTTGATGAAAGGATGATGCGCTGAATCAGGAAGGAAGCTCAAGTTGACGCCTGCCCCACCTTGGCTGCAGGAACGACGGGGAACAACAACCTTGATCCGAAGCGTCAGCACTTGCCTGCCTCCTCTACCAACACGACTTACCATCATTTCTTCACCTACTCAACAGTTTCAACAACGACAGAGACTACACCAAACATGAAGAGCACCGGCTTCTTCACCAGCTCCCCCAAGAACGTCGCTGCCTGGGCCTTGAAGTCGAAGGAACGACCATTGACGGTCTCATCGGCGCCATACACCAAACCACCAAAGGGGCACGTCGTGATCAAAGTCTACGATGTCGCAGTCAATCCGATCGATTGGATTCTGCAAGAAGATGATATCTTCAAATCAAAGTACCCCACTGTCTTCGGTTCAGATGCAGCCGGAGAGATCTCCGAGGTGGCGGACGATGTGAAAGACTTCCAGATTGGGACCAGAGTGATAGCGTGAGTCCTCCGGTCTTCCGTGAATCTCTGTCGATGATATACCTGACCAGTATCACAACAGCCACTGCTCCCGCGCCCCAGACTCCGACCTTCCCAGCGGCGCCACCGGAGCCTTCCAGAAATACGTCGTAGTCCAGGCTTCAGCAGTAGCAGAACTACCCTACAAGATTCCCTCCTCCACCGGCGTCGTCCTGCCCCTCGGAATCTCCACAGCTTCCGCAGGACTCTACCAAAAGGACTTCCTAAACCTGCCCTACCCCGTCACAGACGACAAGCCCAAACCTCTCAACCGGACGCTCCTAGTCTGGGGCGGCAGCTCCAGCGTTGGATCCTGTGCACTCCAGCTCGCTGTCGCATCTGGCGTGGAAGTCGTCACGACATGTTCTGAGAATAATTTTGATTATGTGAAAGGACTTGGTGCAGCGGCGGCGTTCGATTACCGGGGAAAGGATGTGGAGGACCAGGTTGTGAAGTGGTTGGACGGGAAGACGGTGGTCGGCGCCTATCATGCTGTGGGTGAAGGTGGTGCGCAGGCGGCTGCGAGGATTGTGGATCGGAGTAAAGGCAAGGCGATTGTGGTGACGGTGCGAGGAGTGCCGGAGAAGGGGGTCCCGAGCAGTGTGAGGATGAAAGCTAGTGAGTCTTATCCAACAATTCATCCTCTGATTAGTGTGCTGATGTGTTGTGTCAGTCGGTGCCACGGCTATCTTCTCGAACGAGGTCGGTCCCAAGATCTGGCGGGAGTTCCTACCCAAGGCGTTGAAGAATGGCACAATCGTACCCAAACCAGACCCCAAAATTGTTGGCGAGAATCTCAGATCGGTGCAGCTCGGTCTCGATACGCAGAAGAAAGGTGTCAGCGCTGAAAAGGTAGTCGTGTCATACATAAATTAACAATAAAACTGGCCAGGGCTGCGTGAGCATCATGAAAGTCTTCGTTACCAACAAGAAAAAAAGCACGAAAAACATCAACACCACCACCCCATCCTCACGACTTCTGACTTCCCGCGCTCCCCTCCCTGCTCAACCCCTTCTCCAAATCCGTCTCATCCGACTCTTCCATCCCATGAATCTTATCCGCCAACTTATTCAACCCCAACATCTTCGCCATGCCACAACTCTCCTCCAACCCCTGCGTCTTCACCTCATGTCCCTTCTGCTCGATCTCCATCCCCGCCTGCTTCCACCTCCCGCACGAATAATTCACCGGACTCTCCCCGCCCTTGAAAATACACAAATCATACACCAACCCGCCCAGCAACGCGCCCGTTACCGTCGCGCAGCAAGGTCCCCAGATCCACCAGTACTGGTGCGCGTTGAAGAGGGAGGTGGGGTAGCCTACTGTTATGGCGGCGAGGCGGGGGCCAATGTCGCGGACAGGGTTGAAGCAGCCGCCTGTGCTGAAGCCGAGGGACATGGTGACGGTGGTGGTTAGGAGGCCGATTATGAAGGCGTGCATTCCGGCTCCGGGCGGGGAGTTGGAGGAATCACCTAGGGCCAGGATGGAGCAGCCTATCACGGCTGTGCCGAGCATTTCGGTGAAGAAGGCGGTCGAGTTGGAAATCCAGTCCTTGGGCTGGGTGTAAATGTATGGCCCCGTTGATGCGGGGTCGAGGATGCCGCTGGAGTAGTGGAGGATGTCGTCGCGGTAGACGGCGAAGGCGAGGAGCGCGCCGGTGTAGGCGCCGAGGAGCTGGACGAGGATGTAGATGGGGACACGCCGTGCTGGGAAACCGCGGAAGACGGAGAGCATGATTGTTAGGGAAGGGTTGAGGAAAGCACCGCTGCCGCCACCGGCGATGTAGATTGCCAGCATGACGGCGAAGCCCCAGCACCAGTACATGCATTGCATGCTCCCGGTTTGAAAGTCGGAGGTTACGACGGAGAGGTTGCCGCTGATGCCGATGAAGATGAGGATGGTGGTGCCGAGCCATTCTGCCAGGGGCCGTTGGAAGTGCATGCGGAATTTGGCCCATTGGTTGAAGGGTTTGGGTTTGCCTTGTTCCATTGCGGCTTGGTTTCGGAAGTCTTGGTATTCGGATTCATTGTCGGGGACTTGGTCTTCGGGGATTGGGTGGAGGTTGGTTTTGTCTTCGGATTGTCGATTTATAAATTGGCGGGAGGGTGTTGGTGGTTGCGGTATTGAGGGGAATTGATATCCTGTTTCTTCGTCTTCTGCAGTTGGTTGGTCATCGACTGGATGGACACTTAGCGTATATCTTTCGAGGCAGGTTTCGTTGGCCATGACTTACAGTTATCCTGCTCAGTGTTGCTGTTGCGCCCGTAGCTGTCATGCCGCCGTGCATCATTCGCCTGAACAGAGCCTCGTTGCTGTCGGGACTCCCCAACCTGAGGCGCCGTCTCTGCCTCGCCTTTTTCTTCAGGCTGCACCGCCGGCTTCTTGTCGGGATTTTGCCTCTGGTTCTTGAATCTCACTTGATGCGGAAAAGTCCTTGCCAAACTGAAGCTGGGATTCGGATCTTCATAGTGGTTGTCCATCAAAGGGTTCATCTCTCGGTATCCTTCTTGATAGTACGTGTTATGCGGGTCAGCTCTGGGCTGCCCTTGTTGTGGCCCGGCCAGTGAGTATTCATCATTCCCATAGGTCCTGTTAGTGAGCCTACTTCTGGCAGTTTGCTGGCGTTCGCCGTTGTTTGGTCTATTGCCTGACATCACTTTGTCTCGACGAGGTAAGGGAGAGTACGCGCGAGGAATGTGAACCTACAAGCTGTATCGGGGTGGCAGTTTTAAATCGAACACGGTGTGCCCGAGCTCGTACCCTGAGATGATGCTGACCTGACCAACGATGTGGAGCCATACAAACACCCCAGACGAGTAACAGAGAGGTGTGCTGTCGTACAGTGTTGTCTTAGCAGTACGCACGTCTTGCGTGTCGCCCCAACGCGGACTGGGGGCCGTGTTCGATGCTGGTGATTGAGGCGTGGGCTGCCAATCATGTCGTGTAGAGGCCACCACAGAAGAGCAAAAAGTTGTGCTGACGCCACAGCAAGCTTGCGCATGTTGACGAATTTTCTATTTCCCCGTAGTCGAGCAGCCATCGTTGATGTTAGCGCCACAGCACGGCTCGGTGAAGATAGGCGGCCCGAAAAATGCAGGACGATGCCGTGTGCTGATAAGATCGGTATCTGGGTCTCTGAAGAGGCTAGCAAGCATCGCAGTGGATTGCGGCCGCCGTCGCAGCCGTTTCACTCTGCTTTTGTGTCGTGGAAGCGAATCACAGAGCCCTTCGCTGTCACGATATGGTGAGCGTTTGGGATGAGGTGCGGTTGGCAAGGGGTATGTCATAGTGACAAGCATTTTTTCGGTATCATCAGCCGACAGCATCCCTGCACTATTAGGGCGTAGGTATTTGGGCTGGGAATAAGGAAAGAAGCTCCTTCACTGACCTCTTCAACCGCGAGACACAACACAAAAGTATGTGAGCGAACCGCAGTACAGGCCATGTCCCAGCTCGATCGGATCGTGAGATCTTGCTCAGGACCACCAACCATTGCCGCAGCCTCCTCTTGCCAGAATGGCCCATCAATAAGACATGACTCTGACGCGGATCGGAGCCACGAACGATACCACCCGCGAAGGACTGAATCGACGACATGAGGTGGCCAGCTGGAATGTGACCCAATCTCCATCCGCCGCTCGCGCGCGCAATCAAAGAAAACGTGATTTTCCACAACCAGGCTGGCGGAACAGATCTCGGAGTCTGGCAACGACTATCCGAATACCAACGGCGTGGAAGGGCATCTTCAACCGTGGTCATACGGACGATGTTTCGAAAATGTTCCTGCACAAAATTATACCAAGGCCTACCAAGAAGCGCCATCGCATTCGTTCGTCAAGGTCATCAACTCATCTCCGCTCGTACGGGTATCACACCTCCTCTTTGCTTCTGCGAAACAATCGAAACAGGCCGCCTCTCTTCTTCGGCTCCGGTGCGAATTTGGGGTTGTTGAGTGGCCAGCCATTTTCCTCGGCTTCCTTGTTGAGTCGCAACATGGCATCGAAATCGTACGGTTCTGCCCACTTGTGCATTGGGATTTCGCCGAGCTTGGTGCATGTGGTATCGATGGAGTAGTATGTCGGAGTCGACTTCTGCAATCTTCGCGGCATTGGTGGAAGAGGTGCGACATACGCAGGTAATTGCTCGTGGTCGGTCACCGCTATATCCAGGACTGGAGTCGAGCGACTGCTGCGGAGTGCATCTGGGTGATGGATCGGACGCTGACAGATGTCCATCGCAGGCTGCTTTCTGTGTGTCTGAGGAGGATTCCCGCCTCCACTCATTCTTGATGCTGTCTCTCGAGTTGACGATTCAGGCAATGCGAGAGACACGCTCGACTGCATCTTCGACGTGCTTGTGCTTGAGCTTGACTTCTTCCTCTTGTCGCCCGGCCTGACCATGGCGACTTGTGACGGTCTTTTGAGTCTGCGATAACAACTCGCGCGAGCATTGGGCCTTTGACCCTGGTATGCTTGTGCCCTGACACCGCCTTCCTGCTCCTGCTGTAGATGGCACTCTCGTTACTGGGCCGATCCTGCTTTTGACGTGGTCCGTCAAGCCTCGAAGGCACACGGCTTTGTGTCATTCGATGAAACAGCTGTCGCAACGTTCTGCAGGTATCGTCTCGCGATCGTTCGGACAGGTTCGTCAGCGATTGATAGTCGAGCTTGGCGTCATGTTTATCTCTGGTGAGGAAGGTATTGATGATTGTAACAAGTCCGGTGTTGAGCTTCAGCAAGATCTCCGCAAGCGACGTTTGTGCAATGCCTACCATATGTCAAGCGCTGTCTGCATGCGACTCTGAACAACATACCATCACCTTGTGCAAAGTGCTCTCCAGCAGCGTATACACTTCTTTGATACTCCCTACCAATCTCCTCTGGTCCCAACCTCAAGCTTTGGGCCAGTCTGTTCTCATCTTCGTTCCCTGTCTCATTATGATTATTCTTCTTCCTACTTCTCCTCTGCTTCCTGCTCTGCGACTCCCGAAACTTCCTGAACACGTCCAGACCACTGGTAAGGGAGGCGATGATTGAGAGCACGCAACTCGATACGTTCGTCTGGGCCATCGCTCACGGTCGCGACTAGAGGCCACCAGACTATGAGGTCGTTGCAAGACTAGAAGAGTCAACACTCCCTCATCCTCTCCGAATTCCAAATGTGCCAGCGCGTGTCTTGTCCTTGAAACAGAACCTGTCGCACAGAATCTGCAAACACCCACAAACGACTTACTGCCACCTCAGTCCTACCGCAGAGGTTACCGCAGGTGCCTCGAAGCGATGCGAGCGACGTTCGGCCACGACGAGGCGGACATGCAAACATATTGCCTCGCCTGCAGGCGAGGCCGTGAACTATCCAGGCATAGAGTAGATGCCTCGTGCCTTACCGAGCGCGTAAACAAGCAGGCGTTCGTGCCCATTTGCTGGACCTGCATAGACAGCTGCAGGACCGGCAAGATAGATGGTGATGACTGGATGAGAGCTGCAGATGCCGTGAACTGTGTTGAGAAATGCTCCGAGGGGTGTTGGGTGGGTCGTGCTCAAGCTTGGGGGTGTCCGAGGTCTGGAGCTGTGAAGATGACGTGGTTGTTGATGGTGGTTGCTGGTGTCATGAGGATGCTGGATGGATCATATGTTGAGGGATGTCAGGGACAGTTTTGCTGCTGATTGGGACAATCTTCTTCATCAAAAGGAGTTGAGTCGGCCGAGTGAAACCTGCGGGCAGCAACGCACAATATCTGGATTGTCATACTGTAGAAAGGAACTCGCCAAATGCCGATCATCACTGTGCCCGCCATACGACTTCAACCGACATCAGACCATGCTCAAATTGATTCAAAAGCACAATCAGATCGAAATTGACAAGATCTCGTTCCCAGACCTGGAGCGTGACCTTCTACAGAAGTCCCATATGTTTACCTTGCATCATACCTCAGCACTAGATGACTAACGGCTTGATCACCTTTGCTCGGCATAAGCGCCACGTGAATGAATCGCGTGACTGACAACAGGCGCGTCATGCAACGTGACGTCCACAGCGATAACTCCTTCGTTTGCGAACTCCCTGAAGCCAGATAGCATACCTTCCAGGCAGCATCGCCGACATAGCTTCCACTTGTCTTCTACTCAGGCCATAGCTGTCCTCATATAGCCACTTCAAAGGCAAGTCGTTCCTCACACGCGAGCTTCAACCAGCTAGATAGCCTCTATCGCTTCCCCGATCAAGCTGCCGCAGTCGGATATCGGGCCTGTGCACGTTGCGGCAGAGTCAACGAGACGCCCGTCCGAGGTGGACATTACTCGTGACGACAGCAAGCGGTCAACCTTCGTGACTGTAGACATCTCTCAGCCAACTGACAGCGTCTGAAGCGAAACAAACAGAACACGCCCAGACCACAGCGAGAGCGTACGAAACAACATGGCAGACTTCCTCGCCAACCTCTGGGAGTCCGTCTTCACCGCCGGTCCCACCCCAACCCTCCTCGTAGCAACCAACGTAACCTTCGGCGCTCTCCAAATCCTCCTTGCCGGCCTCCTCTTCGCAACCTACAGCATCCACTTCGCTATCCTCTCAGTCCTGTCGGGCGGTCTCTGGTGGAGCACAAACTGGTTCGCGACAGAGTTACAGCAAGCACAAGCAAAAGAGGCCGAAGCAGAGCGTCTACGGCGGAGGCAGAAGCAAGATGAGGCAGACGATGAGGGAGAAGATACCGAGGTGGAGGATGCGGGGCGTATGAAGGAGAGCTTTACGTTTGAGCCGACGAAGGGAGACGAGAAGATACGGAAGGAGATATTGGATGCCATGGGAGCGGCGCCGGCGACTGGGTCGCAGGCTGTGCCGGGAGGTGTGCAGACTAGGCAGAGGAAAGTGGAGGAGGGAAATGTCAGTGCGAGTGAGATAAGTACGGACAGTGAGTGGGAGAAGGTTGAGGGACGGTGAGTGTCTTTGCAGGACCTGGACATGTTCGGGGTGCGTGCTTCAACAAGCCAACTACGGCTATGCTACTGAATGAACATTCTGACCGACTTTTCACGGCTCTGAACATTTACCCTGCTTTGAAACATCCGGAGACTGAGCGATGATGCTACGGTGGAGCCAGTAAGGCCAGTCACGAAGTCTGGTAAGCAACCACACGATGCAGAATTGGCATTCTGAAATCTGGCATCTTCGCATCTCAATCTTGCTGACCAACGTTGACTGTTCACACACTACTGACCAGCGACCATGAGCCAACTCACAGCGGGACCGACGCCTGAGCAGACATCGATCTTACATCGCCTCGCACCAGAGCTCAGGAACGATATCTTCAGCCATGTGCTGCAGTTTACCGAGCCCATCAACATCAGCAGGAACGAAACAGGCTGGTGTAACCACTCTCGCTGGCAAAGCGTCGTCCAACCACTAGGCATCAGCCGCACATGCAGACAATTTCACGCAGAGACTGCACCTCGTTTCTACACCGAGAACACATTCCGTATAGCGTCGACCTGCAATGCTGTCGCCCTACCAAACGTCGGACACTTCCTGGCCATGATAGGTCCTACCAACGCACACGCTCTCAAAGGACTGACCGTAATATGGACGCCTCCGGGCCCAAAATCTGGTATATACCGCGGCGTCAGCAACACGAAGCGTGCAGTATGTGAAGCCATCAATGCACACCAGAAAGCAGGCGCCTCCATGATGCTCGGTGTCTCCGCTGCAGAGCACTCGACTCTGACGACAAAGCTTCGCCCCTCGCCTCTCGATTCGCCGACGACCTTCGTGCACTTGGAGCTACGCTTTCTTCTGTGCGTTTGCCCGGCGCTCGCAAGCAAGATATACACAATGCGACTGGATTGGACGGATCTAATGCCGTCTTTGCGGCGTGAGTGGGAGAGGCTGGTTTTGATTAGGTCTACGCTGATCTCGGACCTGATGAGCCACGATCATCTGGTGGCTCACCAGGTGATTCACCATGCGGTTCTTATGGATCAGATGATCGAGAAACTTGGAAGCTTACTGGAAGATGAAGGTTATCCAGTCGGCAAGGGGATGCTAGAGGTGTGATTACTGTCTGGGTATGATGTCAACTGTACAGGAGATGCGTGCACAACGATAGACGCTGACAATCCTACCCCCCCAGGCAAGCATGAATGTGCACTGCCCGGATGCGGTATAAAGTATCATCGTCAAAAAAGCAGACCGAGCGGTGATCGTCGAAACTCAAACAGCAAGCAGCATTAGCGCGTATCAACGAAGACGCTTGATGACTTCACACATCGTTTTCTCAGTCATACAAATGCATGGCATGCTTCAATTCAGGCAAGCCTTTTGGAGACATAGTATTTGGTTCATGAATCTACAGATCGATGACTGTACGCACTAGGTGAACATGCAGTGCACGATAGCAGCACACTTCAGCTGTCCCACAAGTCAACTCAAACACCGGTCACTTGAAATGTCGCCACATTCGACACTGGCTGAAGGCAGGGGAGGAGAATTGGACCTCCCTATTGTGACCCTCCAGGAACTGTTCACTGGCCTAGCAGAAGACTTCCCAGACAAGACTGCTCTCATCTGCAGACACCAATCAGCAGACTTTCTACATCAAACTTCAGAATCTTCCAACGTTCCCTCACCATGTCTACGCTGGACTCACTCCCAACTTTACGACGCAGGGCACTTGCTAGCCACTAGGCTTCACGCACTGGGCCTGCGAAATGGTATGCGAATAGCTGCCTTCCTAAGAAATGGCGCACAGTTCGCTGTTGGCCTCTATGCTGCAGCTCTGCTGGGTGCAGTCTTCGTTCCCATCAATCCAGCTATGGCGGGCAAGCCGGAGGAAGTGGACCATATGCTTCATACAGCCGATGCGAGCGCTTTGTTAGCATGGGATGTCGATATGGCGAAGGCCCTGGATCGAGCTTTGAGTGAAGGACACGCCGCCAAGCTTATGGTCAAGGCCATCTGTAACACCGCAGATACATGTCCTGACGGTTGGCACAAGCTGGAGGCCCTACTGGATCCCAATTCTGGCTACGATCAGCTGCCACTTGAAGATGCAAACAAGGCGCATCTGGATGACCTGGCCGTGATCATTTTCACAAGCGGTACAACTTCGCGTCCCAAAGGCGTCAAGCAGCTCCACAGGACTCTAGTCGCTGCAGTACGCTCTTCTACCCAGAACCATGCACTTGACTCTTCACGAAGCTTTTGCGACAACTTACCTTCCTTCCACATCTTTGGAATCACCTACATGCTGAACTGGTGGAGTGCTGGAGGTAGCGTCTGCTTCCCTTCAGAACTGTTCGACCCTGAAGCTACACTCCAAGCTATCAACGATGAAAAGCTCACCAATATCGCTGGCGTTCCAACGATGTATCAGGCCATGATTCGAGCGAAGGCGAGTATGAATGTAAGCATGGAGTCCGTACTTGCTGCTCAGATATCTGGAACAGCGCTTTCGCCGGAGATCTTGAAGCAGATCAGTCAGGGTCTGGGTGTACAAAAAGTTGCTACTTCGTTCGGTATGAGTGAGGCAACTCCGCTCTGCGCAGTCCCTTATCGGGACCTACCATACGACTTCAGCAAGAGTGAGCTCGTGTGCCTTGGCAAACCCGGCCCTGGAGCTAGAATCAGGATCTGCAAACCCAACTCCCGTGAAGTTGTCGAGAGAGGCGAATCGGGCGAGCTACATGCTGGAGGTCTCATGGTCACCAATGGATATCTCGGAGGCGCGAAAGGCGAGTTTTACGAAGACGACGGGACCTCGTGGCTCGTGTCTGGAGACCAAGCCGTGATGGAGCCGAGTGGAGAGATCTTCGTTATGGGCCGATACAAAGACCTGATCATACGAGGTGGGGAGAACATCTCGCCAGCATCAATTGAAGCAGTGGTGGATACTCTGCCAGGCATCACTTCCCAGGTCATTGGGGTGCCTGATGAGATTGCGGGTGAGGTTCCGCTTGCCATCATCAAGCCTACGACTGGAGATGCCATCGACAAGTATGGGGTGAGGGAAGTAGTTGCAAAACGAATGGGCGAGCTGTACATACCCGCCGAAACCATTAGTATCCAGGACCTAGGGATCGAAGACTTCCCAAAGACTGATTCCGGCAAGGTCCAGAAAGCGGAGCTGCGAGGTGTTGTTGCGAACTTCCTGAGCAATCGAGACGAGCAGGAGAATGCGACGAATCGTTCCAGCTCCAATCAGGATACACTCCATCAGGTGTGGTCAGATTTACTCGGCATGTCGAAGGCGAAGCTCGATGTGTCCACCTCAATTCTGGACCTCGCGGACAGCATCACGATCATGCGGGCTAGTAGTAAGATCAAACGCAAGATGGGACATGTGCTCACCACAGGGGAAGTCGTTGAATACCCTACGATCGAGCAGCAGGCAGAGCTCCTCGATAGTCGCGACGGAACCATGTGCAAATCCCCAAATACCCCACCAGTGGCAATACGGCAAGGTCCACCTGGTGTGAGTGATATGGCTCATGCTCTCGGTAACCCTCGAAGTGTCGAACATGCAAGGATGGCATTCGAAAGCGTTGCATCCGAGCTTGGCTTATCATGGGAGCAAGATGTGGAAGACGTCGTGCCGATATGGGATTTCGGACAGGTTTTGTTGCGCCGGCTTCGTGCACAGTCGTGGAACCATCGACATGCCTGGGTTGCAACGAAGGCGAGTGCTAAGCAGTTGAGGTCTGCATTGGAGACTGCTTTGACACACCAACCGATGCTTCGCACTATGGCAGCACAGCCGGAGGGCTCACCACCGTTGCATTACATCGTTCGGCCAAGCGAGACATGGTTCAACGCTGTCATCACGGAGGTCGATGCCGTGGAGAATGCAGAAGATCTACGCACGTTGTGTTTGAATGATCCGAAGCTCGACTTTGCTGCATCGCCTGGTCCACTTTTCCGAGCGATCATAGTTCCGATCAAAGGGACTGGCACAGCTGGGCTGGTATACCAAGCTCAGCATTCGTGTTTCGATGGATTGTCTATACCGAATCTCCGCGAGGACTTGAAGACAATACTATCTGAGGGTCAGAATGCCAGCATAGCGCCACGGACGCCCTACAAAGTATTCGCCGATGCACTACTCCTTCACCGCAGCTCGGCTCAAGCGAACGCTGATGTTGAGTATCATGTACGCCGTCTTCGAGGGCTAGGCAAGATGGAGCAGTCATTCTGGCCAATCCAACGAGCCCCAGAATGGTTCAAAGGCAACTTCGCCGATGCAGCAGATGACCTTATCAAGAAGCGGCCCCTAATAGACGGCGACAAGAGCATTGGTGTCGACGGCGTAACAAAACGAACTAAACTCCCACACCTTCAAAAGCTGATCAAGGAACATGGCTTCAGTGCTCCAGCAATCCTAAAGACTGCTCTTGCACTCCTCAACAGCCACTACACCAACACCAACATCGCCATTTTCACCAACTACGACGCAGGCCGCAACTGGCCCTTCCTATCACCCTGGATTGCCGAACACCTTCCCAACGCCATGGACATCAACGGTCCCACCTTTGAAGCAGTCCTCAACAACATCACAATCGACCCCAACGAATCAGTCCTTACAATGATCTCCAGCATCAATAATGAACAAACTCTCCTCACCAAACACGCCCACGCTCCCCTCTTCGAGATACAAAAGCAGCTCGGCAATGATGTGCCGGCAGGTACCGACCTCACCGACATCATGCGCCGGCAGATCTTCAACTGGCTTCCAGGCCTCAAAGAGGCAATGAGTGAATCGGATGACTCGCCATTGAAGCGAACCCAGGTGCAGTCGAGGAGCGATGTTGGGATTCTGTGGAACTGTGGGATGTTGGATCAGGAGATGTTTCAGATGAATGCTAGTTATGATGATGCGCAGCTGAGGAAAGCTGAGGTGGAGGAGGCGGTGGAGAGGTTGTTTGGGATTGCGAGGTGGATTACTGAGCCTGGGAATTGGGAGAAGGGGGTTGGGGAGTGTTCGAAGGAGAAGTCATGAAGGTTTGAAGCTGTGTGGCAAGTCGTGGAAGTGTAAGCACATGCTTGGGAACGTGCATCGCACGATATCAGCCACTCGTGCCAGCACAGCGTGCAGCTTGGCCGGATCTCGAAGAGGCGTACACTGCGTACTCGTTGAGTACGCCCACGCGTCATGCAATCACTCTTCAACCAAAAATTGAGCTCGCTGTACTAAGATTGACAGGGTCGTGACCAGAACAAGATAATGCAACCAATGTCGGATAGATCCGTACGGCAATACGCTCCCAGCAGAAAGGTAGGCTTACCTTTAGTAGGCATTGTATAGATCTGTGCACGCTGTCTTGCAGACCGCACGTTGTGCATATCAGTCCCAGTGATGATGGAGCTTACCTGTCGATTTCTGGTTTATCACCAACTTCACGAACTTCGGCGAGACCTGAAGAGACATTATGGCTGGCCCATTTGTGATCAGAGAACACACCTTTGAAGGACAGCACATCCGGGAATATCCAAGAGCGTTAGCATCGAACCAGGAAGATGTCGTCTGGCTGCACGCGAAGAGCTACACACCTCATGAAGTCGACAATGGCAGCGCCGCCGGCGATATGACGATCATAGCATACCATGCCAATGCCATTCAGAAGAAGGCATACGAGCCCTTCTTCGAAACTCTTTATCGCAACCTCAAAGAGCGCCAAGGTCTTGTCCCAAGCAGTATCTGGATCGCGGATCAAGCAGCTCAGGGTACCAGTGCTCTGCTAAGTGACGAAACGCTCGGTAACGATCCCAGCTGGTTCGATCATTCGCGAGATGTTCTGGCAATGACTAACACTTTCCGCAAGCACATAAAGAAGTCTCTCGTGGCGATCGGACACTCGATGGGTGGAGTTCAAGCAATTGGCACATCACACTTGCATCCGAATCTGTTCGATGCTGTTGTCATGATGGACTCTCCCATTAGTCTCAACTATTCACCGTCATTAGGTGCGATGGTGAATTATGCTCTTGGCCGAGTCGAGACATATGACACTAGGGAGCAGGCGGAGCAGGCTATTCGCAAGAGTCCTGTTTTCGAAGGATGGAGCAAGCAAGCCTTGCAGCGCCATATCGAAACGGCTTTCCACGATTCGCCAACTGTTGCTATACCCAACCGCAAGATCAAGCCAACAAACACAAAGCATGCTGAAATTACCTCATTGACGAGGCCTAACGTCGGGCACATGGGCGTCTCTGGCGAGCTCTCTGACGCACAGCGTGCTGTACATCCTGATGTCGACCCGAAGGCGCCTTTGACTGGCCCGGTCTATAACCCATACCCACGACAAGCATGGAACCTGCTCCCAAGTCTCCGTCCATGCGCCCTATTCGTCTGTGGAGAGGGATCGCGTGTATGCCGGACAAACGAGATCGAGGAGCGACAGAACTTGACCGGCACGGCGCCAGGAGGTAGTGGCGGAGCAGCGGTTGGGAAGGTCGCTTCGGTGACGGTTCCTGGCGGCCACTTTATGCCTATGACCAATATGGATGGAACGGCAGAAGCGATAGCGTCCTGGCTACGGGTGGAGGTTGATAGATACCTGAAGCGGAGGAATGAAGTCGTGGGTACTTGGATGCGGAAGGACCTGCCGGAGAAGCAGAAGCTCGATGTAGGTGTTGAGAAGACTTTGAGGAGTTGGGATGGGAAGCCTTGGGCGAAGCCGGAGCCACGGGTGCAGAAGAGTCGACTTTGAGGTAGAAGAAGACATGAGGCCTTGGTACTAGGAGTCTGTTGCTGAGCGAGAATTACTGCGGCTCCAGGCACCGTCGTAGTTGGGACTGGGAACACTGTGGTGAATCCTCGAAAGGCGGCACACCAGTTCGTGCCCAGAGTCAGACGAAGAGAAGGACTTTTGCGTGTGGACATCCGATGAGACCCAAGCCGCAGGTGTAAGACGCGACAGCGCTGTAAGTCAATCATGACCATGGTGGGATAGACGCACATATATCGAGCCAGATGTACGGTCTCAGGGACCAAGAGGATCGTGTGAAGATGGATCCTTGCCATGATCTTTGCGCAATGCAGCTTGCTTCGGGTATGGCGCAAGCCTCCAAGCCATCCGGCAGCATGCAACAAGGACTAAGTGGCATGAGTGGCTGGAAACATGGAACGAATGAGATAAGGTGGTAGTCGTGATGAACAGGAAAGGAGCCAAGAAAGAACGCAACAGTAGACTAGATTGAAACCAGCGCGGGTCATCCCGCACCCTGCAAGGATATGTATTCACTTCTCTCCTTCCTCTGCTTCATCATTCTTCCTTCCACAACGATATCTATCAACACTCAGCAGCACCGAATCGGCAGCTGCTATGTTGCACTACGCGCATAAGAGGTCTTTGTGGCTCGGACATCTCGACCAACACCATGGGCTGCCAAGCACGCGTCATAACTGCTGTTGATCAGGTCTTTACTCTACTGACATGCATTAAGCTCGAACAACATACATTTGGCTAAATGTGATTACTCAGGATGGACCACAACCAGATACAGAAGCAGCTCTTCCTGTTTGGCGATCAAACATTCGTGCTGCAGCCGCATCTGAAAAACCTGCTTGAGCGAACGACGCACAGCTCAGCACTGGACTCCTTTCTCTTGAAGGCCCACGATAAAATCTGCTACGAGACTACGAAGCTGCCTGGTCGGACAGGAGATAATATAGAAGCTGAGATAAACACCCTCGAAGGTCTGCTTGGCTGGGAGCAAGACAATGGTGGCAACACACGCCGCTGCATTGCACTGGAAATGGCTTTGGCATGTCTGCTCCAGCTGGCGAGCTTCATGCTGGCCCAGGACGTGGACGAGCTCTGGGCTGCAAAGGCAGCCGATCAAGCGCGCTCCACAGGTGGGCTGGCCGCTGCCGCAGTGGGCTGTAGCCGCACTATTGCGGACCTCCAGAAACTGGGATCAGAAGCCGTAGGCATTGCGTTTCGAACGGGAGCTCTCACAGATGAGGTCTCTCTCTCAGATGCCACCTCATTCGACCTACGAGAACAGAGCTGGGCTACTGCAGTGATTGGCCCCGGTGCCGCCGACACTGTACGCTCCTACTGTGAGCAACAAGAGTCAGACTGCACCAAACTGCTACCTTTCATCACCGCCTTCGCCCCGCGAGGGGTCACTGTCAGTGGTACGCCAACCTCACTAGCCCATATGCGAAGCTCTCCAGCGTTCAAGAATTTCGAGTTGAAAGAGCTCCCGTTGTATGGTCTATACCATGATCCGCATCTGTTCTCTGGTAGAGCAGTGCAATCGCTTCTAGCCGATGTCACGCCCGAATCAGCTGCCAAAAAGTGCACCGCTCCCGTTATTTTCGGCTCGGGCGAGGAGTTGCAAGGGAATTTCGGATCACTCATAGCAGCCGCAGTCATGCGTATTCTGCGTGAACCATTGAGATGGGTCAAACTGGTGGATGCTCTGAAAGACTGGTGCCAGGGAACGACAGCAGATGCCGTGAACGCAGATGTTGCCACATCAGGACTTCTCATCAATGCATTTGGTTCTAAAGCAGGAAGCTTGATCATGAAGCAGACTGATGTTGAGTGTTCGTTGGTCGAACATCCGTGTCAGTAGCAGAGCGGGACTGCAGTGATCATGTCGTTCATCCATGGGCCCAAGTAAAATACTTCTCATCCAACACTACGATACGACATCTACGTGCTCACCATTATGCACAGATGCCCACCATCACGGCATCGGCACTTTTTTCCAACTATTCGATGGTTCAGGTCACTTGCAGGATATCAGTAGACACTTCGCCGGTTGCCCGGAATGCAGCATGCTGGTCTTGCCTGAAGCGGCGAATACGCCACAAGAGATAGAGTTTGGTGGTGCATGCTATTGTATAGCGCATGATCGACAACTTATGCGTTAGCCGTTCCGATGTGCGGTGACACCCTTGAACTATGATGCTCTGCTCGATGGATATTGCTGCTCTCGGTCTTTCTGGGCCATGATTGATACTTCGCTATGAGGCATTTCCGAGGAGGCACCTTGACGAAGGAAGTATCAGTGAAGTCAACTCCACATTGACGCATAAACGTCGGTATCTATGTAAAACCGATCGGAAGAAGGTCGACCTCGAGCCGTCAGCTGGCAATATCGTGTCATGAGAAAGCCCCTCCGTCACCGGAAGACGAGCACAAGGACGATAACCTGGTAAGATCCTGAGCTGATGGAATATGCATGATTTGCGTGCTGACCGTCCCATCTCAGATAACTTTTGGTGGACCGGAAGACCCTTCAAACCCGAAGAACTGGCCGCTGAGGAAGAAATGGCTTGTTGTAACCACAGTCTCGCTATACGCCTTCTTGAGCCCAATGACCTCGACCATGATCGCCCCAGCCTTACCAGAGCTACGGATCGAGTTCAATATTCAAAACCAGACTGGTTCTGCGTTGATGCTCTCGATCTTCCTCCTTGGCTGGGTAATAGGACCAATCATCACAAGTCCTTTGTCAGAAGTGTACGGCCGCGTTATCGTCCTCCAGCTAGGAACATTGATATATCTCGTCTTCAACCTGGCGTCTGGCTTCGCGCAGACTCAGGCTCAGACGACTGTGCTTAGGCTCTTTGCTGGCATAGGCGGCTCTACATCGTTGGGGATCGAAGGTGGTATCATTGCAGATTGCTTTGCACCAGAGCAAAGAGGACTGGCCGTTTCGATTTACAACCTTATGCCGTTGCTCGGACCGGCTGTTGGGCCCATTATCGGCGCTTTCATCACGGAGTACTTCATGTGGAGGTGGTCATTCTGGGCGACGAGTATCGCGGATGTAGTTATCCAGCTAGCAGGTTTGGTGTTTTTGGACGAGAGCTGGGCACCAAACATCTTGGAGCGCAAGAAGACACGACTCATGAAGCAGACTGGGAACAAGAATCTCTACACTCTTCAAGATGTCCACGACGAAGGAAAGACGCTCGCATCCAGACTACGGCTGGCTTTGACACGTCCACTGAAGTTGCTCTTCACCCAGGTGATCGTCCAAGCACGGTGTCTTTATCTGGCATATCTCTTCGGCGTCACCTTCTTGGTGCTGTCGACCTTGTCATCACTATGGACCGAGCGCTATGGATTTTCCATCGGTATTGGCAGCTTGAACTACATCGCCTTAGGCATTGGATACACCTTCGGCACCCAAGTCTCCGCACGCCTCAACGACAAGATCTACAAGCACCTAAAGTCCAAAAATGACGGACGTGCTGTGCCCGAGTACAGGCTACCCATGATGACACTCGGAGCAACACTCATGCCCATAGGCCTGCTCATCTACGCCTGGACATCACAATATCGCGTACACTGGATCGTGGTAGATATTGGAGTAGCGATCTATGCGGCAGGGACCTTTGCTAGCTTCCAGTGTCTGCAAACGTATCTTATTGACACGTACACGACATACACAGCATCTGCTTTCGCCGCGGCCACGATCTTGAGGTCGATTTTCGGGACTGTGTTTCCGCTGTTCGCAAATCAGCTGTATGAAACATTGGATTATGGTTGGGGAACAACGACATTGGCGCTTATTGCTATCGTGACTGGATGGCCAGCACCTATATTGCTGTGGAAGTTCGGACCACAGTTGAGGGCGAGAAGTCCCTACTCTGCTGAGAAAACATGAGGGTGCTAAATCAGGCCTGTATATCCACAGCATAGTCCTTCACAATATCGTTCCAATCCATGCCGTCCAGGACCCCAAGGAGAGCTTTTCGATCCATCTTCAGGCTGGTTCTGTAGGGTATCCTATCAACCAGTACGAACGCCCCTGGAACCATGTACCCTGGCACCAAATCCTCGAGGCCCTTCGCAACACGTTGAACTAGCTCGGTGTGTTCGGCACTCAACTTTAGCTTTGCACATCCTGCTCCAGGCTTTCCTTGCGCTTCACTCTCTGCAACAAAGCACACCCGCATCTGCTGTTCCTTTTCGCCAACACTATGCTCCAGCACACTGACCACGTTGGTGCTCCAAGAGAGCATCTTATCTTTCCTGTCTTCGTCGTACGACCAGCCAGTCTCGGCAACCGCAGCCTCCACCTCGCCAGGATCGATACGTAGACCATTGACCTTCATGTATCCACCTTTCCTATACATGAAGACAATAGAATCATCCCCCTTTTCACTGTATCTATATCCCCTGTCAAATACACCCATCTCATCACATTCTCACCATAAAGCTTGATCCACCTAGGGTCCTTGGCCCATTCGAGATCGGTCTTGAACACTTCTCGCGTCTTCCCTTCGTCGGCCCAATATCCGCTAGCCAAGGTTAGTCCTAGGATCGCGATTTCTCCTGGGGCGTATGCAGGGGCAAGCTTATTCGGATCATTTGCAGAGACAATGAACATAGCACAGCCGACTGGCAGACCGATGTCCCCAGCTCGCTGCGAAAGCGTCTGACCGTCTGCTTCCAACGTTATGGGCTGCGTACCAGTGTTCATGACGCTGGCTTCGGTAGGACCCCAAGTGTCGCAGAGCACAAAGTCATTCCCTTCGTCCTTAGCAGGTGCAAACCTCTTCATGAACTCCGGCTTCACGGCCTCTCCGATCGTCGCCAGCCGGCGGAAATGCTCTCTGGGTATGTCTGGATCGATCGTGGCCGCTATGCTAGGTGTGATGGAAGCGAAATTGCAGCGCTCTACTAGAATGAACTCATTCAGACCGAACCGTTCTTCATCCGTGGGCATGCATATCCTGCCACCATGTGCGAGTGTAACCCACATATCCGCCATGAACACGTCGAATGTGAAAGCGTTGAATTGGAGGGTCCGTACGGATGGGGACATCTCAAAATAGCGCGACATGGCATTGGCAGAAGTTGATATGGCGCGATGCGAGACCACAACACCCTTTGGTTGACCCGTCGAGCCGCTGGTATGCATGAGGTATGCCAGGGACTCTGCTGAGAATGCTGGAGCCGAGAACTGTTCCTCTCTCAAAGATTTCTTGAGCTCGTACACCAATTTGGGCGTAACAGAGATCAAATTGACGGATGTGAAGTCCTGTAACTTGGCGCGTTGATCTTCGGAGCAAAGGATGACCTTGATCTGGCCAGATTCTAGAACCTTCTCTATTTTTGTGATCTACGCCAACCCGAGACTGCGAGAGATGGCTACGGCCGCCGAGAGTCGGGCAGGTACTGCTACTCGCAGGATTACCAGCATTCATACACCAGGAGCTTTCGAGATGATTGAAGGTATGGAGATTTTGAGCCCTGGAGCGGTCAGTAGCCCAGAGTGGACACCACAAGTAATGAAGACGTCGAAGAAGGATTACTTTGGGCAGGTGTAGTGGATAGTGGTCCGTCTCGATCTTCTAGAGTAGCTCTATTTTCCCATCTGTTTAGACAGCAAACCTCGAGTAGACAAATGCTCGAGCGTCTGCTATGCATGAGCACAGTCGCCGCAGACACACAGTCGAGCCTCGAATTGCCGCATGCGGGAACCACACTCTCGCCCACGCGGTTCGTGCAGTAGTCAATCCGACGACCAAGAGATCTTCCAGACTAGAGTAGTCCACGGCCCAGCCGACTGGTGCCCGTCTCGTGGACGTCTGACGGCATCATGCAGGATGTACCTGCGGTGGATGAAAGCCATATCGATCAGCTTGAGCTTCAACCTTCACCTCTCTAAAGCAGCCCCCTTTCCTGTTCCCCGGACCTCAGACTCACAACGACTACAACGAACACCATGAGTTCCAAGAACACACTCCTAAACTGACTCCACCCCTCGAACGACGACCCTCCCACAACTCCCTTGCCAACAACGTCCACAACCTCCAGCAAAGCCTGTCCGCCAACAGCATCGAAAAAGGCGCCAAAGCCTCCATAGTCCTCACAAACCAACACGTCTTCACCACCTCCTTCCTGGCCCTGACCCTCAACTCCGCTACCATAGCACCCCTCAACCACGGCCTCAAGGAACCAGAACTCGCCTCCTACCTCCAAGATTTCGGTGCTGAAGTCCTCGTCATCTCACCAGAAGACCTTGCCAAAAAGACAGCAGCCTACACCGCTGCCCACAATGCAGGTCTCCGTATTGCCACAGCTTCCGTCACCGATGGCAAAGTCTCAATTACTCTCGAAAAAGACCACAAAGAAACCCCATCAACCTCTACCACACCCAACGAACCCGCACCCTCAGACATAGCCTAGTCCTCCACACCTCTGGCACAACCGGAAAACCCAAAGCAGTGCCCCTCACGCACGCGAACATCTCCCGCTCCATCGATAGCATCATCTCCCACTACTCCTTAAGCCCCTCCGACCGCGCGCCAGTGATAATGCCCCTCTTCCACATCCACGGCCTCGTAGCCGGCCTCTCCTCGCCCCTTGCGTCGGGCGGCGCTGTAATCTTCACCCCCAAAACCGCGTCCTTCCTTCGAGACGCTGTTACGCATGGGGCGACGTGGTATACCGGGACCCCAACCCTGCATCGCCTAGCGGCGCAAATGCCGATGAAGGAGAAGCCGGGTTTCAGGTTCGTGAGGAGTTGTTCCAGTAGACTTGAGGGCGGGTTGGCGAAGCAGTTGGGGGAGAGGTATGGGTGTCCGGTCGTGGAGGCTTATGCGATGACGGAGGCGGCGCATCAGGTTTGTAGTAATCCTGTTGATGCTGCAGGGACGAGGGAGGGCAGTGTGGGGAAGCCTACTAGGGTAAATTTGAAGATTCTGGATGATGGGGGGAGCGAGGTGGCGGTGGGGGAGATTGGGGAGGTGTGTATTAAGGGTGAGAATGTTATGGCGGGGTATATGGACAATGAGGAAGCGAATGCGAAGAGTTTTACCAGTCGAGGGTTCTTCAGGACTGGGGATCAGGGGAAGGTGATGGAGGATGGGTTTGTGGTTTTGACGGGGAGGATCAAGGAATTGGTGAATAAAGGAGGAGAGAAGATTAGTCCGGTGGAGATTGATAATGTTATTAATCAGCATCCGGATGTTGAAGAGGGTGTGGCGTTTGCGATGCCAGATGAGATGTATGGGGAAGATGTTGGTGCTGCTGTCATTCTGAAGAGTGGTGCTGATTTGGGCGAGAAGGAGCTCAAGGCTTATGTGGGTGAGAGACTGTTGCAGGCCAAGGTGCCGAAGAAAGTGTTCTTCGTGACGGAGATACCGAAGACACCGGTTGGCAAGATGCAAAGAGGACTGGTCGCGAAGACTATGCTTGGTGAGAGCGATGAGTGTGAGAGAAGCGGCGCCGGCGATCCGGTTTGGAGCGATCTGCGACATTATACCTCGTGCATCTGAAGATACCACTGATAGCTTCCTACCCTTCTTCAGCCCAACCTCACCTTTCTGAGGTACAGGCTGGATGCAGTTGATAGCACAACTCATGGAGTTCTGAGATCCACGACCTCGAACTCCAACGGGCCTTCCATCACATGGCCAGGCCGTAGTGCATCCGTGTACAAATTGTTCTCAGTATGTGGGTGGAAGAGTCCACTCTGTTTGCAGTCTAGTACGTGAGGCAGACCGGGCGGGTCCGTCAGCCTGAAGACACCCCAGTCGGGCATGTGCCTGGGGGCGCACACAATTGCAATAGCTTCCGGTAGCATGACTTGATAGCCTGAGCTAGTGTGCAAGTCTCTAGACGAAAGGAAGCAGGATTGCGAGGGATGTGTGTGTATCCAGCCACAGACGAGGAGGTTCTTGCTATCGCAGTAGTCGAACAGAGCATTGTCACCAGCCTCGGTAGTATCGCACGTATCGGAGGTGCTCGTCTGATCCGGAACAATGAGATGTGTGATGAATAGAGCGTTGGAGATGACGGTAGCACCAAGGATGCCACATGTCTCCATGTTTCTGGCTGTATTTGGGTGAGCCAGGTTGAGGAATGCATTGCGCAGTGCCGGTGGCAGAATCACTGTCCGTAGAGGCTCGCCAGCTTCTGTGTACGCCGATGGTTCGAAAGTGTATTTCGAGGGAAGCTGGGGTTGTTGTTCAAAGCTGCGATCCGATGCTGACATGGTGGGACTGTCGTATCGAGGCCTTGGGGGCACTCTAGGTGGCCCACTTGCAAGCTCAGAAGTTTGCTGGTCGTACAGAGCCTCTTTAGCAGGTCTCGCTGGTGGCAATGCATGTCTAGACTCTGGTGCGACTGGCGGAGGACGATTCCAGTCTATCCTCTCCTCCTTAAGTGGAACGCTTGGGTAGAAGTATGAAGAATGTGGACGCCGCCATGCGCGCGGTTCATCCCGGTCTTGAGTTGTTGGCCGTTCGAGGTGACTCGCAGCTTCTCGTACCCCGTTCTTATCGTAACCCTCATCTCCATACTCACGACCGACAATGCCCTGGCGTCTCGAGGCAACCGTGCCAGGTGAAATGCCCGCCTGTTTCGTAGACGTGCGAGTGGCATCTCTCCTTCGTATCTCTCGATGTGCAAGCTCCACGGCAAAATTTCGATCATTCAACACACTGACTGTTTGCGTAGGGCTGGGTGGTGCACTATCAAGTGATTGTCGAGATCCTCTCCGAGAGTCATTGTACGACGGATACTGCGAGGTCCCTTGGTTGAACTCTTTCTGAGCTCTTTGCCGTTCGGCATTTCGTCGTTCCATAGCCTTGACATAGCGTTGATAGTTCTGAGTGATTCTCGGCTTCCATTGTTCGAGCTTGACGAGACCTTTCTGTACCGCTTTCCTAGCGTGGGCGAGTTCGTGCTTGTACCGAGGGTCGCGATAGTCCGGATGCTCGGGAAGCTTTTGGAGGACAAGTTCGCAATGTCGGTATATGTACAGATATGCGGTCTGGTAGTTGCCTTCCTCCTCGCAGATTGAGGCTTCTGTCAGCAACATCTTTGCCGAGCGGAGCCATTGCTGCATGGAACGCCCAGTATTGAAGTCAAAGTTCTGAGCTTCACGCACGATCTCTTCGACCGTCCGCGGCTTCGAGAAGGCAGCATGATGGCGTGAAAGCGCCATAGTGATGGGAACAGTTCAGAGCCCGCCAACGTGGTAGAAGTTGTTTGTTGCGTGTGCTGTGCCGATCTCTCCGATTGGGTGGGTGGTCTTCTTGGTCGCGATCAGGCCATGGGCTCCATGTCGCAGCCAGCACAAGTCTCAAGGTGTTCGTGAGATGGCAATCTGTCGGAAGTGATGACCTCTTATATATATCGTGTCAGAAGGTGTTGTCATGCTCATCGTCGCTGCCTGACGTTGACGTTGATGCCACGCCGAGCGGCTAGACAAGGTTTCGTATCCCTGCTGTTGCGCCACACTGCAGGTGTGGCTGACGTGCCCTGGTCCATCAAATCTTTCGACGACTGCCATCTCCTTTCCATCATTCCCTTCTTGACCTGCTCATCTTCTTATCGTTGTCTTCGTTCATGACCGGCAAGTCGGGCGCGGTAAGACGCTTCATCGATCCGAACAACCCCGTGACCACTGCTCTTGCCCAGACATTTGGTGGTTACGGAGCATACAGGAAAGTCATCAAAGGCAAATCAGGTCGAGCGAGGCAAGAGCCTGTCGACGCATACGGCCATGGCCCGAGAACAGACATCGTTAGCGAGAAGCTGTGCGGTATGGAACTGCTCACATTTCCCCGTTCTGGAGCCAATAGCTAATGATCAACTCAGACGACGTGCTTCAATATCTGGCTCCAACCTTGAAGCCTTACAAAGGCTGTACCATAATCGACATTAATCCTGGTCTCTGTATGTGGAGCAAGAAGCTTCATCATCTCCTCAAACCAAAAATCCACGTCTTGATGGAACCAGAGGAATTATATGTCGACACCTTCATCAAGCCACTTTTGCAACAGCCGGGATCCACTTTCAAGCATTCGTCTCTCTGTGGCACAAGCTCGGGAGAGTTCCTGGACAACACGAGATCTCTTTTGGATACTGTCGACTTGTTGCCAGAGCTAACCAAGCGTGAGATCGATGATCCTGGATTGCGGCAGAATCATCCATCTCTGCTGATCACAGGCAATCTTGCGAGGAAGACTTCCCGGGGAAAGGGGATGGTGGTCAATGTCGTATCTACTGCCCATAATGTGGTACAAAATCATATCTGGACGTCTCTCAGCAACGAATTGCTTCACAGAGGTGGCCTGGCACGAATGCTCTGGTGGATTCCGGACCACGAGAAAGGCATCATGATACCCCAGCGCAATCAGTACGTTTCCGGATATAGTGTAGGTCTAAATCTAGGCGCACAGGTCTCCGAGGTGGTGGGCGTCAAACCGGGAATCACATACTATCGCAAAGGTGGAATGCGAGAGACCGATATAAAGCTCAACGAGAGATCTGACGGGATCAGTATCGAGAGTGCTCGGCAGGTGCGGGCCAGGATGAAACAAGCAGGTGTGCGGCTGCCTACACATCGCACGCAGCTCCAACCCCAAGATCTTGGACCGGAATCTCGAAAGAAATTGAAGTCACCATTGGAAGTGTACTACCGTTCTTCCGTAGAAGTTGAGAAAGGCATTGATGACCTCGAGAGCCGAAGCCAGGCAGTACTCGCTGCAGTAAAAGAGTCGAGAAGTGTCTATAGGCCGGAGAAGCTCTACTCGGCGCTGGACCATCACCTCAAGCGTATCGTATATCCACAAAGTCTATGGCAACCAACCGATGAACGAGAAGTAAACAGAGGGAGATTAAACCGCCATTTGGGCGGTGACACAAAGGGCAAGTACGACATGTCTGGTGGGGCCTTGTACGGCAGCGAGATGCGCGCTGCATTGATCCTGGACCTGTTTCTGTGCATGGTCAATCTTGAAGCTCACTACTGCGCGATGAGGGAGCAGGGTGAGAATTTCGACGCCCTCAAAGACCGACTCATCAAGCTCGACGAAGCGATGCGCACTAGCTACCAGCGGGACAGTCCAAACCTCCAGCAGCCGATCGAGCTCATGCTAGACGACAATATATCATTCTTCTCTTCACCACAAAGTTTGGCTCACGACAGGCGACCCTACGAGGCATTGCAGGCATCAACAGAAGATTTCTGGCCTAGATCTAACATGGCGCTGCTCGATATCGTACCCCATCCGCGCGATCTGGCAGTACCGGACATTGCGACGAAACTGGAGGCTACCAAGGCAGCGCAGGATCTGGTCAAGTATCTGTTCATGTACAAAGCAGCAACTTTACCCTGGGCTCTCGACAGAATGGCCGCGAATGCTGCTCAAGACTTGTTGCCGAATGTACCGGCAGTCACTGATCCAAGGAAGGGAGGACGACTGAATCCGCACAACGTGCGAATGCGTGTACTGTCCGATGACATGCTGGAGGGCCTCATCAAGGCCTGGTTTGAGTGGCCTTTCAAGCCAGAGACATGGGAATTGGCACTCGCCGCTGGAGGAAGTGGTGTACGTGATGCGATTGCTGAGGAGGAAGAGATGACAGCGGATGTGACTGAGGCGTAAACAATCGTTGCGCAGGATCATGGACCGTCTGGTGCACTTTCTGAATCATCGATGAAGTAAGCAGCATCACCAAAACGTCAAATGGCAGAACTGGAGTGTTGATCAAGTGCGAAAGTCTGGTACTTCATGCCCTTCAGGGCGATCTCATTATCATTATCACATCTTGAACCATTGCAAGCTGCACGTCATCATCAGAATATACTTCCAACCTTTCCTTCCAACGCCTCGCTAACCCGCTGATACATCAAATCGACAAACTACAACTCTTCTACAAAGCCCAAGCCCCAAGCCCGAACACCACGGCCAAAATCAAAGAGACACTCCCAGCTTCAAGCCCATCCGCAGCACCAGTATACGGCACCACACTGCTACTCGGCCTCGCACTCCCAGTAGGCCTCAACCCCCCACTCCCAGTCGGCCTCATCGTCATCGTCCCATTCCTCACACCCTGCACCGTCGTCGTCGCCGTTACAGTCTTCGTAGAAATAATCGTCGTCGTCCCCGTCGCTGATCCCGAAACTGAAGTCGTAGTCACATATCCCGCCATCGAACCCATCGGACCTATCGATGTCGCTGTCGAGCCTCCAATGGAACTCAAGAACCCATTACACAGCCCTTGCTGCACGTTACAAGTGTTGAAAGCGCATTGCTCGTTGATTGTGCAGGCGGCTTGGAAGTTTCCGCAGCGCGGTTGGAGCATGGAGTTTGTGGCGTAGCATTGGGAGTTGAGGGCGCAGGTGGAGGTGTTGGGGTCGCAGTTGTCGCCGAGGGGGACGACGCCGGCGGAGGTGCCGGAGGTGGCGTAGTTGGATGCTTGGGGAAAGGCGGATGTGAGGGCGCCTGTTGCTGTGAGGAGGGTGAGGGTTGAGGTGCGCATTGTGATGGTGTTGTTGGGTGGGTTTGATGGGTTTTGGGTGGTGGTGGGATGAGGGTTTGATGCGGGCTTGGGTGCTGTCGATGGAGTGGTTGTTGCTGTTGTTGTGGTTGTTCTTGATGTAGAATAAGAATCAACTTTGATGAAAGTATTGTCTCTATATGTATCTACTCAATAGTGCATAGTCCTTGGTATAGATAGGCCATGGCTGGTGAAAATCAAGCTGTGGCGTCAATGTCCTATAGTTCCCAGCCTCCTCGATATGCTGCATAAGCCTCTCGAACTTACCGATTTGGGCGCTAAATCATAGCCTTCTATGACGAGCAATGCACACATTCATACGAAATCGATACCATGAGCGTGGTTTTGTCTCTGGTCGTTCCGGAGCATCATGGTAATGCCACAGAGGGAGTCTATGGTCAAACTTGGCAGTGCGGCTGTGGTCATCGCACAACAGGCTGCAAAGCTGTGGATCAAGATTCTTGCACCTGCACCATGTCCATCTTAGTTTCGTGAGCGTCTGTAGCCTTGCCTGCCATCTGTGAGCCTATGCATCATCAATGCACGAGTCGTCGTACACATCATGTTGAAGGGTCAGAAATGGAGGAGGTTGGAGAACTTTCACTTTCGCTTCGCACGGACCGTCGACTCCTTCCGACCTCGTTGCGCTGGACGACACGACATCATGCTTTGGCACCTCACGTCTCAGCTGTGCTATACGGCGCCATGGTTGACATGTTGACGTGACGTCCAGCCCATTCTTTTACACTGTATTGAGTTTTTCTTCGGGCGGGAACCATTGATCGTTGGCATTGAAAGCGGAAGCAAGATTGTAAAGATCTTCGGTGTGAATGAGGTACTGTGTCGCGATGTTGCAAGCTGCGTTCTGGTTGTGACCTAAAGGTCGTAGCAGAGGAGAGCCTGGCCAGCCTGAATGGGGTCAGTCATCAATACCACTCGAGAGGCTTCTCAAAGTACTTACGATTGGCAGGACACAGCACTGAGCAGTGGCACCAGTGTTGGCACAGTCGTCAACGAGGGTCTGCTTGGAGTTGACGGAGAGGGATGCTAGCGATCTGTCAGTGTCTTATCCGTCGTGCGACCGATTGAATTCATGTACGTGGGGTGCAAGCGAGGTCAGCAATGCCGAGGATGCTGGCCTGGCAGCACTGAGGCGTGTAGAGAGCAGTGCAGATGCCTGCAGCATCACCCTCAGATGATTGGCCGGCACCAGACTGGCCAGCACCGGAGATGCCGTATGACTGTGGCTGGTTGCCAGCGATTGGGTTGGCGGCAGCAATGGCAGCGAGGCCAGCGAAGATGACGGCGGTGAACTGCATGTTGATGATGTGGTATGGGTTTGACGTTATGTGAGTTGAGTGAAGCTGTATGATTGAGCTGCTGAGGATGATGAGAGAGCAGAAGAGAGAAGAGCCGCAATGCTTTTATGCCTTGCTCAAGCCCTGGGATACGACACAGACCACTGAAGAGCTCATTTCGAGTCCGAGGGAAATCTCAACAGCAGGAGTCGGAGAGCTCGTCGTACAGCATTATTGCATACGGTGAACAGACATTGTCCTCGCTGTATCATTCGTCAGTACACAGCACGAAACACGGTCCACAGCTCGGTGTTTTCGAGTGTGGTGTGCTGACTCTGGTGCCATGATGACGCTGGTTGGTCTGTCACAATGCCTCATCGGGGGTCTTCCGCCCATTGCAGCGGATGATATCTCTAGACCGAAGCAAGTGGGCCTGGAAGCGAAGAGTCAGGTCTGGCAGGAACCGCTGCGTTCGCGCTCGTACAGCTCGTTGGCAGTGGGTCACTTTGTCCATGACTTTCACTTTGTCGACTGTCCTGGTGGAACCGGTATCTTTGAGTCCGAGGCCATTGCGCACAAGCACTGCATCTACAGTATCATGAGGTGCTGGTTGGTTGGGTGATGGTCCAATGGTTCCGGAAGGATGAGGTTGACCAACGTTCGTGGAAGTCTGCTAAGTCCGCCCATGTCCGGCAGGGCGAGGAGATAATGTACGAGCTTGAAAATAGCGGACCGAGTGATCGACAGGAACACCCCATTTTCTGTGCCGACTGTTAGTGTTGTCGATCATCTTGCTTACAGGTGCTTATTTCAAGCAAGAACGTGGACAGGTGTGCGCGGTCGGCGTGCGCGGTGCTTCGTGGTGCTTGATTTGCGACGTTAAGTACTTGCTTTCTCACTTGGGATCATGGCATCGCTTTCCGAGCACCATCAACCGTGAGCCTCCAAATAAAGCCGTAATGCTCTCGAAGGAAGTATCAACAGACTGCAGAAGCTACTGGGGTAGTGACGCATCAAGTGGGTTGACCTCTGGTAATGCAAAAAGTGGTGGGCCAACTCAGAGCCTTCCTTACCCACGAACACGAGGTAGTACCAGGGGAGCGGTCCGTTTGTAAAGGTTTAATGGGGCATGATGTGTGACTCGATGAAGCGTCTTCGTAGTTCGGACCGAAGGCCTTCCGGGATCCACTCCAAGTCATGGCGACAAGGAAGACGGCAGTCGGCCTGCTCACGCCTCCCAGCAAGCTGAGATGATGGCCCAAACTGCGCGGCTGTGCTGGGCTAGTGAAGTAGGAACCTGTTGAGCTGGGACGACATGACTCTCCGCCGTCCCACACCGGCAGTAGATGCTCGAGAGCAGCGGTACGAAGGCCGGAAGCATATGGAAAGGAAAAGTGTGGTGTATTGTTTGCACTTAGTACGGCTCCATGTTTACGCATAGACCGAGCATGCCCAGAGAGCGACAAAGATCAAGAGACCATTGGAGAAGAGGCTTCTTGTCTCGACGATGTCTTGGGATCTGACATCCAGAGGTCCATGAAGGGGCACCGGGAGCATCCGTCTGATGCGGTAGTCGTCGAGCCCAGCGACAGGTTTCCGTCTGACCATGGTTCTGACTGCAGCGAGAGAAGACCAAGCAAACGACCAGATATTGCCTGCTCTGCTCGTGTGTGTACAGAACGTCGACGGAGATGAAGCCTTCAAGTCAAGAGGTGAAGTCAAGATGTTATCTCTACCTGAGACATTAGTCACGCCTTCCCAATTGCTCTCCTCGGCACAATGCGGCCCGCTCGGCTCAGCCCTGCAAGCATCTTCGGCTCTATCCGCACCTGGACTTTCATATGATCATCGACTCAAACATCTTCCACTCCTTCTCCCACACCAACCATGGCCGACGATACCCGGCAGCCAAACGGTCAGCCCAAGGGCGCCATCCAAGAGGACCTCTCCTGCGAAGCTCTCACCGCTCACCCCGAGAACAAACCCTTCGAAGGCCAACAATGGCAAGTCCAAAATGGCAAGACCATGCCATACAAACCACCCGAGAACGCGAACATGATGCCTGGAGGGACACAGCACACAGCAGGTGGAGAGACTCCCGAGGTGAATCTGTATAATGCGTTGCATGTTGGGCAGCCTATAACGGAGATACATAAACGGCCTTGCGTAAGGGACGCGCTTTTGACGGGAATTGGGGGAGGCTTTGCGACAGGCGGAGTCAGGGCGATCTTCGGAGGTATGTCTCAAGGCCCATGTTGTGTTATTGGGACACGATGAGACGGAAAATGGAAAACGTCAACGCTAACCCTGATAACTTGCAGCCCCAATCTTCAAAGCCTGCAACTGGGCAGTTGGGACATTCTGCGTCGGAGCGGGAATCATGTATCAGACCTGCATGTATAAACGGCAGGCGGAGAAGGAGGGGATGATGAGGGCTGTGGAGATTTTGAATAAGAAGGAGATGGAGAAGAAGGCGAGGGAGCAGAGGAAGGAGGCGATGAGGGAAGAGAGACGGCAGGCCAAGGAGAAGGAGCAGGATGCGCAGTTTGCGGCGTTGAACATGGCGGCACCGAGTGGGAACAATGGGAAACCGTGGTGGAAGATCTGGTGAAGAGATGGAATGGAACGAATGAACAACATGCATTGACCGCAATGACTAAAGCTGCCTCTCTCAACTGTCGAAGAGGATGACATTGACACTCTGAATCGTGCTGAAAGCGAGACGCGCGCCACAGCTTGCAGCTCGGGAGTCATTGCTGTAGACGGTCGTGCTATCGTGGCGCTCAGGAAACGATGTGGGCGCTCTACTGTGTCTAACAGGAAGGCCAGATCTGAGCACAGCGTTGTATATATATGTATACCTACATTCACCACTTCTTAATGAACCCATGAAATATTGACGGTGTCCGACTAAACTTTACCGCCCCACGGGCCGGATGATCGCTCACGCTGAACCTTAATTGGCGGCTGAGCTTGGCAGAGCTGCGATTGACGCTGTTTTCCAGAAGCCGCCGACTTTCTTCTCGATTCCTCAAGGTCCATCCTCAACCTGCAACTCTTCTGTTTGCTGCGTCCAGCTGACTATTCGTGTCAATATACACTACTGAGGTGGATTTAGCTATTCAACTCAGTCACGCGCGAGTCTTCACCTGCCTGGCCAATTACACCACCAGTCCATAAAAGCGCAACAAAGAACCGCCCGAGACCTGCTACGAGACAAGTATCAGCATACAGCACCACCCAACAGCGCTGCAGCCCCTTCTCGTCAGTATACAGTGACAGACGCGTGACGCGCTGTTGACTACCATGGCTGCGCCGACTCAGCTTGCTTGTACGACCCATCCGCACGCCCATTACCAGCTTCTGTGCTAACATTACTGCAGACCGCACTTCCAAGCACATCGGTGTCTTCGATGCTGCCCCGGTCTACGAGCCTCTCCCGGGCTTCCAGCGCCCCGATGGCAACCTCCGCTGCTGTACATACTCCCCAGATGGCCGCTACTTTGCATGGGCATCGCCGGACAATGTCAGCGTAGTGGATGCCTCCGTCGGACATGTAGTGACCACTCTGCCGGCACAGAACGTCTACGAACTAGGCTTCTCGCCAGCTGGTACGTTCATCATAACTTGGCAACAGCCCACCAAGGACGCAGAGGGCAACGCGACCAAGAACCTCAAAGTATGGCGCACCATCGACGACAACGCGGGCGAACGCGGTGAAAGAGCAGTGGTAGGACAATTTGTGCAGAAGAGGCAGACTGGCTGGAACTTGCAATACACCCCTGACGAGCAGCTCTGCGCTCGTACCGTCACCAACGAAGTGCAGTTCTTCCAGAGCCAGGACATGAGCACGGTTTGGAACAAGCTGCGCGTCGAAGGTGTGGCCGACTTTGCGCTCTCTCCGGGCAAGAAGCATTCAGTTGCTGTCTTCATCCCAGAGCGCAATGGTCAGCCAGCAGCTGTCAGGGTCTACAACGTGCCCGACTTCAATACCATCGTTTCACAGAAGACGTTCTTCAAGGGCGACAAGGTGCAGCTGAAGTGGAACCAAGAAGGCACCAGTCTGATCGTGCTGGCCCAGACTGAGGTCGACAAGAGCAACAAGAGTTACTACGGAGAGACGAACATGTACATCTTGAGTGCCAACGGAGGCTTCGACTCCAGGATCACGCTGGACAAGGAGGGACCTATCCATGATGTGTCGTGGTCACCCAACTCGAAAGAGTTCGGTGTCGTCTACGGCTTCATGCCTGCGAAGACCACCATCTTCAACCAGCGTGCCATCCCACAGCACAGCTTCAACTTGGGCCCCCGCAACACTATCCTCTTCTCTCCACATGGTCGCTTTGTTCTTGTTGCCGGCTTTGGAAACTTGGCTGGCCAGATGGACATCTACGACTTGGAGAAGAACTACGAGAAGGTGTGCACGATCGAAGCTAGCAATACCTCAACCTGCGATTGGAGCCCTGATGGCAAGCACATCCTTACCGCGACGACGAGCCCACGACTCCGTGTCGACAACGGTATTCGTATCTGGCATGTTGGTGGTGGCTTGATGTACAACGAAGACATGACTGAGCTGTATCACGTTATTTGGCGACCACAGTCGACGTTGCAGCACCCATTGGAGAATCCGCTGCATCCAGTGCCGACTCCACACACTTCTGCCTTGGAGTTTCTAGGCAAGGCCAAGACGCCCTCGAAGCCAGCTGGCGCGTACCGTCCCCCCGGTGCGCGTGGCACTGCTACGCCGCTAGCGTTCAAGCGTGAGGATGAAGGAGGCGCTGCGTTTGTGAGAGAGATGATGTCGGGCAAACAAGAAGGACCGCTTACCTTTGGCGCTCGTCCTCGACGACGTGAAGTGCCTGGCGCCGAGACCGTTGCTGGTGACCTACCACCTGGTGCGGCCCCTGGCGGCGGTGTCAGTCTCACCGAGGGCGACGAGAACCTGAGCAAGGCGGCCCTGAAGAACAAGAAGAAGAGAGAGGCTAAGAAGGCTAAGGATGCTGAAGCCAAGGCTGACGGACTCGCACCTACCCAGAACGGTGAGGGTCAACAAGGCAACCGTGACCGACCACGCAGCCGCTCCAATGCGAACGCTAACGGCGTCAACGGACGCGGCGGCGGCAACCAGAACTCGCGTCCACAATCACGTCGCCGCGATGGGAGCCGTCAGCGTGGACCACCTGTCAGTGTCCACACGTCGCTTCCTAAGCAGACGGCCAATGGCGCTCCGGCAGGTGCACCCGCTGCACAGCAAGCTCCTGCCCCTGCTATCGAGGTTAAGAGCCCGGACAATCAGTCACCGCAGGAGAAGAAGACTCGCTCGCTGCTGAAGAAGCTACGCGCTATCGACGACCTCAAGATGAGGCAGGCGGGCGGTGAGAAGCTGGAAGGTACGCAAGTGCTCAAGATCGGCACAGAGGAGCAAGTGAGGAAGGAGCTCACCGCGCTTGGCTATACTGGTGATTAGAATACTCGAGAGAACCTGTAGAGCGCAAGGTGCGTCTTGATGCCAGCAATATGGTTCTGCTCCTCTT
The DNA here is from genome assembly GCF_020509005.1 of Fulvia fulva. Lineage (NCBI taxonomy): Eukaryota > Fungi > Ascomycota > Dothideomycetes > Mycosphaerellales > Mycosphaerellaceae > Fulvia > Fulvia fulva. Next base: position 511,788 of record NC_063022.1, read on the forward strand.
TCTGCGACATATTTTCGCAAAGCGGTGGATGTTCCGCTTCGCTTCGAGAACATGTCCCACAACCAGCTTTCCCTTCAGAGTCCACCTTATCACTCGCGTTCTACCCGAGTGCCTTATCAATGCCCTTTCGACTTGGTGAAATTCGTATAGTCTCGCGCCTCGCTACGCCGGTCACGATGATGTCGTAATTTCAGATAGTGTGATAAGGATCAGGCGTGTCAGAAGCAGGCCTGGTGTTGTGATCTTCATCAGTGTGAGGCTGTGGATGAGGTGGGAACGAGCGGTGTTCGGGGGAACTGGATGGTGGGAGGTGTGAGGTATGAAAGGGGCAAGGACTGGAGAGGAATGGGAGATGCGTTAGATAAAGTAGAGTGGATTCCATTTCAGATTATGGAGAGTGAGGGGAGTGAATGTCTTCTGCTCAGAAGCACACAACTGTCGGATCTCCCATGCGTCCTACGCCTCAGATCGCTCCTTGTCCTTGCTAGATGTCGCCGTAATACCCATATCCGCAGACATGTCGCGCTGATTCTGATTCTCGTTGCGAATCCTAGCTAGTCGAGCTTCCGCCTCCTTCGTGATCTTTCGCTGCAGCGCGAGATTTTGTTCCGATAATGATAGTAGCTCCTTGAGTTTGGTGTGCTGAATGTACTCCTGGTACATAACTGTAGCGCCGGTGATGTACAGGTGATCTTGTATATGCCATCACCGGAAGTCAACGTCTGCGCGGGAGAACTTTTGTAGGCGTGGCATCGGACGGTGATGCTGAAGGGGGACATGTTCTTGGTGGTGTGTCTCGCGAGCGAGTGTTCTCTGCGGTGGTTGGGATGATACGTGTTGCGTGGTTCTAGGGTGGGAGAGGTGGGATCAGTTGACTGGTCTGCGTGTTTGTGCTTGGCTCGTTCCCAGGGACGAATCGGTTCCGGCGTAATGAGTTTCGCTGCTTGCTGACCAGCTGAGCTTGAGGATAAAGTTTAGTGACTCAAGAGCTCCATTCCCTTTATATATTACGCCAGCAGAACTTCCTCGCCTTCTCTTCCACAACATACACGGGTTGAAGGCGACGCAATGTGAAAGGGTCTCATGGGTACGAGACGCCAGATCTTCTGTCGGATAGCAGGCACACTTCTTTCGAGATCCTCTTCCTCGAAGTCGTGTTGCACGGAAGATCAGACTGACGACGACACGGGATCAGTCAGCGATATGAGAAGTGAGCAGGGGTTGAAGCTGTCGTGAAGCAAGGCAAGCCACTCTCAATCGCAGAAGCGGATTGTACGTTGACACAAACGCTTCGGAAGAGGCGGGACGGACGGCGAAAAGAGATGCAGAGCTCCTAAGTAGCTGTCCAATACCGCACAGCAGCTGGCGTAACACTTTCGTGCGATCTTTTCATGATCGTAGCGAGGTTGCGCTGTTGCTTAGATTGATGACGGTCGGCACTGCAATGCCTGAGTGCAGTTGCCTGATGCGGTCGCGCTTGAGCTGAGTCGTCGTCTCAAAGTGAACCTGAACGTCCTTCGATAGTTCGCGCCTATCGATGGATTGGAAGGCCGAGGCGGCGATGGAGCTTGAGCATACAATATTCCTCATTCGGATATGATACGTGCATGCTGATGCGATGATCTTTATGTTGGCAGCTCCTTGGATCGCTAGGCTCATCTCGGGGTGTGCCAGCAAGATCAGAGCAATTGATGCATCACTCATTCCTTTCGCCATAAGTAGATGTCTATCACTTCTCAGCCGAAGGAAGCATCATCACATACTCCCTTTCGCTGCCACCAAAAGTGACCACATCCTGATCTAAAAGCTCCATGTACCGGCTGCCCTCGAGCTTCTTCCCATTCAGCGTCGTCCCCTTCGTGCTGTCCAAGTCGATCAAATACGGCTTGACCTTGTTCGACTTGTCGCCGTACTCATTCGTAGTCGTCCTGTGCCTGAATTGTATAACGGCATGCTGCTTCGAAATGGTGGGGTGCTCCAGATGCAAGTCTGTTACTTTCTCGTCACGACCAATAAGCCATGCACTCTTCTGGTGCAAGTAGATTGTGTCGACCAAGTCTTTCCCTTTGAAGACGTACATTCGCCAAGCTTCTTTGGTCGGTGGCTTCCGGGCTTCAGGCGGTTCGTGGTACTTTAGCACTGTGTTGGTACCTGCCACAGTGTTGGCTTCTTTGGCAAGCAGACCAGTAGGCTTGAAGTTGGGCTTTTGCTTTTCTGGTGGTGGAGCTTCGCCTGGTGCGACTTCGCCACGGAAAGACTCGTCTTGCGATGGAAGAGGTCCCTTAGATCTTTTCATAGGCGAGCGTGATCTTGATCTTCGCTTCTTTGCTGGTGGTGATCTAGACCGACGGCGCTCTCGGCGATCTCGTGAGCGCGATCGAGAACGGCGTCTCCTGTCTCGCTTTGACTCTCGTACTCCATCTGATGCTTCATCCGCGGACCTGTCCCTGTCCCTTCGAATGTAGCCTTTCCGCCGACTGCGACCTTCTTCCTCCCTATCGGGGTCTCTGTGGCGATGGGATCTCTCCCTGTCTGTCGGACTTCTGTCATGTCTGCCCTCACGCCTTCTGTCAGAGTCGCGAGAGCTGCCGCCGAATTTCCGATCACGACGACCGGCGTCTGAGCTGTCGTCTTCACGGCTGTAACGCCGCTCCCTCGAGTCCATCGTATACGGGCTCCGATAACGTGACTGCTGGAACCCGAGACACAAGCACGTGAGGCGGAGGAACTGAGTTATGCGCTTACGCAGGATCTTGCAGCCAGATGTGAGGCCTGGGTGTGACAGTTGACACAGTCAGTATCTGCGTGACTGCTCACCGCTGCCAAGGGAACTGTACACCGTCAATCACCGCCAGAATAGGTGTGTCTTTGGCCGGAGTTGTGTCGATGGCGAGAAATTTGCCAAGAGCGCTGTGGCGGTGTGGCTGGTGCAGCGCCACACGACAACATCCTGGCTCTTCCTTTCACCTTCCTTTCTTCCTCTTTCACGGCCCTACACACTCACAGAATCTGATATGCATAAACTGCCTGCATCGGAGAGATTGATGGCCAGACTGCTGATTGCATCCATGTCACGATCGATGGCACGCTCGACCACCAACTGCATGTCCTGACGCGCCGCTCAATATCCGGCGCGTAGCAAAACATACCATCTGCGCCTGCGAAGGAACATGTATCCGAACAGGCGCGAGTAGTCGTTTCATCATCATCCCGCACTTCATGAACAACAACCGAGCACCATTCGGCTGAAGTCAGAGTTCCCAAGCACGCTTGCCGGCCCCCATATCACTGCCGCCACGGCGCCCAGTGTGCTGACGACCCGGCATCATGCACGGTGAGATTGAGCAGTACCGTACTAAAGTCGGTCTAACACATGCGAACCATCTGCATCGCAGATGTGGGACCTGCTGCAGCGCCACTTGCTCGATGTCTTCTACTCCGTGTACCCCATCCGGGCATCTTCTCTTCTTGCACCCTGCTTAGTTGCAAACTAGCTTACACGTTCCACCGGATCGCTAACAAGAGCTGCTGACTTCCAACAATGTAGCTCGACGACCATGTCTAAGTTCTGGACGTGGAATGGTTCGAGAGACAGGAAGCACGATCTCAACGGACTTCCATCACTGCCTGCAGACTTCACCACCCGTGGCATGGAGCACGGCCGAGGCCGAAGGGTAAGTCGTGTGATGAAACAAGTGGTCAATTGCTAATCGTAGCAGGGCTCCAAGATGACTCGGAAGCCGTTGCCATTACAATTCCATCAGGGCGTTGAGCCTCAATCAAGGAGCAGCAGTCGATCGAACGACACTATCGCACTTCACGATGCCGCTATCAAATCAGCAACGAACCTGATGGCTGTCATGAGTGACTGTCTCAACAGTCCTCAGCTTAGTGCCCATCTGCTGTCTGCACAGCAGCATTCGGCCTGCCTGAAGCCAATGTACGGTCGTCCTCGGTCCCGTACGGCACCTTCTACACCACTGGTCGAGGCGCCCTACAAAGAACCCGTGGAGCTCGAAGGGTCTACACCTATATGGACACAGTCTGCCACACGTCAGTCTCTGGACGCATATCGTGCTCAACATAACACCACTATCGGGCAGTCGATCATCCGCCCTCATAGCAGTCCCCAGGATATCAGCTATAAGCTGCCGGTGTATCCCCCACACGGCTTCGATCGAAATACAAGCAATCCTCAATTACTCAATGCGCCGCCGCAGACATACGAACATGTTCCGCCGCCCAAGACCAGGACGCCTTTGAAGATGAATCTGAGTGGCGAAACACTTGTGGCACCAGATCTTGAGCGTCCGAAAGATAGAAGATGGAGCATGGACCACAAATCGGAGTGGCACAATGATTCGGAACACATGTCGTGGTTCAACATGGACCCTCACACTGGTGAGCGTCAACCTGCGGTCCAAGCACAGCGCACACGCAAGGACTCAAAGTTGGAGCCGCAAGGCCAAGCATTGCAGTCTCAAGATGGGTTGGAGCGCATTGTCGCCATGAGAGCTTCCCATGAAGCGCACCTGACGTCTCTGAAGGCAGCGCACGACAACGAAATCGCTTCTCACCTTGCCTACATAAAACTGTTGGAGGCCCAACGTCAGACATCGCAGGTCCCGCAGGCGCACAATGACGGTGCCAAAAAGCATTTGACTCTTGATACGAACCGCCCTTCAGGTAGAAACAGCGGCACTGTCTATTCAGACACGAGCGCCACGCCATCGCTCAAGTCTTTCGAGCAGTCTCTGGAACACCAAAAACGAACCTCATCTGAGATGGCCGCAGAGATGGAGGCTTTAAAGCGGAAGCTGAGTTTGTGCCGCAGATCGCAAGCAGATCTTGGCGATGTGCGTGGCGAGCGTGATGGCCTTCGTGACATAGCTGCGAAGAATGATCGTCGCATCGCACAACTCAAGGACATCGTGCGGAAAGCCAAGGAAAATGAGAAGATCATGAAAGCCCGCACGCAGCGCTTGGAAGCCAGCCTCACGGCATCGAACATGGAGCGAATTGACGTTCTCCAAGGCTTCTACGAAGCGTGCGAGCAAGTGGATAAGCTGAGAGGACGTGAGCGGGTCCTTGTCAAAGAGCGCAACGTTCTCAGGTGCGAGCAGAGCACGATTCCAGAAGACTCTGGTCAAGATCTTCGTGGACGCGGTGATACCTTCATTGGGACCGAGGCAGACACAGCACTTTGGTGCCGATACACGCCCGGAGACGAGAGCGACCTGCAGGAATTGATTCAACTTCGACAGCTAGTAGCAGAGAAGGACGCTCATATCTTGCGACTGGAGGCAAAATCGACTACCGAGCACTACAATCTGCCGGCACGTGATAGTGTCGAAGCGCTCGTCAGAAGATATGAGCAGCAAACGACAGCTTTGAAGGCGGAGTGCGACCAGTACAATACACTTCTACACCTCGAACTCCGAAGACAGGCCCGATCCACATCATACAGGACAGAAGCAGTGACGCCACAAATCGAGCATGAAGCCGCCACTGTTCTCGCACGTAAGCTGGACCTCGCGACACAAGAGACCAGTGGAGAAGGACCGATGAAGGAAGACAACAGCGCTAAGATGAAACAGCTCGAGCAGGAACTGCAGCATTGCTACCAAGAAATCATCATGTACAAGCTGGATGTTCGCGGATACAAGAAGGACTTGAAGATCATGCAGACCGACAACGACGCCCTGCGCTCACGGTCCGATGTGACTGTTAGTAGCAAGATGTGCGGCTGTGGCCGCAGGAACGACAGTGCCCCGGCAGGAAACATCGCCAGGCACGACAACCTCGATCACTCAGCAGGTCTGGGAATATTGCATGCCGGCCCGCCAGGGACACCTCCCTCCACTGTCGCCTCTCTGACTGCATCTGCGCTATTGACCGCCTCAATGACCCCGACTCCTGCTCCTAACATGGCAAGTCCTCTCAGACCTATCACACCTCTCGGCAAGCATAAAAAGCTCCCAAAGCCTCCTCCGCAATCGAGAACCCCAAGTCCGAACACTGGATCAGTGCAAAGGGTGAGCAATTTACAGCGCCAGGAGACGCTGCGATCGTTGTCTGAGTCGATCATATCGTCGTACGCGAAGCGAGGTACTCCGGAGCAGGAGACTGAGGTTATACCACCACTACCGACAAGCCGTGGCAGGAGATCTGCGCCGCCTCCGTGGAGGACGCCAACGTATGCTGATCGTGTGATGGGAGGTCATGAAGCTACAGCGATGTCTGTGACGAAGATATCAGGAGAGGTGTTGAGAACTCCTACCATGGGTCTTGCTGGGGCGGGGAATTGAGAGCAGTGGCAGTATTTGCAGTAATTTAGTGTAGCCATTTGAAGCGGTGTCGTATCTTGCCATACTTGTATATAAATCATACTTCTCCCTTGAGCATTTCACTCCATGTCCGTCGGCATGTGCTCACAAGCAAGCATTATTCGGCCCGGACCATGCCGAGTCGGATGCAAGGGTGCCGAACCTTGTGCCTGGCCGTGAGTACGTCAGGTCCATGGGTGTTGTTGAATTGCCATGTGTCAAACCTTCGATCGTAATTTCATGACTCTGTTCTTAGCAGACCATGCACGCAGCAACGACCCACTCAGCTGAAACATAAATCGTAACCGCCTCAATGTCGAGCGATACGGGCCCGCGGTCCTCCTCCGATGCTCCTCGTCCGCCTCTACAACCTCCCCAACCCTCCTCCCACAACACCTTCATGTCCACGCTCTCATACTTCACCGAACCCGTATCATACACCGTCAAAGGCCTCGTGAGGAGACTCTCAGAAGACGAAGCACCCACAGCTCTGGCACGAGCTCTCTCCGCCAACTACAACGGCTCCATGACAGACCCATCAACAGGCGTCTACCACCCAACGCAAGCACCCATGCGCCGCAAATCGCCCTTCCAGCCTCCACCCCTCACACCCCTCACCCTCAACGGCTACAAGAAGAGCACAACAGGCAAAGCCCGCCTGTTACGAAAAGCCGTCGCAGAGGAAATCCGACTCCTCATTCCGCCCCGCCTACAACTCATGGACCACTGGTCCCTCATCTACTCCCTCGAACAAAACGGCAGCACTCTCTCCACACTGTACTCCCTCTGTGACCAGTTCAGGGGCAAGCGCGGCGGCTTCGTAGTGGTAGTCCGCGACTCCAACGGCGGGACCTTTGGCGCATACCTCTCCGAAGCACCGAAACCACAACCTCACTACTTCGGCAACGGCGAGTGTTTCCTCTGGCGCGCCTTCGTCCTCCCCGCGATACCTGAACTCCTCGATCTCCCGCCTCCACCGAGCGCCGACACAACCCACGCACAGCGGATGACGACTATCGGCCTCGCACGCAGCGCCAATGGCTCCAACGCCTCTCTCGCCTCCCTCAACGTCCCGAACACAAACGGCACGAATGGACCTAAAGAGACGAGCACACCTGAGCGGATACGTTTCAAGGCATTCCCATACACGGGCGAGAACGATTTCCAGGTGTATTGTCAGCAAGACTACTTGAGTGTGGGCGGTGGGGATGGACATTATGGACTCTGGCTGGACCAGAATTTGAGCAATGGGGTGAGTGACACGTGTCCGACGTTTGGGAATGAGCAGTTGAGTGAGGAGGGGAGTAAGTTTGAGGTCATGGGGGTGGAGATTTGGTATGTGGGGAATTAATGGGAAGGAGAGTAATGTTCGAGTATGGAAGAGAAGAATTGGTGAAAGGTAGCGGGGTTGCGGATGAGATACAGACATTACGAGCATTTACAGGTGTAGTTTCTATGGTCGGCGATGGGGCTGGTAAAGGGATGGGCGTTTTGGGATAGAAGATACCCGGATGATGAATGGAATTGTTTCGATTTCGGCCATCTAGGCGCTTCCTAACGAGTCTCTCCGCCCACCCTCTTATCCTGTGAACAGCGGAGTGCTAGTGCTGGGCACATGGCACGGAATCTCTTTCTGGAAGCACCGCACCATTGATCAGGACTACAACACGGTGCATGCCGCGGCCGTGCTATTGTGAGCAGCGGCAAACCACTGGGGCAATGCGCACGGTCACGCTATGTCCCAGTCAACGTGGACCGGCAATGGAAGATACTAAGGAACCAAGCGATCTGACTCTCAGTCTGGGATGGTGAAAGCGTCTACATCGGCCCAAGCGGTGAAAAGAGAAATGCAAGATGAAAATCACTCTGGTTCATACGTGCGAAGACTGGATCCTAGCTAAGCTATCGCCCAAATCCAGAATCAGCAAGGTCGGAAGACCATTGTGGTCAGTTTTAACACTGACCACAGAGTCAAAACGCAGTAACGGCTTGCAGACAGTCTTGCTCGCAAGCTATGGTCCGACGAGTGTACAGGGGCCGTGGCTGGTCCCATCTGGACTCGAGTTCACGACATATCCTGCTGTCTCCAGCATCGCAGGATCGACCCAAACAATGGACTGCTCTAGAATCTGGCTGACTGTGTTCTGCTGTAGAGCTGTATACTGGTGTTTCTGGCTTGTGCCAAGCCTGAAACATGGCGAGCTTCTGAAGCCAGCGATTGCAAACTAGTCTTTGAGGACTGTGAGGAATTTCATGCTGTGGAGACTTCCGGCGCAGTATAACTTGAAAGTCATGGTACCCTCTACTTCCTCATATTTCCACAGCTTGCAACGAGCATGATGCTGAACACTACCCAAATCGCCACCATGGCCAAAACTTGGCTGCTTCCGTCAAGATCTTCGCCGCCACCACAACGAGCAAGGATCACGCTCAACAACCTCCCGGACGAGCTCCTGTGCATGATTTTCGCCTTCAACGTCTCCAAGATCTTCGATCTACAAGACCTACGCCAGTATCTCGCCGGCGCACGAGCCAACAGCGCGACGTCCCGCTGCGCTATCGAAGTGCTGTGTCGACATTTCAACGTCCAGTGGGATAACAAAGATCGCATTTCCCATAAGTTCTCGGAAGCAGAAGTCTGGGCCGGATCATATCGTGGCCGTGACCGCCCTACCGCCAAGGATCTGGCCACGAGGGATGGAGGACAGTTTCTACGGCCCTGGACCTATCTTTCAGGGCCTGGCATACGCACGCTTGTGGCGGCACAGGGCAAGAAGGTGCTTTGGGGGCAAAGTGTGCAGATGCTGAGAGTTAGCCCATCTCTGGCTGATACTGTGGTCATCTCTCTCTTCTTGAGGGCTAGGTCTGCTGGTGATTTGCACGCTGTGCTAAGTCAGGTGGAACTGATTGCTCGGGGGCTGCCGCAGTTGAGGACAGTGACACTCAACTTCGAACTGAAGGACCCGGAATGGATGCAGCAGGGCTTTGTGGCGAGACATCTGGATGATTTTGTCAGTTTGCTCGGCGATCGCGGCTGTGCCGTCAGAGTTGTTAGGCTTCCAGCATTTATCGTGCCTGTCCCGTTGGTGTACAGGCTGCAAAATCTCTTGTTGCCGAGTCCCGATGATTCAGAGCGAACCGTCGGTTGCAAGTGCGTCGTGTTGATCCTCGTTTGGCTTGGAATCTGCGCTGCACTGGCTTGTATTATGGCCGTTTGGTTGTCAGGCGGCTAGCTCAAGATCAAGGCGATGCATATTCTTCAGATGCGTCCGGGGGTGTGTAGCTGAGATCAGGTGGGGTTGGCGAAGCGCACGCGTCGTGGGTAGGCCATCACATGCTTGGGTCCGTGCTGACCCTGCTTGAATTTACACTCAAGTTCTCAATCTCCACCCTCCGTGACTGGACATAATGGAGTCAACACCAGCATCGCACATCAATCATCATGCCATCACGGACTACTCCACAGCGCGCGATCGACAGTCACGACATGACAGAAGCAATGTCTCCCACTACTGAGGGCAAGCATGTCGAAGCGACCACGAAAGGTGACAAGGTAAGGCATTACCCACAAGGTCACGAGCGCATATGCAAAGTGCGCTAATACGAGAACCCAGATGGGCCTCCTCGACTTACCGGCAGAGATTTGGAGCAAGATTGGCAAGTTTGCGATTGATGCCGGACCGCTCGTGGACAAAGAAGCGCTGCTCGACTCGATGAAGAACAAGACAGCTCGCAGCTGGCACCAGCCTGCTATCGCCATCGCCTGCAGGTGTCTCCGCGAGGAGCTTCTCCCGTATTTCTACAAAAACATGGTTGAACTCGCATTCACCTGGCACGACGTCATCACCCAGTCCCGGTCTACGAGGAGGTCAAGGAGAGCCGACAACTGTGGTCAATGCCTTCGTGCGATCGGAAGCAGTAATCGGAGAAGCATGCGCAACGTTTCGCTGCAGAGTTATGTGTACAACAAGAACATTCTCGAGAGAACAGCATCAAGGCACTAGAGCGTGCCATTTGAGATGTTTCCAGATGATGGCGCGGAATTGGAAGGTGGAGAGTTCTACCGGCGATGGAAGATTAGGTTCCTCTAGATATCACGACGTATGGCTCATGGACTGGAGACGCACTATGGATGGGCGCACTGTAGGGTAGTGCATACTCTGCGACGAGGAAAGTACGCCGCACATTCGATACTTCGTGTCGTCAATCGCTGCTGTTGCAGAATCAAGGTCGGCCCGACGTTCACATGCCAACGTTCGCCGCAGACCCCTGCAGCTGTTCTCGCTTAGCTCAAAACAACATCAACAACACACCTTCCGACTCCCTACACGCAAACACCAACATGGCCTTCTCGATGAATGACGTCCTCGATCCGCTGGGGGCTCTCCTATGGCCTCCACCTGCCAAGATCCCAACCGAACAAGCTCCAGGCAAACACCCGAACGCTCGGGTGAGAACAACATCACCATCGACACACCTATTACTCGACTCATAAGGCTGACCAAATCCCAGCCAGCCGGACTCCTTGACTTACCAGCCGAGATCTGGTCCAAGATAGGCCACTACGCAATTGACGCCGAACTCGTGTACACGCTCAAGGATATCTGCAGCCCAGACTGCCTACCATTCGACCAGATCGAGTTCAATGGCATCCAATGGCCACATCAACCCGCCATCACCCGCACCTGTCGCGTTCTCCGCGAGGAGCTACTGCCGTACTTCTACCAGACAAAAGTCACGTTCACTATCCAGCACGCCAGTACTTCCCAAGAATACATTCGCGGCTTCTTGAAAGGCATTGGAGCCTCGAATCGCCAGAACATACGCTACGCTTGGGCGGAGGGCAAGAAGAGACGACCAGTTGGCCTGAGTCGCAAGGTCGTGTCGCACTATGTTGGGGATCTGCCACTGAACCTCGTGCCTGTGGAGCGGGACCGATATGGAACAAGGTTTGAGAAGGGTGAGCTGTATCTCGTGAGGTTTTCAGAAGACGACGACGAGAGTGGTTGAATGTGCTTCGAATGGACAGGATGATCGGCCGTAGATTGAGTGCTTGCTCTGAAACGGGCAAGAACGAGCCTGTATGCTAGTCTCGTCTTGAACAAAAAGATGCATTGGACACACAAGCGGCTGGTCTAATCCTCGTTCATCACAAATTATCTTGAGGCACGATGCTCACTTGTCTTTCACATGCTGACGCGGGCCAAACATCCTTGCAGTTTCGAACAGCCGTTTGGCCGTCGCTTCCGACGCGTTCACAAATTCGCGAATTCTGAGCAATACAATCTTTCACCCTGACACGTGAACACTTCAGACCAACATCATGGCGTGCGCCAACCCTGACCACGAGACCAGTGGCCTTCACCACACAATGCAAACTCTGAACCTCAAGCCAGCTATCAAGCAAGAGTGCAACAACACCGCAGGTGACAAAACCACCAAGGTAAGCAGCAGCGCCCACGATTGTGCCCCAACAAAATAATTGACTAAATGCGTCTCAGAAGAAGCGCGGCCTTCTCGATCTGCCTGCAGAGATCTGGAGCAAGATTGGCAAGGTCGTGATCGACGAAACTCCTTTGTTCACCGACTCCGACATCAGTCCAGACTACATCATGGACTGGAGCGACAACAATACCGAGGTCCTCGTGCGCCACTCGCATCAGCCTCGCATCAGCCTCGCATCAGCCTCGCATGCCGCGCGCTTCGAGAGGAGCTCCTACCGTACTTTTACGAGAAGAACGTCTTTTTGTGCTTCATGTCGCCCAACGTAGAGGGAACGGAGAAGTACGAAGACGTCGGAAGATTCCTGCGTGCCATCGGCAAGGAGAACCGCACGTCCCTCAAGGCCAGATTCTGCAACATCGGTAATAGCATGTCAATCAAGAAGCAGTTCGAGACCGTGGCTATGAAGATGTGGAAGCTGCCATTCAAGTTGGTGCCGACCGGAGGTCAAACCCCTGGCAAAGCGTGCGTGGGCTATTGGATTGAATTCTTGTAAGCGGCAGGATAAGAAGTGTCACGATGGGGATGGTCTTCCTTGCTGATCGCTTCGCAAACTATCGCCCTTGATCCAGGGTGTCGGGCTTACTCCCTCGTATCAGGTTCATATGACCATGAACAGGATTTCCTGGTGTCAAAAAGTGCAAATGCGGGCCGCCAAATGGGGCCACTATTCCAACTAAGGTTGAATATCACTTTTCGTACCATGTTTCCTGAGGAGGCGCTTTGACAAGACTCTTTATACAGTGTGACGGACGTACAATCCGCTAACGATGGTCAACTCCTGGTCACCTGCCTTCAAGATTATCACCTACAGCTGAACGCAAAGGTCTGAGTCGCCTCGATCGAAGCCAGAGTAGGCAGCGACAACAAGGTACGGGCTCAGGCATGATCACGAAAGCGATTTTACTCGTGAATTCTGATATGATCTCGAGCGGGCACGCAGTCTTCTTGAATCCCCGGCCGATATATGGAGCAAGATCGGCCGCTTGTCATGGAGGATCAAGGCATATACCTCATTTCCAACATCATCGAGCCGGAGCACGGCCGGGTGTTTCAACAGCCTGCAATTACTCGCATCCGCAACGCACTTCGCGGAGAGCTGTTGCCACTCTTCTACTGACTAAAGTCGAACTTGAGTTCGGCTCGGACGAAATGCATACGCTGACAGTGGTGGGTGAATGGCTGCGGTCTATCGAAGGTACGAATCGTGGGTGCATCGAAACAGTAATCTGGAGAGGACTAGATGATCGGACACACCGGTGGGAGGAGATGGTCACTGACTGTTGGAAAGTGCCGATCGAGGGCAGACTCGTTCTGGACGAGCGGACAGTTGGGAGGTCGGGTTGAAGGGTCGTGACTTATATCAGATTCCCAGCACCGGTATACGCAGGAGATGAAGGGCCAGTAGATCCAATAGAGTTTATGCTGGTGCCTTGGAGGGTTGCACGGGTTGATAAAAAGTGATATTAATTCGTGCGAGGCTTACTTGGCCCAGTTCAAGTAGCTCGATCTTCTCAGGCCCGCGGCTCGAGATGCCATGCTCTTACTCTTTAGCTGTAGCCATCGAGCAGTGTACATAGGCACGTACTCGAAACGCTGCGATGGCGAAGCTGCCAGTGTCTTCATCGACTCTCACATGTAAACGCGGGCCGCAGACCCTGGTAGCCGTTGATGCTCTTTTGGCTTTAGCTTCGCTACCCAACTCTAATCTGCGCTCACTGTCTTCCTGCAAGCTAGTCCTCACTTCACCGGCGCCACCAACCACAATATGGCAGACACACCGCTTTCCAATGAGGGCGCAGCTCTGTGTACATCGCTTGGTACACTGCAGATGAAGCCAGATCCGTACACTCAGCATAACCACGCTGCAGGTACTGAAGCCAGCGACGAGGTGAGCTTCCGCCACCATCCAAGCCTGCATCTCGAACATCTCAATAACCATCCACCAGCAGCCCAAACGCAGCCTCCTCGACCTCCCCGCCGAACTCTGGTCCAAGATCGGCAAACTCGCCATCGAAAATAGCCCCTTCTTCCGCACCTCATCGCTCGACGAACCGGACTTTGACCTCATCGCTCAAGAAAAGTGGCAACGGATGTTACGTCTCCACCAACCCGCCATCACCCGTACATGCCGCGCGCTCCGCGAGGAATTGCTGCCATACTTCTACCAGCAGCGTGTGATCATGAATGAGGCCCCGTTTGCTTCATGGGAACACGTTCATCGCTTGGGTCAGTTCCTGCGTGCTATCGGCAGGGACAATCGGAGGCATGTCACGGGTGGCCAAGTTTTCAGCTACGACGATACCGCCGGAGGGACGGAGAAGCTTGAGGACATGATACGCCGCAAGTGGAAGGTGCAGTGTGAGGTGGTCGTTCTTGCAGAGCATGATGCTGGACTCATTAAATACGGTCTTCATTTCTTGTAAGCGGCGAACGACTCTTGAAGCCATCCGGAGAGTCGAAGCTGGATGTTATTCACGGCCAGCATGTCATTCGATACGTTTGCGGATGGCGCTTGACCGGAAGTGATCCTGCTGTGCAATTACTTCTCAAACACCTCAATCTTCTCAATCATATCCCCACCCAACCTCGCAATTTCCGCCAGAATCGCAGCCTTATTCAACACAGCATCCACATCCTCCTCTTCACCCTTGCTCATCTTCGTCGGAATTGTCGAGTACGCCAGATTGACCTTCCAGCTTCTTCTTGCAGTCAGAGGGGACCACAGACCAGCAATCACAGCTCCAGATCCAGCACGCTCGCTTCCACCTGTGAAGAAGATGATCGATGCGCCGTACGTCGCCTCTAGGTCTTTGAGTAAGTCCTTCTCAGGCTCGAAGCCGATCATCTCCACATCACTCACAGCCTCGATTTCGAGGTTCTTGTATGCTGTGCCTGTGCTGTTACGCTTCTTTGACTTACCATCTCCTGCCAGATGCAGCACAAAGTGAAAGTCCGTCAAGGGTGAGCTGAAAAGCGCAGCAGGTTCAAGAGCCAAGTGCTTCTCAGCGACCTCAGCATAAGCTGCCTTGGCCAACGCTGACATACGACCCGCTACAACCTTCGCCGGCTGTCCATCAGTGTAGGTCGTACCATCGCGATCGACATTCGATACAGCGAAGAGAGCAACTCTGTTCATCTGCGGGTCTAGCTTGCGCCACGCATCGAAGTTAGTCGTGATGGCTTGCACATCAGCCTGCTTGAGATCACCACCACCTGCGGAGAGATCAACGATCAGTGGCTCGGCGCGCCAGTCCCATCGCGAGATCCAGAAGAGGGTGCGTAGAAAGCCCGTTTGGACACTAGCTGGCGCTTGCCATGGCCATGGCTGTGTAAAGGTACGGATCACGAGTAGCTCGATGACCTCTTCTGCAATGTGGTTTGACAGCAGATGGGAGGCGAACCACCGCTTCGTCAGGCGTATGCTGCCGCTGAGTGCCGAGAAGCGGCTGCATAGTCTCGAGATTGCTTGTGTATGTGCGGGAGTCTTGATGTAGTCGCGCTTGTACTTTGCCAGACCAGCTGCTGCGACCTCTCTTGATCTAGGATCTGCGGTTTTGTCTTTGAGTTTCCGTTCGTGTAGTGTTTGCTCGCGCTCGTGGTAAATGCGCAATCGGAATGTCGCATCGGCATCATATGTGACATCGAGGAAACCTTGATTCAGAACGCCCTGTCCTTCGTTCTCAAGACCAATACGACTCGTGATGCCATCGACAGACTCTTGTAGCATGTCGTTGATCTTCAACAAGAAAGCGATCTTTGTGCGCTGAATGGCAACAAGGTCATCTGGCCATCGCCCAGATCCTTCAAATTGTATCGTCACGTCTGCGGGCGTGGAAGTCTGGAGGTTCTTGCCGTGTGATGGTGGTCGCACAGCTCCATATCGTAGCTGAGGATCTGCTGGCATGATTTGCCTCACGGTCAATGGCAGATCCCGTAGCTCTCGCAAGTCGTTCTCAAATTGCTTGTAGCGCTCAATGATGGGTTCGAAAACAGTCCGCTCACTGCCAGCTCGTACTAGCTTGGAAAAGCTATCTCCAAAGAATGTAATGTCATCCAATGTAACAAGACCGAAGTGATGTCCCAACAGATAACGCACAATTTGTTCGAGCACACTCATGCCACTTTCTTGCGGCGTAGCCCAAACCAAGCTTTCGAGGATACTGCCGTCCTTGAAACGTCTGAGCTCAGACTTCTCACCCCAGAAGTTACGGAAAGCTGCAGAAGCAGCCTTCTCCTCAGCCGATGGCCCATGATCGACAGTGCGCTTTGCGTTGTCGGAGTTGATCATGAGACCGATCTGAACGTCGCCCCGTGTGCCTTCCTTCGGCCGAGATGACCCCAGCTCCCACAGTGCAGGACATCCTCTTGTAATGGATACCTGAGTCGCACGGTCGCCGAGTCCTTCGTGGAGAACATCATATAGCTTGTCCAAGCGTTGCTGAAGAGGTTGATCTGTGGACCCGGACTTTCCAAGCAGTGACCTTTCTGGGATGTGAACGACTTGATCGAAGCGGTACAGGGGCTCTTGGACCCGCATGATGAATGTCGCATCGAACCCATCGTGCAGTTGATCCCCTAAAGTGGTGATTGTGGTCTTGGCTTCCCGTCGAAGTAGCCCGTACGACCATTTCGGGACTTTGTATAGAACATTGTGACCATTCGTGGTATTCCATGCGATCGGTGTGGTACTCATTTTAGGTCCGCTAGAAGCTTCGCCAAATACCAGAGGGTGCTTGGCGAAGTCTTTCATTGCCAGAAGCTGCAAGGTAGCTTTGAATAGCTGGTAGCTGCTGTAGCCATCACTGAGTAGAGGCTTGCCATTTGGTCCTCCGCCTTGCAGACAGAGAGCCATCAAAGCTTTCCATTCGAAATTGCCAAAGCCTCCGGTAGCAATCGAAGAGCCGAAACCTCGCTGTCGTAGCCAAGTGGCACCAAGTAGAGACGCATCGATGAAGGCATGGCACCTCTTGCTTGCACCATGTAGAAACTTGAGGTATTCAATCATCAACATGTCGCTTCGCAATGATGAGTTGTACGATGGTGTTGGCACCTGTGTGGCATCTTGGCCATTTTGCGTGTCTTGATATCTGATGCAATTCCTCTCCGGGCGAAGCTTTTCTGCAGAAAATTGGTCACGGCTGATGCATGGAATGATGTTGACACGCCATTTGGGTGCCGGGGTATCACTCTTCGATGAGGCCTCGACAGGAGACACAACCAAGATCGGCTTGAGAGGGTCATCATGCATGAGCTTGAAGCGCAAGGAGAACTCATTCTTGTGGGCAGACTTCAGTCCTGCTGCTATGCACGCCAAGTAGTATGCTCGCTTGTAGAAGTATCGATGGTTCAGATAGTCCTTCTCTTCGAATAACGATGATGGTATCACCGCGACCATGTCCACTTCTGGGACCTCCTGCGTTCTGCTAGTCGTCTTCAATGGCAAGCTGCCCACAACGTTGATGTTCGACGGCTTGGCGTATGCGAACTTGTACTTTGCATCCTTAGGCGGTCTCGGATCTGGAAACGGCACAGCAACCTTCTGCTTGATGAGTTCTCGTTCGGCATCGACCAGCGCGTGTGGCCCTCGCGGTGGTATCTGTTCAATCGATTTCTTCAATCCATGTAACGCAGCTTCCGCAGCAGCTTCGCGCTTGCTTTTTCTCGGCCTGATCTGTCCCAGCAGTTCGTCGACCTGCAGCTTGAAGACATTGCTCTTGAACGTCCCGCTGGCGTACGCTGCGCTTGTCTTCGCTGCTTGGCTCGGTTTGGAGCCGTTCTGCTGCGGCACAGGCTTCGAAACAGCGGTATGCTTGGTGGTCGCAGTGTTCTCCTCATCATCTTCGGCAGCATCTTCTCCATCCTCATCCTCATCTGCAGCATCTAGCTCTTCCTCCTCCATTTCTTCATCATCGGCCGATGCGCCGGCGTCTGCATCCTCTGTCTGGTCGGCATCGTCGCCGAATGAGGCGAATGAAGCTTCGCTATCGTCATCCGACGACACATGCTCCGTCTTCCTCCTCTTTGTCGCCGGAACAGCCATTTTTGCAATCAAATGTTGAAGCCGGTCGCCGAGATGTTCCTTCCAAAAAGTTCGAGCTGTGGCTTCGCGCTCGTGAAACCTTATTCCCACGCGATAGCAGGGATCTTTTGGCGGGACAAAAGATTGCAAACCTCTGACTCCGGCTTCTCGGACTATCCTCACACAACATCTCCCGATATCGCCCGCAAACAATCCTACCCCTCCGCATTGTTCTGGAGATATATCACGAGAGACATCAGTCACTGATAAAATCCATTGCACCGGCATTGGCAAAGATGGTGGGCGTAAAAGTGCCCGGTGCTCCAGTGGCACTGCCATTTAACGACAATATCGGAGAGACGATACCACCAGACACACCTCACGCAGTCAGTGTGTCGCTACCAACATGGAAGGCGAATGTTGGCTACGAAGAGGGCGAGAAATGGGTAGTCGACAAGATGCAATGTGGTTATCCAAGGTATGTTGATTCTTGTCGATCGCTACTTCCGCTATGATGACACCTAGTTTTGTACTCCTGATACAATCTATGAGGGTCCATTAATATACCAATTGTTCCTACTGATAGCATTTTGCCACCTCATTCACTTATGCCGACTTTCAGTGAGCAATCAGCTAACTCCTGACAGGTTCTTCATCCACAAATCCATCCAAAAGCTAGCCTCGAGCATAGTCGCTGCACATGGCTGCCCCGATACTGACTTTGCCATGCTGTTGCCATCTCCCAGATGTGCATCGCGATGTAAAGAGTTCATAATCAAGCAACTGCCAGATGGCGGCCATCCTCCTCTTCGCCACTTTGCTCTCATCGCACATCCAGAAAAGACTCCAGCAGCAGACTCGAAGCTCATCTTACCCAAGGTATCGGCAATTATCTACCACAAGGACCTATGGCCAGCTGCGAAAGCATTCTGGCAGCACACTGGTGAGGGTATATCCAGCAGACGTGCCGAGTTCTGCCAAAGAGCATTCGATGAAGGCTGGTTGGTCGATCGTGGATCAATAACACCACCACAAACACCAAGGATGACCAAAGGACCCAGGAGATACCAACAGACCACCTCCGTGGACCATGGCCACACCGATGGTCTGACACCGATGACAAGCAACATTGGCGAGGCGATTGATGGTGTGCTGGACTCTCAGCAATTCGTGGAAGAAAGATTTGGTCGTAACCTCAATCCAAAATTCGCAGAACAGGCCAAGCTTGCCATTCGCAAGCGTATTGCTGGTTCCTTGACAACGAACGTCGATCTGCCAGAGTCACTGGAGGCTCCTTCAGATCTCAGCCGGCAACGGACGAAAGATGGCCTCGACGCTTTTACAGTCGATGACGTCTACTTATTTCCCTGTGGCATGAACGCGATATACACGTCCCATCGGATCCTGCGTCTAGCTCGAGGAGAGCTCAAAAGTATTATGTATGGCTTCCCTTACGTCGATACCCTCAAGGTGCTTGAGAAGTTCGGCGCTGGTGCCACATTCTTCGGCTACGCAGATGCAAATGATCTGAATGAGCTACAACGACGGCTGGAGGCTGGCGAACGATACCTGGCCCTATATTGCGAGTTCCCTGGGAACCCTCTTCTCAAATCACCGGACCTGAAACGCCTTCGTTCGCTGGCCGACAAGTATGAGTTTGCAATCGTAGTCGACGAAACCATCGGCAACTTCCTCAACATCCACGTCCTACCCTTCGCCGACATCGTAGTCAGCAGTCTGACCAAGATCTTCAGCGGAGACAGCAATGTCATGGGTGGCGCCATGATATTGAACCCAATGTCGAAGTGGTACACTGACCTGAAGCATGTCCTCGCATCAGAATTCGAAGACAACCAGTTTGAGGAAGATAGCGTGTACCTCGAGCGCAACAGCCGAGACTATGTCGACCGCATCAAGCGCATCAACGTCAATGCCGAAGCTATTGCGGATGTGCTAAGGGAGAGCTCGAAAGTGAAGCAAGTATTCTACCCAAAGTACAGCGATACGAAGCAGTTCTATGACGAATGTCGGATTGGCGATGGAGGGTATGGTGGTTTGCTGAGTGCCACTTTCCATTCTGTGGAGGGTGCGGCAATCTTCTACGACAATTTGAATACGTGTAAAGGACCGAGTCTGGGCACGAACTTCACGCTGGCCTCGCCTTTCGTGCTCCTGGCACACTATGGGGAGCTGGAGTGGGCAGAACAGTATGGATGCGAAGCTAGCCTTGTGCGTTTCAGCGTTGGACTGGAAGATCCTGATGCGCTTGTGGATATATTCAGAGCAGCCCTGGACGCGATACCGGCGGCCAATTGATAGCAAGCAAGGCAATATACGAAGATTTGCCCTAATAGGAGGTACGCTAGTGCTGCGCTTGCAGCTTGACATTGATGGAGCATTCTGTAGGTCAGTGAATACGAAACTCATCTGTTGTTTCCTACTCTACAGTTTTGCTGTGCAGGGCCTGGCAATACTGACCATGGACTACTGCGGAAGCATGTCGTTGCCATCGTCGAAAGATCACTCTACCACTTGCCAATGCCGCATTGCCGTACAAGAGGATCGTCCTCGTGATTGAGCTTCACAGACGCTTTCGAAACACAATCGAACAGTGTACAGACGCTCGCAACATCTCGTTCAGCACTGTCTTCATACACCACGTCCAAGGATGGGGTTGTATGCAACAGGTCTCTACTGGTACATGTACCCTGTTCTTAGGCTTAAGACTCAGACTCTCCCGATCTAACTAGGACTTAGCGCGAGAAGGGTCTGGGCGCAGTGTATCCATCACTGCAGCATTCTCAACTTGACTTCCTTCGCTCTATGTGCACTCGTTCCCGTTTCTTCGAGGAGCCATTGACAGTCCTCGATGCTTCTCATGATGCAGGTATTCGTTGATTACCACTGAACACCGCGCTTTCACTTAGACATATGCTGCCTTTCTTGAGTGCCCGTTTCTGCGACCCCCGCCACCGCGCCAGTTTGCCTCACCGCACATAACGAAGGGCCGCGTACGTGCATGTAATGCGCTGTCCTGCGGCAATAGTAGCTGGTGCTCTCTGTCCGTAAGTACGGTAGAGAAGTCAGACCGAAGAGTGTGAAATGAGACTCCAGAATAAGGCGCTCGCACGGTGTCCTAATTCAGCAGCGGCGGAGGTCGCTGCCTATAGTGAGTCTTCCATTGGGTCAAAGGTCCCATTCACAAGGCAGGTACAAAATCCAGATTGTGCTGAGCTGCGGGTAGCTGCAGCTACTACTCCTTACAACAAACGGCGACCACTTCTTCACTGACAGCTGGCGCCACCTCTACCTTTGCACCTTCCAACATCACCCCACCAATCTGCCGCGTGCTACTGACCTTCAGCAGACCTTCAGCAGCAAATAGCAAACAAAGAGACGGCGCTCGGGAAATACTTTGAGTATGGCAGTGGGACACGAGGCCATGGACACCAGTCCACGTCAGGATGGCGAGAAGGCAAAACACTCGTTTTTGGACACAAAATTCGTAGTCCTTCTGCCTGAGATGCCAGAGCTACGTTTGACACGAGATGAGTTCACCAGGTATGTGTGGCGTCTACTGCCTAGCGATCAGTCGTCTACGCCGCTTCTAACACTCTGGCAAAACAGCTACATCCGGACCATGTGCTCGAAGAGTCACGACGCGCTTGCTTCCGCGGCGCCGGCCGATGACACTGAGGGTGGTGCCTCAACTCCCAAGTCAGTCAGTGAGTCTGGAGACGATCCACTCCAGGCGCCTTTCATGACCGCACTTCTCTCGGTCAAAGCTGCGGTGCCCACTGTGGATGAGCGAGACGGGAAGATGCTCACCGAGAATGAGGATGTCGCCTACAGAACTACGGATCCGCTGGTCGACCTATTCTACGAACTCGAGAGCGTGGTCTCCGGGTCTCGGCTTCGACAACTACTGGCTAAAGCATGGCAACATGACAGCGAGATGACACTGAAGATCATATGGAACGCCCGTTCGATCCACCTCGGCAAGAGTAACCGCCAGACCTTCTACCGTGCGATCGGATGGCTGTACCAATACCACCCTGTTACGATGTTGCTCAACCTTCCATGGCTCGTCCGTCCCGTCATACAGAAGAAGGTTCCCAAGCCAGAAGACGGCAACAAGACCGGCCACGCTCCCTCTGACACCAACGTGGAGCACACTACCAAAGTAGCTTCTGCAGCTGAAGACGACGACAGCGACTTCGAGATGGTTGACTACAACGCGCCAGTGGACAAGCCAGCGACCAAGAAAGCCAAGCTTAATGATATACCCGAGCTGTCCGACTTCGATGTCAGATATGGTGGTGCCCATGGATACTGGAAGGACTTACTGAATATCCTGGCTCTCGCTGCAAAGGATGAGCTCCGTGGCGATGGGGACCCGCGCAAGGTGCTAAATGTGGACAACCGCCAGGAGAAGCCCGCGCAGCGCTTCAAGCCCGCCAACTCGAAGAAGGAAGTCGACAAGGCCCAATACGCCAAGCTGATGAACGAGAAGCTCATCAAAAACTCCAGCTACACCGCACTTCATATGACCGTAGCTCGCCTCTTCGCCGAACAGCTCCAATTGGACATGCAACGGCTGGAGTCAGGTACCGAGCAAGATCTGAAGGCGATAAGCATGGTAGGCAAGTGGGCACCTACACACAAAGAGTCCCACGACCGTGCTACTCGAGTGGTCAGCTCGATTGCCGAGATCATGTTCCCCTTCCAGAAAGTTTGCCCAGACATCGACCCAGCCGATCGGACACTGTACCTCAAGTATGCTCGCCAAGAGTATCATTTCCGAGTGCTTCCAAAACTCCGCAAACACCTACAGATTGTTGAGCGACCCGTCACGGCCAACAAGTTCGAGGAGATCCAGTATGACCGTGTGCCGTCCCTTGCAATGAAAGCCTACACCCCACTATTCGCACGAAAGGACTTCGACCACTTCGACAAGTACATAGAAAACGTGGCTCAAGGCAAAGCACAGATCTCAGGCGCTACTTTGATGCCATCGACACTCATCCACGATGTCACTACCTACCCAACCATTGGTGGCCGGAAGAGTACTGCAACGGACCAGCTTGTGGTACAGAAGCTCTACGACACTCGCCTCAAAGCCCTCGAAGGCCAATGGAAGACACTCGTTCAGCGTATCAAGGACTCGGGTACCCTGGAGTCATCCATCGCTGTGTGTGATGTCTCGGGATCGATGTCAGGACCTCAATTCCCAGACGGCACCACTCCGATGGACTCTTCGGTTGCTCTCTCGTTGCTTCTGGCTGAGGTTACCAAGCCACCATTCGGCGGTGCGTTTATCACGTTCTCAGAGCAGCCTCAGATCATGCATGCTGGCGGAGTCGACGACAAGCGGTCGCTCAAAGAGAAGGTGGACTACATCCTGAGAGCAGACTGGGGTGGCAGCACAGACTTTGTCGCTGTGTTCGAGAAGCTGATCCTACCAATGGCTATCCAGAACAAGTTGGCGAAGGAAGACATGGTCAAGCAAGTCTTCGTCTTCAGTGACATGCAGTTCAACTCTGCCAACTGCGGCACTCAACGCTGGAGCACTTCCTACGAGCGCATCAAGGAGGCCTACAATGAAGCTGGCTACGACATGCCACACCTCATCTTCTGGAACCTGGCTGGTGGACGTGCGGGCATGACTGGCTACGGCGACGAGACTGCTCCGAAGCCAGTCGACGCAGCTGAGGAGGGCACTTCTCTTGTTAGCGGCTACAGCCAAGCTCAGCTCAAGACGTTCTTGGACGGGGGTGGATTCGAGGATCCGGAGAAGGAAGATGTCATTGAGCAAGTGGAAGGCGAGGATGGCGAGGAAGTCGTGGTCCAGGTCAAGAAGCAGAAACAGGATCCGCTGGACACGGTGAAGAAAGCTGTTAGCCATGAGGCGTATCGCATGTTGAAGGTGATGGACTGAAGGGTGCCAACTGATGGTTGTTCTTGAAGGAGCACACGGCTCTCCTGTGACAGAATGCGACACAGTCGGTCGCAGTATACTGTATTAGAGGCACTTAGCGTAGGTGCTTTGGCGCTCTTGGGTATAGCTGATGAATTCCCATCAAAGCTTC
This sequence comes from Fulvia fulva, assembly GCF_020509005.1. Lineage (NCBI taxonomy): Eukaryota > Fungi > Ascomycota > Dothideomycetes > Mycosphaerellales > Mycosphaerellaceae > Fulvia > Fulvia fulva. The sequence goes on from NC_063022.1 coordinate 535,727, forward strand.
CATGAAGCTGCATCGAATTTTAGCGAGTCTTCACGTTCACTCCGACTCGGCACGTGCACGGCTTTCACTCCGAATCACGTCAGCTTCCACTGATCCGACATCGGCTAAACCTCGCACGCTCGCACGAATGTGTAATCAGGACAAGACGCCAGCAAGGAGGCAACTCAGATCGAGCGAGCTCTCGTCCTGCGGCAACAAGAGCTGGATTGATCATCAGCTCTCATGACGCCATAGTCTTGAACAAACAATGGTTAGTATATAGCATATGCCGCACCGCGCTGGCTTTTTGGTGGGCATTCTTCTCGCTGTATGATTTCGCGATTGTTTCCTTCATCTCGTAAAGCAACTACCACAGCACTCAGTAGACTACTCAGACACAGCACCAACACCCAGACTACGCGACTACAGCACACGTCCACCATGACGACCACAATCTTCAAACACATCGACCCCTCCTCCTACACCGGCAAGCCCTGGTCCAAAGTCGACGGCCCCGGCATGTCCTTCAAAATGATGGACGTAAACCGCCCCGTCTACAACATCCGCGGCCGCGAGCAAGACTTCACCACCGACAACTCGGGCTTCGCCGTCTACAACTCCCCCGCCAACGAGAAATCTTTCCGCGACGATGACAAGATTCGCGCAGGGTACTATCAAGAGGTTGAGCAGTTGTTGCGGAAGACACAGAAGGGTATCAAGAAAGTTGTTATCTTTGACCATACGATAAGGCGCAAGGAGAAGAGTTCGCCGAGGCAGCCGGTGCAGCAGGTTCACGTTGATCAGACGCCAGGGGCTGCGGAGGTGAGGGTTAGGAGACATTTGCCGGCTGAGGAGGCGGAGGGGTTGCTGAAGGGGCGGTATCAGATTATCAACGTCTGGCGCCCCATTGAGAACCCGGCCTCCGACTTCCCTCTCGCGGTGATAGATTGGCGCTCAACTCAACCCGAAGACTTCAAGCCTGTCGACCTGATGTACCCAAAGCGCGCCGACTCCGTCCACGACGACGATGACAGAGGGAAGGAGAAGCTCCCAGATGAGAAGTCGTACTACTCTTCTGAGGGCTACGAGGCACGGGGCGAGACTTTGGGCGTTGCGCCGAACGAGGGACACAAGTTTTACTATATGAAGGACATGACACCGGACGAGGTTATGTTGCTGAAGTGTTACGACTCGTATGGACATGATCAGCCGATGGGGAAGGAGGGAATTGCGGTGAGGACGCCGCATACTGCGTTTATTGATCCTAATACGCCTGCGGATGCGCCGGGGAGGCAGAGTATTGAGGTTAGGTGTTTGGTGTTTTACGATTGAGCCCAGTGTGGCAAGGTCAGCGGGACCAGGATATGATAGCAAGACGGAGTGATTCATGCACCATCTTTCGACATCTTTTGGCTTCCATCAGAGCCTGTACGTTGCCACTTCTGTGCCATGAGAGAACATTGTGCCTGTCCGGCTGTCCTGTTGCCAATCTTTCGTGCCTCCACTTTGTGATATTCGCGTCGATGCATCGCGGAGACGGGACTTCAACCGGAACGCCCGCACGGACCCCAAAACAGCACTCAGTAAGAGCAAGGTCCTTCGGAGGTGGGCGGGCAACACGAGTAGTCAGCTTCCGTATACCTTCTTCCGTTCGGAGAAGTGGGCCGCTATCACCGGGGCATGGATGCCACTTTCTTCTGGTGATAGACACAGCCACCGACATTCGCTGCGCACCCGAGACTCCATCTCTATGCATGATGTCCTGTGTGATATCTGGCATTATTGAATGAGTCTAACGTCACTTAGCGTCATCGCAAATGCAACATGACCTTCTCCCCCGGATGGTGTTCCAAGCAGGGAGTGCTTTCAAGGCAGACTGTGAAGATTGTGGATCCAACGACCCGACGGAGCCTCCTCGCTCACCAGCAGCCCCCTTCGGAAGACCCGCGGAACAGAGCTTGGTAAAAGGTGTGGGATAATGTGTCCTTCTCTGCGCCGGTCCGGACTGGGCTCCTGGTCCAGCGTTGCAGGCGCTCGCCCGCGCAATCCACATAAGCTTACCATGCTGCACTTGACATCTTGTGTGGCTGTATGGCGTCGAAAGGAAAGCAGGTGGCCGAAGCGCCACCATCTGAGCCAACGCCCAAAGTGAAAGCAGCATGTCAGGAGTGTCGAACGAGGAAGACCAAGGTTTGTGGTTCTTCCAGCCTGATTGAGCATTGGGTTTCGTCCGCAGTTGCTAACACCAACGTCCAGTGTGACGGCATACGACCGAAATGTTCGCGGTGCCAACAGAAAGGCAGACCCTGCGACTACGACACGGAGCCTGATGAGTTCAGGATAACAGCACTCAAACGAAGATACGCTGAGCTGGCGCGATCTTCATCGAATCATGAAGCTTTGGTCAAACTGCTGCGTGAACGACCTGCGGAGGAAGCTTTTGAGATTGTGAATCGCATCAGATCCGACGAGGACGTCAAAGACATTATCTCGAATCTTGATAGCCACGGTCGACATGCGGAGCAGAATCTCATCTCTGCTATTGAGCAAGCGAAAGGTGTCGAAGTACAGGAGCGGAATTCGACTTCGCCAGAGACCGCGCGTTCTCAAGACAGCGACTCCAGCACGCGGCCCATAAGTAAAATGTCGATTGCCTTCTTGTGCGACGCTGTGGCTGAGTCTGGCGACCAAACTGTTCCAAGTCCACATTTAGCCACGGACAAGACACGCAGATCTTCGGCGAGCACACTGATGGGTTCAGCGGGGACCTCTACCAGTGGTGGCCTTAGTCCTCCCACGGAACAGAAAAGCTATCGACTTTCGTCTCGGATAGCACGCTCACAGTCGGCTGCGTCTTCTTCGTTACGCTCAGGACAGCCGACAAGACATGTGAAGTCTACGTCTGAAAGCGACAAACTAGCGACCAAGCGGCGAAGCACTGACAAGTCATGGATGAAGCCATTGCAGAATGTGAAAGCAGCCGAGTGGGGAGTGTACTACGCGGACGACGAGACTTTCCTGGAGATACTGAAGTGCTACTTTGTGTGGGAGAATCCGTCACTAGGCATCGTGGACGAGGACACTTTTTGGGAGGGCCTTGCGAACAAAGGGTCCGAGTTCTGCAATCATGCTCTGGTGCATGCTATCCTGGCTCTCGGTGCTGTATGTATGTATCATTCTATGATCATGGCAGTACTGACATCTGCACAGAAGATATATGGCATGTTCCATCCGAGACGAGCCGCGAGCGTCGAGCACTTCGCGATGCAAGAGATGACCAAGATCTGGGACTGGGATGCTGATGCGACAGTACCAGCTAACACGGCTGCAGGACTTCTGATTCATGCAGTACTCACGTCTAACGGGCAAGACGAGGATGGGCAGTCGTATCTGGCCGGTGCCTGGACTCTGGCCAAACGATCAGGGCTGTTCGAGATCCAAAGTGCTGAACAAGTTTACCCTCAGTCCAATAAAACTCTGGCGCATCGAAGGGCCGTCTTCGCGTGGAGCATCTATGCGCATCATGGGTAAGTCCGCATTGGCCGCTTTGTCGGATGGGAAGCTGATGTGGTAACGGTTATCATACACTGAACTTTGGCAAGCAGCCTGAAGTTAGTGGCCCTCCGCCAGTGCAGATACCATCTGTCATCCACGATGTCGACTCAAAAGAGTGGTACCCTTGGCCGCTAGAAGGTGCTCTCAGACCTGGACTCATGGGCAGTATACGACAAGCCAGAGCCACTCTTTGGCAGTGTGGTAACCAGATTTCTCCTCTGCATCGACGACATAGCCAAATCATGCTGAGCAACGAACACTGGCAAGCTGCACTGGACCTTCATTCCGACTTGAAGCGGTGGCATGATGGGCTGAGCCCAAGGCTGCATCTTTTGCATGGCGCAGCACCTCATATCTTCTCGCTACAGTGAGTACACCCACGTCCGTGTTGCGGGGACTGCTACTGATGAGCATGTACAGCAACGAGTACCATCGCTGCATTGTCGAGCTCTTTCGACTATTCGTCCACGCGAGCAACGATGGCGCAACTGGCTCGAGGTTCGAACTAGCTGTTCGCGAGACAGCCGAAGCTCATTCTCGACTACGACGCCTCGTCCACCAGATGGAACTCGAATATCCGGAACATCCACTACCGCTTTGCGCTCTTCTCACACCACTCGTCATGGTCGCGAACGAAACCCTTCCCCTCTTACCTGGGCAAACTCAGTCCTCCGACGAGGTGTTCTACTTCTGCCTAAGCTTAAAACTTATGCGCCGCATGCTCAACGCCTACCCCGTTGCGCGCTTCTTTCTTCTGGGTATCCGGCAGATCTCGCATCGACTGAATATCGAGCTCCCTCCTGAGGCATTGCGGGTCATTGAAGACTTGGACCAGGACGGAAGAATCCCTCAGCCGGTCAACAGCTTCTTCCCGCTACACTTGGATCTCTTGGTGAGTGACATGGAGAGGGCGAAGCTGTCGAGCTTGATCGCGGAGAGTGGGCTCGATTCGATTGGTCGAGGGCGATGACATCGGGCGGAGCTGTCAACCGAGGGTCGGTGTGCCATTATCGTTGGAAGGCCTTCGTTGGATACTACGGTAAATCCAAGTAAAGGTCCTGTCGCATTTATGACGTCCCGAGCGTGCACTGCGTTTTCGTGAATGCAGAATTTGTTAGTATCCCACGTTACCACAGCCGTGCCAAGAAGCTTGTGAACACAGTTGGCTAAGCTGGCCAGATGGCGGAGGGACTAGCGGGAGGAACGGATGCTTTGCAGTAGCAATATGCAGTCGTGCCCCAACAGAGATCAACGTGTGTCTTCTGGCCTGATGATATGACCATTCCATATGTCATCTCTGCCGGCGCTCCTTCCGATGGCGATATCGCTGTGGTGAGTGCCACTGCGGATTCCGTCCGTCCGGTCCGCACAAGGCTGCAGGGGAGCAAGGGGCGTGTACGAGTCGGGTCTCGTTGCCCCCGACACTCGGCTAATTTGTGCTCCTGAAGGGACCTTCTGAGGGCGCATTTGACAGATGAATCGACCTCGGTCGACGTTCCACGAACTGCCTCATCATCTTCGCCAGTTGAACGAGCCGATAGTGTAGGCTGAAGGCTGCGCATGACATAGCGGGCTGATGCATGGGGTAAGTGCCAGTCCTAGTTGTCATACGATATTCACCTCGCTGGGGTGCTCGCTGAACGTGCTGGCAGCTGGTTAGATATTTATCCCTGCTATCCAGAATCCGCGGCTACCAGTCACGCTAAGATCTGTGTTCAACAAAAGAGGTCGAGCCATATCATAAAGAACGGAAGCAACAACACAGTACGGTGCGAAAGCCAGTGAGAAGCTGTGAAGCTTGCCTGAGCAGTAGCTCGCGGCCACGATGCACAGCGAAGAGCTATGTTCCATTCTCGAGCTCACAGAGAATAGCTGAGACAGAGAGGAAGAAGCAGTACAGTCACACTACGTACACCTGGGCCCGATGATATGACGGACACAATTCCTGAAAGAGCTTGGAGGTTTTCGACATGAGAGCACCGGATACAAAGAATCTACAGACTACTGCGTCCTTTTCCTTGATCTCTAGTGCTGCAAGTTGTTGAGCTTGTAGCCCCAGTGCTTGCAGTCTCGTACTCCAGCCAAGAACCCTCCTCTAGTATGACCGTGTGCGACGTGGACGATATTCGCCGATGTGGGACTACCTCTACAACGACATGCTCATTATCGATCTCCTTTCTTGACCGTCCCATCATCCACGGCGATTGCTGTTCTCTCAGGAGATGCCCAAATTCCGGAGCTATCCACCCTCATTCACATGCACATCGATTGGCACTGTTCCGCGCAACGCGACTTTGCGCCCAAGTCGACTTGTATTCCGGGAAAAGATTCGCGTGGATACATGGCGGAATCTCTGAGCAGCTATTCTATGTCGATGCTCAAAAGCGACAAAGGTATCGTGATGGTGTGGGCTTCCGTCCACTCCGATCGACCACACAGCATCAGGAAGTTCTCGCTAAGCATCGCATGTTCTGAAACGTATGAGGTAACATCGCGTCGACCATGCATTCTGGACTTATTCGAGAGCTTGTCTGTCCAAGTGCTGCGCCCACTTGCGTCTCGCCCCGGTCTGCGTCGCGTGTTGTCATGGGCCTGTAATTCTGGTCAAGTAGCAGCACCCAGCGCTGTTGTGTTATCTTCCAGCTCGCTGACTATTGATGCTGGCATAGACGCATCGAACTGAGTCGTAAGGGACTTCCTGTCTTGTTCTCGTGCGTTCGTATCGCTATCTCTGGTATCGATGTCGGTAGTCGTGCCCAATAGAAAGCGGGAGTGGATGGAAGATTGCAAGGAGGATCGACGACGCTGAGCAAGTCTCGCGAACCTCGCAACCGATCGATAGCTCGATCTGTGTACTATTGGCCCCGTCGGACGTCAGAAGAGTGTTAGTCTGTTGTCTACAAGCTTCGGCTTCACGATTGTCACTTATTGTTTATCCCCAAGTTGTTCAGCCTCGTTTGCCGTACACTGTGGCTCATCCTGCTCGTACTTAAGACCTCTAGCATATCGTGTCATGACTGGAGTGCCAAGTTACAGCCATAGCTAACAAGTAAGGAGGTCACTAAAGGTCCATGTGTGCAGGATGATGGCTAAATACAAGCAAGAATGTACTGGCTTATGGTAGATCGACTGCCAAGGCTAGCTCCATTCACGAGGTCCAGACCATAATCGTGCCCAGCGCTAAAGATCTTCCCAGCCTGAGAAGCCTTCATTTTATGTAGGACAGCCTCCAAGGACCTCTTACGGCAGGCCGTTCCAACTCAACGCCCAAGTGCCATCGTGGTAGGCTTGTGTTGAACACCGAACGTAGTTACACACGTCCATGCTGCTATGTATGTGTACTACCGCGAACTCACCGTGACGACAGAGTGGGCCTCGCTCGCTGTACAGTATCGGCTCGGCCTTAGTGCCGTAGAGCAGACAGAACTCGTGGCACGAACCAAGTCGTGCAGCAATCGCCATTGTGAGAGCATGGTGACGACACAGCGGCAGGCGCGCGAAAGCAAGCTGATGTAAGATCTGGTTGTTCTTCATGCACATGCTGCGGCCATTCCCTAGCCTTGTCACTGTGGGAAGCGAATGAGAGGCTGTTGGGCGGTGCCAAGCTTTCACGATCCTGGTGTGAGATCATGCAAATCCGGCTCAGGCACGAGCTGACATGTGGTACTCAGGAGTCCCTTACAGGAGGCTGTCGACGTACAGACCAGAGCAATGGCCATTCGACTCCAGTATCGTGAACAGTGCTAGTGGCCTCTAGCGTAGCTGTTCCAGCATAGCTAGAGCGGTAGGGACTCACACAAGACCTCAACTCGACACAGAACTTTACAAATACATTGCCAAGACCCCACTTGTCCCAATGGATAGTCTCAGCTTGACGACAGCGAGTACGACAGAAGGCTGAACGGTCGACTACGCCACTGGATCTGTGCCACGAACCTCGCTCCCTACCGCGTCCTCGCCGGATCCAGTGAAGGGGGACAGGACAGGAGGTCGCAGCAGGACCAACCTTCACACAACTTCCACGCACACGTCATCTGCACGGAGTCAAACTCATGGGACGAGTCAGTGTCAGCTTCGAAAGGAGCTCGAGGACCGGAGGTAAAGCACAGTAAGGGGAGAGGATGCACCACGGGACCAGAACAAGTTCAGGGAAAAGAACATAGTTGAGCATGAGATCACGTCGAGCGAGCAGTGCTTGCTCAGTTTTGGGTAGAAGGGACAAGTAGACACCGTCAGCAACATGAACATCCCAATAGTCATAGGTGAATGACCCAAGGCACATGCTTGCCCTTGCTAGGTTGCTAGGTAACGATCAGTAATGAGACCGCTAGCACAAAGACGAGAGCTCGAGGAGTCATTAGCTTGGGATGAAGCTTGATGCCGACGAGTCGACGTGTCGTGATTCTATCAGCTTTGATGCGATAGAGGTCTCACGTGTTGGTGCAAAAAATGCTACACAGTAGGGCGGAGGCTGCCCCGAGCACTGGAGGCTAGCGTCTTCCTGGGTGATGCAGTTGATACTACATATGTCGACCACAATCGATAGAGGGCAAGATGCAACGGCAATGTCTCACTAAGACCGACAAATGCGCCACACGTGTTGTGTCTCCGTGATGCAGAGGCTACTATACAGCATCAGCCACCTTTACACATATCATACAACTTGCCCGCTCACGGCATGAGGAGTCACAGAATCAACATTCTCTCAAACACCAGCATCCTCTGGCTTGACATCGAGGTTCCAATCAATAATGCCATCCTCTCCGTACTTTTCCTGCAACCACTCATTCGCCGCCTTGAAATGTCCACAATCCAAGAACCCCTTGTGCGCACTCAGCGGACTCGGATGTACGCTCTTCAGCACCAAGTGTTTGCTCCCATTGATCTTCTTGCACCGATCCTGCGCTGGCTTGCCCCATGCCAGGAACACCACGCCCTTTGTTCTCTTCGCTGCGACTGTGTCGATGACCTTTTGCGTGAACTTCTCCCAGCCTTGTTTTGCGTGCGAATTTGCTTCGTGGGCGCGGACAGTCAAGCAGGTGTTGAGGAGAAGGACGCCTCGATCTGCCCATGGTGTGAGGAGGCCGCCGTTCTGGGGTGGTTCTTTAAAGAAAGGGTAGTCTTTCTTGAGGGCGATGTACATGTTCTTGAGGCTGGGCGGTGCCTTCGTGGGTGGGCGGACGGAGAAGCAGAGGCCGTGGGCTTGGTTGAGGTTGTGGTAGGGGTCTTGGCCTAGGATGACGGCTTTGACAGAGGGGAGGGGTGTATGTCGTGACCTAGATGGTTGTGTTAATGTTGTGAAACGTGGTATGTGGCTTGATGTTGTGACACGTACCAGCTATAGACGTCTTCACTTGGTGGAAAGACTTTCTTGCCTGTTTCTACTTCTTTCTTGAGGAAACGCTTGAGGTTTAGGAATTCGGGGCTGATGACTTCGTCCTTGAGTACGGCTAGCCAGCTTTCGTGGAGTGTCTCGATTTCTAGCTTGAGGAGCTGCTTGTGGTCGTCTGATAGCTTGGCGATCCATGCTTCTTTGTCGAACTTGGTGGGTACGGTTTCTGGTGCTGTTGGTGAAGATGCTGGTTGTGATGGGTTCGTGGATGATGTGGGAGGGTTTGTCTTTGGCTGGCCGAAGAATGCTGTAATGGAGCCATTGGCCTTTGGCTTCTTGGCAGCTTCAGTCGCCACATCGACGCCTTTTCGTTTGAGAGACATATTGCTTGATAACTTAATGTGTGATTGTTTCTACCATCTCGAAGATGTTCGAGACGCGTCGTCGACGACGTCACGCGTAGAGCTTGCTTACTAACCCAACGCGAATCCTTGCATGGTGCAAACCCTCTTGCTCTGCAGTTCCTTGCCCGTTCTCCTTCTCCTTCGTCTTCCTTAGTCCTACACACATGGTGTTCATGGGAACCAATACCTTTGCAAGGACGACAATCTCAAGTCAACTGACATCGCGCAGGGTCCGCTATCTCCTAATGAGTCCAACGGCTGTGGACAAAGTTCGTTGCCGCCAAGTGCGCCAACTACCTTCGTCAAAAACATCACTGCTTGAATCGTCCGGCGTGCTAAAGCGATGTATAGATTGCAACGACCTGCGCGAAGTGCTCGCCATGCCATGTCGTCGCACTCTAGAGGACCTGGATTACTACTTTTAGTTATTGCCATGTCCGGACCTGCAATGAACTTTGTCAACAGCCCTGGTCCGATCGCTCCAGCACTTCCTCGGAAAAAGGACCTTCACATCCTGTTTCAGCAGATCTAGCACGCCTGCTTCGTATCTAGACTTTCCAGGGCCCTCCTGCTTATTCTTTTTGGCAGGTGTGATGAGTCAATCGATGTGCGCTCTATAGGAGCGAAAACATGTGAGATTCACGAGCATCAGTCTTGGCTTGAAGGTACGGCGAAGAGCAGCATGAATGTGTCACGGTGGGCCGGATTACGGCATTTCGATTACATCTCGTAGTCCTAGGATGGACTCCTTGGGCCACGGGGCCGTTGGGGTAAGGCTGCTGTTTTCCTTTTGCTCGGTAGGTCGATGTGGACGTGGAATTGTGTTCTCGCAAGATGGAATACTGAATCGATCAAGAGGATATTGTTCAAAGACATGTCTCTATCCAGTCTGCTAATAAAAATAACCAAGGATGACCTATATGTGTATCGAGGACGCTACCACATTCGGACACCAGCCTTGGCTCAACGGTGCGGCGTTGCATCCGTGATTTCATCACATGCAGGCCAGGGTATCTGACTATAAAGTGGACGGACCACATCTCGTGGTGCGTTCTTTGTGTTCCTACTCTGTCGTTGAGGCAGGGTAGGTGTTTCTTTTGCTCCAGTGCAGAGCGCAGTGTATTCGCCGGCTTTTTGGCTCCATCATGCTTATGCGGACCTATCCACAACGAGACCACGTATGTCCAGCTATGTATACGGGGAAATTCTTGGCCAGTCCGACAGACGCCTTAGCTCAATAGTTCGGCATTGCATCAGCACATGCATGCCAAGAGACTGGACGAAGCCTTGCGCCAGGTTGACCATAGCAAGTGGTCGGTCATGGTGCATACATTTCTTCTAGAACATTGAGCTAAGGTTTTTGTTCTCTTTTTGCTTACAGAAAGACATTGTCAGTCTTGTCGGCCTATCATCTCACATGCTACGTTCCACTACAGAGCCGAATATCCTGCTTTCGGTTACGAATGCCAAAAAGCATCATCCTGCTATCCACTAGCAAGATCTTTCGCTAAAGCAAAAGGATGCCCGTGGGATAACTTCAGAATCGACCCGAAATCCTCCTGCCCAACCCACTCTCACCACGAACCTCTGTATTGAGGCTGTCAGCGAGAGTGTTCTCTCGAAGGAAGTACTTGTAGCAGATGCTCTACCATTGAGCTAGTCACCCTGGAAGTGTACTGGATGTGATCCCGCGAGGCTCGATAAGGTCAAAAGACATGTGCATGGCTTGACCGCAGGCGACTCTTGAGATCGCGCATAAGCTGAAGCATCTAGTCTAGACGAGCAAAAGGGGAAAGACGTGGGCCAACTCCAGAGTCGAACTGGAACCCTGTGCGACATTCAGTCTCTCACCACAATCTCGAGAGACTGCAGCAACAAGCGGAAAAGTGTCTGGCGGCCGTACTGTACAGTATGCAGATGCTCTACCATCGAGATAGTCGCTTAGTCGCTCGATATCATCGTCCACTTGATTCGAGCGACGATGGTGCTACGGTGCTTATCAGAGCCATGGAAAGGCCAAAGGATGAGACGGCGGAGGGTATGATGAGGATCAGGCCAAAACGGTGGGAAAATGGCTACTCATGATTCGTGACTTGAGCTTGAGCTTAGATTCATGATTGCCCACATATTATGTACATACCCAGTCCTTCTCGCTAACTTGACAAACCCTACTAGTCATCGCCCATTCACCATGGCGGTTATCGTAATGTCTTACGTGCCCGAATACACAGCAGTAACATTCCGTCCACACTCTATCCTCTGCTCAACGCTGACCTTCCGCCCATCGCCCAGCGTAGCAGTCGCTCTCGGTGTGATGTGGAATCTATGCTCCTCCTTCCCGCCCGTGCTCTTCTTCGCCCTCTTCACCTCAGCGTCCATATCCAGAGGTTGGATATATACAGGCTGAGCAACATTGTTCCGCTTGCCAGTGCCAAGCTGGTAGTGTTCATTTCCGCCCCAAAATACCACATCAGCACCCCAGTTGGTGTCGTCACTGCTAGTGGTCGCTGACGCTGCGGTGTATGTAATGTTCTTCATGATGGCTGAGGCGTGAGACTGGCCGACGGAAAGGTGTGAGAGGCGGATGGGGACGGTCTGGTTGGTGGTCTCGTCGTATTCGAAGAGGCCAGAGAGGGATGGGATCTTGGTGGGTGTGGATTGAACGTGAGTCCAGCGGTTGTTGGCGAGGTTCCCTTGGATGCCGGAGCCGAAGGCGAACGTATCAGCCGTGACACGGCCGATTTGCATCTGTACTCGTGGGTCGTTAGGGTCGTCCTTCTTCGAAGGCATGCGCGTTGCATCGACTGTAATGTATGAATTGCTGCCTCCAGCGGCGATGTGGGTGATCTTGGGCTGTTGCGATGAGGCAGAGTACAGCTTGCCAGTCGCAAGAAGGGATGGTGAATCGATTATGCTGGATTCTGCGTTGTAATCGAAGCCGAGCTGGCCAGATGAGTTGTCACCCCAGGCAAAGACCCGTCCCTCTTTATCAAGCACTAGCGAGTGATAGTCGCCGCATGCAAGCTTAACGACTGGGAATCCACGTAGCGTAGTCAGCTCGTGGGGTTGATCGAATGCTCCCTCCAGCCGACTAGTCCAAGTCAACCCAGGCACTCCCAATTGTCCTCGTGCTGGGAAGCTGTCCGACGCCGATGCCGCCGAAAACACACGACCTTTCGAGGACAGCATCAAGGCATGCTCCAGCCCACCAGCTATCGCTGTGACTTTCTCGCCATAGCCGAAGTCTTTCGGCGTAAGGTCCCGGTATGCAATGCTGCTTCGTCCATTCCAGAATGGGATCCAGCTGGACTCCGAGACCTTTGTACCACTTTGCTGATCTTCCTGCGACACTGGTATGCTATACACCTTGCCGTTGCCAGCGAGTCCCAGTATTCGATCCTTCGATATCGATAGCGAGATCAGGTTCTTGCCCTTCAGCGTTGTGACCGGCTCCTTGATGTCTGGCGCATACCCGATACCCCACTGCAACAGATTCCCCTTCTCATCAATCGCCGCGCCGAAGTTCCTATCCAGCTTGATGTCTCGCAATAACTTGTTGTCAAAGAACTTTATCCGTCTCGGCGTCTTGATCACATTGTCCGTGCTATCCGGCGCGACCACTCGTCCAGTATTGCTTCCCCACGCATACACACCAGGCGACTCCCACGACCTCTTGACCTGTAAATGCTGACTGGAGATCAGATCTCTGTTCTCCTCTTTGCTCACTCCCGCCTTCTTCCGCGACTGCTCGAAAACCAGTGGATTCTCCTCATCATCCTTGGGCGGCGCTTCAGCATGCGATTGTTTCAGGAAACTGCCGTTGTTGATGTAGTACTGCGAAAATGTTGCCAGAGCACCTGCAAAAGCTACGGCATAGACAGATCGAGCAAGCTGCTGTTGCTTGCGGTGTGCTCGGGCTGGGTATGTGGAGGTCGCTACTCTTGTCGCTGCGGCCTGTTGTCCCAGGAAGTTCGCCCTGCTCGATGAAGCTCGCTGTCCTGTGGGTATGGCCTTGGCTGCTGTCCTTGATACCGCCTGCTTCGATGCCATGTTGGCGAATATGATCATTTTAAAAGCTCGAATCGTTCGATGGTAGACACGCTCAGTGAAGAGGTATCTTGCGGACAGTTCTGGTATAATTCCTGGTTTGACTCGTGTGCAATATCGTACACTACACTAAGCAGAAACAAATGTCCTGTCAAGAGATCGAGTCGTGGCCAATAAAGAAGAGGCCGAAAGTCAATGGAGCGAATCGAGAACGTCATGCAGCGCGGAAGTGCAAGGTTCGGCTCGCCATCCGAGCTGTAGCTCGCTACGATGGCCTGTATCCACCACTATCACCAATCTTCGCCGGAGTGCCCGCCTTTCTCTCATCTGGTATTCACTTGGACGGACCGATCACATGCCTACGGTGCCCTGCCGTCGTGTCATCCCAGCGATTCAAGTGCCACGACAGCTACAGTGCCGTGTTGATCGCAACAGGCGTTTGGTCACATCCTCCTCCAAGGTAACTTTGATCAGGTAACCCGAACCAAGAGAGATCGACTTCAGCTCTTCCACTCATGGACTTTTGCATAAACCGCATACGGTTGCCAGAATTATCCCATTGCCTCCTGCCAGACTTAGGGCACAGCACATATGTACAAGTACTATACTCCCCGCATCCCTGCAGTATCCACACATATCTCCTACCCAAACGTGCGCACATTGCACACCCCTTGCCCGCTCCCCATCATGCCCCGTCCCCCAAAATGCATCTTCCTCTTCGACATGGCCCGTTCCCGCTCCCATCTCTTCTTTCGTTACCTCAACACCCACCCCAAAGTTCAATCCATGTGGCATCCCTTCCTACCAGCTTTCCTTTTCGGGCCAGAAAAATTCGTGCTAGAATCAAAAAACGCTCGTGAACAAGAACGGATCACCCGGCCTGAAGATGCGGATGCCGGGCCAACGTAACGTGAAGCTGAGGTGACCTACTTGGAGAATCTGGAAGGAGCGAGGAATGAGGTAGGTAGGAGTTGAGTTTTAATTTGGTGATGGGTAAGGGAGGGAGCTGATGAGATGAGCAGGAGAAGATATTTGTAGCCAATGAACAAAGTCAGATTGCGCTGAAGCAGGAGGTCTTGTTCTCGATGATAAGGGATCAGGAGATGAAGCTGGATGCTGGGGCCAAACCCACTGTGATACCCGACCACATCATGAAAACCCTCCAGCCAATCTTCATCATCCGCCACCCCGTCTTCCGGATCCCATCGCTTTACATCTCCTTCGCCAGAACCACAGCCATCCGCCCCGGTGACGAGGACTGGGTCGCACTCTCAAACCTCAGATCCCAACGCTTGATCTTCGACTACTTCAAGAACCACACCGACAAAGTCCCAATCGTGGTCGACGGCGACGACGTCGTATGGAGGACCGAAGAGCTGGGCAAGGCCTTGGGACATGCTCTGGATTTAGATTCAGCGGATTTTAGTGAAACTTGGTCTGCTGTGCCGGATGAGGAGAGTTCGAAGTGGCCGATCATTCGGATCTTTCTGGAGACGATTGATGCTTCTACTGGAGTTGAGAGAGGGTCGGCAGGACGGCCGGAGGTTGATGTGGAGGTGGCCTGTCAGAAGTGGGCGGAAATGTATGGGGCTGATGTTGCGAAAGCTTTGAAGGGGACTGTTGAGGAGAGTTTACCGCATTATGAGTATATGAAGCAGTTCGCCATCTGAGCTTTGCAGCGCTGGTCCGGTGTCAAAGAGTGTATGCTCATGGGCTCCCAAATGGGTATTGCGAGGGCCTGTAGATGTCCCTTTTCGGCCTCGAGAGGAGCTTTGCTGCTCAGGAACTTATGCCTCGAGTGGATCCCAGGTACGTTCAAACGCTGTTATCAAAGCTCTGCGCCCCCTTTCGCAACCTCGTCCCATCACCCCCAATCTCAGTACTCCACCCTTTGATAGCAGCCGCCTCTTCCGCCGTCAATCGTATCCCAAACCACTCCTCCAACGCCTCAACCCTCTCCGCCTCCGTCCTACACTCCTTCACAATCTTCGTCTTCCTACCCAGATTCTCCTTCACAACATGATCAACCAGCATCCTCTTGCCATAAATCTCCGCATCACCACTCCCATCTTCCCTCTCCCTCCTCAGAAACTTCACAACAATCACCATCTTCGTCTGGAAACTTTCCGGACTACTACCCGTGAACCAGTTCACTACCACGAAGTCTCTCTCGACAGATTCATATTCCCCAAAGGCGTAGAATGCATTCCAAGCTTTCTCTGCCCCGTTTCGGTATTGATAGATCCACAGCTTACTCGCCTCCGTCCGTAACGCTTGGCCGGGGATCCAGTCTCGGACTAGACGATTCTCCTGTGTTCCAAGACTCCGATACGTCCTCTCCGTTCCAGCACAATCAATCAAAGGGATCGGTGCAGTGGCTCCATCACCACCGAATCCTACATCGAGCATCCATTTCGAGCCATCGGAGAGGGTAACGATGTTGACGAGATGTTGAGCTCCAGCGTATTCGCCCTGCGGAATCCCATCGATCCGGGGCTTGGTTCGTACAGGCGCTGTGTAGACGGGGAATTTCAGGCCGCGGAGGATGTGGTTGAAGAGGAGGCTGTTTTCCATGCAGTAGCCGCCACGACCGCGGGCGTTGACCACCATCTTGTTGTAAGCAGCACGCGGTACGATGAGTGGTGTGTGGGAGGGGGAGTAATGGATTGCTAAGTTTTCGTAGGGGAGGGTGGAGATTGTGTGGATTGTTAGTTGGGTGAGGAAGTGGATGTCGGTTTCTGGGTTGGCGCTGTAGCGGTATTGGTGCAGGTGCTGGGGAAGGCCAATGTGGGAGAGGAAGGTGGTGATCTCGTCTTCGGTGAGGACTGACGGAGGGCCGGACATGGTGTTTCTGGTGATGCTATGGGGGAGTGGTGTTGGGAAGAAGGGTTTGTACTTATTCTGTTCGACTCTAAGGCGCGCTTGCAGTGTGACTCTTCACTGGTCGCTTGTGCATATGCGCCCTACAGCACTCTATCGGTCGACGCCGAAGTACAGCCTCATTCTTCTTGAGAGGAGGATGTTCTCAAAAGGCGCTCGTGTTCGTGAGATGGGACTTGATGGAGTTAGCAAGCATTGTCGCTGGAGGGAGGAGAAGAGATTGTCGTTGAAGTGGGCGCCGATGTCGGAGACAAGAAGCCACAACAGACGACATCACTTGCTGACCTTCGTTTCACTGTCATCCCAACGATATACCACAAGCACTGGCTCATCATGACAGATATGTGTATGGGGTGATGAAGTCATAAATGGACAAACAAGTCACTTCATGAAAGATGATGGCCGGTGGCTATCGACCGCAGTTAGCTCGCTAGAAAACTCATCCAAAGACGTGGGTACGAAAGAAGACACTCCGGCGGCGACGGTCAGAGCGAGCGAAGTGGCTTGGATGCACGAGCATCCAATCATTTCCTGAGATGTATTACATCTCTGCCTCGTCGAACCATTAGCATTACCCCAACCACTCGAACCAGCCCTCTTCCTGGTGCGGCACGAGCAGCAGGCCATCCAGAGAGCATTGAGGACATTGCTCGTGCTCGAGAGAAGTTGCAGATGCATGTCAAGTATCGCTCCAGTCGATCCGGCTACATCATCTGACAGCCAGTCATGATCTCCGCCTTGATCTTGTCACCACTAGCAGCATCCTCCTCACCTAGTCCTCAAAGGAACTCGGCTTGCAAGTATCGCTGGTCCCCGAGCACCTGCACGAGAAGTGCATGGACATGGAAGAGTGTCCCTGTACCTTCATCTCATGCTCACCACTGTAGCACTCCGACGTGTCCTTGGGCTCGCTCATGTAATCCTGGCAGATGCCTGCAGCACGAATGTGACCCCAAGAGCAGGCGCTGCCGGGGGTGACGCTCCAGAACCAGTCCTTGAGATGGGACATGATGCTTGGACCGCACTGTTGCATGGTGATGCCGCCGTCGAGGGTCTCGGCGCAGATCATGTTGGTGTCGATGCGGTCGCCGCCGGGGACGAAGCACTCGCTGACGAGGTTGTCAGCTCTTGGGTGTTTATGTATAAAGGTTCAGATGACTCACCCGCGCAGAGAAGCATTGCCCGACCAAAGGCTTTCGTCGCCGGTGAAGGTGTAGTAGTGGTTGCGGACGGGGTCCTCGCCCTTACACTGCTCCAATGTCGGATAGAAGGTGAGGGACCAGTTTGCATTCACTTGGTAGCTGGTGATCATCAGCAAGACGAGGAGGAGTTGAGTGAGAAGGTGGAACGCCATCTCGGGCTGTTGGTGTCGATTCGGCGCTGGATAGTGTCGATCGGTGCCGGATAGTGTCTTGGTGCTGAAAAGTGACAGTTGGTATCGGTCCGAGAACAGAGTTGAAAGTGGAAGTGTTTTCACACTTTGGCACAGGCCTGTAATAGAGGGAACCTTGAAAGGAGCAGGTGAGGTGCGGTCACGGTACGCCTATGATGCTTGCCAGCGCCAACGGTTTGAGCTCGCCACGCAAACGGTCACCTGATCAGGCCCTTCCTTCTTGCTCTTATGTCGTCTCTACCGGCATCTCGACCATAGTAGCGGATTAAGACCAAATCTTCACTACAGTATCATCACCAGGACAATTGGGCTTGGCAAACGTCTGGGAATGGGTAGTGAGCTTTCTCTGGTACAATGGAAGGTATGTACAGCTTTCATCTATACATTCGTGGACAGGCTTGTCTACTAACCATCCCATGTCACCCTTCTGAATTTCTCTGCTCAGACCCATTCGCCAGCTACGGGTAATCGCGCGGCGTGAACTTCGGCTCCTCCATCACGATATCCGCAATCAGCATCTCAAGAGACTCCTTCGATGCCACAGCTGGTCCAGCAACCTTCGCCAAGATGTTAAATTTGCCCTCTGCATTGTGTGTCGCAAGTTTACCCAGCTCTTCCGCGATCTCAGCCAGTCTAACCATGAATATCAACACCTCCCTTAGCGTGGTATTTCGCACAACGATCTCGGCAACGTAGCTACCTTTCCGAACCAGCGTTCCCCCCTCTACTCGTGCAATGTCCTGCTCTACGACGATCTGGATGCCTTCGTCGTTGCATGCGTGAAGGATATACATCTCAAGGCACGAGGCGCTGCCGGCGAGAAGAGTCCTGACCCGTCGTGTGTCAAGGCCGTAGATTGTGAGTTTGGGGCGTTGGGACAGCGATAACTCGATCCTTTCAACGCCTGATAGACGGATGATAGTTCGATCATAGAAGCCGCATTCCAGGGTATGCTTAACGACCAGGTCATTGTATATGTGAAATTGTGGTGGTCTGGTAGGCTCGCGTAGGTAGAGGTGTTCTTGGAGTTGTGGGGAGTCCCGAGTGGTGTCTCGGAAGTCGGTACTCATGCGCTGTGCGAGGAGGACGTCTTTCGGCGGCAACACGAGGAGGATCTGTTCGAGTAGCTCTAGGATTGCGAAGACTTTGGCGGCGGCAGACATGGTGAGTGATGATGTCGAATGTGACAGTTGCGTTGATTGTTGATGGTTGAAGCTGAAGTTTGATGCCGTCTTGGATTGCTAGGAGCCAGAAAATGTAGAACATGAGCACACTTGATATACCGAGAGTGTCAAGTGTTGTTGAAGTGAATGAGACGATTCTTGGCGAATATCTTAGAAGGAAAGTAAGTTTTCCATTCACTCCCGCTTTTTGTCCCGAGAAAATCTTGTGTCAGCAGAAAGCTGCATTAATCCTCGGCTCCCCGAGAATCAATACGAGTTACTCGGCACTGAGCCATTCTTGCCATATGTAGTCCAGCTTTCCTACTGTCACATCAGCCTTCCCATCATAGTTCTAGCCTCCACATCCTCGAGTGCTTGGGCAGCTCTGCGTAACTCGACAGCTATCCTCAACAGGTTCCGAAGCGTGGTCGTACGTACTCTCGGGTTGGCCACAGACCACATCAGTTTCTCGTAGCCAACAAAGGGCCAGTCCGATCTGTAGATGCAAAGCCATGCACCAGCTGCGTTCCGCTGCGGACACAGGTCGAGGTATGACGCCGTGCTGATGTCTAAGTGTTCCACATCCCGCCAAGAACTACACTCAACTCCAAGCCCATGGTGTGCTTCCATGGCTAGGGTCAGATTACAGCGGGTCATGCCCTGAATGTGTAAGCCGTAGAGGAAAGTGCCCAATCCGGTGCTGTGTGCCTGCGAGAACATGATGTTCATTTTCTCGTGGCACAGACAGATGTGAAAAGCCAGATGGCGATCTCGCGCTGTAGACTTCTCGAGCCAGTGATTGTGTTCTTGAACGTCCTGTCAGCTCGCTACCCTGTCAACTGGCTGCGTGCAAAAAATGTCAATCGGCTCGACGTTGAGGAGGATAAGCTCGAGTATTTCTGGTATTGCGAAGACACGTGCGGCGGTCGACATGGCGGGTGTTGGCTCGTGTATGCTTAGGAAGAGTTTGAAGGTTGGCCGAGGTGTGTTGCAAGATCAAACGAGCGAGGAATGGGATTAAGATGGAAGAAGAAGGCGCGCAAAGCACGGACCGTTACTAGCGTCGATTTCACGTGGGCGACTCTACTCCGGCCATGCTCACAAAGTTATTCACCTACACATGCAACCATATTTTCAGTTGGAATGACGCAGAGGAGATCGTATTTAGTAAAGACATGGTGTGTTTCCAACACTCTCTTCATTGTGTTCGGTGTTTCATGCTGGCAGAACAATCAAGTTTCTTTGTAGTATGACCGAGTCCAAGGTGCCTTGGGCCTTCACGAAAGAAATCACCATCAATATTCAACCCGTATGTGACCATCAGTACTACTCCTCCTCCAAACCACCACCATAGCAGTCGAACTCAACCGAAGGCCATTCAATCACAAGATCAACCTGCTTGCCATACACAACCTTTCTGCACTCCACCTCCAGCTTCACCCTTTGCGAATCATCTCCAGCATACGTCTCCAAATCATCCCTCCGCATATGCAACTTCTCATGCTCCTCAGCAGCCCTGTGAAGACAAACAGCCGCCGTGAGCAACTCTCGAATAGTCGCACGATCTACAGTCCCTGCGACAAAGGCCCAATGCTTGCCCGCTGGGATCGAGTCGCTGCAGTTGCTCATGCAGATGCTGGTGCTTACTGCGGGGGTCTGGAGGTACATGTCGAGCCAGGAAGCTGGGCTGGTGTTGAGGAATGTCTCGAGGGTTGACATGGTGTTGGTGTTGGTGTTGATGCCGTAGATGGATAGACAGCTGCTGTATACGGAGGGAGAGAAGATACAGCCATCGAGACCTGGAACGTCGAAGCTGTAAGAGGCGTACCGTACGGACTGGGGTACCAGGTTGTTGGCTTTGATGTCTTGGTTGCGTTCAGTGGTAGATCCTGATCGTGATGGGTTCTGGAAGAGGGCTCGTTGAAGGTGGATTGATGTCGTGATAGTGTACTTGAAAGTGGTACCGATTCTCTGTGCGAGCAGGATATCTTTGGATGGTAGACCGAGCAGTATCATCTCGAGTAGCTCCGGTATGGCGAGGACTCGGTGGCAGGCCGACATCTCTCCTGCCGTCATGGTGTTTGACAAAGTCGAGAGGTTATGATGAGAGAAGATTTGTTAGCTTAAAAGTGTGCTGACGCTGCTAGAGTGTCATTGCCGCCTAACCCGCTTGTCGGTGAATGGTTGGTGAATGACGGCTGCCTCAGACCGAACCCGTGATCAGACGGCATCAACACCACACACTCCTCTCTAGACGCATCAACTTTCGCTGCGTCCCGTCGCAGGACACGTCTCTGCTTCTACAATCCCACACACCACCTCAACAAGCTCCAAAAACCAACAATCCACCATGCCATCTCGACCCACCCCACCTCGCCGCATCCCTAAAGACGACCAAAAAGCTCCCACCAACCACCAAGACCCGAAGGTACGCACCCCAATCCTCACACCCACCCCCAACTCCCTTCCCCTAACCCTCATCACCAGCCCTTCCGCCTCCTCTCCCTCCCACCCGAACTCTGGCTCAAAATCAGCAAACACACCATCGACTGCACCCCCCTCCTCACCTTCAACAACATGTGGACCCTCTCCCACGCCTCCCCCGCCCGCCGCGCCCTCGGCGGACTCCTTCAACCCGCGATCACCCAAGTCTGCGCCGCCCTCCGAGTCGAGCTGCTACCGTACTACTACCAGACTCGGATTGCGAGGATTCCGTGGCCTCTGATGGAGCGGTGTGTTGGGCGGTGGTTGAGAGCTATTGGGCGGGTGAATAGGATGCATATAGGGAAGGTTTTGACGGCGCTGAGTCATGAGGGGGGTGATAGGGTTTGTGAGAGTGTTGAGGCGATGTTGTGGGAGAGGTGGGATGTGCTGGTGAGAATTGAGGAGGTAGGGGGTTTGGTGGAGGGGTGGAGGAAGATTAGGAGGCATGAGGTTAGGTTCCTGTAAGGGGGTGGAGCATCGTTGACGACTGGGGCTTCTACGCTTGGAGGAGGGCGTATGATGCGACTTACCCAAAGTACTGTTCGTATTGCCGCGTGTACATCCTATGGAAAGTACTCGAGTCAGCTATACATCCTATTAGCTGATCATTTGACGGTCACTGTACAGACCCACATTTCCACCCATACTTACCCCCATGTCAAGCAACCCCACCACACCTAAACCCAACAGGCCCAACAACATTACTACACAAATACTCCGTAGCAAGCTCACCAGTGCCCTGCACAGTCATATTGACATTACTGATCTCAACACCAGTACAAGGCGCCGCAGCCGAGCATTGCAGTCGCGCCACTTCTCGGTTCCTCTGCGTGCCTCGAATAGCAGTCCAGTGTAGATTACTGACCTGGAAAGTGCTAGTGTCGCAATCGCCTGTCCCGCCCTCGAAGTTGACGCATTGCGTGATGTCGACAGCGAGAGGAACGTCGCGCAGTGTCCAGTTGTTGAAGACGATGTTCTTCATGTAGCCTTTTCCACCGCCGCCGCCGTTGGGGGGATTGCCTTTTTGGACGCCGGTCCTGGGGTTGAAGTCAGTTTGTAGTTCATCTCGATAGTGTATGGATGTGACGCACCATGTCTTGATGTACCCGCCTTGCCGCGCCCCAGTCGTCTCGATGTTCCGTGCCGTGACGTTCTCGATGAACTCGTATTGACCAGCAAACTGGCCGATGGAGCCCAACGCTATGCCACTGCCGTGGTAAAAGGTAGCATCCTCGACCAGTATGTTCGAGCTGTTTGCCTTTGGAGAGATGTGATCATCACCGCAGTCCACCACCCAACGGGCAAAGGTGATGTTATTGGAGTAGATCGTATCAGCGCCATCGGTGTTCAGCGGTCCATATTGATCTCTTTTGGCAGCATCTGTCGAGTTGACGTAGATGTCTTGCAGTAGTACGTTCTCGCTGTTGATCAAGGTCATGGTCCACATTTGGCTTTGCAGGAATCGCATGTCTTCGATGACGGAGTTGGTCAGATGGCTGAATGTGATTTGATGTGGTCTTCTTGGGTAGTTGGAGGCTCCGTTCGTGAAGTCATACCAGACTTGGCCGTTGCCATCGAAAGATCCGGTGCCCGTACTGCTGTGGAGATGGATTTGGTCGCCTCCGAAGAACCATGCTGATGACTGATTCTGGTAGCCTACTGGAAGACTGTGGCTAAGCCAGTAATCGATGTCCGTTCCCCAGAGCAAAGTACCCTGAACATCGACTTCAACGTTTGATAGTCCTGTGGTGTTCATGACGGAGTCGATGTGGTAGGTTGTTGCGTTGAAGACGACTTTCCCATCCTTGCCGCATCTTTGGAAAGCATCAACGATAGCGGGCGCATCATCACCAGTCCCTATTGTATCCACATAGCATACATTCGTGCGTGTCTCTGGTCCGGGCAGTACGCATGGTTCACCGGGGTAATATGATGGCGTCTCCCCGGTCGTCGAGGTTGAGCCATAGTTGGGAGGCGCAGTGGTGGGTGCTGCTAGTATTGCTTGCAGCCAACGGGAGCCGATCATGGCGGCCAGATGAAACCTGAGCATTGTCAACGATGGCTTCAACTTTCACTGCGCGGACAAAGCAGAGTTTATAAGTCAGGTTGGAGGGGTAGAGCATGAGGGGATTGAAACAACGTAGATGGTAGCAGCCAGAATTGCCCTGCCTCTGACGACTTCATCCCGGCTCCACAACCTTCGTTGGGTGCATTGCGTGCTCTGCACCGCACGTATGATGGTGCAGTGGCCGAGCAGGTGGTCAGAGGCTTGCTATTGGTAAGGTTCTGACACGCCGAGAGCGCGGAATACATCCTCGACATCGCGCTCACCATGTATCCTTCCGTATATCCCTGCTTGAAGCTTGGCCACAGCAACGGCATGAGGCGGAGGACGCCGGTGATGTGGTGTAGTGACACCTACCGCGCAGAGTACAAGCCAAGGCGCCTGGTGATCACCGCCACGCGACCAGGTCGTCCTGCCACGAGAGAGCGCGTGCCGGCAGCAAGCTTGGTGTGCTACAATGATGTGTGCGGTGTCCCCGATCTCTGGTGACGTCGCTTTGTCTATGTCTCCGAGGCGGTAGGATGTTGTATACACATGTAGCGAAAGAAGGACGATGGTGAGATGCTGAAGCTGCTGTATTGCGCTGCCCAGACCACCCTCTGCTGGGCAAGTCTGGCTCTGCTCGTCACATTCCTACAACGACAGATTCCGAGCGATGCTGCGATCGTGCGCTACACCATTGCCTTTGGGCTTCTCATGGTCTCCGTCCCACTCGCTGCGCAGTACCTGCCGGTTGCAAGCGAGGTTGTTGCGAAGACCATGCAGCCTCGACGCAGTGAGGCATGTGGCGGCACATGAAAATGGCATACTGCGGTGCTCCAGCATGTGTTCGGCGCTCTTGTTTGGTTCAACTTCTTAAGCCCCCCTTCACCTCTCGTACGGCATGTCATCGACCAGCATCAACCACTATCAACCATGATCGTCATGGACACCAAGATCGCCCCGAACGTCTTCCACCCAACACAACAGTACACCTCCTCTACGCCAGCAAAGAGCACGATCATCACCGAGACCAATATGACTTCCACCACGGAAATCATCTGCTACATCCCATGGCTTTACGCCGTGATGGTCACTGCCCCGAAGATCAAGAACATCGCAGACTCACTCGGCGACAAAAACAAGGACGCCATGTTTCTGTCCTTCCTCTACATCACCTTCGCATCGTTTCACTGTTCAAGAATTGCAAGTGAGTTATCTGATAGTGTCATATTGGTAAGAGCCCAGAAGAATTGACCATTACCACAGACAGTACATCGCCGGCTGCATTGAGCGCAGCTGCGCGCGACTCGAGCCCCACAACTATACCATGAAAGACTTCTATTCGGGCGCGGGCATTGTCGCCTACATCGTCATGCAATATGGTTGTGCCATACTGGCCACCATTCTTTGCATGGCTGTCACAGAGTGGCAGTATAGATACTTCTCTCACTGCGTGCTAGTGGCTGTGCTCATGACATACTTGCAGCGACAGGTTCCGAGCCGCGCTGCTGTGGTACGCTTCACCACTGTGTTCATGCTCTTCCTGACATCGGCTTGCTACATTCTTGCAACTTTCTGGTTCTTGCCGGAGGTCGCTAAGTACGTGGCGAAGTGGTTGTAGCCTTGAGTATCAGGCGGGAGACACTTTTCAACAAACGACTCTGGCCAACTCAGCCGCGTGTATCAGGACTCTGGCCTCATATACCCTCTTAGAAAACGAACGAACAAACAGCAGAAGCATGAGACCAGGGGCTCTGTTCGAAGGAAGCATCGAGCATGACCAGTACTTCAAGAATGAGATCGGTTCCGTGGTATACGAGGCACTACGAGGGATACAAAACAGGCTCCAGCGTGAGTATAGCTGACTTGTACATGCATGAACCGTTCATCATTGAAGCCACTCACTTTTTTCATCCGGTGATTCTCGAAGTGGTGGGCCTGCATTTGGTCGTTGCGTAGTCGCCTAAAGACTTTGTAAGACAGCTGAACATGCACATGCTAATCCCGGGCATCGAATGATCCTATGTTCAGCCTCGATCACAGATGACAGGGTTTGCCTGCGCACAGCCAAGATCAACCTGGCTTGTGACGCCAGCCATGCTTCCTCCAGACAGCGGGCTTTCTATTCCAAACACCTCTCGGGGCGCACACCAAATCTGGCCTAGGCCTTCGAGACCTGCCAACACACGAAAAGCGATCGCACTTTTGTGCTTAAACAAACAATACACGACGAAGATCAACCCCGCGACCGCCAGACCATTTACGCAGCATCGGCATGCCGACCAAGCCTAGCGTTGCCGTAGCGCAACTGTCACGCACCCGGGGAGGCGGCGCGGTGTCTTCGTGTGTGAGCTAGATTCGGCCAGATCCATCAAGTCATCATCTACGACCAATCGCGATTGCATGTCAGCGCCTCGGCCACGACTTCGGGATGTACGCCACTCATACTGCACTGGCGGGAAGTGGTTTGTAGGCTTGGCCTGGATCAATTGCCGAGCTCAAGTCAGTCCAGCGGCAGGTATGTCATATGCAAACACCGAGGGAGTGGATGCAACTTAGCACTGCCATGTCCACAAATGCAGGCACATAGCGTCCAGCGGGTCGCTCGATCTCCTGCAGAAGCGCAAAGCAGGACGCATTGCATACCCACAGGCAGTGTCCACGCCCATGTACCGCCGTGCTGGATCGCGGCAACGAGCAACAAGAGCCGCGCGCCGAACACCCGCGACGTTCTGCGGTCACACGGCACGGCTCATGCCCCATCTGACAACCCTTTGAGCAAACGCTCGTGCCCTTCAGCCATGACTCCTTCGCTCTGATGACCTGCATGAGCGCGGCAGTGCGTGATTGTCAAAAGGTATTGCTTGTCTCACTCAATTCAAGCATGGAAATATTCGTGCACACTACATACTGCACACGTCTTTCCCTTCACCCACCACACCCTCACTGAGTATGAGCAGTATTTGAGCTACGCGATACAACGGCACAATGGAGCAAGCCGAACGATCTCCATCTTCGCCGAGTGCCGCCGAAGCTAAGGCCATAGCAATGCTACGATCGAAGCAACGACTGAAAGCGTTGAATGAGAGCCCACCGCCGAAGACAGAAGATGTACATTCGTCTCAATATGATCCGAGACGGATCACCGGGCATGATAGCTTGTCTCCCACGTCTCAGCCTAGAGACAAAGCAAGCACGAGCCCGAAGAGTAACGCGATCCTTCCCCAAGCCACTTCCTCAGCGACTGTCAAGGCACCAACCACGACTAGAAAGCCGTCGCAGAAAGCTGAGTATGGTCGCCTCCAATACCACTTGTGATTGTCAGCTTACGCCGCATAGGTCAGACAGAGGCATACAGCGTGTGCTCGAAGTTGCTGCTGCCAACGAGGCAGCTGTGAAACGACTAGTCGGCATGATGGACGACTTTGACCGCCGCCTTCGGGTGCTTGAACGGCAAAGTCCACAAACCGAGAGCCAGGTCTACGAGAGCATCCTGAATGGAAGATATCGACTACCGGGGAATTGTTGATCCACATATCACCTACAAATACTCGCCAAGACCGAGCTCAGTCAGTGTCACGCCAATGTCATGGGCTCGGATTGCACGCATGTTTGGGTGTCCTCAGCAAGCCGCTCTCAACCGTCGCGGGATATGCAGGTCTTTCACGATCTTCGCACACCTCGGGAGTACGACGACACACTTCGGTATTCATACACGCGCTCACAACAACACAACATATTACAACATGGCGCCGCCAGGTCTTCTCGACATGCCCCCGGAGATCTGCAACATTATATACGGATCCTATTTTGCCCGCAGAGACAATCACCGGGAGTACGAAGCCGACCTTTGCTTAGCACGGCCACCTTCAGCCGATCTTACCGCCGTATGTAGTCAGATCAGAAGCGATACTTTGAAGATGTATCTCAAGGCCTGTGAGCGGTACTGGAAGGAGATCAGATTCTTCATCGATACGAGAGAGTCTCAGAGTATGGACGCCGAAGAGGCTGCTCTGAAAGCCTTGAAGACCCAACCCTACTTCGAAGCCATCCAGCATTTAGAGCTGCACAATGGCAGCGTCGACGGGCTGGACCTGACGAGTATCGTCTATCGGATGACAACAGAGCCCGGCATCTGGACCTACAGCGTTGATCATCTTGGTCCATTCCACTTCAGTCATACGACTCATGCCTGCGTATACCATACCGAGCCGCTGGAAAATCGCAAGGCTGGTTATCGCCCCCTTACAAGCTATGACTCTGTCGACGAGGCCAGGCAGACTCTAGCGGACATCGACCCGAAGCTGAGGTGCA
This sequence comes from Fulvia fulva, assembly GCF_020509005.1. Lineage (NCBI taxonomy): Eukaryota > Fungi > Ascomycota > Dothideomycetes > Mycosphaerellales > Mycosphaerellaceae > Fulvia > Fulvia fulva. The sequence continues at coordinate 563,325 of NC_063022.1, forward strand.
CGAGGTACGAGGAGATCGTCAGATTCTTGCAGGACTCATTCGTATTGCCCCAATTCCGGTAGTCCGTATTCTACGCATGGTCTGACAGTGTGGTCAAGCGGTTGGGGAGCGCCCGCCCGTGTGATGACCTTGGTTGGCTCAGATCAAGTTGGTGTTTGGGATGTCCTCAAAACTGTGCTCAGGGAGGTGGCTAAAAGGCTGTCGACATTCGCACTTCCTACATTACAGTACTACCTCAATCACAATCTTAACCACAACCACAATCAAATGACAATCGAAAATCACAAGATAAAATCACAGTCACAACTACGATCAAAATGTCGTCCCCCATGCTTCTCAGTATGCCGCCAGAAATCCGCAACATGATCTACGACTTCTGTCTCAACGAACACGACCAACGAGACCCGATCAACTTGCGACATGCGCAGCCTCCATCCAGCAGCCTGCTCCTCTCATGACATTTCATGAAGAACGACATTCACAAGATATACAACGCAGCCTGTGAAAGGTACTGGTCAACGAACGACTTTTACATCGACATAGGCACATCTCAAGACCTGGACGCAGATAAGGCCATCCTCAAGGCACTGGAATCCAAGCTCAATTCTGGAGCCATACAACGTCTACGTCTGGTCGGCATCAAGTGCGTATACACGATGACCACTGAGCCAGGTATATGGAGGGCCACGAGCCACCTATCGACTCTCGGTCGGCCATATCGTCTTTGCGCTGTTATCTTCCGCCAGCGTCGGCTAGATATTCACAAGCCTCAGCGGAGCCAGACCGTCCTTGGCGTGGAGTGGCCAGGCGTGGAGTGGCCAATGAGCAGTGCGCTGAGGAGAATGTCATCTATCGACAAGAGTATGTTATGTACGAGGTACGAAGAGATTATGAGGCTCTTGGTTGTGCTACTGGGGAAGCGAGAGCTCTTCCGTCGCATGCATGAGAGTCCTATATAGGTTCCGAGAAGCCGGTAACTTGAGTCCGAGCACACATGGTTGGACTAATGTTTGAACAAGAATAAGTCTGACTAGCTTCTGATTGAGCCTACGAACCTGGCGGCAGTATATATCTACTACCAGCACGCACACCACCACGTAACATCATCGCCCGATCAGTATGCCAGCCGGATTTCTTGATATGCCGCCGGAGATGCGCAACGTAACTTACGGATTTATCTTCAGCAATGACCGACGTTCATACTGGACAGACTTGCGCCACGCTCGTCCATCAGGGGGGAATTTGCTGCTGGTGAACCGACAAATTTACTCTGAGTCTATAGGACTATTCCTAGACGCAAGTCGAGACTACTGGTCATCGAACCACTTCTACCTCAACACTCCAACAGTCAGCACAGCCGATAAAGAGAGGCTGAAGATGATGGACCTCTCCTCAATCCACCATCTTAAGCTAGTCTTCCAGATAACATGGCCTTCTCTGCTCTCACACTGCCTAGTGGTCGAGCTCAATCTCATCGACTCTCGGGGTGTCTGGTCCGCCAAAATCTATGGTGACCGCACCGGCCCCGATGGGTCGACGCAGTATTATCGTCTCTATACACGTCATCGCGATGAGGCAGAAGTCTTCGGCCGTACCTTCGGGACCAGGAATGAAGCCATGGAGGCTTGTGAGAAGCAGGGACAATACGCCTCTGTGTATGATCAGATCATCAGGGTCGTGGATTTGAACGCTGAGTTGTGCAAGAGGCATGAGGCGGATACTGTGCCGTGGGTACCACGGGTGGGGGAAGAACTGAGGGTGTGATGGAGGCTATCTTGCGGAAGGACGTTGGCGGTACGAGAAGATGTTATGAGCTGGGATGTTGTGTAATAACTGAAGATGATATTTCGAAGAGCAAAGCTTAGTATAACTTTAGTGAGGCCGATAGATGCTTAAAAAGAATTTGTAGCGTATTACTGGTTCTTCGCCGCGTGGCGTGGCGTCGCTAGTTTCATACAGACCCAGAAGACTAGTTCTAGAATTTACGACACGGCCACTCCGGACGCAAGCCACAAACCATCGACAATCCGAATGATACCGAACGATCGCGCAGAGAATCTTATCATACTACGGAGTATGGTACAGTGATTGCGAGCTTTCGCGATACTGGAGGGAGGGCCCAGTCTACGCACCAACAACAACAACAACAACAACAACAACAACAACAACAACAACAACAACAACAACAACAACAACAATAACAACATGATTCAAGCAACACTTCTACCAACACAAGAAAAGACATGCTTGCAGACGGACCCCAAGTCTTCCGACACCAATACAAGATACCTTAACGGACTACGAGGCATTGCAGCACTACTGGTGTACCTACACCATCATGCCTTCCACTCACACGCATGTCAAAACGGTCCAGCTATCTTTGCAAACGCATTTGGCTACGATGGGAAATACTACATTTCAACCTTCCCAATCATACGGCTCTTCTTTTCGGGAGGCCCAGTAGCCGTATCCATCTTCTTCGTCATATCAGGCTACGTACTGGCTCTCCAGCCTCTCCGCGCCCTACATTCCCACGACAGCGAGAAACTACTCCGCCATATCGGATCTGGAATCTTCCGAAGATGGACACGCCTATTCCTGCCAGTCGCAATCACAACCTTCATCTGGGCCATGAGCTGGCACATTTTCGACATAATGCCCGCCAACCGCGCCAACACCATCCGGCTCGAAGCAACCCAATGGGCTACAAATTTCCTCCGATACAGCTTCCTCTTCAAAGACGTTCCAAACGCATACAACGAACATACATGGTCCATCGCCTTTGAATTTCGAGGATCGATGGTGATCTACACATCCCTCCTCGCCTTCCGCCACCTCACGACCGCCTTCCGAATTCTCGCCCAAGCTCTCCTAACATCCTACTTCCTCTGGCTAGTCGACGGTCCCTACTACGCCTGTTTCACAGCTGGTCTCCTCCTCGCCGATATCGACACCCAGCACCTCTCCACGCAAGTTCCACCGACCATCTGCAGATTGACATCCTACCTCATTATCCCTCTCTTCCTCCTCGCCCTGCACCTAGCAGGCGTACCAACCCACCAACCCGAAGACATCTCTTACCTCCGCTCCTCCCCCGGCTGGTATATACTCTCTTACCTGACCCCGTCCAATTACTCAGTCTTCTACCACTTCTGGTCCGCCGTGCTGCTTATTGTAACGATTCCTCGCCTTCCCGTCATTAGGAAGATTTTGGAAAGTAAAGGGTGTCAGTACCTTGGCCGGATTTCTTATTCGCTGTACTTGGTTCATGGACCTATATTGTGGAGTTTGGGGGATGCGGTTTATGGAGCTTTGGGGTGTATAGATGGGCAGGGTGGGATTTTTGGGTTGGAGCGAAGGGTTTTGCTTGCGCAGTGCGTGCTCTTGCTAGGGACGATTGGGGTTGCGGAGGTTTGTACTAGGGTTGTGGATGGGAATAGTGTGAGATTCTCGAAGTGGTTGGGGAGGAGAGGCAGGATTGGCGGAGGAGGTTAGTCATAGGGAAAAGCAATATTTTAAGGGCCTCGAGAATGCGCCATTCTCACTTGCTTGTTGGTCGAATGTGTTGCATGTTACAAAGTCGCTGAGTAGGGGCCTGTAACGTTGCACGCCTTCTGACCTCAAAATCCACTCAACATCGTCGATATTGGATATCGCCGTCGTGATATCGCGGTGTGTATCGTTGCAACAACCACTATTTCGCGAATATTGCCTTCCAACCACTTTTTGCTTTCGGAGCTTGCGGCTAGCAATGACCGTCGCGTAATCTATATAGCAAGGTGTGGGTTAGAGAACCGTGCATTTCGATGCCTGCTCGTGACTAGCTTCCTATCGCCAACGTAACGCGTAGCAGCCTACGCCACCCGTAAAGGTGTGTTTCTGGCTAGCAACGCTAAGCAACGATGCACACGGCTATATTGCAGCGAGATTGTAGCTTCAGGCTAAACGCAACGGCGTGAAGCCACGATGTCGATGAATCACGTTGGAGCAACGATATAGGGCCTACTAGTAGGTCTTTTGTATGCCCTGTGCAGAAGTCCCGCTAAGTGATACGAGAACACGAAGGAACGAAAACGAAAACGAAGCCGCATGTGATAATATGGTGGTCAGGGTTGGAACATCTTGGCGCAAATGACTATCGCTTCCCCTCTTCCTGAGATTGTCTACGCACGGGAGTCTGCTGTCAGCGTGGAAGCCTTGCACTACGAGAGGGCCAAATCGTCGACCCCAACGACTAACAACGGCGGACCCAGGGGCATAGCATATTTCCAGCTACGAGACATAAGTACCGAACTGACATAAGAGCATGTTGATATGGTGCGCACTCGGTACCTAAGCCTGTTGCAGGTCTCTTCGCATCCAGTCTCATTTTGGCACGGATGGCACTTAGTACTAGAATATGTTGGAACAGTCGTTTACGTCTCATCGATATGGAGCATGCGGAGTCCACCCGGAGGCCCGGACATTGCTCGTTGTTAATGGAGTAAAGTGGATCGGAAGCTGAAGACGAAGGCGAAGATGCACCGGAGGACCGGACTCGACGCCGCCTCGCATTCTTTCCGAGCCTCAACGACAACCTTGCAATACTCTACATCGCCAACTTCCATCGTGCGCTCCTCATCACTTCACCTCCCATCCACACGGCAACAGACAGCCTCCATCTCTTCTGCTGTGAACTTCTATGCGTGTTCCATCCAGTACGGTACTTGCTTCTGATGTATACTCCAGTCGGACCGACAACGCCTGCACCCTCGCGCGCCGCGGGCTTGGCCTCTGTCATCCAAGACAAGCGCTGAAATGCTTGAACCCACGCCGCACCAGCTCCTCCACGAGTCTTCACCACACGAACGACCTCATTGGCCCTTCCCACGGCTCTCGGCTGCCCGACGTTGTGCCAAACAACGACATGACGATCCGTTCCCGGAACTTCGATGAATGCGAAGACTTTGCCGATAGATCCTCCTCTTGGCTCCTCCCCTTGGCGATGGAATGCATGTCGCGTGGACACCACGAACGATCGTGAGGACAGCAGGTGTGACGTGCGTAAGCGGCCGCGAAGACGGTATATGGTAATGGTATGTTGTGGGAAAGTTTCTTAAAGGTAGGCACGACCCTCACCTCACTCCGCACGTGTTCTCCATCCTCTCTCCACCGTTGCGTGCTGCACTCCGCGAACCTTACCCCATAGCACTGTTGGAAACTATGGCGCTGTCGGAGAAGAACTCGGGCAAGTCGTCTGATGACGACCTGCACCATGACAATGCCGTCCCTGCTATACCCTCTGATGATGGATTCGACGATGATTCCAAGGTGCCGTTCCTCACGGCTAGGACGTTTCTGATGACGATTCTGGTCTCCATGGGTGGAATCTGCTTCGGTTACGACACTGGTCAGATATCTGGCTTTCTGCAAATGGACGACTTTAGGTACCAGTTTGCGGATAACCGAGAGGAACTCACTCTATCGCCAACCCGGACTGGACTCATCGTTGCGACTCTGTCGCTCGGAACACTGGTTGGAGCTCTTATCGCTGGCCCAGTGGCGAACAACAGAAGACTCGGCAGGAAGTACTCGGTCTGCCTCTGGTGTGCCGTCTTTATCATTGGAAACTGCTTCCAGATCGCTGCGCAGTATCCATTCTGGTGGATTATGATGCTGGGCCGTATCATTTCTGGTTTCGCCATTGGAGGTCTTTCGGTCATGGTCCCAGCATATCAAGGAGAGTCCGCGCCAACCCATCTCCGAGGTGCCATTGTCTGCTGCTATCAATTGTTCATCACGATCGGTATTCTGATCGCATACCTCATCAACTTCGGCACTGAAGTTATTGAGGGATCTGCTTCGTGGCGCATTCCCGTCGGTAAGTAATAGCCAAAACACCAAGGCATGATCTGTCTGGAACATACACGTTGCAGCTTCAGCTCAGCAGCAGTTGCCGAGACACGGCCAAGTGGTGTTTAAGTTTAGCTAACGTTCTTCTGCTTAGCTATAAGCTACTTTTGGGCTGCTGTCCTAGGCTTCGGTATCCTGTTCTTCCCAGAAACTCCAAGGCACGAGTTCCGCCACGGTGCTGTAGACTCTGCTGCGAAGAGTATTGCGGCATTCTATGGTGTCAGCCCACGCCACAAGGTTGTCAAGAAGCAGCTTCAGGAAATGCAAGAGAAGCTGGCCATCGAGCAAGAGGGCGGCGAGCACTCTTTCTGGGAGGTCTTCACGGGACCTCGCATGTTGTACCGCACGCTTCTTGGAATGTCGATCCAGGCGCTGCAACAGATGACGGGAGCCAACTTTTTCTTCTAGTGCGTATATCCTGAGCGTCTTACACTAAATTGGCCGAGTGTACTGACTTCCTGTCTTCCAGCTACGGCACCACAATCTTCAGCTCCGTCGGCCTATCCAATCCATTCGTCACACAGATCATTCTGGGTGCAGTCAACGTAGTCACTACCTTCCCAGGTCTCTACATGGTCGAGAAGTACGGCCGCAGAAAGTGTCTCACTCTCGGCGCAGCCTGGATGTTCATGTGCTTCATGGTCTTCGCATCGATGGGCTACTTTGAGCTCGAAGCTCCAGACGGCAGCAACCGCACCTCGATTGGATATGTCATGATCGTCTTTGCCTGCCTCTTCATCGCAGCTTTCGCCAGCACTTGGGGACCAATGGCGTGGGCCGTCACTTCCGAAATCTATCCTTCCCGGTACAGAAGTCCCTGCATCGCCCTTTGTGCGGCATCGAACTGGGCTTTCAACTTCTTCATCGGATTCGCCACCGAGTTCATCGTCGAGGACATCGGCTTCGCGTACGGATACCTCTTCGCGGCATGCAATTTCATCGCCGTGTTGGTGGTGTACTTCTTGCTGCCTGAGACCTCCGGCCGATCCCTTGAGGAGATTGACACCATGTTCTTGCTGGAGATCAAGCCCTGGAAATCGAGCAACTGGCATGCCCCACAAGGAGAGAATCTTATCACTGCGGATAACCTGAGACTTTCGCAAGGTGGAAGGAATATCTTGAAGAGGGATGAGGCGAATGAGCCGACGGACATGCAGTATGAGACTGTGAAGAATGAGCAGCAGAATGGGTCGAATACTGTTGCGGGTGGTGCGAGGGGCGATTCGATCACGGCTGTATAGCGAGCCATGTGTTTTTGGTATGCAGAATTGATCAATGTCTTCCATATCCCTCTTGGGAACTCACCGTGCCTGAGGCCGCTTGCCTCAAGAAAACAACATGTGCTGTCGTTTCGCTCGCATGGGTAAGGCAAGTATGGGCACCTGACCATGGAGCACATGACACCACCAGCTTTGGATTTGAGGGACCCTGCTTGCAGAGTCCTATCTCCCACGACGTCCTTCCAACACTCAAATAACGCCACATTCAGACAGTACCGGATTTGCACCCATCTCGCCAACATGACAACAAACCTCATAAGCAGACTACCGCTGGAACTCCGTCTCCAGATCTACGAGGACTGCGACTGTTACCCCGACTCTACATGCGGCCGGTCCTACAAAGATCCATGGAGCGACCTTCCACGTAGCCACGACATCGGCAAGAGACTCGACGGCGTAGCTATGGCGAACCTCCTCAGTGCATTTCCGGAGCTCGTGTCTGACATGCCGGAGTTTCTATCCGAACTTCACGGAGTCAAGACTCTGGCGTTCTCCAACCGGTACAACCCGCAGACGGCCACAACACTACCTTCCCTCAACTCTCTATGTCAAATCCTACAAATTGCTCCGATCAAAGCGGAGCTCCACATCGCTCTCGACACTCGACACTGGAACCACTGTCTCCTATCAACTCTCATCGGATCACTCGTCCAGACGAGGCAGACTGTGCATGTCAGCCTGATCTGCAACTCAGTACCAGCGAAGAAAATTGTTGCGGTAGCCGAATTGCTGGCAAGTCGTGGTGGGTCTGTCAGCATCTACGAAGAGTGCGCCTGCAACTGTCATCGATTCGCGGGTATCGGGCCGTGTACTTGGATAAATCCGGTCCCGAGGGGATTGAGGATGCGGCCGCCGTTCTGGTTCATGTTACATGAGACGCAACATGGGGGGGTTGCATGAGCTGGATTAGAGGGTTAGGAGTGTTTGTGCTTGGGGGTTGCGAGGAGAGTGCGAGATTATGGGTATCATGACGGACAGAGACCCACCATCAGTGATGCCTTAGGCTTTAGATTCGGCGACCACAGTGGTGGACTTTGGAAGTCAGTTTTACCCTAAGCTGAGTTCTCATGCTCCCAAACAACGAGAGTATGGTATCTTGAAGAAGTCAATTGAAGCTTGGGACATGTGGTAAGCAAGGTCCACACCAGAATGATTGAACGAGTTGAACTTTGCGAGAAGATCTGATCAAATGACATTGATTGTCATTATTGGTGATGCAGGCTTGCGCTCCAAAGTGTCAACCACCATGGCACTTCTGCGAAGGCTGCCTCTGGAGTCACGGTGGATGATCTACGAGCAGTACACATACTCTCCCGATCCCTCAAACCTCTGGTACTCCAATCACTGGAGCGGGCTCCCCAAAGGACACGGCATCGGCTCCAAGATCGATGGCACAGCGATCGTAAACCTCATCACAGCCTTTCCAGACCTAGTTCCCGACCTTCACAACCTCAGAACTCTGGTCTTCGAAGCCGAGCACTTTCACTTGTGCATATCGATACCGCACAAGCGACTGCCACATCTCGAATCCCTCCGGCAGCTTCTGAAGGTGCCAAATGTTGGGCCGACACTTCATACCGCGGTGGATGTGACTGCCCGGGACCAGTACCATGTACGACACTTACTCGGTGTCTTCTTGGCTACGAGACAGAGTGTGAACGTCACGATTATGAGCACTCTACGCTATTGTGGAGAGACGCGTCTGCCTGCTAGGTTGATTACTGTGGCAGAGAATATGATACGGTCGCGGGGTGTAGCTTTGAGGGTGATTGAAGATAGCACGTGGTGTTGTCTGCAGGAAGGGACCTCCAATTGTGAGCATTTCGTTCCCAAGGGCTTGGTCAGGCTGCCAGAGTGCTAGCGCAGATTTCATGATTCTACTTTGAAGTTTTCGCTGCCGGAGCTTCTCTTTTGGCGGTCTTGGATTGGTAGTGGTGGAGACGGCGATTGGTGTTGCACACAATTGGTGGCTATTGAGAAGACGTGAGAGGCAAAGCTGCTATTCACTTGACAATATTGAGGACGTGGCTATCGACAGTACAATCACGGCGATGTGGAGTCCATCAGCATATCACAAGCTGGTTGGATCCACTCAAATCTCCTTTCCCGGCCGGTTACCATCGTGTCTGGGGCCGTTGGGCTCCTGTTTGAACGCACAGAGCTTGCAGTCAAGGCTCAGTCATAGGTCAGCACTCCGAGCTTTTGATGACTCAAACTCTTGACGACAGTACACAGTCACAAAAAGTACTTCGCATACACAGCAGCACTTCTCTGGCCTAGAAAGAATCACCATTTTCCAAGACCTATCACACTTTGACTTTCGACAGACACACAAAATGGCATCACCTAGAGGTCTCAGCAAGCTCCCAACCGAGCTCCGCCTCATGATCTACCAATACCTCATAACAGAACGCAAAATCGTCACGTCTACTCCCTGGTTCTGGGTCCCCGTCTTCAAGAGTGTCGACACCTACATCGACATCGTCTCCGTGCTCAATCTCATCATCACTCACCCAGAACTCGGTCCAGAAATTGCGGATCTCCGGCCTTTGATCTCCTCGTAAAAGACTGCATATACGACACTGCCACCCTTCAAGGCCTTGCTAGTGGCCTTGGTACCAGGCCCAAGACTTCGTATAGCTCTCGACACTCGCACTTGGGACAGATTCTGGCTGCGTGCACTCTTTCAGGCGCTGGCTGAGACCAAGGGACCCCTCGAGGTGACGCTGGTCGTTGCCATGCAGGGCGTTTACGTTCACTCTCAGGGATACAGGATGAGAGGACGATACGATATGTCTCAGTTGATAGCTGCGGCGGCCCAGAATCTGCAGGCTAGAGATGGGGCTTTGACGGTTCACGAGATGCTTTGAGTCAGTTGGTGTGCGTTAGACGGTCGGTGCGAGGATCGTGTTCCAAAGGGGATGGAAGTATAGCCGCGAGTGGCTTGCAACTTGCCATCGCGGAAGGACCGCTACATCGTGCAAACATTATCGCTCCAGGAGCTGTCAGATGAGGGGCTCGATGAAGCGCTTGTTGGTTTCATAGGACGATTTGACGTGGTTTATGCGCTGAAGAAATGGCTCGATATGGTCGCGGAGGCAAGAAGTCTGGCGAAGCAGGAATGGGCGACACAGTACAGGTTGCTAGCCTCCCCGGCGGCCAAGGCACTGAGAGAGAGGCCGGACGAGGGGATGGGAGAATGAACGTGAGAGGTATTGTGCTGGCTCATAGTTTGCTACTGCGGTGATTTCTGATCCTGGGAGTGCTCCTCGCTGCCGTTGAGAAAGTGCTCTTGCGAAACATCAAAGACCCTCACGAACTGCTGTTCAATTGTGAAAAATTTCCGTCCAGCAGGCTACTAAACTGTCTGGCTTTGTCGATGGTCCTTGAGCGGAATGTGCAGTGTCGGTGCAGTGCCGGGTCGGTGCTACCGTGGCAGAATTACAGTCGAAAGAGTACAGAACCGTTAGATCACGCATTGGTTCTTCTCCCAACCAGAGTCTGACATGATCATGTATCAAGTGCCGTATGCGAATGTCAGAGTGATCGTCATTGATAGTGTCGATGGTGCGTTGTAAATGTAGCTGCAAGTGGTCTAGCAGTTGCAAGCTTCGCTCCAGAAGTGTGCTGAGCGATTCCAGATTTGCCACGCTGTTGAGAGCAGGGCAGTTCACGATCTCGAGGCGCTTAAGCTTATGTGGGATGATGTTGGACCCAAACAGTGAATACAGAGCGTTGGTGTTGAGGTAGTCGTTGTACCTAAGCTTGATGGTAGTCATGTTCCTCAGCCCGTGAAATGGCGAGAAGGAAGTCGGGTCGCGGTGGGCGTGAGCTGCACGAGGTCGATCGATAGCCATGCTGGCGCCTTCGTTCAAGGTGGCTGGGATGTTTTCTGGCGAGACGTGCAGTGTATTGATGCTGACTTCGTCAAGGTCGGGAAAGCTCGAGCCCTCGAAGCAGAGATCCCAGAGCTCAAAGCCTGGATCGAGGTGCATGTAGGGGTTTCGCTGACCAATCGCGGGATCCAAGTCGTGCTGTCCGAGGTACATTGTGACGCTGCGAACATCTGGCAAAGGTACTGTCTGCAGCTGGCGTAGTAGATGGTACCAGGGTCCATGGAGCTCGAGTGAAATCTTGGGTCCATTGTTGCAGCGGGAAACGGCACCGATGCAGCGCGCGAGCACTATGCCGGTGGCTTTGTTCGCGTTGTTGGACTCATAATTCAGTAGAAGGTCGAGTTGCTTGATCTCGCGCTCGCGCAGCTGTGCATCAGTAAGGCTCTGTCACCTAAGCCGCTGCCTACGGGTCGATTAGAATGCGCAACGCCGAGATCGCGTTGACTGAACTTACTTCTTGCTGATGCTCGACACGATCGGCGGTTTAGTTATGGTGGACACCAGCTTCACCAGGTTTCCGAAAGCTGTGATTCTGATCGTCTTGAACAAGGGCTGTTGAGCGGCGAGGTAGTGGTCTTTCGTGACGCATGCCAGTCTAGCAAGGTCCTTCGGGGAGAGGTAGTCGCATATCATGAGATAGAGCTCGCGCGGAAGCTCGAGCATTGATGCCATTTTCTCCTTGTTGTCTGTCGTTTCCGCCATGTCGACGTTATTGTTTTGTGTTGAATGTCGAGCTCGAGGAAAGATCAGTGTGATATAGGCAAGGGCGCGGCGGGCAGGATGCGGACTTGCCGAAGGAAGCCTGAAGTAATCCGGAGACCTGGGTCAGTACAATTATTGTGCGTTATGATCTGATGTGTGAGCAGACGAGATAGGTGTGTAGAGGGAGCAGTCGAAAGGTTGAGCAAATCGAGTAAGCAGTAGTGATGCCTTTGCTCGATTCACTCCTTACGGTTGTTGGCGGCGTCTTTGGCTGTCGCTAAAGCCCCAGTGCAATGCCCTGCTGGGTTCTGTGTTGTTTGGGCGGACGCGCTCGATACGCCAATGTGTTGAGCAAGACGCGTGCTGATGACCTTCAGGATGAGCGTGAGGTGCATGTGGTTGTTTTGATTGCCACAGACAAGGTTCAAGAGCCGCCGAAGTGTTTCAGATGTCTGCAGGGATTATTCTAGAGTGACGGACGCCACAGTTGGCAGGTGTGGCGCTGAGCTGTGGCTGTGTGTGTTCACGAGCTTCCCAAACATCTGCATCTGACCAAGACGACTTGCGTATGCACTCGGGGCCTACAGTGCCTGTAATAACACAGCTGCAGTCGCGAACCTCGATACTGCCTCCCGAACACTGCAGACCTCCGCGCGGTCTATCAGCACCGGCGGAGCCTCAACGATCATCGCTACCTGGAAGGCATGCCCGCTGTAGGCAGCGGTCCTGGCAAGACTGCACCGAAACTACTTCAGGACTTCCTCCTCTTCGACCCAACGAAAGGCGAAGATAAATTCCACTACCTCCTCGACCTCAGCCGGCAGGTAGGATATGGGCCACAGAAAGAGCCTGTCATCGGCAGCTGCAAACATGAGTACCGTACAAAGATCGATCAAAGCGTGCTGCCGCCGCTGGACCTGAGACCTGATGGTGGAACGGAGTACAAGAGCGCGGTAGTATGCAAGAAATGCAGGATACATGCAGACGTCCATGTTGCATTCGCGCACGCACCGAATCCTTGTCCAAATTCCGAGCACCCTCTTCACCACTTTCAGCGGACGCCTGGAGATGATCTGGTGGCGCGAGACCGTATCGTGTATGGCTGGCAATGTAGTTCTCAGTCGTGTGGCGCGCAGCTACGCGTGGTCTACAAGGTGCCAAGGATTAGTCCTCAAGAACGGGACCTACTCACCAACACCGAGCATTTGAAGAGGCGGTACGAGGCCGTACTAGCGAAGACTCCGGGCAGAGAGGGCATAACGTAAGTACTGATGTTGGGAAGTTACCGCAGGTGTGAAGAGAACATCAGCGAGGCAGATAGGCATCTTCGAGAACTGCGCCCCGGATCAAATTTGGGTCAGCTTGCAGCCGCATCTGATCAACCCTAGCTAATGCTTCCGCTCTGCAGGCAGGCAACACCAAGCGACGCCTTGCATCGACTGAGACGGTACATCGGAGATTCTCTCAACCCTGAAAACACCAGGAGGGAGTTGAGAGCACACAACAAGAAGTTTCAGGAGGCTTTCGGCCTGTACGGGCAGGAAGGACTTGAGCTTCTGCAGAATTTGGGCTTCGTATTCACAGTAAGGAGGTTTAATCCACCGATGAAGTCTACATGCTGATCACTTGCAGCCCGAAAGCGACGAAAACGAAGCAACATGGCAGTTACCCAACCCCACTCCAGTAAAGGACCGCCTACGTGCAGATGGCTCAAGCCAGCGCGAGCTCCTCGAAGACTGGGAGGCTGAGCTCCTGGCCCTCTTGTTCGAGCAGTCATCAACGACTGGCGCAACCAACCCAGCAGCGGCGGCAGGATGGCCATCAGCAGACAGGGACATGGAGCGTGTTCTTGCAGTGCAAGGTTGTGAGTCTATGTTGTTGCCCAAACAAACACACAGGCCTAAATTGCTGACTGCTCCAGATACGCGACACGCTGCCGCGAGGCGCACTGCAGTATCAAACGACCAGGTTCCGTGCGTTGGCTCTGCTGCAGCTGCCCGTGCGAAAGTGCTCGAATTGGCTAACGGTGTTTCAGATACTTCTCGTCTCTTGGCGCATTGCCTGATTTCGCGGACTCAATTATTGAATGGGCGTACGAACGACAGTCTCTATGCGATCCAGCTGAAAAAGCATACTACTTTGAATGTTTGCAGGTCATCTCTGAAAGTCGCAGCAGCGAAACGCTCCAGACCAAGGTCGCCATTATGCAATCGCAAGGTGAAGTCAGCCGTCGCGACCTCTCTGCCGCTTACAGACAGCTGGGCGTTGCCATACATGAGGCGGAACAGGCTGACGACGAGCGCATCATGAACTTGTTTCAAGTGCGGCAAACATGTTCTGGACCAGCCGTCCAAGAAGACAACCGGCAGGCGCTCTACAAGATCGGCATGCACAGAGGCAGCCAGATGCTCATCAATGCTTCGCGCCAGTCAATAGACACATACAAGGATGCTCTTACCTGGCTTGGCCACGGCGCGAATGCATCCACGGAAGACGATGCGCTGATAGCGATTGCCGGCGCAAAGGTGAGCATTACTCCGGCGGCCGCCGCTTCCCACAGCATGACTGACGCTTTGCAGATGGGTGATAGCAAGGCCGACGAGGAGCTGGCTCGAAAAGCCATTTCTGTGATTGCACAAGAACGCAAGTCTGATCGACTCAACCAGTGGCTCCTCACTGGACAGACGGGCGGTTACGAGATGAGTCCAGATGAAGCACTCCGCATCCTGGGTGAGTGGTCTCCAAAACGCTTCGCGTACCTCACGCAAAACAAGACCTTCTGACACTCTGTATCGCAGGCCAGGATGTCAACTTCGCTACTGTCGATAAGGCGATGCTGCCAACTATTTACTTCACCGCGCGTGAAGACAGACCAGGTGAACAGACCGAAAAAGCCATTGCAGTATTGGAGAAAGCGACTGAAGCAGACGCCGGCGGTGCGTGGTCGGCAGACAACTCTCCAGTCGGCCTAATCAGCCACGGCAACACATGCTATCTCAACAGCATCTTACAGTACTATTTCAGCATCAAGCCACTCCGCGACGTTGTCCTGAACTACGATGAGTACAAGCTCAACACGGAGAAAATTCCCGAAAAAGTCGAACACGTTGGGCAACGAGCGATATCTCTGGTGGAAATCAAAGGTGGCCAGCGCTTTGCGGAAGACTTGCGAGAGCTGTTCAAGAGGATGATCAGCAGCCCAGAACGAGCTGTTCGTCCGGAGACAGACCTCGTTTGCCGCGCTTTCCTACCACCGCAGGAGTTCGCCACGATTGGAGACAAAGGAACGGAAAGCACACAGAAGTCAGCCAACGAGCTTGTCAACGCCATGGACGAGAAGATCTCTGATGAACCAGCTGCTGCTACACCCGAGGTTATCCAGGCAAGACACCAGTCTGCCGCGAGCAGTGTTACTCTGCAAGGTGATAAGCCGCCTACGCCGCCTGCGTCGCCTATTTCGAAACCAACTACCGAACAGGAAACATCGGAAGCCCCTCCACCACTACCGCCTCGAAGATTGTCCTCGAGCAAGCAAGACGCGTTGCACAAAGCCGAGGAGAACGCTCGGCAGCAGCAAGACGTTACAGAAGTTCACGACAACATCATGTGGCGCCTAAGAGCTGGTATGAAGCCTGAAGGCATGGACAGTGAGAAAGAACAGGACGATCCGCTGCGGGACCTGTTCAAGATCAAGGTACTGGACACGACTGTGGCGAATGGTCAGGATATCTCCACAAAAGAGCAGAACGACTCTTGGTTGCGCACGAATGTCGCTCACGAAGAGACGGACATCTACTCCGCTCTGGATGAGGTATTTGATCTGCAGCCTATCACCAATGAGAAGGCTGAGAACACCAAGGACAGGTACGTTTGGACACTCTCGCGAAGAAGCACACAATCTGAGCTACTGGCACATGGATTCCGATGATACTGACACACCTCACGCAGATATTACAGTCTTCAGTCATTGCCGCCTCTGATGCAGATTAGCATTCCACGCAATGATTGGAACAAGCAGCGCGGATGTTCCGAGAAGATCGACAAGCAAGTCGTGCTCCACGATGAGATCTACTTTGACCGATACACCAGCAGTGACCCGCAGATCATGGAGCGGCGAAGATTGTGCTGGGAATGGCGACGCCGATTGCAGACACTGAAGAAGGAACGCAGGTAAGTGATACAACGCACACCTCCACCGAGAGCACGGGCATTGTTGTTACACTGGGGATGTGCACAGCACGACGCGCTACTCTCCAACTCGAATCTAGCTTCTGAGCGACTGTTGTTCGCCTCTCGAGTGTAGCTGACACATCTCGCACTGTAGGGCTATTCTTCAGACCGAAACCGAAATCGACGGTCTCAAGACCGTACAAGAGACCGCCAGCTATCTCCGAGAACTCTCCGCTCTCGAGAGCGAGCTGCATGATGTTGATATGAGGCGCGTCATCGTTGACTCGGACCTTATTGACGCCGTCGAGAGCACTGCAGGTGAGCTCGCTCAGCAACTCGAGCAAATGGACCAAGAAACAAAAGAGCTGGAGAACAAGCTGAAGGGCCAATTCGATGGATTCAAGGATATCAAATATCAGCTCGCCGCCGCGTTCGTCCACCGAGGCAACCACGCTGGGGGCCACTACTGGATATGCATACGCGACTTCGAGAGCGGAAAGTGGCGCAAGTACAACGACGAGACGGTGGAAGAATTTGGCGACATAAACGACATTCTCGCACCTACGCAGTGGATGCAAGGCACACCCACATTCGCCATGTATGTGCTCAACAACAAGGGCAAGGACTATTTGCAGCCTGTGTGTCGTGAGGTGCAGCGCGAAGTGGTATCGGTGGCTCAGCAGTCTGCATTTGACTGGAGCGACGGTGACGCGCCAATGCACGAAGCGCCGAATGGCATCGCTATTGATCCAAAGTTGACGATCAAAGAGAGCGATGCAAGCTGGGATCCAGAGAGGGAGGTCCCTGCTGAGAAGTGGTAGTCAGTCAAGTCAGATAGTATTGCCAAAGTTGCTCCCTGCTGCTGATGATATCCCCGCGCAAGGCAAACTGTCTACGGTGCCAGTGGGCCACTCCAGCTCAGCTAATGGGCCATTCGAGTCGAGCGATATGACATCTTGAGGACCGCATTTGATGAGTAGCTCCCGTGGCTTGTGGTCAGCGTCTCTCTTCTTCTCGAAATGCACATGCGATCGCCCGATTAACGACATATTCCATACACCTAGAGCGACTTCTGCATCATTCTTGCACCAGTCGATTTGGATACAGCGTCATGCAACACTGTATTCATTCACCACCATATTAACGAAGATCAACCAACGGGCTTGGCTCCGGCATTCGGCTTCGGCTCCACTCTGCTTTCGTCACCACAACCAAAGCCCGACCCACATGCAGCCTTCCTCCAGCCCTCACATTCTTGTCGCATTATTGCTAACACACTCTGCTTGGTGCGCCGGTTGCCGGCAGCATAACACATGGACTGGCGACAGAGAAGATATGGACTCGGACGACAATGACTTCGAGTGGACCGTCGGGAATGAGGACGAGTTCTGGGAAGGTAAGATGCGCTGCAATGCGCTCGGGACGGGTACACAGACCCTCCGGAACCGCATGTGCAAAGAGGGCGCAAGTGAAGGAATGAGTAGGCGATGCTGACATATGATGCGATTTGGCAGAACTCGACGACATCGTCGACAGCCCTCACGAGACGAACGAACTCATCGACGATGCGCTGCGGAACTTCTTGGCTTTTGTGACCAAGTTCAGGCAGGAATACCTCCAGTCGGAGTATGATATTGCAAGATGTTGCTATAAGCTGTTGGACTCGGAGCTGTTCAAGAGTAATCAGGATTATGTGAGGAGGCAGATCTTGTATTGCTTGCTGCAAGAGGATGATGTGGATACACTACACTTGGTAGCAGCGGTGCTGCTGTTCGATGGACGGGGTAATGAGGTCGCGTATGAGATGATGCAGAAGGAGGGGGCTTTCCCACGGCTGGTGGAACTGATAAGAGCAAGGAGAGACGACGATGTGGGATTGCATAGACTGCTGCTGGAAGTCGTCTTTGAGACGAGTCGGATCCAGAAATTAACACGCGGAGACCTGACAGTGGTGGATGATGCCTTCATCCTCTACCTCTTCCAGCTCATCGAAGAGCTCTCCGACGACGCAGACGATCCCTACCACTACCCCATCATCCGCGTCCTGCTGGTCCTCAATGAGCAATACATGTGCCTCGCCAACGAGCCTTCCTCCCCCGGCACTGGACCCGTCACGAACCGCATCCTCAAACTCCTCAGCCTCCATGGCCCATCGTACATGACATTTGGCGAGAACCTCATCCTCCTCCTCAATCGCGAATCGGAACTCGGGTCTCAACTTCTAATCCTCAAACTGCTCTACCTCCTCTTCACGACTCCCAGTACGTACGAGTATTTCTACACCAACGATCTGCATGTCCTGGTAGACGTCATAATCCGCAACCTTCTGGACCTCGACCCCGGCTCCGGAGCCGGCAACGACGAAGAACGAGATGGAGGCAGAGCGCTGCGACATACCTATCTCCGAGTCCTGTGCCCACTCCTCAAGAACACTCAACTCGCGCGCGAAGGTAACAACTACAAGCGCGAGGAATTGCGGAAATTGCTCTACCTCCTTGTCAATAGATCTTCGGCACATTTTGCACCTGTGGACGAAACGGTGGTACGGCTAGTTTTGAGGTGTAAGCAGATCGATTGGCTCAAAGAGGAAGGCGACGAACAAGAAGATAATGAGCTGGAGGAGAGGCTGAAAGAAGTGGCGCCGACGGATGGAGCTGTGGCGAAGAAGTTATTGGGGATGAGTGTGGAGGAGGCTGGGGTCAGTACGTTAAGTGTGACGGATGTGTCAGCGAAGGTTACGAAGCAGAAGCCGAGTGTGCCGGCGCCGAGAAGAGGCAGGAAAGGTAGCAAGGCTGTCACGAACGGGACAGCTACGCCTATGAATGGGAGTGGAACGTTGGAGGTGCCGACGAGGATGGCTGTGGCTGTTGGTGGAGGCGACATTGAAAGGGGCGATACGAGGAGTCCTTTTGCTGACGAGAATGCGGTGACTTGATCTGGACGCTGGACGCCACACACGGCCCGAAGATGGCACCCTCAGCGACGATGGACCTTGGGAGCTTTTCGCAGGGTATGGCAAACAATACACCACGGCCAATTATCGGTTCCAAACGAGCTCTGATATTATGGTGTCAACAGCGAACTCCCGATCGTCGCGAAACCAGAATGTCAACTTCACAGATCGACAGAGCTGCTGCGCGCATATGTTACACAGCAGGTGGCTTATATCGAAGTCGCACAGTACCCGCAGGCGCGCCTTTTTGAGACCGATCACGTACCGGGATGAGCTCCTTACCTTGCAGGAGACGCGAACACCTCTGTTTGCACTTCTGAATGAAGCTACGAAGGTATTCCGTGTGGCAGCCACAATGATCTTGCTGCGTGAAATCAAGCCGTGGCGGTCTCAGCTGAGGAATGACGGGTCGCTAGAACGAGAAAGCAGTGCGCAATTCTAGCGATACGAAGCAAAAGCCTGCCGCTACAACACCACAGCACCACGATTTCATTCGGCACAAACGCGACGTATGCAAGCAACAAGGGACTGGTCGATCAGTCACGGAAAGCAAGCACACAAACGACGCAACCGATGGAGCCGCAAGTCTTGATCTGGTAGCACAGCATGAGGGCTGGAAGCTGACAGCCGGTTTGTTACACGGACCTGGAGTGCATGATTTAATACCGATGCTCATGCTGGAGCGATGGTACGGCTCCACTCGGTATTCGAATCACCATTGCGATCATTGTTGCTACTCAACGCTGGATAGAATCATCGTCGGCCGACAGCATGAAATACCTTCACCATTCGATATTCGTCGGGATTGCCCTTTGGCGTTTCCTGTTACACAGCTGGCCGGATAGCTGCCTTGCGGAAAAGCGGCTTCTGCACTTTGCGACTCCTGGTCCCATAGCGCCATCCGTCAACCGGTATCAGATTCACAAGCCAACAACAAGCGAACCATTGATGATCAAGTCTATCCGCACCTCACCTCTGCCGATTGCTGCAAAGTGCACCCAAACTACCGGACACTGGGTCAAGAATATTTCACATGCAGGACGACCTTCCGCGTCGAACGCCACGGCTTACAATTCTCGCTCAATTGGCTATCCCTTGAGCAAACGCAACAAAGCGATGTGGCCTCTATCAGGCTAGACAATGTGACTAACAGCGGATAGTGGCAATGCAATGTGTGATGGTTGCATGACAGTGCGTCCCCTTCGTCTCGACCCAGATCCTTTGCATTGATTGTGCTTCCATCGGAAATGTCGACTGTCATTGCTGCAGCAAGGAATACGGCCGCGGCAGTGGCAGCGTTCAATGCTGCAATCTTATAAGAGCTCTGCGTTTGTACCTGTGCTAGGACTTTTTCTTGCACGCTCCCTCTCGTTGAGCAGTCCTTCGCTTGTGTTCACTCTTTCTCCTGCTGCCCTCTCTCCACGTCTGCTTTGCCATAGAGACAGTCATTCCTCATCAACCACGCGAGCCATAGATCAGTCGAGAGCAAGATGAAGACCTTCGCGGCGCTGCCAGTGGCATTGCTGCTCGCAGTCGTTGTGGCTGAGCCCATTCCAGGTACACACTTCTCAAGACTGCTTTCACATGGATGAAAGACTAACGTCCTACAGTCTACGATGCCAACATGGCCAACCCGGACGACAACTGCACCTCAAGCAGCACCTACCTCGTCGACCCAGTCACTGCCTCTCCTCAGCCAAGCATCCCAGCCTACGGCCAAGCTCCTCCCGCATCCAACCCAGCACCAGTCTACACACCGAAAGGCTACGGAGGACCACCAGGCTACGGAGGCAAGCCACCCGGCTACGGACCGCCGAGCTTGCCAGTCACTACCTACACAGCTACTCTTGTCAACAGCACTTCCTCCGGCAGCACACTCGGTTCTCCTGTCACTGGTGGTGGCAACTCCACCTCTCCAGCCGGCACAGCTCCATCCTCAGGCTTCACACCTTCTTTCAGCAGCGCCACCAGACGTGGCTCGTACTCGTCGTCTACGTCGACTCCGCCTGTTACGGAGTCGAGCAGCACGCTGACTACTACTGTGACGATCCCGATTGTCTCCACGATCACGCTCGGGACTGGTACAGGCTCGATTCCATCGGTGTCTTACAATGCGAGTTACCCAGCTTCGCCATTCCCTACCGGTACTGGCGGCAGTACAGAAGGCAGTCCCATCACTGGAACAGCGTCATCGGGTCTGCCGACTTATGCGAACTCGACTTCAACGATCGACTCCACCACCACTGTCTCCTTGACAGAGACGATCTGGTTGACGTCTACGAGGAACTCCTCTTCTTCGACTCTCTCTGGCTCAGCACCAGTCTCACCCATCACGGCGACGAGCAACAGCAGCAGCGTTGTTATCTCCACCATCTCCACGAGGTCAGCACCATATCCATACCCATCCTACGGCACCGGCAGTTCATATGCCCCTTCATCTGGCTTCCCAACTGGTTCTGGTGCGCCATCGTCAGGCTTCAGCATCTCACCAATCACCCCCTCCTCAAGTTCTGGCTACCTCCCACCAACCAACGCACCACACCCACCCAGCTACGGCCTCCCAGCATTCTCTTCCTCCTTCTCGACCTCGACAGGCTACAACAGCACCATCGCTGACCCCGTCGGTGGAACCCGTACTTCCAGCACTGCTACGCCCTCGGCGTCCTTCTTGCTCTCGAGTCAGTCCCGCTTCCCAGGTACTGGATTTTCTTCCATCTCATCGACATCGACTGCTTCGCCTTCCTCTGGCTTCAGCACTATCACCACACCCACCGCTGGTCCTGTGGCGCCGCCGGGCTATGGGAAGCCAACTACCTCGGTCCATGCTGGTCCATCGAGCTACCCAGTCTATGGTGGTGGTCCCCCGAGCTATGGTGGAGCTGGGAAGGGAGGATGGTTTGGTGGGTGGTTTGGTGGTGGAGGCAGAGGCGGACACGGGTGGTAGATCACTGGTCGAACATGAAGTTTACGAAGAGGTGCGGGCTAGACAGCAAAGTCATGGCAAGAAGACAAGGACGCAGGCGTGTGGGCACACAAGGGCGTCAGGGGTAGTGGTGCTTCACACACAACGACGCAGCATAATAGTGGCAGCGTAGATCACCGAATAGATAGATACATGACCATCAAGCAATACGGTGTGGATCTTGACGGTTGTGTACCTATATCCCCACTCTTCTCGCCTGCGAATGACAAACGCTGCATTTCTACAGAACTTCCGAATGCGGGACGTGTCACGACTTGCGCTGACAAGCCATCAAGTTCTCAACTCAAACAGAACGCAGTCACAAAAAGGCATGAAGAAGGCAAAAACTGGACAATGGGCCCGTGCCTGTGGCCATCCCTTGCTCCATTCAGCTTGAGTTACGTGCAAGCAACAGCGAGCTGCATTCAAGATATCGAGATCAGACAGATACAATAGCTTGGGAGACTACAGTGAAGCACTAATGACAAAGCCCTGCATTGTAAGTCCAAGCAACGCCCAAGACTTCGAAGCAAAAACAACCCCATTGTCCCCATCACCTTACAGTAATCCTCTTTGTCCTCCCCCCTCCCTCCTTTCTTCCTCCCAACCCAGTCAACCCATAAATGCCCACACCCCATCTCGCACAATCGTCCCACCCTCAGCACCACCACCACTCACCTCCTCCAGAAACCACCCACCCGCGATCCCATCCAGCAGCATTAACATCAACAACGCAACAATGCTGGCAAAAGATATAAGTACATGGTCGATCCAGGTTCGTCGCGGTTCAGTCGAAGAGGCCAGTATGGTATGCACTAATACTAACCCCTGCAAGGACATTTTTTGAGGCCTTTCTCGCCTCTCCCTCGAGAGCCTCGGCCCGTTGATCCCATCCAGAAGCGTGGCTCCCATATGAGCACGCTGGCCTATTGTAAGTATATGGTTTGATCCGGGTTCGCGAGGTGAAGAGGGGAGGTCAGAGGGGTTTTGATATTGTGTCGTCCAGTGTGGTTTCGATGGAGAGATGTGTCGTATTCATGAGCGAGGTGTAAGTCGACCAAACGTGCAGTCCTTTGTGGGTTGTTAGACGCGTGAATAGTTGACTTTGACTCGCCTGTAGACAATAGACATTCTTTCGACGTGAACCGCTTTGGTTGATGTCCTTTCCTTCATCAACATCTGCGCACGATGCGCGGGTCTGGAGAAGGATATGTTGTCCTGCTATTCGTGGCCGTGACAGTGACAGTCGCCAAGGTACGGGTTGTGGTTGCAGTGAATGTTGTCCTCAGCTGATCTCGGAGCTCAACCCACAAACCTCCTCTCACCACCACACCCCAGCACACAAACTTCAGTACCAATCCCACGTCCTCCACCAATTCCCTCTGCCTCGCGCAGCAGTTTGGTGGTATGTTCTGCAGTATACACCTGCTTCTTGATGAAGCTTACAGCAAACCCCGAGCTATCTTTGATCTCATCGTGTGCACTGATCCAGTATCTTGCATCCACCTCTTTGGCGACCTTGACACCACCTGGCGCACCTGCACTAATCAATCCACCCATCCACCACGGGTTGGATTCAACGTTCATGCTGTGGAATAGCACAGTGAGAGGTAGCGCACCGTTCAACGGATGCAGGTGTTGCGAAAGGTATGATCGAAGCTTGGTGGACTCGATACCGTGCGGAGTGTAGAGCGTGGTGAGCACCTTCTCATAATTGTCCAGCCTCTTGCCAACTCCGTGAGCTGTTGGCTGTCGGGAGCCACTTGTGGTGGGTCGGCCTCGGGGTGGATCGGCGCGATTTTGAGATGGCTTCTGAGTCGTGGCATCGTAGTTGTCGGGAGGTTGCCGGGGTATGGAAGGACCGTAGTATTCGATATCGTCGAGCGATCCTCGAAGGTAACGCTGTCTCGCTGGTTTGGGTGACTGCGAAGAGGGAGAGCTCGTCGACGACTTGGCAGTATTCGGCCGAGATGAAGCCATGCCGGGTAACTCGCTCATCTTAACGGTGGTGCCATCTGCAGCTCTGAGTAGCGTTCCTGGCGGACAGTACGTCACGCCAATGGCATTGTGTAGCCCAGTGATGTCCCTCTTCTCGGAGATGTTGGTTATGGTCACTTCGCCCTCTGCACTTGTAGACGAGTATGCTTCTATCGGTATTCTGATCACGGTGTCATCTTTGGCTGCATTGTAGGGACTCATCACACGTATGATGCTCGGATCTGTAAAGTAATTCCACTCGTAGATCTTCTTGGCTGCTTTGGGCGTCGCCAGTATCTTGACTTTTGTGTCTTTCGGCAAGGTACGTAATGTCTCCTCATGCAGGTGATCGGACTTCTCTTGACTGACGACGATCATGTCAACATCTTTCACGTCGGCAAGCGAGGGGATTGCGGCTGGGTGGGTATGCTTGTTGGTCGCGAATTTGGGGTGTCCCACGATCGACGCGCCATCAAGCCATGGGTCGAAGAGTATACTGAAGGAGCCGGGAAACTTGCCCTCGTATCTGGCTGGGGCGAAAGGCGGTGCGAAGGTCACCAGGAAGGTCGAATCGGCGGTGGACTGATGGACGGTCACGGACATGTTAACAAGACTGCTCTCGTGAACAACAAGACAGAAAGACTTGATGCTCCTGGTGCTTGACTTGTCATCTTGCTGGTGGTCTCGAGAAGGCTTGGACGTAGGCGAGGGTGCTACGTGGAAACTTGATGTGCTGCACGAACCCGTGTGTTGTGGTCATTCAAGGCATGGTGACTGGCGATGTTGGGTCGGTAGTGTAGATTGAAGGGGGTCGATCGAAGCAGGAAAGCGCGGACAGCACAGTTCTATGGGTGTATATGTATGCATGACAGCGGAGACAGCGGGAACATTGAATGTTCGTTGACGACGCATTCATCAGGATGATGCTGTGCAGTAGAGAGAACAAGGGCGCCGTTGTGAAGCAAGTCGAAGCGGACGATGGGTGCACGGATCGGCTTGTGAGCTGTGAGTCACTGTGATTAGTCAGAATTTATGTCGACTTCATTCCCACTTTCACTTTCCCATCCGTTCATCACGACAATGATGCATCCAACTCCGACCATCACTGCCATCTAGAGTAGCCCGGCTTGGCACTGGCTCATCACCATACCACATATGCCAAAAAGAGCCTTCTTGGGGATCCCTCGGGAGTCGGCAGAACGATCTTGCAGCCGGGGGAACCCATGAGTCATCCCTGCCCCACCCGAGGTGATGGCGGCAGTAATGAGCTCTATCGTTTGCTACACTGAGGGCCAAAAGATTGATGGATTGCTCGGCGAATCTTCAGAATTCAAGGAACGGACGTCGACCTGCCATGAAATTGTCGATATATCATATCGGTCGCTCGGCCGTGCCTTCGCTCGTACTTAACACAACAAACTTTTGATTGGTGGATTACCCGAGCTCTTTCAGTTCCCCGCCCTCAGTGCCCTCAGTGCCCTCAGTGCCCGCTGTCGCGTTCATCTGTCTGTTCGTTCCATGTCACCCACCCAACATACCGACAACAAATCGGTATAGAGATACTACCACACGCATACACAGGGATCATCAGCATCACGACCCCCCAGCGGACAGCGACTGCAAGCTCTGGGTCCTCTTTTGTGCTCTTCATAGCTCGAGCTTGAAGCTGAGCAATCCCTACCTACGCTTTGTCCTCCACCTGGAAGCTTGGAGCGAGTGACAGCACTGGACCACGGGCACAGCTCTCACCTTCACGCAAGACGAAGCTATTCAGCCCTTGATCTAATCTCGTCGGAGCTGTACCTGGCAAGGGTGAGCGTGCGTGCAGAGCACACTCGTCCCACCGCCCGCACTCCTCACGCGCGCCATGCCTCCCAAACCGAGCAATCTTACCAGCAGCTTCTCTGTCAACGATGCCGCCAACGAGGTAGCTGTCAACCCGGTCTACACCACACAACAACACATTGACTCATCACCTCACGAACAGGTTCAGTGCCCTCTCGCGAACCATGACGGTTCGCTATGTCGCAAGCGATGTCTCGGGGTGAGTCAATTGTCCTCAATCTCTTCATACCACCTCAGCCTTATCGGACGGACTACATCCTCTACCCCACCCAAAGAGCCTTGCTAACCATGTCGCGTCGAACAGGAGAAGCGCTACCGCTCCATGCAGGAGCATATCCGCCGTGCCCATCCCGAATACTACCTCCCGAAGCTGCCGGCCACGAAGGAGAGCTTTGAGTTGATGATATCTACCCCGCCACACGAACGGCCAGAGATCGATCCGAACCACGCCAATCACCATCACGGCCACCAACACAGCGTCTCACAACAACAACAACAACAACAACAACAACAACAACAACATCATCATCACGATCCGTCCGGTCTATCACCCGGTTTCTACGGTGAGGACCCAGGGCTGGGCTCGAATTTCGGAGGATATGGCATTGGAACACACGACGGTGGCTACTACACGGCTCAAGACGCCGATGCCACTGCCATCTACAACAACAACATGCACCGTACTTCCGACGAGTACCGTCGAGGTTCGTTGATACCGACAGCATCTGCTGCACAAGCGTTGGCACAGCTGTCAACTTACAGACCAGATTCGTCTCATACGTGGGCAGACGATATTGGCTCGGGTCAGGTGAATTTCACTGCTCCCTTCATGTTTTCATCCCCAACAAACACTGAAGCCGATCTTCTTCAGGCTCAATACGGCACCTACCACGGTGACATCAAGGAAGAGCACCCGTATCCGCAACTTGACCCCTCACTACAAGACAGCACTGCCTGGCAGAGCGAGCATGTCGGATATCCGGTGACCACAAGTCAAGACGATACTGGTCTACTGCAGACCAGTATGGCAGGCTCACCCGATCGGCCCACATCGATGTCGGCCCTACACCGAAGTCTCTCTAGAGGCTACAGCGGCAATCGTCCTAGAAAGTCGAGCTTGACCTCAGCCAGGCTCGGGCAACACGAACGGAAAAGGTCTAAAGACGGCAAGCGCTCAAGCGGTGATAAAAGCAAATTCTCTGCCGACCGTAACAAGCGGTGGGAAGACCTTATCGATGCTGCCGCCAGCGCCACAGAAGAAGAAGGATCTCGAGACCTGACTCCGGTAAGAGAGCAATCCTGGCTGGACCCACAACTTGCCGGTATGTAGCTGTCCGTCTCGAGGCTTACTATTGCGCGCAGATACCAGCGTCGCCGCATCATTCACCGCATGTGACATCGCGGACGAGTATACCACCAATGTTTGGTCTTGGATCTCAGTTTGGGCCACAACTCAACTCGTCCTTTCAAGCTTCGCCTTTGAATCGAGCATTAACGCCGCCGTCTGCCGACCAACCCGGACTTGGGTTGGAGCACTTTCCGTCTGTTGACAGCAGCATAAGCTCGCATCAGCACCATCACTCGACGGATTCCGGCTCCAACTTTCACATTATGAATGCGTCATCGATCGATTCCTCATCTCCAGTCTTCAACAATCAAGCCAACAATGTGGGTGAGACCAGTCATGTTGAGGTGTATTGCGCTGGATGCCGCCGACCAGCATTCCTCGTCAAGTGCAACGCCTGTACTAATTGTATCTGCGCGCTATGTCAAAATTGCACTGCTGCGATCATAGACGAGCAAAGCCGAGGTCGCGTTGCCGGATGCCCTCGGTGTCAGGTCATGGACTCATCCTTTAAACCTTTCCAAGTGGACTTACGATAGTACATATCTCACACTTGGAGCATCGATACCCCGACATCTGGTACTAGCATTGGTGCATCTGGCACAGCCTGGGGAGCGCAATCCGCAGACCTCATGGACATTGACAACAACCACGATAGAGATGAGTCACGAGGACCTCTTGATGAGCATGGCATAGAAGATGGAATACATCCCTACAAGCTTGGACAATAATGACGAGACGGCCTGAAGTGGGTGCGGAACCCTTGAAGTTTGACATTGCATGGCGAGGCGCTGGTGGTAAAGTTGGTTATACATCGTTTTTTACAACACAACCGGAACAAAATGTCAGACGCGAGCGCCGGACGGGCGTTCTTGTTGTTGATGCTGCTCTTTCTCATTCATTGTAGATGTCTCGAGTCTGGCTCCTTCTCACGAAGCACACTGGGATGAAGGGGATGCGAGGAAGTGGGAGAGGGAATGCTACAGTCTACGATAGATGAGCACCGCGGGTACTTGAGTACAGTTCTGAGATTCTGTCTACGTGCTGCGTGAAGGGCTCACAATTCCATGAGTTCGTCCTCTATGCTTCCACTCACTCTTCACATTATAACACTGCTCATACACTCGGCTAATGCTCTTACGTATAATCTGACCCGGACTGGACAAGTGGCACTACAGACAGCATTGTACTTACCTAGGCTATGCTGTCACACGATGACCTATCTTACGTGGAGTGGGTTGAGCGTGGACGCTTTGTCGGTTCTAGGGCAAGCTAAAGCAACAAGAGATGAGGTGAAGTGGCAGTAGCGGGAGCATCGAGCAGTAGGCTAGGCATGTTCGGCATGAGCTGTACCTTGGCACTGGAGTTGAGTGCGGCATTTGCCATCTTTGAAAGTCGCTGCTGCTGCCTTGTGCTCTGTTTCAGATCGGTGCTGATGCGCAAGGTTGGACCTCTCCACTGGGTGCCGGGCTATTCGAGAGCTTGCTCTGACAATGTGCTCCTGACTCGCTTACATGGAGCAGAATGGTACTGTCGAAAGGCGTTTCTCAAGCAGTGTACGGCTCGAGGTGTGTTGCTACAGTATGCAGAGGCTGGATAATACGGCGTGAGGTCACTTTCAGTGGGCTGGATCTTGTGGTGCAGCAGTGCTAGGGCAGTCTAGTGGAGGCGCTACTGTGCCAGCATGCTCCAGTGGAGAAGCATTGGCAGGGTATAGCTGCTGCACATGCACGTCTCATCGTTGTGGTTGGGATCTGAAGATCGACAGTCGTGGAGGGCGAGCGTGGTTGGCGTCTTTTGACTTTCAAGTGACATCTTCGCCAGTGTACTTCGCCTGCCTCTCCATTCAGATGGTGCAGTCGTGCCCGCTGGATCGACGAGCGTTGAGCGTATGTAGGCGATGTACATGCGCGACATGTCGCTCGTGGGCATTAAGTTAGATACTGCAGCCGTTAGTTCGGCGCTGCAGACGCCATTCCTGCTACATGCTCCAACAGAAGCGTTTCGAGTCACACCCTAACTCATGCAACTGCCAATGCCAAACTGAAACGACGTCAGACTTCTCGTGACGGTCGGATGGAGTCGCAAGGTGCTTTGAGATGGTTGGATATTGCTTTTCGTGCGTGCTTGGGTGAAGAAGACGTCGTTCTCTAGTCGCGAACCTAAATCATGGCAGAGCAGCACCTAAGATGTAGTCTCCGCTGGTGTTCAGACGGGAACGGAGCATGCACCGCGCAAGTGCTCGGAGTATTTCATGTCAGTGGGTGAAGTGTATCATCGTAGCATGTCGTTGTTGTTGAACGACGTCTGTCGTTCCCAGGCTCTTAGTTGTCAGAGTTCAAGTTGGCTTCGGCTTCCGATGGTGCCTTCGCCAGCCCTGTGTCACACAGCACGACCAGCTGCATCGCGTCGGCATGTGAAGAAGCGTCTGCGAGCATGAGCATGAGCATGAGCGGCATGCAATTGCCAGTGAAGCGACATTATCATGTAGCATGAATCGGCAGCCGCTGGGTCTAGTACCTTGTCTTGTACCCGCGCTGGCCAGTAGAGCTCTGCGGCAAAGCTGTCACGCCCATGTCCAATGTGCTCAGCATGGTGAACATGTGAACATGACAAGCAGAGGTCCGCGGGTCCACCTTAGAACTATACCCGCACGACACACGAGGTAATTAGCAATTGTCAAAATTCTTGTGATAACAACGTCAAGACGTGTTTAAATGTCAAAATTCTTGCGATAACGACGTCAAGACGTGTGAGATCCAGCTCCGATCCAGCCTCCGAAGCGGCTGGCGTCCTGCACAGCTGCAGGCGGAATTTGGAGCCGCTGTGAGCTGCTCAGAGTCAGACTTTTTTCCTCGATTCAGACTTTTCTCGCCGAACGGCAACCCACAGCAGAACAAAGGCACCACCCGACACCACTGCAACATTTGCTCTGAGGACCCTGCAGGCTGCACCCTCTCCAGCAGCATCCAGGGACACATACAAGCCGGCCGGCCATTCCTGATCCTTGACACGCAGCATCCACCGGCCATAAGACACCTGTTCGACGCCACACTCGCAACTCGGTCACTTTTCTCGTGAAGAAGTCGCCGCTCCCAATAGCCCATAAGCACCGCTGTGTCGCCAAAGCACCAACTTCGTCTCCAAGAGCCCTCTTGCTGAGATCCAGAGCACCACTCCGTCCAGCCCAGAAGCAACCAACCGTCACGCAGACGCCCGCTTATTACGTGCCCACACCTCTCGCCATGGCACCGGATATTTCGAGGATCGGAGACTCGCAGTCGCCAGCGTCGTCTGGCAGCCGGAGTCCAGAGGCCGAGCAGATGGAGCGGTCGCTGCTGGATGCCACCGACTCGACTGACTACGTTGGCAGACGGCCGTCTGCGTCAGGGCGAGACACGAAGAGGATAAGTATGTCCCCTATTTATTGCAATCGCACCCCCTTCCCTCGCGAATGCCGCGTGCCCAACGGTCGGGTCGTGCATTCCGATCAACCCCTCTACGCTATGTACTATCCGCAACCTTTATCGCAGCTTCCGCCTCGCATATGTTCCTGCATTGCTGGTCGTGGATGCTCGATAAGCACTCTTGACCACCCCGATCTGGCTTGACGTGCATTATACGCCGCGCAAGTCACACCACACCCCACCCTAATGGCCGCTTGATCATTGCTGTCTCTGCCTCTGCACAACCATTGGCATACATCCGACATCATCGCCATCAGCATCACTCGCGCTGCCGCTCCCCTCGCACCGCCTTCTTTCTTGCATCGACACCTTTCAACAAGGATCCTGCATCAAGATGGCTAACCAACTTCTTCCTGCATTAGGAACACAAACACAGTCCCTTCCCCCACCCCGTCTACCGAATCTCGTCGCAGAACAGGCCGTCCCGATCCCAGCTTCTGATAAGGACACCAAGCGCCTGATCGTCGTGCTGTCAAATGCCAGCCTCGAGACGTACAAGGCTGCTCACGGCGGCCGAAATGGCATGAAGGACGACAAGTACTCTCTACTCAACAGCGACGAACACATTGGCGTGATGCGCAAGATGAACAGAGACATCAGCGATGCTCGACCCGACATCACGCATCAGGTACTGCCTCATTCAACATGGATGCTGTACCGCTTGCAGCGCTGACTTTTTGAGATAGTGCCTTCTGACCCTCCTCGATTCACCCGTCAACAAGGCCGGCAAGCTCCAAATTTACATCCATACCGCCAAGGGCGTTCTCATCGAGGTCTCGCCGACTGTCCGCATCCCCCGTACCTTCAAGCGCTTCGCCGGTCTCATGGTGCAACTTCTTCATAAGCTGTCGATCCGATCGACTACATCGCAAGAGAAGCTCCTGAAGGTCATTAAGAACCCCATCACAGACCATCTCCCGCCAAACTGCAGAAAGGTCACACTGTCCTTTGACGCACCTGTGGTCAGAGTGCGGGACTACATCCAAGATCTCGGCTCGAAAGAAAGCATCTGCGTTTTCGTCGGTGCAATGGCCAAGGGCAACGACAACTTCGCGGACCAGTTCAAGGACGATGCGATCTCGATCAGCAATTACTCGCTCTCTGCCAGTGTTGCTTGCAGCAAGTTCTGCCACGCCGCCGAGGACGTCTGGGACATTATCTAGACTGGGATTGTTACCATGGAACTGGACAGTGTCGCCAGCACAATTATACAGATAAAGCCGACTGCAAGATGACGTTCGTACGATACGATGAAGGAAGTGGAAAGGAGGCAAGCATCCGATCAAGGCAAGTTTTCCAGGTCTTGATCATTACTTGAGCATACCGATCACAACATCGCTGCGAGAGTGTGGTTCAGGCGTCGAGCGAGCGTTCTGCGTTTGGATTACAACATCATTCAAGAACTCTTTCCTGTTCTCAGCGTCGTGCGTGTTATTTGGCACAGGGCAATTTCAACTTGTCTTGCCTGTTCAGCGGCCAGCTTGGGCAGGAACGGGATTGTTGGCAAAACTTGTATTAATGGGGCATGGCGGCTGTTGTCAGCTCATGGATGGGCGGAAAAGTTCTCCATTTGGAGTTTTGTATTATACCCTGGCAGCGAGACGGCTTATCGTTGCAGATGTAGTCGCGGAGCATAAAAGCAAGCTGGTTATGTTTACTCATGCTGTACTGTTCCGTTTGGCGAGGACGTTTCCATGCGTGCATTACAGCTGTGTTCACGATTGCACATTCATACAGCGTTCTGATGAAACCCATTGATACATGTAGAACACAATTATTGACCTTGCACGCGTCAATCATTCCGGGAATCACTGTTTTTCGTTGTGGTGACATATCTATCCTGAGAAGTCACGATAGCTGTGTCAGGGATCTTCGGCTGGCTGGCTGTAACCTTGATTCGGCATTCAGCTTCACAAACAACCAAAGATCTACATCGCCAACTCTGCCACTCCGATACCTCACTTCCACTTCTACTCCAACACAATCCAAGCCGATCCACCACCCCCGACTCACACCACACCACAATGGCAGCCCGTCTCCCCACCACCACCCTGCGCGCCCTCTCCTCCCGACCCACCACCGCCTTCGCGCCAACAACTCTCCGCCAACATGCCTTGCTCAGCGCGCGAAGCTTCCAAACCAGCAGACCGATGATGGCGGATACGGTTGTCTCACCGAAGAAGCCGATTGGGGCGTTTCGGGGATCGTGAGTTCTTGTCTACAGAAGGAGCGGAGGGAGTAGGCGAATGGTGAATCGTGATGCTGATTGTGGACATTCTGTTCTAGACTATTCGGGTTCCTGCTCGGAACGGTTCTGGCGGGAGGAGGGTTGTATTATTATGTGGTGGATGAGTATAAGGTGTCGAACGAACTGCTGGTGGAGGATATTTATGTAAGTGACATGACATCCAGATGAGATTTGTGGGAGGAATGCTAATGTTTGGGGTGTAGGCTCTCCAGTCGGCTGTGCAGAGGTTAGAGGGGTATGTTAAGGCGCTGGAGACGGAGGTTAAGACGAAGAAGTGAAGAGGTGGAATGAGCAGAGAGATATGAACTGTGGTGAAGTTGAAGGAGATGGCTGAGGGCATCCCTGCGGCTTCAACATGGAGAAGAAGAAGCCATTACGGGCTGAGAGATGAAAGTACGAGACACACAGCTGAAACACCAGGTGCGGAGCATACAAGACTTCATTCCTTGTACATGGTCAAAACACCATATACCCCCATCCCGCGCGGTCGAAATGGAGCACAGAGCAGCCACATGCCCCAAAAGATGTATGAGATCGCTCAAACACGTCTCTATGCACCAAGAACGCCAAAGCTGCCGCTGCTCGCTGCTCAGTCGTCGATGCCAATCGTATACTAACAGCACTAAAGTCGGATCAGATGCCACCACCTAGGCGGCTACCTTCTTCGTCTCGTTGACCACCTGCTTCGCCTGCTCCTTTGCCTGGTCGATCTTCTCTGCTGCCATCTTGGCTAGCTTGTCGAGCTGTTCTTGGCGCATCTTGCGGACTGCTCGGAAGAGTAGGACGAAGGCCAGCTCGACACGTTCTTTGGTCATCATGAGGATACCCTGCACGAGGAAGCCTTTGAGGAGTTGTGGACCGACACCTTTGTAAAGTCCGAGGAAGCCTTCCCGGTCGACGACGTATTTCATTACTTCGAGGAAGGACTTGAAGGGTTTGCCTTGTCTCTGTGGTGGTGGCTTTGATTGGAGGCCGACTTTTGCGACAATCAGAGGTTGTGTGACAAGGGTGGCGATTTGCTTGGAGAGTGCACCGAGGACTACGAATCTATTAGCTTTGAGCATCACTTCTCAGCAACGTTGTACTCACTGAAGGACTCGTGAAGTGCCAGTCGTGTCTTCCCAGGGAACATGACAGTTCGTAATCTTTCGTAGGCACCGTATGTGATGGATGGGTTCACCACGAGAACCATACTGGCCGCCAGCCCTCTCCAGAGGCCCGCTGCTCCCTCTGGGCTATCGATGATCTCCTTAGCCGTTGCGAAGATACCCTTCCTCTCGTGCTTGAGTTGTGTCTGCTGTCTCGTGGTGACCACGGCGATCGGAATCGTGAAGAGCTGTGCAAGGGCTCCTGCAACGGCACCCATAGACAGCTCTGCAGCAGTCGATGCAGGTGCATTGTTCTTCGCTATCCTCTTGTGATATGTCTCCCGAACAAGGCCATACCAGTAGAAGTATGCAAAGTTCGTACTGACGACACCGATAAGGTTGCCCGTGATGCCCTGGAACAGTCCGGCAATGCCCTCCTCTTGTATGATATGCATGATCGCATGCATTGTGCCATCGTAATGCACGTAGCCTTCCGCATCGACGTGTGTATCCTTCTCGCTCCGCTTGACTTGTGTCTGCAGCCGGGTCTTGACCATATCAAGCGGGTATACCAGTGCATTGGCGACCAGCGCACCAGCGGAGCCGGCCAGCGCCAGGCCCCATGCTGGCATCTCCTCCTTCGATGTAGCAGGCGCCATGGTTGTCGAAGTCCAGGAAACGGATCTGTACAATGTCCTATCGAGCTGGGATGCTATCGCCGAGCAGCAGAGCTCTAGACCGAGGTGGTGGGTCGGTCGTCGGGAGGGACGTAGGGGCTATCGTACAACTATTGGGCTCGTGGGGCAGGGGTGACGGAGACGGTCAAAGGCATTGTTGCTTCAGCAGAGACGTGCAGTGAAGCACGCTCGCCGCCGCCGACGACCAACATGCAACAAAGTCTTTGGCCTCGGCTGTCGTTTCTCTCGGGCGTCATCGGCTGGCATGAACGCGAAACATGCATGGCACGTGCTGGTGGATTAAGCAATAGCCGTAAGGCCAAGGACATTTCGATCCACAGCTGGTGGATGGCTGTGGTGGCTCAATGACTAATCGCCCAAATCTGATTAGCATTCAACAGGTATTTCCGGGATGCCGAAAAGCTCAGTTATCGCTTGGCGGTTCTCATTGCGTGGCCATGGTGGACTGAGCCCATATCCACTTTGGCCGTCAACATGGCCAGTGGATATTGCTATGGTGGATTCGTGGATGGCAACACTGCGTGCTAGCCACACTCTCAACAAATATCTCGGCCAATATCTCGCATCAGACCTGCAGCACCACCAGCTGCTGTGCGGCTGAGCATTCTATCGTTGTGAGGACGCAGCATGAGCGCTCCCAGTAGAGACCTGGAAGAGCTCCGCCAAGATGCTGAACGACTCGCGACCCAGCCGCCACAGTGCTCTAGTAGAGATGAGGCGCTCGAGGTTGCGATCAAGGCGGCGGAGACTGCTTTCAGCGCGCTTAGGCTGGTGAAAGACCCTATCGAGAAGGCCAAGTATACTGCGAGGGCGAAGGCGCTGATGCAAGAAGCCGAGGCGATCAAGCAGAGCAAAGACTGGAGAGAAGCCATTGCGCCGACATCACAACCACGAGGAGAAGCTGCATTTGATCCAAGCCAGATCAGACTGCTCAAGGAGCCCGTCAACAGCCGTGCCCTGCCAACGAGTGAGCAAATCATCATCCTTCGCGCTGGCTTCCTCAATGGTGAGAAGTTTCCTGAATGGAGTGGCGCGCCATCACCCAGTGAGTTTGAGCACAAAGATGGTGAGGAGTTGTTTCTGTATGTCTCCTTACTACCTATACTATCCGCTTGCTGCTGACCTCTTCCCCAAGCGACGACTCATCAGAACTTCCACTATCCGATTTCCAGCTCGATGTACTCGATGACTGGAAACGACCCATCGAGGCATTGCCGCCACCTTCATGGTTCCCAGGAGACCGCACCAATCTTGGCCCATCGATGAACTTCTTCCGAGATATTGACTTAGTTCAAGATGCCGCGACGGATTGTTCGGTCGTCGCTTCGTTGTGCGCTGGAGTTGCGCGTGGCAAGCGTGGCCATCCAAGAATGATGCAGGCCTTCCTGTATCCTTATGATGTGAACAGTGGCAAACCTTATCTTTCGAAGAACGGCAAATATGTTGTACGCATGAACTTCAACGGCTGCTTCCGCAAGGTTGTGATTGACGATCGCCTCCCCACCAGTTCGACAGAGCGAGTCATTCACGTGGTGGACCGGAACAATCCTGGTTTGCTTTGGCCGGCATTGCTCGAGAAGGCTTACTTGAAGGTCCGAGGTGGCTACGACTTTCCAGGGAGCAACAGTGGCACAGATCTGTGGATCTTGACAGGCTGGATCCCGGAGCAGGTGTTTCTTCAAGCCGATGATCTCGAGCCGGATCGTTTCTGGAAACGAATGCTGAACGGCTTCTTCTACGGCGATACACTGATCACTCTCGGCACCGGCAAGATGTCGAGCAAGACAGAGCGTGCGCTTGGACTGGCGGGAGAGCACGACTATGCGGTGTTGGACTTGAAGGAGATTGACGGGCAGCGCCTCATGCTCATCAAGAATCCATGGATTGAAGGCACGAGCTGGCGTGGGAGGTTCAAGAACACAACGAGGGGCAAGTCCAACACGCAGGTACAGCCTGGCGATTCGCCTCTGATCCAGCTCGAGGACGATCCGGAGCCAGTCGACTCGCCACGAGATCTCCTGAACGTGGATGATCAACTGACGCCAGGCACGTTTTGGATGGATCTCGACAATGTACTGCAGCATTTCGAGTCAATCTACCTCAATTGGAACACTGGTCTTTTCTCACATCGTCAAGACATTCATTTTGCGTGGGACCTCTCTGAACCTGCAGACGGAGGTGTCGGAAAGACAAGAGGCCCTTATGCAAGTCTCCAACATAACCCGCAGTTCACAGTGACCGCCAGCAAGAAAGGTGACATTTGGATCCTGCTTTGGCGGCACTTCCACAATTCTGTGCCTGACACTGCCACTGCCGATGAGATCGAGAGCGGACGGCACTTCATCGATCTCAATGGCCACATCTCCCTCATAGCCTTTGCATCCGGTGGTAAACGGGTCATGTTGCCTGAGCGGCACCTACAGAAGGGCTGGTTTGTGGACAGCCCACAGACCTTGTTAAAGCTCGAAGGCTGCGAGCCGAACAAAGTCTACACTATTGTACCGCTGGAGCAAGAGCTGCCTGCGACTAAGCATAGCTTCACGATCTCGGCGTTCAGCGACTCTTCAGTAGCAGTCTCGCAAGCGACGCCACGATACGCCTACGCTATTGAAGCACTTGGAATGTGGACGAAAGACTCAGCTGGCGGGAATGCGCAGACTATGACTTATTGCGACAATCCACAGTACTCACTCTTGGTTGCGCAGAAGACCAGCGTCAGCTTGCTCCTCGAAGCATGCAACCCACAGCTGAACGTGCATGTCAAGCTGCTGCACAGCAACGGTAAACGTGTATTCTGCATCCGCAACAAAGACATCATCGTGGACAGTCGCGACTACCGACCTGGTTGTTGTCTGGCTGAGACAGAAGAGCTCGATGCCGGTCAGTACACAATCATCTGCAGCACTTTCGAGCCTCAGCAGCTCGGCAACTTCAGTCTTCGCATCGAGTCCAACCAACCAACACAAGCTCGACTTCTGCCGCGTGAAGGAGCTGGGCGCATCCGAACAGAGCTCAGCACCGTCGCCTTCAAGAACGGAGAGAACAAAGTGGCCGCGCCGCTGCACCCGAAGCGACTCGTGAACTTTTACGCCATTGCACGGTACATGGACAACACCCGCTTCCGAATGTCGAACCACTCCCACGTCCGGCTGAGCATAGAATGTGGTAGAGGACCGACCCGGCGGATGGTGATAGCGTCGAATGGTGGTGACTTCTCAGACAGTGCTGGCTCCATACGGACGGAGCCCATCGACCTCTCGTATAATGAGATCAGGCGGTTCGGACATGGTGATTGCTGGATTGTGCTGGACCGAATGTCAGTTAGCTCAGACAACCAGGAGGAGAGGTTTCGAATCGAGATCTTTGCGGATCAGCCTGATGCTATCGATTGTGGTGTGTGGCGGGCTTGGGATGATTAGAGGAGTATGGTCATGTGCTTTTAGCGAGGCGTTGATGGAGTTACATGTGCTTCCGGGCAATGTGGCAACGTGCAGATAGCACGTGTCGGGTTGACGTGTGCCTGCAGCTCTCGAGCATGCGTCGATGATTGGCCGTGAATGACTGACTGTCCACACTCGTCACTCATCGCCGCTTTTAGAACAGAGTGCCGCATGATAGCCGTGGGTAGGTAGAGCTAGTCATCAATCTGCCTGTGTTGACTGAAGCATATCAACATTGCTTCGCGGCACGTTTCCTCGTACAGTGTACAAATCAAGTTGGTTGGATGACGTCGGCCAAATTCGCGAAAGCAGCACAACTGCATTGTTGAATGTCACAACTTGTGACCTGACGATTATCACATTAGACCTCGCGCAGTGAAGTGCCGCTTGACGTCGATCCCCAAAGAAAGTTCCCACTAACAAAAGCAGCCATACCGCGGTGAGCGGACCCCACCAACATTGAAGAAGATGGTTTTCGGACACAGCAAGAAGACCAGCGTCGCAGTCCTCGACTCGCCCGCGACATCGACCACCTCCGAACCCTCATCGACCACCCACTCGGCGGACAATTCGGCGAAGACGAGCATGGACAGCAATGGCACGCCTATCAAGGCGAAAGAAGAGCTGGCCCAGGCCGCTGCGGTGGATGGCCAGACACCGTCGGATACCAGCAAGCTGAAGACCTTCCTCGGTATCTTGAGGCGGTTTGTCGGCGTGACAGACATGGCAGCAGTGCGCTTCAGCTTGCCAGCGCAACTCATGGAGCCCATACCCAATCTCGAGTACTGGCACTACCTCGATAGGCCGGAGACCTTTGCTGCGATCGGAGATGCTGAGGATCCGCTAGAGAGAATGCTCGGGTGCTTGAGGTTCTGGTTCACGAAAGATCTCAAGTATGTCAAGGGCAAGCCGTGCAAGCCATACAACAGCTCGCTGGGCGAGTTCTTCCGCTGCACATGGGAGGTGGAAGATCAGAAGGGGCAGGACAACAAGCCGCTGAAGGTCAACTACATCACCGAGCAGACGAGCCATCATCCGCCCGTATCTGCGTTTGCGTACGATTGTCCGGAGAAGGGCGTTGAGGCGATGGGCTATGATCAGCTTAGTGCGAAGTTCACAGGTACCAGCATCAAGGTCACTCCAGGACAGTACAACCAGGGCATCTTCATTCGCTTGAAGAATCGCGATAATGAGGAGTATAAGCTCACACATCCGGCCGCATTCTTGGGAGGCTTCCTGCGAGGGAACCTCTCCATCACTGTTGCAGACACATGCTACGTCGAATGCGAGAAGACTGGCCTCAAGACGATCCTCCACTACCTCGAGGAAGGCTACTTCGGCAAGACCCAGAACAAAGTCGAAGGCGTCATCTACAAATCCGACTCCATCGCCTCAGACAACATAACCCGCCTAAAAGACGTCCCCACCAAGCAAATTCTCGGCAGAATAGAAGGCGTCTGGACCGAGAAAATCTACTTCACCTCCGGCGCAACAGAATTCAAAAAGGTTGCCGAAAAGGACCGCGTCCTCGTCATGGACGTCACGCCCCTCCTCCCCATCGCTAAGAAATGCCCGCCACTCGAACAACAGCTCCCCAACGAGTCCCGCCGGTTCTGGAATGATGTGACGGAGTTTATTACGAGTAAGCAATTCGCACAGGCCACGACACGGAAACAACAGTTGGAAGAGAGGCAACGAGAAAGAGCTGCGGAGAGGGAAAAGGCGGGTGAGAAGTGGCAGCCGAGGTTCTTCACGACTGTTACAGAATCGAGTGGGAAGGCGGTGTTGAGTGAGGAGGGCAAGAGAGCGATGGAGGGGCTGCAGAAGGAGGAGTATGTGCTGAAAGAGCCGGAGAGTTATGGGGCGCTCTGAGGCAATACAGTATTCAACATGACTTGACGACGTGCTGTGGGTAGAGAAGCTAGACCTCTAGATGGAGACATAGTTCTGGCGTTTTCTGGCGTTAGGGTAGGCGGATGGGGCTAATGCATGAGCGAGCAAGCGAGATGCGATGAGATCACTTGGCTGGCCAGGACGATGATGGTGAGGAAGATCGAGATGATGAGGCCAGGTTGGCTCTACGCCACGATGAGACGGTTGTAGTTATGGGAGGTGTGGTGGCGTGGTGCAGATGATGATGAGTTGAGCACGCTAGATTTTAGCACGATGCTGGCTGATGGGTTGTCTTCTGGTGGTATTGCACACAGGACTTGGGTACTATGAAACCGATGGCTCAATGCTGACTCGAATATACGTCCATTCAAGGTTGTCCTCGGTGCCGCTTCCCGCCGCTTCCCGCCGTGTCTGCCTTCTTTATCTGGTTGTTGTTTGCCTCCGCCCCCTGGACGTCCCACCATCTCCTTTGTTGATCAAACATATGCTCGATAGAAATGTTTGGTGACACGCGCATAGTGGTGTATACAACCAACGCAGCACCACCGCTTTCCGGTGATTGAGGAGCCCGGCATGGCTAGCCTCTATCGTTGATGCAATACTTCTTCTTTTTGCTTCTCTTTCTTCTACGACTTCGTTAGCATCTATACACTACAACAGCTCCTCCTATATACGGATCGTCGCTCCGAACTATCTCTTTCTTTCCCTTACCAGGTCACTGAAATACCAGCGTCATCCACACGAATCGGTTCATCGGCGCTGTCTGTCATTGTCGGTGTTATCAAGCAACATGGTCGCAAGATCCACAACATGCCAGAAATCAACTCGTGGGCGCTACATGGACATGCTGTTCGTGTGAGGTTGAAGGCTGCGGACTTAGATCTTGGTCGATCAGGACTTCAACCATCTATTCAACATCCCCTGCAAGAAGATTGGGTCGGGGCGCGGGTCAAGCTATGGCTGGGAGATGACAGCGGAGGATTACGACCAATCCTCGCCGCCAGCACATTCACGGAACACGGAAGGTTGGAGGAATTACTGCTACACTCCATTAAGCATGAGTTCGACGGGCGACTAGTGCCTCTCGTGCAGCAGCTATAGCAGACTTCATGGAGCCACTTGTTCGCTCTCATTTAGAGTGGAGAACTCCATTCTGCGACTGCAAGTATGGCCCCAGTGGATCTGCCTGACACCTTTCCACGTTCAGCTTCCTGCTGTGCTACAGAATGCAGACATTCAGATGCCTAGCAGTCTTCCAACCGACTTCGCATCCATAGATGAGACGAGGTTGACAACAAGGTCGACAAGACATCTGACAACCGACCAGCTACGTTCAATCTGGAATTGCAGTACAAGTTCGTCACATCTACCAAGCTGTCAGAACGGCGGAGCCTTTTCATGAGGTCCATCGAGCAGAACATCTGCAATGCCAGCATCCAGCGAGAAGAAAAGCACCAACAAGCGCCAACATTTGCGAAGCGACTGGACTCCTTCGTGAAGATCTCCTATTGGCGTTCGGCTTGAGAACCAGCATGTTCGGATCATCGGTCGCCCAATGGAGAGCTGATGATGTTCCCTGGGAAAGTATGTTCGAATACGAGTTGTACCTCACAAATAAACGAATCTCGGAGAGGCTCGGCACATGCTTCACGAGTGACATACGCAACATGAGCATGTTCGAACTTCATCTCAGATGCACGTGAAGAAGCGGACATAGTCCACCAGTGTTCGAATTATGAACAATCACCTTCACACATGCCAAAAGGGCTCCCTGCCAGAATGCATGCAGCCAACACCACATGAAGTTACGGACAAGGACTACAAGGACCTCGAGGAAATGCTTCTCGTGTCAATACACAAACAATGGGCTTGACCTCGCTCTGTTTTGTAGCATTCACCCTCAAAGCACACGACACGAAGTTTCATTCACTCACGCCGACACACTACATCATCCGACGACTCGGCCCATAAAACACTGCACTCTCCGGACTTCTTACTCCAAACACAGAACCCCACCATCTTCTCCACATACCACCACCACCACTTTCTGAAACCACTTCGCTACACGGAAAGAACATCAACGCAAACCGACCACTTACAATCACACTCTTCGGTACACATCCCCCATACCGAGAACCACGATGCTGCGCGACACTAACTTGACTTTCGAGACTACCAAGATATCGTCGCATGAAGAGATTCTCGCCTTTAAGGTCTCCATCGGCAAGTCGAAGTGCAACGACAACCCGCACCACGACTCAGAGGGATGCGAGGACTGCGCGTACCTGAAGCAGGAAGCGGAGAAGAGAGAGGAACAAGAGCGCCTCGAGAAGGAGGCCAAGAAGGAGACGGAGGCAGCCGAAGAGGCTGCTAAGAAGAAGAGGGAGGAGGAGGAGGAAGCCTGCCGCGGCGATCCGTGCAGTAACCCACGCCACTACTTGAGTGGCGACACGGTGCACTGCATCACTGATGCAGAGAAGGTGATGCGTTCGAAGGAGCTATACGACTAGTGCTCGCGATCGCTCAAGCGCTGACAGTGCGCGCACCTGCGGAAAGCTATGCTCGCCTGCTGTCCTCCAAGCCATTACATCTACCGATGCATCGCAGAGCAGGAATCACATGCGCGCAGGAGTTTTGCTCTTTTATGTAGCACATGACATGGTTTGAACTCACCAGCACTTTCATCATCCTTCTTTTGTCGTGATCTCATCTGATCGCCCATGCATGTGATACAAGGCGTCATTGCCTCCACTGTCTCTGCAGTGACTGCGGTGCTGGGACTCAGGCCAGACCAGTGTCGCCAGTGGACGCGGTGTAGAGCTGCCCCGAAGCGATAAAGTGTGAAATCAAGAACATGGATGTGTAGCGTGATTCTGGGCTCCAAGCCTTGTCATTCCTGTCGACAGAACTCTACTCTCCCGGCATACCACCCTTCAAATTATCATACTTGCTCTCCGGGTACTCCAGCACATTCGGGGCCTGCTCCATGTGCTTTCCTCCATATCCTCCCAGACCCTCCACAGTGATCTTGATCAGACTCTCGGGATGATCCCGAGGCTGATCACCGCTAGTCTCCCACCACATTGCTCCGCCCAGACCCATCTGCTTGATGTATTGTACTTTCTGGGTTGCCACCTGTGGGCTATCGTAGGATACCATGGTCCTACTTGACGGGTCGTAACACCAAGATGCTACGGCTTGGTTGTCGTGGCAGACTTGTGAATTCGGGCGTCGGAGGGCCTGCATCGCGTTGTCAGCACAATGTCATGAACATACGTGGCGTGATGATTTCAATGGAGAGGAGGGATAGTCAGATTAGATCAAGTTATCGCCCGCTTGTGAAAGCGTGCGCGCTCAGTGAGGTCGCTGGTCATCTCTCCATGAACAGCTGCAGGAACCATCACGAAGAGGCTTCTGACAACTGTCCACGGCAAGAGACCGATGCTTGCGCATACTGGACTACTAGCGTAAAAGCTCACTGTGTATCGTCATGGTGAATTGGGTAGCTTGGGAAGTGCTCGAAGAACGCGGTGATGCGCAGGAGCCGGTGCGAAATATCTTACCTTGTAGTCCCATACGCCATTCTCCCAGCTGCCTTCGCCAACACCATTGTACGCAGCACCAGGTCCATCAGTATTCTGGAAAGCTCGACCGTAGAGGGGCATGCCAAGGACAATCTTGTCCGGACGCACTCCATTATCGACATACCAGCGTACTGCAGGGTCAATGCTGAATGGTGTGCTTTGCGGTCGCTGCTGGCTTGGATAGATGTTTGCCTGATGGCCTGCAGTCGCATCCCATGATCCAGCAAAGTCATAAGCCATCATATTCCAGAAGTCCAGACATTGGTCCATCTCCCTGAGCTTGAGCCATTTGCTGTTCGAAGGACCTGCCGGCGATGCGATCGTCAACAGGAAATGTGGCCGATTTGGCAATGACTGCGAGTACTCCTCGAGGGCATGGCGTGTGGCCTGAAGAAGCTTGACGAAATCGTTGGCCTCTGCATCCGACTTCGGGTACTCCCAGTCAATGTCCAGGCCGTCGAGTCCAAGGTCCTTGAGCAGGCGAACGGCGCTGGTAGCGAAGGTGCGACGACCTTGTTCGGTTGAGGCTGGAGCGGCGAAGTTGCTGGAGTATGTCCATCCACCGATGCTTAGAAGTATCTTCAGGTTGCGGTTGCGCTTTTTGAGCAAGAAGAGCTGCTTGATGCATCCGTAGACATTGTTGCCGGTGTCATTCCAGCTGTCGCTTGGGTAGTGTTTGTCGGTGTCTGACCACGGGTCGGTAAGGTAGACCTCTCCCGACTCG
Source organism: Fulvia fulva (assembly GCF_020509005.1). Taxonomy (NCBI): domain Eukaryota; kingdom Fungi; phylum Ascomycota; class Dothideomycetes; order Mycosphaerellales; family Mycosphaerellaceae; genus Fulvia; species Fulvia fulva. The sequence goes on from NC_063022.1 coordinate 607,489, forward strand.
GGGCGTATGTTGGCGAAGGCATATAGCACATGAGTGAGCTTTTCTGCTGGGATGTCTTGTGGTTGATGACTGCGACCGTAGATGGCCCAGTTGACGAAGTATGCGACGCTGCGGAAGCCCGGCTGGTACGACATGATTTCTGTGATGTCAATTCAAAGGTATGGTAGGAGGAATGTGCAGCAGTTTTGTGTGCCTAAGCCTAGAACTAGTTCTAAGCAATGGTGAAGCCTGCGCCACACCGCTCAGAAGAAGACGCAAGAAAGCGGGCTGTGCAAGCGTGATCTGCGCAGAGCGTTAGGTCTAGTCTAGCAAAGGCGAGGCGTCGGCCTCATGCGTGGCGCGACTTGGGCACTTCTTCACGAGCTGATGAAGATGTGAAAGATGGGCCGAAGCACTGCGTGCTGGAGCAATGATGCCCAAGATCGTATAGTATCCAACGGTGCTTGTGGTCACTCTGTGGTGCCAAGACCCGTCTGCAATGTACCATCAGGTCGCTGTATGTGGATGATGGCTGTTTGGGAGTGTGAAGGTCTAAGTCTATGTCGTGGGAGAACATGACACGGCATTGTGGCCCCCACCTCGGCTGCACGCCATGACCCTTCCCGTTCAGCAGAACATCACTCTTTCCTCTCCATTCACTTCACCCATCACGGGACACCTCATCGCGCCTGCCTGTATCGCCGTTGACCAGGGAACAATCTGTGCACGAACCATGATCCAAGTCGTTATCTTACACGCGAAACGAGCTCTGAAACGCGTCCGACCACCTTGAGCGCGTAGAGAGCGGCATTGAAGAGAAGCACAGTAGCAAAGTAACTCTATTGAGAGGATAAGAGAGAAAGGAAGTATACAGTATACATACATCGCTACTCTCGAGCTACAAGAAAAGCAAGCACGACGCGCAGTGCTCTCTACCACATCGGCCATGGCTATGGTGCCCGCTCAGCGACCTGGCTCAGATATGGGACCACCGAGGAAGAAGCAACGTACAGAACCTGAGCCCGAGCCAGCGATCCTGAGCCGCGAGATGGACGATCTGGAGACGTCTCTCGAGCTAGACCACATGATACTCGACTACCTGCTCTACCATGCCATAGACACATGCCTTCGAAGTCGAGAGCATCAGCAGTCCGATGAGCACGTCGAGCGAGCCCTACTTCAAGTGGACGAATTCGTCGCCCTATTCAAGAGGCGGTATGGCAAATACAACTTCGATGCCGAAATGCGCTTCCGACAGCAGCTGCTACAGCTCGTCACCCTCTTCACACAGCGCTCCACACAGAACTCCACTACACCTTCGAAGCAGGCGCTCGAGGCGCTTCGCGAGCGCAACAAAGAGCGAGCCAGGCAGTGGATTGGCACGCCATCTCGCATACCTTCCGCTGAATTCGATGCTGCAGCCTTCGAGACCGAGCTCCCCCTGCCTGTAGAGACCCTTGAAGGCAACCGAGCAAGACTTTTGGCGACACTGGACATACCTGCGGAGGACGATCTCTACGACGACGCGTTCTATGGTACTGGAGCGGCAGTCAGCCTACTGGATCTGCTACCGATGTTCATGGGAGTGTCTGCGCAATGTAACGCGCTATACGACAGCAATATGAAGGAGCCTCTCATGCAGCTTGCAGCGACATGGATGCTGCAGGCTTGCTTAGAGCAGTACTGCGTCTTCGGAGCGAGTGGGACCGACGCGATCGACGAAGCCTTCGCATGGGGCTATAAGTCGGGTGAACAAAATGATCCGAGATCTCCGCAACGACGGCGGACAGAAGAGCGCGCCGCGAAAGCTCTCGGAGCAACACAGCAGTGCGGTGTAACGGACTCAGCAGCGCACCTCATCAACAGCATGTTCGAACGCGAGTCCGGCGGCGAGGTAGATGGTTGGCAGGATATCAGAGAGGCAGCGCTCGAAGAGCTACTTCCAGATCACATAGGCACTAGCAGACGTGTCGCCGCGCACCTGAAGCGCAAAGCGGAAGCGCATTCGTACGCACGCGCTGAAGAGGGCTTTTTCGACTACTTCAGAGCTCTCTCACAGTGCATACCGTTGCCGATCCTTGTGCAACTTGAACGCGGCCAATTAGAAGGCATGACTGTGCAAGAGACGGAAGAGTTCATCAAAGGTTGTGGGATGGGGATCATGGAGTTGTTGGCATAGATTACGATCTGTACACTTGGGACACGATGCTCTCGAACGGCGCGTCTCGAAGCGGATTATTCGTTCCAACCTACCGACATTGGCGCTCAGCTACTAATTCTGCTGACATCCGGATAAGGCTGCGTTGCGAAAATTAAACTTTGCCACCATGAGCTGGTCATACAGTGGAAAAGCTTCAGGCTCCACTCGATGGTTGCTGGTCGGGGGTCTGGCATTTTTCTACAAATTTGCATTTCTACTCTGTCGTCCGTTCTTCAACGCTGATATATCGAACATGGACGGCAGGCAAGGCATGAGGTCGCAAGACTTCACCAGTGGGGTGCCGCCCACGTCAAATCAGCAACGGCAAGTCAACATCAACGCTACGGTGGCTACCGTCCTTGCGAGCAGGACGGCATCGAGGACGACGTCGTACGATGATGGAAGTGATGCTAGTGCCAATGAGGTCAGTCTTAGCTTAAATGCCCTGTGCTCGTAGCATGCTTACAAAGTTGAGCAGGAGCCAGAGCAGCGAAGACCGCAGGAGCCGCCCATTTACATGAGAGAACTCTTCGCACCACCAAGGGAATTCCAAGCTTATACTGCCTACGATGGCGTGGCCGGATGGCCGGCCGATGATCGTGGCGGACAAGCACAGGTATAGTTTACCCAGAAGCCAAAAATGGCTTAAGCACAAGACTGACTCCAGGACAGCGACCGTCACTGCCAGGATTCGTCCACGGCAGCGTTGCGCCTCCGGTCGGGCTACCGCCCTTGGAACCAACGATTCCCGCGCCATCGATGTTGGATCACTCCGAATATCCTCGCGGCAGTGCTCCACAGGTTCGAGCTCAACCCCAAGGTTCAAATATCCAAGGCTGACCTCAAGTATAGCTGACAACTACCCTCGCCAACAGCACTCCTAGCCTTCAACCGCCGAGGCAACCACAGCGCCAGCTGCCACCCTTGAGCTCTCTGGGCTTCCCGAGGAGACGCGCAACCACAAGCCCAGAGACCGACAGCCCACCCATTATTCGGAAGCGTCCAAGACTGTCCCTCATCCCTCTACCCACCTGGCCCTCCACCATCGCCCCGATTCCCCCATTCGTCACCATCATCGCAGGCGCCGATGAAACATCCCAGTCCTTCTACGTCCACAGAGGTCACCTCCTCGCCTCCACCTCCAGAAGACTCAAACGCTTGCTCCGCGAGCCAAATTCATTCCTCATACGCGTCCCTAGCATCGGGCCATCAGCCGTGGCGGTGTACATCGACTGGCTCTACAACAACAACAACAACAACAACAACAACAACAACAACAACAACAACAACAACAACAACAACAACAACAACAACAACAACAACAACAACAACAACAACAACAACAACAACAACAACAACAACGTTACTTGTTTTGTTCTCCATGCTCGCGATGAGGTTGCTACCTGGATGACTTTGGCGGAAGCGTACATTGCCGGCGAACATCTTCAGGACCAGAATTACAAGGACTGTGTCGTTGATGCTATGCGGGATTTGGTATGTTTGCCCCTTGTAAAGACGGTCGTGTGGAATAGATGTTCTGACAATTGACTAGGCCCAGACTTATGAGCCTTATGGCACGATCCGCTCCTGCGCTGCAGCGTTGGCTGCCGTTTTCTACGAGAAGCTAGAATACACTCCAGTGCACGAGCTCATGGTTGATATCGTGCGTCACTTCGATACGGAGTGGCTGTCACTTTACCATGGAGAGTTGCCGAAGCTGTTTTCTCATCGATCTGATCTCGAGGAGCGGTGGTGGAGATGTCTTCTTCGAGGAGGACTATTTCTCTGAGTTGATGGGAGAGCAGTGTTCCTACCACGACCACGGTGCGGGTGGGAGGTGTTACTTGGACAAATGAGGATGAAAGGACGCATTTTGGTTGGATTGGAAAGCAACTACTTCGTCTCTCTTGGCACCCACTTCGGCCAAGTCGCCGCTCTGTCATGCTTCCACGCTCCACTCCACCACGCTCGCACCAAAGCAGTAATGACGAAACCCGGGAAGTAATTGAACAAGATATGATCCATCCAGGGTTGAGTTTCCGCAGCTTCCAAGCACTTCTTAGGGGTTGTTCTAGCTTTGTCCGCGATGGATGGCAGCCAGTCCGCGTGGTACTTCTTCCGTAGCTGGTCATACCATTCCTTATCGTGCTGGCCCCAGAAGTCTTCGTCATTCTCAAGATTGACGCCGTACATCCATTTCATGCCGCCGACTTCACGGAGCTTGGCTTCTAGTTGTCTGTTGATGTCGATCCAGTAGTCGAATTCAGACTCGGTGGGTGCGCCCCAGATGCCGATGTTTAGCATTTGGGGCTGTGGGCCATTGCTCTTGACGGGGTTCTTGTGAGGATGGACGGTTGGGTTAGGGCTGGGTTTGACTGGGCATAGCCATAGAGGCCATACCTCCATCTCCTTGGCCACCCATTCTAAGAAGCCTGGGGCTTTATCGTATGGGACTGTCATGTCCTGCACAATCTGGCCGTTGAAGCCGCCAGAGTGGACCGCTGCGTACAGCATTCTCGTGTGTAGGAGTGGGTCTAGCCATGACTTGTAAGTCTTGGTGTTCGGGATGATTCCTTCGCCACCTTTCTGTCCTTGGAAGATACTCTCACCGGCCCAGAAACCGCCTCGGTCGTAGCGGAAGAGATACTCAGGGAGCGGTATAAGTTCTGTCACCGGCTCTTGACTCGTGCATAGCCTGTCACGGACGTGGGAGTAGAACCAAGGATCTGTGGACGCACTGAAACGCTGCACAGGAAGGTCAACCGGTCTGTCGTTTGTGCATCGCCCCGTGACCACCGCGCCGGATGTACTGGAGAACAAGATGGCGTCCACGTAGTCGTAGCTGGACGTTCCAGTGCTCACATCGTGGCACATTTTGACTGCTTCGTCGAAGGAAGTCACCGGATGGTAGGTTGTCTCTACATATTTCTTGGCAGGCTCGAGCTGAATCTCCAGCAGGGTCAGTACTCCAAAGCTGCCCATAGCGCCGGCAGACCCACGGAAGAGGTCTTTACGCTCATCTTTTGAGCAGATAACGACTTCACCGTTGGCTAGCACCATCTCGATAGAGTTGACGGTGTCGCTGAAGAAGCCATGCTTGAAAGAGCTGCTCTCGCACGCTGTACCGGCATAGCCTCCACCTGCGGTAATCTGACAAAGGTTAGGACAACGCCAATGCGAAGACTCATATACAGAGCTTGGCGGACGATACGTACACCCGGAAAGTCCATGATGACTAACGGTATGAGGTCGTGAGCCAGGGTAGCTTCCACCAAACGGTCCATGGGCACGTTCGGCTCAACCAAGATGGTCCTTTTGTCGGTGTCGACTGTGAGTACATGGTTCATCTTGCTAGTGTTGATGACATTGTTGCCTTTTGACCTTTGGTTCCGTGTGCTGTTTGTGGAGCCGTGATCGATTCGAAATTTCTGCTTGGTCTCGTGGAAGCCTTTCACGGCTGCAGCGATCTTTCGCACTCGCTCGGCATGCTCGTCCATGGTGTCTTGCTGACCGGAACGTCCGGATCTTCGGACAGTGGTCTCGCGGAGTAAGTTGCAATCATTGTGCGAATCTTTAGGTGATCTCGCACAATGCAATGAAACCTACTGTGGCCTACTATTGTTCTTGCCATCATGTACATTCCAGAAACGGCCGACGGGATAATGCCTCCCGCCAGTCAGAAGAACGCTACACCTCCATGTCAATCGCAGAGCCTTGCAGATGCTACTAGAGCCTCGTGGTCCTGGTTGACGGTATCACGCCCATAGCTGTGGACACGAGTGAGGTGCATCGTGCGGCTGGGATGGACATGTTCTGTTTCCAGGATCGTACAAAGACGCCTCGACACGCGTCATGCAGCCGCACGAGTATTTCCAGACGGTGACCCGATGATGGAGGGCGACGGCAAGGCTGATTCGAAAGTACATGTATACATGTTGTTGTTGGAGGTGCGCCTCGGTGGTGTGTCTTGTTGGTGTTTTGAAGAGGAAACATGCGGCGACTTCCGAGATCCCTGACCTCACCTCTTCCTCTTCAAGTTCCAGCACTGCCACTGCCACCTGCGATATCACACACACTATCCTTGCAGCATCACAAACCTGCCCGCCTCACGCAGCCACAGGCCACGCTCCTGATTGTGTGCCGCACACAGCAATCACCGAGCGAGCAGCCGTCTCATCGACATGCCGTCTTGGGCTTGGGTTGGCGTGGTTGTCGCAAGGGCTTGCTCTCAACCTGGCTAGCAGTCAACAAGCTGCCTGGCGATACATCGGAGCCGCCATCCCCTGAAACATACGCAGTCGTATCGTCCACCGCATGTCTTGTTATCGATCTCGTTTGCCACTTACTATGCATGCCTAGATGCCGTCGAGTGGCTTTTCACCCACGTTGGACTCCCGACTCCATAACATGCATAAGGCCCAGGTGCCGTCTCTTCTTGGCCTCCCATTCCGACTCGCTTGTGCCTATAGCGCACCAGCGCATGTACCTGCTGAGCCTCTGCAGCAGCTCTGCAGTAGAAATGTGACCTCGTGGGACGGTGGGTGTCACGGAGCGGTGCTTTCACCGGTAGATTCGATACCAACAAGCTGCCTTGGAGCCTTCCAAGCCATGGGAACTGCAGCGACGGCACAAAAGTACTCGAATTGGCCTTGTTGATGCGAGACATGCGAGACATGCGAGACGAACGATGATCTTCTGCAAGGACACTGCCGTTTGGGGGCGTCATTCTTTGCGCTCGTGCGCAAGTCCTCCACTCGAATGCATGAACGCCGCATGATCAGGAGCTGAACCAGCCCTCGGGACCCCAACTGTGCCTCTGCCGCGCCGACCGGTCATCCCCCGGTCTGTCCATTCCATCGGAACAAACAATGGCGGACTACTTTTCAGGAACCGCAAGTCAAGAGAGGCAACGTTGGGCGTGCCGCGACTCTAAGAGCCCCATAGAAGACAGCATGGACCTTTTACGACTGTTGGAGTACCCACAACTGCTCGGCAAGACCTATCTCGACCACGCTGGGACAACGGTATGTTTTGAATAGAGATTACTGAGACCACCCGATCTGACCTGTTTCTCAAGCCTTGGGCCAAATCACTCACCACAGACTTCGCCCAGCTCATGACAGAGGACCTCTTTGGTAATCCTCACTCAGAATCCGATCCGTCTAAGCTATCAGAGCAGAAAATCGAGGCCACACGAAGAAAAGCGCTCGAGTTCTTCAACTGCAACCCGGACGACTGGGATCTCATCTTTACTCCAAACTCGACAGGCGCGATCAAGCTAGTCCACGACTGCTTCAGAGACTATGCTGCCGAGGCTGGCCGAAACTGGTGGTATGGCTATCACAAAGATGCGCACACCTCATTAGTGGGTGTTCGAGAAGGTCCTCGGATGCACCGGTGCTTTCGCAGCGATAACGAGGTCGAGAAGTGGATTGACTTCAGAGGCCTCGGGGGTGCCGTGTCGCCGCACAATGTTCAGTTGTTCGCATATCCCGCGCAATCCAACATGACAGGCAAACGGTTTCCGTTGGAATGGTGTGTACTTCATTTATCAGGCAGGGGCCAAATCATGCTGACACTTGCATCAGGTCCGGACAAGTTCGGAATCGGGTACGTGGGGAGGTGTACACTCTGCTCGATGCAGCCGCATATGCATCTACGGCGCAGCTCGATCTGTCGAATGCCGACGAGGCTCCTGACTTTGTGGCCTTGTCGTTTTACAAGATTTTCGGCTTCCCGAACCTGGGTGCTCTCATCGTAAGAAAAGCTTCGTCCAAAACACTGGAGAGTCGCAAGTTCTTCGGTGGTGGTACTGTCGAGATGGTGATCTCTGTGAACGACGACTAGGTCTCGCGAAAGCCGACTCTCCACAGCAGACTAGAAGACGGCACGTTACCTTTCACCTCGATATTCGCGCTTGACCTCGCCATCGATACACACCGAAAGCTCTATGGCCCTGCACCCATGAAGTACATCTCGATGCACACCAGCCGTCTTGTGAAGAAGCTTCACGACCATCTCGTCAACTTACGGCATTCGAACGGCATGCCTCTCGTCCAAGTACATACAGACCACGATCGAAAGAAGTCTGCATTCGGATAGACACTATTCCAAGGCGCTATCGTGGCCTTCAGCGTCCTGAAGTCCGTCGGTGGTTTCGTAAGCTTCCTCGAAGTCGAGCAAGAGGCCAACAAGCAAGGCATATATGTCCGCAGCGGATCCTTATGCAACCCAGGTGGCCTCGCGACACATCTCCAATGATCACCGACGGAACTTCGCGAAGCCTACGACTTCGGCCATCGCTGCTCCGACCCACAAGCCGAGTTCAAAGGCAAGCCAATCGGTGTCGTCCGCGCCAGTACAGGAGCCATGAGCAACGAAGACGACGTCGAGAACCTCATTCGCTTCATCAAGCAGACATACACAGACCGCGAGTACGCCTCAGGGGGTCGTATCGTACTACCAGTTCTAGTCCAAAAACCCGGAACACCCAAATCTGTCGGTGTCCAAACCCCTCAAAGAGTCTCAGGCACGATCCTCCAAGTCACCGTCCAGGAGATCCAAGACCGGACTCGACACGCCTTGAAGCAGATCGGACTAATGCCACCATCAACTATCCAGGAGTATCCCGCCGACAACGAGAGCCTCCGCCAGAAGTCGCAGAAGTCGTTTAGTATGAGGAGCGGTGGGTCCAGGATACGGGCGAAGTTTAGGAGGAGTATCTTGCAGGTTCTGCAGCCGAAGGTGACGGCGCAGCATTATGGGTGATAAGAGCTCGTGAGTGCTCGTATATACATAGAGACGGCCGCTTTTTGCCTTTGAGTGGGTAGACTATGTGACTCACACGCTAGAGGAGTTAGCGCTGGCAAGTGTTGAGCACGCAATGATCACGATTGTGACGAGTGATGCTATGGAAATGGTGATAGAAATAAAGGGCGACGCCGCTTGGGTTTGGGATTGGGTTGATGTAATACATTCGTTTGTACATATCACATTGAGAGTACTGTAAGCCTCATCTTCTCATGCGTGACAACCTCATCGTCGCCGTTTCTCAGTGACGTCTTGCCACATCCTCGTCCTGATTCAGGAGCAAGCCTCTGTTCCTACTCCCAAGACGCTGGCCTGCTGTATACACTAGGGCTATAGACCCATGCCCTAGCCGCAGGTGCTGCTGTCCTAAGCGTTAGACCAGCGATGCCAAGATCTTCGCTTCCCACGAAAGGTGAGCAGGGCACGTGTACTTCTGCGCTCCCTAGCAAGGGCCGACCTGTTGGCACGATGGCAGCGGCCACGGAGGCAGCGACGATTTTCGTCTCGTGGAAAGCGCTTTCGAGCGATTGACCTTCACGATGAAGCCCTGCGGTTCCTCTTGACGATCCCATCACCAACCTCACCATGCCACTCCTCCCCAGAAGCGCCTGAATCATCCCCATGCTTCGCATTACTCCGCGATCTAGCCCGTCGAACAGCATCTCGTGTCTGCCGCATCGTAACACCCGGCTCCTTCGTCGCGCTCCACATCTCCTCGAGAATCTCAAATAGTTCCAAATAGGCATCGAAAACATCTCCCAAAGTCTCACCCTCCTCGCTCTCCAGCTGCAAGGACCTGTAGATGTGCCACTCCCGTCCAAGGTGTATGACAGGAGGTGGCGTGCACGACAGAGGGAAGCGTAGTTGAATGACCGCGTTGTCGAGTGGAGACATGGAGATCTTCATGCTGCGCCATGAGGCATTGTGGCGATGGAATGGGTCGCCTAGGGCTTTGAGGCGGGCGACGTGTGCTTTAATTTGGCAGTACAGGATGTCCGGCGAGGCAATGAGATTGTGCCCGCGATGTCGTAGTGCGGCAGTCTGGAAGCGCACTGGCGCTATACTAGGGTGTGTAGACATGATCTTGGCAGCTACTTTGAGGCGCTTTTCGGTGGGTGTTAGGAGTTTCATCAGACATAGGACTGGCGCGGCGTCGGTGTCGATGTGTTCGTCTGTAGTGGCGCATGGGAGGGAATTCGGTGATAAGTACATCTGTCGCTGGAGATTGACGGAGTTGTTGATGAGGTTGTTCCAAGTCTTGCTTACTCGACGGAGGGGAAAGAGTCGAGTCGCTGGCGGACTGACGACACAGGTACCGAATGATAGTGTGGACTTTTCATTGTCAACGCGGAGTAGAATCGCCTCGAGTAACTCCGGAATGGCGAGAACGCGACCGGTGGAGGAGGAGCTCGTGGCGGATCGGGTCTGATTGTGCATGTTGATCCGAACAGTGGTGGATTTGGCTAGAAAGGGTAGGAACGTGGAGTGTGTTAAAGGCGCGTGAAGTGATATTGCTGTCTCGCTTGCTGAGGAATCGAATGAATGCCAACGGCGTACGGCCCGCGGCGATGCATGAGCGGTCATTGCTTGCTTCTTCGCGCTCAAACCACCCGTTACACCTCTGACCCTTCTTCAGTGGTGCCTTCCTCACATACGTTGCGTGCCATGTACTTCCCAACGCCCTAATTCCCAAATCGCCGTCGATGCCGTAGGAGGGGATCCTTTCCCACCACCACCCTCTCGGCAAACCCCGACCAATGCAGAGCATACAACCTCAATACATCACCTCCGGAGCAGCAGTTCTCTTAGGATGTCCCGGGCCCGCTTCAGTCTTCGGGCACGATGCCTATAGACACCACAATCAGCCTCACGTCGCGAGTGCTGTACACAGCTTGAGTGTCAACTCACATCACACTGCGCCTCAATCTTGAAGTCTATACACTTGCAATCCCCACTACAGCTCTCCTTGATCTGCGGCGGACCCGTACCATCGCAGACATACACCGCATTACCATGACAATAAGGTCGGCCAGGTGACAAGCATTTCTGAGCTTGTGTGAATGCAAAGAGTGTTGCCAAGGTGGCGAGAAGGGTCGTAGGAATTTGCATGATGGTGGTATGTAGCCCGCTTTGTCCGGGTGCAAGGTGACCAGTGAGCGATGCAAACCTTTTCAAGGCGCTTCTTGTTGGTTTGTATACGATCGTTTAGTGATCCATCACATAACCTTGCGGGTCACGTACGTGCTATGTTTCACAGTACGCACTCAATTCGATAGCACATCCCGGGTGTGGCATGGCTCCAGCCTCGCTCTGTTCAGCTGTCTCGGAAGCTCTTCGGAACACGAGGCTTGACCAGCGTAGCGTTTCGTAGTGCTACTGTATTCGTTGTTTCGCTTCGCGAATTGGAGCCTCGATCGAGGTCGGAAGGAGGAGGAGTAGCCACAAGTCATTGACAGCATTGACATCAATTGCCTCATTCGCTTTCGCTCCGTAGCGGGTGGGTCCCTCGTCAATCACTGATATCGCCACTTCCACCGCTGTCATTCCCATCATCACCAACAACTTGCCCAACCTGAAACAAATGCTCCATAGCATCATTGAATAGGTCAGGGCCCCAGACCTCATCCTCTCTTGCCTTGCCCTTCTTGCTGATCTTCTTACCTTTCCCCTCGCTATAGGTGTCGAAGAAGTCCTCGTAAGTCGTGATGACTTGATCCCGCACAGCGGCAACAAGCGTCTCTCTTGTCCTCGCATCGTCCACAAACTCGTCGAGCTTCGCCCTTAGGGCAGGAACGTCTTTCTCCGCCAGGCCACGAACAGTACGCACTGCCTTGAGTGGGTCAAAATCGTCCTTCTGTTGAGCGACGGTTGTAGTCTCTACAGGTGCTGTGATATGCGAGGCGTAGCCGTTGACAAAGTCGTTGATTACTGTTCTCAGCCTGCCGTCCAGCTCAGCCTTTGCATCAAGCATGTTCTCCACGACTTTCGGAAGCAGGCCGCCGCCAACGGCACCGCCGACCAGCCGTACCCAAGATGCAGGATTCCATAGACTGCCTCTTTCCCGGAGCTCGTAGAAAGTGTTGGTCACAGACGAGAAGTCGAACTCAACTTCGGGCGGGCTGAACTCGATGTCAAAAGCGACGATCTGCTGTTTCAGGTGTAAGAAGTGGATAATGAGGAAGAGCTGTCCATCTTGAGGCGACTTTTTGCTTCCAACTTGATGGCTGGCGTAGACCAAGGAAGTGATAGTTGAATGGACAATGTGATGTGCCAAGTCGTCAAAGACGGTACTGTTCACCAGACGGTAGATCCGGCGCAGCAGCCATATGGCTTTGCGGAGGGTCGGGTACCAATGTCTGCTGACAGTCGTCGGCTGTTCCGAAGCAAAGCGCTTGCTCAACATACTTTCACCGTCTTCGTCGTCGTTGTCGACTGCGGTTGGCGTTTTCGGCACCCGGATGTCAGGCTTGGACTGATTGCGCTTGCCAGACATTACTGGTCCCTTCTTGTGTCCGTTGGTCCCAGTCATTGCTTTTCGTGGCGAGATCTCGAGATCTTCAGGTTTGGGCTTGTAGTTCTCTATACCGTCTCGCAACACGTTCATGGCCAGAAAGACAAGCCGTGTCTGCGCGTCTTCGAGGGCAGGTTGTATCAGGCTTGCAAAGTCAAGCTTCCTACCAATAGGTCTGCCATGAACCGAGGGGCTTACCACAGCATTGTCAAGATCGTCCTCGTCGTCAGACTCTGTTTCCGTGTAACGACCCTGTATCATGGCACATAGATCACACAGCATCTCCATCTTGGTCTCATGTATCGTCTTTGGTCGAAGGTAGTCATACATGGGTTCCATCAAGCTCTCCAAGAACTCGTACAAGGCGCCGTCAGTCTCGAACCATTCGAACCACAAGTCGTACTCGTCCAGGCAGATGCCGCGTATGAAGCTGACAGCCGTCTTCGCGAACGACATGACATCCGTATGCTGCGGACTGGCTGCGAGCTCGGCCATCTTCTTAGCAACGAGTGGTAGGATCAGACGGCCACGCGTGGCAGCATACGACTGGTACAGCTCACGAAGCAGACCGAGATATTCCGGCTCGCGACCAGCATCCACATCGTCTGGAGTGAGCACGGCGCGTTTCTGGATCTCAAGTCCGAGAGCCTTGAGTTCAGGAGCTGGAACTCTGAACTTGGCGTACAACAGCGCAGAGTGCGTAGTGTCTTTGAGCTGACCACTTTGGACCCTCTTGCTGATATCGGCAGCAATCTCTCCGAGAGACTTGGTAAAGTGATGTCTTATCAGAGTCAGGCCTCGTGTAAGCAGAAGACGATATCGACTGCGGTACGTCGCTGACTCCTTGTGCTTTGGATGTGACTCCATGTACGCAAGACAGTTGTCGAGGTTCGATAGCATCTCGGGAAAGTCCTTGCCTTTTACGAGATTCGCTGCGCCCGGCGCATTGAGCCGCCTGGTCATGGGGTCCAGATATGCATAGTACTGTGCATTCTCGTCCAGAGCGTCTGCGAGCGCAGTGAGACGTCGTTGTTCGCCGATGAGTGATTCGCACTGCTGGCGAAATGCTTCCGTCTGAGCTTCCACCGCTTTGAAGGAGTTCGAGAGGGTCGAGAGCACAGACAGCGACTCTGCTGTGGACGCAAGTAGGTTCCCGAGATGTGTGTCTGACAGCTCCAGCTGTTCTTGGTATGAATGATAGCCCCAATGGCTGTTGTCCAGCAAGCTCTCTTCCAGCTGTCCGAACTCTGCCTCGAAGTCCAACTCTGATCGACTTGCTCCCGTCTCCTGCTGCCCAGAGAGGCTCTGCTTCCTCCGATAGAGTGGCTCGTTCTCGGCGTACGCATGCACGGCATGGTAGAAGTCGCTGTAGCTCTGCGCTCGTCGTGCTAGGGACGCCTTGGGAGGCCCGATCCACGGGCTGTCGTCTTCAGTAACTTCCTGAATAGGCTCTATCGCCCCATCAGCTTTCTCTTCGGCCTAGTCACTATCAGAACAGTATGGCCAGTGGGTCGCGCGGGCGGTGGCTTACAGGTTGCTGCAACAGGGAAGCCCGTCGTTTATGCTGAGGCTTCTCTTTTGCGACCGCCGGCGCCGATGTGAGGGTGTGGAACCACGCATCGTCCATGGTGCAGAGGCACAACGGCTATGGGCAGTCGTGAGCCACGCAGTGACGGCAACGCGATCCAGCTCTCTACCCTCGTACGTGCACTGCTTCCGAAAGTCGCGATCTCAGGTCACAGCATGAAGCACGTGATGTGTAGCAGAGGATGGGATGGTTCCTGGGTGCGAAGGCAATCTGTACTTCGCGATGAGGTGCCACCGTACTACAATGGCCAGCACATCATCGCCGTGTATAAGACGTGCCATATGCCTCGACGTGAGACGTGAGACGTGAGACGTTACGGCTTGTTGCGGCCAAACTCAGATGTCTTCTTCTGAGCCACTGTTACTACCACCACCACTTCTGCCGGCTGCCACTTCTGTCCCTGCTCACTGCTCAGGCACAGGATGGCTCCCGACGCACCAACGAACTCTATACGCATATCTTGACCTCACCTTTCTTCTTTCACATCGACTGGTCAATTGGCATCATCAGAACGGCTCCCGCCATCATACCTCCACAATGTCACACGAGTCACGACATCGTTCAGCCACCCGAGAGCGCCTCTGAGCTCTGCACGTCGCATTGCTGCGCGCTCCCGCCCGAGGATGCACCATACATGGCCACGGCTCGCCCCTTCGCGCTCTGATGCGGTTTGATGGCATCAGACTGTCCGGTTATGGTGCTCGACTCCATGCAGAACGATCTAAGCGCATCGGACCCTCCATCCGGCGTCAAACTGGCCTCAGCCGAGCACTCCCGTGCCAAGTGATCCCGAGATCTCGGTTTGTGCAGGTCGTGCTCCGTCTGCCAATGTCCAAGTGGCCGAAGAATCCACAGCGTTGACATCACCCCGGTCCATACACTGGCTGGAACCTGTTATCACGCGCTTGCCACGCGAGCTACGCCTACCAAGACGACATGGTCACACGGCGTGCACTCTTCGTGGACGTGGCGCGCATAAGCTGCTGACCCTCGTCGGGAAGGACCATCGACCAGACCAGGGTGTACCTTCTTCACACATACGTCTGGACATGCCTCGCGTGGCGCAGTGTGTCCGTGTCTGTGCAGTCACCCATCACAGCCCCGGTGCGCATCGACGGGCATCCTAGCTACATTCAGTAGACTCTTGAGCCTATGGTAACGCCCAATCGGTCGTGTGTGGAAGTACATTCCACCTGTACCAGGGATTTAACAACGGCCTGGCTGGGTCACAAACCCATCAGTCCACAAATCGGAGCTCTCGTGTTCACTCTACATAGCCTGGACCCAATCTCTGGAACGCTGTGGAGGAGGGCCGGTTGACCATGTCGATGCACGGGCTCTTCATGAGCTGGCTTGCGATCTGTCGTATCGTGTGCCAGCTGTGCGATGCGTTTATAAACACGCCGTTGCTTCTCCTCTCTGACAGCTCTCACGCTTCCTCGCGAGGTCTGACTGCACTGATCACTTCCTTCTTTCTCGAGGTCTTACCGCCGAGCCCCTCGTTTATACGTCCCACGCCACACAGTCACCTGCACACATGCTGGTGCGGACTCTTTGACAATCACATCTGGAGGCTTTGTGGATTTAGCATGTCATCCTCTCGCGGTAATGGGCCATTTTTTGTTCACATTGAAAATGTACGAACCGTTGGACACACACAGAAATCACCCACTAACCAGTCGCAAGCTCCCAGACAGATACACATGGCAGGATCTGAAGGACATGATCAGAAGGCGCGCTGCCCATGGCGTCTGGACAGACATGGCTGTGTTGCCGAACGGTCAACCGGGTGGGAAGGGATACGCCCGTATCCAAAGATCAAATGAGGCATCCGACCTCTACAGTGCGCAATGTCGATCGTGCACAGTTCGAAGGTCGTTCATGCTGACAAGTGTTGTAGAGTATCTGACCCAGAATATCATCGAAGGCCGAAGACTTCGAGTGCACCTATGGGATACCAGTGAAATACCAGCCAACTTCATTACATGCAACTGCAACAACACCCAAATCCATCCATCCGGCCAACAAATCGCTCAATGGGTCGCCCAACCCGGTTGGCAAACATTCTCCGCCACATCACCCATCTCTATGGCACAGCCCGCGCTATACCCTCCACCGAGCACGATGCCCACAATGATGCCTCCGTCAGTGCAGCAGCCGCCCATGCAATGGAGCGCAGATCAGCTCACTTTGGCAATGTCTAGGGTGGGCCTGGATCCACGAAACCCTGCCGACGTTCATCAGTATACCAGGCAGGTATGGTCGGTCCGTCAGGCGCCGCAACAACAGTACCAGGCACAAGGAGGCGCTCAGCAGTATCCGCGGTACATGGCGAATTCAACAGGTCTACCAACAAACACCAGCCAAGGAGTGATCAGGACTGAGGCACGTGGCATCTTCATCAGCGGATTGAATTTCAAGGCCTGCACTCGTGATATTGAGCTCCACTTCGGGGAAGCTGGGGAAGTGGTCAAAGTGGACCTCCAGAAAGATCCACAAGGCAAATCGAAGGGCAACGCCACCATACAGTATGCTTCGGCAGAGGCTGCACAGAGGGCGATCGAGATGTTTCACGGCGAAAGATTCCAAAACATGAGGATGAACGTCCGGAGAGACAAAGAAGCAACGGCGATCAACGCCCCGCAGCCTACAGGCACAGTCCAATCAGCAGCTCGCAGGACAGAGCAGCCAACCATTGTGAATGGTAGCCAGGTGCGTCAAGCGATGCGAGCATGACAATGATCCGTTGTGCAAATACTGAGAGACACAGCTGCCAAATACTGCTGTATCTTTGCCCGCACAGCAGGTTCGCAAAGACAGCGTCATCTCGTACTGTCCTTGATGTTCTAGCGACTTTCACGACCCACCTCCGACGACGAAGCTCAAACCCTGGAGAGAGGCTCAGTTTGCATTCAGCCACTATCACCTGCATCACAAGGCGTTGGATTCCTGGGGTACACAAAGCACATACATGGGTAGGTAAGGTGAACTGCGCGAGCATTCAGGCCTGCTTTTCTGACATTCAGTACATGCGCACAGAAAAGTATGGAGGAGTATCGGTGTACACAGCATCTACGTAATACCTTTGTCGAAAGCTTGCAATGTAGCTCTCCGCTGTCCATCGACAGGTCCTCATCTCTGTGTCGCCTCAGGTCCTTCACACGCTGTGGAACCGGATCCCAGGTCAGACCACTGCTCAACCTGCAAGCCCCGCCTTCACGATGAGCGCTTTGCGAGAAATGCTGAACAGAAACACTACTCGCTGGTCACCCGCACTGCAGTCTGCGGGCATGCAAGGTCAACGTTGCCTTGACGCGCGCAAGCAAGCTATGCCTCAACGCATCATTGCGGCGCTGATGCCCGAAACCGTCTACCATCTGTTCAGCGCACCCTTTTGAAACCCGACAGCCTGGCTCCCGGACCGCGCCGTTGGATCTAGCGGCTCCGACAACTCGCCAAGCTGCATTGACCGCGCAGTGATTCGGAATAACTTCTCGACCTGTGTTAGAGGCGGCAAATTGAAGCATGATGGTGGAGCACACGCGGTTGAGCAGTACCATCATCCCATGAGCGGCGATTGAGGGGGAGGGTCGATTGGACACCATTTATTCACGCAGCAGCATCATGCAATCAATACTGATCCGAAGTGTGGCAGCCAACGAGCACGAACTTACCGCGCCAGGCGCGCTTCAGGAAGAATTGTCCATGGATGTGAGAAGCTGCCGGACTACAACCCAGCTTGCGCCATGAAGCGCCTGCAGACGACGCACATGCGCGGGGTACCACAGCAGCTCTCAAGACGATTCGGATAGCTGCCTAGGGTTCTCGGCCTTCAGAAGCGGCAGTAGCTACCCGTACGTCGTACGTGGTTGCTGCTCTTGATCCAGATGACGGGAAAACGAGACTTGAAAGATGCGCCTGCGACGAATACCACAATTCGGCAGATCCTTCCTCGCACAGGAAATCCGCCCTTAGCGCGACAAGACCTCATCGCCAGTGTCGTTGTTTTTGTCTTAACCGAGATTGAAATCCTCCAGCTTGATGGTACCGACGAAAAGAGAATGCATGGAGCTGTGGTCGCTTGCGCGCTGGCATTCTTCCAACGCTGGTCGACATTGTCTGGGGTGCGATGCAATTGCTCGAAGCGTCAACACAGCGCAGATACGGCCCTTCTCGCGATGCTGCTGACTTCACGGGAGCTGCCGTGCAGTATGCAGCAACGGTGATGCATAACGCCAATGGCTCTGCATGCGGAACCACGGATCAGGTCGCTAGATCTTAGCGCTGCGGCGGGCAACACGACCAGGATTGGGATTTGAGCCGGAAATCCAGTCCCCAGCGGCCGCGATGCTGCGTAACAATGGGCGTTGTTGCACGACCCACTTGAACATTCACAGACTCACAGCGACCTGCCTTTTTGGGCGTCGCCCAGCGTGCCCCAAGAAAGGCTTTCGCGCTAGTGTGCTGCATATTCCAAGACCAGCAGACAGAAGCATGAACGGCATGACTTGTGAACCTGTTTTCAGCAGACTTGCCGTCACTTATCGTCAGTCTTGACGGCGTGCCGGGATAACTTGCCCAACATGGCAGAAGCGCGTTTTGGCGGTGCGAATAGCGGACGATGAGACCAGGTCCATGCATCGAGACTCGGTACATTTGCCTTCTGGCTTCCTGCATGAATACTACAGACGTGTAGTTTCACAGCACGCACGGGCCAAAAGCATCTAGGCATGGCTGCTCCGGACTTGAAGCTTTGACTTCTCCGCCGACTTTCATATGCTTATTGGCGGCCTTCGATATCATTGTGCGTTCAGCTATGAGAGTCCGTGTCTTCTCGGTATACTTCTGGACTCCCACTCCAGTTTCTCAAGAACGCCAGACTGTTCCTCGACCCTCGTTGCCCAAACATGACCCTACAGCTACCACGGCGCACGAGCAGCAAGCGCTTCATGCTGTGACCCAAGCCACGAGCATGGGCATGACGTTTCGTCTCTAAGTTTGTCACTGAGACAAGAGAGGTGGTGACGACAATTGAATATGGCCACGCGTCAACACGATCATCGTCGGATACGACAACAGTTCAGGCATGGCCACCCCGAAAAGAGCTGTCAGAAGTCGCCAGGTATCACATTGCCGACATCGAACACAGCATCTCGCCATGCACCGCTCATCGCCATGGCCAACAACCATCGCTAAGATACAAGTAATCACACAACCACGCCATATGAGTTCACGGCATACAAGGTGAGTACAACGGTTTGAGAATACATGCAGGGACCCATACCCGAGTGCTGTCGTGTCCACAACGATCTGGAGAGATTGCTGGCGCTTAGCACGATCTTTCAGTTGATCCTCGATGATCAGTAAACAGAGAGCAGTGTTTGAGACTTGACTCCTTATCGAACGCCACTCGCCTCATACAGCATTCTAGACTGATGTCACGACCACAATTTCTGCTCCTTCGTGAATGTCCACAGGTAAGACAACACAATACAGGATACTCCGCCAGCCATACAAGACACATTTATGTCCATCGTGCACCAGTTCCCACACCACTCAAAGTCCATGGGGGAAAAAAGCTCAGACGACGCGGCCGCAACATGAATCTCGAGCCATATTCGGACCTTGCTCCAGAACGCCATAAGCAGCCATCACTTCCACAACATCCGTTGAAGCAACATGCAGGACTAGATCCGGGCCGAAAGTGCAGCTCATGCGGACGGTTCTAAGACATATGCTAGCGCAGGAAGACGTGTCGCGACAATAATGATGCACTGAAGATGGAACCTCACACTTACTCCAAGCCCAGGAGCGGCTGATCCTAGGACAACCGGCAAGTAGCAAAAATGCCGCAGATTGATAATCGACGATCGGAGTACTTCGTTCGAGAAGTACCTCCATGCATCGGATATGGGGCTAGCTTTACAAGCCACTGTCAATGAGTTACTGCAGGCACTGACGAGGCGCCACTAGATGGAAAGACTGTGGTATAGCCACGACGGAGTAAGCAGACCGGTCTGATGGCGCTTTGTACCCAACGACCGCTCTCTTCCAGTAAGCCTTACGACCCTTGCCAAATCGAACCAACAAAGGGTACAATGATACAGGTACGTCTTTCGGCCCCAAGGAGCTTGTCTCTGGTGCTCACTGCTCACGACATGCAGAGTGAGTATCTCCAAGTAGCCATCGGTACTTCCACAACATGTCCATCCATCCGGCAAGCGAGGTCCCAACAACGCAGAGGTGATCCTCACTACCGTTGGTGGGAAGATATACGTAACACCCTTCCTTCTTATTCGCGTCGCCAAGCTGTCCCGACATTTCGCGTTATCTCAGGGTGTGGCTAAGATTCAGAGCAGAACTTTGGTGTTTACACAACATGTCCAGCGAGCGAGTTCGAGTTAATAAGTACCTCCTCTACCCCCTCTACCTCCTCTACCTCCTTGCCAAGCTATCCCGACATCACAACGTTCTCGTGCAGGCGGCGCACGGGCAGCAGTCAGTCGCCGCGACAGGTCTGCCTCATTCGTGGGACCTGCTGCGGTGGTGGCTGTTTTGTAGTCTTGTAGAGGCCTGGCGGAGTAAGCACCGAGTACGCATGTTCGTCTTGGAGGCATTTATACTGATGGTGGCATGCTGTGGTAACGCTTCTCGTCAGACTCGATGTACAGGAGTGGTGAGATCGTTGTCATCCAAGCCTGTACTGTCTCGTGGTCGTTACTCAGGGTGAAGAGATATTGTTCTTGACGGAGTTGTGGTAGTGGTGTACGCATCTCCTACAAGACTTCTGTAGATCACCGAAGCTACGAGCTACCCCCAGGTTGCCTCCTGCCTATCCCATGAGCCGTGGACCCTGTCTTGACAACCCGTTCAGCCTACAGTCTATCTACTTAGAAGTCCCAGCCAACCCACTCCCTCTTCGGCGGAATCTCAGGCACGACCCCATCCTTGAACGCCCCATTCGTTGTGACAAAATCGTACAACTCCTTCAGTTGCCTGCCTAAGTCACTATCCAGTATCTCTTTTGGCGGCTCGGCGTCTGGGACTTCCTTGCCGTAACGCGCATGCGGGAACCAGATCCGCTCTTTCTTGTGATGATTAGGATCGATCTGTGTTGGCGCGTGCTTCATATAGTAGCCGATCTTGGGGTCCTGCTCGTCTGGAATGACTTGCATTCCATGCCAGTGCGAAGGAAGTGGTAACTCGGGTTGAGCAGTGTTTGGCGCGGCTGCTGGCTGGGTGGTGCTGCCGAAACCCCCAGTTGGTGCTGCTGGTTGTACAGGTGCGCCGAAGCCTGATGTGACAGGCTGTGCAGGGGCGCCGAATCCTGTGTTGGCGGCGCCAGGTTGCGATGGGGCGCCGAATCCTGATGCAGCGGGTTGTGTAGGAGCACCGAAAGCTGGTGCGGCGGTCTGGGAGGGAGCGCCAAAGCCTCCTGTTGTGGCTGGCTGGGAGGCAGCGCCAAAGCCTGAAGTTGGCTGGGAAGGAGCGCCGAAGCCCGCGGGGACGCTGCGCTGTCCAAAACCTGTCCCAAATGTTCCCGATGATGAGCCAAGACCAGACTGGCCAAAAGCAGGCTTCTGTCCGAATGGTGAAGGGTTTGCAGCAGCGCCGATGAAGCCGGTAGAAGGCTGTTGGCTTGCTGCTGCGAAAGGTGACGGTCTGCTCGCCGCACCAAATGCCGAAGGCTGACCGAATGCTGTACTGCTGGACTGCGCAGGCTGTGGACTGCCGAATGGCGAGGGCTTCTTGGTAGCAGCACCAAATGCTGTCGAGCTTCCAAACGCCGGCGCTGCCTGTGCTGTCTGTGCTGGTGCAGCGAACGGTGACTGCTTGGCCGCTGCACCGAAGCCAGATTGACCAAAGCCAGGCTGTGCCGGTGCACCGAATGCACTAGGTCTTTGGCCCATGTTCGATGTTTGCCCAAAACCACCGCCTCCGCCAAGAGCTGACGGTTGACCAAAGCCACCGGCACTGGCAGTACTACTAGCGCCGAGTTGCGAAGTCTGACCAAACCCAGATCTCGATGGCTGACCGAAGGCATTCCCACCACCTAAGGATGAGGTTTGGCCAAAACCGCCACTAGTAGCAGGTGCTGAAGGTGCACCGAAGGCGGATGTCTGTGCGGCTGGCTGTCCGAAGCCGCCAGTTGGCTTGTTCCAAGGTTGCGTGGGCTTAGTCTCGAGGTCAAGCCGGTTGGGATGCTCGTACTGCCCGTCGACAACGTACTTCTTCGCGCCTTCGACGTCGTTCAAGATTGCTTGAACCTTTTGCTCGACCTGGTTCAGCAGGTCGCGTTCATGATTCGCCTAAATGTTCGCGTCAGCCATGGTCCGCGACAAAGTATCGGGGATGCACATACGTATTCTTGTTCGCGACCCGCAGCTTTTGCGATGTAGTACTTCACGCGCATTTCTTCCGGGCTTTGCTCGAGGTCACCTTCTATCAGCTGCCGGGGTGGCTTGTTGCCGGGCGCGTAACAAGAGAGCGGCCATATTGGTCGATCTCCAGGAGGGTCGCCGCCAGATATGCTGCTAAGATCCTGCTTGATGTTCGCGTTGGTGACGTTGAAGCTGTAAGTGCTGTTAGTCCGATGCACTCAGATAGCTCATGCTGTTGACAAGCTTACGGCTCAGATTGTGTTGCTGTGCGACTGTTAGCTGTGACTCCTCGAGATCTGTATGCCATGATGTGCGATTGTTGTTGTAGTGGTGAAGTGGAAGTGGCAAGTCGACGGTTGATCTGCACGTAGATGGACGCGAGCACGGCGAGAAGGGCAGCTGCCCCACGCGCTACAACGGCTTCACATGCAACACTGCCATAACACAGCGCATTCACTCACCTCCACCGCCTACTGCACCAGATCTGCCACGCTGCTGATTCTGCCCTTGGCCTTGCACCGAGAGAGGGGCGAATCTATTCGTGTTGGAGTTCGAATTCGAATTGAAGCCTCTTGAACTGCCTGGGTGTTCAAACTTGCAACCATCTACACAGTCTCAGCAATCTGTCGCCTTCGTACATGCACATTCCTCATACCTCCGAACCTGCAGTTGCCCTGCTGGAAGAACTTGCAGACCACCATGTTTGCGCACGAAGGCGCTGTCTTCAGGTCTCGGATCCGAGCGTCACCACCATGCGCACTCTACTATACTCGTTGATTGGCAGTGTATAATGTTACTCTCGATCGCCTTTTCGCAAGACAGTCAGATTTGAGGGTATGCAACCTTTCTTTGTCGCGTAAGCCTTTGTTGAAGATGACCGTTTGTCGGCTAGCAGCTCGGGTTACCAGATTAGAAGAACTTCCGCCAGCCGTTTGTGCGATTCCGAGGGCGAAAGGTTTGTAATGAACGGTTGTATCGCAAGTTGATGGAAAGATGTCTGCAAGTCGCGAAGCCAATCTGAGCAACGCGACTGCAGGGGTGGCACGCGCCCCGAAACCTACGCAATGTCTTGGCGTTCACCTTGGAAGTTCGAAGTCCAATCGGCCTCGAGCCATTTGTTGCTCTTTGTCGTCGTTGTCGCCATGCTCGAGAAGAAGGGTCCACGCGCGACACTCCAGCGAACCGGACTGGCAAAGGACACACGATAGCCTGGAATCGATCAGCACCGCCTCTGGACTCCACATTCGACACGCCGCGCGAAGACCAACGTGCAGCACTCTCCGCTAGGACCGCCAACGAGGCCAACGATTCTGGACTGGGACATGCAGCTGACAAGCACACAGCTGGACCATTTTCAACTACATGCACCCGTTCTCCTTCCCTATCGTTGGCATCTTCGTAGCTGGATACATCACCGCCCGCTGGGACCTCATCACCCAGCTGTATGAGCTTGCAGTCTTTGCCTGGGACCACGGAGTCGTGGTAAGGAAGAGCATGACATACAATTGCTGATCGACCGCTGATGCATGGTCTAGACACGCGCTGCGAAAGGCTTCGCCATCCTCTCCCTCTTCTTCGTCCTCATCGTCATACCGATCGAGCGCATCGCCGCACGAGAAGCCGAGCTTGTCAGTCAGCTCGGTCTGTCTACAACACACGACTTCTCGACTGACCTTGTTCATCAGCACCCACGCACACAAGAGACAGGCGTATCCGCACGGGAACAGCTACGGCGCAGAGGATCCTTCTAGTTGTTGCGCAATGGGAGCATGACCTCTCGCAACCATGGGTTGATGCGAGTATTCTGGCCTTCTGATACGCCGCGAGATGATATCCCGGGCGTCTTGGTAGGATGGAGGAACTCAGAATTGGATGTATTGGTGGTGGCCGTTTTACAAGGAGTTGAGGTAAGTGCTTGTGGCATGCGACTGCGACACTGCGCTGAACGATAGCCAGGCCAAGAATGTCGACTATGCCCTGCGCATGCGAACACTGTTCCGAGGCAGTCCTCACTCCGTCGACAAGATCCTCCTTCATTGTGGAGATAAGCCACTGCAAGTACTGGGCACGCTGAACGCTGCACATGTCGTGGACACGGTCGACCCCAAAGCACTATCCCTGCACACGGTATCACGTAGCTACATCCCGAGAGTAGACTGTCCGCGCAGTGCACAGATGACGATCCAGATTGTCAGCTTCGACCGACCAGACCCGAACCGCATGCAGTATCTTTCCTTGACGCCCATATCGCTCGCCCTCGAAGACAAATCAGGAGCATTCGGGAGTGTGCCGCCCTTCGACAGGATAGACCAGGATGAAGAGGGCGAAAGACAACGAAAAGAGAAGCTGGTCAAGAAGCTGAGACTGCACACTGTGATACATCATGCGCGAACAGAGAAAGAGCTGGCACTGAACACCATCATCGTACAAATCAACTGCTCTGCTGAGCTCGATGCACTCATGCAGGAGAACATCGGCATGGTGGGCGTTAGGATCAAGCGCACTATGAGCGTCAGTGAGCGCATGGTAGAGTCTGCTTCAACTCTGTGGGACTTCTCCTTGCTGTGGTCAAAGCAAACCCTGAAGCAGCACGTAGGTCCGTTTGCGTTCCAGACGTTCATACTCTACCTCATGGTTCTGAGGATCGGTGCTGAAGGACTGCTCATGCTCCTCGACTGGAGACCTTTCGGTAATGCGGCTTTGAAGGACATCTCGGCTACAGCACAACAAGTCGACATCCGACTACAGCAGTTCTGCTATTGGCCTGACCAATACATGACTCTACACAAACGCAGAAACGACTGGGAAAGCATCACCAATAGCCACCCAGACTACATACGTTTCTTCAACAGTCTGTGGCTGGTCGCGAACGATGTCATCATCGGCATCGCTCTAGGCTCCTACATCGTCGAGAACGTGGACTTTGTGGCAGCACACATGGACAAGATCATGAACAATTACTCGATCGAAGGCTTGCAGCGTATGCTCACATGGCTGATGGACTACCCGGCTGGACTGAAACTGAACACGGAACTCGCAACATTTCTGGGCGACCTGTTCCTGTGGGTTATTGACTACTGGAACGGCTGCATGACACAGCTACGACCGACATTGCCAGTAATAATCCGCTTGATCGGTCTCTCGAGCTTCGCCGGTGCAAGTCTCCCCATTGCGATGTTCTCGGATCTGCTATCGGTGCTGACGATCCACATCTACTCGTTCTATATCGCCTCGGCGCGCATATACAATTGGCAGCTCACGATCATCATTTCGCTCTTTCACCTCTTCCGAGGCAAGAAGCGCAACGTGTTACGGAACCGCATCGATAGCTGCGACTACGATCTGGACCAACTGCTTCTCGGCACGATCTTATTCACCCTGATTGTCTTCTTGCTGCCAACTGTGGCAGTCTTCTACGCCACCTTCGCCGGCGCTCGAATGGCCATCATCGCTTTGAAGGCGGCACTGGACACCTGGCTGGCATGCCTCAACCACTTTCCCCTCTTCGCGCTCATGCTGCGCATTAAGGACTCCCGGCGTTTACCTGGTGGCATTCGATTTGAGTTACAAGATACCCCTCGCGCGTTGGTTTCATCTTCTTCGGAGCAACAGACGAATACTGCGCCAACTTCTTACGTCAAGCTGAAGGTATGCATCGAAGTTTCTACTCCTGTTGCAGCTGCGCTAACATACTTGTAGTCTATTGCCCTGCCACTATCCCAAACCTTTTCCCAATACAACCAACTCGGCCACCGACTCCGAAAGCACTATCTCTCACCGCGAGTCTTCCTCTGTCTGGTCTCGGGACAGTTCGTGCCACCGATACATCGTAAGAACCTGTACAGTCTACAGTACAGTATGCTGCCGATCCAGCGCATCGGCATTGGCGAGTTGTGGAAGCTGCTGACAGAAGAGCGGAAGCCAAATGGTGTGGTGCACACGAACGGTCATATTATGCCGCCGGTTGGTAACAGGAAGCCTGGCGGCAAGACGAAGGGTACGACGAATGGACACTGGTGGAGTAAGTAGACATGTGTACATGATGTATTGATAATGTGTACAGCGACTCTAACTTTTGGTCACGTTGATCGTTTCCACGGACGAGGGATGAAAGAGCATCTCGGATACAAGTTTGAGACAATCGCTAGCCTTGCGAGGACGTTTAGACGAACCGAATCGCGTACAAAGCACTGTCATCGCCCACCCTCCTGACTTCCTTCAACATCAGATCCACTCTCCACCAATCCGCGAGGAGTGCCCTTTGCTTCCCCTTTTTCGAGGCGTGATACGTCGTGGTGATACCATCGATGAAGCACCGCGTCTCCCGGTCCAGGGCACGTAGCCATGATCCGAGGTCGTAATCAGCTCCCATAGCTATGTGGATCTTCGTGGCGTAGAAGTACGGCAGCAGTTCTTCGCGGAGGATTCGGCATGTGCGTGTTATGGGCGGCTGGTGGTATTCGCTGTTGCGATGTTTGAAGTCACGGGTGGAGAGGTGCTTGGAATTGTCGATGACGAGTCTACCGATTTTGGACCAGAGTTCTGCGGGAAGTGCGAGGATGCTGGTGGGCTTTGAATATCGGTCAGTTGGAGGGTTGTGTAGGGAGGTTGAGGTGTCACTGACTTGCTTGGTTGTAGTGATTGGTTTGTCCATGGTAGTGAGTATATGTCTCTGTTGTGACTTGCAGTGAGTAGGTCAATTGTGCTGTGAGTAGAGCAGGCACTGTTGTGGAAGTGTGGTAAGTCGTCTCATTTCATGAGCACTTTGCTAGCAAACGCCATGTCTTCAATTCTGGAAAGCTCTATTCACATGCGGACTCGCTTGATGCCGATACCCGAACGCACGGCCCAAAGACTACTACTGCTACCGTGATGAAATGGCCCTTCAATCATGATGTGGTGACAACCAATACAGGTTTCCGAGATCCTGCACCCATTCGGCCTCTAGCGAGAACCAGGCCCATTCATGCGCACCGCATACCAGTTTGCTTCCTATGCTCCGCGCAGCGGGACAAGAACCATGTCTCCCTTTTCAGCGGCAGTCTCTCTCCCTTCACCGAAATCGCACCACATACTTCCTCCAAGGCCCCTCAGCTTCCTCGAGCAAAACCAGTGACAAGCTAACTCTCCATGCCTCCTCGAGCTGATACTCAAGAAGTTGCACAGAACGTGGTAAGGCCTCTGTGCAAATGCCGCTGATAGCACGACG
This sequence comes from Fulvia fulva, assembly GCF_020509005.1. Taxonomy (NCBI): domain Eukaryota; kingdom Fungi; phylum Ascomycota; class Dothideomycetes; order Mycosphaerellales; family Mycosphaerellaceae; genus Fulvia; species Fulvia fulva. The sequence goes on from NC_063022.1 coordinate 635,167, forward strand.
CATCTCCGGATCTAATGCTCGCAGCCAATTGCCAAGTTTGACGACACTGTATGTGGGAAACCAGATCACAGTCCTAGTAGAGAAGAAGTAGGGGAGTAGTTCTTCGCGGAGTACTCGGCAAGTGCGGGTGATGGGTGGCTGGAAGTAGCGGGGAGGGTGAGTGAAGAAGTCTCCGGATGTGATGGGCTTGGAGACATCGACTGCGAGCTTGCCGATCTTGGACCAGATCTCGGCGGGGAGGTCGAGGAGAGAGGTAGCCTAGGCAGGGTCAGTAAGCTGTGACGGATGGGGTTACAATGGAGCTTACCACTTTGATATCGTCCATCTTCGCGATCAAACTGGAGTCTGACGTCCTGGCGGCGGATCTGTGTTGTTAGGTTGGTGCAGCTTGATGAACTGTCCAGGAAAGTCAAGGGTTTGGAGCCGCAATCTGTGTCATTCGCGGCAGCGGGACGCTCGTTTGAGGTGCACGGACAGGTCACATGCATATTTGATATGTTTTTGACTCTTACTGCCCGTTCGTTTCAAGACCAGCTTGACTATCGAAGCCGATGTGCATCCAACTAGTATGGGTCGCGGAAGATCTGCACGTCTTGTTTGTCTCCCCTACCTTCCTTCGTCACCAACGTCGCATTTCTGAAATCATCCCCCAAACACCACCTCCATCATGCCAGCGCTATCCTCCTGCCACGACCACACCCGTAAGTACTCCTCAAGCGCCTCACCTTCGAGAGGCTTACCCTCAGCGAAGATACCACGAACCAAGTGCCGCATGTCCGGCTCGAGGGCGTGCAGCCACTTTCCAATCGCGACAATGGCTAGCTTGTCGCATGGTGCCCCACCGACCTCGATCTTCGTGCTGAGGAAGTAAGGAAGAAGCTCTTGCCGCAGAGCCCGAGATGCCTGGATGATGCCAGGCTGGTATGGCCAGCTCTCGCCGCGGATGAAGTAGCTACCGGTCAAGGTGTAGGCGTTGTCGACAGCATATCTGCCAATCTTTGACCAGATTTCTGCTGGGAGGTTGAGGAGCGATTTGCGCTGGTCATGTGTCAGTTGCGTCTGGTGGGTAGAGTCGAAGTTCACCTACTGGTTTGATAGTGCCGGTAGCGCTTCTTTTGAGGTGAGGCGCGTGGTGAGGCGCCATTTCGATGGTGGTGCAAAGTACTCAGTAGGAATGTGGCGGGCGGTGGCGAGGTGTTAGGTGCTTGACGGGGTTGAGACTGGAGCGAGTGTAAGGTGAAGTCATGTAGTCTGTTTGCATTTGTTGTGATGGAGAAAGTGAGGCATCCCCCAGGGTGCTGCATCTGCTGGAAATGGCCGGCCGCACATCCGCTGCCTAGCGCTCCCATTCACCTGCTCTCCACCCCCACTCATCACTCGAACCTCAACTCGTACATCTCCACCGTCGTCCGATTCTTCTCCCTCCAAAACGTGATCTTGAGCTTGGAGTTGACCGCGTAGGACCAAAGATCTATGTCAACGGCACTCAGACGCACACCGCGGACGCGTCGGCGCATGTCTGAGGACATGGCATGTAGCCAGCGTGCGACCGTGGAGAAATCAGCGGGACTCGTCCCGCACATGACGAGGACTCTGGTTCTGTAGAGGTATGGAAGTAGTTCATGTCGGAGGGAACGGCAGGTGCGTATGATCGCAGGCTGATATGACTTTCGTGTTTTCCAGTATTGGATCGTTTCGAGCGATCGCTCTGTGATGAGGGGTGAGTCGTCGATCACCAGCTTGCCTATCTTGGACCATAGTTCTGGTGGAAGGTCAAGGAGGCCGGTGCGCGGTTTGAGATCAGCGACCTGTTCTGGAGGTCGACCTGAACCCTTTACTTTGGCGTTCTCGACTCTGATGGCGTTCGTACTCATGGCCGCTATAAGACTTTGTTGTCGTGTGGTCGCACACTCATTATTTGTGTCAAGCTGATCGCGAAAGAAAGCGCCACGAGGTGAAGTGCAGCCGTTTGAAGCCAACGACCGGCAAGTCCCGATGGCATACAACTAGCTGCCTCACTTGCACACCACATTCGAATCCCAGCGCTCCATAAGATTGCTCCTTACAAGAACTTGACTCGATACACTAAATTCACATCATTTGTCGCGACAGGACAGAGCTCAAGCTCATACTCAACGCTCCACGTTGTGTCCATGTAATCCTTCATTGTTTCAAGATCTTCCTCAGCGTACTTTCCAGATCCGACTTGGACCTTCCAGCCTCCGATAAGTCTCCTCGTGCCCCTTTCGAGTGCTCTCAGAAACCGACCACACTCGGTCCACTTATAACCCCGCTTCCAGCAATCGGTGAACAGCTCGTTCCTCCTGAAGAAATATGGCAGAAGCTTTCCTCGTAAGGTACGGCAGGTTTGGGCGATTGGCGGCTGAGCCAAGCTCTCGCTGAGGCTGTGAAAGGGACTCCACCAATCCTCGATCCAGGCGTCGGTCGAGAGTTTGCCGATGTGAGACCAGAGCTCTGGTGGGAGGTCGAGGAGGCTGCGGCGATCAGACATGGTGATCAGGATCGGATCGGATTGGGTGGTTCCATTGTTGGTGTTTGAAGCTTCAATGTCTTGATTGCTGCTGTGGCTTTTGTATGCGACGCGTTTCACTAGTCAATTGTGTGAGGTGGTGTCGAGCAAGTTCCAAGTGAAATGGCAGGTAGTACGTGGCCGAGCGATGAAGCGGAACCTGGCACGTTGCTTTGGAAGCATGTGTCACTGTCACTGCCACTGGTGATGGCCATGCAATTGTCAAGGTTTCGCAGTGCTAGCACATTCAGACTTTGCCGCCTAGACACATGTGCTGTACCATTATGTACACAGAACGGGCCAGTTTGCTTTGGCGGAGCGTGAATGCGCCTTGCTGCTGTGCAGGACCCTTGGCAAACTCCATACACGTCCGCTGTGCGCTGGGCTAAGTCGCACTCGGAGTCCTGAAGTCGTTTTGCGTCGCGAGTAGGTCGCTTCCTTCGCTATGGAATAGATCTAGGCCAGCTCACGCATTGACTTCGGTCTCGAATCACACTTGTTGAACGGCGTTGAGGGCGAGAAGCTCTTGGGCTAATGAATCCTTCAACCCTGGCCGTTCTGCTCACTGATGCCGTCGCTTCGGCATATCTCTTTATCCTTAAGCACCCGACTGGCTTTCTCCTCTCTCAAGGCTTCGTAATCTCCTGTGCCCATAGTTGCATCTCTGTTCCTCAGGAAGTAATCTATCCGATCTTGCCTGCTGTTCATGCTCGCCTCTTGTCTGACCTTTCTCAGCTCTTTCGCAGCCCGATCATGTACAATATCCCTTTGCTCCACAAAGTAATGTCCCGCTTCCTGAGCTCGGCCGTAGTTCAGCGAGCTACCCATGACGGCCAATGCCACGATCAATGCCAGAAAGTATGAGTTGGCCATGTACACCGGTGCCGGTCTTTCCCTCTTGATGCCTTCTTTGTTCTCCCGCCATCTCTCCCAGTCTTCCCAGGTGGCATTCGCCCAGACTGTGTCGTTTGGATCGTAGCTGTGCGTGAAAGGCTGTGATCCGCCATATGCGGACGGCTGGCCCCAGGAGCTACTCCCAAATTCAGCCTTGCCTTCCCAACCAGCACCAAAGCGGTCGTATGCACTCCGCTTGGCAGGATCTGAGAGGATTGTATGCGCTGCTACAATGAGACGATAGCGCTCCATCTTGATGTTGTCTGCCACACCATGATTGCAGCGACTGTTTAGGTCTGGGTGATACAGCTTGACCAGGCGATTGAATGTGCCTTTGGAGTATGCAGCACTCTGCTTCAATTCGAAGATTTGGTATGGCGTTGGTTGTGAGAGACCTTTCGGTGCTGTAGGCCAGACATGGTCGGGTTCTGATCGTTCCTGCTGGTCTGCCGGGTCCCTAGCATCACCCGCTATCGTTGCATATCCTGACCGGTGTGCATGTTTCTGTCGCGTGCTCGGTCGTGGCCCTGGGCGTGATGACGTCGATGGCTGTGTCGTTGCTGTTGGTATCGTGAAGGAGTGAAAGCTGTTGGCAGCGGCGAGGAAAGAACTAGACTTCTTGAGGATCATCATCGAAGGTATGCGCACACAGACACATCGTCGCAGGTGTAGTACTCAGGTAGAGATATCTGATATCGAGGGGTGAGAAGGAAAGAGCGTGTTTGAGCAATGCGAGATCGGACCCTCGGAAGATCGTTTGCGGGGTGGGCCCGATGGCCGAAAGCTTGTCTCGCGAACTTTCCTCGCGTCAAACAGCAGGCGCGTGGGCGCGTCCTGTCCTCAGCAACGACATCAACAAGGCAAGAATTCTTGAGGTCGAGCGTTATCATGTACAACTTTGTGCAGAAGACTTTTGCCACAAGTGATACTTACAACGATCACTGGCCTCCCTAAGTACTCACATTTCGCTGCTCATCCGGAGCAGGTCGTGCAAGATGCCTTTCGACGGCGAGAGTGGTCAGGTCTACGACGAAAGGATCGTACGCGCACAGCGATCTGGCTGTGCCAAAGGCGAATGTCGATGGATAGGCAGATGCGTTGGTATACCGCCGGTGCTTGAAGAGATGTATCCCAAAACGAGATCTCTCCAGGATATGTTACTGGCCACTATTCTGCGCAATCTGGATCTGCTAGACATCCAGTGCTTAGCAACAGTGCCATCGATCATACTGGAGCAATTATGGACAGCCATCAGGCGTAGCAGATTGGATCACATTCGAATCTGGACCGGATTTGCCACTACCGGGGTGTTCGGTTCGATGGACAGATCGAGGTTACAAAAAGCCGCTTTGTGTCGCTCTCACGGCATGGCAGTCATAATCAAAGAGGTCAACAGCCCTGCGTTACAATGGCTGGTGAATCTCACGCTGCAGACTCTCGAATGCGCGCCTGTGGACCTGCTACACATCAGCACCCTGCACAATCTGCGTAATCTCATCATCCGCGGCGACGCAAAGGCCTCAGTCTGTCTCACCGACAGTGTTATGCGCGAATGGGCATTCGCAGCACGCGATAAGAATGCGCTCAGCAATCTTCAAATGATCTTTGCAGACCACCATCCTGATCTGACCGCTTGGTCTATTCAACACCTTGGCCACTTCAAGCAGCTTGACACTTTCTGTGCTCTGGCTTGCGGTTTTGAGAGGCGAGCGAGTTACAAGGCGAAGGAGCTAGGCTGGGCGTCTGGCAGCAGGTGCGCTACTCAAATGGCTGTCGTGATGACATACTGACTCCTATAGGTTCCTTACATTCGCGAAGAGCCAACTTCGACTGCGTAGCGTAAGCGAGGGTGGAATGTTGGAAGAGCTGCCTTGGCTTCAGACGATTGGCGATTACATTTCACATCGCCGAGGGACTGCGCTCAATCTGACAGACAACGTTCCAAGGATCGAACTCTCGGTTGGTCAAGTGCGAATTGAGGGCTGCCCTCTTCGCTGTACATTCAGTATACTCGATGGCGGACTGCTGTGCTTGGAGCGTGGGCCAGATTTCGAGCGGCCGTGCAACGACGATCAGATTCCATCCACGGCTCCTGTCAGTAAACGTCGCAAGCTCAAGAGTGGCAAGATGGTGAGAATGGACCAACTACTGGACTTATGAAAGATGGCCCCCAAATCTAGGGACATGACACAGTCGTAGTACCACAGCTATCAATACAGCGCCTGATCGGAGTCGGCTCGAGCAATGCTTGCGACAACGGCCTCGAAGGTGACATCCGGCTCTTTGTTGTAGCGGAGTGACACCCTCTTCCCAAGTATCCTGGCAAAGTTCGGCAGCACTGCAAATCAGCCGGTGTCGTTCGCAGCGGTCGCCAAAAGCCTATGTCACTCTGCTGCAGCCAGATGCTGTACAGGCGTGGATTTGATTGGAACAGGACTGACCACAACCGAAGCGGAAGTCCGAGCTGGACACTCCGACAGCTGCTTATCGTCCTTCGCGCCACCTGCACATCATGATGTAAGCTTGGTTTGCTGAAGTCACTCCTGACATTGGCAAGACAGATCATGAGAATGTTGAGTGCCAACGGATCTAACGATACGATCGCGCGAAATTTCAGACGCCAGAAGATTGTCATCGGCACAAAAAGAGTCTAGTAGTATAAGGACGGCGTAAAGCAAACAGCACACGTCATTTGTTGCAAAGGCTCTTCGTTGCACAGTACAAGAGACTCACCGTCACTCATGTCATCGAGAGGTTTGCGGTCCGCGGACGCCCCTCTCGGCGGAGGTCGCAGACCTCACACCACCCGACGCGCTTCACCCGAGGATACAGCTTCGGAATCATCGAGACCCAAGATCACATCGGCGTGTGACTCGTGCAAGCGCAGAAAGGTAAAATGTACAGGCCTCCAGCCCTGCGAGAAATGCATCAATAGCGGCGTGGCATGCACTTTCGGGAGCTATACAAGTCGGGTAGGCCAAGATCATTGGACGTTGCAGACTCACCGCTGACATCTGATCAGTATGTCCGTGGCTTTGCAACATTATGTTCCAACACACTGATGTTGTCTCTTATCCAGGACAACGGCAGTATCTTACACGCGGCACCTCGAAGAGAAGGTCGGCGAACTCCAGGCACTTCTGAACGAGCAGCCCCATGTTGAGAATGGTGCGGGAGTCTGCCAGTGTCACCAAAGACAGTCGGACCGCTAACTCGGTTGACATAGAAGATGAGTCCGATCACGTTCAGCGATCAAAGAGCATTGCGAGGGACAATGTTGTGGATATACTTACAGGTCCTGAGGACGACTTCATATCACCAAGTCAGTCTTCAGGCTCACCCTTGTCAGTCTTAGTCCCCTTCAAAAGTGAGTTTTACGGATCGCTCACGGACTTTGCAGCTTTCATGGCCGCTTTGCTGGGCTTAGCATGCTACGCACCATGCGAGACCTCTGCACGAAAGCAGCTGGCACCCCACCCTCCGCTGCGGAACAACCTAGAAGGACTCTGGTAAGACTTCGGTGTTCCGCTACTGGAATCGTTCCATGACCTGACGACTGCAATGTAGGCTGAGGCTTTTGATTTCGATCTCCTTGACACGCCGTCATACAATCGCATGGCATCGTTTGCGCTGTTGCCGTCACGTGAGAGAGTACAACGGATGGTAAGCATCGCGCTAGACAGTGCTCTTAACTGCCAAGATCCTGTCGATCGTGAGCGGCTGGGTGCACAGATCGATGACCTTTACGAACGAAATGCAGACGACTATACGCAGAAGAATCGCCAAGCTTTGGGCCTGGTCTATGCTTTGATGGCCCTGGGGCGAAGGTACGAGCCAGATGCCGCTGACGAGAACACAAACAGAGGCTCGGAACTCTTGGTGTTGAAAGGGTCGGTTGATGAACATGAAGTTGTTACGCTACAGGACTGACGATGCACAGCGTGACATACTTCCGAGCTGCAAGAAGTATCATCGACACGAGCGACACACACGACCTTGATGCTGTTCGTACGCTGGTCGTCATGACAGTCTACCTGCTATCATCTTCGATGATCTCGAAAGCATATACGTGCATATGTACTGCCGTCAACTTCTCCATGAGGCTAGGCTTACACGTTTCCGGCGCTTCCTTAGCGTCAAAATTTCAGAACTCAGAGCTGACCGACCGCCGTCGAGTATTCGCAGTCTTGAACCTTCTGGACACCTATATGTCCTGCATTTTGGGTCTTCCAAATATCCTCCGCGATGCAGATCCAAGCCAGATAGTCCCAGCGCCCGAGGAGGAAATGGAAGATGAGGGCACAGACTTTGTCGCTCGGAACCCATTCACGCCACTCTCGGAGACGATCCTCTCGGCCAAGCTCTTCCGGATCGAGGCAGAGATACTGGGAGAGCAGTTCTCAAGGGACAGGTACTCCGTAAATGACCACGGAAAGCACGAGATAGACTATCGCTTCGTGGCTAACATCGAAGCCAAGCTCCAGGACTGGCACGAAGCGCTTCCAGGAATGCCACCAGACTCCCTGGGGGACCAAGCGCTGAAATCACAGATCATGCTTCGTTTCTGCCACGCCGCAGTGCAGTTGATGCTATATCGACCATTCGTTCACCACGTTGTACGCAGCCAGGAGGATCCCGACTTCAACTACAAAGGCTACGCTCTTGGCTCATCCTGTATCCGGACATCAATGCAGGCCGTATGGTTAGTGGATGCTTTTGATCGTCACGGATACCTGCACGAAGCTTTATGGCAAACAATCTACATCCTCGCACTAGCTGGCAGTTCGCTGATGTTGTTCGTGCTGGGTGCGCGTGAGGGATCTCCAACCATAGCTGAGAGCCGGCATGCGGCTCTCAAGGCAAGGGAACTGCTCGGGAAACTCGCAAGCAAGAACATCTCTGCCAGACGGTGTTTCGAGTCTTTGTCGGATCTACCTGAGTCTGCACCGGCACGTCCTCCTACACAGGAGGATACCAGTCGTGATGCTTCACCACACTCGCGCTTCATGATGGGCATTGGTGCAGCAGTAGAGCCTGCTGCGACATCTGTTACGCCATTGGTTAGAATGTCGACGGCAGATACCGAGAACGATACGAGACCGCTTGGCCAGCAATGAGACATAGGTCTTCCCTAATCTTCTGACTGCTATGGAACACTTTCGGATAAAGTGCGATTTGCATCGGAAGCTTGTCAATTAAGAACATTGCGTAGTGAATGAAGAAACGCAGATCTCTCCTACCTGCACTTTATCCGTTCCTGGTTGTTACAGATGTGCCAAGAAGTCGTCATGCAGTACGAGCAGTTCTTCCGCCTTGGCCGATCAACTTCTCAAGAAGTCCGACTCCATACCATACCAGCAATACCGTTCCACACGATTGACCTGCAAGACTCCATCATGAAGAACTCTGTCACTACGGCTGCGGTCGCAGCACAATGCCTACTGGTATTCGCAAGCGTACTTCCTCGACAAGATTCTGCCTATGCTGGCTACTTGATCTCGACGTTCTCCGATCCAGAACCTAGTGTGCAGCAGTACCTTTCCAAAGGCAATGATCCTGGGGCGTACACTTTCTTGAACGATGGTAAGCCGATACTGGACTCTACGGTGGGAACGGGCGGCGTACGTGATATCTACTTGACGCATAATGGTGACCGATCACAGTGGTATCTGCTAGCAACAGGTAAGATACCTTTCACTCGAGTCACAAAAGTTGACCTTTGGACTTACCTTTTGATCCCAGACCTCGACATCAATGCACCCGGCTTCAACTGGGACATCGCAACCCGCAACGGCAGCCAAAGCCTCGTCATCTGGAGCTCCTCCAACCTAGTCGACTGGTCCGACGCAGTCCTCACAACGGTCGAGACTCCCACAGCAGGCATGACCTGGGCCCCTTCAGCAGTCTGAGACGATACCGCCAACCAATTTTACCTTTTCTGGGCCTCTCGCCACTACTTTGAGTCCGATACAGCCCACTCCGGAACCGCCACCCTCGATCGCATCCGCTACGCAACTACAACCGACTTCATCACTTTTAGCGCTCCACAGGACTACCTAGCCCTCGACGACACACCCCTCATAGATCAGGAGTTCCAAAACCTCGGCGAACCCGGCCACTGGGCACGTTTCCTCAAGAACGAGACGACGCTGCAGGTGTACCAGGAGATTACTACGGATGGTTTGTTTGGGAAGTGGACGAGGGCTGAGGGCTATGTGAGGGATGAGAGTCCGAGGGAAGGGACGGCAGTATTCAAGGATAATTTGCAGGAGGGTTTGTATCATATGTTGCTGGATGATTACACGCAGGATGTGCCATTTGAGACCAGGGATATTCTTAGCGGAGTGTGGACGCCGTCGAGTTTTGAGGACTTCCCGAGGAGTTTGAAGCATGGGAGCGTCACGCCGCTCACGAAGGAGGAGTATGAGGTTGTGGCGGGGAGGTATGGGGTGTAGGCTTACTGGATATAGCGAGATGAACGCTTGTGTGATGAAGCCACGAGCTTTACCCTTTCCTCCTCGTGCCGAGCTGGCTGCATGCATTACCGAGCAGGAGTATTCATCGCATCCGGTCGGGATTCTGGTCCGAGCTTAGTGTTGAGGTACTGTGCCAGGAGAGTCCTGGGACGACGGCAACATCACATCTACCAGGTCCTGAAGCCCGAGTACCTCACTGCCAACGTTATTGATGACCATGATATTGATGTCGTTGCTTGCATGCCTGCAGAGAGTTCCAGACATGTTGTATGCCGATCAGACGTTCTGATCGATCAATCCAATCAGCACGTCCAAAATGAACGACGACGTTGCAGTCACTCATCACCTCATCTTCCCGAACAACCTCTTCGGTCAACACGGAAGCGGACAGCATAACCTCCTACCTATCGTCGAGTTACCATCGGGCTGCCTAACCGCACGGCCCGTCACATCAGCGGCTCCTTGTACTTCCTGCCTGTCAGCAGAGAAGGCTTCTAAACTCATACTGTGCTGCTTGCCATGTCCACAGACCAATCGTTCTTCTCCTCCGACAAACGAATCAGCGTTCTCTCTCCACGAGTACTAGCGTATCTCTGCTCCTTCTGCCGAGTTGGTTGCATTCCCGAGTGTCATCGAAGGGGACCAACTTCGCCGATATCTCCCTATCTACTACTGATGCCGACCATGTTGAGCGCGTTGTGGAACCCTGGAAGAAATGCTGACTTTGTCGTCCACCTGAGCAGTCTGAATGATTCCTCCACGAAGTTTCTTGCTACTTGCCGCAGACAAGTTCGTATGCTCCAGTTTCTGCCGTCCTATCCACCTACAACTCCTTTCTCGCCCCCCAACAAACGCAAGAGGCTTGCCCTCACGTCCCGTGTGTACTGTACCGCCGCCGCCTCTGCCTGTGTCTCTTCGGCTGGAATTGGCGTGGATAATGCTACCTGGTCGCTCCGTCGGGCGTGCAGAGTGGCACGATAGAAGCGCAGGCCATTCAGTACCTCGTTCAACAGCTTATCGCCTTTCTGCCCATGCGTAATGCGGGCCTGTGCCCATGGTAAGAGGTATCCCGCCATGTCTCTCACAGAGCTGCCGTACAATGCCGAGGAAGAGATCTCGAGGATCACCAGATCAGGCGCATACTGCAACAGAGCCAGATGATGTTGGGCCAAGCTCGGATCGAGGCCTCACATGTCGATGTGGCGAAGCAGCTGGAAAGATCTCCTGATCTGTGTCATGAAATGCCGGAGGGGAGTGGAACCGTGATGACCCATGCTGAAGGTGTTGTCGCTGTACAGGTATGCGGTTGCCTCCTGGTGGATCTGCCTGCAGCAGGCGAGTATGGTGACATGTGGCGACGCTTCGTGGTAGTTCTCGATCTTGACGTTGTCGCGACTACTATCATACTTGAGTTCAAGGCTTATCGAACAGGGTGCTACCAAGAGTATCTGATAGATGTGATTACGAAGTTCTGCTGGTATAGCGAGGAGTGGTGAGGTCTTCTGGCCTTGCTTGACTTGCGTCTGCGACGTGCGTGAAGACATAGTTGGTGATGGTAGGTTCCTGAATTGAGGTTAATGGAGCAAAAGTTCGCGAGTAGAAGTGAGATTCATATCTCTGACCGAGTCCGTGCTCGCGGGGCCAGCAAGGGTTCAGGGTTGTTCACACGCGCAAAGCTCACTCCCTTGGCGTTCACAAGATGATCGTTTCAAACCTTCTACTAACACGTCATAGACAGGACATGCGCACTGCGGGCATCTCGAGAGTACACTTTTACACCAAGTCGTCGCTTAACACGAGGGTGAATATCCAGTGACAAGGCCTGATGTATGGAGTGGTCTGTCGCCGACGCACCTGTGTCCTGATTGTCCTAAGAAGAAGGTAGCAGACCGAGATCATTAGCATCAAGTCCTCGTGAATGTACAAATCATACATAAGTATTGGGGTATCAGGCCTTGGAATTGAAGAACGCTCCCACCTTCATGCAAAATCAAGACCAATCGCTCAAAGCTCCTGGCCGTTGACAGCCAATACTCGCTGTCCCCTTTCCGGATCACCCATCTTGATGACCTTCACATCAGTCCCATACTTCACGTTATTCATGCTCTGCGGCGTAATGAGAATGAATTGCCTCCCTACTGCCCGTCTTGCTGCCCCGATCATCAGCTCCATAGATTGTGCGCGGTTGACGCTGTCCATGAAGACATCGAACTCGTCCAAGCAGCGGATCGGTGAACCCATGGCTTCCCATATCGATAACAGGAGACATATAGTCGAGAATGACTTCTCGCCACCAGACAAAGTCTTGGCTTGGCGTCCGGAATCGCTGGCACGGGTGCTGTCGGGCTCGACGGAGATGTCGAGTTGTTTGTCGGAGTGGTTGAGGAGCATGCGTCCGCGGAAGTTGCGCTCGGAGAGGAGGTATTGGAAGTTGAGTCGGGCGCGCAGGGAGATGTACTTGCGGAACAGACCCCAACGGCGGTGGCGCTCTTTGAGAGTCTCTTTGAGTGCCTATATCGGTGTTAGCATGAGACGAAGGTGTGCAACGCGGTCGACTTACCTTGCGGACGCCGTTCAGCTCGTCCATCTGGGTCTTGGCGTTCGAGTACTCGAGGTATTTTTTCTCCCAGTCTCGAGTAAGTTCTTCTTCAGTGCCACCAGCACGAGCTGTCATGGTCGCAATTTCATGGTTCAGCTTGTTAATGCGAGCGTCATACATATCGGCTGTTATGCCAGGCTCTGTTTCAACGCGTTCAGAGATCGTCAATGCTGCCCCGGTCCAGTCCTCGAGTATGACTTTTTGGTCGTCGCGCTTTTGCTCCAACACTGCAAGACGTCCCCTGATGTGGTCGACATCGTCGAGTAGTTCATTCTTTCGGAGCAATGACTGCTCTCGTTGAACCTCCCGACGCTTCAACTTGGCATCTGCTTGTTCGATGAGAGTGTTGATGTGTTCAACTTCGGCTTGAGCAGCGTCCAAGTTGCCTTTGAGCTCCCGAGCGTTGCCGTCAAGCTTGTCTACCTGCTCGACAGAGTCTGTGTATGTACCGTGAATCGCGTCGTGCTCCTGATTCGTCTCCTCCAGCTCTCGCTGGAGCTGCTGGAGCTTGCCGTCTTGAGGTCGATTGAGGTCGATTTCTGCTGTTTTGTCGTCGACTGCAGTATCAGATTGCTGCATCTCCACTCGCAATGACGTTGCGTCTCTTTTATGCTTTGTGGCGGCTTGCTGTGCAACTTTCAGTTCTTGCTGCGCGGAACGATGTCTCTGGTTGGCGGTTTCTGCCGCACGCTTTGCTTCGTCGAGAGCTTCCCGAGCAAGTCGTAGCTGTTCTTCACGATCGGTCTTCATTCGGAAACTACCTTCCCAAGCCTTGATTGCGCTCGATTTGGGCGCACCCGACCGCGACCAGTCGTATCGCGTCCCGGCATTGCGTTGCGAAGCCATGGCGATGACAGCCTTGGTATATCGTGGATGGCCGCCGTTAATCCACTGTTGAGCTTGTCCGCTATTCTTGATGAGGACTGTTTGATCAATGCTCTGATTGATGATGAGGGTGTTCCGCACTTGGTCATTGTCAATCCGTAGAACACGCATAATGGTGTCTACGTCTTCTGCCGGCTCCTTGCCAGAGGTATCGAGCCGGGCTGGATCTCCGATGTATGATACTACACCGTACAAATTCAGCCGTTTCGCAATGTTGTTCAAAAAGTTCTGATCGTCCTTGCAAGTGACACAGAAAGCGTTGAGAACACCACCAAAGGTGCGCTCAATCACGGAGCTCCATTCTGGCTTCGTGTTTCGAACATGAATGCCCATGGGACCCACGGGTTTCTGCCTCCAACGTGTCTCGCGATTGATCTCGCGAACGAGTTGGTCAAATCCGCGAGGATACGAGCCGTAGACATTGTCCTCATCACGATTCATGTCGTCGAGCCGCTTTTGCACTTTGCTAACCTCCTGATCCGCGTTCTGCTTGTCCTTGAACGTGGCTTTCAACTTCTGCTCGGCAGCAGCGACAGCGGCTCTGGTTTCCTCGTAGGTCGAATTGTGTTCTTCCAGCTTGGCTTTCGCGGCCTCAAAGGCCGCTTTGAGCTCCTCGAGTTCCTGCACTCTGCGGGTGTGTGCATCGCCATCCGCCGCTGCCATTCGCGCATTCTCTTCATCGATATCCTTAGCTAGGCGCACTTTGTCCTCTTTAGCCTTCTTCAACGACTCTTTGATCTGGCGTTGTTCTGTCTTCATCTCGATCAACTCCTTCTTGTTCTTCTCGAACTTTTCCCTCTCGAGGTCAAGCTTGTCTGTTACTGGACCGAGTCGATTTTGAATCTCCTCTTTGGCTCTTAACGCAGCATCGCGTGCTGCCTCGTGGTTCTCAAAAGCGCTCGTGGCAATCTGGGCATCGTCTTCGGCTTTTGTCACGGCTTCCACGCCCTCAGCCACTCTTTCCTCACGAGTGGCGAGTTCTTGCTCCGCCATTTCAATCTGGCACCACGCCATCTCTCGCTCGTTCTTGCGGCGCTTCGAGATCAGCGTTTGGACCTGTTGGCCTCGCTTTTTGCGCTCTTCTGCCTGATCTGCAACTCTCTTCAGATTGTCAATGTCACCCGTACGCGTATTGAGCTGGGTTGCCATTTTGTCGAGCTGCTCCTCGAAGAGCGCATAGTCGGCATTGAGGGTCTCCAGGCCAGATCCTTTGAGGAAGAATTTGTACTTGTCGGCTGCAGTGCTGTTGGAGAGAAAGGCTCGAGCGTTGTCCTGGCTGAGTACAGCGATTGGATTGTCTAGCTGCAGGCAGAAGTAGTCGAGTATATCATCCAGATCAGCCTTTTTGGTAGTGATTATCTTGTCGTGTTCGTTCTTGATCTTGAAGCCACTGGTCCCAGATCTTGAGAAATGACGTTCCACTTTGACAAACTTCCCATACAACTCCTTTTTGTACGCATTCTCACCCTCGTTCCTGATTGTAACACACAGGGTTGCCAACTCTGTGCCCTCTTTGATCAAGCCCTTGAGACTTGTGCCTCGATTTGTGGCCTTTGTCTTTCCACCAAGGCACATGGTCAGCGCGGTGAGGATAGCACTTTTTCCGCTGCCATTGTGGCCGATGATGAAGTTGATCAACGGGCCCAGAGTGATAGTGAGCTTGGTGTGGCACATGAAGTTGCGACAGGAGATTTCGTGTATGATACCGCTCTCTTCCGCCCTGTTCTCCTTGTGTTCATTGTACTGCCGCTTTACGATCTGCGTCGCTGCGAACTCATCGACATCGTCCTCCGGCTGCTCGAGATCGCTGTACTGGTTGAAGAGAGAATGATCCGTGTTCGCGTCTACGCGGCCGTCTTCCTCCGGGTCCTCCAGTAGGTCGTCGAAGTGTTCATGATCTGGCTCCTCGAAGTCTTCAGACACCACCGATCCAACGGTGGAAGCTCGTGCGAGTGCGACTCTCGTTCGTTTGTGTGGATTGTTCTGGCGGAACGACGAGCTGGCGCTCTCGATCACAATCTCCTCCTCCTCGTCATTATCGCTGCTGTCACGCCGCCGCTTTCCCATTGGTGCCATGGCGGCGGTAGTCGCCGCAACGCAAAGAGGCCAGAGGTGGTGTGGTCGTGGTCGCGGTGATGTGTGGTGTTGATGTTCTAGAAATGAAGGTCGGCACTTCGCGGCCTGGAACGCGTCGGTCGTGACGCGAATCCCTGTCAAACTGTAATTACTTTAATTGCCGACTCACTCTCACTTCTTCACTTCGCTTCCTGCAACCTCACATGCAGTCGCCGTTGGCGACACTGGCGGACTATCTCGGAATGACTTACTCTCGACTCACTGATGGGTGTACTCACCAGCATACCACGCCGCCATCATCGCCACTTTTGAAGGTTCATGCATGAAGTCCACGCTGGCCGACTATCCTACGACATTGCACGGAGCACGTTGCGATGCCTTCCAGTGCACGCCGATTGCGTGGAGCTCGCTGTTCAATGCCTGCGACACGACAGACCAAGATATGGCACGCTCCACACTGGATTACGCTTACCAAACACCGCCAGTCTAAGTGCACGCCAATATGGACTACGCAATACAACATCGCAAAGCCTCTCGAATGACCAAACGGGACATCTTTGACGAACTCCTAATGATTCTGCTATACTACCTGATACGTAGTCTCCAGCATTCACTATCGGTCCCATGTCCTCGCCCTGCGACTTTCACAACCACAATTCCACCGCCCCCAAACTTTTCCTCAGCCTCCACACACACTTTCACATCATGCACCACTTCAAGCTCCAACATGAAAACACCTTTTAAGCCGCTTGTTCCCTTGCTTTCACTTCTCTCCTTACCCCTACTAACCACTCTCACATCAACTCTCACAAACCCCGCACTCAGTGCAACTCACCCTCATCAAAGGAATTCTCAGCACTACTCAACATCAATCACGACCATGTGGGGCTACGGCGGCTATGGAGGATACGGAGGCTACGGAGGCTACGGCGGCTACGGCATGGGAGGCTACGGTGGCTACGGCCAAGGCTACGGTAAGTCCTTCACTTCAGACAGCACAAGAACCAACAAGCTAATCCACCACCAGGCAACTACGGTCAAGGCTACGGTCAATCTTACGGCGGCGGCTACAGTCGACCCCTCGGCGCCTATCCATTCCACATGCAAAACCGCTACAACAACAACTGCCAGCACGGCTGGCACAACTTTGGTCGAGACTTCTCCCACGCCAAGATGCGGCGCATGCACAACAACGAACGACGTTACGGGTACAAGAATATGAACTTCAGCCCGTTCTGCGAGGATTAGTCTCCAATTCCAAGGCTGCTGGAAAGCTGTGGTATAGGATGCTCGCTTGGATGATGGGCGTTTTGGGAGTGATGTATGTATGTTTTGTGCATAGGGCGAGTTAGGGGAATGAACATAGTTGTATCAATGATTTCAATTACGGCGTGATTCGCCTTCTCATCAGTATACACACACTCCAGGCTACTGTGGTCTTGTCCCAATGCATGATGGTGGTGCTGTTGCTCAGCTCACCACATTTCCTTCCAACGCCGACGCTTATATCATGTTACAGCAATGAAATCCCATTCCTTAAAACGCCAAATCAATTTCACGACACCGTACCCTCTTGCTCACCAGGCGTAGCGATCGTCACATCCTTCTTTGGACTCGTTGACGGAGGTGCATTATTCTCCTTCGTGGCATCACCAGACGCCATGCCAGCACCATCAGCACCAATCACCGCTGGTGGCTGTTCCGGCAATGGCGTAGGAGTACAATGATCCGTCAATACCTTCTTCAGCTGCGGCCTCTTGATCGGTTTCGCCAGGAAGTAGTCCATCCCAGCACCATAGCATTCATCAATATTGCTCTGCTCGGCGAATGCAGTGAGTGCCACGATAGGTTTCTTGAAGCCACATTCTCGAATCAGCTTCGTGCTCGTCAGACCATCCATATTTGGCATCTGGACATCCATGAAGATGATGTCGTAGGGGTGTACATGACTTTCGTCACCCTCCAGACAAGGTGGTGCGGACTTGGACTTGACGAGGTCGAGCGCAACTTGACCATCTTCAGCGATGGTGACCTCGGTGATTTGCTCCAGTTTGAGCATGCGCATGATGACTTCTTGGTTGACCTTGTTATCCTCTGCGACAAGGACACGGACTTTGCTGAAGTCTGGACCGGCTTTGGGGTCTTTCTTGGCTTTGGCGGCTTTCGCTGCGCCTTGGACTGCTTGCTTCAATGGCGTTTGAGATGACTTTGGCACCGTGGGGCTTGGTATTACTTCTGGCTTCTTGTGGTCCCATTGAGCTCTTGTGCCGCCAAGGTCGGTGACGAGTGGCGCAGGCGGTAGAGGTGTGCCATTCAGACTGCGGTTCGTGGACTGCCCCGTGATCGGCTCAGAAATGGCGATGGACTGTCTCCGCGAGCCACCGGCTGAGGTAGATGTTCTCGGAGATCCTGTGCGCATGATCTGTCGGAGTGGGATCCTCATATTGAATGTGCTTCCCTCGCCGAGGGTACTCGTCAATCCGATGCTTCCGCGCATCAGCTTGGCCAGCTGCGAACATATGCTCAGCCCCAGCCCGGTACCACTGTGCTTCCGACTCAGACCGACATCGCCTTGTACGAATGGCTCGAAGATGCGTGCTTGAGACGCCTCTTCGATACCGGGACCTGTATCCCTCACTTCAAACTCAATCACAATGTCTTTGCCAGGCGGTGCAGCAGTCTTCTCCTGCACTTGGGCCTGCTCCCTAGGATTAATGAAGCAAGCAGTACCCTTTGTCTCGGCATCGAAATGTATAGATTCCCTCTTCCTTTGCGTCAGACTTGTGGATGAGTCTTGCTTCGTAGACGGCTTTCTGGTAGGTGTCTCCGTAAGGCAACGAACGACCACAGTCACTGAACCATCAGCTGGAGTGAACTTGAGCGCGTTTGATGTCAAATTGATAATGACTTGCAGAATCCTGTGGATGTCACCCCATAACATCACCTCCCTGAGCTTGGCCGACATTCCGAACGGATCTCCAGGTGGCTCATCGATGTGCACAGAGAGTGCGATCTTCTTGTCTCTAGCTTGATCGCTGAAAATCGCAAGTACTTGAGTCTCCAGATCTCGCAGAGTGAACTCCTTTTCATCCAGGGTGAGAACTTGATGGCCAACCTGATTAGTGCTGAACGTGAGCAGATCGTTGAGTGTACGCAGTAGTAAATCACCACTCTTGTAGATAATCCCAAAAGAACGCCGTAACTTTGATGGATCGTCCTCTTCCATCGATACCGCGCACATGCCGAGGATGCCATTAAGAGGCGTCTTGAGCTCATGTGATACATTCGCAACGAACATTGTCTTGCTCTCGTTCGCGGCTTCAGCGGCTTTCTTGCTCTGCTCCAGCTCTAGCGTACGTTGACGGACCCGATCGTCAAGTTGAGTGAACATGCCAAATAGCTCATCAGACATCTCGTTGAATGTCTTGATCAGATCATAGGTCTCATCTTTAACCCAGTGCTTCGGCATCTTGACCTTACCTGGGATGCGGAATTGTCGTTCCGCGCCTTCTCGTTTCTCCACGTGAGTAGCGATGTGTTTTTGATAGTAGCGTCTGATACCCATCATCTGGAAGCTCTTCATGGATCCGAAAAAGCCTCCTTGTTGTTTGATCGGGCATTCATTTGGTGACTGCGCGCATTGTTTGGAGAAGTATCCCAAAGTGTTAGTACTGCCGCTGCTTCCGCTCGTGGTAGGAGGTTCAACGCTCTCAGTGGTGGCAGCCCGAAGCCGAAGAATTGGTAGCACTGCCCAATGCGCGATTGGAAAGCTGACGATCAACATGAAGCCGACTACGCCGAAAAGACAGGACAGTATGATGGTCCTCAGACGATTGATTGGCTTCCAAACCTCGTCCCGTGACTGCTCAACCACAACGATCCAATCGACCAGAGCTGTTGGAGGTATCGAATACCCCACAGACACATGTTTTCCCATCTCATTGTGAGTCCTCATCATGCTTCCGACATCATCCACACCTCGCACATTCTCCTCCATCGCCCTTGCCACCGCAGGGTAGTCACTCGCGGGGAAGGGAGGGTTAGCAGTCCCGATCACGTGGTTTGCATGTCGACTTTTTGCGGTCGTGTTAAGAGGGAGCAAGTATTGGATGTCCGTTTCCTCAGAAGTAGTGGTCCCAAGGATGCCAGGCCGGAATTGATTGGTATTGTTCAGAGGACCCAGCAGCAAAGTCTGCCCAGACTGTCCAAGACCACGTTGGTCTTGTATGACCTTCTGTATGAGCCTTGCATCCGTGACAACAGTCACCCAGCCGAGTATATCGTCGCTGTTGGTGGTATCGTTCATCATCGGTAATGTCAAGGAAAGCAAAGACAACGTCTCGCTGATGAACAACGGCCCGAGAACCATTGTAGAATTCGAGTCCAAGGTGACACCGTTGAAGGTGGCCATCGGTGGCCCATCTGGAGGATCTGAAATGGTGAGATTTGGGTACAGTGCTGGTGGATAACTCATGGTTCCGTTGCCGCCAAGCGTTACAGGAGATCCATCGGAGTTGACCCATGGTAAGACAATCTGCTCTACGCCAGCACCCGTGGCATTCAGTACGCTGTCAGAGCCGTATGGACCAGAGGTGTTTCGCGAGAAGACTTGCGCCTGCAGTACCAGGGCATTGTGCAGAGGTCCCACATTGCCAAGTGTGGCTTCCAAGTCAGCCTGCGCGGTACTAAAGGCGTCTGGAGCAGTGTTGGAACCATTGTCATAGTTTGCGAGGGCTGCGCGTACAATGGCCCTGGTGGTGATAAAGGTCGCGGCTGTTTGCATCAGCTCCAGGTTGAAGGCTACCTGGGCGGCTTTGAGCGATGCGGTGAGTTCGACGCGAGAGGCGGAGATATTGATGACAAAGTCATGATTCGTGACCCAGACGGCGATGGCGAGTACGGCCAGTCCAATGGCACCCGACAGGACGAGGAGCAGAGACAGCTGTTGCCGGACTGAGATGCGCACCATGGCCGGCTGCCAAGCAGCCTCTCGCGCGGGAGAGGTGCCCAGTGGAGTGTGTCTCGCCGTCCAAGCGCAAGAGAGGTGTTGTGGTGTTCATGCAGTGTTTAGGCACCCAAAAGTGAGGTGTTTCGAGGTGTCGCGAGGGCGCCGCAGGCTCGCAGCATGGCCGTTGCAGGCCGCTCCAGGCCCAGCAGATCTCCACCAAGCAGTCGCGTGTCGGTCGGTCCTCGGGCTGTGCTTCCACGTCAAGTCGGGTCCTGGGCCTGTTGTGGAGGCGCGCAGATGAAGATGGTATTCAGTCGTGTGGTGTCTTCGCAGTGAGATCCTGCGCCATCCGGGTGGCGTCCTGGGCGCTGACGAAGAGATACAACTGACTACACAGCAAGAACAGCTGAGGTCGCGAGGAGCCCCATCTCCGCGAACGCCAAAGAAGTTTGCTGTTGGTCAGCCGGAGCCCACGGCATCTGCCCTTAGTCAATGCTGGGCTGGATCCACTTGGCTCCGCCATGTTTCTCGGCCATCTCCTCTCTGCACTCTTCATCACCTTTCACCTCTCACCTTGCACATGCTGCCAGTGACACCCGTACAACACGACATGTTCTTCCTGCGACATCGATGGCAATACCACCATCGGGCATCAGCAGAGACCAGCGCGGCCAGCAAGACCACCAGTGGACGTCGTTCAGTCTGCCAAGGCGGCGTTGACCGGCATTGGCAAGGAAAGTCCGACGAGTTCGCTTTGCTTGCACGTTAAAGACAACGAGGGTGAACGAGGAAACCAGCTGTGTTGTGCTCACTGATCATCTACCACCACCATCAGATAACACATGGAGAACAGTCAGCCGATGACTGCTGTCGAGATCACCAATCCGCCAGCGCGCTTCCGCGATATCCTGCACGCGAACGCTTTCTCTTTCCCATTCTCACGCCGGAACTCGTGGAAACGACAAAGTATGCTACGACGTGTACATGAGCAGGTCGCAAGAACACGATTCAAGAGGCGCCTCTCATCGTTGACTAATCGTCGTGACCGGTGGACCACCGGCGCCTACCCACACACTACCGACTGCAGGACGAGAGTGTGTCGATTGACTGTGTCCAAACGGACGCCTCGACATTAATATGCATCTACGCGTGCGTAGAGCGGGCCTATCATACAGACGCCCTATCTTCGCCTGCCTGGAAGCGAGGATAGCTGTGCAGGCTCCTGACACAGCTAAGTTGACGAAGCTATGCTTGGCAAGCTTGCAGTCTCCACACGTCCTGCCGTGCACAGCAAGCTTCTGGATCGAACGTGGGATCGGTCTCCTGCTTTGCTGAAACGACAGTGGCCGGCGTTGCACAAACATCGTTTCCCAAGCGGTGACCATGGTTGCGACATATTGCTTCATTGCGCGTGCTACCGCCGCCACGCTCGGCGCAATCATACCCGAGGTGCTTATAGGCGCTCTGCATGATCGACATTGTCCAGCGCTTGATATGGCAACTCAATATGAGACAAGATAATCCACCTATCCTGGCCAAGTCTCAAGTTGCCCAAAAGAGGACATGGCCGACAGAGCTGAGATGTCTCCGCATTCGTGACTGTCTCTATATTAACATCTGTCCGCCTGACGAGGTGAGCAACATTTCCTTCCGACATCTCCATTGACCATGTCTGTCCGCACTCTGTTGCTCGGGCTGCTGAGCCTCGCGTCAACTGCCTTTGCTGCCTTTGGGTATACCGAATCCTCAGCCAGCTTCGTAGTCGACGCAGGTTCAGCCAACAGTCTTGTTGTCACCATCGAGAAGTCCAGCTGCGATGTGACTTCCATCGTCTACCGAGGCGTTGAGATTCAGTCACAAACGACGGGAACCCATATTGGTTCAGGTCTGGGCACTGCGACGGTCTCTGCAGACACCATTGATGGTATGTACTTTGTCGTCTCATCAGATTCTCACTGACTGGACAAGAGCAATATATCAAGGTCACGTGTGAGACAGACACGCTCACGCAGTACCTTGTCTTCGTCTCTGGTGACAGCAACATCTATCTCGCAACCTATATCACAGCGGAACCTTCAGTTGGCGAGCTGCGTTACATCGCACGTCTTGATAGCTCTGTCTTACCGTCCGAATACCCCTTCGGAGAGGTCTCGACTACGAAACCCAGCACTTCTACAATCGAGGGGTCGGATGTTTTCGTTGTAGATGGCGAAACGCGAAGCAAGTTCTACTCGTCAGAGCGCTTCATCGACGACCACGTCCACTGCGTCTATGGCGACGACATCCATGCTTGCTTCGTCAAGCCAGTCTCCGCATACGAGACATCATCCGGTGGTCCCTTCTTCAGAGACATCAACAGCAACAATGGCGGCGACTACACATCTCTCACATTCTACATGAACTCCGGCCACGTCCAAACCGAAGACCGCCGTATGGGTCTCTATGGACCATACGCCCTGACCTTCAGCCGCAGCGGTATCCCCAAACTGGCAGACTTCGACCTCTTCTTCTTTGTCGACCTCGATATCGAAGGCTACGTCCCAGCCTCCGGTCGCGGCTACGTCTCCGGCACAGCCTCGGGTGTCCCCAGCGACTTTCAACCCGTCATCCACTGGTTCAACTCCGCCGCGCAATACTGGACCTACGCCTCCAGCAGCGGCACTTTCACATCCCCAGCCATGAAGCCAGGGACCTACACCATGAAACTCTACCGCACGGAGCTCGAAGTCGCGTCCCAATCCGTCACCGTCTCCGCCGGCGCAACGAAAACCAGCAACATCGCCAGCACCCTCTCCAACCCCGCCACATCCCTCTGGACGATCGGCACCTGCGACGGTCAACCCACCGGCCTCCTGAACGCCGACAAGCAACTCCGCATGCACCCCTCCGACTCTCGCATGTCAGACTGGGCACCAGGCACATTCACAGTCGGCACATCATCAGATTCCTCCTTCCCCATGGCCTTATTCAAAGACATCAACAGCCCTCAAACCCTCTCCTTCAATCTCGACGATGCAAGTGCTGGCGCCACACTTCGGATCAGGACTACGCTGGCTTTTGCGAGTGGGAGGCCGCAGATTACGGTCAATGATTGGACGAGTGAGGGTCCCGCGGCGCCGGTCAAGATTGATAGTCGTGGGGTCACGAGGGGCGCGTATAGAGGGTGTGGGGAGAGCTATGAGTTTGAGGTGCCGGAGGGGGAGTTGGTGGAGGGCGCGAATACGGTGGCTATCAGGGTGATTTCGGGAAGTTCTGGGGAGGCGTTTTTGAGTCCGAATTTTGTGAGTTTTGATGTTTTGATGATTGGGGTATGTGTGCTGACGAGTGTGAATAGATTGTGGATTGTATTGAGATGTACAGATAGGTCGTTCCTGCCGCATGTCTTGTCAGTACCCAACGCATCGACAACGATGAGTCCTTTAGCAGATTTCACCATGTCGAAAGTTTCTGTAACAACGATAAGTCGTACAGCATCAGCAGGATTGCAACAACATTCAGTATTGTGGAAATGGCAACAGGACGCACTTTAGACGCGCAATCCTTGCAACTTTCGCGTGCTAGCATGTAGTGGCTCCGTTTGTATGCATGTGCCGTTTGCTACAAATCCCTTACCTCTTCAACTTGGACTCTGACTATGTTCAACTTGATTTCTGGCCATCCTCAGGTTGAACTCTGATCATCTTCAACTTGAACTCCGATCGTGTTCTCCTTGGACTCTGATCATCTTCAGCTTGAAGTCTGATCGTCTTCAACTTGAACTTCGTTAATGTTCACCTTGGACTCTGGAATCTGTTCATTTTCACCTCAGTCGCTGACCATCCTCAACATCCGACGAAACATCAAGATGTCTGCGCCGGTCGACAAGACGATCGCGGGGGCGGCACCAGAGCCAAACGACTCCGAAAGCGAAGTATGCATTGGTCTTTGTTTCTATGAACTCATTGCTCTGGTCACTGACAACGTTGACACGACATTGAGCTCATCGTCTCCGCTTGCCCACCTCCTTCTGACTCTTGAACGAGTCCTCGAACCACCTAGCGAGCTCACAAATGCCAGAGTTTGGATTCGAACCATACCAGCCGAGGAAGCGAAGTGTCTCAAGCTTCTCCAGACCAAGCATGCCATCGAGGCGGTAGTCCTGGCGAAGCTGCTGTGCCGACTTGTCTGGCGCAAAGTAATCGCAGACCTGCCCGGGAGAGAAATAGATACTGACTTCGCGAAGGTTGGAGCACTTCTTCATTAGCTCGATGTCGCCGTGAGGTGTGTCTGCTAAGAGTCTGTCGTAAGGCAAGAAGCTGAAGTATGGGAAGCTCAACTTCTTAACTGCGTCGAAGCCGTTGGTCTGTCCCTTGCTAGCCAACGAGAGGTCGATGGAGGAAAGCCACTGTTGCAGCTTTCTGTTGCCAGGGCCACTGTGAATCTCGAGCGTTGTGTTCATGAGTGCGACACGAATGGTCTCCTGACGGAGCTTCCTGTTGCCCACGCGTGCTGTGATCGGTAACTGAATCGCGGTTGGTGGGTCCCTGCCTCGTGGAGCTAGGAAGACGCGAATGGGACTGCCGTGGACAAGGTACTCGAGGATTTTGTCGCGCAACTCGACCTCGAAAGACATGAGTGGGAGGATCTTGTCCTTGATGGTCTTGTCACTCTCGAGGCACCCGTCGCTGTTGGTCCTATCGTGTTCTCTCATCACCTGGTCGCCCTTGTTGTCTTTGTCGCCTATGCGAGTCGCACCGCCGGGATCTTCAACGGCACCCAGGCTACCAAGAGCGAGATCTCTGAATTCTTGTAGGACCTGCGAAGTATCAGTACATCGCCGGAGATCTAGGGTGTGGACACTATTACCTCCCCGTTAGTCTCTGTATCGAAGAGGGCAGCGGCCGGACTCGACATTTTGTTTGCCTAGGCGGGCGTTCGAGTCGAGATTCTGTAACTGTCCTCGAGTCGCAGACTGGTCGCAGACTTGTTGCACTCTTGTCTGGATGACTGGTGGGTGAGCTGGAGTGCTGATGTACTGGGATAAGTAGCATGACAAGTGGTCAATTGTTATATAGATTAGTAGTGGTGCTAGCAAAAGCTTGGACTTGCGGAGGTGAATGCAAAGACCCTGACAATCCCGAAATGAGCATTTCATCATGTGACCTTTGGTTCTACTGGCACACTGAGCGGATTGCACTGAGGCATGACGCAGCTCAGCTCGTTTTTGCTCCATGCACCGGTGTATATATTCCAAGAAGCAACTCTATACTAAGTCGCTTGTGAGTGAGAACGAATGATAACAACAGAGGAAGACAACGTAGTACAGCTCAACCCAATCAAGGCGACCGAAGAATTGATTGTCAGAAGAATTCGGGATAAAGCCGCTGCTCCTTTGTTCGCAACATTCGAGACATGCGTATCGGTACTACCTGCAAGGCACAGGAGTTTTGTACGGATCTGCGCGAGACAAAGGCCTCGCAGACCCATCAACATTCACAATGCGTTTGGCGCGCAAGACAGCTTGGATTCATCAAGCAAAGGACTGACTTCAAATTTTCCATCGCACATTCTTCCACGGACCCGTCTATAGACATCAATGCTCATGCCGTTGACCCTAGCCCATGCCTTGCTTCTTCGTCTCTTAGCCCAAATGCACCACTCTAACCTTCTTTCCCGAACACCGTCCTCCTACTGTGCCTGAAACCTGACTCTGAACCACTGTATTAAGTCCCAAACGCTCCGGTCTTCGTATCTATTGCGATACCCTCGAACGCCAGCAACTCTAGGTTCTGGAAAGCCAGAATGACGTCGAGGTCGTATTCACGGCTGAGCTGGACACCAGACTTCTCGGAATGCATCACGTCTCCAGGCGCAGAGGGCTCACAGTCGAAGGTGATCACATGGATAATCCGGCCAAGAGGGCGGTAGGACGCAGCTCTGCGAGATATCAATAGCATTGTGATTGTGTTTGTGGCACAATGCATCTAAGACATGTGCTTGATCTTGTAAGCTGATTGAGCTGGGATAAAAGAACAGACGCCGCAACACCTTCGCTATGCAAAAAAAATCACAAGGATCTGCAAATCCATCAGCAAGCAAGCAGCTGATGAGTGTTCTGTACGCACCTACACCTTGATCAACTGGGCTTCAAATACTCCGCATCATTCTCCTTGTTATCAGCTCTCGCCTCATCGAGCATCGTATCTATGCCTCGCTCCTTCAGCGCTTTCTACGCTAGATATCAGCATTGGTACCGACTAAAGTGACTGGCCACCAAAGCATGTGTGCTGTTGCCACGACTGCTAGTTGACTCACGCTGAGACAAGTCTTATACTGCCGAAATAGAGGTTCGCACTCATCGTTCTTCGCGGTACCTCGCAAGTATTTCTCGCTGTACCATTTGAGGAAGCATGTATCGTAGCGTCTGACGATATATGTCAGCATCTCTCATTTTCGTGTATAATATGCAAGGTCGCCGCGGCAAAAAGAGACGTGGTGGAAGAGATTTCTTGCAGTTCATCCGTGAGTTTCTCCATAGTGAATGAAGCCGGACTTACTCTTTCACTTCGTTACATTCGGGCGCTAATGAGGCTGACATGATGTGTTGTGATGGATGTGCAACGACGAAAGAAAGTCGATGGTTGGAGAAGAGTTGGAAATGATGTGAGTTCAGACCACACAAAACGCTAGGCTCAATATAGGACTGTGGTGTACACGAGACAAGAACGAATGCTCCAACGACATCACCTCATCTCCTCCCCCAAAACATCGCCCTGGACATTAACCAATCTAACATTCCCACCACCCTCCAAACTCGCCTCCCTCACCACACCACTCCCATCCCACCCAAAATCCACCTTCTCACCACCCCTGATCCTCAGCCCCCTCACACTTCCTCGTCCCCAAGCAGCCGGAATCGCATCTCCCAACACCACCGTTCTTACGCCATCACTGCCAATATTCTGCGGTAAGTCCACAACCAACATTCCTAACACGGCCCCTGCAAACCCAAAATTCGCATCAATCTGAAACGGCAGATTTCTCCCACTATACATACTCAACAGATTACCCGCCCAATTCTGCTCAATTGTCAACCGTAACTCATAATGTGCCATCTCCGTCTCATTCAATCTTGCTCAAGCCGCGGCGCGCCACACTTTCTCCCGGCCGCTGTTTGCATCTGTGATGCCGATGCCGCGGTTTACTAGGGATGTACGGACTGCGGACTGAATTGTGGAGTTGGTGTAGCCATTTGCGTAGGAGGCGATGGAGAAGCCGGGGTACCAGCCGATTAGGTGGGAGATGTGGCGGTGCGTATCGTTGGGAGTGTCGAGGGGCAGTTTCCATTCTTGGATATGGTTGAAAGAGCCGATGTGAAGGCCGGTGTCGAGGTGGGAGGAGACGGTCAGTGTTGTGAGGAAGTCATGATTGGGCTCGTTTAGGATCATCGCGGACTGGAGGGTTGTGGTGAAGAGCTGGTGGATGAGTTGTTGGTCGTGGGTGCAACCGAAAGTGGTGGGACCGTGTTCGGCGGATGTGCAGGGGTTGACGACGAGGGTGCCGTCGTTGAAGTATTGATCCTCTTAGAGCTGGGAAAGCCAGAACTGGGAGATGGAATTCAGCATCGGGTAGCCTGTTGAGCGGAGCCAGGCGACGTCTTGGCTGTTGTAATCGAAGTTGTCGAAGACATGCTGCATCATCCAGGCGGCGGCGATGGGGTAGTTTGCCCAGATTTCGCTCGAGATGTCGCCATCGCCTTTCATGCCAGTGTGGCCAAAGATGTTCATCTCGTTGTGCACTACCCAGCCGGAAGCATTGTAGAGTAGTCGGGCAGTCTCGGCACCACGAGGTGCCCAATTCTGTGCCATGTACTCCCACAACGGAGTCTGCAGTGGGCCAAGACCAGTCTGATCGGTATGGCAGTGGTTCATTTGTATGTTGATGGTGGCACGATAGTCTGCACTCCAGGCATTCGTCAAGTCAGTTGCCCGCTTTCCTTGTAGGTTTGGTGGAAGAGAGCCTTCTCGCGACGATGAGATGAACAGATATCTCGCAAAGTCGAACGTTAAAGACTCAAGATATGGATCACCAGCAGTATTGTTGGCCAGATATCGTGCAACGAGCTGTTCTGTCTCGACTTTTGAGGAGTTTCTGATATCTGGTAGCTCCAGCGTGAAAGCATCAAAATGCTCACTGTAGTCAGAGACGTGGGTATTGCGCAGGTCTGCCGCCGATTTTGTGAATGCCTTGGCAACAGCTTGTCGAACATACGCATCTGGATCCTCCCCACGGAAGCAATAGTTGTGAGCTGCCGTGCCCTTACTTTGGTCAAAGTGCCACCATCGAACGATGGTCTAGGGCGGCAGAGAAGCCGGCCGGCGTATCTGTGATGCCAACCAGGGCTGAAGAGGTGAGAGCTAGCTCGAGTCACCACTATGGAGGACACGTTTCGACGTTGACAATTCCAGGTAGCCATTGCGGTCAAATACGCAACCGAGCATGGTCTCAATCTGGCTGTGAAGGGTGGCGGTCACTCGACCTCTGGTGCCAGCAGCACCGACGGAGGTACATGTGGAGGTGACGGAGTTATCAACCTTGAAGCTGATCGATCGTAGGTGTTCTCATCAATCTTGGAAAGATGCGGCAGGTCAACGTCGACGTCGACAACAAGCTCCTACACGTCCAAGGCGGCGCTCTCTGGCACGATGTCGATCAAGCCGCGTGGAAGCATGGACTCGCCACTGTCGGCGGCACCGTCGCAGACACCGGTGTCGGTGGACTGACTCTCGGTGGCGGCTACGGTCACCTCACCGGAAAGTACGGCCTGGTGTTCGACAACGTCGTAAGTTGCACCGTCGTCCTCGCAAGCGGCGAAATTGTCAAAGCAAGTGAGAGTGAGAACCCAGACCTCTTCTGGGCGCTCGGTGGAGCAGGCCAAAACTTCGGCGTGACAGTCGAATTCGTCTTCAAGGCCTATCCACCAGGAGAAATGTTCACTGGCATGTTAGCCTTCCCACCCACGCCCGATGTGATCGAGGAGATAGCGGCCGCGGGGAACGAGCTGTACCAGGTTCGAGATGGACCGCAAGGCCCGGAGACGAGGGCGCAGGGCAGGTGCGGCTCTCTTGTCGTCCTGGCTAAGCCACCTGATGCTGGAGGACAGACGATGATCCTGGCTTTGCATGCTTTCAATGGGACGGAAGAAGAGGGTCGAAAGCTGCTCAAGCCATTCTTTGACATCGGGCCGGTCGTGAATACGATGGCGATGCAGCCATATCCGACTGTCAACAACCTCGTCCCTGCCGTTATAGGAGCTCGCAGCAGCATGAAGGGAGCCGCTTTCATGCTACCAATCCGGGCTGGTTTCATGTCCGAGGTCATGACCAAGTACGATGAGTTCGTGTCTTCCAATGAAGATGCAGCACATAGTCTGGTCGCCTGGGAGCTATACGATTCGGTAAAGGTCACATCACTCGACAATGGAAGCTACGCCAACCGGGGCTATCATCTCAACGGTCTCGTCATGCCGACGTGGTTCAAGCAAGAGAACGACGCGGTCTGCCGACAGTGGGCTCGTGATATCAGCGAGATGTGGAAGACTGAATTGCAAAAGCAAGGTGAAGAGACTGGCGAGGGCGTCGACGGTGGTATTGGGAGGCGAGGTCACAAGGGCGCTGTTATGCTTTATGGCAATTATGATGAGAGTGACATGACCAAGCGCGGGATAGGTATGCTAACGCGTGGCAGCAATACGATGAGAAGTCGAGAGACATCTTTGGAGAGAACTATGAGAGGTTGCAGCAGCTCAAGGCGAAGTATGACCCGAGCAATATGTTTGACAAGCTGTTTGCTATCACGCCGGCGCCTGCAAAGCTGTAGAAAACAACAAGTCCGAAAGGGACCCCGAAGGCCGAAGGGCCGAAGGGAAATGCATCGACACATCCAATGCGAATACGCACAATCTTATGAAGCTCGACTTCCAGCTTGATGCCCTTTTCAAGGTAAGTTGTTGCAGACTTGAGTGTGCACAGCTGTCCGGGTGTAGTGATGACCGAGCACAAATGACAAAGCGCCGGAGCATTCGGACACGATCCTTCAGCGTCACTGGTCTTGGCGTGGTTCCTTCTACGACTACGAATGCGCTACTGCGAGGAGCGAGCTGGGAGACGGAGATAGCACAGTCCGCATTCTCATTGTTCGGGGAAGTGATCAACTTGCCGCACAATCACAATCGATATAACTATCAAGACATCTCCAACCTGCCACTGTGATGCACACTACTACAACATTTTGAACAGCAGACGTTATGGATTCTAACAGATTGACACATCCTCCTTCTCTGTACTACTGGTCGGAGCTAAAGCAAAAATATTACCTTCGATGTTCTGCTCGCAGTGCTTCCTCGACATTGTACCAACCTGTCGCAGCGACGTTCTGGAGACCTGAGATGGACCAGGATCCGGTCCTGCTCTCAAGCGGCGACGAACAGAGACGACGGAGCGGGTCTTCAAATGCCACTTCGACATCCAGCAATAGGTAGACCTTGCTGTCTTCGAAGTTCCGGGAAGAGCACCAACGAGCCAGTGCCAAGAATGTCTGAGTCCATCACAGTCATTGACAATGTGGCATCCACCAAGGTGTGCCTCAATATACTTTTGTCGACTTAGACTTTGCACGGCATTCAACTTCGAGCAACACCGAGTACACATCGCCTTTGACCGATCACTTTCGAGGTGGAAACCCGCTCCACCCTTGCACCATGCCAGCCCCATACCGCCTCATAATCCTCCGCCACGGCCGCAGTGAATGGAACGAAAAGAACCTCTTCACCGGCTGGGTCGACGTGCCCCTCAACTCCCAAGGCCGCGAGGAAGCAGTTCAAGCCGGCAAGCTCCTCACGAAGGAAGGCTGGCTCCCCGACCTGCTCTACACATCTCTCCTCCGCCGCGCCATCGTCACCGCGAACCTCGCACTGGACGAATGCAACCGGCTCTGGATCCCGACGAAGCGGAACTGGACGCTGAATGAGCGCCACTATGGCGGGTTGCAAGGTCTGGATAAAGCTGAAGCGGCCGACAAGAACGGAGCTGAGCAAGTCCATCTTTGGCGGAGAAGTTTTGATGTTCGTCCACCTCCCACGTCTGAGGAGTACAGGAAGGGAGAAGATGATGGCCGCTACGCATCGCAGGGTGTGCAAGTGCCAAGCACGGAGTGTCTGAAAGACGTGCTAGAGAGGGTGTTGCCGTATTGGAAGGGGGAAATTGTGCCAGACCTCAAGGCTGGCAAGACGGTGATGATTGCGGCGCATGGGAACTCGCTGAGAGCGCTGATGAAGGAGTTGGAGGGGATCAGTGATTGGGATATACCGGGTGTGGAGATTCCGACGGGGGTGCCGATTGTGTATGAGTTGGATGAGGAGTTTAGGGGGAAGGGGAGGCAGTTGGGGTGAGGGTGTGGTGATGGGGTGGGCTGTGGGGTGGGTCAGTGGCTGGATTGTGTGGCTTTGGGTTAGGAGTACTGCTCTCGTGGCTATTATCTCGTGCATACAACAGCCCAATCAATTTCGAATTCACTTGTTCTGTATATTATTCACACGGTATCAAACTCTCGTTGGTAAGGTTCCCATGAGAACCATGAGAGAGTTCCCCGCAGGTCAAATACTGTAGTACCTCGTATCCTTATGATGACCCTCATCACTAGCTAGGTCACACCAGAGTAGGAGACCAGCTAGATAGGACTGACGCCTAAACGCCGCATGCTGTAGAATCGGCTTAGAAACGAGACTTATAACCCTTATCGTCCTTTAGAACATCACACCCTTCTGTGATCACTCCTGAATTACGGAACCCCGCAGAGCCTTTTACAGAACTCCAGAATATGCCGCCTTCCGCTACAAACCCAACTTCCACCGAGCCGACGACTTCTGTCCCGAGAGGTAGATGGGAGACCCAGCGTTCAAGAATGATCAGCTTGATGCTGTGCAAGCCTTCTCCACTGGTCCTCGAAACTGCATAGGCAAGGTAAGTTACAAGATGTGCTCGTGACCACGATTTGACGATCTGACTCTCTCTGCAGAACTTGGCACAACACGAGATGCGCCTGATACTGGCTACGCTGTTACTGCACTTCGATGTGGAGCTCTGTGAGGAGACCTTCGACTGGAGTGATCAAGTCGCTTACCTGAACTTCATCAAGAAGCCATTGATGGTGAAGCTGACACCAGTGCGGGAGATTGGATGCTGTATCAGCACATGTTCGAATCTTGATACCTGCCCAACTGAATCAAATTTGATGGAGGAAGTCGTGAAATCCCGTAGCTCAAGAAGAAGGTAGCATGATCCAGATTATCAGCATCTGCCGCTGCCCAAGTCATGACTTGCCTCCCTGCGCTACCCCGAGCACATCTCCATCATCGGCGACGCTCCTAGCCGCTACAATATCAGCCTTGATATTCCTCAAACTATCCTGAAATCCCGCTGTAACACTCAAAGCATCAGCAGCAGCAAGGTGAATCGAGAAAGCCGAAAGCCACCGATCCTCCCGTACAGACGCCTTGAAAGTCGTAACCATAAGCGGATTCAAATATCGTCGACTAGCCGCAATCATCTCTCCCACAGCATCCAAGAACAGCGGCTCGTTGCGTCCATTGAGTGGCAAGCTGAGATCTTTCCGCAAATCACCCGGCCCAAGCATGAGAGCTGATACACCCGGCACAGCCGCGATGGAGTCTACATTGGCGATCGCACGCTACAATCGTGTGAGGGCCTGAAAGCTCGATGGACTGGGAGGATACTCACGGCACTTTCAAGCTGACAAACCACGGCCACGTGCGCGTTGGCGACATCGGTGAAGCAGCTGCCGCAGATGGTGCTGTCCGTGACGCGTGGTGTTAGAGAGAATGGCGATAGCGATCGCTCTCCAGCTGGTGGGTATCGACATCTTCGGACAGCCTCGCGGGCTTGTTTAGCATCGTCGATGTGCGGGAACACGATACCTGCGGCGCCTATGAACAAGCAAGGTCATGTCAGTCATTGGCGAATGAGATCGGTCCAACACAGTGCAGCGAGACATACCAGCATCGAGGGCGTACGTGACCAAATCTGACCGCACCGATGGTACGCGCACGACTGCCAGCGAACTTCCTTCACTACAGAAATTGGCCGTCTGTACCAAACGGACAAGGTTCTCCGGATCGATGGCAGTATGTTGCGCATCGATTAGTATCATGTCGTAGCCGAGAGGCGCTACGGTGCGCACCACTGAGGTGTGAGGGAAAGAGACGACACAGCCGAACAGGTGAGACGAGGCAGGATGTGGCCTCATCGTTGCCGCCATAGCTCGTCGTAGATTGCTGGGCTGGAAGAGCTTTGCCGCACGGTACTTGTTCATGGCTGGAAGGTGTCTGAAGGGATGGTAGCCAAGCGAGGTACTAATGGCTGGCCAGCAGCTTTAAGAGTGTCCTGAGTCCAATTCACCAAGATCCACCACGTGCGGCCGAGATGGACTCTTGCTGTGGTGTGCGCAGTCTAGCATTGTCGACCGCATTAGTTCCTCCAACCTTGCGCGCAAGCTGCAGAAGTTGGGGCATGGTAGATGCCTTCTGTAGCGACAGCAGCGGCGGTATGCATGTGCTGAGGGTAGTCTGCAGCTGCGTCAAGCTAGCCCGGTATTCGGCGATAATCAGCGAATTGCTGCCATGCAATGTTCACGCCTAGAACATGAAGATGCCGAGCGTTGGTGAAGCAAAGACTCGTCTGCCCCGATGCGGTAGGTAGCTTCTTTCCGAAACGGGATGTCGCAGGCTTGCTGACCTGGTGAAATGCACATTGTCCATCTTGTCGCCACTTTACTGTAGCTCGAGGCCAGCTGCAACCTTCTCCATGGTTCGAGATCCGTTAAGCAGTGGAAGCAGCACTTCTGTGCCGCAATCACCTTCATTCCTGGTTTGAAGACCGCTCGGCAGACCTGCATTAGCCTTTTGATTGAACGACTGTAAAGGCTGGCTATGTCGTTCAGTTATTTCTCAACGACGTTTCTGGTAGTCCTCCTTCGGCCACCACAGCGACGGCGTGCCGCCGATGATCATGAGTCTCATGATGACTAAAGTATGCCCGTGCTTGCCAAATGTGGATACCAGGGCAGAGAACAGTCTACTGAGGCGGGTCGACATACCGACATCCTCCCACGGAGCCAATATTGTATGCCTTGCGGATGCCCAGTCCGCTCGAATGCATCCCCAGCTGGCCCGACTCAAATCGCGCGCCCTGTCGAGCATCGGTCCTACTACATCGGGAGCCATTGAAGTGATGAGCCTTCGACGATACAGAGACACTCTATAGTCAAAGTATGCTTTCTTGACAGCTCTGTAGCGCTCCTTCGCCTGGACTCGCAGCATGTCTGCCTCCAGACGGGCTGCCCTGGAGTTTCGTTCCTGGTCGGGTGTGATCTGCTGCTCTTTTGAGTCGCTGATGTCTTTCCATATCTTCGATGCCTCCTGCTCATTCTCACGGGCCAGCTGCCTGTCTTCGGGACCTGTATACTCCTTGAGTACGTTGATCATATGCTGGCTCGCTCTGGAAAGTGGTCGGCGCTGACGTCGGTCCTGCTTTTGGAGACTCGCGGTGGTGGTGGTGAAGCTGCAGCGTTGGACTTGTAACACAGGCTGGCGGCTGCGGGAGGTGATGGTTGGCGCGCATCGTAAAGGTGTGTGGGGGCTATGAAGCCGTATTGCCAGCATTACTCAGGTGTGTCGAGGAATGCAGAGGCCGACGAGAATTGCCCAGACCTTCTATGGAGCAGCGTAACGTCTGAAAGTGCCCCTGTGCTCGTTGTAGCTGGCGAAGAGCA
Source organism: Fulvia fulva (assembly GCF_020509005.1). Classification (NCBI taxonomy): domain Eukaryota; kingdom Fungi; phylum Ascomycota; class Dothideomycetes; order Mycosphaerellales; family Mycosphaerellaceae; genus Fulvia; species Fulvia fulva. Next base: position 670,401 of record NC_063022.1, read on the forward strand.
TCGTGTAAGAAATGATTCACCCCGTCATGTCGCTGTCGACGGCGAGATATGAGGTGGAGACTCTGTGACAGGGTAGAACTATCTTACTGGATCACAGGTACCGCGCGCTAGTGGAAGACAGATTTCCTATCACCGCATACTGCTGCTTCACCAACCTTTCTTTCCACCACATCGTCTCGATGGATGGTACTCCATGTTCACCTACAGACGGATGGTTCTCCCTGTTCACCTACAGATTGGAACTCCATGCCATACTGACAGCAAAAGACCATGAGATCCGAGCTGGCACAACGTTAGATCTAATCTTGTCTCGGCCGCCGCGACGTGCCCTCATCAGGAATTGCGAAGAACGCAGCACAAGGACTTGGACTCAGTTGCCGTGACTCTGGTGTTCCATGAAGATGTTAATCGCACCTTGGTTACACTCGAAATAGATAGCCGTCTACAAGCGAGAGGGTTTGCTGATGTTGTCTTTCTGGCAGCATCAGGATCGTCTTTAAACTCCGGCCGCCGCAGCTGAGCCTCACCTGCATCCAAATAGGCAAGCGGTCGAACAACAGACGGCGGCAAACTGTATATCGCCGAAATGCTATCATTAGCATGACAGCAATCCTCTGATCTGCACTTCAGCCGCTGCCAACGATACTGCTGCTATGGACAACTGTGCGGCGCGGTGCAGTAGAAGATGGTATCGAAGCACTGAATGCTGTCCAAGACGTTACCAAAGTGGCACAAGATGCGTGAAGTTCAAGGCATGTCACTGACACCTGCCTGGCGATAGCCAGCCTTGCCGAGGAGATCCGGAATGAGATAAATACCCGATCGTGGGCTGCCGGCCATTCTCAAGCAATCCTTCGTACGAAGTAGTGCATCACGCGCTGGCCGGATACGGGGACACACCACTGTTCCTCACACTTCACGACAACATGGACGAACATAGCCTCATCCTGTCAGCCCGTATTGGCCAGCTCGCTTCATGGCTTGGACGTAACATCATGTTGCTGTATGCAACTCAATCAGAACACGCCGCACTGGCGATGAGGTATAAGTATACAGTCTCTTTCCCCTCCAGTCCACCATCATCATCAACAAAAACATCTCAAGCAATCAATACTCTCAATACAATCACTCACCACCAATAACACCACTCCAAAACAACCGACCCAACACCACCACCACCCAAAATGCAATACACAACCATCCTCGCCCTCATCACCGCCATCGCGGCCCCAGCCCTCGCAGCTCCCGCCGGCGCCCCAGCAATCACAACCTGGACGCTCCGCGACTTCACCCGCGCCTGCAACGGCGCCTGCACCTACGACTACACCATCATCACCGGCCAAGACGCCACTCCCTGCTCGTACACCGCCGCTGGCCCACAAGCCTCCTACAATAACGTGCACTGCGGTGCTTTCACTATCTCATCCAACTGGAGTGGACAGTTCGGCCCCGGTCAAGGCTTCCAGACGCTGGCGGTCGTGAGGGATGGACAGATTGTGTACCCGGGCTATAGTGATGCTGAGTTGGTGAATGGACAGGCTGTTGTGCCGGATAAGGCGTTTCAGCCACAGGCTGTTGGGCAGTTCTAGGCGATCTGATGACGAAAGATTGGACATTGACTACCTTGTTTTTTGGTTTTGTTCGGCATAGCATTGGGGGGGGGGGGTGGGCATGGAGGCATGGTTTCTGATGATGATGACGATAGACTAGAATGACTTACAATCCTTAATGTACAAAATCGGTCCTTCACAATTCTCCTATCTCCCCTCTCAAAACCACCCACCCATCCAATCCACCACGATCTATCGAACTCCCGCATCCAACTCAGGCATAACCTGTCCAACCCCATCCCTTGCATCCACCCGCACCCCTAATTGGCTGCCCATGGCACCACGCTAAGGAATGGCTGTCTCATCTCGTTAAGATCGTGCGCTTGCCGATGAACCGCGATCCCACGACACGCTCTCTCCCTCGACACCTCCACAACACTCTCTACCGATGCTCACTCTCACTGTCGGAGTCAGCATCGGGGCATATTAATTGACCTCCGAGGCTGTACGACTTGAAAGGTGTCCACGTTTGCCTGCCACGAACGCGAACCGGCTACCGCCTGCCGTACGATCCGATCGTGACACGGGAAGATCGAGATCGATCTGTATTGTAGGAGGTGGTAGGGTCAAGAGGGGGATTGGGAAAGGGAGAGGTTAGGGACATGATGGCGAGGACACTGTCGAAAGAGGTGAGGCAGACCGTCACTTTCAGCTCTTGCAGTGAGGCTTTCACCACGAGGCCAGGGCCGTGATTTCTGTCAAATTGGGCATATACCGTGACGAGGAGGATGATAAGATATACGTGAGGAGATATGGGTTGTGGTCTGCCGGCATCAGAACAGTCGTCCTGGCAATTGTCGTGCCACAGGAGACCGGGTCCAGAGCATTGTAGACCACCAGAGCGCTCGCACGATGGCACACGCTGGTATGCATGGCTCCGTTCACGAAGCTGAGTCTGATCAGGCGTATGGGATAAAAGTAAGAGATGCTATACCCTGAGTAACTTGCTGCGAAAGCACAACAACCAGTTGCAGTGATGTCTTCCTTCGAACGCTTTCGCTGGGAAACCTTGAAGATGAGACCGCATAGACTAAGGACTATGCCAAAAAAGGACTTCCCTCTCTGGCGATTATCGCAAGGCCACTTCAGCCTCTGCATCTCAAGTCATAGCTCTGAACGAACGCATCGGAGCCATTTTCAGACTGAATAGGCACAAATTGCAGAGCACCACGCTCTTCACAACTATCGGTGGCAGCCTGAACGACAGCATCATCCGCGTCCTACAAAAGGCATATCGCCAACTTGAACGCAAAGGACCTCGACGACGATCCACCCCTACACTTGCGGCTCGTTTTGTTGCTCCTTTTCAACACTTTGCATGATCATCTAATACATACCAAAGGGCTCGAGGTAACAATCGTATACACCATGTCCTTACAGGTATTGCTGCCGAGCATGTGGTGCGCGTCGGTAGTGGTATGAAGTGTCGTCGACGCAAGCTTGTTTATGGTAAAACTTTATTCTACGGCTCTATCCCAAAGTGAAGACTGCGGCGCGTGTGCAAAGACGGCAGTAGTGGCAAGCAGGAGCATACCCTGGAGGCGAGATATTCTGGTCGATAGATCCGCGCTGTGGTGCCGACAAGAAATGTTGAACTTCACGGGCAGCTGAGGTGGTGTATGAGTGGATACCTCCACCTTGTACACTGTCAAATCTGCAAGCATCTGACTGAACAAGATGACTAGGACGCGTGCGCGCGAGCTGCACCTGGGATAATACCTCTGACTAAATACCTGAGAAGGGCCCTTGGTAGTACTGGCCACCACCTTCCATGTTACCTTCACCAAAGCCTTGTGAATCCTGAGAAATCGTGTGCATCTCTTGCTGCCCATCTGGCACAGCATCTTCTTGTCGCTGGTACTGCATTCGACCCGCATCAAAGCCCTGTGGACCCTGCTGATACCCTATCACCTGTTGATGCTGCTGCTGCTGCGGAGGCATCGCGGCTGGTGGTCGCAGGTCCTCCATCAGGCCTGCATCAAGGCTTTGTGGACCCTGCTGATACCCTGTTACCTGATGCTGCTGCTCATGAGGCACATCAATTTCCTGTCGCTGGTACTACATTCGACCCGCATCAATCCCATACCCGATTATCTGAGATTCCTGCTGCTGAGGCATCGCAGGTTGTGGTGGCCGATCCTCCATCTGGCCTGCATCAAGGCTCTGTGCGCCCTGCTGGTACCCTAAGACATATTGCAGCGGCGGGAGCGTTACAGGGGCTGATGGTTGCTGAGCTCCTCTCGCACCTCCATCAAAGCCTGGTAGACCTTGTTGGTATGTTGATACCTCTTGCTGCTGCGGAGGCATCGTGGCTGGTGGTTGCGGATATCCTATCGCAACTCCATCAAAGCCTTGTGGAGCCTGCTGGTACATTGGTACCTCTTGCTGTTGCGGAGGCACGTCGGCTGGTGGTTGCGGATATCATATCGCACCTCCATCAAAGCCTTGTGGAGCCTGCTGGTACATTGGTACCTCTTGCTGTTGCGGAGGCACGTCGGCTGGTGGTTGCGGATATCATATCGCACCTCCATCAAAGCCTTGTGGAGCCTGCTGGTACCACGGTACCTCTTGCGGTTGCGGATGCATCGCGGCTGGTGTTCGCTGATGTTCCATCGCACCTCTATCAAAGCCTTGTGGGACCTTCTGGTGCCTTGGTATCTCGTGCTGCGGCTGAAGCATCATTGATACGTCTTGCTGTGGTTGAAGCATCGCAGAGGCTGGTGGTCGCTGATATTCCGTCACACCTCCATCAAAGCCTTGTGGTCCCTGCTTGTACCTTGTCAACTCTTGCTGCTGCTGAGGCATCGCAGCTAGTGGTTGCTGCTGTTCACCAAAGCGTTGTGAAGCCTGCTGGTACTTTTCTGCATCTTGCTGCTCCACGGGCGTCGGAACCACTGGTTCCTGATGTTCACCAGAGCCTCGAACAGTCGGCCGGAGTCTTTGCTGCATCTCTTGCGGTATTCGAGACGTCTCAGCTAACTGTCGTTCATATCTCATCATATCCGCATTAGCTGCTATTCGTTGCTGATCCTCCATCCTAGAACGATGAGCTTGATCCTGACTTTGGGCTTGAGCTTCGAGGCGCCCGGTGCCGACTTGAGGAGTGTCTTTGCGAGGAGCTCCGAACCGAGGAAAGAGGCAGACAACGACAGGATGTGCTGTGCACGGAGTCGAGCTTCCAAGGTAACCTTGCGCTTCGCCGTTGACAAAGCGCTGACTTCGAGCCCCAGGCACACAGGCCAGGTGCGTTGACTGGTCCAATCCGTGTAGCGGCACAGACACTAGGCCCTCACATCCGGCGCAGATGCGCAGTGTCTCCTCCCGAAGCACTGGTGTGTTACCGCATGGACACTTGAGAATGCGAGTGCCGGTATCTTTGGTTGTCGTAGAGTATCTCGAGTCCCAGTCCTTGCGCCAGTCATGGAGCTCTTCGACGGCGCACCAAAAGCAGCGACCTTCGGCGAGGAGTTGGGATGCGCATGTACAGTTGTCGATGTAAATTTTGTAATTGCGATCCAAGATGTCGGCCGGTACTAGCGCCGCTAAATGATCATGAACGCATTTCGTACAAAGTGGCATCGGGCTTCTGTCGCGGAGGATAGACATATCCATGATTTTGCCTTGTTGTAGAAGATGCTATGAGTAAGTCAGCGTTATTGCGCCCGAAGCTTTGTTTCTCCATGTCAAGGTGTACCCTTGCGCAAACGATAAAGGTGGCAGCTGATTGTCCTGAAGCCATGTCGTCGAGAGCCCTTTGAAGAGCCCGTCGGAGTACGGGCTCTGCGTTCACGAGTGAGATACGCTCTGGTGTGTTCATGCATTCTCTGAGAGTAGAATCGGGCGATGGGCGGCCGCTGCCCATTTTTGCGATCCTGAACTTGCTGCACATGCTGATGATGTTGAAGGTGACATGAATGTCGAGTTGCTACAGCGAGCTCGGTGCGGTCACCTTCACTGCTCGACCATGCCCTCAAACAGTCGATCCCGCTTCATGGTAAGCTGTCGCAACTGCTCTCTCCCCTCTTCCACCTTCCGCCGTGCAGCTCGTGAATCAGCTGGTAGCCCTTTAAAAGCGCTCATTTCTGATTCCAGCCGCAGGAACTGCTCGCGTTGACTCGCAACTTCTGCTGCTTTCTGGGAGAACGTAGCAAAGCTATTGCCGCTGGATGATGGCCTGGAAGCAGCGATGCGTTCTTCGTACTCGGCCACTTTCGCCTTCAAGTGCTTAGCAGTCTTCGTCCACTCAGCTGTGTTCGTCACAATATCCTCAGGGGGTTGGAACTCGTTTCCTTTGAGTTCTTCGAGGATCTTGGTCGCTCTTGCCTGCTCATCTTTGAGACGACCCAGCTGGGCTTGCGTGCGCTCAAGCTGCTGCTTCATCTCGAAGTCGGTCGAGGCAAGCTGGATCATTGCACTTCCCATCGTTGTTGCATCGGTATTTGGACAGTCGAGAGCCACCATGGTTTCGGCAAGAGTGTCCAGATGTGTTTCATTGACGAGCTCGACTTGCATCGCTTGCAGCACTTCGTCGGAAATGCCGCCTTGTCGTTTCGAAAGTGACTGCAGCGCCGTCTTCTCGATGCGCTCTATTTGAGTTCTCTGCTCATCCGCGTTTTCGTTGAGATTTGCAAGTGTTAGTAGTGCCTGCAGTGTGTCTTCGTTGCGCTCGAAAGTGGGCATGCGCGAGCCATAACGTTTCAGCAACCACGCGTCAACGGCAGCCCAGTCTTTTGCTTGGGCTTGTTGCACTCTCGCCTTGGACGGCGAGAACAGTGCTGACGCGGTCCAGTCCGAGTCCATGGTCGGTGCAGGGTAGCGGCAGAAATGTACATGTAGTCCCTCGGTCGAGACGCGAAGTGAAGTGGAGGTCGGGTGAGAGGGATGTGTCTGAGATACAACGCTAATACCGAAAGAGGTGTGTCTTGGGGTCTGAGTCGCTAGTATGTCTTCGGCACTACAATACACATTCGTGGTTGTGAAATCCACCTGCTATCCTCAAGCAACCCTTCTACGCCGTCAATATCACTTCCCATGTCTGGACTCACATCTCCATCTCTACCACCCGCTTCTTGCGGCTCCACCGCCCAACTTGACTAGTGCTTTCCAGGCAGCTGCAGAGCCTTTGCCAACATGCTACGAAGAGCGCGGACGTAGGAGTCGTCAGTCCTAAAGTTCGGGTACAAGAATGCGGACTTCGGTGGAGGTTCCTGCGTGAAGCGAACCACATCCAACACCGCCTCCGTTCCTGCCTTCTCATGCATCTGCAGTAGTCCCTGCATCAGACTAACCGCCGACTTGGTGCTGTAATACATCGAAACAGCCGCGCACGGCAACTCCAGCATCTCGAGTTGTGTCGCCTCTCTGAGTAGTATCAGGCACTCCCTGATGTCAGAGCTCCAGATCCACTTGACGGAGACCTTGCGAAGGTGTTTGGTGTGTGCTCCGGCGACGCGAAGAAAGGTGAGAAGCGCGCCATGTTCAGTGAAGACGAAGGTGTTGCTGCCGTAGAGGATGGCGACGAGCTCGTCGTGCACTTGACGGCAGCTGCGTAGTACGGCGGCGCCGCGCGCATTGGTGGCATGCAAGTCGCGTTCGCTCTTGCCAGTGACGCAGATCTCATCGTCGTAGTCGATAGCGAGCTTGTAGATCTCATTTCGAAGTTCTGGTGGGAGGCTGAGGAAGGTGGTTGGAGTTGAATTTGAGTCTGCCATGCTGGTGATTGATGTGGTTTCTGTGTTTTGTTGAGTCAGGTTGTTTGTGTTTGATGGACTCCTACGAGTGCGCCGATCATGCGAACCTGGAAGCCTGGCATGTGAAAGTAGTGGCGATGAGTAATAATAAGGCTGCTGCCCCACTAAGAGGTCCTTCCTCCTTGCAAAGTAGTAGATACACCATTCACTTCTGCAACCATTTCATCTTATTGCGGCGTTCACTGGTTACAGCCAGCCGCCAGCGCCAGATAGCAGAAGCAACATTCACCGGTCCAGTTCGAGGACACCAGAAGCCACTGTCCATGAGTTCATCGGCTCTGATCTACGTTCGCCGATCAACATCAAGTCTTACAGCTTGAGAGCTGCCCTGTAACTCGTCCGAGTGGCAGAATCCCGATGACAACAGTCGATGCGGAAGGATGTTGATGTCTGGCGAGGATGAAGCGTGAATGCAGAGCGCCAAAGAGACGAAAATGCTTGGCAGGAACCGGAACGAAGGCCGATCTGCCTGAAAGTGACTTCTCCACCGCAGACATCAGCTCTTGCACTGAACAGCCCGCTCGTCTCTGAAGGCGGAGTGCTCACCACGAAGACGGAACACAGGAGGGGCACATGCAGTCTCAGCTACCGTGTCTGACTAGCTGTCTTCGCGCGAGAGATGGGCACTGCAAGATCGCTTGAATCGAGTAGCCGCGATCACAAGACATAGGACGATATTGTTGCGAGTGGCATGATACCTGGCTCGACGCGGGAGAGAGTTATGGACTTGCTCGTGGATACGTCCCAATCGCTCGGTATAAGAGATGGCACAGGCTTACGCATACACATTGTGGGCCAAGCATTGAGACTGCAGCTCGAAGTGCTGGGCAAAAAGTCGGGCTTTTGTCCAGCGCTCAGTGGCAATTCATTGTGATCGATTCGACGACTACTGGAGTCCGTTTGATGTACTAGGTCACCATCGGCCTGTATCTTCAGACTCGACTGTGCTTTACTTATGCTGCCCCTTCGTAATCACGCAGTCATGCTGACACGTAGCAGCGACTGTGCGCAGTCCGGGCACGCTCACAAGAACTTGATCTGGTATCGCGCACCATCTGGACCCGTCGGGCTTGGACAGTCGACAGGATGAAACTCGATAGCCACACCCCAAGCATTGGCCAGCTTCTTCTGGTGTCCCCTCTTGCCCCTCTTCATACCATCCATCCACGCCATGCGGATGTGCTGGCGATCAGACGGTCTCATCGCACGAAGATATGTTCCAATGATCTCAACGTCGTCCATACACCAATCAAGATCGAGATAGGAGAGGTCGAGCTGATACTTTGTCTGGTAAAGGTATGGGAGGAGCTCGCCGCGGAGGTCCCTGCATGCGCAAGTAATGGCAGGCTGCTCGTTTGTAATACCTGCACGCATGGCGAAGATGATGATAGACTTGGTGGGACGCTCGTCGTCGATCACGAGCTTGCCGATCTTGCTCCAGATCTCAGCTGGTAAGTCGAGAAGGCCCTTCGAGATAAAGTTGTCAGTTCAGTTGGGTACACGTTGACGAGGTTGCTGAACCTACTTTGCCTCCCGTTTTGTCTGGATCCTGGCCTTGGGTGAGGCGGTCTACCTGAACGCCTGTTCCGGTCGTGATGGTGGCGCTGGCGCTGGCGCTGGTGTCTAAGGGCTGACCGTTCTCGGTGTAGCACGCGCGGAGGACTTGACCGATACGCGTGCCGTCTTCAGCGTAGCCATCGTCCTCGGTAGAGAAGAGTGTGCGATGTATTGTGCTGTACGTCGATGTTGTATACACCAGTAGCTTGGATAAGTAGGACGACATTGTTGTGTGGTGTCAAGATACAAAGTTGCCAATCAGTTTGAGGTGTCCAAAAGGAGAAGCCTTAAGCAAGCGCCGCAAGTGGCTAGAAGTGGGAACATGCACGTGCTTTCTCCGATCAAGGCAACATTTGATCACTGGCCCAGCCGAAGCACATGACCGAGAACCAGCAAGGCAGACAGGTGCAATTAAACTGGCCAGCTCAGCACCTCGTCAGGTATAGGTATGTCCTTGTACCCTATACTTCAGCTCATCTGCGGTTCGCCCTAACGCAGAGACCCCTCTGACCTCTCAGACAAATTCCAGACCAAGTGAACCATTGAAACCTGCCTCATCCACCATTCTGAACGGCATCTGCCGCCAAGAAGCCCTCAACTGCGCCAGATGCGCAAGCTGCATCTCTGGCTTCGAGCTCATGCAGATGGACATTGTGACCAGACGGCGAGTCTCCAAGCTCATCGCCTGCAGCCATGCCCGAACCGCCGCCACGACACCAGTGTACTTGCTCTTGAAGTCGAAAACGATGTGGCACTTGGTAGCGAAGAAGTATTCTAGAAGCTCTTGTCTCAGGGCTCGACAGGTGTGAGTGATGGCAGGCTGGTAGCGGCGTCCTGTTCCGGATCTGCGGTGGGTGTTCAGGATCTGGCTTCTTGTGTAGTCTGGACTGGCATCGATGACGAAGTGGCCGATCTTGCTCCAGATTCTGGAAGGGAGGTCGAGGAGGCTGCGCTTCTGTGATATTGTGAGTTACTGTCGTACGAGCAGGATGGTCACGCGTCACTTCACTTACCTTCGGAGTCTCTTTCATCGTGGCCTCACCTTGTGATTGCATGGTAACGCTTGGTGATGGCGGTGGAGGAGAGACAGATAAGGCCTTCGGATCGTCAGCCTCCAGATTGGACTCGAGACTGGATGTCGCCATCTTGATCGTCTCTGATGTGAACTGAAGTTTGGACGTGAAGGTGTTGCAGCGAGCCGCGAAGCTGGAGGGTTTGCACGGAAGCTATGACCAAGATGAAACGTTTGTCGACAAGGATGCTATGCGGAGCATGTGATGCTCCTGTAGGCACGACGGAAGTGATGGGATTGGTCAATCCTTTGACTTCAGCCTGTCATTCAGTTCATGCCTTCAGTAGAAGCAGCATCTCGGCCATTAGAGCACTTTGAACGACTCCATCAAATTAGCACAAGTGAAGAAGCATTCAAGGTCAGGTGGCACATGCATTCCCAGGCCCTCTGTGTTGTGCCATCAGACGATGACCCGATACAGGCTCTCCCAACGACTTCAGCCCCAACGCCCAACCCGACAGACTCGCTGGTAACATGCACCTCCAGTGCCCGCAAGGCCGATCCCGAACCCAATGCGACCATCACATTCAATTTCAACCTTCTCAAAGCCTATGTTATGGCCCACATGCTATTGACACCCATTATCGCAGTCGTTCTCGATAACAATTTGGCGGCCATGCCCTCAAGCTCGTTGTTTCGTTAGGGCCTCCACTTACGCAAGCTGCCTTAGATATTCCCAAAGAGAGTCCACAAAGATAGCACTGAGTGCCTCGATCGCAGCGCTTGCTCTGTCCGCTGACTTCATCTTCGACTGGCCGTGGGAGTGCTATCGCGCAGACAGCGCTGACAAGGGTGAGAAAGTGAAAGAAGTTCATTCTGTGGATCGAAGGCTGTTGTGAGTTGGAAGCTGGGCTAGAATGTGGTGAATCGAAGTCTGCTGGAAATGTAAAGTGCCCACTGAAGCGAAGCAGTGGCTTCATACCAGTGCCACCATACTGCGGATGGTGGTCCAATGCCTGTGTACGATCTAGCACCTGGGCAGTTTCTACGACTTCGTTGCGGATTTTCGATCTGTACACATTAAGCAGTTGAGATGGACCAATAGGTCTGGCATCATGTACCACGAGTGCAGCATTCGTAAGGCTTCATGGTAGTGCCACTGCTCGGCACCATCACCTCTACACGCTGATGAAATGCAGCCAAGACCTTGGTTCAAAGACTTCACAGCGCACCATCATCCAGCAAGTGAACCGGAAGTTGTCTGTAGTCTGAATGTTCCGAGGGCAAGCCGAAAGATGAAAGCTGACCAGCTCGGTAACTCCCGGGGCCTTGCTCAATATGGCCAATGCAAGTAAGATTGCCTGTCTACCTTATCCTCAGGCTGGTTCGCGCAGTCAATGGCCAGCTCTACCGTCTACAGCCAAGTAGCTCTAGACGACTCTCGTTGCACCTTTACAGATGGCCCAAGGCCGCGGTCCTGAGCCGGCAGTGCTGAGGATGTAGGCGTTGCCATGGCTTGGCTGGCTATGTGCAGCACCTGGAGTCGTGCTGATGAGATGCAGTGAGATCAATGGCTGCTCGTTCAATGTGATCCTGTACACTGTGGCTGCTCACTTAGAGCGCGTAATCTATAACTCCTGTCAGTGAACATCAACAAATAGATCCCACAAGCGTCACAAACCTCGAACGGTTGGCTCTCCAGTCACGGGAGGTCCTCCTTCCAACAAAAGCGTCACAGCCGAGAGAACGATCGCATTCTCCGTCAACTTCAGACTTGCAAGATTCAATCCAGCCGTGAGGTAGTCCTCGCACACATCCTCCGAGATCCTCTCGACCCTCCCAGGACCCTCATGTGACAGAGCGTCCACGAGGAGCGCATACGTGATCAGATTGTAGAGTACGCCCTGGTCGTGATCAGTCTGGAGCTTTATGAATTACACTTCTTGGACACTCACAGCATGACCATAATACCCTCCCGCCGGCTGACCAGAACATATCTCCTGAACTTCATGGCTACTCACCCCAACACCCCTCTCATCCCGCAAAAACGCCGAAGCCTCCGTCCCCGACTGCGGCTGAACAATAACATCAAAGAGGCCCGAATGCACCGTAGTTGTCGGCACATACGCCGAATCCCCTCCGCCAGCTCGCAAAGCACTGACGAAGCTCGAGTTGAATGCCTGCTGGTAGTAAGATCTCGGGAACGGAACGTCAAGATTCGTTATCAGATTGGATATCGTCGTTCCCTTGTAGTCTGGAGAGAAGGCTACAATGTCGGTGATCTGGCTCCGGATCGATGGCCAGTACTTCGTGGCCCACTGCGTGATGAAACCTCCCTGCGACCAGGCGCCGACGGCGATTTTCTGGTTAGTGATGGATGAGATGTAATTGATTGCGTAGGCGACGTACTCTGCATTGAGCTGAGAGTCGCCGTTGAGGTAGCCTGAGGTTGCAAGAATGCGTTAGCACTTGGCCATACTATGGATAAACGGTGTGGAGATCTCACCTGGTATGTTCAACCAGACCGGATCCGCGACACTCGAATTAACAAGCAACGGAATAAAATTGCCAGCAAAAGAAGTATACCCAGTATTCCCCGTACCAGGCACAAGCACAATCGGCTGCACCCCATCGCCATACCTGAACGTGGCGGGGATATGGATGGCAGCACGTAACTGTGCTTCTGGAATGGAGTACGGGGCATCCTCAGAGCCCGCTAACGGATAAATCGAAGACTCAGGCTCGCGTTCATTGGTGTTATTCATACTATTCTCCTCCCCCGCAAAACCTTGCACGAAGTCGATCACATCAGCGAGCTTATCAGCTGCCAGCCCAGCCTCGACCAGATTCGTGGCAAGATCGATGAGGCTGGTTGGTTGTAGTGCTGCTATGTTGGAGAGGCTTCCGATGGCGGCGGAAATTGTAGTGGGGAGGATCGTGCTTGTGACCAGTGTGAGGTCTTTGAGCAGACCGCCGATCAAGCCTCGCCGTTCGAGGAGTGCGTTGTTGTCAACATCCACTTCCGGCTTCACCGATGACGCGACGGCAACACTGGAGAGGATGGCCAGAAGGAGCCCATGAGGGCGCATTGCGGCAGGTTAGGTGGCTGCAAAGGTTGTGCTGCACTTTGGCGACTGGACGCTGCCGTCACTGGTACTTGATCAACAGAAGTAGCATAACTCTCGTGGTGTGTCTCGACAGTCATGCTGCCGCGTTAGTGATACTTGCCTCCTTTTAGCAAGTAGTGAGCGCTAGCAAAAATAATACGCCATGCGAGACCCTCCTATTCGTAGAGCGAACCTGAATGTCTCGCGTTAATGTCGGTGTATCTCATCGCCAAGGCGGGCATCAGCATAGCGACACCTGTCGACCGAGGTACCTATGGGGTTCTTGTAGCCTTTTCACGAGCGTTAAGTGTATTATGTTAGCGATCACGCATCTGACAGATCCCGAGGTGATTGAGAAGGTTGAAGTCTTTCATATGCTTTTCCGTGGTCTGTTCCGCCACCGAGCACCCCGTGCTCATGTTAAAGCATCATTCTTTTCATGTGAATTGGGCACAGCCATCCGCCTCCCTTCTGAGCATACTTACACGACTTACATGTTGGGTAAGGATGTGGACCCTGGACTTGAGGTGGTTGTTGAACAGGGTTGTTCTGAAGGCGTGCCGGTATGCCCTGGCCCAGGCTGTCCGCTGCTTGCTGCCTGTTGGCCCACAGGCGTTGTCCATGGAGATGCAGTCGTAATGTAGCCGCCGGAATGGGGTGTTGTGCCAACTGCATGGCCAGGCTGGTGACCCCTGTCTGGTCCTTGTGGTGTATTGTTCTGACCAGTCGTTGTGGACGTGCCGACACCGAAGCCATTGTTCGGGATGCCAGGCGGTGTCACTACGGTGGACTCTCCAAAAAAAAAAGCCACCCGTTTCGCCTCCCCCATTCTCTTGCTGCCCATCATCTCCACCATCTCCCTGCTGTCCTCCCCCTCCCTGCCGCAACGTATCAAAAGGCCCCCTCTCCCCCGCCCTCGCCGCCTCCAACCCCTCCCTCAACGCATCCTGCACCACCTCACACCTCGCAACTTCCTTCGTTTCCACCCCACTAGCCGAGGCCGTTACCCTTGTAATCCAGAAAGCATGCACCACCCCATCCTCTCCGACAAACTGCAAGCCCGTCCCGATGACCTGATTGTTGGGGCCATAGATGGGCACGAAATTGGCCCGCCGATCTGAAGATGTCGTCTGTGTACCCGTCGCGAGGTCGTGGATATGGATTGCTGCTTGAGGAAGGTAGTAGTAGTTTCGGCGGCGGGGGTCGTCGGTAGCCACTGCAGGAGGTGGGGTCGAGGGCTGCCACGTGTTTTGGTAGACGGCCCAGAAGGGAAGGATGTGGGAGTCTAGGGGTGGGACGGTACTCATGGTGTTGTCGTGTGCGCTGGGAATTGTTGGGGAGTCGGGGCCAGGAGAGCGTTGCATAATATACTGTCGCAGATCGTGAGTCCCGCACGTGGAAGCAGAAAGTGTGCTGTAAGTCGCTCATGCTAAGACATGCCGTGGTAAAGTTCACTTCGTCTCGTACTGTCTTGGTATCATTAGCTGGAAAGTTCGACCCTCTTCCCCAACACAGTCCTGGCATCCGCCTCATTCAGGCTCTCTAATCCAAGCTGTTCCAATGCGTGTCTCGCGCTCTCATTGTTCATAAACACAAGCCTCTCAGCTTGGAACAAACTCATCTGCTTGCCATCCGCAGGCTCCGGCTCTTCATTCTTCTCCTCCCATGCCGAGTCATTCTCTTCGTCTTCACCCGGCTTCACCCTTTCAATCTCGCCACGAACGGGCAAGCAAAGTAATGTTACACCCTCGAGCAACTTTCGCATGCCGACTTGAGCCTGGCCGCGACCCATATAGTGGTCAAGACTGGTACAGATGGCGCGCATGTCTGTCGTGAGTTGTGTTGCGCCGGCGGTGGAGAATGATGCACGAGACTGGAGGATGTTGTCCCACACGTAGCTTTGAATGACGTGACAGATTGACCTGCCGACACGTCTCATTGGCGCTTTGCCTACGGCTTTGTGTAAGAAGCCGAAGTGTTCCTGTAGGAGGTTGAGAAGTGGATCGAGTTCAGATGATGTGGCGCTACCGGCGGAACTCGATGACAGCGAGGCCCAGGTACTTATGCCAGAGTAAGGCCTTAGCGCTTGACGGACGCTGTATGTCAACGTCTCGATCAGGATGTTTTCACTTCGGTCACGCAGCTTGCGATAGCTCTCCTCAGTCTCGTCGAAGATGGAGCCTTCAAGACCGCTGTCGTTTTCAGTCCCAAGTGTCGAGCTGGTCTTCTGCTGGACTTCGTTCCAAGTGAAGTTACGGCTGATCTGATCGCGATTCTTGGATCGATAGTCGAGTTCTGCCCAGAGCTCCAGAAAGAAGACATCATCACTCCAGTCTCGCATGGCACGTTCGAGGTAGTCTGCCGAACCGAAAATACGGCATAGTCGATCAAGACCACGGACGCCTTGGACCTTGGCTGAATCTTCTTTGGACATGCTAGTAACGCGTCCAACCGTCGATGTCAAAGTAAGGTATGCTTCTAGACCAGAAGACAGACGCTTGTAGTACTGGTCGAAGATCTCAATTTGGATATCAATCAGGAAGCGAATCTTCTGACTGAAGCTCGTCAAATTGCGGTATCTTGCCGTGATCTCTTCGAGCAGATCGTTGACACGAATGGCAGCTTTGGTGGGCTTCGTTGCATCTGCGTTGACAGCATCGTAGTCGATCTCGCCCGCATCTGATGAGTCGACGATTGCTTGATAGCGAGAGATGGCAAAGTCCCGCTCAGCGCCGAGCCACTGCTGAAAGTAGCCACAATTCTCGAGCAGGAAGTACGACATGCCTCTCCAAAGCACAGCAGGAGAGCTGGGTGTGTATGCATACGCATCTTGCATAGTCATGTCGAATCTGATAACCTCCTGCACTAGGTGACTTAACAAGTTGGGCTGCTTGGCGACCTGGCCTGCGAAACTGTAAAGCTTGTTCTTGACCATTGGCATAAGTGCTGTGATAAAGGCTGACACGGCATCAATGTACGCCGGTGTGAATGCCAGATCTGAACGCCGGAAGTGCTGCAGCAATATCGGCTGGACATTATCCTGCACGAAGTCGGAGTAGTTGGCGATTAGATCTGTAACGTGATCAAGGAAGTACTCTGGCTTGTCCAAGCGGTTTGTCTGCTTGTTGCCGGAGAAGTGGTATGTGAAGCGCTGTTCGAGCGGCTGGACCAACACTTCGAACGGCAGCAGCACCGGCGGGTCATGCATGATGTTGCGCTCAGGATGGTGTTCACGATTCTCAAGGTCTTGCATCTGAAGGTCCAGCAGCCGACCAATGTTGAGCGCCCACCCTTTCTCCAGAGCGAGCGGGACTCTGTCAGTCGACTTGGGCCAGTTCATCTTCTGCATTGTCTGCTCCAAGTTGTCTGCGAAGCCCTTCTGGATGGTCTGTCGCAGGCCCTTGACGACAGCAGCAATGTGGTGGAGCAAATGTGGCGCCGCTCCTTCTGCAGAGTCCTGCAACATCGTCAGACTGGCAAGAAGCTGCTGCAGTTGCTTGTATGGAAGGAGCGCTGCATCATCGTCTTTCCCGAGCTTGCCTGCACATTCATCCCGCAGTGCATCAACCTCTTCCAGCAGCTCAACGTATCCGGCTGCGATGTCGAGCTTCCGCAGTCTAGCCATACTGCCCTCGAACTTCTCCACGGCCTCATCGCTCGTCTGTGACTGTGTGAGTATCAGCAGTCTCCGATCGATATCGTCTTGCTCCTTCTGGAAATCCTGTCCTTTGCGTCGAATCGCATCCGTGTGCTGTTGGGCGGCATCGCTCGCTTCGTCATGGTCTCGTCGTGCGTCGTCGAGCTAGATGAGCGGATGAGCATGCACAGTTTCCCCCACAACGCTCGACATACGTACCTGCTTCTGCAACAGATGTTGCTGAGCCTTGACACTGTCCAGCAGCGTGCCTAGCGACTCGAGGTCGGCAGCCGATTGCAGCTTATCGTCGAAGTAGTCCTGTACGCGAGCATCCATGGTATTGCTGTCCTCGTCACGTTGTTTCCTCGAAATCAAGTTGTTGTCCACTGTCGTGCCTTGTCCGAGAAGCGAGTGTTCACCGGGCTTGGTCCGCGTGGTGCTCTGGCACTTCGCGTCTCACCGCGTTGTTGTCTTCAGTTGCGCAACGTCCATCTGTGCGTGGCTGCCACTTCGTCTGCCATCAAAGCGACAGCTCGCCGCTCAGCGTAGGTCGACGTGTCCATGGTCGGACGAGGTGTCTAGGCGAAGAACGGAGTCGAGCCGGCGGGTACCGTTCTGCCGGGAGAAGGCACATCGCACATGCCGCCGACGTGCAGGAGAACGTGTCTCACCGAGCATGAAGCTGCTCTTTCATGCGACTCGCGCACTCGACTGCACCTCTTTGCTCTCACAGACGCGTCGACGGAACAAATGCCAGTCGTAACCTGCAAGGCTCTTGGCTGCCTAACGGCGTTTGCAAGTGGGTCTCGAGTCTGTGGTCTGGCATTGGCTTGAGCCGCACCGCACCTTCTTGACTTATCTTCGTGCAGGCACCACCGACTCACTAACACCCGCACAGCTCGGCTTCACCTCTAGAGCAGCCCATGTAAGCGAGCTGACAGCGCCATCTGGCCCTTCGGACCGTCATGGACATCTTCGTCCGCCACATACCAAGTCATGCCACCCAAAAGCAGCTCGACCAGTGGTTCAGTGGTCCTCTCAACTTTTGCGGCGTCAACGACTACCATGTCGAGAAGTTGGGCGAAAAGCCGAATGCCATCATCACTGTCCTCGACACATTGGCCGGACAGCGCTTTCTCCAGCACTACGGCGTGCCCTCCAATGCTCGACCACACGTTCGCGCCCTCATGAACCTCAGCTGGGACGGCAAGAATGTTCAATGCATGCGAGCCAAGAACGACCCGACCGACATCTGCCTGCAGTCCGTCCTGTTCGAAAAGTCCCAGCGGGCGAAGCGAATCGTCGACGAGGCTCACAAGGCCCAGTCTACGAAGACTACGACTCGCTTCAACGTGGGCGGCCTGCAGTGCGGCGTGTTCGACTACACAAAAGACAAGGGCAAAGATTCGCAATTGACCTTCACATCCCACTTCACCGACTACCGTCACCACGGTCATGTCTCTTTTGGCCTCAAAGCGGCTATCATCATGATGGGCGAGGCTGGTGGCGACCAGTGCCGAGTAGACATCAACTACCACGACTGCTCCGATATCGTCCTTGGCACCTACCAAGATGCTTCCATCACCTTCAACATGCAAGTCGCTCCCAAGTTTTACGAGGTGAAGGGCACAGACATGCTCTCCGCGGCCATGGCAGCTCTTCACATGGGAGTTGGCAATACGAAGCGTCAAGAGACCAAGAAGACTCGTCTACATGCCATCGACCACGCCCATGCCCAGGTGGCGGCATCTTGCTTCGTGTACCGAATCTATTTGGCAGACAAGAAACTCATCGAGAACATCAAGAGTCTGCTGAAGCGTAACCGGAGAATGTGTCCCATCATAATGCAGAAGACGACATCCCAATACCCACAGCAGTCACTCAAGGAAGCTTTTGTCAAGCTCAATCATGAGCTGGCTGACACCAAGAGATTTGGTCGGCGACCGTTTGGTCTACGATACCAAGTCGACAAGCTTGCAAGGAACGGCATATTGGCGCCTGGTAAGGTCTTGCGCCTCCTCCCGAAGATTGCGCTGCTCCACGACGCTTATGGTCTCGATGCCACATCACATGCTCTGGGTCGCCTAAATCGAGAACGTGTATTGCCAGGTCCATTGCAGCAAGCGGATGACTTCTCTCTTGGCAAGCTGGAGGAGCTGCTGGAGTCATATGCGGTTTCATATGATACACTTGCTCCTGACAATCCTTACGAGCTCTCGAAGCGACATACGCACATCAACCTCGTCCACAAGATCATCGTCACCCCTGCTGGAACCTATCTCGAGGGACCCGACGCCGAGCCTACTAATCGTGTTTTGAGACGATACCAACACTCGACCGACCATTTCGTACGAGTCATCTTCCAAGATGAGGACCGAAGTCCTATGCGACACGATCCGAGGACAGATCAATCACGGATCTACCACATGCGCTTCAAAGGTGTACTCGACGGAAGCGTTCTGATTTGTGGCCGTGCCTTCTCCTTTCTGGGCTTCTCTCACTCTTCACTCCGAAGTCAGTCCTGCTGGTTCTCGGCCCCAATGGTCAACAAGCAAGGCAGTCTGATCTTCGCCGAGCAAGTCATTAAAGAGCTTGGCGACTTCAGCAAGATTCGAGTGCCGGCGAAGTGTGCTGCTCGCATCGGTCAGAATTTTACAGACACCAATGCCTCGGTCAAGTTGCGCCCCGAGGAAGTGTTCGAGTTGCCTAACGTCGAGCGAAATGGCAGAGACTTCAGCGACGGTGTCGGCACAATCTCAGAGAAGCTGCTGCAGAGCGTTCATCGCAGATATGGTTCCAAGAGGCTACTGAAGCCGACGGCGTTACAGATCCGCTTCCAAGGTTCAAAGGGCATGGTGGCACTCGACTCTCGTCTGCCAGGCAAGAAGCTCATGATCAGGCCCAACATGAAGAAGTACGAGACTGCCGCAACATGGGATCTGGAGATCTGTGGCGCTGCCTTTCGTCCTCTGCCGATGGTCCTGAACCGCCCTTTCATAAAGGTAATGGAAGACCTTGGAACTCCCACCAGTACATTCATGGATCTTCAGAATGCTGCCATGACCCATCTGCAGCGGATGACCGCGTCTTGTATCAACACAGCTATCTTTTTAGACGACTCGGAAGCATGTAGAGCAACGAGGATGTCGGAACTTATACGCTATCTCGGCCACATTGGACTGGACTACCATCACGATCACTTCCTGTACAGTGTGGTCGAGATGGCCGTGGTTGCAAAGCTTCGCGACATCAAGTACAAGGGTCGCATTCCTGTCGAGCAGGGTGTTACACTCTATGGCATCATGGACGAAACTGGCTATCTGGGTCCAAGAGAAATCTATGTGGTCACTGAGAAAGCCGAAGGTGGGAAGACAGTGGTCGTGGCCAACGATGTCATCGTCACACGCTCACCAGCTTTACATCCTGGAGACATGCAGCTCGTCAACGCTGTCAACGTACCCGAGACCTCGCCTTTGAAGCGGTTGTCGAACGTGGTTGTCTTCAGCAAGCATGGCGACCGAGATCTGCCCAGTCAGCTTGGCGGTGGTGACCTTGACGGAGATCTCTACAATGTCATCTGGGATCCCAACCTCAGACCTCGGCGCACCTTTCAGGCAGCAGACTACCCACGTGTCAGTGCTGTTCAGCTTGATCGCGACGTTGTGCGCAAAGACATGAGCGACTTCTTCGTCGCCTTCATGGAGTCTGATGTTCTCGGCATGATCTGCACTACTCACCTGCAGCTGGCAGACCAGCGCTCGGCCGGTGTGCTGGACCCAGACTGCATCAAGCTTGCTGGGATGGCGTCTACTGCCGTCGACTTCTCCAAGACTGGCATCCCCGTAAGCATCAAGGAGATCCCTAGGTACACACGCGTGAAGCCGGACTTCATGGCTCCAAGTCCGAGAGTAGTGGTCTCCGAGAATGGGTTCCTTGACTTTGAAGAGGATGATGACGAGGAAGACGATGCTTTTGAAGGCCTCGACACAGAGCGTCGCCGAACGCGCTTCTACCGTAGCGACAAAGCTCTTGGCCATCTGTACCGCGCTATCGACGAGGGCAAGTTTCTGCACAACATGCAAAATCAGCACCGCCAGATCAACTCCAGGCCACTCAAAGACGACTTGATGAGCGTCCTGTTGGCATATGTGAAGAAGTGGGCTGCACAGTACGGTGTCCTCTACGACCATCACCTCACCCTAGCAGCCAACATCCGTGCAAGGTAAGCATCAATTGCCCTGACTCTGTCCTGTAGCGCATACTGACACTTTCCAGCTACGAAGACTCCCTCCTGAACCTCCTCTACGACTACGAGCCCTCTCCCCATGCCCCTCTATCCGAAGCCGAGATCTTCTCCGGCCAAATTCTCGGCCGCCAAGGCGGACCTCAAGGCAAACCCCTTCGTGAACAGTCCACCCAAATGCGCGAACGCTTCGAAACCGTCGCCGAGTACGCCGCTATGCGCATCACCAAAGGCGACGAAGCCATGAAAGAAGCCAGCAACCTTGATGATCTGATCGATCTGCACTACAATGAGCGAGAGATCGAGGCCTTTCCACGAGCCTTGGCATGTTTCGAGGTGGGAGTGAAGGAGACCGGGGTGAGGGACAAGAGAGTCGGTGTATTGGGGAGCTTCAAGTACCTGGCGGCGGGTGTGTGCTTGAGGGAGTTGGACCGGTATCGCATTACGACTTTTGGGAGTATGGGTGGCTTGCCGCCGATTTGAGGTGTGGTCGCCGCGGATCTGAAGAGTGGGAGGTGAGAACGAAGGTCGCTGGAAGGACGAGTAGCCTTGTTGTTAGACCTGAAAGGACGGGTTAGCGCTATAGCTCGATAGCCTTGGTCAAAAGACTAGAATGTGTAGTCTTTCAAACTACGGATTTATGTCTTCATCATGCCATACAGTCATGTCGTACACTCCTGCGCACCTGGTCTGCTTTGACAGACATCCTCGACTTCTTCTGATCCCTCGAACCGAGAATTTTCTCACCCTCGAAGAGCTTCCGCAGCTTCAAAGGCTGGTGGCAAAGTACGTTACCGGCTTAGATCTCGACTGTACTGCTTACTATGCTATTAAACGGGCGTGTAGCCGTGAATTATACATACGGCAACGCGCTATAAGCTCGACTATGTTCGTACAGCCTTACTACTTAGCTATACGCTAGTGCAATCAAGCAAAGGCCTTTGCTTCAATAATAGGTGGAAGCGCTCGGAGATATATTCAACTCTGTCACATGCCCTTGCTCGCGTCTGAACTTCATACTGGACTCCTGTGCAGGTCGTTTTCGATTTTGCCAGGACTACTACTGCACAGGGATTTGGGGAAAGACTGCGGTGCATAGTAGTTGGTTAAGGAAGGGGTTTGTCTGTCCATATACATGCCTGCTGCCGCGCCAGTCTCCAACGAGTTCCACTGCGTCGATGCTGCTCGGCGTGCCTTTGACAGGTTATTGCTCTGATCTTCGAAGTGAGGCGGTCATTCCTGTCATCAAGATCCCTCCCCCAATCCACGTTCCGGGCCCATAATACTATACAGCCCTTGTCGTCTCGCTGACAATTGTCTGGCTCGCGATCTCTTTGCCCGATGTGTACGGTCCATCTCTTCTCTCTCCAATAATCTCATCGGCTCACCCCTCACGTCATTCGTGTACTTCTTCGCATCTGCCTGAAGCTCTGCCACATGCTCCGCGTCTTGACTCCACATCCGTGGATACAAGTCCACAGCCCCCGCTGCTGCCTCCGCATCACCACTCCTCTCGTAGCGTACTTGGATGAGGACGCGGAGCCGCTCAGCGAACACAGCCGGCTCGGGGGCATTACAGCGAGCGTCGGTCATATTTCGCGGATTCTGCATCTTGAACGTCTTCAATCCTTTCGCATGGGTCAGTCGCGCGACAATCCTTTTCAAGGCGGCCTGGTCGTTGACGTGACTTCCCACTCTGATGTGGCGCAGGAGTTTTCTCGAGTCCCCGATACTCGTCAGGAATGTGTCGAGGTCTTGGATGCTGTAGGGTTCGAAGGTGTTGCTGCCGTAGAGGATGGGTGTGAGGTCATTGTGTACTTGACGGCAGCTACGGGCGAGGCTCGCGATGCCTTTGATGATAGCGCGGGACACCGGGCTTGACCAGTCGACGTCGAGGGTCTTCAACTTGACATGCTCGGAGATTGGCGTTGGGCGGCGCCGGAGCATGATGGTCGAGCCGGTCGGTACGGCCATGTGGTAGATGTTATTGCAGATCTCGGCAGGAAGGTCGAGAAACCCAGTGGGCTTGTCCTCGTTATCGCGCTTGTTGTTTGACTGAGCGGCAGCCATTGTGGAATTGCAGTCAACTTGCGCTGTCTGAAGATGTTGTTAGCGTTTTAGAGCTGGAAGCAGGAGGGTGCAGTAGTGGAAGCAAAGTCGGAATGACTGTGCTAAGCTTTTTGTGTAGCCTGGAAGAGGTGTGCAGCGACACATATCACATATCACAGAGGTGAATTGCCAGCACGTGAGGCCTCAACAAGTGAATGAACTCTTGCAAGCATTGAGACCCCTCTGTTGGCTGCAGTCGCACATGATTCTCGATATTCACATCCGCGAAATCAAGCAGAAGCACTTACTTGCTATTCACCTGTTGCTCCTCGAACGTCTCTTCGGGTCATGCAGATCGCAGTGTGCAAACCCTTTTGTGTCGATGTGGTGGTTGCTGGCCACGCAAAGGTAGATTGGTTCGGCTCCGATAACGACGGGGGTGTATCTGGTCGCGAAATTCCCGAGGCGTAGAGGAAGCCGGACCGGCTGCTTCGCATGTCAGTGCACTGCTTCATATCAGAGCTTGCTCTCTCCTCATACCTCTGTTCCGGTTGTGCTGGCTACGTGTTGAGTGACTTCGAAAGTTGACGGGAGACTGAGATGCCTAGATGTAGCGGCAACCGCAGCCAGCGAGGGTTCAAGCTCGCCCGTGCCACTAGCGCATCTTCACACGAGCATCCTTTTTCAGAGTTCGCGCTCCACAGATCAGCGATCCTCCATCTTCTTTGACAGCCTGTGACTGGCCAGCAGTCCGCGTGTGTATCTTGTTGAACGTCCTTCGACGAGCTTTGTGTTTTGCTGACTACCACGCCTGCGAATACGACACAGCCCTCGACATTCGCGACACCACTCCACGGATCCTTCTAGCGGAGCTCTTACATCTTCCACCTATGGTTCTCCTCGCCTTCTGCACAACACTAGTCCGAACACGTTCCAAATTATACTTGGCGATGAGTTCGTGATCATCAAGAGTGGCCAAGTCAAGGTCAAAGCTCTTACATCCTTGAGCGGGTGCTAGGTAGGTCCTACCTTGCAGCTCCAGCATGTGGAAGGAGGTACGTTGCTGGCTTTCAGTCGTCGGTGGAGAGATCACATGCCTTGGAGAGCTTTCACGCCATGGAGAGGCTACCAAATTGCTCACGGTAAAGCTTTCGACCTCGTTGCTGGAAGGAGGAGCCTCTTGGTGCTCACTTTCCACAGATGGCTCTGGGTTCGTTATACGAACGTCAGCCTCCA
This sequence comes from Fulvia fulva, assembly GCF_020509005.1. NCBI lineage: Eukaryota > Fungi > Ascomycota > Dothideomycetes > Mycosphaerellales > Mycosphaerellaceae > Fulvia > Fulvia fulva. The sequence goes on from NC_063022.1 coordinate 694,602, forward strand.
TCTCCGCCGCTCCGATCCTAGCTGAGTAGTCGTCAAAGTACCAAGACTGGGTATCTGGCCCATCAGGGAGGTCCACAGTGCACTGCTTCGCCATGATCACCCTGAGAGCTTCGATATCGTCATAACACAATCCTTCGCCCCTACCGATCAAGGAAAGCTGGCTTGCGACGAACGGTAGCCCGGATCGTATCATCCTTTGTTCCGAGACAATATCGTCTTTCTCCAGATCATGGTAAACATCATGCTTCCACTCGCAAGACCAGGCATCAGCCTGCTTACGAAGCTCCAGCCGGAGGACTATCATCGTGGAATTGCCGACCAGCATCTGCAGACTTAGATATCTCAGCTTGCTGAGGACGAAGCCGGCCATGTGAGAGCTCCAGCTCCGCTCCAAGGGTGCTAGGGCACCGATCGATCGTGTGACTTTGTAGTGGCGAAAGAAGACTTCGTCGGCATCTTCTCGGAACTGCTGGCAGACCAGGCGAATGGTTGCCATGGTGTTCAATCCACGACGTGTGTCTCTGCTGATCTGCCGGCATCGGAAATGCTCGTTCACGTAGACCTCTTTGCTAGTGAGATCGGTGCCCTTGACGAAGCATTCTTCTAGGATGCCGGCTCGCAACTCGGCGGGTAGCTGTAGAAGCTTCATGGCGACAGTGATGTGGCGTGAGGTGAGCTGACTGTAGTGAGGTCCGTGGCCGCCGGCTGGTCAGTCAGCTGGATGTATCGACTGTCGTTGAGGTGTATAATCGAGGCTGGGACCTCTACTGCCAGGCTTCGGGCATGGCGTGGGGCGATGTCGGTTCTGCCCTCTGAACAGCATGCTCGGGAGGATGAAGGCACGTCGGCGGGTGATAGCAGGGGGACATGTGAGCATGATGGCCACGTTGAGGTGATGTTTCGACGCGTTCTGTTCCCCTGCAGGCTGCATATGGTATGCAGGGTTGTGGCTCGTGCGCCATGTGGCTGAAACAGAAGACAGGGAAGCCACGAGTGCGGTGCCGCATTCCGACTCGCACAGGCAACGATCAAGGGACGTCTTTCTCCTGTCCTCCATCAGCAGCCCCTTCCATGCCATCAGCAGCACTGATACATGTATGGCAGCGCTATTTCATCTGGTCCTGCACTTCGGATGAGTGTGGTGCCAAGCATGATGCGCTTCAGCTAGAACTATACCGCCGCTTGCATCCCACTGGACATGACCATCTTCTTCGATGCGACGACAGCGACTGAGCGCACGAGAACCTTGCACATCACTGGGCACGGACAGTTTACAACGAGGCCATGCATGATGCAGTGCGTCGTACCACTACGACTGATCGGGAGAGCCTTGAAAAGCTACTAGGCGAAAAGTTCCATCTCCAGTGCATTCTCTCATCTCTCCTACAATGGTGCAGATATGGCCACTGCAAGCTTTCAAAGTCTTCTCGAACGAACGAGAGCTGGACATTTGCAACGACAGATCTGCTCTTGATGACAGCCATCCCGTGAAAGCGACGCTCACAACCGGGTAGTGATTCTATGCAGAAAGGCATTTGTCAAGCAGGAGCCAAGCGTGCATACACGCAACAGGGATTCACCAGCACATGCAGTGCTGTTAAGCTGCTGTAGTCTACGTCTAGGAACATGCTTGGGCGGCACTGTTCGCAAGTGACCTGCCTGTCGTGGCATGGCCCCCTCTTTCGAGGTGCATGTATGACTAGCCCGAACATGCAGCACTTGCCAGGTACATGGTCCATCGTCACATCTAGATGTACTTGACCAGCAGCCTTCACAGTGAGCTCTGCGGAGGTCGCCCCGACTCCCTGTGGTTGGCCAAGATACTGACGATCAGTAGTGACTCCGTAACGAGGAGAATCGGAGATTGAGGATGATCGTCAGTCGATCAACTCTTGTTCCGTGCACGTTAAAGGAACCGCTTTTGAGTTTTGCGTCCTTCCTACTTGTGCATCGACTACATGTTTCTACAGTACGCAACGAAACAGCGTACAGTCTCCAGGACTTCATCTCTTGCTCAACGTGTACTTGGATACTGGCAAGACAATACTTCTGCGGAGAGCGTTGCGTTCGCACACCTCGTCCCACAAACCCGAAACTTCGCAAGAGGCGCTGTCAAGCTATTCTAATGCGGCTCTGCGGCTTGCACTGCGCGTGCCGCTTGGAGCACATCATTGTGCTTGGCAATAACGACGTATCACAACGTTGACGCTCATGCAGGATCTTGACTGGATGCAGATGCTATCGAATGCATTGCCAATCACTCCAGTGAGCAAGTGGCGCGCAGCTACAGCAGCTCACGTCTGCTTAAGCTTCTGCATCGCGTGAGGTAGATTTCCATCCTCAAAGAGAGGTTCGCAAGCACAGAAGCGGTGAAGAACTTCGAGCTTCTGCAGCCAACAAGCGCAACGACATACAACACACGGCTGAGGGATCAGCGTTGCAGTCTACGCTAGAGTGCGGCGATGGACTGGGCAGAGCCTTTAGTCCGCCGCCATGGAGCTGCACAAGAACGTCTTGGGAAGGTAGGTCCGTTTGTCTATCCGACCTCACTCGCACCTTTACAGGACAGTCAGCATGAAGTACTCGATCCTCGCCTCTCTCCTGGTCTCGCTGGCATGCGCCGCCCCATCTCCAGTAGTCACACCAGTGGCTGAGCTCGAGAAGCGCCAGAGCTCGAACGTGAACGTCAACGGCGTTGGCATCAGATCAGCATCCGCTGCTCGCGTCAGACAGTCTTTCACAGCGTCTGGTGTCGTGCCAACCCTGATCCCAACCGAAACTTTCTGCACTGGTACGTCTCCGGCGTAGGCGGAGCCAACAAGGAAACTGTCACCATCTACGAGCTCCCAGCACCAGCCAGCCCGCTCGAGCAGCACAGGTACACTTTCCTCGTCTATCGCGAGCCTGCTGGATACAGCCCAAACATTCTCGGTGCACAGGTCCGGCTGGCGTTTGATCTGCTGGGGTACACGAGGGCCGGTGGATTGGGGCAGCCGATTGCTGGGAACTTTTTCAACCAGTCGCTTACCAATGGTATTGTTCCATCTTAGAGGGATGGAGAATTGATGCTATTAATTTGGATTGATGGGAACATGACTTCATGAGTGTTGTCGTCTGGTGTACATACCTTGGTTTATTCACACATTTATGCAGATTCTGTTTCCTGTACAACTCTGAGTCTGAAACTCAACCTCCCTCACCTCTTCCCTTCTATCCCCAACCTCGTAACAATCCGCCTGCCCACCGTAACACTCGGCTCATCCAAAAACACCGTCCCCACATGCGCTATCGCCATGTTCATCGGCACAATAATCGCCAACGACACCAAAAACCTCGTCGTAAGTCCATGAATCCCAAAATCCGGTATCACCAGCAAATTATCCAGCCAGGACGTAATCTCCGGCTGCACCTGTCTCCCAAATGTTCGATACACTTTATCCGACAGCGTCCAGATCATGGGCATGTGGATGAGGTATAGTGAGAAACTGATCCGACCGAGGTATTGAAGTGCTTTCGTTGAGAAGAAATGCTGCAGCCAGGAGATGCGAAGCACGCCGTAGACTAGGAGCAGCGCGCCCCAGGATTGCCACCAGCGCCAGTACTCGTTTTCCGCGTAGGCTTTGGGGATTAGGGAGGTGAGGAATCCGAAGCCGAGGGTGTTGGATGAGACTTGGAGTTCGCGGATTCCAGCGGGTTGGCAGAGGAGGAGCCAGCCTGTGAGAAAGGAGATATGGTGGATAACGCTCTTTCCCAGGGGAGAAATTTGTCGGGGGAGGAGTGTATGGTCGTAGAGTTCTTGGTCGTTCATGGCTAAGGTGACGCCCCACATGAAGCAGGCTGTGGACCATTGGTATGTCCCCATGCAAACCAGGCCTGTGACGATGAAGAGAGCCATGCGGATACTGGGAGGGACCCGGCTGTAGAGTGCGAGAAGGAAGAAGACGATGATGCTGCCTTTGAATTCGGTGGCGATCGTGTAGGCCGGTGGGTTGTAGACGAACCAGTGATCTTGCTGGCCGTGTCCGACGAAGGGGTTGATGAGGCGAGTGATCTCCCAGATCCAGCGCGATAGCTCTGCGAAGATGTTCGCCTCCGGTTCAGGAAATCCTAACTTCGGTGCAAGGCCAAAGGGAGCTTGCATCCAGAGTGCGAAGATGAGACTGAATGCTGCCGGCGGGATGAAGAGGCGGAAGGGACGACGGATGGTGGAGGATATAAGACTGGTATACGTCTTCTGCAGCTGGCCATCCCGCAATTTCTTCAGCGGTGAGATGGAGAGAACATATCCCGAAAGCACGAAAAAGATCGCAACCGCCGCATTCCCGCCCGTGAAGAAGACGCGGAAGAAGGGGAGTTGGAACAGGGAGTGAAGGCCATTGGGTCCCGCGCCGTAGCCGAAGAGAAGGTCGTCGCGCGGGTCGTAGAACCAGGAGAGGTGGTGGTAGAAGAAGACGAGGAATGCTGCTAGGCCTCGCAGTCCGGTGAGGAAGTCGGTATTTCGTGGAGATGATGTGGTGGTGGGAGAGTCTCGATGTAGTGCGGCGTCTTGATGCGAGGTGTTGAGGGGGTCTTCTGAAAGGATGTCCTGGTTATGCTGGGGGATGGTCTTTTCGTCGAAGTCGTCTAGTTCGACTTCAGGTCGGGAGGAAGATGAGGCCATTGGATCGTCATGGGCTTGGTGAGTATTGTCGTCCAGTCGTGGATGTTAGCAAGACATGATGGATTGGGGTTGATGTTCAAGAGATGGAGTCGCAATGCTTCGTCGTCCAGTTCTACGTGGCTGGACCGCGGTCGATTTCGTAGCGCGAACTCTAATAAGCCGCGAATCTTGCGCGTGAAGTCATTGCATGGAGATCGAGATGCTGAAGCTGTATTACATTGGGGCTGCCTCATATCTTTGCAGTGACCCAGATAAATTGCTATACGATTGGAGCGGGAGCCAACGATGTGATGTGAACTGAAAGACCATAACGAGCTCCATCAAGCAGGTGCTGATATAATGCACGTTCTGGTAAATATAGATAGCATGGTGTATTTCTGGTCACATTTTCAACATCATTCAGCATCGTTCTCTCTCATTCCTTGCTTCCTCTTCATCAATCATGACTGCTTCGACGCATCTTCTACGCGCCTCAGGATCTTCCGGAGTGACGGGCGAGGTCCCAGTCCGCCCTGCTCAGATATGGACCCCCGTCGGAACCCGGGACGCGGCATGTTGTCACACCAATGCGTCTGACATGTCGTGCATGGCTGTCTGCACAGTGCGCACCGTGTAGCTTCGCAATTCGAGACGTGGCAGATACTGCATGTCATGCTGGCCGAGAGTCTTGACCTGATGTTGAGAGAGGGGTCAATGTTAAGATCACGGAGAGGGGTTGATCTCGCTGCTTGTGCACAGCGGTTGTCGGTGAATGCTGGGGTATGCTCTCACGTGTTGTAGAGTTGCTGTTAGAAGGGATGTCTAGTTAGGGAGCAGAGTAAACCCTGATATGCTCTTATATGCTGCTGACTCCTCTCAGATGTGGCGGGAGTAGGTCTCGAGGACGATCCAAGGGTGAAACAAACTGGGAACGCAATGGTTCAGCGGGCCTCGAGGTACGGCAGTGTCTTGCATGATGTGAGCGCCACGAGAAGAATCACGTCACAGATGCAGACCAGGCTCATCCTGAGCATTTGACGGAGGATTGGCGCTACTAGTGCCTCAGAGAAATTTGTAGAGAGGGGCTTCGGGATGTGAGCACAAAGACACCCATCTGACTACAGTTCTCGCAGGCATTGGAGTCCTTTGTGTATCCTGCCACCCTCCTGCCACGTGTATAAGCTGCCGCTGGCCTCAGACGAGAGTTGACGGATTTGATCCTGCAGAATCCTTGGCCCCGCCCTCCACTGTTCCAACACGCAACATCACACGAGCACTATGCTGACGCCGCTGGCCCTTCCACTCTCACCATTGATTGATGTCACACCATGTCTCGACTGATTAAACACCGTGGCTGAGAAATGGCGTTCCACGAAGCGAGAGTCAACATAATGACTACAGCAGCTTACACTGGCCAGCCCTTGCGACTAAGATCCTGATGGAGCGTCTCCGAGCTACCAGAGGTACACCGGGTCGGATCTGATCAGCCTTATGAAGATGGCCCGCCGCATTGAACCTGCATTCGCTTACAGCTTAGGGCTGAAGCACCACAATGTGGGAAACCGCTTCACAGTAAGCGCTGGGTGGCGAAGTTGCTACGCTGGCTTGACTGCGGCACCAAAGATGGGCTTACAACAAATTCAGCCGCAGGGTAAAGATTGCTGCTATATCAGTTCGATGTCAATCCAACCACTACCCTGCTCACTGATACGATCCTCTCCCCACAGTTGTCAACATGACAGAGCACGAACACTTTGATGTGGTAGTGGTTGGCGCAGGTATGATCACTCACATCGCGAAAAGCTAGCCGCACCTGACGATGGCTGATATTTCTAGGCATCTCGAGCCTTTCAGCAGCCAAGGAATACCTGCAGTGTGCGCCCAAGACGAACCTCTTGATTCTCAACGACAACAAGACTACTGGAGGTGTTTGGTCAGAAGACAGGACTTATTCTGGTCTACAGACAAACAACCTTCGAGGCACCCTCGAGCTCCCTGATCATCCTTTTGGCGACCATCTTGGCATCAAGCAAATGGAGCATCCGACTGGCGAAGCAGTGCATCGGTACCTCCTGGAATATGCCGAGAAGTTCAAGATCAGTCATCGTGTACGCCATGAGACTAAAGCTCTCGATGTACAGAAGCTTGACGGTGGCTGGAAACTGATGGTTGACAACAAAGGTCGGCAACACAGCATCACAGCAGACAAGCTCATAGTCGGTACTGGTCTGCAATCAATTCCGCAATCTTTACGCCTCAAAGGCAATGCGCCGATCTTTCATGCTGGATTGCTAGTCGAAGCAAGAGCAGTACTAGGTAAAGATAATGACGTCCATCGGGTCACCGTGTGTGGTGCTTCCAAGTATGGGTGGGACTGCGTGTACAACATGGCGTCTGCTGGCAAGTAAGTCGATTGGGCGATCCGCAAGTCTGGCCATGGATCTATATGAATCAGTGACATAATCATGAAGATACCGATCGCTGGTATCATGAACGCAGAGAAGCTATTCACGACCCGCTTCGTAGACTGGTTTAGCCCATGTGTGTTCGATCCACAAGATGGTAGTGGATGGTGACGGCGGTTCTTGCACGGAACCTGGCTGGGAAGGAAGATCGTGAAGGGCTTCTGGAACAACGTTGGTGAAGACATGCTGAACCAGAGCGGGTTTCGTAAGAACTCCAGCACCAAGACCCTTGAGCCGGGCTGTGACTTCTTCGATATTGGCACAAATTTTGCAACGTTGAACTACCCAACGGACATTCTGGAGTACGTTCGATCAGGTCAGGTCAAAGTCCATCGCGAGAATGTCTCACACCTGTCGAATCATGCCGTTCATCTCGAAAACGGCACCATCCTCGAATCTAATGGCATCATCGCCAGCTCCGGCTGGCTATGGCGACCAACGCTCGACTTCAAAGACAAACACCTTCACACCGATCTTGGTCTACCCAGCATCGACTACACTCCCTCGCAAACAGAGCACTGGGCAGCTCTGGACCGCAAAGCTGACGCGCACCTCTTCAAGCAATTCCCAATGCTCAAAGCCCGTCCTCGCCCACCCCACTCCGAAGACGTCCGCCGCGACGACCAGCTCAACGACCTCAAACCCCGCGAAAAGAAACCCATCTACACCCCTCAACGCTTCTACCACGCCATCATCCCCCCCCCCCCAACCTCCCCGACCGCACCCTCGCATTCGTCGGCTACGGTCCGAACGTGTCCCACGGCATGAAAGCTGAACTTACAGGACTATGGATATATGCATACTTCAACGATAAGCTCGCTGTAGATCCTGTTAGGCATGTCGAGGATTTGGAGTGTGAGGCGGCGCTCATGCAGAGGTGGGCGTATCATAGGCATACGTATGGGTATGGGGAGAGACAGCCGGATTATGTTTGGGATGGTGTGCCGTTTGCGGATTTGTTGAGGGATTTGGGGATGAAGGGGACGAGGAAGAGTGGTTGGAGGAAGGAGTGATTTGAGGCGTACGGGCCGGGGATTATAGTGGTGTTACGGAGGAGTGGTTGGCGATGCAGAGGGCGAAGCAGGCGTAGAGTGTGGTTCAACGAGGTGGACCATGGGGCCGGCTCATGACATCGAGCTAGTGCTGTCATCTTTCTGCTAATGTGCGAGTCTAGGCGAATCTATGTTTATGCGACGAGCTCGGCTTCATCTGCCACAAAGTCTTGCTTCCTTCTCCTTGACTGTACTTTGCACACAACTGGCGACCATAGACACGCAGCTGTACGGACTCAGGCACAACCATGCTATCTGGCGTCTAACCTCAACACAGAACCGCTTCTTTACGGACCCTCACCCAGACACTGTCCTGTCTACCATGGTTGGACCTTTCTGCTGAGGATTACATAGCGAGACTACACACATCGAAGGTCATGATTTCTATCGAGAGTAATGACGGGATATGACGGGATCAAATGACATCCTCAAGCCGTGCAAGTTATCGCTGAGCTGCTGCTTCGTTGTGGGTCGCTCATGGCTTGAACAAGGTGACAGCTAGCTTAGGAGCACCTTAGGTGAACGGAATGGGAGAAAGGTTTCGAAACGCAAGGTTACCGCCTTTCTAGGTGAATGGAGTGAACCTCTTATGAAGCTACGACACGTGCCCCGACCCTCCCGCCAAACGCTCATCCCATCCAGCTTCCGATCAAGCCTACACTCACAAACTCCGACACAAGCTCACCGCACCGGAATACTTCTGACCCAGCTACTAGCCATCCTTTCCGCAGGCCGATCTCATTCCACGAATTCTAGCATCATCATGCTTGGAATCATGCTCGCAATCATGCTCGGATTCATGCTCGGATTCATGCTTCAAATCATGCTACCTCCGATGGCCACAGGCTTTCACGTCATGGTGATTGCATGCTTCGCAATTAAGATCCTCGAACACATCCGTGGCGTCGCTTCGACCATGATACTCTCTTACCGGTTATGGCCACGCGCATCACATGAACTATCAAAGACGGACATCATTAGCTCACTACCATCACACGACGGCACGCTCGACCCGGACGAGCTATGCGCCTTTTGTCGCGACAAGCACACAGAGCCGCGAGTACTTCTCTGTGGCCACATCTACTGCAAGGGCTGCCTCGAGACACTCATCAAGCGCAATCACAACCGATGTGGTCTCTGCCACCGAGCTTACTATTCGCTCCACATGCTCCGACCAACAGCTAGACTTCAGAAAAGGCAAAGGCGCGCGAAAATTGCGGTCATACTACACTTCGTGTACTACGTTCCCAACGCGATATGCTTCATGGCAGTCATCGTCAGTCTTGTCGCAGGTAGCGATGGTATTTACTACCTGCCATCCGTGTTCAAGTCTGGCATAACCATGGCTATAGGCTGTGTGGCCTCCGTGTACGTCGCAGGATGCTATATGCATAGGGTGTTTTTTCTAATCCACCTCAAGAAACACATGGAATTATTCGAAGAGGAGTGGTGGACGAAACCGCTTCCAGAAGACAAGTCTGGAGGCTTCCTGGAGACTACTATGGTTATACTGGTGACCATTCTGCTGCTCTTTGTGGTGTCGGTCGAACTGGACTCGAAAGCGGTGTTGAGTCTGCTAGCCGGATGATCTTCGCCAATGCGAACCAATCGACCACTGGCAGACAGAAGAAGAGTACTGCAACGGTCTGAGTTGTATATGGTGAAGGGAGCAACGATATCATGTGAGAATGGCTCCAATTACGATGACGTCAGATGCAAAGGAGTGAATAGAAGATAGTCATGTGAATCAATGCATGGTCCAAGCGTTCAGGCTTGCTTTATCCAATACAGATAGTAAGTTCATCGGTGACATTCGAGCTATAAGCCAACACCATCCGAATCAATATCGTCATCGCCGACGTGGAAGTTGTTCCTACACCATGCCGAGCCCAACCATTATCGCTCTGGTCGCGTTGGCTTTATGTTATCAGTATTTTCACTGGCATGATCGAAACATTCTGAATCACTTCTACTATCATGTAAGTACTCCACATAATTTTCGACGTCCTTCGAGACCTCCGACCGGTACATCGTAAGTGGCCGATACACTACTCTCTGGCCGATCGACTCTCGAAGGACGACATCACCAGGACACTACCAGAACACACAGACGCCTTACCTGCTGGAGAGATATGCGCTTTCTGTCGAGACAGCCACAGCCTGCCTCGGAAGCTCCCTTGCGGACACATTTATTGCACAGCCTGCATTGCCACCCTCTTCGACTATGCGCAGGACCACTGTGGCCTGTGTTACCAAAAGTGGTGCTCGATTAGCACCGCAGCACCATCTGTCGAGTCCCAGAAGTTTGCTCTCGATGTAAGGAGGAGACTGATGGCGGAACTTGGCCATTGGGCGGTGACAGCCACGACCCTGGTCATATTCCTCGGACTATACCCGCGACTAAGGAGGAATGCCATCGCCCGAAGCACCATCGGGTTTCCAGTTGTCTTGGTCCATCTCTTGCTGTATATGAACTATCGGACACAGAAACTCTTGTTGAGACAGTTCACCAGGTGTATGAGAGTCTTCGGTGAGGGGTGGTGGTTGAATCTACCCGAGCATGCTCCCTCGGACGGACTTTCTCCAATGGGACTCAGTGTCATGGCTATGGGTTTGCTGGTCATAGTGGTTTGGCAATGTGGAACACGCTAAGAAGAGGAGGCTGATAGCATACAAATGGAGAAAAGGAGCTTGGGGAGTCGGATTCCCTCCGGTAGCGCCTAAGGACAGGGTCGGATTGGCTTTTAGGTATTGCATTTGCATACATCGAGTACTTCGCAACCAGGCAGCCGAAGGGAGTTTTATGACCTACAGCAGGGGTATAGGCTTGACAGTAGTAAGCCCGAGCATAGCAGATAACAAAACGGTGGGGGGACCGGCCGTGTATCGTCACATGTATACACGGACGAGCGCCAAGTGAATGATCTAAGTGAATGACCCCAGCCGAGCAACAATGCAGTTCCATTACTGTAACGTCTGTTCTCTTGACATCTGCACTCGAGGAGAACCAACTTTAGACCACTAAAGGACTAGCTTGCTCAGGACTCATCGCCAATTGACCACCTCGCACAGCATTATCCGACAAGTTTTCACGGAAGAGCTCTGCAATGTCGCCACTCGGTCCAATCATGGCCGGAATCGCCTATGTCATAGATATTATCATCGACGCCTTCAACCCGTGGAAGACTCCATTCCACGTCGCACTGATCGCCGCGGTCCTTAGTAAGATCATCCGGGACATCTCTACCTTCCTTCACGCCATCATACCAGTCTACAACAAAGGGCCGATCACTCGATATAGCCAATTACTCGCCTCTAAAAGGAAAATCATTGAGTCCTTACCTGGTATCAGTCGAGCACTCGCCGAGGACGAGACATGTGCACTTTGTAAAGATCAGCACGTCGAGCCTCTCGAGCTGCCATGCCAACACGTCTACTGCAAGGCTTGCCTTGAGACGCTTATGGACCATGGATACAACTACTGCGGTCTATGCAAGCGGCAATGCTACTCCTTGGAAGATCTGCCCCCGACTGATTTAGCGAGAAGGAAGGCTTCAAAAGCTCAGCGAGTTCTGTACAGCCATCTCATCTCTTGCGGGTTGGCTGCCACAGGCTTGCTTGTGTTCGTGTCACTATGGCCGAACATACTTGCTGCCCTCGCAGCCGCCGGTGGATCTGGGCTAGCCTACGAGCTACTCTGTGTCTTTGCGGCTTTCTACTTCTACCAGGTCTGCGTGCTCAAGATTGAGACGGGCCGTATCGACAACCTTGACGAGGAGTGGGGACAGAATATTCTCTTGAGGAATGGCTTTGCACTAATCTGGTTCGTCTGGACTTGCCTCGTGCTGGCAATGTTCTGCAACGTACTGAAGTGGATGTTGATTGTGTGGTACTTGGGCGCATGAGCAGGGTTGGGTATGTGGCCGGTTTGAGATGCACATGCTCCACAAAAATGTTATGGTCCAGTTATTGGGTGGGTTCAGCCAGCTCGATGGAGTTCGCAAGTTATCTCGTTCAGGAAGCTAGAGGACCTGCAAATGATGATGGAGGATTGCTGGCCTCTCTTTCGGCTTCAAAGTATACTGGAAGATTCAGCGCCATGGAGTCGCGTATCAGAGTACACTATCAGCCGCATCGAATACATACGAAGCTTCAGATACTGGCATGTGACAGAGGATACGCAACTCTAATCATACCGCTAAAAGCGTGAGTGTAATTGATCCGGACAAGCAACGGCGAAGCAGGAATCACATGGGCTTAGCGAGAAGTGAATATGGGCAAGGCGATCGCTCTTACCTTGGCACTCATTAAACTTCCATCACATTTTCATCTTGGTGTCTTCTTCCCCTCTTCTTTCTTGACACTCTTGCGACATCTACAACACACACGCCTATCTTCCTGCATCACCTCCCAGTATGACGTTCCCACTTTCGCTGTCAAGCGGCTCGGTCGGTTCAGCAATACTACTTGGCCTTTTCATCTACGCGCTCACCACAGGACTCGACCATGTTTTCGAGCCTTCGGTAGCCACTCCTCTACGCTGGATATTGTTCGCAGCAGTGCTCTTAGAGATGCTGGGCGACCTCATCTTGATCAACGCACATGTTCATCTCGCTCTAGGCGGATGGCCGACGCGACGATACGGAAGATTGCCCTCGAAGGACCAGATCATCGGATCACTTGCGCCCTACCTGGAAGCAGTAGCCAAGGATGACATATGCGCATTCTGCAGAGGCCCTTACGAAGATCCTCTCGAGCTACCGTGCAATCATCTGTACTGCAAGGACTGTGTCAAGACTCTGATCGAGTATGGGCATAACAAGTGTGGTCTCTGCTACCAGGAATTCTACGGTCCTGCCGGACCTGTGCTTTCAGCAACGGCGAGGAGCAAGCGCACCGAGGCCAAATCCGAACTACTCTGGGACCTGATGCTCTGGTTGATGCATGCAATCTGCCTCCTGTTGATTGTGATGTACTGGACTAGCATCCACGCCATTCTCGACTCCAAGTCCTGGGAGCTTGTGGCAGCTGGTCATCTCACCCTTGCGATGCTCACCACAGCGTACCTGATACAGGTCATGCTCTTCGCAGAGATATTAGACTGTATTTCGAACTTCCGAGAAGATTGGTGGAGAGAGATTCACAAGTGCAGACGCTGGAGAGCATGGTATTGGGTATTGGACTGCGTCGCTGTGGTTGCAGTGGCTTTGGTTGTAGCCAAGCTGCTGTGGAAATGAGTCAGATGCCATCGAACAAGAGGAAGAGATGGTTCCAAGTAGTGACCACTGTGAGGCGGAGTGTCGAGGTGGTACACCCAGTACTTAGTGATGGTGAAGATGACCGAGATCATGGGGTGATAGATTGCTAATGTGGTCCTGAATCCGGAAGGCTTCGTGCAAAGTGGCCTTCACGTGGAAGAAATACATCTTTCATCCTTATCACTTGACCCAGCTCTTGCCTTTACCACGCACAATATTATCGTAGCCAGACTCGATGAGCGCAGACGTCAAGCCAATACGATCTTGCATGCCTACCATGGCAGCACAGATGACCACAATATCCTCGATCAGGTGTTCCGTAAGAGTATCGCTTTGTGGAATGGTCAAGATACCACTATGCTTCGCCCATGGTGCACTGCGAGTGTACGCTGCCAAGATCTTGTCTGAGTTCTCAGCGGCCAGGACTTGGGTCGGGAAAGGTGTCCGTGGATCGCGATCGCCATAAGAACCAGACCCTTCAGCATTATCATGAGGTCCGACCCACTCGGGCTGCTTCTCGTGGATAATTTCTGAAGGTGTCTTGACCGGAGGGCTTCCCACTGCGGCCGCTACAGCCCCTTGGTCTGTGGAGGTCTTCCATTCCACCCTCACTCCACTCAATGCCGGTAGATCAATACCATATGTCGTACTCAGCCATCCTGTGCAAGCCATGAAGCGATCCGTGGGACTAACATGTCTTGCTCCTCGTTCCTCGATTTCAGCTTCGTGGGGCTGGAAGGTAATGGTTGGGCCACAACCAGGCCAGACCACCTTTGGAAACTTGATGGTAGCGATCTCGCTCGCGGAAGCCTTTCTGGCAAAGCATGGGGTCTTCCTATGCATCGTGGCATCACGCGTGGTGCTGTATACGAGCTGCCAAGATGGCGGTGCCGGAGACGGTCTCTCCGGACTAATAGTAATGGTCCAGAAGTCGAGTGTAGGCTTTCGGAGTGTCACTAAATACCTCAAAACAGTAGAAGTCGGCATTGCGGACCCATTTGGGGCAACAATGGATTTCTCCGAGTCCCGATAGCTTTGTCGCTTTGCCTGTTTCTCATCATGCATGGCAGCATCAGCGGCAGGATTATGACGGTGAGCATTTTGCGAGTCTACTTCACGGTGATGTGGAGGAACTGTCTCGCCTTTTCCGATCTCCTGTGCTCGATCGGTCTGGCTAGCCATGATTATGTTGCCCCTAGCTGAAGAGGAGCATAAGCAAGAAGGACTGAACCCAAACTGCTGCAGAAGAACGACTCAGCAGGCCGACAGCGTACTGTTGTACCCCCGAATCTGATTGACAATGACCAAATGGGAACAGGAACGGTTGTAGGCAGGCCAGGCTGTGGGGAAAATCGATGTTGCTGTAGAAAAAGCACACGAACCCCCAAGCGAGGTGGCAATAGCGATCGTGTTGTGGTCCCGCGCCGAGTCGCCCACCCAGCCCGAGCTCCTTCACATCTCACTTCACCTTGATAACATGCACATACTGACTTGACAGCACGTTTGATAAATTGTGGCTGGGTACGCAGAGCTTCAAAGAACGCCTGATCTAGTAGCTTCTCAATCTCCTTGATCCTCAGAAACGCTCACACTCCAATGTGACAAAGGCCTAGGCTAGACGTTAAGAAGGTGCCAGGTGAAAGGCGCGATCGATGGCTTCAAGAGTCTGCCTTCAGCAGCCATCATAGCACTAACGGACAAGTCAGCAAAGTACAAGAGACCAAGCACGAGAGGTGTAGAGACCGAGGAACGTACGTCTCTAGGTAGTGTTTTCTCCTTCTTGTAGAAGCTGCAGCAGTCTGACGCCGCTACGGCCTCCTCGACTTCTCTGGAGCAGCCAGCGAACATGAGCACTGTGGCCACAATAGCCAGGAGGATCTTCATAGTCGATTGTGTCCAACTCAGGCTTCGTGGTATGGCAATGGCTGACGCAGGAAGATGTCTGCGCAGTATCATAATTTAGACCGTATGTGGCGGTCAGTCTGGGGTCAACGATTCATACACTGTGACTCGTTCCACAGGTTGAGCTGTTTCGCTGGGTGATCATTGCGAAAGATAGTCTTCTCCTTTTTGGATGATCCCAGTCGGTTGACAGCTTTTCGCCATGGCTATGAACAGAAGGCAGACGTAAATTTTACCGGTATCATCTACACAGGTACCTCGACGAAGTTCCAGTGTTCGTCGTCCCAGTGCTCTGTGGCCAGTGTCATACACCGTGTTTCGCGTCCAGATATGATCCCGGATTGTTCCAAAGGCACATGCGAGCTTCGGTTCAGAGGCCAGCTTTGACCTTTAGGCAGGACGACATGCTTCTCGCATTCTCTCAGTACGCACCAGCACGGCGCACCCACAACGACGGCTGGCTTACTACCCAGTCGTTGCCGCAGTAGAGCAGTAATTCGCGTCAATCCTCGAGCCTCGTGCGGCACCAGATTTGTGGCGTTTGGTTCACGTGATGCAGCGCGGGTCAGATCTAGTACGACGGTCATGTTTGGGGAGCTTCTCAGCGGCTGTAGAGCACGAATCGCGTGGCACCAGTCATCGTAGAGAGGCTCGAGCAGTCTTACACCGAAGCTGCTTGCGTTGCGGTGGTCTTCGTCTTGTGGGGAGACCTGGCCAGTGAGAGGTGCATAGACTTCAAGGCTGAGCTGTTTGTCGGCCTCGTCGGTGGAGGTCAGGTTTGAAAGTGCTTGATCGAGATCTTGAGGAGCTGATACGGTGATTTGCAGCACCATAATGGCTGCAAAGCCCAGGCACTGCAGGTGTGGTGTCGTTGCACAGAGATAGAACCGATTACAAGGAGAAGCGACAGCTCTCAGACCATGAATGATGCTAGGCCAAATGAAGACGACGTGGTCTGAAGTCTCAGCGGCTCCATCTCGCGATTCGTGCGAGGCTGCAACGTCGTCTCCCACTTCTGCTTCATCCATCAGTGGCACTTGCCACGGCAGCAGCTGTCGCCGACGGCAGTCCCACGAGATGAGGGGAGGGAGACTTGCGCCAAGGCACATGCATCCTTTGTGAGAGCTAGATTCACTGCTGCCGCGTCCCGCTAAGAGACGTCATTCGTAGTAATCGTCACATGCGCGTCTTCCAAGCCGTCTACCACTTTCCATGGCTTCACTGCCACACAGCGCCACTTCTGCTGTGCACTCTTCTTCTTGAGCACTAACAACACCTCCACACCTACCACTCACCTCTTACAGACATACCCAACAACCATGTCAGGCTCACGCATTCCCGACGAAGCACCACCCTCCTACTCGCAAGCAACCGGCTCATCACAAGCCTCGAATCCGGCACAATCAGCAGCCGGCTCCAGCAGCAACACCAATGCCAGCTCACACTTGAACGTGCCCGGCGCATCCGCAGGCGGCAAAGATGGCATTCCTACAGCCTACAGGCGAAGCATGGAGGACGAGCAGCGACCCCTACCCAAGGGCTGGGTCCGCACATACGATCCTAACAGCGAGCACCAATTCTTCGTCGACACTACGAAAGAACCACCGCGATCGATCTGGCACCATCCCTACGATGACGACGAATACCTCGCGACACTACCGACGGAAGAGCGCGAGCGAATCGAACAGGAAAGCATGAGCGACATGCTGGGCAACGGCAACCACGGCTCGAAAGAGCACATGATCCACTCGCATTCCGATGACGAGGATGATCACCAACATGCTGCGGCTGGCTCGTCTGCTGCGGGCAGCTCCGCTCAACTGCCTCCACGACCAGAGGGCAAGGGCAAGCAGCCAGAGCGCTCGTTCGGCCGCAAGCTAAAGGACAAGGTTACGGGCATGACACATGAGCAGCGTGAGCAAGAGCGGAAGAGAAGAGCCGAGGAAGAGCAGCGCATGTACGAGCAGCATTTGCGCGTGCGTCAAGCTATGACCAAGGCCATGCAGACAGGTCAGCCACAGTTGCTTGGCAAGGATCGTGATGGGAAGGTATGTAACACACCCAGCATCTTAGCAGCATACACCAGGAACGGAATTACTGACACGTCAATAGGACGTCTACATCGAGCCTCCTGCTCAGCGGCCAGGTTACCACGGCGGAGGCTACGGAAATGGCTACGGCTACAACCCATATCAGCAACCTCCAGGCGTCTACAGCACACCGAATGCACGCTACATTCGCCCGCAGGGACCTTACGCACGACCAGGGTACGGTTATGGTGGAGGTTACGGACGAGGCGGTATGGGCTACGGCATGCCTCTTGCTTTGGGTGGTGGTCTGCTTGGTGGTCTGCTGCTCGGCGACATGTTATTCTAAGCTTGACGACACTTCCAACTCCAGTCAGAGGACTACCAGCCAGATTGACGAACGATGATGGACCACGACGCGTATGAAGATCACGGCATGAATACGGGAGCTCGAGCGATAGCATGTCATGGAACGGCACTAGCAGGAACAATTGTATCCTTTGATATGGCTGACGGTAGATAGATCACACTACGTATGCCCTCGCCGGCTTTCTTTCAAACGTTGCTACACACCTCCATTCTCGCTCTCGACATCCAACATGGCCCTCCCAGCTTCTTTATGCACGACATGATGCTGATCACGGCCAGAAGCTTATTTTGACCGAAAGTACCGAAGTACTCTTCGGCCACCACTACCGACATGCACTCCACGCGGGGATTGCAGCTCGACGGCTCCACGATATACATACAAGTGTCGCCCACACCAGCGTTAACGCTACTCCACCAACATCCTACAGCATACTAAGCATGTCCCGCTTCCTCAGATCTCAAACTCTCCAAGCATTCAGACCTGCCGCCAGCCGACCATTAACACAATGCAGAGCTTTAGCTACACCGGCTACGCAACAACCGAAGTCCTACGACCAACTCACCGGCAATGAACGAGCAGCCCAAGTCCGCAGCACCCAAGGTGATAGACCACTGGACCGCTTCGTCTACGGCGCCCATCCCATCAGCGGCGCCCAGGTCGAACAAGTCAAACATGTCCGCATGCCAACTTTCACTAACCCACTCGACGAGCGAGTTTTTCGCAAACTTCACGCTGCGGCCTGTATTCGATGGCTAGGAATCAACGGTACTAGCATCTCCTCTCGTGATAGGTGATATCCGCTTGCTAACGCTCTAAGGCTACAACAACGAAGGCGCGGGCGGCCACATCACGAGGCGGAGTATACGAGGAGGGTTTATACGGATGAGATGGAGTATTGTATGTTTCAGAGTTGGTGAGTGGCACGCGTGTGAGGAATTGGTTGGTGGAATGTGCTGATGTGATCGTCTTAGCTTTGAGGATATCGTGAAGGACTCGAAGGGGGAGTTGGGAATGTTGAGTGGTGGAGAGAGCAATGGGTTCGATGTGTTCCCGAGGGCATGGTGAAGAGCGGTCGAGGATGTGGGTAGAGATGTGGGTGGCATCGCTATGTGTGAAGTTCTGCTTGCTACTCTTCTGCTCTGATGAGGGAAAGATGCCTCATGCCGAAGAATGGTAGACAGCAGCCGTGCTCCTTGGCGACGATTGCACACCTCGCGAGGTGACAGTTTCAGCGACCCTTTCGCGAAGGAAACTTTCCATTGTGCTTCTCGAACATTTCTTTTGCATATTTCCAGTCGATGCAGGACCATCCGAGTATCTACTAGCGCAACGTTCACATGCACCGAAATTAAAGTGGCGTCGCAGAAGTTCCGCGTCGACTACCGAGCGCATAAATCATAATTCCTGTTGAACAGGTACGGGTTGATGGCAGCGGAGTGGAGTAAGAGATCAATCTTCAACTGACTAATAGCACGAGCATGCAGCAATATATCAGGAACCAATGTGTTGATTATGTTGGATGTCTATCTAAGCTAAAGGGGAGAGAAGGTATCTCCCTACAAGCTGAGTCATCGTAGATGCCTTAGGCTGCTAGATCACTTTATGATTGTTGACTCCCTTTGAGATGCTACATCTTAACACTCCCACTCATCTCGCATAGGAGGTTATAGTCTGCTTACTTCCTGTCAATAGTACTTAGACCTTTTTATAACAGGTTAAGCTAGCTTATAAACCTCTAGAAGTATAGACTAGTTGTCACGAGACAGCCCTTTTCACGAACTACCTCGCAACATAGCATCGTCGGCCGTACGCCCGCGCGCTAGCGGCCGCTAGTGCCCACGAGCTTGATTCGCGCGACGCTATCTTCTCGCGCTTCTCGCGCTCTCTTAGATAGCTCGCGTAACTATATATGTCTTTACCCGACCCTAGTATAGCACTCTCGCCCGTAATAGTTAGTTACGCCTTCTAACGAGTAGAGAGCTAATCTCTACGTATAATACCGAGACCGCCCGAGATAGTACAATAGTACTAGACCGTACGATTAATTTACGATAATAGAGAACGCCGACGAGGCCTCTCGACGCTCTCCTCTACGACCTTTAAGTATAGGACCTACCGCCGCTACTTAGCGACAGTAGTACCTATATCGTACGCCCTCTATCTTAGCCGAGTTACTAACCGGAGACCCTTAGAACCTAGAACTTTAGAACTAGCTCAACTCGATCCCTAGCGATAGTATATATCTAGACTATCTTAATATAATAAGGACAATAGAACGCTTCTCTAGACCCGGAAACGCTCATCGATCTCTACGCCAAAATAAGACACATTCGAAAGCTCTTATTAAGGCTATTCTAACGATATATGTTAAACAGGTACGAGTTGCGCAGCAGTGGAAGACGGCGGATCACACCAAAGACGAAGAAGGACCCAATGGGATAGCGTGTATCTACATACAGTATCGCCGGTGTTGGTGTAGGTGTTTCAGGAGGGACAGCTGTACTCAGGACTTGACTAGCAAGCCCTGATTACTAATCCCCCTAAGCACTCAATGTTGACCCTATGACCTGCATATTCTCAACACTCCCACTCAGGTCAGAAGGTCTCAAACAATCCCTTATACAAGCTAGAGCTGCCTCACAAAGTTTTGAAACTGCTGGCCATTGAGGGGCTTAGTCAGCCCATCAGCAACTATGTCCTTTGTGTGGCAGTAATCCACTGCAATCTTCTTTTGCCACTAGAGATTCCTGACATAGTAGTATGCCACATCAATATGCTTTGACCTGTCATGGACATGGGCATTTTTGACAAAGGTCAAAGCTGCTTGGTTGTCACCCATAAGCTTCACGGGTCTCAGCTCATCAACAGTACTGCTTGCCTTCATCCTAGGTTGGAATGAACACTCTCCAACCAGGTCAGGACACCTCATCTCTCTAAGGACTGCAGCAAGAAACTGTGACTACTTAGCTGCTGCATTCATGGCCATGAACTCAGCCTCCATTGTTGATGTGGCAACAGACTTCTGCTTCCTACTCATCCAGGACACAGGTGATCCACAAAGGAACCACACATGTCCAAGGATTGAGACTCTGTCTGCCTTGTCTATGGCATAATCAGAATCTGAGTATCCCTGGAGAATACCTCCTCCTCTTCTGTACATCAAGCCCAGGTCTGGGTATGATCTCAGATATCTGGAGAGTTTCTTCAAGGCTCTAAGATGTTGCTTTGAAGGGTCAGCAACATATGAGCTGATTCTTCCAAGGGGGAAAGCAAGGTCTGGCCTTGTCATTGTCATTGGCCACATCCAGGTACCATTGCAACTCTGGTACTCCTGTTTGTTGCACCTCTCATCCATAGTAGCTGAAGGTCTCAGATCCTCATAGCTGTCCATAGGTGAGAGTGTGGGTGTGGCCTTCTCTGGAGAGATGCCCATCTTGGCAAGGTTAGTTTGGATGTAGTGTCCTTGATCAAGCTTTACAGTACCTTGGGACCTGTTTCTGGTAATCCTCATTCCAAGGATCTTCTCAGGTTCCCCAAGATCTTTGATCTTGAACACTCTTCTAAATTCAGCCTTGAACCACTGAACATCTGACAGCTTTGGAGCTGCAATGGGGATGTCATCCACATAGGTGAGGACCATGATGTCTCTTCCTCTGTGGATGAGTAGGCATGGATCCACCTGGGACTAGGTGGATCCAATCTGTTCTAGCTTGGCAACACAGAGCTTGTTCTAATCTCTAGCTGCTTGCTTCAGTCCATACAGGCTTCTAAGGACCTTGAAGACCATATTTGGTGGAATCCGACACCTGGGGGTGGGATCATGTAGATGTCTTCAAGAAGGCTGCTTTCGGTGAAAGCATTGTTCACATCCACCTGGTGCATCTCAAGATCTCTCTCACATACTACAGCCATGAAGACCCTAAGGGTATCATGCCTAACAGTAGGTGCAAAGGTCTTTTCAAAGTCAACACCATATTTCTGTGAAAACCCTCTTACAACCAGTCTTGCCTTGAACTCTTCAATGGCTCCACTGATCATTCTTTTCACATCAAAAACCCACTTAGATGTAACCAGGTTTGCACCCCTTGGTAGTACAACTGGATCCAAGGTGTTTTTGCTTCCTAAGGCAATAAGTTCTTTCTGGATTGCCTCTTTCCACATATGTCCCCAATTGGGGTCTCCCACTGCCTCCTTATAGGACTTTGGGATTGGCACTTCCTGCCGGTAGGCTATGGCCTGCCTAACAGCAGCAAATGCATATCCCTCCACATCATTCAGGATTTCCTCAACCCAGCTCATAGTTGGATCAAGATGAAACATCTGAGCAATCAATGCCCTATGATGCTTGGCTTCATGCTCAGCAGAGCCATCATCTTCATCCCCCCTTGACCTCTTGTTGCCTGCAAGCTGAGGTAGCTGTTGAGGTTGATCCTCCTGAACAAGTTCCTCTTCCTTTTCTTTTCTTGGAGTCCCCTCTACTCCAATCTTCTGGTACTCTCTAATGTCTTTTGGAGGTTGGGGAAGTTGCACAAACACTGTTTTAGCAAGGAAAGAATTTCCCTTGCACCATCACTACGGATTGCAGATAGAAAACACCTTGAGCTGTTCTCTACCTGAACCTTCCATTCCTTTAGAGCTGTAGGAGCATCACTCCTAGCCTTCAAAGGGACTACCCACTTCTTCCTCAAGAAGTTGTCTACAATCTCAAGCCAGTACTTGAAGCCAAGTCTTGAGACTGCACCTTGAAAAGGCCCACAGATGTCAATAGAGATGAGGGCCAGCCTCTCTCCTTTCCTCTCTGTGGCAGGTCCTTTGAACTTCCTCATGTCTGCAAGGGAGCAGACCTTGCAGTTCTGGTGTTCAGAAGGAACAGGAATGGGATCTTTCTTGTCAGTGACTCTATGCAGGTTTCTTAGCAGTCCCTTGCTAAGGTGTGCACATCTTCTATGCTATAGCTCCCACTGGTCCTGGGACTCAGTGGCAGTCATAGCCTGTTCCAATTCACACTCAAAATGTGTACCTAACTTGGACAGATCCAAGTCATGCTCCTATAGAGAGGCATATGCTTGAGGCATAGCTTCAAGCTGCTCTGAAACACTTTGAATGAATGGAACACCCCCTCTCAGCTTTGTCTGGACAACAGGTTTTCCAGGAAGGGGTTTGAGGGTGAAACTGGGCGGTTGGACAGCAAACTGTTGGCTGAACTGATTCCAAGAGACAAGGCTAACTCCAAGGCCAGGAACAAACAAAACATTCTTCAAGACAATCTGCTTCCCAGAAGGACCACCCATCACTGCACTCCCCTCATGTGTGGCATGTAGGTAGCCACCCCCAACCTTGATCCACTTCCTCTTCTGAAGAGGTTTCAGGGTCCTGAAAAGTGAATCCTGGTCAGTCATATGGGATGAAGCACAAGAGTCAAGCAACCACTCTGAGGAGGGGTACTTGCTTTTGGCTTCCACAGTTGAATGGGCAACCTCATCAACTTCATCATCCTCTGATGGTGTCTCAGGGTCTGATAAGTCTTCCTGGGTTGCACAGGCTCTTCCTTGTAAGGTCCTTCATCACCACTAGGATGTCCCTCAGGCTTGGGGATGGGGACCTCGTTCTCGGTGGTGATGATTGTCTCTTTGCAACAGAGGTGTTTCCTCTGTTGAGCTTGTCCTTCCTGACAGCATGCTTGGCTCCAGAGAGGTGTGGGCAATCCTTGATCACATGATCACCATCACAGAGATGGCAGGTGATCTTGCCCTGGAAACCTCTTCCTACAAACATTGCTGTTTCCTTGGATGCAACTTCCAGCCTGGATTCATGTGACTCAAGCAGTTGTAGACAATCTTCATATGACAGTCCTGGCTAGGCCAGGATAGTGTTCTTGGTCCCAAGATACACCTCAGGCAGGGCTTGAAGCAGATGCTTCAGCTTCCTTGTAGGCTCTCTGTAGTGAGCCTCTGCTGGGTCAACTTCAGCAATCCTTCTTACAAGATTGCCAAGGTGGACCCAGGCCTGTCTGATGGTCATGCCATCTATCATTCTGAAGTTGATCAATTCTTGAACAACTGTCATTGCATATGCAGCATGAACCTTGCTGTACTTTGCCCTCATCTTGAGCCAGATCTCTCCAGCTTGTCTCATCTATTTGCTTTCCTCCCAACTGGACTGTATCTTGACTCTTCAAGTCCAGGTAAGGGATCTGATGACTCAGATGGTGTTGAGGAGCTGGGTGTGCTTGATAATAGATGGCCTCCATCTACAACCCAAAGCACATCTTGAGCTTCAAGATGGTCTTGTATCAATGAGAACCATGTCCTCTAGTTGTCCTTGGTTAGGATAGGTGCTGCTCTCCTCCTACCAAGGGTGCTGTGTCCGGTTTCCTCCATGCTTTTATATATAGGACAGGATGGCTGCCTACAGAAGAAAGGTATTCGTTCGTACGCGATCGGATCGATAGGAGGTGAACCGAACGCGAGGTTGATAGTGGAGAGAATGGCTGTCCACAAGAAAGCGAGGAAAGTCGGTCGTAAGGATCGTGTTTCTGAGACACTGTCTGTAGCTCTCTCAGGGGAGGGTGTTCTGAGACACTACGGCTCTCTCAGATGGAACAGTTAGTCGATGCGAACGCGATGTCCGGAGAGCGACTCTTCTCAGTAAGCTCGCCCACTTGTCTGAGGTATTGGCACAGGCTCCCTGACTCGGAGTCTGACAGTGCCTCACTAGGCTCTTTCACGTCTTATATGCACCTACAGCGCGGCTGTAGCTTCCTGTGCAATGCGGGTGCGGCCTCCAGTCTGCCTTCCTTTTGTTCTGAAGAGGAATAACTCCAATACGACTTTGTCGAGGGTGAAACACCGAGTTGCTAACTCGGGCTCATAACCTGTTAAACAGGTACGAGTTGCGCAGCAGTGGAAGACGGCGGATCACACCAAAGACGAAGAAGGACCCAATGGGATAGCGTGTATCTACATACAGTATCGCCGGTGTTGGTGTAGGTGTTTCAGGAGGGACAGCTGTACTCAGGACTTGACTAGCAAGCCCTGATTACTAATCCCCCTAAGCACTCAATGTTGACCCTATGACCTGCATATTCTCAACAATATATAAAGCAGGCCACTGCCCCTAGGACTGAGGGAGTTCTACCTTATTCAATCTAGACAGCTTAAAGCTCTCTTCACCCTGTTTCTTCAGCTCTAAACGCCGCGGAGGTGCCTAGCTACATTAGGTAACTCCTAGGCAATAGTAGCCTAGGCTACGGCACTAACGGCGCCTACGGCCCTATAGGCAAAGCCCCCCTAAGACAACTAGTAGCAACTTATAGAGGACGCAAAAAGTATAGAAACTAACGATCAGCTCCCTTACCGGTCTCTATAGGTAATGATCACTTAGCTACGTACGGCGCTTGTACTGTCGTATTACCGAGGGCAACAAGAAATAAGGACGACGTCCTAGGCGATTAGTAAGGCCACCCGGAATCAACACCCCTATAGCTAGGTATCGGTCGCGGCATCGATACTAGGCCCCCGCCTAACGTACGATATAGTTACGATCCGTATTATAGTAAAGGAAGACTAGGCCGAAGTTACGAAGCTATCGAACAAGG
The DNA here is from genome assembly GCF_020509005.1 of Fulvia fulva. NCBI lineage: Eukaryota > Fungi > Ascomycota > Dothideomycetes > Mycosphaerellales > Mycosphaerellaceae > Fulvia > Fulvia fulva. The sequence goes on from NC_063022.1 coordinate 719,912, forward strand.
AGCTCGCCTAACGAATTAACTAACTAGGGGTGGTCGTAGTGAACTAATAGTCTAACGGCACTCTATAGATCTATACTAGCTCTGCTACTACTAGGAGGTACCTAGAGGCATAGCTATAGTAGGCATCTAAGGTTGCGGCATTAGCGAAGGTCTTAACGAAACAATTTACGATCCTAGTCTACGATATGCCTAAGGAGTTTGACCTAACTAACTAGGGTCACCTACGCGCTCTCTAAGAGGACAACCCGGTCACTCTTAACTCTCTAATCCAGAAGGCGACTTGGCTCTATAGGAAATGGCTAGAAGGCAAGAAGGCCTCGGCGCTAATAGTATAGCTATAAGACGCGAAAGCGGCGGATCTAGCGATAGAATAAGGCCTAGTCTAGTAATATAGCCTTAAGACAGTAGAAAAGCACTCCTTATCCTTTCGTGTCCTCTAATGCTTTAAATGCTAACAGTATAGACACTAAACCTATACGTACATAAACAAGCAGGCCTACTCGAACTGTATAGGAGACTATATATCTAGGGACTATATATCGACTACGAGACGGTACGCGAACTGTCCGGGGCACTACCTATCGTATAGTACGGAATGCCTATAGCGGAAACTAGCGAAAAACAAGGCAATCACAAACAGAACCGTCGCCCTAAGATTCTACGGCGACCGTAAGGCTAGCCTATACCGGAACTAACTAGCGGCGGTCGGGTATAAGCGCCCTAGGGCCGAGAACGATATAAAGGATACGTAACCTAGGGCGTACGGGAGGCCACGTGCTCTACTAGCTACGGCGAGGGAATCTAACTAGGCCCGGCTCCCCTTTAGTATATAGCCGATAGGCGTAGACTAGGACGTATAGGGCAGTAGGACATAGGACGATATAGAGGAAATGATTGTCGATGCCGATAACTAGCCTCGACACGCTTAGTATCATCTAGTATAACGTTAACTATAGTAAGGATATAGTCTAGAACTATTTCCTATACGAGGCGGACCCGCGCGTCTACTACGTCCTTATAATCTAGGAGCTATAGATTAACCCGCACTATAAGAGACTAACGACCTACAAGTCACTAGGCTATACGACATACCTACGAGGCGACGGCAGACCCCGTACGTGCTTCTATATTAGTAAGGACATACTAGAATCCGACTAGGAGGTAGTGTACTACGTAGACGAAGAAGGCGGGGGCGATATTACCTCCCTCTACGTAGGTAGCACCTAGATACACAACCTATATATATAACCGCTAGCCTCGAGGTCTAGCCGCGACCTAGGGGTCTATAGACACCTAGACAGTGCGCTTAAGAGACAAGGGTGCTACATCGTAGTAGGAGACTTTAATATACACCACCCTTCCTAGGAAAGCCTTATATAGCCGCACCCTATAGCCGACGAAGTACTCGACTTAATAGCGAGTAACGTAATTGCCCTTAATACCCCGAAGGACCTAGGCACCTAGAAGAGAGGGGGACTCTAAGGCACGATCGACCTCTCCTAGATCTTAGATAGCTACTACTATACGGTAACCTACTATAGGATCGAATATAAACTCGAGGCGTCGTTAGACTATATGCTAGTTAGGACCTCTATTACGATATAGATACAACGTATACTAGCGAGAACCCCTAAGCTAAACTAGGGAAAGGCCTACTAGGCTAATATCTAGGCGTACCTCGATGACTCTAAGAGGCTAGTCTAGATCGCGTAGTAGCAATACAATAGTAAAGACGAGATAGACGAAGTAGTCTAGGGGTTAACAGACGAAATAAGAAAAGCGACCTGTCATGGTCTCCCCACAGAGTGTGCAGAAGGTGGGGACAGAAGAGCCTCAGAGTGCTCAGAAGTCGTCAAGAAGTGACAGTCCAGCTTGGTGTGTGAGCGCCAAGAATCACATGCCCCGCAACATTCACTACGGGACCCAGCCCTCCAAATTCACCCCTCTACCAAACCTTGACAGATTTACTTCGGCTCGTGACTGTGTGACTCACGGCACTCCCGCGAGCACCCGCGACTGCGCTGGACCCTGGAAGAAGCACGGGGAAGACTCGGAACGTAGGGCAGGTTGGAATAAGGTTTTGAGCAAAGCTGCTGAGCGCGGCTTCGCACGGGTTAGCCCTGTTGATGCGGGGACACGCACTCGCGAGGGTCGCGTATAAATATCTGGCCTTCCCCAGGCCTCTCTTGCTTTCTTCGTCTTTTGTTTTGTGTAGCAATCATACCATACCCTTTTGCATCTGCACTTCGCACCTGCATTCTCGCTTTCACCCTTGCATCTCACAGGCCAGGCTCTCGCCCTGACATCACAAAAGACCAACAAACCGTCAACCACTCGAGTCATCCTCATGGGTGACCACGCCACCGATAGAGGTGTCAACCTCGACAACCAAGACACTCCATTCCACTTCAGTGAGTGGACTGACATCCCCTTCTCGAACGCCGCTGCCTTCGGTGCCTGGGCAAACGCCAACCCCGACACCGCCTACGCTCTCATCAACCGCACCGTCTCCTCTTTCCGCGAGACCGCCCAGCAGGTCGAGCAAGCAAACAACCAAGCAACATACCTTCAAGGTATTGTGAACACCTTCCAGAACCTCGCCCCGCACGCCGACGACAACCGCCGCCAGCACTTCTCCAAGAAGGTCAACGACCCAGACGAGTTCGACGGCAACAAGAGCAAGTTTGAGGCATTTGAGACACAGCTCACCATCAAGCTGTTGGCTAATGCCGACCACTTTCCGCAAGAGAAGGACAAAGTCACGTACGTCTTCTCCCTCCTTCGGGGAGACGCCGCGGCTCAGGTACAACACTACATCGACAACGCCACGCAGACTATCGGCTGCCCGGACGTCCTCACCTTGATGCAGGACCTCCGTGCTGCCTTTGGTGATCCAGACCGTAGAGCCACCGCCCAGAACGCCATCCACAACCTCCTCCAGAAGAACAAGAGCTTCGCCGAGTACCTCGCGGCCTTCAACCGCGACATCGGGTTCACCGGCTACAACGAAGAGACCAAGAAGAGCACTCTCCGCCGTGGTTTGTCAGCAGAGCTTCTTCGAGCCCTCGAGGACAAGGACGTCGGTGCTATGAGCTTCCGTGAGCTCGTCGAGACCTGCCAGCGCCTCGACTCCAACATGAAACACACCGCCTCTCTCCTCGCTTCCCGTTCTCAAGGTCGTCAGCCAGCGTCACCTATAGAGACGGGAGGGAGAGCCGTAGGAGCGGCGGCGCCTAGTAGAGTTGCGAAGTGGCTTCCGGGACTACGAGGCTGACGACCTTGAGAACGGGAAGCGAGGAGAGAGGCGGTGTGTTTCATGTTGGAGTCGAGGCGCTGGCAGGTCTCGACGAGCTCACGGAAGCTCATAGCACCGACGTCCTTGTCCTCGAGGGCTCGAAGAAGCTCTGCTGACAAACCACGGCGGAGAGTGCTCTTCTTGGTCTCTTCGTTGTAGCCGGTGAACCCGATGTCGCGGTTGAAGGCCGCGAGGTACTCGGCGAAGCTCTTGTTCTTCTGGAGGAGGTTGTGGATGGCGTTCTGGGCGGTGGCTCTACGGTCTGGATCACCAAAGGCAGCACGGAGGTCCTGCATCAAGGTGAGGACGTCCGGGCAGCCGATAGTCTGCGTGGCGTTGTCGATGTAGTGTTGTACCTGAGCCGCGGCGTCTCCCCGAAGGAGGGAGAAGACGTACGTGACTTTGTCCTTCTCTTGCGGAAAGTGGTCGGCATTAGCCAACAGCTTGATGGTGAGCTGTGTCTCAAATGCCTCAAACTTGCTCTTGTTGCCGTCGAACTCGTCTGGGTCGTTGACCTTCTTGGAGAAGTGCTGGCGGCGGTTGTCGTCGGCGTGCGGGGCGAGGTTCTGGAAGGTGTTCACAATACCTTGAAGGTATGTTGCTTGGTTGTTTGCTTGCTCGACCTGCTGGGCGGTCTCGCGGAAAGAGGAGACGGTGCGGTTGATGAGAGCGTAGGCGGTGTCGGGGTTGGCGTTTGCCCAGGCACCGAAGGCAGCGGCGTTCGAGAAGGGGATGTCAGTCCACTCACTGAAGTGGAATGGAGTGTCTTGGTTGTCGAGGTTGACACCTCTATCGGTGGCGTGGTCACCCATGAGGATGACTCGAGTGGTTGACGGTTTGTTGGTCTTTTGTGATGTCAGGGCGAGAGCCTGGCCTGTGAGATGCAAGGGTGAAAGCGAGAATGCAGGTGCGAAGTGCAGATGCAAAAGGGTATGGTATGATTGCTACACAAAACAAAAGACGAAGAAAGCAAGAGAGAAGAAGAGGGAGATCATAATCCTTATATATGTAGATGACATTCTAATTGCTACACCAAAGTTGACAGATGTTCTCTGGTTCAAAAGAGAACTTGGCAAGATCTTCAAGATCAAAGATCTAGGTGAACCTGAAAAGATCCTTGGCATGAGAGTCACAAGGGACAGGAAGAGAGGAATCCTGAAACTTGACCAAGGACACTTTGTTAGGGACAGCCTAGCCAAGATGGGAATGAACCATGAGAAGGCAGCACCTACACACTCACCTATGGACAGCTATGAGGCCCTTAACCCTTCAAGCCACATAGATGAGAGGTGTGACAAGGCAGAGTACTAGAGTATTAATAGTACTTGGATGTGGCCAGCAACAATCACAAGGCTAGACATTACTTTTGCCCTAGGAAGGATGAGCTCATTTATGAGTGACCCATCTACCTACCACATGAAGGCTTTGAAGAAGATCACTAGGTACCTAAGATCATACCCTGATCTAGGACTTCAGTTCTCAAAGTCTAGAAAAGGACACCTTATTAGATACTGTGATTCTGATTATGCAATAGACAAAGCAGACAGAGTCTCAATCCTTAGGTATGTCTTCTTCCTCTATAGGGCACCAGTTTCTTGGATGAGCAAGAAGCAAAAGTCTGTAGCAACATCTATAATAGAGGCTGAATACATAGCTATGAATGCATATGCGAAGCAGTCCTAATTCCTAGCTTCACTACTAAGAGAAATAGATTGTCCAGAGTTAGTGGGAGACTGTTCCTATCAACCAAGAATCACTAGAAACCAGGAGACTGTATCAAATTTGAGACCAGTCCAATTAAGAGGTGACAATCAAGCTGCCCTCACCCTAGTGAAAGATGCACATGTTCATGACAAGTCGAAGCACATTGACATTGCCTATAACGCTGTTAGGAAACTTTGGTGGAGGAGGCTTATTGCTATTAAGTACACCCCAACCTCTAAGATAGTTGTAGACGGGTTTACAAAACCAAAGACTAGTCTACACTTCTAGAGGTTTGTAAGCTAGCTAAACCTGTCATAAAAAGGTCTAAGTACTATTGACAGGAAGTGAGCAGACTGTAACCTCCTATACGAGATGAGTGGGAGTGTTAAGATGTAGCATCTCAAAGGGAGTCAACAATCAGGAAGTGATCTGGCAGCCTAAGGCATCCACGATGACTCAGCTTGTAGGAAGATACCTTCTCTCCCCTTTAGCTTAGATAGACATCTAACACAATCAACATATTGGTTCCTGATATATTGCTACATACTCGTCCTATTAGTCAGTTGAAAATTGATCTCTTACTCCACTCCGCTACTATCTACCCGTACCTGTTTAACAAGATCTACGATAAGGAACTCCTCGTAATTATTAAAGTATTCGAAGAGTAGCGCCCGGAGCTTACTTACGAAGTAGACGAGGACGGCGATCTAGTCAAAGTGTTTATAGACTATAAGAACCTCGAATATTTTATGACTACGAAGTAGCTAAATAGCTAATAAGCGCGATAGGTAGAATTTCTATTAGAATTTAACTTCTAGATTATATAGATTGATTGATTATTCATTCGCCTGTTTTAGTGCCCTATGGCCTATGCAGGTCTCTCGCTATTTAGGTCTATTTGTGTAGGTAGGAAACCCGATTAACGGATGAAAACCTCCTCGTCTTTGCCCTCCTCGTTCTTTCCTGTCTTGTCCTTTCGTTCTCCTTCCTTCAGGGTACGCTAGTGTCATGGTTGTTACCCTATGACTACCTTGCCCGTAACCCTGGTAATGTCCTCCTCTCGATTCCCTTTCTCCCTTCTGTTTCCCCGGCTCTTCTCTCTCTCTCCCTCCTCTCTATCCACCTTTCCGTTTCTACTGCTAGGGAGAATTGCTCTAGGTAGTCCTCGTTAAGGATCCATCTTGTCACTCTCCTTATATCTTGTCTGTCCTGGATGATGGCCTGGTATTGCCTGTCTCTTGCCTTCGCCCTCCACTGGCTTCTCCCTTTTACCTACTTAGCACAGTTCAGCACCATGTGCTCCGGGTTTTGGGATAGGTAGCCACAGGGGCAACGTTTGGAATCGTATCCTAGGACTCTTCTTTGGTGCAAGTATGCTCTCAGCCCAATGTGCTCAGAGCGAATCTGGATAGCTATGCTTGCTTCCGCCCTCTTCAGGTCTTTGTAGATAAGGTAGTTATACCTCCCGAAGGTCCTGGCCGCTGGTAGGGCTCCTAGCCTCACCGGTTTTTGGTTCTAACGCGTTTCCTATAGGTGACCTGCGATCCTTTCTGCTTGGCTTTGCTTCTTTTTCCCTTTGTCCCCTATGTTAGCTTGCTCCCTCAGAGCTTCTCTCTGTTCAAGGGCTGCTAGGATTTCCTGTGATGTTTTTAGGTCTGCTTCCTTCTGTGGGATTATGTGTGGCCGGTTGGGTCTTCTCCTCCTCTCCCACTGGGTTCTTATCCTTTGAGTAGCTGCTTGGATGGTTCCCTGGGCTGGGTATGCTGATGTCTTCTCTGCGTATTGACACCTCATGCCCTGGAGGTACTCCCTAATAGGGGCTGTACCTGATTCCATTTCCATTGTCCTGTGAGGGGTTGACTTGTATGCCCCTAGTACTCTCTTTAGGCAGGCTGCCTGCGCTCTGTTGAGGGGGTCCTCAATTCTCTTCGGGATGTGTTTTTCCGCTGCCCAAATTGCTGCTCTATATAGCATTACGGGCTTGACAATGGCCTTATACATGGTCTGGGCCTTTGTGAAGGTCGCCCCCCAGGTTGACGTAGTGAGTCTCTCGATTGATTGTCTATTGGTGTCCGCTCTCGCTTACGCCTTCTTCACTTGTGGTCCCTAGCTGAGTTTCGGGTCTAGCTATATCCCAAGGACTCTGAGTTCCCTTGTAGGATGGGTCTCGAACCCCTAGATTTTTACTGGTGCTACCAAGTTGTGTTTTGTCTTTGCCTTGCTAAAATGGATAAGTTAGTACTTGTCCGGTGCGAATTTTGCCCCATGCTCTCTTGCCTACTTTTCGCATTGTCTATGTCTCTCCTCTAGGAGTGCGCAGTTTTCCTCTATGGACCCCGACCACGCTAGGATATTTGTGTCATCTACGAACCCCGATGCTGAGGTGTTTGCTGTTTCTAGGAGTAGGGTCAGGTCGGCCATAAAGAGGAGGAACAGAATTAGGGAGAGTGTAGAGCCCTATAGGATGCCCGTGTTCGCATTTGGGGTCTACGGGGCTTTGAAGGACCCTAGGAGGATCTAGGTTGTTCTGTCCTTAAGGAATGACTACACAAAGTGTACTATCTAGGCTAGGATGCTTTTCATTCTAAGGATATGTAGGAGCCTTGCGTGGGACACGTTGTCGAAAGCCCCTAATATGTCTAGTGAAAGCAGTGAGGCTACCTTGTTGTTGCTATAGTGCTAGATGTGTCTGATTTGCTCTATGATCAGTTCGACTGCTGTGAGGGTAGATCTCTTTTGTCTCCCCCCCATTTGCGTTGCCGGGAGGAGGTTGTGTTCTTCTACTATTCCGGTGAGCCTTATAGCCACGACCTTCTCTAGGAGCTTCCCTAGTATGTTCAGCAACGTAATTGGTCTGTATGACTTCAACTTGGTATAGTCTTCCTTTTAGGGTTTCCTTAGGACGCAAGTCAGTGATTGCCTAAAAGCCTTTGGGCAATACCCCTGCTTTATACACTGGGTAAAGATTGGCGCAAGCACTAGAGTGATGAGGCTGCTGCTAGCTTTTAGGTAACAGTTAGGGATCTTGTCTGGGCCTAGGGCTTTGTTGCCCTTCAGTTTCTTGATAATGTTTCCGATCTCTATAGCAGACACTTGCCAGTTAGCCTCCCTTGGCGGAGGAATGCGTGTTCCTAGGATGTTGCTTAGGTCTGCCTCTACCTGAGTCCCGAAGAAGTGGTCTGCGAATGCTTTCGCTTTCCCTATCGGAGTGGTTTGCGTTTCCCCGTCTTGGTCCTGTATTGAGGGAAACTGGGGCGGGGAGTTTCGTTCCTCGTCTAGTTTCCTAGCCCATTCTGCTAGTCTCCAGATTTGTTCCGGGTGTTCTGTGATCATCCCTACAGTTGACCTCCACTCCTACGTCTTGTCTCTTCTGATCTGCGCCTTCTTTGCTTTGCACGCGTTGTTATAGGCTTCCTAGTTTGCTTGGGTGCGCCGTTGCTCCCATCTCCTTCTTGCTCTCCTTGCCTCCTTGACTTTGGCTGTGCACTCTGGTGTCCAGTATAGCTTCTGGTATAGCGACCATCTCTTCTCAGGTATATAGGCCTGGGCTGCCCTTTGCATAGCTTCTATCAGCTGCTCCACTGCTTGGTCAATCCCCTCCGTTGTGTGTATGTTGTCAATGTTCACCTGTTCTAGTTCGCCTTCTAGTCGCTGCTATACTAGTGTCCACTCGGCCTGCTTCTAGCAGAGCCTCCTCTCAGGTTCCCTCTCCTCCTCAACTGTGAGTTGGATGTCGGTTTGGATTGGATAGTGGTCTGATGAGGACTCTAGTTGGTCATTGACTATGCAGCTTTCTACCCGTCGTGTTAAGGCGTAGGACATGAAGCATAGGTCTAGCGTGCTAGAACTGTTGTTTCTAGCCCAAGTTTCTGTTCCCTTTGGCGTGATCAAGTCCATTTGGGCTGTTTCCATCTGACCAATGAGCCTCCCTGCTAAGAAGTGGTGTGCTAGGGTGAAGTCCGATCCCCACTTTGGGTGGTAGAGGTTGAAATCTCCTATCACGATGTTGTGGTTTTGTTAGTCCATTGCTTCTGGGAGCCTTCCTAGCGTGTGTAGTTGTGTGCTGCTTCTGGACTCTGGAGGTGCGTTGTATACGCTATAGATCAGGACCTGGCCTTGAGTTGTTTTGAGCTGCACTGTGGTGATATCCCTGTCGGTTCTCGGCCAGGCCTGCCAGTCCTCTGCTAGTACCTTCTTACTGACATAGATACAAGTTCGTGGGACTCCCTCGGTTCTGTTTATTACTACGTGGTATCTCGGGTCTCGTACAGTTGATAGAATCCTAGAGTGTGGGTTGATCTATGGTTCCTGTATTGCTATAATGTGGTGTTCCTCCGGGTCTAAGGCTTGTAGAAAGCTCCTTTGGACCTTGTCTTTGCTTCTGTTCACATTATACTGAATGATTGATAGTCTGTTAGTGTGAGGCATCAGGACATGTTTGTGTCTAGGTCCGTTTGGTCTTGCTGTTGGTCTTGCTGTTGGTTTTCCCGTCCCTCCTCCTGTTCTTCCCTTTGGGGTTGGCTCCCTATCATTTGGTTGATTCTCATTTGTCTATTGCTCTGCGCTGCCTTGTACAAGAACGTTGGTCTCCCTATTGCTGGCACTATTTGTAGCTCCTCTTGTGGCCGGGGTCTCTTATTCGGGTGGGTGGTTCTCTCTGGTTGTTTCTGTTCACCTACTAGGAACCTGGTTGGTGTTGTTACCCTTGCTTCCCGTGCTCTCCACTGGGCTGATAGTCTAACTAGGCATTGGTTTGACCATGCCGGGTGTTTTCTCCCACATGCTGCGCATCTTGTGTCCTCCTTCCGTTTTTGGCACTCTTGGGTCGCGTGATCACCAGCACAGTGTGAGCAGACTAGTGTGGCTTTGCTACACTTTGGGGCAATATGTCCGTACTGTTGACAGTTAAAACATGCAGGATTCTGTGGTTGCTCTGATAGATTTCTACATCCAGCCTCTTAAAGTCCCAGTACAACCCTTAGTCTAAGACCTTGTTCGCTTGCTCTGGTGTTGCAACCCATAAGATCAGCGAGGAGGCCCTCTTGCCCTCCTCTATCTTCTTCTTGACCTACGCTGTCTTTGTGATCTATAGTCCTGGTGCTGTTACCTGGTTTTGCCTCTGGAGGTTTGGTGTATCCCTTTGTGTGTCAAAGGTTCGTGGGACCCTATGCGCAATTACCATGTACTGTTGATGGGAGACTTTCGCTGTGCTCCCGATCTTCAGTGTCCACTCCTTGTTTATTTCGAGGGCCTTCTTGTCCTGTACGTGTGCTATAAACAGCTTGACCCCTTTATTGTCTGCCCTTGCCCCTACTATTCCCTTTACTCCGATCTTCTCGACTATCTCCCTCCCGGTCATCTTTCCTATCTCTTCCTTCTCTTTCTGGTCCGTAATATGGACTCGTAGTACTGTGCTTTGAGGGGGGGTGGGTTGGCTCGCGATTATTGCCTAGGTCGTTGGGCCCTGGGTCTGTCTCGGGTCTCTTTGAGGGTTGTTTCTTGCGTTTCGTGTTGCTGCCTCGATTGCCATGTTGATCGTAGTGCTTGTTTGTCGTTTGAGCGCCTTCAGTCCCCCGAGCAGTTCGCTTATTACTCCTTTCAGTGCTCTCTCCGGAAACCTCCCTTCTTCTGCCGCCACTATCTCTTCCGCCTTCTTGCAGAGCGTCCTCCACTCGTCTCCCCCTTGCTCTCGGTCGTCTACTGCCGTCGTCGTCGCCATTTTTTTCTAGATTATATACCGCCTAGGCGTATAAGGAATAAAGCTAGATAGCCTAACGAGACGGAGCTAGGACCTTCCGTAGGGGGTGGACGATCCGAGAAATTAGTACTAGTATTAGACATTACTTCCGCTAGAGCGATTCCTTAAGATCGACTCTATACGAGCTACTATCCAAGATACGCCCGAAGAAGAAGAGACGACTCCCCTAAATCCTAAAGCAATCGAGTTTATTCTAGAACTAGAACAGGTACTATAAACATAGCTAGTACTAGCTTAGGAAGTATAGACTACGAATAAAGCCGAAGTCGAAGCTAAACTCGAGTACTATGTAACGACTACTTACGCCCTAGACTAAGAACTTAAGGCGGTAATTAAGATACTACGGAAAGATAGTACTATCCCTCTACTCTTATAGAAGGCGAAGATACACCCTACGCACTATAAGGTAGATAGTAATATATTATATATACGAAACTAGTACAATAGTTAGAGCCTTTAGGTACCCGATAACTAGGCCCTACGGACTCGGCTTATTAGAATGAATTATAACGCTCTAGTAGTAGGATATATAGGACGAGCTCGAACCTATAAACTCGTAGTACGAGAATCCTATTGGCCTAGCTTAGTAAGATTAGTACGTAGATATACCGCGAATTGCCGTATATACCGTACGACGAAATCTCTATACTCCTAGCTACCTAGATTATTATACCTACTTTTAGTACCGGACCGACCTTAGAGGTATATAGCGGTAGACTTCGTAGTCGGACTTCCTAATAGCACCCTCGATAGTATGACCTATAATAACATTAGGACCGTAATAGATAGGCTAACAAAGGAAGTCGGGCTAATTCCGATCGGAGCGATAACTATATAGAATACGGCAAGACTTTTCCTTAAGTATATATTCTCCCGACGCGGATTTCCTAATACTATTACTTTAGACCGCGGTAAATAATAGGTTACTACCTTCTAGAAGAAACTTTATAAGATGCTTCGTATAAGTCGTAAACTAAGTTCTTTATACTAACTAGAAACTAATAGACAGTCGGAACGTACTAACTAAGTAATAGAATAGTATCTCTATATATTCACTTACGAGGTATAAGATAACTAGGTAGAATAGCTTTGTCTAGCTTAATTCGCGATCAATAACTACCTTTCTAAAACTACTAGTATGTCGCTATTCTACGCTACTTTAGGCTATAACCCTAAGTTTATAGAGCGCGTAGACCTAAGCGCTAGAAAAGAGGGAGGACTAACTACTCTCTAGCGACTAGATACGCGATCGGCTAAAGCCTTCGTACACCGGATTTACGACTTTTATAAGTACCTTTAAGAAAATATACGGATGTTATAAGCTCTCTAAGCTAAAGTAGTAAACCGCTACCGAAGTATCCCGCTAGACTATAAAGTAGGCGACTAGATATACCTAAGCACTAAGAACATCCGTACGACTCGACTATCTAAGAAGCTCGATAGAAGATACGCTAGCCCGTACTAGATTATAGAAGTTATACTAGCTAAGCTCTTATATAAACTAAGATTATCGGACGCTATAGTAGGACTCGACAACTACTTTTATACCTCGTTACTTTAGCGAGCCGATCATCCCGATTTCCTACTACTCGAAGGCTAGTATCTAGTACTACTACCGCCGATAACTATCGAGCCCGATACTACCGAAGCCGATATAGTCGCTAATATAGTCGTAATACCTATATATATAAGGTAGGTCGACGACGAGAATCACCTGTACGTGGTGTCGGCTACGAACCTCTCGTCTAGCTACGAGAGAGCCAAGTATTCTCACGCTGGAGCGTCGTGGGCGCGACGGGCGCGCAACGTAGGCGAAGCCGCGGCGAACAGAGGACTACCAGCAAAACGGGTATGAAAACCATCCGACGAGCGTGTACTCGTGTCGGGAGCGAGTCCCTCTTCTTTCTACGTGTAAGAAGGGCGCGGAACCGTGGCCTATACGCTCGACAGGACACCTCTGGTATGAGTGCAGAATTTTCACCCCCGGAGACCGCAAACCGAGCGGGCTGAGCGACGAACATTGGACGAGCGGACTACAGAACAACAACTGAGCGGACTATGCAACGGCGTCGAGCGGACTACGAAACAATCTGGTGTTTGCCAGCGGGCAATGCGGTGGGTAGGTGGACACGCGACGAAGCCTGTAAGGGCCTGTTGAACACCCGGTATGGGAACGAGGGTTTTGCCTGAGGCACTGCCTGTCCCGCTACACAACGCACCTAGTCTGACATGGTAGATTGCGACGAGGAAAAGACGATAGCCTGAGCAAGGAAAAGACGGCTGTTAGGACGGGGAAAAGACGTACAATGCAAGTGGATTAGTTCTGTGATCGGGGAGGATCGAGGGCAGGGTGATAAGGAACTTCATATTGGTTAGTAGGTGGAAACGCAAGGAGTACGCTGCCCGGCGTGGTGTGTGCCCCGAGCAAACCTGCGAGGCATGGACGGCCGCTTTCTAGAGATAGGCTGCGGTAACGCGAAGGGCGTCAAAACCTGGGGCGTGGTGTACACTGGCAGCGACGGCTGACACTGTCTGTACAGCCCGAGAGGACGGATGCGCATGTCGGTCAATAGAGAGCACTAAAGGGCTTAGGCCTATGGAGGTGGATATTGGCTTAAGGAGCAAACAGGGAGGGAGGGCGTAGAGGGAAGCTTTTGCTCCGGGCTAACCTCTCGAAACGAGGCTACACGGTGGTGCTAGATGAGTGGGAAAGCGCGGTTAAGACTTGTCACCTTATCTCGTAGCTAGCTTGCTAAATACGATTCCTTCCTTGCCCCCCAAGACAACTGGCAGCAACTTATAGAGGACGCAAAAAGCATGGAAACTAACGATCAGCTCCCTTACCGGTCTCTACAGGTAATGATCACTCAGCTACGCACGGCGCTTGTACTGTCGTATCACCGAGGGCAACAAGAAATGAGGACGACGTCCCAGGCGATTAGCAAGGCCACCCGGAATCAACACCCCCATAGCTGGGCATCGGTCGCGGCATCGATACCAGGCCCCCGCCCAACGCACGATGCAGTTACGATCCGCATTGCAGCAAAGGAAGACCAGGCCGAAGTTGCGAAGCTATCGAACAAGGAGCTCGCCCAACGAATCAACCAACCAGGGGTGGTCGCAGTGAACCAACAGTCCAACGGCACTCTACAGATCTATACTAGCTCTGCTACTGCTAGGAGGCACCTAGAGGCACAGCCACAGTGGGCATCTAAGGTTGCGGCATCAGCGAAGGTCTCAACGAAACAATTCACGATCCTAGTCCACGACATGCCTAAGGAGTTTGACCCAACCAACCAGGGTCACCTACGCGCTCTCCAAGAGGACAACCCGGTCACTCTTAACTCTCCAATCCAGAAGGCGACTTGGCTCCATAGGAAATGGCCAGAAGGCAAGAAGGCCTCGGCGCTAATAGTATGGCTACAAGACGCGAAATCGGCGGATCTAGCGATAGAACAAGGCCTGGTCTGGCAATACAGCCTCAAGACAGTAGAAAAGCACTCCTCATCCTTTCGTGTCCTCCAATGCTTCAAATGCCAACAGTATGGACACCAAACCTACACGTGCACAAACAAGCAGGCCTGCTCGAACTGTGCAGGAGACCATATGTCTAGGGACTGTACATCGACTACGAGACGGTGCGCGAACTGTCCGGGGCACCACCCATCGTATAGTGCGGAATGCCCACAGCGGAAACTAGCGAAAAACAAGGCAATCACAAACAGAACCGTCGCCCCAAGATTCTACGGCGACCGTGCGGCTAGCCCACACCGGAACCAACTAGCGGCGGTCGGGCACAAGCGCCCTAGGGCCGAGAACGATGTAAAGGATGCGCAGCCTAGGGCGTACGGGAGGCCACGTGCTCTGCTAGCTGCGGCGAGGGAATCTAACCAGGCCCGGCTCCCCTTTAGTACACAGCCGACAGGCGTAGACCAGGACGCACAGGGCAGTAGGACACAGGACGATACAGAGGAAATGATTGTCGATGCCGATGACTAGCCTCGACACGCTTAGCATCATCCAGTATAACGTCAACCATAGCAAGGATATAGTCCAGAACCATTTCCTACACGAGGCGGACCCGCGCGTCCACCACGTCCTTGCAATCCAGGAGCCATGGATTAACCCGCACCATAAGAGACCAACGACCTGCAAGTCACCAGGCTACACGACATGCCTACGAGGCGACGGCAGACCCCGCACGTGCTTCTATGTCAGCAAGGACATACTGGAATCCGACTGGGAGGTAGTGTACTACGCAGACGAAGAAGGCGGGGGCGATATTACCTCCCTCCACGTGGGTAGTACCTGGATACACAACCTATACATGCAACCGCCAGCCTCGAGGTCTAGCCGCGACCTAGGGGTCTGCAGACACCTAGACAGTGCGCTCAAGAGACAAGGGTGCCACATCGTAGTAGGAGACTTCAACATACACCACCCTTCCTGGGAAAGCCTTATGCAGCCGCACCCTATAGCCGACGAAGTACTCGACTTGATGGCGAGCAACGCAATTGCCCTCAATACCCCGAAGGACCTGGGCACCTGGAAGAGAGGGGGACTCCAAGGCACGATCGACCTCTCCTGGATCTCAGATAGTCACTACCACACGGTAACCTACTGTGGGATCGAACATGAACTCGAGGCGTCGTCAGACCACATGCCAGTCAGGACCTCTATTGCGACACAGATACAACGCACACCAGCGAGAACCCCTAAGCCAAACTGGGGAAAGGCCCACTGGGCCAACATCCAGGCGTACCTCGATGACTCCAAGAGGCTAGTCCAGATCGCGCAGCAGCAATACAACAGTAAAGACGAGATAGACGAAGCAGTCCAGGGGTTGACAGACGAAATAAGAAAAGCGACCTCACTTCACGTTCCGCTTGCCCAACCAACGACATGGTCCAAACCATACTGGACGCCGGAGTGCACTGCGGTAGTAAGAGAAGCAAGGAGAGCCCGCCGGGTGTGGACGAGCAGCCATAGCGAGGAGGCCTGGAACGTATACAGGGAGGCATGCCAACAGAAGAAAGCCATAATACGGAGGGAGAAAGCAGTCGGCTGGAGGGCCACAGTGGAAGAAATCGCCGGCAAGCCAGAGAGGATGTGGAAGCTAGCGAAATGGGCCCGACAGGACCCTACACAGGGCCCCTCCTTCTCTATCCCAGCGCTACAATCGCCTAGTGGCCCGGTTAGCGACCCCGAGGCCAAGGCGCGTCTACTGGCTAGCAAGTTCTTCCCACCCCCAGTCGAGGCTGATCTAAGCGACATAAACAGCTCTACTCCCCTAGCCCCTAGCATCGCGGTCCAACAGGAGGTGTCCGAGGGAGAAGTTACCGCTGTGCTGAGGAAGTTGCCGGCGAAGAAAGCCCCGGGGCCGGATGGGATCCCAAACGAGCTACTAAAGAAGTGTAGAGATCAACTAGCCCCAGCAGTTGCAGCGATCTTCAACGCCTGCCTACAGACCGGATACCACCCGATAGCTTTTAAACAATCGACGACAGTGGTCCTACGCAAGCCGCAGAAGGAAGACTATACGCAGGTGAAGTCGTACCGCCCAATTGCGCTCCTTAACACTCTTGGGAAGGCGCTTGAGAAGCTGGTTGCAACGAGACTCTCCGAGGCGGCAGAGGAACACTCCCTACTCCCGGACACCCAGATGGGTGCGCGCCCACAGCGATCGACGCTATCCGCGATGGAACTTATCACCTCTCAGGTAAAGGCCATCTGGTATAAGAATAGGGACAAGGTGGCTTCCTTACTTAGCCTAGACATATCGGGAGCCTTCGACTACGTGTCACACCCGCGGCTTCTCTACATCCTAAGGTCGAAAGGACTCCCTGAGTGGCTTGTCAACTTCGTACGGTCCTACCTCCAAAACCGCAGTACGTCGATCCTGGTCGGCCAGTACAGAAGCCCATTTCAAGCAGTCCACACTGGAATCCCGCAAGGCTCAACGCTAGCACCTATTCTGTTCCTCTTCTTTATGGCGACGCTGCTCCCAGCCCTAGAATCCCAGAACACCGCTGCGAGCGGCTTCGTAGACGACACAAACATCCTAGCGTGGTCTTCCTCGACTGAGGAGAACTGTAGGCTACTAGAAGAGAAGCACAAGATCTGCGAGGACTGGGCTAGGAGGCACGGGGCTCGGTTTGCCCCAGAAAAGTACAATCTGATACACTTTACGCGCCGGCCACGGTTCCACAATATGCAAGCTTCTATCCAGATACAGGGGCACACGACTAACCCGGCAAATCAGCTCAGGATCCTCGGACTATGGGTGGACCCGGCGCTACGGTGGAGGAAGCACGTACAGGCAATATTACGGAAAGCTGAACAGAATATGGCATCATGCCAGAGGCTCACTGCGTCCACATGGGGGGCGGACTTCCGGCAGTCACGACTTCTATATACGGCTATTGTACGGCCAGTCCTTACCTATGGCAGCCAAGTGTGGTCCTTAGGCGAGAGGGCCTGCCCATCGAAGGGACTCGTCGCGCCGCTAGCGAAGATCCAAAACCAATGCCTAAGGAAGGTCACCGGGGCATATAAGTCGACACCAACGAGGATGCTTGAGCACGAGACCGCTATACCGCCGATCGACCTATACATCCAGGGACTACGGACCTCCTACTTAGGCAAGTCGGCACAGTACCCAGTACAGAAGGTCATCGCCAGTGCAGTCGCAAGGGCCCGCGAATCAGTACCAGCGCACAAGGGCATTCGACCCGGAAACGAGCCGAACTACCGGGCAAGGGACGAACAGCTAGCAACACAATGGGAAGGTGAGAAATCGTTTGTAGAGCAACTATGGAAAGAGAGGTGGAACAACCAGGTTGTAGGGCATAGTGGACGCCCTCAGCCAGCGGGACAACCTAAGGAATGGTCAGCTACAAAATCCGCGGTCAAGCACCCCCCGAAGCTCATCCACTACCGCCTTACGAGGGCACAGAGTAGCATAGCAACCCAACTGCGAAGCGAACACATCGGCCTCCAGGGGTACCTATCATGGAGGAAGGTTCCAGGATACACGAATACTAGCTGCCCCTGCGGCTATCGCTCCCAGAACGTACGGCACGCACTCCTCGTCTGTCCGAGGTGGTCGCTAGGAAGGGGGGAGTGGATGGCAAAGGCGAGGAACCGGACGATTGGGGCACTTCTTAACAACGCTGAAGACCTACGGCGCATTACGAACTGGATACTAGAGAAGGGCTGGCTAGAACAGTACCGCCTAGTAGGAGCAGTGCAGGAAGAGAGGACACGACGCAGCGCGACGAGACCGGCTAGGAGCGGGGGCTAACGGGGTAGTGACATGGACTACGTACGTTCAGAGGGAAAGCTAATCTAGACAAGGAGTAGTCGGGGGCGGGAAGGGTTTTCACCTATTCGGGTTTCCCTTTGTACATAACAATAGATATATACCTGCATAGGCCGGATAGGGTCCTAGAACAGGGGAATGACAAATCTATCTATCTATATATATAAGGTAGAGAAGATCTTAGATATATATACCCGTAAGCGAGTAGGTAAAGTAAAGAAGGGGTAGAAGCGTAAAGTAGACACTTAGTATAAGGTGAAATGGCTTAGATACTAGAATAAGGAGGATAGTAAGACCTAGTGACCGGCTAAGAACATATTTAAACACGCGGCCGCCGCTATTATAGACTTTTACTATAACCGGCCGGAGTTATCTACGCCTATAGGCTTCGTAGCTCTATCTAATTAGGTCCTCCTAAGTAATAAGGTGCTCGGGCTTAACACGATTAGAGTTAATAGTAATACCGTTACGAATACGTTATCTCGAGCTATACCTCTAATAGAATCTACTTAGTATATATTTACTACGTACCGCTATACTAGCTAGGTTACGGGAAAGTCTACTATCCTAACTAAGGACTCCGGTATTACCTACTACCCTTAGCTGTACGATAGTACCGGTAGTTATACCGATACTCGAGTAAAACCTATAGAGCCTATAATAATACCTAACCTTAGCTATAAGGATTATACGCGAGTACTAGCCGAGGATAGACTTAGGTCTAGGGTAAGCTAGCTAACTAGGTAGTATATTTCTCGAAGGGAGCCGGTTATAGATAGGCTAGTTATAGATAGATAGGATATAGATGTATTACTAGATAATAATAAGGTATTAGAGGATAATTAGACTTTCGTACGGTTCTAGAGTAGTACGGGCAAGTGGCCGTATAAGATAGATAACGCTTAGAGGACTAAGACGCGTTTTGAGAGGGGGGGCACTATTACGGGTAGCCCGCGACCCCTTACTATAGCTACGTCGGCTCGGGTGAACCGCGGACCTTCCGTATCGGGTTAGCGCGGCTTAGCTTTACTTTATAACTTCGCCGTGCCTCGCGCTCCTCTTTCGTAGCTTTGTAGAACAATAACTCTCTTATTCGGACCCTATAGTACGCGCGCCCTTATACTTATATACGCGAGGTTAGCTACCTAGAATATATATAAGCTGTTGAAACAGGTACGGGTGGATGGCAGCGGAGTGGAGTAAGAGATCAATCTTCAACTGACTAATAGCACGAGCATGCAGCAATATATCAGGAACCAATATGTTGATTGTGTTAGATGTCTATCTAAGCTAAAGGGGAGAGAAGGTATCTCCCTACAAGCTGAGTCATTGTGGATGCCTCAGGCTGCCAGATCACTTCCTGATTGTTGACTCCCTTTGAGATGCTACATCTTAACATAAGCGATAATTTGCTATAAAGATAGCCGATTCGCCTAGGACCTATATTAGCGGTATGTCGTATTTAATACTATATAGCGTAAGTAGATATTAGCTAAGTCGAAGTACTTTCTTAAGCGTAACCCTAACTACTAGAACTTTTTAGTAGATAAGCTATAGTACGTATTCTAGGCTAATAAAAATCCCGCCGCTAAAGTACTACTCTCCTCTATTATTCGCTTCTACTTTAGTAACTAATATAATAGGTACTTCCTCTACCGTAGCGCCGGGTCCACCTATAGTCCGAGGATCCTAAGCTGATCTACCGGAACCTATCTAAGCAATACCACCTTTACTATATTACGAGGATTTTCCTATACGGAACCTATCTTCGAGGCTATATCCTACTATTAGGGTAGATAGCTTGAAGTTTTCTTCACCCTATTTCTTTAGCTCTAAACGCCGCGGAGGTGCCTAGCTACATTAGGTAGCTCCTAGGTAATAGTAGCCTAGGCTACGGTACGGACGGCGCCTACGGCTCTATAGGCGAAGCTCCTCTAAGACAACTAGTAGTAACTTATAGAGGACGTAAAAAGTATAGAGACTAACGATTAGCTCCTATACCGGTCTCTATAGGTAATGATCACTTAGCTACGTACGGCGCTTATACTGTCGTATTACCGAGGGCAACAAGAAATAAGGACGACGTCCTAGGCGATTAGTAAGGCCACCCGGAATCAACACCCCTATAGCTAGGTATCGGTCGCGGCATCGATACTAGGCCCCCGCCTAACGTACGATATAGTTACGATCCGTATTATAGTAAAGGAAGACTAGGCCGAAGTTACGAAGCTATCGAACAAGGAGCTCGCCTAACGAATTAACTAACTAGGGGTGGTCGTAGTGAACTAACAGTCTAACGGTACTCTATAGATCTATACTAGCTCTACTACTACTAGGAGGCACCTAGAGGCACAGCTATAGTAGGCAAATAAGGTTGCGGCATTAGCGAAGGTCTTAACGAAACAATTTACGATCCTAGTCTACGATATGCCTAAGGAGTTTGACCTAACTAACTAGGGTCACCTACGCGCTCTCTAAGAGGACAACCCGGTCACTCTTAACTCTCTAATCCAGAAGGCGACTTGGCTCTATAGGAAATGGCTAGAAGGCAAGAAGGCCTCGGCGCTAATAGTATAGCTATAAGACGCGAAAGCGGCGGATCTAGCGATAGAACAAGGCCTAGTCTAGCAATATAGCCTCAAGATAGTAGAAAAGCACTCCTTATCCTTTCGTGTCCTCTAATGCTTTAAATGCTAATAGTATAGACACCAAACCTACACGTATATAAACAAGCAGGCCTACTCGAACTGTATAGGAGACTATATGTCTAGGGACTATATATCGACTACGAGACGGTACGCGAACTGTCCGGGGCACTACCTATCGTATAGTACGGAATGCCTATAGCGGAAACTAGCGAAAAACAAGGCAATCACAAATAGAACCGTCGCCCTAAGATTCTACGGCGACCGTAAGGCTAGCCTATACCGGAACTAACTAGCGGCGGTCGGGTATAAGCGCCCTAGGGCCGAGAACGATATAAAGGATACGTAACCTAGGGGGTACGGGAGGCCACGTGCCCTACTAGCCACGGCGAGAGAATCTAACTAGGCCCGGCTCCCCTTTAGTATATAGCCGATAGGCGTAGACTAGGACGTATAAGGCAGTAGGATATAGGACGCTATAGAGGAAATGATTGTCGATACCGATAACTAGCCTCGACACGCTTAGTATTATCTAGTATAACGTTAACTATAGCAAGGATATAGTCTAGAACCATTTCCTATACGAGGCGGACCCGCGCGTCCACTACGTCCTTATAATCTAGGAGCTATAGATTAACCCGTACTATAAGAGACTAACGACCTATAAGTCACTAGGCTATACGATATACCTACGAGGCGACGGTAGACCCCGTACGTGCTTCTATATCAGTAAGGACATACTAGAATCCGACTAGGAGGTAGTGTACTACGTAGACGAAGAAGGCGGGGGCGATATTACCTCCCTCTACGTAGGTAGCACCTAGATATACAACCTATATATACAACCGCTAGCCTCGAGGTCTAGCCGCGACCTAGGGGTCTATAGACACCTAGACAGTGCGCTTAAGAGACAAGGGTGCTACATCGTAGTAGGAGACTTTAACCTATACTACCCTTCCTAGGAAAGCCTTATATAGCCGTACCCTATAGCCGACGAAGCACTCGACTTAATAGTAAGCAACGTAATTGCCCTTAATACCCCGAAGGACCTAGGTACCTAGAAGAGAGGGGGACTCTAAGGCACGATCGACCTCTCCTAGATCTTAGATAGCTACTACTATATAGTAACCTACTATAGGATCAAATATATACTCGAGGCGTCATTAGACCACATGCTAGTTAGGACCTCTATTACGATATAGATATAACGTACACTAGCGAGAACCCCTAAGCTAAACTAGGGAAAGGCCTACTAGGCTAACATCTAGGCGTACCTCGATGACTCCGAGAGGCTAGTCTAGATCGCGTAGTAGCAATATATTAGTAAAGACGAGATAGACGAGGCAGTCTAAGGGTTAATAGACGAGATAAGAAAAGCGACCTCACTTTACGTTCCGCTTACCTAACTAACGACATAGTCTAAACTATACTAGACGCCGAAGTGCACTACGGTAGTAAGAGAAGTAAGGAGAGCCCGCCGGGTATAGACGAGCAGCTATAGCGAGGAGGCCTAGAACGTATATAGGGAGGTATACTAACAGAAGAAAGCTATAATACGAAGGGAGAAAGTAGTCGGCTAGAGGGCTATAGTGAAAGAAATCGCCGGTAAGCTAGAGAGGATGTAGAAGCTAGTAAAATAGGCCCGATAGGACCCTATATAGGGCCCCTCCTTCTCTATCCTAGCGCTACAATCGCCTAGTAGCCCGGTTAGCGACCCCGAGGCCAAGGCGCGTCTACTAGCTAGCAAGTTCTTCCCGCCCCTAGTCGAGGCTAATCTAAGCGACATAAACAGCTCTACTCCCCTAGCCCCTAGCATCGCGGTCTAATAGGAGGTGTCCGAGGGAGAAGTTGCCGCTGTACTAAGGAAGTTACCGGCGAAGAAAGCCCCGGGGCCGGATAGGATCCTAAACGAGCTACTAAAGAAGTGTAGAGATTAACTAGCCCTAGTAGTTATAGCGATCTTTAACGCCTGCCTACAGACCGGGTACCACCCGATAGCTTTTAAATAATCGACGACAGTGGTCCTACGTAAGCCGTAGAAGGAAGACTATACGTAGGTGAAGTCGTACCGCCCAATTACGCTCCTTAATACTCTTAGGAAGGCGCTTAAGAAGCTAGTTATAACGAGACTCTCCGAGGCGGTAGAGGAACACTCCCTACTCCCGGACACCTAGATAGGTACGCGCCTATAGCGATCGACGCTATCCGCGATAGAACTTATCACCTCTTAGGTAAAGGCTATCTAGTATAAGAATAGGGACAAGGTAGCTTCCTTACTTAGCCTAGACATATCGGGAGCCTTCGACTACGTGTTATACCCGCGGCTACTCTATATCCTAAGGTCGAAAGGACTCTCTAAGTGGCTTATTAACTTCGTACGGTCCTACCTCTAAAGCCGTAGTACGTCGATCCTAGTCGGCTAGTACAGAAGCCTATTTTAAGTAGTCTATACTAGAATCCCGTAAGGCTTAACGCTAGTACCTATTCTATTCCTCTTCTTTATAGCGACGCTACTCCTAGCCCTAGAATCCTAGAACACCGCTACGAGCGGCTTCGTAGACGACATAAACATCCTAGCGTAGTCTTCCTCGACTAAGGAGAACTATAGGCTACTAGAAGAGAAGCACAAGATCTACGAGGACTAGGCTAGGAGGCACGGGGCTCGGTTTGCCCTAGAAAAGTACAATCTGATACACTTTACGCGCCGGCTACGGTTCTATAATATACAAGCTTCTATCTAGATATAGGGGTATACGACTAACCCGGCAAATTAGCTTAGGATCCTCGGACTATAGGTAGACCCGGCGCTACGGTAGAGGAAGCACGTATAGGCAATATTACGGAAAGCTAAATAGAATATAGCATTATACTAGAGGCTCACTACGTCTATATAGGGGGCGGACTTCCGGTAGTCACGACTTCTATATATAGCTATTATACGGCCAGTCCTTACCTATAGTAGCTAAGTATAGTCCTTAGGCGAGAGGGCCTGCCTATCGAAGGGACTCGTCGCGCCGCTAGCGAAGATCTAAAACTAATGCCTAAGGAAGGTCACCGGGGTATATAAGTCGATACTAACGAGGATACTTAAGTACGAGACCGCTATACCGCCGATCGACCTATACATCTAGGGACTATAGACCTCCTACTTAGGCAAGTCGGTACAGTACCTAGTATAGAAGGTTATCGCTAGTATAGTCGTAAGGGCCCGCGAATTAGTACTAGCGTATAGGGGCATTCGACCCGGAAACGAGCCGAACTACCGGGCAAGGGACGAACAGCTAGTAATATAATAGGAAGGTAAGAAATCGTTTATAGAGCAACTATAGAAAGAGAGGTAGAACAACTAGGTTGTAGGGCATAGTAGACGCCCTTAGCTAGCGGGACAACCTAAGGAATAGTTAGCTACAAAATCCGCGGTCAAGCACCCCCCGAAGCTTATCTACTACCGCCTTATAAGGGCATAGAGTAGTATAGCAACCTAACTACGAAGCGAACATATCGGCCTCTAGGGGTACCTATTATAGAGGAAGGTTCTAGGATACACGAATACTAGCTGCCCCTGCGGCTATCGCTCCTAGAACGTACGGTACGCACTCCTCGTCTGTCCGAGGTGGTCGCTAGGAAGGGGGGAGTAGAT
The DNA here is from genome assembly GCF_020509005.1 of Fulvia fulva. Lineage (NCBI taxonomy): Eukaryota > Fungi > Ascomycota > Dothideomycetes > Mycosphaerellales > Mycosphaerellaceae > Fulvia > Fulvia fulva. The sequence goes on from NC_063022.1 coordinate 744,275, forward strand.
AGCAAAGGCGAGGAACCGGACGATTAGGGCACTTCTTAACAACGCTAAAGACCTACGGCGCATTACGAACTGGATACTAGAGAAGGGCTGGCTAGAACAGTACCGCCTAGTAGGAGCAGTGTAGGAAGAGAGGACACGACGTAGCGCGACGAGACCGGCTAGGAGCGGGGGCTAACGGGGTAGTGACATAGACTACGTACGTTCAGAGGGAAAGCTAATCTAGATAAGGAGTAGTCGGGGGCGGGAAGGGTTTTCACCTATTCGGGTTTCCCTTTGTACATAACAATAGATATATACCTACATAGGCCGGATAGGGTCCTAGAACAGGGGAATAACAAATCTATCTATCTATTAAGAATAGGGATTAGCAATCGGTATTAGCTTACTTTAACAGCCTACTAAGCTTTATTAACTTCATTAGTCGTAGGTTCGTATACTTCTATAGCGATAACGAGCCCGCTATTAGGAAGGTGTTTTGCTTAGTTATTAATAACAACAAGATTAAATAGCACGTAACCGCGGAATACGCGCCTACGTAGGACCTAGTAGAAAGAGCTAGAGCTCTTATTATGACTATAAGTAGAACTATTCGTATCTATGTACGATTACCGGAAAAGCTTTAGCTAGAATATACTATAGTAGCAGTATATATCCTCTAGCGATCCCCTATCTAGTTAAAGGGCTAGAAGACCCTATTCGAATTAGTAATAGGACGAATTCCGAACGTAGGTTATATAGTAGTGTATAGCTCCCTTGTATACGTGTTTATCTATAGACTAGATTAGCCTAGTAAGAGCGAGAAACTCTAAGAGAGAGCGCTTATAGGCTACCTTATAGGATACGACTCTACTAATATCTACCGCGTATAGGACCTATTAAAAGATAGGGTTATACGAGTCAAGGACGTCCTCTTTAATAAGACTACGTTCTATAACCTATTACGCCTAATAGTAGGGTATACGACCCCTATCGAGAACATCGTAATAGCGGAACCGGCTAAAGAGCCTAAATAATACTACGACCTATATATCGCTTATCACGAGTAAGATATAGTATAGGCCGAGGGGGTAGAAGAATAGGCTTAGTAGCCGCATACCTAACAACCTCGAGACGCCTACTAAAAGCTCCTTAGGTAAGAATTATACTAGCCGTAACACGGCGAGTCAGTAATATATAACTAAAAGGACCGGCAAATCGAGCACGTAACAGATCACGTGACTTAAGACAATATATAGTAGCTAGTACATAACACTACTAACTACTACGACACCCTATAGTAGTAGATAATAGATGCCCTTACCGTAGAAGACCGTAAGGAGATTATAGATAACACGGACCCTAATCGCGAGCTATATCTATTCACATTTATACTACTAGAAGACGTGTTAATATATAACGCGTCTAATATACTACTCTTCCCCCTAGAGCTAGAGCTCTATACACTAGAGAAGTCTAACTATACAGTTATAGAGAATAGAAAGCGCCTACGAACGGCCTACTTCTACTATATACTATACTAGATTATAGTCGCTAATATAATTATCGGCTAGATGTCCGGTATATAACCTAGAATACGCGCCTATCGCTATAAGAGCGATCGAAGCCCTATACAAAGAGGCAATAGCCCTCTAAGGCGTATTAATACTACTACCTCTATATACCGTAATAACCTTGCGCCTAAACCTTCTAACTACCGAGCCGCTATAAAACACCGCTTCTCCTAATAGTAGATCGAAGCTATAGCTAAGGAGTTTGCTAAAGCCCTAGTAACAGGCACATTTAGATAGGTAATAAAGAAAGAGAAGGATTAGGATGCTTAGTAAGAGGAGGGACTTTAGCTACTACTACCGCTAAAGTAGGTATATAAATATAAACTAGATAAGTACGGTATACTAAAGAGCTTTAAGGCTAGGCTATACGTAAGAGGCGATTTATAAGGAACACACTTAGACATATACGCCGCTACACTACTAGTAAGTATATTCCGCCTCTACTATACTATAGCCGCGAGCTTCGACCTAGAAGCTAAACAATTCGATATTATTAACGCCTTCCTAAACTCGGACCTACTATATACTATATATCTATAACTACCTCCTAGAATCGATAGGCTATCCTATAGACACGCCCTTAAGCTAGTTAAGGCCCTCTACGGTCTAAAGGAGTCCCCTTTATTATAGTATAACTCCCTAACCGAGACGCTAGCCTCCCTTAGACTAGTACCCCTATCGGACTCCGAATATATCTAACTACTATAACAATAAGGTTATGTTCTTCTTTTACGTTAACGACCTAGTTATACTCTACTACCGTAAGTATAAGGCCTATACTACTAATATTAAGTAGTAGCTACTTACTAAGTACAAGATGTACGAGCTCGGTAATCTCTCCTAGTTCCTAGGAATCAAGGTTACGCGCGATAGAAACAAGCGCTTACTATAGCTCTCTTAAGAAGACTATATTAAGAAGCTAGCCGCTAAATTTAGTATATCTACGAATGTACGTAAAACGATAGTACTAGTAGATTAACACCTTAATTAGACCGTTCTAGAGAGTCATTAACCCACCTCTATCGCTATCCTTACGTACTAATAACGTATAGGATCCCTCAACTTCGCCGCTATATACTCGCGGCCTAACATCGCCTTTTCCTTATCTATACTATCGTAGTATCTGACTAAGCTAACTAAGACACACCTTAAGCTTATAGATTAGTACTTACGCTATCTCCTAGATACTAAGAACCTCTACCTTATATATAGCGCTAGTAAACACATTACTAGCCTTTATAGCTAACTAGAGCACCTCGGTAGTAACTACGAGTTCTTTAGAGTATCGGACGCGTCCTACGGTATAAATAATAATAGGACTAGCTTAAATAGCTAGGTCTTTATACTGTTTGGTAGACTAGTAGATTATAAGGCATCTAAACAAATCACTATTACTAAGTCCTTAATAGAGGCTAAGCTACTCGGGCTTTCGTAAGCCGCCTTAGAGCTTATATAGTAGGAACGAGTCTTCGCTAAGATACACCTTTAGTTCAATTAGCGTACCTACTTATACTACGATAATACGTAGACTATCCGCCTTATTAACTAATAAGGGCAAAATCTTAATACAAAGCTACGCTACGTTAACATCTACTACTACTAGTTCCGATAGCGAGACTAGCGCGGAGACATTAAGATCAAGTATCTTAGTACTAACGACATGCCTATAGACGGGCTGACTAAGCTGCTTCTACTATAGAAGTATAAGCACTTCGTTAAGCTACTTAATATAGCTAAGGAAGGCGTAGACCTACGTACCTTAGTGCCCTCTATAGCCGTATTAGGAGGTAACGGGCTAATAGACGCCTAAGAAGCCTGTAGTAGCGGCCTTACCTTATCTCGAAACAAACACCGAACGGCTTTATCTTTACGGACACCTCTCTAGAAGCGCTAGTAGGTGTAAGACACGGCTACTAGTAGCTACTAATACTATAGACAATAACGAAGCTAGGGCAAAGTATCTACTATTTACCGGTACGGCCCTAGTACTATTATTAATAGGTGTTTCTCGGACTCCTATTAGCTAATAGCGTAAGGGCGAGAAACACCTCTATTACCTTAGCTTACTTTACTTAAAATAGCTGACTTACCCTTACTATAGCAGTAGCAACACCGAGGGCCTAACGTCACTACTATAGGTAGGAGGGGGTAGTTATAACAGGGTGTACGCGATTATATAGGAATCAGCTCATTCACTCTAGCGTACGAGCTAAGGGGGTGTGTCGCGATCCGAGCGTATATATAGGCAACATCCTATTATTAAAACTTAAGGCTACGTACGCTAAGAATTAGGTGACTGATTAGTCACCTATAGCCTCTTTAAGAGCAACACTTGTCTATTCTAGATAGATATATATAATACACAACCTGCTCTTAAAACACCCTATATAAGCCCGTATAATAACTTCCTACACTTCTAACGTAATAATTCCTATATAAACCCGGGCTTATAACCTGTTAAACAGGTACGGGTTGATAGTAGCGGAGTGGAGTAAGAGATCAATCTTTAACTGACTAATAGCACGAGTATATAGCAATATATAAGGAACTAATATGTTGATTGTGTTAGATGTCTATCTAAGCTAAAGGGGAGAGAAGGTATCTCCCTATAAGCTAAGTTATCGTAGATACCTTAGGCTATTAGATCACTTTATGATTGTTGACTCCCTTTGAGATGCTACATCTTAACAATTCTAACTTTACTTCGGTCTTACTAACAGCCTTTAACTAAGTACACTATCAGCATAGGCGATTAAACGACTACTATAACAAAACTCGGCGGTATACAATCCGCGCGGGTAGGCGTGAGTAAGCAATTTTACCTCATCTATAATATAGACTTACTAATATATATAGGCACCTTTCCGCCTCTTCGACTTACCGCCCGAGCTTTAGGTCAGGATTAGTAAGCTCGTCGTCGATGACTCTAGACCCGTGACTCCGGCATCCTTTAATAAGTATAATCGACTACTATAGCTACTAACTATTATAAGAACCTACGCGGTTCTCCGCAACGAGCTACTACCCTACTACTACCGGACCCGGGCCACTTTCAGTATTCGCCTTGGAGTTGTCCCTCTCGACAGATATCTAGCCTGGCTACGAGCTATGGACAAACAGTTTCGACGGCAGATCGTGGTCGAGGCGATGACTCGAAATAGGATTGACCCTGATAGGCTCAACGACTGCTTCAGGGGATACATTGGGCTTGAAGACATCCAGCTCGAGCTCATTCCGAAACGCGAAGCTAGATGGAGGCGGTACAAGGTCACATTCTTGGGTGAAGAAGTGAGTGTCGACGGAGCACGGGAGATGGCAGCGCACAGTACCTCTTTGAAGTAGTTTTCAAGAGAGTCGTGAAAGTATCTCTCTACTCGTACGAATGGGTATGACTATCTTGGAGCATATCCGCGCGCAGCTCGCGTCTGCTGTCTGATACGGCGAGCTGGCCCTACTCGTGCAAGGTGCCTCTCGATTCGAGCGGCTCGTGCGGCTCTGCCAGCATTGCCGACGATCTCGAAGTGCGACTGCGAGGGCATGGTCGCTCGTCGAGGAGAACCGCTCGATCCAGATCGTCTTGGGGATGCCGGAGGCGCTGATAGCCTCCGTGAAGGTCCAGCTGTTGCAGATGGGTCAGCACAACTCTCTGTTCCACATCAAATATCTGCCGGTCGGGTGTCACATACCTTGCTGTACACTCTCCAAAAGATCCGGATGTCTCCTCGGCGAAGCCAACCCAGCGTTCACCGCAAGCTGGTAAGTCCGCCCCGGCGATCCAAGACTCTCCAACGCCTCCAAGCGCTCCTTGTAGCGCTCAATGGACGCATACACCTCTTCCGCACCACCCAGCTGCGCGACCAACGCTCCCAGAGTTTGCCACACTCTAGCAATATCTCCACTATTCTCAGCAAGGTGCTGCTTCGCCTGCTCAATCTCCGCACGCACGTATTGGCGTTCAAGGGCCAACGCTTCGTCGGAGCTTGTGAGGATCTGGTAGAATAGCTCTTCGACCTGTTCGATCAACTCTGCATCTTCTTGCCAAAGGTTCTGGAGTACACTGCCCTCTTCCCAGCCGTAGACCTCCTCGAGCCATGCGTTGTGCTCTGGGGTGAACCAAGCCTTTTGGCCGAAGCGGTTGACAGGCTCGGCCAAGTCATGGCGTACCATCTCGGGGTTGCATGAGTCCACGATTGCTTCAGCACGGTCGACCAACTCGGTTCCAGAGGTCCATATGCGACCTAGCGCTTCGCCATTGTCGAGACGCAAAGTCTTCTCAAGCCATGTAAAGTGTTCGGGCGCGAACCAGGCAGGGTCGCCGTACTTGTCGAGCGGCTGGGTGTCCCAGGCACGGCCGATATTGGCCTGAGTCCAGGTGGATGTCATCTTGTGTACGATAAAGTAGACCTCGGGTTTGGGTTTACATGAGCATTTCCAACTCTGAGCTTCTACAGCTACAGCATAGCGTTTGCCTGAGAACCATTTCCGGCCAGATCTTGATAATGAACTTGGCCGACAAAGATCGACTTTGTTGAAGCTTCGGCATCGCTTTTCTCGTTTCGGTAACATCGGAGGACAAAGACATGTTCATGTTGCTTGATCCTGGAACGGATCTACCAATATACATAGAATACTGCTTGCTTTCAAAGTCTGGCCCTCGCACTAGAAAATTGGTCAGTGTATTCAACAGTGAACAGGCTAGTGAATCAGCATATGTCCGACCATGGACAGAAGTGTTTTACATGTACACTAGACCACAACTCAAGAGTGGCAGCTTCGAGAGGCCACTTGCATGTTCGCCAAGATGTTACCCTTGTCATGTTTGTTATTGTGTGTAGGACATGGCTAGCGAAGTGGTCGCTTACGGTGGTATGGCTGCCGTCGTGGCGCATCGCTTCTGCAACATGTTCAGCTGATGCACGATACTCCTCTCTCTGGTCAGTAAGCATATCTATTGTTCCCCACTCTAGCACTGCATTTCGCATATTCTCCTCTTCTGTGGCGTTATAAACTCCTTGAGATGGATCACTTACCTCGACGAGGTCCGGTCAGTACGTCCTCCACGCCTGTTCGTCACGTCTGTGAGAACTTGTCATTCACCGAAGGAGATTTCCAAACGTTTCCCGCTCGATTCGGATTCGAACACCTGTGCTATGGCGACCAGGTGTATCGGCGTGAGTGCAGCAAGGAGAGGAGTGATGTCACCCAGCTGGAAATAGTATTGCAGGCGTGGCTCTTCTTCAACATGCTCCATCTCGTCCTTGCACCATACGACCTATATACAAGGCAGGACTACCTCACGCAAGATGGAAGGTTCGTGCACACAGTCCACTTGCGTGCAAGACTGGATGAAAATGTCAATAAAGTTAGAGCTCTGAGCCCCGCTGAGGTCGCCGAGGAGACCAATCGTCTGAAGCCATGCTTCCACCAGGCGCGACAGGTTCTGGCTGCATTGTGGTTCAACCGCCGGGGTGAATTCAACCGCAACGTTATCCTCTCCATCGAAATCCTGTGCGAAACGCTATGCCATGTGGCGCAACAGAGCCTGCGAACTGAAGAGCGTTCATGGTTCTGCACGATCAGCGCGATCGATAATACCTGTCGTCGAGTCATGGAGCTTAACAATTGGTGTTCCGCTGAAGTGGCTGTCGCGCAGATGATCTTCCAAACAACAACGGGAAGATGGTATTGGGAGGGTCTGCGAAGGCCGAAGCTGGTTTTGGACCACTGACACTGCACATTGTCAGGCTGCAAGCGGCTCCAGATCAATATGTCCAAGTACAGACCTTCGCATGCAGAGCAGTGCCAACGCCCGGGTAGGCGTGAGCTGCTTGGACCAGACTGCACTAAGGTGATATATACCTTAGATCAGGGAACCTTCCCATTAATTAGAGTCAAGGAAGACTGCTCGATGGAGGTCGTTAGCTACGATCCAAAGGAGCCACAGTCATTCGTAGCGCTTTCGCATGTGTGGGCGGATGGTTTGGGCAATCCTCATGCCATGAGGCTACTGCATTGCCAGGTATCGCGTCTGCGTAATCTTGTCGAAGAGCTACAGGCAGTCACCAGAACTGAGGATCCTGATGCGCGTTCGAGATGGAACCCGGAGTTGTATCTTTGGTGCGATACATTGTGCTGTCCAATCGAGGCTCCTCACAAGGGCAAAGCCTTGGACAAGCTGGTGGACGTCTATCGTAGCGCCACTAACGTCCTCGTTCTCGACCAGAGTATCGAGAAGTTTCGATATGCCGAGCTCGATCCACTCGAAGCAGGAGCGCGGCTAGCTACAAGTCGCTGGACGCAGCGATTATGGACCTTCATTGGCCAACCATGTTCGAATTCGTTTCAAAGGCCAAGCAGTTGACCTCGATCAGCTCGTTGCTAAAGTCTGGAACATATTGCAGCAAGATCCGTGTTCTGCGCATATCTCGAGAGAGGTTCACAATGCTCTTCGAAACCTGAGGATCTGGTTCGGGAGGGCGCCTGATAAAGCAGACCTCAGAATGGGCGCCCGTGCTGTAGGTCATAGAAGAGTCAGCGTCGCATCCGACGAGCCACTTTGCATTGCGGCGTTCTTCGCATTGAATGTCGGCAGAGTGAGGTCCTCTAGCCGCGAATTGTCTAAGTTTGTGCTGTGCGATATAGACCTAAGGCCCGTCTGGGAGAAGTTGCGGCCGATGCTCGGTTTCGCTCACGGAGTGGACGATATTGAGAAGACGACGATGCACATGGAAGAAGTCTGGAGACAGATCGAGGAGCGTGGTCCTGGAATTCCACAAGAAGTCATCTTCCACAAGCTAGATCGTCTCCAAAGCCGTGGCTTTCGATGGGCGCCTGCGACTTTGCAGCAAGCACCACAGGATGCATTCAATCTTTTCGCAGAGGGCTTGAAGTTCAGACCCGGAAAGATGAGTGCTGATGGCCTTTCCGTCAAATGTTCAGGATTCGGCATTCGATTGTGCAATCGGCTTGTCCAGCTACCAATGAGTGCGCTATTTTGCAAGCTGTATCATGCACGTCAACTTCGGGTGATGCTCCCAGATGGTCGTTGGCTGTTTTCGCAGGAGCGCCTCGACTTGTTGGCAAGACGGCCTAAGGGGGTTCATGAACCAGCTGACCAAAGATTTCTCAAGTGGCTTGAAAGAGCTCGTTCGCATAACCTTTTACTCGTGTTGTGGACACATCTGGAAGATATAGCCTTGCAGTATCTCTGCGGTAGTCTCGTGCGATTACTGGAAGCTCGGATTATGGACTGGCATCTGATCACCCAGAAGCCGATAGCAGAGTCCTTCCAAGGAAATGGACTTCTTTGCTATGCCAAGCATGCCGACCAGAAGCTCTACCACTCGACTACCATAGTGGACATCTTGCCGATGGACGAGGATGAGTGTATCGTTTGAAATGCGGCTTTTGAAGCAGTTAAGCATTGGCAAACCAGCGGATCGCTCGCTACGGCCTTCAAGATTATTCGCTTACGCCAGTGGACATGTGCAGTGGTTCATGGCGTACCAGCGCTGCTCGTTGTGATCTTGGGCTGCATCACGGTGCACCCGTGGCTGTTCCCAGCCGTTCTGGCATGTTGTGTGGTGTATATCTTCTGGATCGAGGTGAGATTGTGGTCAAAGATGCTCGTACCCGCTAGTAATGCGGTCGACAACGTTCACGTGAGAGAGGCCTTCCGCAGGGCCTTTCCGGGGAACTACGATATCGCAGTCCAGTTCCGTGGCTAACTCGGGGTACCGCTCTTTTGTGGCAAAGTGGCCATAGTATCAGGCGATGTCGGGCTTGAGAAGGAGTGGTGTGTGGATTAGTATTGTGTCTCCAACGACACATTACCTTATGAATGTCCTGGATCTTTAGACATTTTCCCTGCCGTCAGACTGATGATGCTCACTCTGATGGTGTCGATGGGAAAGGAAATGGAAAATTGGTCAAAGTCGAGGAAGTCGCAATGCAATGGCCACAAAGCCATGAGAACGCCCACAGTGGCTCCAATGCCCCTCCACGCCATCGTACGATCCACCTCCCACTTCCACCATGAACCCCATACCAACACCACCCCAACTCCACAAATGCGGCTCCTCACCACACTCCTCGCCCTCATCGCCATAATCTACTACCTCCTCCCCCTCCTCCTCGCCGAAGTCTTTCCCTGGCAATACCTCTGGGCCCAACGCAAAGGGCGCCCCACCGTTCTTCAAACCACCTACTCCGGCCGCACAATCCTCATCACCGGGGCCAACGGCGCGTACGGATCCCGCGCCGCCAAACTCTTCGCTCTCCGCGATGCAGAGAGGCTCATTCTGGTTGATGTGAGGGACTGTAGTCATTTGAAGGAGGAGATTGAGAGGGAGGTTGAAGCTTTAGGGAATGGGAAGCGATGTCCACAGATTCTTGTGTGGACTGTTGATATGATGACTTTTGCTGGATGTCAGGAATTGGCGGAGAAGGTGAAGGGATTGGAGAGTGGTCTTGATCATGTTCTAATGACGATGGGAATCCTCTCCTTCGCACGGAAAGAATCACCGGAAGGGTGGGAAACCTGTAACACTTCCCCTCCCCCCTCCCCCTCCCCCCTCAAACCCCTACTAACACCACCATCCCAGCCCTCCAAGTAAACTACCTCTCCAACGCCTGCGCTGCCCTCCTAATGCTTCCACACATCCGTTCCTCGCCATCCAACCCCAACCCTCCAGTATTGACGTTCATAACCTCCTTCGGAATCTTCCCGGCCTCACCAACCATGTCCCTCCCCAAGACGGGATCCTACCTGAAGCACTTAAGCAACAACAAAGACGGCATGGCTCAAAAGCATCAGTACGGACGCTCCAAAGGATTGCTGCTTTACTTCGCCCGCGAACTCGCTACACGTCTCAGCGCCGGTTCCGGACTTCCCAGGGTTACCGTCACGAGTGCGGATCCTGGCACGGCTTGGACGGGGTTGACGCAGCCGAATAAAGCCGAGTTCATCACCAGAGTCATCACAGATTTCGGCGCTCGACCTCCAGAATTTGGAGCTGCGGCGTTGGTCAATGGCGTGAGCGCTGATGCGAGTAAGCATGGGAAAATCCTGCACGACTTTAGCACTGTGCCGTAAGTCCTCATCCTGTTCGCAAAATTTCTTCCCAGAGGCTAACCACTTTATCAGATATCCCCCCTTTATGGAGCGGCAAAGCGGTCGTCTGGCGCAGGAACGTGTCTGGAAAGAGACTCGCGAGGAGTTAGAAGCAAAAGTGCCTGAGATCAAGGCGGTGTACGATCAGCTTGATTGAAGACTGTAGTGGTTGGTCCGGAAGGACAAGAGCTATGCTGTACAATACCCTGGACCAGCCTGACTGGAATGCAAAAGAACGCCTCGCTCGTGCTATTCAAGTCCCATGTGGTATCACTTCAATCATTTCGCGGTTACATTACAACCTGTGAGGAACGTTAGTAAGTCGCGACACATGTCATCAGGTCAGGAGCACTTACACAATCCTTCTCCGCGGGCCCTGCAGGTACACCCATCTCTTCGAACGTCTTTGGTCCTTTGCCTGGCGGTCTTGCTGCGGTGACCTGTGCCGCTGTCGATGGCTTGGGTGCCGACTCTTTCGCGGGAGGCTTATAAGCACTCCCCTCGGGAGGCTTAGGGCCACTCCCACTGGGTGTCGGTCTCCTTTGATCTGGCGGAGGTTGTGACTCCGGCCTCGATGCGTTCCCTTGTGTCGGGTTGTTGAAGTTCGGCATACTGTGATTCGACTGAAGATTCTGGTACTGCGGTAGTGCTTGGTCCTGGCCGCGGTTGTATCGATCGCCTCGGCTACCTCTGCGTTCTCGTCGTTCTCGCCATGTTGGGTCTTGTGGCACTTCTGCCTTGCCAGAGTGCGGTGCTGCGAAGCCAATGTCAACGCCAGGAGCGCCTGCAGGAGCAGTAGGTGCATGTTGAGGTTGGCCTGGTCCGGGAGGCGCTGGTCCAGTGCTGTGCGGCCGACCGTTCTGCATTCCAGCCGGGCCTGAAGCCACACGATCTGACATACCAGGCCTAGTACGAGGATCATGCGGATGCAGTGGTGGACCACCTTGAGCATAGCCGGCGGAGCCTTGTCCGTAAGCTGGCGCCGACGTCTGCCGCTGTTCATACGGGCGTGCTGTCTGTGGCCGAAGCCCACCTCCCAACGGTGCTGGCGCGAGTCGTCCGGGATATGGTTGTTGCCTCGTGGGTACGGACGCAGTAGAGTTTGGTCGGAAGTTCGGGTCGCCATGATGATCACTTCTTATGCCGAAAGCAGATGTAGGACGATCTGCGTTGATTGTAGTGGCAGGTCTTGGGCCTTGTGGTCCTCCCGGGTTGAAGAAGCCACCAGCTGGGCCAGTGCCCACTTGAGGCGAGGTGTGTGCACCCGGAGGAGGGCCATCACTCATTGGATAGGGCGCAACAGAGGTGGGCCTTGCATCAAGTGCTGGTAGATGTCCAATCTGTGGAGGGCCGTTGTCTTCAGGATATGGAGTTCTGCTGGAGTTTCTAGAAGGCTGCACTGCACCATAGCCATCGCCATAAGGTGCGCCAGATGCACTCTCCTCGATCGTGCCCACCGAAGGTTGCTGTCTTTGGAACCTCGTCGGTCGTTGTCCCCGCATTGAACCGTGCTGTAATTTGATCCTGTTGATCGCAGTCTTCTCGTGGTCTGTCCTTGTGAGCACCTGTTTCCTGGATAAGCCTTCAAGGCGGTTCTTGGCATCGCTGTTGCCGTGCTTGGCCGCTTTCTGATACCACTCTTCCGCCTTTTCGAGATCCACGGGCACGTGCATGCCGATCTCGTTGAAGTAGCCGAGAGCGAATTCTGCCGTAGGAAGAGCTCCAGATGCTGCTCGTTCGGCGTATGTGTATGCTAGCTCTTCATTCTTTGGAAAGAGACCTTCTGAGCCGACCAGGAACCATTTGCTGAGTGCCATGTCCGCATCAGATTCTCCCTGCTTCGATGCCAATGCGTTGTAGTGTATTGAAAGTGCCGGACTGAATTCGCAACCCATTGACCCAAGCTCGTATGCTGATCCCATCTTAACCTGTGCTTTGGCAAACTTCATGTAAGCGGCCTTTTCAATGTACTGTTTCGCCAGCTGCTCATTAAGCTCCAGATACTGCTCCGGAACAACGACCTGTGGTAGCTCTCTTGCGAGCAGCATCCCATAAACATACGCGCCCTGTGCTGCGTTCTCGTCCGCTCCCTCCGCAGACTTTCTGATCAGCTCAATGCCTTTCGTGTAATCCTGTTGTTGGCCGTGCTGTCCTCGTATTGTCATCATTCCAAGTCTGTAGCAAGACGCAGCGTCCCCTGCATCGACACCTCTGTGATAGTGCCGTAGTGCTTTGGCCGGGTCATTGTATCCTTCGTATAACATGCCGATCCTGTACTCGGCTCGAACGTAGCCTCTGTCGGCAGCTCTCGAATAGCACCTGAACGCCTCCTTCTTATCCTCCCGCTGACCGTACCTGCCCCACTCCAGCCACATGCCTCGAAGAAACTCTGCCCGCGGGTGATGCTGGTCTGCTAGGAATGTGACAATGTTCATGGCATCCGATTTGAGCTGGTGCTCTATCCTCGGCGTCGCTGCTCGCGCCTGCTGTGGCTTGAGCGCCGCCAACCGTTCTGCCTCTACTGCGCATATTGCAACATGTGTCAGAGCATCCTGTGCCCACGCTAGTTGCATCTCCGGGTCGTTCGAGTTGAGCACAGGCAGGCGCGCATTCTCGAGTCGCGCTTCGAGCTCATCATCGGAGGGAGGAACGTTCGGCGGCGGGTTCTGCAGCTTGGGAAAGGGCGATAGGTGCGGTGTGTTGGCTTCGGGCGGGCTCACGTACGACGATCGCGACTGCCCGTTCAGGTCCATGTGCTGAAGGCCCCCAGCGATCTGGTTCGACATGTCCGGGTTGATCCTCTGCGGTTCGGGGGCCATCAGCGGCGGACTGGCCACTGGCATGTAGTAGTCATCGTCGAAGCCGCCGGGCACAAAGGTCGAGCTCATGGCGGGTGGGTGGCCGTAATTCGCCATTTTCGCAGGGAAGCCGGGCAGCGCCTAGATGTGCATCGGCATATGAGTGACTGGTGGAGCACTCCTTGTATGTCTTCCTGCACAGGCGATCGTCTAGCTGCAAGCTGCGGCTGGTCTTCAAGTTCGTCGGACGATGTCTGCAAACGGCAGTGTGTCAACCATAGTCTTGGTGCGAGTGCCCGACGCTGCCTTCTCGGTGCGGTGGTGGTAGTGGTGGATGTCGCGGCGCAAGTACGAGCGACATGTGGTAGTGGATGCGATTAATCACAGGCCATCTCGAATGCACGCAGGATCCATGTTTGGAGCCTTGCGCTGGCCATGCACGTCCCTTGACGAATCCGATGACGACTCACCTCTGATTCTGGCAAGAATGCCAACGCTCCCTCTAATCGCTCGTCCTCAGGCCTCCTATTCGAAAATATCGGGAGATGTGCACGGATAACTCGGTGCGATGTGCCTCTCACATGTGTCGCGAGTAGGAAAAGGCCTCATGCAAGCGCATCGGGCTGGAGATTGTTGTTTTGTTGTCGCAGGATTGGGGCTGGCGAGCAAGTCTCGAAACACAGCCCCCATCTGCTCCCAGAACAGAAACACCACAAGACACTAGTCGCACATCTGTACCATCATGCCTGTCATCTACGGCACTGCGGAAAGGCTTGATCCGATGGTTCGCCAATCTCCAGCTACTCCAGCGAGCTGATGGTGGCTGCACGAACGCAGGTACCGCTTACTTACAGCTGCTCTGCCATGGCACTCTCTCCATCCTGCCACCACGTGGACGGTGGTCAGACGGCATGTCGTTCGTAGGCAGTGTACGGGCCTTCTGCTGTGCCTCGCACGTTGCAGGCAGCGACTATTGACAGCTGATCCGTACGACATCACGTCATGTGTATTGTCGCAGCAAACGAGAGAACGAAGCACAGGATCACGTTCCATGGAGCAGACGAGAGACAGGCTACTGAAGCTGACAGCATGGGCAGGTGCCACGTTCTGAGCATAGCATGCTCTAACATCGAGCTTGTGCAAACTCAAGACTAACCCCAAGCTATTGAGATACGACCATACGAGTGAGATTTCTCCTCCGGAACGACGAATACGCCAGCGCTCGGTACAATCATGCATTGGCGACCTTGAATGCAAAGGCCGCAATCTCCTTCGCAACCTGCTCCGGAGCCTCGATACAATGCCAATGGCCAACGCCCTTCAACACCTTCAACTCCTTTTGCTGGCTGCCGAGGTGTGAGTGGATATACTGACAGCCCTCCATCGGTGCAGACTTGTCCTCGTCACCGGCGAGGATTAATGCTGGTGCCTTGATTAGTTCGAAGCCAGCATCCTTCATGTTCACGATGACCTCGCAATGCGAGGCGTACGCCTTCGGATCCTGGTTCGTGATGAGCTCTCTGATGAATGCCCTGTGCAGCGGTGTTGACTTGGCGTTCGTAGCGGCTTGCGGGACAGAGTTCGCAAGAGGATCCATGCCATCTGATTTATCGTCAGCGAAGGCACGGAGGGAACTCGAGTATACTACTCGCCTTTGGTCACAGTTTCGATCCTGGATTGGAAGACTGCAGGATTGACACTCGATGGGTTCACTGGACCAATGCCAACCACTCCCGCCACACGATCCGGATACTTTGCTGCGATCGTGAAAGCCATCGGACCTCCCATGGAATGACCGGCGATGATCGCTTTCCGAATGTTGACATGATCCATCATTGCAACCACATCATCTGCCAATTGCTCCAGAGTGAGCTTCTCGCCCTGCGACTTTGACTGGGCAGCACCGTATGTGCTGAGTGCTAAACAGTGATGACCTTGGAGCTCCGGCTGACCAATCACTGGGACGTAGTAGTTCTGAGAAGAGCCAAGGCCGTGGATCATCACAATCGGTAAGTGATTGTCGATAATAGTGGCGCCTTGCTGCTTGGTGTCCATGTAGTGGATCCGGTGGCCATTAACGGTCGCGAACGGCATTTTGAGTCTGACAAACCTGCCGAGACTTCGGTTGGTAGCGTTCAGAGGCTTGTAAGAGAGGGATGCTTTGGTGTTTGCTCATACTACAAACATCGAATGTTGGAGGTACGTTCGAGCAATATGGAAAGAGTGATCGGACCGAGACCCGAACTGCTGACGTAACACAGCAGATCCGACCCGAAGATGCCGATGAAAGAACGACCAGGCTCACTCCTAAACATCTTCGTCTCCTTGAGGCTCCGGCGATGCTATGCACCTGTCGACATTGAAACGGGGAGGATCTCGACTACCATAATGATAAGCTTCGACCAACATACATACACATTACAGTAAGCCCACGCGCCATATCACACTAGAAGCGGAGGATCAGCCGCAGCTGTAGGGCATAAGGTTTGCCACGAGATCAGCTTCTGGTATGACGAGGATTCTTCTGCAAGCCTATAGAGGCGGCAAGACGCGTCGAAAGCATCCTGGAAGTGGAAGCTAATGTCGACTTTCACCCTATCCTTGATACCATATCGCCTTCAACCATGTCGACCAATGGAGATGTCAGCAGAACACCCACCCGCGTCTTTGTCTTCGATACCATGCGGACGAGATCGTTTCTGTTCATGAGATACTTCTCTACTAATCCAAAACTCCACCCGCAGCTGTTCACATTCATACACGCATCATGGCTTGGTTCAGAGAACTGGTGGCAGCACTGCCGACCGTGTGGCATGGCTCGTTACGAGGGCCTCACAAACTTCATGGGACCAGACACGATAAAAAGCTCCCAAAAAGCCTACGAAGACTTCGTGCACGAATCAGAGAAGCAGGTAGGATAATGCCCTGTAAATCGTTTCCGCAAGCTGCTCACCAAAACACCAGGGCCGCACCTCCTTCGCCAAAGAACACATCTTCAACGTCCTCAAAACCGACCCCCTCTTCAACCTCCTCCGCAACCCCAACTCCACACTTTCCGGAACAGAAAACCCAACCCACATCCCCACGCCCCTCTTCAACACCCTAACCCCCATCTTCATAATCCGCCACCCGATCCTCAAACTCTCCTCAACATACCGCGACGTCGTCGCCATGTCCACATTACGCCACGATGATGAAGACGCTGACATCATTATGTCTTACAAGTTTCTCCGCTGCCTCTTTGATCTCTTCCGAGAGCGGGGGCAGGAGCCGATTGTGGTGGATGCGGAGGATACTCTCTGGCGGGCTAAGGAGATGACGACGAATGTTTGTGCGAGGATTGGACTGGAGGTGGGGGAGGTGAGGGAGACGTGGAAGAAGGTGGAGGACGGGGAGAGGACGGGGAATGCGATGATTAGGGAGTGGTTGGGGACTATGTATGAAAGTGAGGGGATTGAGAGGCCGGATGTGAGGGTGA
Organism: Fulvia fulva; assembly: GCF_020509005.1. NCBI lineage: Eukaryota > Fungi > Ascomycota > Dothideomycetes > Mycosphaerellales > Mycosphaerellaceae > Fulvia > Fulvia fulva. The sequence goes on from NC_063022.1 coordinate 761,213, forward strand.
ATTATTCAAGATTTGTCCAACGATGTGGATCCATGACTGATATTCGGATTAGCCGCAGATTCCTGACATCAACACCGCCTATGCGAGTTGGCAGAAGGCTTACGGCGACGAGGTGAGTTTTGCACACTTACAACGTCAATATTGGTGGATATGCTCGGAGCAGTGGACTGACCTTCACACAGGCAGCGGATAAGTTGAGGCTGTGGTATGATCAGGCCATGACCCATTACGAGTATATGGTAAAGTTCAAGGCTTGATATCCGTTGGGTTGGTGCTTGTTTTGAGGCGCTGTGTTGGATGAAGCACATGAAGCAGAGCTTGAGCTTCGCCGCTTCGGAGCCCCTGTGGCATCCGCATAAAGTCGGTCAAGTGCAGATGAGGTCTGGATTGTCTCGTGAGAGCCCTGCATAAGTTGCGCAGCTAGCTGCACTCGAGACATACTCCAATATCGCGGTGGACGCCTACAAAAACCTGTCTGAAAAGAAATGTGGTATCACAGCTTCGGTGGTGGTTGCGTGGGACAAGCCGCCTGTCCCAGCTGTGGCGGCGGTCCAGCTCGCGAATGTGCAGTAGCGTTGCATACCTCTCGGCTCGCCTCAGCTCTCAGCCTTTCAGCACCTCGATTGTCACAGCTTGGGTTGTTTGTCGCGAGAGCACTGAAAGACATGCAGAATGAGAATGTTTAACGAAAGCAGCACTTCCTAACCATCAAGCATGCCCGACGCCGAGACGGTCCTGTCTTGTGAAAGTAAATCCCAAGTCGTTCAGGAGTCTGTGGGTATGCACGAAGAGTACACCGGTGGATCGCGGTCTCAGTCTCCGCCTGTTGGGATTGTAGTCGATCGCAGCGAAGATGGGGACAGTTATGACTCGGACGCAGAACTGGATATCGTGATGACTACGGCATTACTAGGGAATGGGAAGAGGAAGCTGGCCGCCGGGGACCTGGCGGCGGCTGAAAGAGTGTTCCACAAATGCTCTGCCAGACTTCCGAGCACTTTTGCGGACGTCTGCTTAGATGATCCGTCGGACACTCGGGCGATGACTCTAGACCATATCTTTCGAACCGATAGCATCCTGGACACACCGACAGATGGCACTTATCACATTGGAGTACCAACTCGCCTATCCTATGCGAAAGCAAAACTCGTTGGACACGATGTTCAAGAACCACCGGCACGAAACGTTTCACTCTTGAACACGATCGACCAGTTGCCGTCTTCTCTCGAGCACCACACACGCGACGTAGCATCTCAGCTGATCACTGACTGCCCAGAGACATTACCAGAACTTGATCATGTTGTAGGCAGCGCTTGCCAGGTAGACGGGGTTTCAATACCAGCCCCTTTGACGAGAAGGAATTCTTGGACCCAGGCCGACATTGATTATGAGAAATTGTTAGGCACCGACAAGCGAGCTCCTCTCGAGTCCGACAATCTCTCGCGCAGTAGAGCCTCGGCACTGCAACCCCAAGCTACTGACGCTTGGGAGGAGAAGAAGATAGCGCAGCGGTCGTGGGCTCGTCGAAATGGCAAAAGAGTCTCTCGAGCATCCCGTGCTCGCCCTCTGCTTCCGGGACTCGATGCCAGCACAGCTCCTATCCCAAAACCGAGAGTCGCTGGTGTCAATCCTGAAGTGTCAACGGCCTCTGCTGGAGTTGAGCACGGGCTCTACGGTCAGCACGAAGCTGGCTCGACATGGGCCGCGCCCAAGAGCATGCTCTATGGCAGGTCTGCTGCAAGAATGTCAATAGATGAGTGGCAGGAAAAGGAATTCGCGAAGCGACTAAGGGCCCATACATGGGAGGTCGATGTGAGCGCCAACGTCTACCCTTCTTATGTGATCGATTCTGAGCCGGATTTCGCTAATGCGACCTACGCTGCGCCATTTGCAGAGAACGAAAGGGAGCCCACTGGAAAGCATGATTCCGCATTGCTACTGGGAGGCGATCAGCAACATGGTCTCATGGACCACAAGATGCAAAGTAAGGCCGACTCTGAGCTCCCTAGCTTCAAGGACATGCGACCGGGAGAGTTCTCAACAATGCCCGATCGGAATCCTGATGGCGTACCAAGGCGTACACTGACCAGTGCGAGCGTTGTGTCTTATGCTACAACCATGTCCAGAGCCCGCTCAGCGGACTCTTCCACGACAATAAAGCCCAATAAGCGAGACAATGATCTGACCCCTACAGTCAGTGCGCCATCACGACCTCCAAAGCTCGTGCTCATTGGAGATGCACTGTGCGGGAAAACTGCAATCGCGAGGAGATTTGCGGACGGTGAATACAATGAGTCCTGGGGTCAGATCGGCGCTTTCAACTACAACATGTCCGTCGAGACAGATCGTCCGGGCAAAACAATCGAAATCGATCTCTGGGACACTGCTGGACAAGAAGAGTTCTCTCCGGTGAGGCAACTGGCTTATGTCAAGCCGCAGTGCATTCTCATCTGTTTTGCTGTTGATTCGATCGATTCCTTCGATGACGCGATGCATGCCGTGAGTGCCAACTCTGTCTCGAAGATTTTGTAGCGATCGACTAACAGTACCTGCAGTGGACCGGGGAAGTGTTCGAATTCTGTCGAGATGTACCGACCCTTCTTATCGGTTGCAAGACTGATCTCAGGCACCATGCAGGGTCCTTCCCACCGCCAGTATCGAGAGAGCAGGTGAGATGACCTTGGACACCTTCTATCACCGACAGAAGCTGACATTGCCAGGGAACCAAACTCGCAGCTGAGATTGGAGCTGGGAAGTATCTGGAGTGCTCCGCAAAGGAGAACACCGGTGTCGTAGAGGTCTTCGAGGCTGTTATGCAGCTTGGCCTTGCACAGAAGACGAAGAAGACGACGAAGAGGAAGAGCATCTTCGGCTTGTTAGGCTCCTACTGATCGATGCTGTACTCCGCGTAGCAAGAGAGTCTGTCTCCTGCTTTTGTTGTTCTTAGACTCACTTAGTGTTGTAACACACAGGGAAGATAGTCGAATTAGCCCGGTGATGCACTTGCCGTACATGTTGTTAGAGCTTGATCGTTTCGTGTCTGAATTGCACTGCAAAGGCACAAGGACATGTCCAGCGCCAGGCGTGGACCGGAACACAAAGGTAAATGTCGACGCCAAGACCTGGCACATGCTCACAGATTGAAACTTCATACTCGTACATTCACTATCCCAAAGCGGACCTTGACAACAAGCAAAAGAGTAAGGCGTTGCCAAAGACCAACAGAACTCAGTGCCATGGTCTTTTAAGAAGTAGGAGCTAGCTCACATGTGCAAAAAGAAAAGCTTTTGCATGGCTACATGCACTGGACAATTAGGTGATCGAAACCTAGACCTTCCGCAAGACACGAGTTCATGCAAAGCGGACGCGCTCTGGAGCGGATGTTAGTGCTGGAGCCGATGGTTCTATCGTTTCGACAACGTACACCACTGCGCCAATTGCCCGCATCATGATATGGCTCGCAGAGATGACACTCTGCACGATGATTGGCTGAGATTGCATGGGCGCCGGTCTGATCTCTCATATAGACTCAACCACATCAGTCAGCTCATACCGGGTTGAAGTCTGGAGTCGAAGTGTCGATCGGAGCCCAGGCAAGATGGATCTAGGCAATATCCTAAACAACTCGCGACGAATACGGCCACGAACATGCTCTGATGATCGAGAGAGATCTTCCGCAATTGAATGTTGCACTGATGTTCCGATGTTCTGCTGCAATTTTTGACTCGAAGCAGATCTCGGGGATCGCTTCCGAGGAGACCCGTAGATCGATCTTCTTGGGCAGAGCACCAACCATTTGTCTGAAACAAGCAAGGCAACTTGACGATGACTTTCATTGTCAGGTGTTCTGTTGTAGGTCTTTGTGATGAATAACTTCTGTCAGGCTGTTCCTTGAACATGAGCTGAAGTGGTGTTCGGCTTGGCAGATCCTCCGAAGCGAGCGCTTCAGCCCACCATCTTCTATAGCATACAGCATCGCAGCTATGTCATGCCAACCTGACCTCGTGGTGCGCTTCTTTGAAGCTGCCGATAATGGCGCGTAGATCGTTTGCACAGGTGAGCGATATACAGCAGCTGCATTGGCAACGATTGGCATCATCACGGCAGCGACACCCCGCCGCGTCATGGTGCAGCTTTCCGTGAACAAAGAACTTCGCTGCAGCTAACACACTAACCATCAAAATGCGAATATAGCCGGATCGGTTGACGACGATGGATGGAGATGGCGATACGGCGCCCACGTCACTCTCGCGAACGACAACACAACTGGAGGAACAACGACGGCCCAGCTCGATAGAAGCCAACGACCAACACAGCTTCACGTACGGTACAACACCACGCAACGACTCCAACGACGATGCCTCATCACAACATATCCGCATGGCATCGCCAGTACGGCCACGCTTACCTACACGCAACACCTTACGAGGGACCAGCGCCGCAAAGCTTCAAGAGGCATTGCGACTAGCTCGAGCACGAGAAGAGCAGGAAACATTGCTTGGCGAGAACGAAGAGGCAGACGATGATGGATGCTATCCTCCTAGGAAGAACTCCGATCCAACAGTGCCGAATCCGCACGCTGAGCTACCGGTGTATACTACAATACACAAGATCAGACGGCTCATCATAGCCAGTCTTGGTAGGCGCAACAGCAATTGCATAAATGCTCTGTTATGCTAACGCATGCGGCCAGACGATCCATACAGCAACGAGCAATTGAAGAGTCCCAGAATGAACGTCGCCGTCGTCAGGCCGTTGATCGATCACTTATACGATGCAGACGATGTATCTGTCGTCTTTTGCCTACTGGTCAATCGCGCACAGTTCCTGCGAGAACAGTCCTACCAGGCACACCACCAAACTGTCAACATTACCCGAGCCAACCTCTGCGAAATCGTTGCGAGTAGAATTCTGCGGCGATTCGACGAGGACCACGAAGGACGAATGGGTCTGCTGAAAGTGGCGCATGTCCTTGTCGCTGGCTTTGAGCCATTTCAGAACGCACCTCGAGACATCACCCGTGACCACCGGACCGACCTACATTGGACCGTCAAATGGAAGCTGGCACGACCGGAATACCAGCGAATGCTTACAGCACTGGAAGTCGCGATCGTGACAGAAGCAAAAATGTTCCTGTCTTCCTCGGCATGTCAAAAGATTGTTGAGAATGTGTATCGCGGCCGTATCATCTATACGCCCACATCCTTCATCGACATCCTGCCAGACCACTACAAGAACCGCGGCATCACACTTTACGATCCTCGAAAGGCACCTTACCTCAACCAGTATCGACTGATAGTACCCAGGACGAGAAGCTTGATCGAAACAGTGCAATTCGTGATACTTTTGGTGCTATACCTCGCACTGATGATCTCCACAGCAGAAGAAAAAGGACCGAGCCATCTCAGCTTCACTGCGTTGGAGTTCGTCTTCGTTGTCTACGCCATTGGCTGGAACGTGGATGAATTGGCGAGTATCACCGAACACGGCTGGACTGTGCATACCGAGAACCTGTGGTCATTCCTCGATCTTGCCTTCGTCTTAATATTCTGGACATACTTTGGCATTCGCATACACGCCCTTCGAGTCGGAGATCCAGAGTATAGCCTACTCGCAGAACAGATCCTATCACTAGGCGCACCGGTTCTCCTCCCGAGGCTGGCTTTCTGCCTCATGTCCGAGAATATGCTCTTCATCTCCCTCCGTGCCATGATGGCCGATTTCACCTTTCTCACTGTGCTCGCCTGCTGGTGCTTTGGGGGCTTCATCTTGGCTCTATCGTGGCTGTCCGAAGGTCAAGAAGGGTTCCTTAACCACACCGTCATCACAATCTGCAAATGGATGCTCTGGATCTGGTTCGGTCTTGACGGCACAGGCGTCCAGCGCTCGGTCGAAATGCACTGGTTTCTTGGACCTCTTTTGATGATCACCTTTGCGTTTCTGGGCAACACACTCTTCCTCACAATTTTAGTGGCGATGCTGAGCAATACTTACAACAACCTCTCTCGCAACGCCACAGCAGAGATCGAATTCCGTCGCGCAGTCTTGACATTCGAAGGCGTCAAGTCTGATGCGATCTTCGCATACAGGCCACCGCTCAACGTCATCGCCCTCATCGTCCTCTTACCACTAAAGTTCATCCTATCAGCCCGCTGGTTCCACAAAGTCAACATCACCGCCATCCGGATCCTCAACTTCCCGATCCTCATCCTCATCACTCTATACGAGCGCCGCTACCTCTGGAAACGAGCTCGATTCCTCTCACCACCGAGAAAGCATACATGGCTCAGTATGTGGGAACGCTTTGGAGCGCATGGGGATCTTCAAGCTGTGTTTGACACGGATCCGCCGCAGAGTGTGCTGGATGAGATGGATGATGTGGATGATGTGTTTACGGAGTACGATGAGATGGACTTCGCGACAGCGGTGAGGACTAGACGGGGGAGTAGGGCGTTCAGTGATGCGAGTGGAGTGTTTGGGGGTGCTGGGATGAGTAGGAGTCGGAGTAGGATGAATGGGTTTAGACGGAGAGCGACGACGCAGGCTAGTTTGGGGACGATGGATGGGGGAGGGACTAGGGATGATGATTTGCCGGAGCCGGAGGGGAATGGGGTTTGATAGATGTGGTATAATACGACATGATATGGTGTGTGTGCTGTATCGTTGTATGGAACTATTCCTTCTGCACGGCCTTGTCAAAAGTCCTATCGGGTGAGACGGTGGTGGTCTGGGTAAGGAAAGACGCGCGATGAACACACCATTGTTCGGTGTCGGGGACCCAGGAGTCGAAGTCGTCGAGCGTACCGGCTGTGACGCTGACGATTTCGTCCCTAGACACAGGAAGACGCTATCAGCAGTGGATTCAACGAGGCTATCGAAAATGTGCCAAAGCATCCCGGGGGTCGGTGATCGTACCACAATGGTGTATAGGCGAACAGCTTGCTGCCGCACTGGGAGCAGAAGTCTCGCCTAGTATGGTGGTATGTCAGTCCGCCTTGATCGATGGGCATCGATGCATAAGGTATAAGACAAGGGCTTACTTCAGCTTCGTTCCCGAGTCGGTAGCGATGTCGCAGTACTCCTTTTGGTGCTCTGCGCCTTGCGTTACTTTGGAGCCCTGTGGAGGTGGTGGGTGGTTAGCCAATTGTGGCACGGCAGGTAGCAGTGCGTGGAGTAGGAGACACGTGAGTGGCAAGGTGTAGGGTGAGGTGGCAAGGCACGTATCTTACATCGCGTGGGCAGATCGATGCCAGCAAGAATGCCGAGCCCGTGGCCCTTCTGCAGTTTAGGCAGTGGCAGACTGGATCACGATATCAACAATGCCATCCCACGCCAGGTCGCTAGCTTTCATTACGGCATACCAGTGTTGTAGTACGGCTTCGCACTGGGTCCTGCGAGTTTATATTTGATGGCGCCGCAGAGACATTGGCCTGTCTTTGTTGGTGATGAGGCCATTCTCAATCCATGTGTCGAGATGTACGACCATCAAGGTGTACATACAGCATGACACGGCATGGCACAGCACGAGCAAACGTGACAGTGACAGCTGTGTAGCACGGCACGAGACCACTTGCTGCTCCACCAGAGGTATTGCTGCTGCATCCTCGGCAATACTCATTGGCTGCGTCCACTACTCGATCCATGCGGACGGATGCCTTCTTGAAGAGGCTGTCAGCGCCGTGGCGGAGACACTCCATCAGTGCTGCGATGTCGTTCGTGCATCATGGGTTGACTGAGGCAGAAGCGGCGGGAGCACAACGCACTCGATCGATGAACGTGGACTGTGGACGTGGATGCCATGACCGGTGTGCTAGTTTAGCTCTAGCGAGTCGGCACACTCAGACCGCAATTCTCGGCATCTTCGGAAGCTGTTTCACAACGCGTCGACCAGGATCCCACGCTTGGCCGAAGACTCGTCCAGATCTCCATCTTTCAACGACTGTGCCGTGCGTGCTACCTCAACAACCCCATCACCACCACATGACATGACGCACGCTGCCCAACCACGACATCTCCGCCGCAGAAAGCGCAGCGCGCAGCCACAACGTGACAGCGACACCTCCCACCGCGCGATGCTTCAGCCTCCCGCGCTGCTCTCCCCTCGGCCCACCGCATCCCAGCCAACCTTGAGCCGCTTCATGCACAACGAGGGCCGTACCGTCGAATCGCAGACGTGCCGATTCCTAGCTGCAGCGGCAACATGGACGTGGCAGTCGCTGTATGCGTGCAGTGCCTGGATCGACGACACCGGCGCGGCCAGTAGGCATTTTCGGCTGTCGACGCGAACGGCGCAGTCGCTCAACGACCACAAGACCAGCAGTGCACGCTGCATCCGCCTGGTATTGTGCCAGCGCCTAGCAGGCGATACCTCCCACTCGAACACTTCACCATGTGGAGTGACGGGTGCCGTTATAGCATGCGCAGCGCCTCACCTCGCCCGCCCGCCCGCCCGCCCGTCATCCATCTCCGAGTGCATGCTGTGACCCGCCAATGAGGGCTTCACCGACCAAGACACCGATAGGAGCGGTCTCACCAGCGATGGCATGTCTGTCTCTGTGCGTGCAGCCTGTGCAGCTGGTATGTAGGCATGCCTGGCATGCTCACCTTCTCTCCCTGCTTTAACTTTGCTGGGGCCTACCGTTCTACGCCCATTCTCCCTTCTCAAACAGAAGATCTCTTACCTCTTTGTATTCTTCACTGCTTCTATTACTACCTGGTACCGTGGTCAGGCTTGCATATCCGTCAGCGGCTGATCTTTCCATCTCTACAACAACCACATCCCCGACATCCCTCCCTCCCTCCACCGCCTCCACTGCTACTGCGACTTTCTGGCTTCTTTCGCTGGCTGCATCAAGTTCCCCACTATCTTCGTTTAAGCTCTTGGATAATTCGCTTTCGTTCGACGGTGTCACCATGCCAATATCACATTGGGGCATTTCGGTAACTCACATTCCATCGGCCACTTCGTTCTATCTTGCTGCGCTCCAGCCCTTGGGATATCGCTTTATTGGCCATCAGGGCGATTCGATTGGTCTTGGGATCGATTCTGCCGATTTCTTCATCACTCAGGCGCCTATTGGGTCAGTATCGTTGAGTGGTGTACTCGACAAAGGCTGACATGAGATCAGCACACGACCTGCGCCGAACCACATTGCCTTTCTTGCGGAGAGTAGATTGATCGTAAGAGAGTGCTATGCGGCTGCACTGAACTCTGGAGCCTACCCGAGCGGATCACCAAAGTACCGGAACGAGGAGTGCGAATGCTTCAACGCTGCTGTAGAGGACCTGGATGGAAACACGATCGAGTTCATCTTTCGACAGCCGCATGGCGAGGGAAAGTGCTGCGGTACGGTTGCGCCTGCGGAAGATCAGAAAGTCATCACTTGGCAGAAGGACGTCGAGGAGGGTGTGCCGGAGGAAGACGCGCAATCTGTCGCACGGTCCCAGGCATCAGGTGGAACTCTCGCATCGCAAGCGTCGAAAGCCAAGTCGAGAATGCAGACCGCAATGGACCTTGTCTCGAATACATCGAAATCAGTGAAGTCGGACACACCCAGCCAGGCCATTTCTCGGACCAACACCGCTCCAGCGAAGCCCGACTTCCCGGCCAAAGGACTGATTGGTATAGCCTTGGGCGCTGCTGCTGGCGCGGGATTGATGTATGCGTTGCATAGAGCGGAGTCGAGAAATGCACAAGAAGAGTCCGAGCATATGGCCTACATGTCGTCTAAGAATTCAAGGCGTCAGTCTGTCGCTGGCACTGTCAGACCGCCGCCACCGAAAGCAGAGACTGTAAAGGAATCAATAGCTCCGCCACCACCTCCGCCATCTCCGCCATCTTCAAAGCACGATACGAGGAAGTTCCACCGCAATTTCAGTACGACAGAGTCCGCATACAGCCGGAGACCGCCACCACCAGAAACACGAGCAATGCGCATGATCGCAGACACGGGCTACAACAAGGACGACGAAGACGTTCAAGAAGTGCTGAGCCGGTACACCACGATGCGACCGCACGCGACCAGAAATCGAGACGATGAAATCGAATATGCCCCAGCATCAAGAGCGCCGCGAAGCGACGCACCCTCAGGACATAGCATAAAACGCGCCAATACTCTTCCAGTCGGTGCCCTCGAAGATCGCCCAAACTACTACCTCGAAGCACCTCCAGCAAAATCCAGTGCCTCCAGATACGCAAGCCGACATGGATCCACGTCGGGCTCACATTACGATCGCCGCAGCAGCCACGACGACGCCAACCTCAAACGCCACGACAGTGGCGTCAGCATGCATTCCTCCCATCGCAGCCACCGCGACCGCGATCGAGACAGCGAAGCCGGCAGGAGATCCTCTGCAAGCACCATCAAACCCTCCCGCCGAGACTCCAAGTACGACGATGTCCAAGCCGCGGTCGAAGCAGCAGTAGGCAAGAAAGCCGCATCAAAAGCCCCAAGCTCCTGCTACTACCCAGCCGCCATATCCCTCCCACCCTCCAAAGCAGATTCTCGCAGCGACCGAGAGCGCGATCGGGATGGGGATCACTCCCACGCAGGTTCAAAGGCACCGACCTACATCTCCCCGCGCGACGCCCAGATCCCACCCCTCGAGGCCGTAGAAAGCAAACAGAGCTGGGAAGATTTCGCCGGCGAGGAGAGTGACGGGCTAGGGGATGTCAGGACTGTTATGCCAGATGATAGCATCTCTTGTGTTGATCTCAGTAAGCGGAGACGGAAACACCATAGTTCGAGGAGGGGTGAGGCGGGGAGTGAGAGGACTGTGAGGCCGGCGAGGAAGGAGAAGGAGAGGGAGCGTGGGAGTCGGTATAGTGATGCTAAGCTGACTGCGATACCGTATCGGGGGAAGGAGAGGGAGGGGAAGAGGAGTATTTTGGGGTTTGCGTAGTGTGTGTTTTTGGTGTGTGGGGGGTTTTTTTGATCTCGACAGAGGAGAGAGGGACAGGATCTCTTGTGTATGGGGGTTGATGAGCATTTTTGTAGCGTGTTTTGGGCTGTATAGTGGGGTTTGTATAGCATGAAATGATTTCTCTTAGGATTCATAGTCCTGGACGCTTATAAGAGGCACTGCTGAGCACAATGCCGTTTTGGCTCAATGGCGGAAGAGGCAGGCACGTGCTATGCTGGTCTGTGCCTTGCGAGACCGATGCACCAATCGTATTTGACAAGAACCTCATCCATCTCCATCCCACTTTCACCACGATTCATCATCGACAGCGAACGTCTTTCATTGTATCTGCATGAGTCACTTCGGCGTGAGTATAAATAATTAGGCGGCTTATCGTTTCATACTCTTCGTCTCTTACGTCTTTCCATCCTGCGGTCTTGACCTTCCCAAACACCCGCACACTTATCAGCACACGCAAAAATTGGCCAGAAACATGACGCACAGCACAGCAGGTGGGATCCGCCATTACGATACGATAGTCATAGGTGCTGGCATATCGGGACTGGCTACTGCATCTCGGCTCTTCGAACATCCGCGATACAGAGGAAAGAATCAGCTTCTGGTCCTTGAGGCACGAGATCGTATTGGCGGCCGTATAGGTACAGCTCATATCAACGGCCATCGACTGGATACTGGAGCCAATTGGATACATGGCATAGGTACAGAACATGATCCCAACCCGCTGATGAAGATCTTGCCACACAAGAAGTTCAAGGAATTATCAGGCACTGTTGTATTCAGGCCCGCTGATGATGCCAGCTCGCAGAACGATGATGACTGGGTCAAGGTAGATTCCACGAAGTCTTTGGACGAGACAGGTGATCGGGTTATACCTGCAAAGGTCGCTGGAACGTGAACGGAAGCACTGTGGTCGGTGATTGGCGAGGTGCATGGGATTGCATCGCAAACTCCCGCCAGCGAGGCAAAACAGACCTCTATACTACATGCTATTGCCACATCGAAGGTGTTTCAAGACGCGTTTCGAGAACTGCCAAAGGACTACCACCGGGTCCTTGGAGCAATGCCGCAATTCGTTGAAGTTATGGAGGCAGGACCTCTTGCGGCTCAATCTGCGGAGCATTCAGCAGGCCGACCAGGATTCGGTTTGTTGGAGTATGCCATTGATGATGTCGATGGTGACCAAGTGTTCCTGAGAGATGGATACATCGCCATTGTCAATGAGGTATCCCGAGAACTGTTGGAGGCCGGCATCATCGATACTGGGGTTGAGGTCAAGCAGATAGCATGGGACAGGAATCCAATTCTGATTACGACTATTCAGGGTGATTACAAGGCAAAGGAAGTTGTCTGTAGCCTTCCGCTCGGGGTCTTGCAGCATGATCAGCAGATCGCGGCTGCGCATACCACTGGTACAGCACTTTTCCAACCATCGCTTCCCGGCCGATAAGCAGGAATCGATTCGAAGCCTTGGTTTCGGCACGCTGGACAAAGTCTTCCTCGTCTACGATAAGGCCTGGTGGGCCGAAGAGCCTTATGCATCCATCATCGCCAAAGGACTGGTTCAAGAGCCATTCAGTGCAGAAGAAAGCACCCAACAGCCGGTCGACATCACAACTTCTGCATCGCCAGATGGTTTCATGGGCTTCACGGATGAACTCGCTGGTATCGAGATACACCAAGACGGGACCACGTCGTCCGGTCTACGCTTCGTGTCCGTAATGAACCTCCAAAATCTCACCGGCGTCCCAGCACTATCAGCTTTCGTGTCCTGCGCAAACGCAACACACCTCGAAGCAATGACCGACAACCAAGCCAGCGGCATACTGCATCGTGCCATGACGTCTTGGTTCGGACGTGAGCCACCGAGGCCGAATGGTGTGCATGTCACTCGCTGGGCGCAAGATGAGTTCTCCAGAGGCAGCTATAGCCACATGATCACAGGTCTTTCGGAGACGAGACATCGCGAGAATTTCCAAATACCCGTCGTGAGCGACAGTGGGTCGAGAATGAGGTTTGTGGGCGAACATACGAGTAGGAATCATTTCGCGACTGTGCATGGCGCTTTGCTGAGTGGATGGCGGGAGGCGGATGATATACTGAAGCACAAGGATGTCTCGTGAGGTATTCTGCGAGCTGGCTTCAAAAGATGCATGCGCTACATGTATTGCAGGAGCAGTCGCGTCATACCGACTTTGCCATGATGCCTGGCAGATCGTGCCTGTTGTGGAACAGAACAGCGGCCCTATGTCCGCTGGCGTCCTGCAGGTACCCTATACCTGGCTTGGCACCGATACGCTGCCGTCGATGACTGAGCACCCAAACAGGTTTTCTCAGCCTCCTTGCACACGACAAACGCACCATTGAGGCGACTTCATATGCCCCCGCCAGTCAAAGGATGACTACACAGGATGGCCATTCATATTGGACACATGCTACTGCGGACTTCGGGAACATCGTGAAGCGTTACGCAACGCGGTAGTGTTGCCAGCACAATCCCTTTGTTTGACCACAGGCTTGCCGCATTCCAGCCATGCGCCAACAGAACGCTTGAAGTGTTTGCACAATGACGTGTCTGTGCTCGCCTGTGCGATTCGGGTAACGTTAGTACAATTCGTTCATTTTGTACCAGGTGCATGCGTCGTTCGACCTACGCTCACGATGGACCACGGGACTTTTCACCTCATCGCCGCATCTTGTACGCACTGACGTGGCAGCATGCCGACTGGACACGGAGATTGGCGCAACACAAAGTGGCACGGCATGAGACAATACTGGAAAGTCCTCCTTGCGACGATTGTATTGCTGAGCACATGTCTCTTCCTCTTCCCTCCCGTAAACCAGGAACCACTAAAAGCCCTTCAGACAAGCATATCCAAGTCGAAGCCTGAACAGACCAAGTCGGAATTCTACCAATGGCGAACGCTCACCTCTTTCACGCGCATCAATTCGAGCGATTCGACTTACCATATGACCACTGAGCAACTTTGTCGGCACTTCCCTAAAGACAAACTAAACGACATCCAACCCATCCTGAAAACTGGACACGGCGTTATCGAACGTGCGCGACAGAGCCTACTCAGCACATCAGCATGCCTTGACAATCTGCTCATCTTCTCCGATCTAGAGGAAGAACTGGAGGGACACCACGTTATAGATGTGATAGCAGACCTGCCACGTGAGCTTCTACAGTCCGACAATCAGACCATCCCATACTTTGAGCTACAGAAACAGGCAATGGACGGCACTCTCGATGGACCAGGAATGTCAAAAGGCGAGGGATGGAGGACGGACAAGTTCAAGTTCTTGCCTGCGATCAGTCGAGCATGGCTCATGGCTCCGAACAAGAGCTGGTACGTCTTTTACGAGGGTGACACCTATGTTGTGTGGGATAGTGTGTTCCGACTGCTTGAGCACTTCGATCCAGATGTGCCGCACTATTTTGGCTCGCCTTCGCCAGGTGCAGATCACGGGGGTGGCATAATTACATGGTTCGCAAATGGAGGGCCAGGCTGTATCATATCTCGTGGTGCTATGCGGAAACTGGTCAAAGATGATTGGGATCGATCCAGTGGCGAGTGGAAGGGTAGCAAGCTTGCGGAGAAGAACTGGAACGAGACGCTCACCAACTGCTGCGGTGACAGCTCACTTGGGTCGGTATTGTGGAACGAAAACGTGGATTTGGAAGGTAAGATAACAGTACGGGTTTTGTGGCTAACCGCTAACGTCTTGCCAGGGCTTTGGCCATCCTTTGACCCGCATCCGCTCCACGGCGTTCCCTTCTCAGACTTGTACTGGTGTCAACCCGTCTTGACCATGCACAAGACTGAGCATCAAGATGCTCTTAAACTTTGGCAATTTGAGTGGGATCATCGCAAATCGGATCGGCCTCTGTTGTATCGAGATCTCGCAGTCGATTTCCTCAACATGGCTAACATGACAAGAAAACTGGATTGGGATAATGGCGAGTGGGATTCATATCGACCTGCAGCGGATGATCCAAGCCAGCCGAATGAGTCTGTGGACAATTGCGAACGAGCTTGTGCTAGAGCTGAAGGGTGCTTTCAGTGGACTTATCACCTCCAACGTTGCTATTTCGTTAGATCCTTTAGGTTGGGAAGAGCTAAGGCGCCGATGGTCGAGGATGATCGGAAGGATCGCGAGTGGTCTTACGAAGATCAGAGGTTCATTGCTGGCTGGGACGCGGACAAGATCAAACGATGGATAAGTGAGAGACCTTGTGATGAGGTTCAATGGGTGAGGCCAAGTATTGAGAGGATCTTCTAGGCTGGTGGACGGTCATTGGATCAAGCTGAGAGACTACTCCATGTCTGGCTCACTTAAATCTCACTCAGGAGAACACAGTCACATCCTTGCGCGGGCCTCTTCAGTACGCCTCGTTCAAGCAGGATCTATACTGTTCAGCTGAACTACAAAGCCGCATCAATACACAATCCCAGAGAACATAACACTGCCTCCGAGGTACGAAGCGTGGAAAAGCGAGGTTCACGATGGCAGACGATACAGATGCGATGTCAAAGCTCATGGAGTAAGCGCTATCGTATAACTGCAGGTAAATACATGCTCATACCTTGCCAGTTTCAGCGAAGAGCGTGTACTACTGAGTATCGGGCCAGCTATGCTCCAGTGGTCGATTCCACGCGCTCACCTCGAGCGATCTCGTCTCTTCCGTGACATGCTCCAGAAGCAGTGGTTGAAGACTAGGCCGCGTAAGCTCGACCTACCGGACGTCGACCCAGTGATCTTGAGGGCATATCTCCACTTCCTGAGTGAAGAGGAGGTCCCCGACCTGGGCTCTTGGGACCTCATTGATCTCTACGTATATGGCGAGCAAATTTCGGACGAACGTCTCAAGAACTCAGTACTGGACACGATCCTTGAGCACGTTGAGACTACTCATACAGCTGGTCGCGCGGAGATGCCGTGTCCAGACGAGATCGAATACGTGTACGAGAATACATCGGTGGGCTCGGCCGGGAGGAAACTTATGGTGGACATCTATCATCGCTTCGGCGAGCCTATGCATCTCGAGGATGGGTATCACAGGGACTTCATCTATGACCTTGCGCTTAAGCGTTTGGAAAGGCTCAGGGATGACCCAGCTTCGATACAGCATTTCGTTGCCGCTGGCTTCGAGGAGAACAGAAGAGGTCGCCACATTGGCCAGCGCGAAACCTGGCACGTCTCTCGATGAGACTATCATGAGCTCCTCCGCGACGAACATGTTCGCGCAAGCTTGAGCGCCGAGAGGAGAGGAGAGCGGGAGATCGAACGCGCGATGAGTGTCTATGGAACCGCTTCGAACCCTTTCGCAGAAGCACTGCCAGAGAAGTCTCAGGAATGGGGAAGAAGTCCATGGTCGCGCTTGAGAGAGCCGCGTAGCGAAGTGTGAGATGCAGACACCCTGCGAAGTACATACCAGCCGTGGCTCGACAAGTGAGTCAAAATCGTCTTCTGTACACTAAGCAGCAAATTCGAATCGCGGGTTCTCATCACCAAGCGCGAGAATCTCATCCTCGTTCAACCCTCGTATCTTTTCATCTCTCGCGCCAGCAGCCCGCTTTCGATTCTCTGCCTTGAAGAAGAGGTACATCGACCCGTAAATGATAGCACCTAACACCACTAACGCCATCGTTACAGCATGCCCTTTCACATACCGTGGACCTTCAGCCGCTGGATACAGGAAGGGTGCCATGATACCGGAGCAATTACCGATTGTGAGCTGTAGTCCTGTTGCAGTCGTGCGCTTGCCGTAACGTGGATTGTTACTCGGCAGCCATGCAAGAGGTATACCAACAGCCACGTAGAGTCCCATCGCTACCAGAAAGCAGCCAGCGAAGTGTACGCCCGAGCTCGTGTCTGATATGAGCAGGGCATAGCCCACTACTGATATCGCTGCAGAGAGGACCGCTACTGGACCTCGAGACTGCTTGTGATCACTGTATCGTGCTGCGGCCATGTATGTCAACGCGCCAAGGGCATAGCACGGTATCGTGAGGACTTGTATAATCGCCCGAGAGGAGCCTGGTCGAATGCCCTGAATGATCGTCGGCAAGAAGGTGCTGTATCCATACAGCATGGTATCCAGGCAAAACTGCCCGACGCAGAATGCCCAGATCTTCCAGTCTTTTAATCCCTTCCTCACATCCTGCCACTCAAACACATCCGTCTGCCCAGTTTGTCCAGCTCTTCGTGCCAGCATCATCTCCTTCTCCTCGTCGTTGAGGTAGTATGCCGTCTCCGGGTCATCGGCCAGTATCCACCAGCATGCAATGCCTAGAACGACGGTCGGTATTCCTTCGAGGATAATGATCCATCTCCATCCCCTGAGACCCGCAACGCCATCCATGAAGCCAATGCCGTACGCCAGCAAGCCTCCACAAGCCCCAGCCAGCGCAGCCGACACGAACAGATACCCAATCCTCAGCGCCAGTTCTCGTTTCGTGTAGAAGAACGTCAAGTATATTGCTGCTCCAGGGAAGAGCCCTCCCTCCACCAAGCCCAACAGTAGGCGACAGACGATCAGTCCAGCATAAGACTGCGTTATGCCAGTGAGCGTCGCGATGATGCCCCAAGAGGTTGTAATGAACGCAATCCATCGAGAGGGACGGACATATTTCTTTAGGATGAGATTAGAGGGTAACTCGGAGAGGATGTAGGTGACGAAGAGGAGAGACACGGCGGTCAGGTATTGGTTTCCGACCATGCTGAGGTCAGATTCAAGGCCGTAGAGGCGGGCATTGCCGATATTGACGCGGTCGAGGAAGGAGAGGAGGTAGAGGAGCATGACGACGGGGACGATATGGAGGTCCAGTTTCCTGACCAGTTTCTTCTCTTTCGCGCGGTCTAGTTCGATGGTACCGCCTTCGTAACCATAATGTGCTGTCTCCTCTGAGCCCAGCTTCGTGTCGGCCATAGTCCCATTCATCTTTCTGTCCATCGATCCATCGCTGTCCATTGCCGCCATGTTCGCTGCTCTTTGCCCTCGAGGTTGAGGTGACACTGTCGGGAAAAATGAAATGGGTGACGTTGTTGTACGCCGTTACCTACCTGCCGTCATGATGTTCGCGTGGCAGCAGCCGCCAAGTGATACCGCAGATCGTTGAGCGATGCTGAGCGACAAGAGCTTGTCGGCGGACCACCTTCTTACGATATGTGATTGCATTTGCAGAAGTGGGAAAGGATGAGTAGTGGGGAGGAGAGATCGGCGTCGTCGGCTCTTGGCCGATGCCGTGAATCGTCCGAAGGATGCATCACGCTTGCTCTGAGGTGTTCGTGCATCACATAAGTACATGTATGCTTGGATCGCGCTGACTTGTCGCCTCCTCTTCGAATTGTCATGCTGCTGTATGTAAGCAATGCATTCAGACTGGCTGCTTGTTTCACTTTCACTTCGGCGGTCAAAGCTCCGAGCTAAAGCCTTGGCAAGCAGCTTTTCTGCCTGTCGCAGCTCCTGCATGCTGTGCACTATATTTATTATCATTCATGTTCGCTTACTAATTAGCTGTGGTGTCGGAGTGGTTGTAAGTTGTAAGACTTCTGCATTGTGCGCGTTGAATCTAACGCCCGAAACGAACGAGTTAGACTTGAATCTTTCTATTCTAGTTATCTAATGCCTTCGGGCGCGCAGGGTAAGCTACATGTCTGCTCCATGCCTCTAAGCATGTGCTAACCATATGATGCTAGTTCGAATCCTGTCCGCAGCGATAAGATGTCGTTTTTTGCCGTTTTGCGCGTCGCTTTCATCTTCTTGGTGATTCCCCATTACCTTCTTGTACATGTGCCAACACATCTCGATCGAATCTTATTGTACGTCCATGGCTCTGGGGGCAGACTGAGAAGGAGAAACATTTATCAATTGACCCTATGAGGACCATGTCATAGCATACTCGCGGAGCGCATTTCTAGGAGATGACCATAGGCTTGCATTGCGTCTACAAACACTGCGTGCTCTTAGGTCGTTAAACGCGGCGTGCCAGCAGCTTGTAGCTCACTGCGGCCCCGAATAGGACATTGATGACTCGCTCTTCGTGGCTATGAGTTCTGATATGCTGCTCGTCAGCACTCTGCCAGCCTAGCTTCTACCTATCCTCATGCTACTCTTCCTCTCGCTCTCTATTATGCTCCCTAACATCATCATTCCCGTCCTCATCAAGCCACTCATGCGTGATTACAGCAAGTTCCTTGTGATCGACCTGATGCATGAACCCTAGCCTGGCGCCCTTCTGATAGGCGCATTCGATCAACTCTTGCGGAATTCGAGCCAGATACTCGCAATAGAAGACGAAGATCCTGGTCAGATATGGGACAAAGTTATCTTGACCCATAAACCGTATTAAAGTACGCAGGAGGTAATGTGATATATCTGGAAGATCAAGGCCAAAGCCTGGGGGAGGTGTTGGTACGGGATTTCGAGGCATCATGCTATCGAATCCTAAGAGCTTCACCCTTGGAGGAAGACTTCGTCGGAGTAGTGTAACGAGGTCTTCGGGAGGTGAGTCTAGAGTGTAAGCGTCCACGCCGAAGAGGAAGAAGGGCGAGACGTTCAGATGGCGCAGCGCGGTGAATCGTGATAGATCCCATCCAGTCCACTCTTCATCCTTAGGGATCAAGTCAGGCCAAGTGAGGTCGAGAATCTTGAGACTATTGCCAGCGAAAGCTTCTAGTGTTGGTATGAAGTCGGCTTCATCCACTGCAGATAGTGGCGTAAAGTCTACACAGTGCATCCTCAGGGTCGTGAGTCTCGTGGACCGGTGGATGAGGCGACTCAGACTTGCCAAGGTGAAGCCACATCTTTCGATGTTTAGCTCTTCAAGGCTCGGGTGGTAAAGGTGGTCTTCTGGCAGGTCTTCGAATGGAGTTATACAAACCCAGGACAGTCTGATCCGGGTCAGAGATGGGTTGTTGAAGAGCGTGGCATCGGCGACAGCAAGTGGGTACATCGTGTGCGATCTCTCGTCTTGCGCGATGAAGAATACGACTAACGTGTGTGAGCACAAGTCCGTCTCGTAGCATACTCATGAGCCAGCAGCATGGAATGACCACAAAGGTACGGAAAGGTGCATATTGCACAAATAGATGGTAGAAAGCAAGGACCACAAAGCTATACTTACAATTCTTTAGCTTCGCCTGCCTCTTGGCCGTATGATTCCAGCGCTCGCAAGTCTTCCTGCCAACATGCCGAAGGACCTTATCATCTTGCTGCACGATCAAGCTCTCAAGCTTTACGAAATCATTCGCCAAAAGCTGCCTCAAAGCCCTTGGATCGTACTCATCTATGATCAAGAATTTGACAAACTTGACCAGATGAGACCTTCGGCGTAACAGCTTGACCAACGATCTCGTGTCAAAGCGTCGTTTCCGAGCTGCCAGAGGCCTGAGCTGTCCACTGTGGGCATAGGTGTCTCTCACGTTCGTGTAAATCTTGTGGTAGAGATATGGTTCCGTGATGGCTTGGGCAGCCTTGCAAGTCAATTCCAGGGCTGCCCAAGTTGGAAACTGAGCAACGTTGATGGAGGAGATAGGCGGAAATCCTAGGTGCTCGAAGATGAGAAGGTGAATTTCTGGCGGTAGGTTGAGAAAGCTCGACTTGTTGTCGGCTGTGCCTGATGTTTCATGCCGGGAACCATTGAGGTTTAGCTGAGCTCGGATGCTACTTCGCAGCTGCATGTAGTCAGTGTTAGAGGGGGTTTACTGGACGAATTTTCGAGGAGGTGCACATAAGATGTAGTACGACGAGAGGACCGGTGAACTGTGGCGCCTTCAGCCGCAGATGCAGGCGCCCCACATCCGGCCCTACTGCACGGCAAACAGTGGCGGAAAGTTGTCGTGAAGTTGAGCGACGATGGGTTTGAAGACACCAATAGTGAAATCCATGAGCTTAGTAAAATACTTCCCGTGTGGCTTTGATGAGATACGCCAGGCTCTGTCACCACACCAGCGACGACTTTCGAGCCGAGACACAGTACAAGCTCAGACATGGGAACTGATCTTTAAAAGGTCTGCTTACAGATCGTCTTCTAATCGCCTAGACCTGGCTCTCCTCCCAGCTTCGTCTGTGGCCTAGCGTTCGTGTTCTCTGCAGAACCCAGGCCGGGACTGCGTAGTCCCACCTTTCGACAGAGATCGTCCAGGCACCCGTGGCAGTCGACCAGATCGAGCCGGGGCAAAACCTCTACGACCTCGACACTCGCTACGATCTTTTCATGGATGCTAAGGGAGCGAAGTTCAGCAAGGCCTAAGCTCTTGACCTCGAGGGCTGGTGACAAAGTTGATCGCCGCCGAGCGCTTCGATTCCCGACGTGTAGGGCGTTGCTTCAATGTACCAGCACGTGCCTGAGTAGCGAGGCCCGATTAATGTAGTTGAAGGTCTAGCGCGTCGAGTTACGTTCAATACACGGATATGCGAACCTCTAGCAGCTCGCTAGGAGTAAAGTCGCTGTGACATCTTCTCGGCCAGTCCGTCCTTACTTTCAATCCTTGAGAGAACAGCGAGCCATTTTCGTGGGTCGATGTCGTACTGGCGTGCCTAAATCCCGCGGATCACCTTCCACTGGAAGAATTGTGTCTTCACACCGACGTGGTAAGTGGGTCGAAGCGCGATGACATCGCGCAGAACGGCGCCTAGCTGGGTCATTGCTCGCCAGCGGACGAACATGCGTGAGCGGCATTGGTGGGAGCCGACCCAGTCGCCATAATCCGCATCGAAGTCGTCGCTCATGCGAATGATAGCGGGCCAAAGAATTGATAAGAACACTTTCAGGCTTGGGTGGCGTAGGGCTTCCTTCACTTCTGCGGTGAGCTAGGAAAGGTTTGCGACCGTGTCTTTGCTTGACTTATCTAGGCCGGCTTGGGTGCGGACAATGTTCGAGAGCCGCCCGTGCAATGTGTCGGGACGTAGTGGCATTTCCTGTGGCTCTAAATATTTCTGGATCGTGGCAGGGAGATCGGTCGCTTCCAGTGTTGCGCCTGTGTCCGTCTCTGCTAGCCAGAGTGCCAGTTTCTGCCTCAATAAATCGCAGATGGCGGTTTGCGGCGAGTCGCCCACAGCTTCGATGGTCCTGGACACAAGCTTCGAGGTCGATTGTGTCGCCTTCGTCGGAAGCCGCCAGGTGTCTGTCAGGTCGCTATGGGGAAATGCAAAGGTCAGGGCTGAGCATTGAGACATCTTCACGCCGAGCAAAGTCATCTTTGGGGTAGATCCAACCATCGTGCCAGACCAGACACCTGGTCGTGATCCCTGCCAACGACAAGCAGGCAGCGCGAGTCTATGCATTGCGCAGGCTTCGTTACCTCAAGAGGATGCAGCCCTCGAGCTTCGCAGGCTTGGATTACGGTATGCCGTAAGTCAGGTACCACCTTGAAGACCACCGGGCGCTCCAGAGTGGGCTGAAAAACAGGTCCTAGCAATGGACCGATGTCGTCTTCGGTGGTCACGTAACTGTGAATTTCCTCTAGGTGATGACGGAGAACGCGGACACCGCGTTCTACGTGTAGATTGTGCCTCAGTAGTCGGGCCTGGATTCGCTCGAGACTTCCATTCGCACTGAGAAATCGTATATGGCATTGCACCTTCCACCAAGCCAGAGGCCTTCCCGGGCGGTTTCGATCGTCCTGATGACGTGGCAAGTATATACCAAGATCGGTTTCGAGATAATCATGGAACCTGCGAGGTGCATTCTCCGCCATGTCAGTGATGATCTGTGTTGTAAGACATCATCTGCTGAGGCTCAATATTGCGAGAGCAGGGTATAACAGCAGCAGCCCTGGCAGGGGCGATAGACTTTGCTCAAAGATGTCGTTGGCTCGGTCGAAGAACTAGTCATTGTCTCAATTTGAGAAACCTGCTTCTTTTCGCCATTACCCAAACGACAGGAGATGCGTAGAAAAGACCAAGAATTGCCTTCATATAACAGAACACGTTGGTACCGGAAAAGGGGCAAGACAGAGGTGTAGCAGGAGTCATGTCGGGATTAAAATGCCTGGGATTCGCGCCAAGACGCGATGCTTTCCGACGCGTCGCGTTTCGATGTGAAAATACATCCGTCCGGTCTGGCAAACATGTTATGTATCGTAGGCTGGTGTGCGTGGCTTTCAGGATACATAAAGCTCAATCTGTGGCTCACGACTCAAGATAATGTTGCTGACGCGATGATCTCGGGCTTAGATCTTGACCCATGCCCAGTGTCTCATACTGTAGGCAGTAGACACCCCGTATACACCCCTTTGGAAACGAGCATGTCATGAAGCTAAAGTATATTGTGGAGGACACGGAGAGATCATCGACTGCACGCTCTTAATACACAAAGGTATTGTGATCAGTTACTCGCTGAAGGTCATGAAGCCGCTCTACTACAAACTGAACGGACACATATTGTCTCCGTTCTGAGAGCCAGCCCCATACAGGCCCTCTGGTAAGCCTGTCATTATCGACGTCGGTCATATCGTCTGTTTGCCACATTAGCGCTTGGGAGATCCGGCACACTCAACGCTTGATGCTAAGAGCTACTCACTCACGGACTCTATCTTGCCCTGTCCCGTTCTGTCGATAGCCATATGTAAGTTCTGACATCCAGTACATTGCAGTAGCGAACAACTCGGGTTGACCCTGTAAAGCAAGAAATTGGGCGCCGTGGTGGGCACCATTTGCCAGAAGTAGCGTGTGGATGTGTCGACGCATCCGCAGGAATGCCCGTACCTGTTTGATATGCTCCTGAATGTCAACCGTCGGATCAAAGTCATCGAAGGAGATTGCTTTCGCTGATTCAGCCAGGAATTTCTGATATGTGGCAGAGATGATCCCATGTTTGCCTAAAAGCCTTTCGAGTGCCTGAAGCTGCGCGAGGCCAATCGCCGATACATCCAATGCAGTATACCCACTCCTGGGGGTGTTGACCTGCAATCCTTCCGTAGCGAGCAGGGATGTAAACATGTCCCACCAGTATGCGAAACCGGTATACCTGCTTACCACTAGAGGCAGACACTGGGGATTCAAAGACAGCGCATGCTCGATCACGCTCCGAACTTGAGCATTGTTGTCGTTGACATCGACTTGTTCACTCGAGAGCAGCATGTCCAGAATGTGTTGCCTTGAACGGGTCGGGTCCACGCAGATCTGCTCTACTGCAAGCTGGAGTATACTGGGACCTTCGGGGGCTCTGATGTCCAGTCTCGTTGTTGGCAGCAAGCAATTGCCTTACTATCTTATCTTCGCCCGCCGCAACAGCAGCCATATGTGGCGTCAGGCCGTACTTATTCAGGGCGTTGACATCGAAATCTTGCCGACAACGACAAATGGTATCCCTAACCACAGCGTGCGTGGGGTTGTCATTCATAGACGCGAAGTGTAAAATGGTCTGGTCATCCCGACTGCGAACGTTGACATCGGTGAGAGGGTGCTCTAACAGAAGCTGTAGATTTCGGAGACTCAGCTCATCGCGCCGGTTCGTGCGTAACCTTTGGTGGTACGACAAGAATTCGAGAAGCAAGTACTCATCTTGTTCATCGCGGTAGTTGGGGTCCAGTATGCCTCGTTCCAGCAGTAGCTGGAAGATACTCGACTCGATCTGGTCACTGGGCATGGCTGCCCTGGAGGATAGCATGAGTCTCGTGATATCGAGAGACCTGCCGGTTTGGTGAGAGGTTGGGTGTTGTAACAACTGAAGCGCTGCCTTCGACTTGTAGAACGCTAACGCATGCTCTAGGATTGTCGGCTTGATTCCCTCGCCATAGTCCACATAAACTTTGTTGGGATCAGCGCCCAGTCGCAGGATCCACTTGAGTCCATTTGCGTCGTGGTCTTCTAAGCATGTTCGCATGATGTGTGCTTCGTCTTTCTTGTGTTGCGACAAAATCCTCTTGAGGTACACAAGAGGGATGCGGTGACCCGAAGCGGCCTCTGGGCTATCCAGATCAAATACATGCTTGGCCCACGCACGATAAGCCCACTTCTCGAACGCATTTCGCTGTTCGGAGACATGCTGCATGAGCGAAGGAATGTTCTCCCTGATTGCCACGGCGCTAAGTTTGTCATAGTCTAGGGCAACCTCCGGCGTCTCCCTGCCTTCGGACAGAGTGGAACATTTGAAGCAGGTAGCCAGAATCGTGCTCTGCGCGTCATGTCTTATGTTGTTAAGCCTTTTTCGAAGATAGACTAGCGCCGTCTCATGCGCGAAAGACATTTTGTCGCCACCCATACAACGAGCTATCGTCTCGGTGCTCATGCAAGAAGTGTCCGATGCAGTGCTTTCGTCATCGTTATCGTCGTCGGCGGCGTTGTTGCCAACATTTCCATCGTTTCTTGGCTCCTTCAAATGAGCAGCGAATG
Source organism: Fulvia fulva (assembly GCF_020509005.1). Lineage (NCBI taxonomy): Eukaryota > Fungi > Ascomycota > Dothideomycetes > Mycosphaerellales > Mycosphaerellaceae > Fulvia > Fulvia fulva. The sequence goes on from NC_063022.1 coordinate 786,480, forward strand.
CTACGATTAGTCTTCGCACACGCTTTTGTTCTCTCGGACCTATCACATGTGGCTGAGAAGTCTGTATGGTAAGCAGGCCTTCTGTAAACGCCACTAAGGATTTGACTTCCAGAGGGGATACGACTTCAACACATTCGCCAGAGTCTGCTCGCTCTATGGCAAGTCCAACGGACAATTCTCGATGTCTCAAGGGCTCTTTTGAGAATGTAACCCAGGCAAGGAGGTTCAGTACCAAGCGTCTCTTTCTTGCTTTCAGGAGCATGATTCTGTCCCATATTTCATCGTAGTAGCCATTGACTGTGCCTCTTAGGTGATCAAGTTGAGCCCGAAGCTCAAATATGTCATCGCAATGGTGCTTCAGCGAAACAAGCTGTAAAGTGGCCAGCCTGAAAATTCCGTGGGATTCTTTGATCACTCGATTGACGATGAGCGAGGTCATGTTCACTTCAGGTCCTTGAAATCCTGACTGCAGGCGCCGTCTCTGGCAGCAGAGGTTCCACAAACTTGATTCTGAGCTGAGATAAGTGATAGCCATGACGGTGATGTCGTCCGGATCTGCTTGTATGGTGACAGCACTCGCAGCTTGCAGAGCGGGCCAGATGATGGCAGTCTCGGATGGTCGTCCAGTCATGCAGATCCGGAACGCTCGCTGACCCTGCTGGCATCGATGTCAGCCTGCACAGCAATTAAAGACTTAATCAAGGCTAGCTGACAGTCTCGGTCGACCGAGAATTCATCAAGGGCATCTATCACGATCAAAACGTCATTGAAGTGACTGATGATAGACTTCAACAACTGCTGTTGACGTTGCAGTACGCGGAAACGACCTGCTAGCAAGTCTGCCGAAGCTCTTCGAACTTCGGGCACAGATGTCGTGCTATTGTCCAGCAAGCTACGTACTTCTGGCTTGGTCAAGAGCAATTGGTGTATCAACTCGCCAAGAGCAGTGCTCGGGTCCTGGCTTTCGATGTTGCTCCGAGCGAAGTACAAGAAGAGGACCGCATCGCCTGGCTGTTGTAGAGATGATTGCAGATCCGCAACAACTGCAGAGCATATGAATGACTTGCCAGCGCCTGCTAGGCCGGGGCACCATAGAGTAGCAATCTCGCCTCTCTTCCAGGCCAAATACTTCTCGTGTCTGAGAAACCAAGAGCATGTCGACTCGAGCCTCATAATATTAAGCCACGATTGAGTGTCGATGTGATACTGATGGGTCTGGCTCTGGTTCTGGCATTTCTTGTCCTCATTGAGGTTGAAATAGTTGTCGCCAAGATGGACCCTGGCGGATCCAGACGTATGGATCCCAGTATAGGTATGCCCTTGACGAGGAAGATTTTGCAATCGAGGGAGGAGATCTTCCATCGTTGATGACAGTGAGGTCCACGTGAGAGTATGCTGCAGTGTAGTCGTGTTATAACTCTTCACGGCGCATCTTCTGGAAGTGCTCCAAGCTTGCTTTAAACAAGGCCAGGGCAAAATTTTGCCACATCACGTTCTAGTAGGTCGCAGATCCTTTGAAGCATCAAACATTTTCTCTGACCCATGCTCCGAGCTTTCGAGCATATTTCTCATTCACCGGTGTCAGGTCTCCCAGTGATGGCATAGCACTTTTGGTCCGATCGTGCTCGTATGTCGCGACAGTCTTCTCACTACCGCGAGGCTCAGTAGGTGTGCTATATGCCTTCTGCCAGAAGTCCAAGAGCTTGAGACTAGGATGTCTCCTCTCGCCATCGTTCTGTGAGACCTGTAGCCTTTCAAGTCTCCCCAACCATTCTCCGGCTGACACGATGTCGAAGTTCATGTCTCCTTGCAGCCACGATAGCAGCATTTGCCAAGTTGTAGATGATGTGTCCGAGCTGAGCACATGATACACATTGACGGCTGGCGATTGTGAGTTCCTTCGCGTCGCCTGACTCTTGGCATCTAGCAGGTCCAAAAATGTCCTCGCAGCCAGATCCACCGGTAGCCAAGCAACGCTCTCTCCGGGGAGGTCTGGAAGACAATTTGTGACATTGGTACTACTCAGCATGAGCGGATATGCTTCACTGGCATTCCAGATGCCATGAACGGCATCACCGCTCAGCTGTCCCACTCGTATGACGCTCATATTGCCTTCGAGCTCCGGATGAGATCTCGCAGCACGAAGGCAGATGTTCTCTGCTACCCACTTCGACCTGGAGTAGCCTATAGCACCAGAAACGGCAGGATCGTCCAAAATTCGCTCAGGTATAGGGTGGCCCTTGTTATGCTCAGGAAACGATGCCATGGATGCTGTACTTGAGCAGAAGACGAGCTGGGCTGGGCGTCCCTCTGAACCACCAGCCTTCGAGTGTGCGAGCGACAGATCCAACAGTGCCTGTAGGCCGGCGAAATGCTGCTTGAAGCCACGTAGTGACAAAGTGAAGTCGACCGCCCAAGCCAGATGGTAGATGACATCCACGTCTCTCGCTAACCTAGCATAGGCCTCTTTCGATAGGCCCAGTTGCGGTTCTGAGAGTGTGCAAGTATGTACACTCGTCTTGCTGTCAATGTCTGCTGGGACTTCGAGCTTGCGCGAAGACATCGCTCTGCGCACTCGTTCTCTTGCTGCATGTTCGGTGGCGCCTCGCAGCAGCAGGTGAATGTGTGCAACGACAGACGAGGCTAGAAGTTGATTGAGAACGTGGCTGCCGAGCGAGCCTGTCGGGCCGGTGAGCACAACTGTGAGGCCTTTGTTACCTGGACTTCGAGGTGGTGTTCGTGGTAGCTGGGAAATGTCAATACTGCCATCTATGTGGCTGTATTGATTGACAAGATCTTTCATGAGCTTTGTTTGATCATCTTCGCTGTCTGTCTGTGCTGTATCGCCATGCCGTATTCTCAACACTAGATCGGTCAGTCTCTGTATGGTGCCCGAGTCCTGCACGACTGTAAGTGGTAGCGAGCGACTGTCTTCCGGGAAAAGTTTCGACACGGCATGCCGTATCTGTACACAGGCGACAGAATCCACACCATATGCAAATAGGTCAGTCTCGGGACCGAGTTCCTTCTTGCTTCCAAGACCCGGACTGACGATTGTTTTCACGATGTCTTGGATGGTGCTTGCGACTTTTTCGTCAGGCACGTCTTCCTCCGAGACCGATACATTCTCGTACGCCCCTTCGATGATCTCAGCAAATCGCTCTTCAGCTTTGTTCCTTAGTATCGTGCCTTTGCTGCTCTTCTCCACAGCACTAGAAGAATGTGGTAATGGAATGAGCATGTTCCGTGGTATACGGGCATGACTTTGGCTCTCCTGATTGAGCTTTTCGACTGTAGGTGCCAGTCTCGCTGTCACATCATCGTCTGATGTGTCCTTGCCAATTTCAGATCGGAACAACAGTGCCCCAGGATACGGCTTGCCATTGCCAAAGATCAACACATCGTTAAGCAGCTCCGATGATGCTGCAATGCTGGCCTCCAGTGGCGATGGGTCAAACTTCTTGCCAGTAATCAATGTCAGTTGCGCATCTGCTCTCGAATGATATCTCCAGGCATTCGGAATGCTCTCATGTAGCTTGAAAAGGTCTGCTGTCACGAAAGAACCATCTTCTCGATTCGTCTTCGACATATGTGGCCATCCCGATAGAATGACCAATTCATGAAGACCAGCATCCCGTTCCTCGAACTTCAACTGCTTGACTGCTTCACCCGGACGGAGATACTGCCACTCCTTATCCTTCTCGTATTCTCGATGTGAAGACATCAGAAAGCCACACTCCGCACTCCCAAATCGCGAGACGAGATTGACGTCTTTTCTCACCAGCTCATCGCCAACCTCAGCCGGCAAAGCGGCACCGCCAACTCCCACAACATCCATCTCCTGCAACTCGGCCAACCCCCTGTCATCACTCGCCGTCATCTGCAATACATACGGCACCGACGAAAAGTACTTCACTGGCGGTGCTCGACTCTCCTCAGCAGCCTCCAAGCACTTCACCACATTCATCGCAGTGATCGGCAGCTCCTTCCCAGGGAAAAGCCAGATCATAGCATTACTCGTCCAGGCTCTGAACAGATCCGCAATCCCACCGTGATACAATGGCGTAGTCGTGAAAGTAGCACTTTGCGTTCCATCGAACCTAGCATAGACTCCAGCTCCGACTCGATGCGTCTGAGGAATGGGCTTTGGTATGCCAGTCGAAGTCCCGGAAGTATGATGAAGATACGCCACATCATGTTCGCTCATACCGTCCACGATCCTGTCTCTTTTCCGTGTATGCTTAACCACCTCAAAAGGCCCTACACCCTCGTAAAACGGCAGAGGCTGCAACCTCAATCCCTCCGACACATCGGCTGCGCCCCTCGCCAATTCTTCATACATCTCATCGCGGAAGATATGTTCAACCTCGCACTGCTTACACAACTCCGCCACCGCCCCGGGTGAGCATTGCGGCGCAATCAATAGTACAGGATGCCCCAACCTCATCAACGCCAACCATGTAAACAGGAATCCCGAAGAGCTGGGACAAAGTAATGCCACCGTTTGCCTATCCTCAATCTTGACCCGCTCAGTAATGGTCTCTGCAACGACGCAAGAGCCATTGTAAACATCCTGGAAAGTCAGGACGTGACTTCTCCACGGGTCAGTTGTGGAAGGGGCGTAGAATCCCACCGCCGGGAGATCAGGATAGTCTTTTGCTTGGGTCTCGAGGAAGTGTGGGATGTTCTTGGAATGATTTCGACAAGACGCATCACGCTCCTTCAGGACCGCTGCCTGGCCGAGAGTGCAGACGAAGTAATTGGTTTCCATGGTCCAGGCCTGGGTTGTGAAGACGCAGATAGCATGTCGATAATTTGGTAGAAGAAGTGGTACCCATCTATGCAGTAGGTGCGACTCAGCTCGGCATCACGCACCGGCGTCCCGTTCTCGGAGCGTTCACATGCACGAAAAGGTGGAATGTTGAGGTCAAAATGATGGACGCGTGCTGAACGTCATCTAAGACACGAGCTGGGAAGTGATGATGTCATGGATTATGCTTCGAACAACGAGCATTACGAGGAGCGAGAGAGGATCGGATTGAGAGATTGGAAGAGTTGAACAGTCGCGAAAAAGCTGCTACTGTAGCAGGTTGGTATAACGGAGAGCTGTATCTACGACATAGGGAAGACCAAGACTTTTTCCTCAAAATCCTTACAAGCCCAATCCATGCCATTTGCTGCTTAGTACACGCCGTTGCTCTGACCATTGACGATGTGGCCGTTCATGCCGTTGGTCTGTCCCTTCGACTGTGTCCCGTCAACACCCTCTGGCCTGCAGAATGTCAGTACTCTACCGAATCAAGGTCGATGTGTTATCGGACTCACCCTGAGGCATGCTTCGTCGCTGCCTTGGTTCCGTTCGTCTGCACTCCATTATCATTGGCGTGTCCGTTTGCGTGCCCGTTGCCGTTGGCCTGTGTATCGTCGTTGAGCACATTCAGTCTCTTGAGACCATTGCTCACACCATTCGACTCCACTTCGGCGCCGTTAAGAGTGTATCCAGTATCACTACTGTCCACGAAAGCCTCAAGACCCTCGCCATTGCGGGGATAGCTCTTCATGATATCCTTGTGCTTGCGAAGCGCCTCGTTCATTTCCTCTTGTGTAACATCGTTCAAGAACACGCACTTGCCAAGCGGGCTTGGGATAGCAGCTCGGAGCTTACCATCGCGGGTCTTCAGGATTGCTTGGGTAGCCTTGTCGAGAATCTCCTCGTTGAAGTCCTTGTGGTCCATGGAAAGACCAACCCGGGAGAAGAGGTTGAGCAGGCGCTTGTGGTCCTCGTCTGGCAGCTTGCCGCGGATGTTGGCAAGTGTTGCAGAGTATGCCATATCAATGGAGATGGCGTGGCCGTGACGGAGTGGCACCTCTGGTACCAACTCGTGAAGTGGGGACCAGGTGTGGCCATATGCAATAACACGATCCAGGCCGATCTCGTGGAGGTTTGGTGTCTCGAGCTTCAACATCTCATGGATGCCGGCTCTGTTGATCGTGTCTGCGGCCTTGGTGACCTCAGCGGATGCATCATCTGTGCGGCCGAAGCCAGTGCGGACGATCTCCTCAGCGTACTTGTCCAGAAGGTCAAATGTGGGAAGGTGAGCGCATGAAGATATCTTGATCAACTCCGCGAAACCGTTCCTGATCTGTGCGGTTGGGAGAGTTCGGAGGAAAGTGAAGTCGAGGAATGTGTGGATTGGAGCGTGGTATGCGCCCAGGCGGTTCTTGTAGTTGCCATAGTTGACAGCCACCTTGATCGAGACAGATGCATCAATCAGGCCGATGACGGTGGTTGGGATACGGATGAAGTTGGTGTTTCGTCGGTAAGCCGCACAAGCAAAACTGGGATGAATTAGTAAAGTGCTTGAAAGGCGCCAGACGCCAGGTAGGGGACATGAGCCAGAGTGCCTTGAGGGCTTTGGCGTGTGAAATTTTACCCAGCAACATCAGTAACAAGTCCACCGCCAATGACTAGAACAGGCTCCTTTCTGTAGATTCCAAATTTGGTCATGGAGTCTACAATGCTCAGGAAGGTGTCAATGCTCTTGGCCTTCTCGCCGATCATGGTCTTGTGGACATCCAGGGAAATGTTGTGGTGATCAAAGTAGTTCTGGATCTGCTCGCCGTAGACGTTGAAGATATTCATGTCCATGACGGCAAGACATCTTCCCCATCGCTTGTAGCAGTCTGCGAGGTTGGCCTTGTTGACATCGAAGACTGAGTCAATGAAGGTAAAGTCGTATTCGATCTTCTCGTAGCCCTCCACATGGAAGCCTTGGGCCGTCTCGGCCACGGTTGCCTTCATGTCTGACATGTTGAATAGCAAAGAAAGATGGGGTTGAAGTGGGTTAGGAGGAAAGTGTGCAAGTTGAGTGGGAGAAAAACGTGCTTACACCTTGGGGAATGTCAGTGTCTTGTACTTCCCGATGCTCTGGATGAGGCAAGCATTACGATACGATACTAGCGACCTCGGAGTGGATCTTTCCAGCATTCAGAAGCTGGAACAGCCTCTGTTGACCGGCAAGCTAGTCTGCAGCGTTGTAAGGGATAAATTTCTGTTTCCGTGAGAGCTGCGCCATGTCTGTGGTCTCGTTTGTGATGAAGCTTCAGTGCTGCAGCTCGTAGTGCCTGGAGCTTACCAGGGTGTCTGGAGAAGAGACCAGTCAATGGCAACGCGCTGTCCGTAAAGGGTCTTAGCATGTGCACGCAATTCAAGATGGAGCGTAGTCGTGATGTAGTGCAAGGCACGGTAAGTGCGTTGAGTGGACATGACAGCTACAGCCAATCGAGTCGGACTAGTTCCTGACATGCCAATCCCACGTTGTCGCGTACTGGCAGCCGTATGCAAGATCTTAGTGCATTCCTGACCAGATTGAGTTTGACAGATTCCGGATCAGACGCCTTGCAGCTTGGACGTCGAGGCGAGCTCTGGCGTTGCTGGTGGGACACTTTCGGAGTAATTTGGAGTCGTCTTCCACCGATAGCGGTGTGTTTGATAGCGACATCTGTTGATGGATTGGACAATGGCGTTACACAACATCGCAAACAAGTGCTGATCGGCGGACATGATCAAGATCCCACTGTTCCCTGCAGGTGTGCTGCAGTGGAGCGCATTGGCTCGCATCATGTACGCATCATCCTACATCTTGCGGCTTTCGCACGACGAGAACTTGACGGAGCTGTCTCCACAGAGCCGCTTGATCGCCAATGGCACCGGTCTAGATCCCGCACGCCGAACCAGGATACGCAAGATCTTGCTTCCTGGTTCGAAATGTGGACTGCCAATGTATACAAAACTTGCTGTAACTTGTAAGGAGATGCGAAACAGCGATTGGTGCAGAAGAACATCTTCCATGCTGATGATGTTGTTGACTGTACGCTTTAGGCGATAGTGCGTCTGCCCCTCATTTTACATTTTTGAGGGATCGGCAACTGGACTGTTTGCGTTTGTAAACAGCTGCCAGCAGTAATGCTGCCGTACCATGCTTCAGCTTGTGAGAGCACCTCATCGTGGGCTTCGTTCATTGTTGAGTGCCAGTCATGCTCGTTGTGTGAAAGCACGCAGTAGCACATCGCAGAAAGCCATGTCGTTTTCTTCGACGCCAGTGTTCGATGCTTCCAAAGGGTATCAGAAGAAGGGCGATGGAACCTATGTATGAATACCCCTGTAGGTGCAAATGATGAGGAAGCAGCACGTTGACAGCATTAGTTCAACGATGGTCGTGAGGTCGAGCTCTTGCACTTCGTATACAACCGGCCGAACATAGATGAGATCCGGAACTCGCCTGCCAAAGTGGTAGCAACGATCGATCAGTACGCCCGAACAAAGAAGTATCTGATGAACGTTGGTGAAGACAAGGGCAAAATCGTGACCGATCTGATTGCGGAAGTCAAACCGAAGACGCTGGTCGAGCTCGGGGGATACGTTGGGTATTCTTCTATCCTGTTCGGCGCAGCTTTTCGATCCGCAGGCGGCCAACGATACTACACTCTCGAGCATAATCCAGAATTTGGAGCAGTCATAGGCTCGCTGGTCGAGCTGGCGGGCTTGAGCGACATCGTCAAGGTTGTCGTTGGAGACAGTGGTGCGTCGCTTGAGCGAATGCATCGAGAGGAGAAGCTGAAGAAGATCGATTTTCTCTTCATTGACCATACCCAGTTCGAAAGGGACATCAAGCTCGCTGAAAAGCTTGGATTGGTCACCGAAGGCTGTGTTGTCGCTGCCGACAACTGCATCTACCCAGGACATCCCGAGTATTGGGAGTACATGAGCAGCTCGGTTGCTGAAAAGAGGAAGGCTAGCGAGACAGCGACGAGCGAGGCAGAAGTTGGCAATTCCAACCTCATCTATGATAGCAAACTGGTGCACAGCTTCGAGCCCAGTGGAGAAAAGGTTTGTACCAGGCCTTTGCGGTCAAGATATTGCGCTGACATGGCTGCAGGATGCTGTAGGTATCTCAATGTGCACAGGCACGGAGGCATGATGAATACTTGTGATGTACTCCTCAATAGACGAAGCTGTCTTTCCACCGCACTTTGGTTACTTGTGAGGCTGCGAATGGTGCAACTCCTTCGCGGTAAGTGTTCAGTTGGTCTCGGCCATGGTCTGTTCCAGTACGTTGCCGTAGTCTCTGTTGCTGAAGCCGATAGAAAGGTATCGCTCTCGTTGCAAGCCGAATGTCTGGAAAGCATCGGAACCCAAAATCTGGCGCCCCGCGTCGCAAGGACTCGAAGTGGACGCGATCCTGCAGTGACGCCGTCATTGATGAGTAGCTTGCACATCCCGCGTCTTATCGTGCAACTAGCGTATGCATCTCGCGTTTCGGTGATGCGCAGAGTGGTTCCAGTAAGGATTTTGTGAGAACTCTAAATGAGAACATTGTGACATCGCGATCGGGTGGGGACACGGTGTAGCTTCCGTAGGCCAGATCGTTCCGCTTGCGCAGCGTTGCTGTGCCTCGAAGGTCTTGTTGCACACTCATTGCACTCACGGCCGTTCGTTATGCCGCTCAATGGCAACTCTTCTGCTGTGGCGCACACTTGCCAGAATGCTTCGCTCATCGCTTTGAGCCTTTTCTTCCTGCCGCTTGATTTCTTTGTGCTGTTCCTCAGCTATTCGGTGCGTTCCTTCTGGAGTACCAAAGATGGGTTTAGAGGAGCTCGCAATGTTGAAGCCCGCAAGACCATTCTCGTCACGGGCATTGGCATGACCAAAGGCCTTGTCCTTGCAAGAGCGTTCAGCAGAGCTGGGCACAAAGTCATTGGAGCTGACTTTGAACCAAATGGAGCTCTTGTGCCTGGGAGGGTGTCGAATTCGCTCGCTGCATTCCACCGTCTGCAGAAACCGGATGCTGGTCGAGGATCTATGCCATACATCCAAGGATTGCTTGATGTAATCTTGAGAGAGGAGGTTGACCTTTGGGTCAGCTGTTCCGGAGTCGCGTCCGCAGTCGAGGATGGTGAGGCGAAAGAGGTTATTGAGAATCGCACAGACTGCCAAGCTGTGCAGTTCGACGTGGCCACGACCCAGACGCTGCATGAGAAACACACGTTCATCGATCACACCAGCGAGCTTGGTCTGACAGTGCCAGAGACGCACACCGTCACCAGCAGGGCGGCTGTCGATGAAGCTCTGGAACAAGCCACTCCAGGACGCAAGTTCATCATGAAGCCAATTGGCATGGACGACTCTGCCAGAGGTGACATGACCTTGCTTCCATTGAAGACCAGGGAAGAGACATCCAGGCACCTTGATAAGCTGAAAATATCGGACAAGTCGGCCTGGATACTGCAGCAGTTCGTGCGAGGCAGCGAGTATTGCACCCATGCTGTGATTATCAAAGGCAAGGTGAAGGTCTTCGTTGCGTGTCCGTCGGCGGAGCTGCTCATGCATTACGAAGCTTTGGCACCAGATTCAGCTCTGAGTAGAGCGATGCTGAAGTTCACCGAAGATTACGCTGAGAAGGGCGGACCTGGATTCACGGGGCACTGTTCGTTCGACTTCCTCGTAGAAGACACATCGCCGACCGACCCCTTACGGCTCGTCCTGTATCCCATCGAGTGCAACCCACGAGCACATACCGCCGTCGCATTATTCAACGGGACTCCTGGGATGGTCGACGGATATCTCAGTCTGCTTGACGACAACGCCGACGGATCGAAAACGAAAACATCGATGGTTGTGACTCCTGCGCATCAGGACAAGTACTATTGGGTGGGACACGACCTCGTGACGCGTCTCTTGCAGCCTTTGATGCGTCTGCTGTTACTCCAGTCATCAGTAGAGGACTTCGCCAAGGCCGTGCGCGAGGTCGTGATGCATCTCCTGCTGTGGCGAGATGGGACGTTCGATGTGCGAGATCCCTTGCCGTGGTTCTACCTGTACCACGTGTACTGGCCTATGCAGTTCCTGAGCTGCATCATGACGGGAAAGAGATGGAGTCGCATAAACGTCAGCACGCTCAAGATGTTTGAGTGCTGAGTGGGATGATCTGGTCGATGTTGTTGTTGTGTAGCTCGCGGGCGGGAAGGAGAGAAAGAGGTAGAGAGGGAGCAAGGATGACCTCGGACCCATCAGCCACCTCCTCCTTTGTCAAGCACGGACCTCAGCCACTCGCAGATTATGCCAACATCATATTTCGCTTTCGATGTGGCATGAACGTACTCATCTCTCACGTCATGGCCATCTGGTAAACGTCCGACCATGTTCAAATGTTGCGCAATGCGGGCAATGAGCCCACCGACCTCCTGCTGGCACCATCCAGCCTGATCGTCCGAAGCCAAGGACAAGGCGTGAGCGCATTCAGGACGTGCAGCCGACCCTCAGGCATATCATGATGCCAGCTCGCGTTCTTGTCGACGAAACGTATCACGCGACTCCCTCCAGATGCGGCTGCGACCAGATGTGACTTCTCCAGAAGGAATCTGTGCTATTGGATCGTCCTCCAGCTCTTGGAAGGAGCATGACCCCTTGGTGTACGGGAATATAAGCACGCTTCGACAGCTGATCAGAACGAAATTCGAACTTCCATTGCTATGGCGTGTCAGGCCGTGGTCGTTCAGTAGCACAGTCGATCGATTAGTTCTAACAGCGCTCACGACGGGCAGCTAATGAATGACCAACGCAGCGCTGAAAGCTGCACGACTGACTGTACTCCAGACAATTGCTGCATCAGGAAAGTGCATGACTACAAAGGCCTATGGGTGCAGATCTGACCTTCGCCGCTGTGATGTAAACGGAGCTTGCAAACCTAACTGTTGTTGGCTGCATTCGAGGCAAGAGCTACCACGCATCGGGTAGAACCCAAAATCCTGGGTATCTTCTACGGTGGTGATGGTTCTCTCGAAAATCCTCGTCAGCTTTGTTGTGTTACAATATGCCTCATATCGCCAGAGTTCATGGAGTCCATTCCTCAACGTCTGAAGCACCTGGAACGATTAGCAGGATTGTGCTGTCATGTGCAATACTCCAGAGCCGACAACGCATGAGCAGCGAGGTATTGTTGTCGGTACAAATCCGTGGCGTATCACAGCCTGAGAACGTTAGGCTCAACCTGGACCTGCACGATGATTCTGAAGTCGAAGGCTGCTTGCAAGATATTGACCGATGGCGCCAAGCAGACAGCAACACAATCACGGATCGCAGCGGAAATGCCGATGATGGAGATAGCATCGCCATTGCATACTGCGAAGACCACTGGGAGATCAAAGTAGGCCATTACGAAAGCTATGCGTCGACGTTCGACCAAACTCTGAACCATATACACTCAACTGTTGAATGCTCCCTTTGAAGCGAAGTTGGCACAGATTGAGTGTGTACGTCCGGGGGATAAGGATTGGCTTGTCCAACATGCCGTGCACGACCTGCCAAAGCCAAACCCGACGGATGCTATATCACTATTCCAGCAAAGTGCACGGCAGTGGCTATCGAAGCCTGGGACGGGAGCTTCCCGTACTCCGAGCTGGATGATGAATCTACTCGGCTTGCAGAAGTGCTGGTCGAGAAGGGCATTCAACCTGTTACAATCCTACCGCTAGCCTTCGAGTTCTCGAAATGGGCTGTGGTCTCACTCTTGGCTGCCTGGAAGACTGGAGCAGCCTGGGTCTTCATCGATCCCACCCATCCAGCCGCTCGTCTTCAAAGGCTGACGAGGCAGGTGCAAGCATCTTTCGTGCTCGCTCGAGAGAGGTTTATACCCCAGCTGTCGGGACTAGACAGCAAAATTCTAGTCTTGGAAGAGCTCCTCGACGAAGAGCGAGCTAGGCCCGGCTCCTCCTCGCTTGATTGATACAAACAGCACTGCTTACATTGTAAGCAAGACCTATATTCGTGGTCTGGTCGAACGTGCTGACATCGTGGCTGTAGATTCTTACATCGGGCTCGACTGGCGAGCCCAAAGCTGTTGTTCACACCCACCTCGCTTTCTGCAGTGGTGCAATGCACCAAGCACAGATCCTCAAGTATTCTGAGAACAGTCGGACGCTACAGAACTGTCCCTTGATATTCGCAGGTGCTATTCCAGAACTACTGTTTACGCTGTTGAGAGGAGGCTCTCTGTGTATTCCAAAACAAGAAGACCGCGTCAAGGATCTGTCCGCCGGCGTAAGGCATTTTCAGAGCAACATACTCATAATATCTTCTTCGTCCGCAGCAATACAAGATCCGACCAAGTTCGAGCCAAGGCAGACGTTGCTCATGGGCTCTGAGCCACTTCCTGCTCATACCGCTCGGAAGTGGACTGCTCTTCATGACAACAATAACGGATACGGATCGACCGAGACCAATACTGTGGCTACTTGCTTCCCGTGCAACACTGCGGTGGCGCATCAATCAGTGGGCGCCGGAGCAGCCCATCAATACTGGGTCGGGGACGCACTCAACTATGACCGTTTAGTGCCGCCAGGATGGCTCGGCGAAGTTGTAGTCGAGGGCTATGCTTTAGCTTCATGTTACCTGAACAACGATGCCGCCTCGCTTAGAGCATTCCTGAAAAGCCCTGAGTGGTACACAGCGATGGGTATCACACGAAAACACCCGACTCGATTCTTCCGATCTGGGGATTTGGGCAGGATTGCAATTGATGGCACACTGGAAGTTCCCGGACGGACAGACCCTCTGCAGGTCAAGCTTCGACTAGAGCTTGGCGAGATTGAGGCAGTCACGTTGAGTGGTCTGTCAAAGCCCTCTCCCTTGGTCGCAGAGCTCATCCTGCCAAAGGGGTCGGATCGACCGAGCATCGCAATATTCCTGGTTGCACCCGATGTCATCCAGGACATCGATGCTGGAATGCTCGTAGAGCACGTTTCACTATCGTCTTCACAGAAAGTATGCTTCTTATCGAAAGGTAACATTTCTAAACCCGTGTTGAGGTATGGAGCTGACACGGGCAGTCCTCCTGGTACGATACATGGCGCTATGCAGGTATCATACATCTGTATCCGATACCAGCAATATGAACTCATATGTCGTGTGGTAGGAAGCACAGAGAGTGTCTTCGCGACTCAAGATCAGACAGTCCACCAATTCCTCAGGAAGCGTGTGACCAAGCTGTACTCGATGAGCTCGCTACTAGCTATGGAGAACCTTATCGACAATGTTCTCGAACTGAGCATTCACCAACTCCATTCTCGTGCTAGCAGATCCGAGATGATCAGATTAAAAGACTGGACGATGTTCTTCGCCTACGAAGTCGTTAGCACACTGGCATTGGGTCACACCACCGGCTTTCTGCAACGAGGTGAGATGTTGATAAAATAGTCAAGTCTAACCAGCAAGGATTTTGGCTCAATGCCAACGTTGGATATCTGCCAGGTCAAAGCAGATGGTTCGCAAATTATTAGTTCTTGTGGCTCATGACCAAGCTTGGAATAGATTTTGAGGCTATCAGCGTCTGGATTGATGGCGCTATAGCAGAACGGTGCCGTACGCACCAAGACAGCGGAGAGAAGCCGGACTTCCTGCAGTATTTCTTGGCCATATTAGACGCCAATGGTGACGCAGCCAGTGATGAAAAAGTGGCTTCCGAGATTGGCAATGTCTTAGGAGCCGGCGCAGATACCACTGCGACTTCCCTCATGGCCACATTGAAGTACCTGATCGAGAGCCCAGACGATTACCGTCGAGTACAGCAAGAAGTCGATGATGAGCATCGCCAACTTAATCTGGGCACGGATCAAGCAATCCTGTACGTGGAGCTATCGAAGTTGCCATTGCTCTCGGCGGTCATCAAGGAGACTCTGCGGTTGCATCCCGCCATCGTATACCAGCTACCTCGTGTGTGTCCTGCCGCAAGTACCACGATCGGGTCTTATGTTATTCCGGCAGGCGTCAACATCAGCATGAGTGCAGCAGCAGTCAACCGTTTTTGTGATGCTTTTGGCCCGGACGCTGATTCATGGAGACCAGCGAGGTGGCTGGAGAAAGAGTCCCAGATGTTGGATGCGTGTGTCATGACTGTAGGTTCTTTCACAGTGGTATCGAGTAGAGTCTTGGCACAAAGCTGATCCCTGCAGTTTGGAAAAGGCAGTCGCAGTTGTCTAGGCAAGAACCTGGCACTGTTAGAGATGTACAAATGCGTTGCTTCCTTCGTGCGAAACTTCGACATCGAGCTCACGCGTGAGGAAGAGAGGATCCAGAGCTATTGGTTCGTGACAATCGAGGGCATACCAGTGCTTGGATCAGTAGGACGTCGTACGCGCAAGACCAGGCAGGAACACTACTTAGCAACTTTTGCTGACCTCAATCACAGACCACGAGGCGGGTACGGTAGTACGAGTCCAAGGACTTAAAACACGGCCGGTAGTGGTTTGCAGGCTGTCTTGGCGTCCTGTTGGTTGTAACAAGATTTCGGTGGGTATCGATCGGACGTGGGAAAAGACTGTATGGACCTTCGGAGGGAGCATGCCAGCTAGGCTCCGCAGAGGCCAAGACTTTAAGCTGTGATCAGGATTCACCTCCACGACGCGAATGATAGCATGTGGAGATCGCCTAATCTTTTCCCGAGCGTTGAGGCGCAGTGTGATTGTGAACATTTTTATGTCGATTCTTCTAAACATTGCTTCGACAACACCATGAGCGACCAAGTCCTTCGAGAGGAATCTATCTGCAGCGAACCGACCATCTTGACGGTGACACAAAAAGAATGGAGTTGGCTCAAGAAAACCGACCGTGGCTTTTCCATCAGCGACCAGAAGGATGGGACCTTGATGTTCATGGTTGACACAAAGACCGCTGGGAAGTTTCGATTGGTCTCAGATTCTTCAGGAGATCCAGTTTTCAAACTTGAGCGCAATGTTCTCTCGAAGGGAAGTGGTTGGATCCTGAAAAGCACATCCGACGACAACATGATCCTCTTGTCAATACGATACAGCTGGGTGAGACCGCATATCAGCGACGTCACGTTCGGGCCCAAAGGATCTTCGGAACCATCGTACACAATCAAGGCTCGAGATCTCTGGAGCGGAACTCTGGACATCATTGAACTGGCCACCTCGACAGTTGCCGCGACTATACAGTGTACCAACATGAAGTCCAATATTCTCAGCTCATTCAAAACTTCGCCGCCCGTCTGGAGCGTCAAGATTACGCAAGGGATAGATGTCGCACTGGTATATCGTTTGCATGAGCCAGGAGTAAGGTTGCTAACCATTCCTATGCCCAGGTCGCAGCAATCGTCGTATGTGCCTCGGACGCGTTCTCGGAAAGTCATCATCTTATGAAGTAGCTTGTGTGCCCAGATTCAACATTGTCAAACACGATGCAACTCGAAAGTCGGACTGTCGTTCGCTCCCAACCCCAGTCGAGCGGCAATCATCTTCTCAGCACGATGCCTCCCTTCTGGCAGCTGCCACAGCAGCCTGGCCTTGATCCCTGCTTCTGGAGCGAGCAGTGCGGGAGCATTCCACAGTCAGACATAAAGCAAATCTCAAGCTGTCACAGCAATATCCAGCGTCGTTAGCACAAGGCTCAGTACAGTGCGCTAATGAGAGCTCAATGGGGTCTGGGCAACAGCATGCTCCGTATCCGAGATCTCACGAGAACCAGAATCCCACATTGCCCACCAAAGAAAAGCCTCGGTGCTATCAACACAATTGCCACCGTCGTCCCTTTTCGAACATTGAGAACTATGTTCGCCGTCTCCGGGAGCAAAAAGGCCTCAAAAGAGCCTCATGTGTTTGGTGCGGTGCTGTGTTCAGCCGGCAATTGTGATGGAAATGAATGGGAGGACAATCTAGATTTTGCCGTTTCAGGGCAGAAGCCCGGGTAGCTAGGTATATAGAACAAGCGTAATGCCAAGTTGGTTGTACAGATGGATGACACTGATCCCTTTGCTGTTTTCCGCAGAATAGCCTACTGATCTGCTCGGTTGTTCGTCCGGTAAGAACTCTCGGGCTGTCGCAAAGTCAGGCTGAAGAGAGCGGAGATGCAATGATAGCCAGTCGAATCCCGGCAGAGTGGACGAACTGCCAAGCTCGAAAGACCTTGGTAAGGCGGATTAATAATCAGATCCGCAAATTTATTGAGCGAAGGCACCCGAAACGAAGTCGCCGTCGTCCCGGAGCTTGCGTAGGGCCACGACAGGCGGCTAAGTGTAGGGGCTGCCGAGCGATAATTACATGCATTCGGATACCAATTGCGTTGCCTGTTGCATATATCTAGCGTGTGCGTGCGTACGAGTGAGGTAAATGCAGATTGCGCCCGTATTATTTCTTAGAAGCAGGGCCTAGCTTAGCGATGCATATAGCGACACTTTTGATTAGTTAGAACTAATCCTGCGCAGAGCCTGTAAGTGGTCAGTGTCAGGGCGAGAGCCTGGCCTGTGAGATGCAAGGGTGAAAACGAGAATGCAGGTGCGAAGTGCAGATGCAAAAGGGTATGGTATGATTGCTACACAAAACGAAAGACGAAGAAAGCAAGAGAGGCCTGGGGAAGGCCAGATATTTATACGCGACCCTCGCGAGTGCGTGTCCCCGCATCAACAGGGCTAACCCGTGCGAAGCCGCGCTCAGCAGCTTTGCTCAAAACCTTATTCCAACCTGCCCTACGTTCCGAGTCTTCCACGTGCTTCTTCCAGGGTCCAGCGCAGTCGCGGGTGCTCGCGGGAGTGCCGTGAGTCACACAGTTACGAGCCGAAGTGAATCTGTCAAGGTTTGGTAGAGGGGTGAACTTGGAGGGCTGGGTCCCGTAGTGAATGTTGCGGGGCATGTGATTCTTGGCGCTCACACACCAAGCTGGACTGTCACTTCTTGACGACTTCTGAGCACTCTGAGGCTCTTCTGTCCCCAACTTCTGTACACTCTGTGGGGAGACCATGACAGGGGCCCCCCCGAACAAAGCTGAGTTCCTACGAAGCCGTAGTAGTTCTATATATCGAGGATGTTCAGCTTCAGTACCAGGCCTAGGCCTGATGTCATGGTCGATACACCATTGGTAAGCCCCGTCGAAGAGCTCAGATTTGAAGAGCCTACCGATGTTGACTTCTGGGCCGTCTGCGCGGGCGTGGTATTCTTCGATTGCTTGACGATTAAAGATGATATGTTGGATAGGTTCCTATGAGGTATCCTACTTAGGGCAACCTTGCTATTCGACTTCATACTTGATCGGCGGTAGTCCTTCAACGTCGTTGGGCTCTGCGCGGATTCCCCGGATCTTGCGGACGGTATAGTCGTTAGAAGGTAGGTTAACAGGCTCGTCGACTTCTACTTTATCGGGAGGACCTGGCATGTCTTGGTTTTGGTTCGGGAATAGGTCCTCAGCCGACGGCCGAAGGCGTACGGGATGGAAGACGTCGTGGATCTTTATGTTCGTAGGAAGAGCTAGACGGTAGGCGTGTGAACTAATACGCTCGGTGATCTTAAAAGGACCTAGGTTCTTCTAGTTCAGCTTCTTAGAGGGGCGGTCCGTCTTGATGTTCTTAGAGTTGAGGTAGACCATATCGCCTACTTGGTAGTCGGGAGCTAGCTGGCGACGACGATTGGCTTGATCCTCGTAGATTGCTTGTGCGTACACTATCTCGTCGTGAACTTCTTTATAGATCTATAAGAGTATAGTAGCGAACTCGTCTACTACTTACTCGTTTACGTCTTTAGTAGGCGGGAGAGGCTCTTCTAGTTCTATACCTATACGAGGGTAGCAACCTCTCGTAGTATAGAAGGGAGAGTAGCTAGTAGTCTCCGAGTCCTAGTTACGAGTAGCGAACTCCACCGTAGGGATATACTAAGGCCAATCCTTCTAGTAGTAGTCGACGAAGCAACGAAGGACCTACTCGAGGATAGCGTTCGTAATTTCGGTCTAGCCGTCGGTCTGTAGCTAAAAACTGGTCGAGAGGTTATGCTTGATGCCTAGGATAGCACACAGACGCTTCCAGAAGTGCGAGATGAACTAGGTGCCTCTGTCAGAGGTGATGCTATCCGGGAGGCCTTGAAAGCGCCAGACGAATTCGTAGAATAAGCGAGCAGTCTCCTTTACGGTCATGCTCTAGTACGGGATTATATACCGGTCCTTAGAGTAACGGTCCACGATCACTAGAAGGGCCTTTGCTTTCACGCCGCTAAAGGTCTTACCGTGAGGAAGATCGGTGATAAAGTCTATAGTGATGTGCTTCTACGGACGATCAGGAGCCGGGAGAGGGTACAAGAGACCGTAGGGACGGTAGCGGTTAGCTTTAGCTCTTCGGCAAGTAGCGCAGTTCAGCGCGTAGCGGCGGACGTCCTTCTAGGAATACGGCCACTAGTAATACCTAGCGAGGAGCTTGTGGGTCTTAGCTACGCCTAGGTGACCCCTAGAGGCGGAGTCGTGGATGATTTAAAGAATCTCAGCTCGGATATTAGAGCCTTCGGGCTGCGGTACGTAAAGCTTCTTACGGAAGTAGACGACACCTTCCTAGAGCTCGTACTCGGACAGCGAGAAGCCCGGGAATGTCCTCGCGCCAGATTCAAGGGCCTGAACTAACTCTTAGGCGTCTATGTCGGCATCGTACGCTGTTCGTACTCGTGCTATAATGCCTTCGGGCTGCTCCTCATTATTAAACCCCTTAAAGTCTAATTCGGATAAGCCGTCGGTCGTTACTAAGCCCTCTTTATCGTCGTTCAAGTCCTTAGCGTCCGAGGCGTATTCTTTAGGCTCGGATTTATCGTCACTCTCGTCAAGGTAGGTAGGAGCGAGCACGAGAGTAGTAAAGGAAGCGGCGAGCGTAGGCTAGCCGTTCGATAGGTACTCTCGAAGCTCGGAAGAGAGGTTGTGCTCTTTGATAACTTGTTGCTCTGCGATTTGCCGGCCCCCTCTTCGATCAACTAGAGAGTTACTAGGGCGGCGGGTAAGGGCGTCGGCTATCGAGTTGGCCTTACCGGGCGTGTACGAGATCACAAAGTTGACCCGGGAGAGGAACTCGCTCTAGCGGGCCTAGCGACGATTAAGCAGCTTGCTCTTTATAGAGTAGACGAGGTTCTTATAGTCGGAGCTTACTTAGACGGGCATAGCAGAGCCTTCGAGCTCGGGGCGCTACTCTTCGAAAGCTTTGACGATAGCGAGAAGCTCCTTGTCGTAGATCTCGTAGTTATACTCCGTAGCGGTCATCTTCTTAGAGAGGAAGGCGACAGGTAACCAGGGGGATTCAGGCGAGCGGCGTTGTAGCAGGACACCGCCCACTACGCCGTCGGATACGTCGGTCTCTACACGGGTCTCCAGTTCGAAATCGAAGTGCTGTAGAAGCGAATTCTTAACAAACTTCGCTTTAAGCAAGTCAAAAGCCTCCTAGCATTCGTCGGTCTAGGCGAACTTCTCACCCTTACGCGTGAGCTTCGTTAAAGGGCGTACTACGCCCGAAAATGCGTAGATGAAGCGGCGGTAGAAGTTGGTAAAGCCTAGGAAACCCTAGACCTTTTTGACGTTCGTAGGAGCATCCTATTCGACGATAGCGTCGATCTTCTCTTGGTCCGTCTTGATGCCGTCTGCGGTAATAATCAAACTAAGGAACTTGACTTCGGTCTTCTTAAACTCGTACTTGTCGATGTCGAGCTACAAGCCGGCGTCTACGAGCTTCTAAAGGACCTTATAGACGTGCTCGCGGTGCTCCTCCTTGGTCTCGCTATAGACTAGGATGTCGTCGATGTAGGTAGTGTAGAACTGATCGAGGAACTCCTAAAGGATGTCGTTAATGAAGTTCTAAAAGGTACTAGGCCCGTTACAAACGCCGAAGGGCATAACGAGCGACTCGAATAGCCCGTAGCGAGTACGGAAGGCTATAAGATACTCGTGTCCTTCTACCATTCGTAACTTGTTAAACGTAGCGATAATATCGAGCTTAGTAAAGTACTTGGCCTTAGAGAGGCGCTCGAGCGTCTCCTAAATTAACGGTATTAGGTAGCGGTTCTTCTTTATAATAGCGTTCAAGCCTCGGTAGTCTACGTAGAAGCGTAGACTACCGCCGGGCTTCTTAACGAACATAACGGGACTGCTAGCGCTAGAACGGCTCGCTCGAATGAACCCCTTCTTTAGGTTCTCTTCGAGGTATCTCTTGAGGACGATAAGCTCTTCTCGGGACATAGAATATAGCGGTCCGAACGGTATCTCTACACCTTCTTCCAGCTCAATCTTGTGGTCGTAAGGGCGATAAGGAGGCAGCTCGTCTACGGCTTTAGTATCGAATACGTAGAGGATGTGGTGTGCCTAAGGAGGGACCTTCGTAGTAGGGTCGGTAGGTATACGCTTCTTATCGAGCTTCTCGAGGGCGATGTCGATATCGCGGAGAGAGGCGGCGAAGACTTGAGCTTTAGGCTACTTAGTAGTAGTAGTAAAGGTAGCGGCGTTTACCTAGAAGATCTTAGTATACTTAGGACCGCGCTAAGGCGGCGGAGAAGGCGGAGGTACCGGAGGAACTTCTAGAGGGAAGCTAATCGTAAGGGAAGTCTAGTCGATGATAGGTCGGTATCGTCTGAACTAGGGGAGGCCGAGGATAAACTTCTGATACGGTAGGGACGTAAGGAAGCTAGTGATCGACATACGCTTGCCTCCGAGGGTGATTGACGTGTGTATAACATAAGTAATCTTACTAGTAGTAGTCTCCGTGCCGTTAAAGAGTTTAAGGGTACGAGGGTACTTCAGTTCCTAGGGTTCGAGGTTAAGAGAGGTCGCGAGTTTATAGTCTATAAAAGACTCGCCTAGTACGCCAGTGTCTATAAGAGTGAGATTGGAAGAAGAGAGTTTCTTTGAGCCGATATTTACATTCATGACGAACGGTTTGTAAGCGTAGTCCTTGCCCGTATCGTCGTATAGGTCTAGCTATGCTATATTGATCCTCAACTTCTTTCCTCTCTTTACTTTCGGTAAACGTTATTCTTAGTCTTCATCGCGTCGATAAGGAAGACCTAGGCTTTTTCCTGCTTAGCGGGAGTAGTAGGAGTAGGCTCGATAGCGCCGACAGCGCCGCGAACCGGGTTGCGGGCGTTATGGGCAGCGAGCTACGGACAGTTAGCTACGATGTGGCCTAGACCGCCGTAGTAGGTACAGAGTCCGGCCTAGCGACGGCGATGCTTCTCTTCGGGAGTAAGCTTACCGTTAACGAGGCCCTAGACTCGAGGGACGGCGGCACTAGCGCTAAGATCTATAGCGTTACCTATAGAGACGGGAGGGAGAGCCGTAGGAGCGGCGGCGCCTAGTAGAGTAGCGAAGTGGCTTCCGGGACCACGAGGCTAACGACCTTAAGAACGGGAAGCGAGGAGAGAGGCGGTGTGTTTTATGTTAGAGTCGAGGCGCTAGTAGGTCTCGACAAGCTCACGGAAGCTTATAGCACCGACGTCCTTGTCCTCGAGGGCTCGAAGAAGCTCTGCTAACAAACTACGGCGGAGAGTGCTCTTCTTAGTCTCTTCGTTGTAGCCGGTGAACCCGATGTCGCGGTTAAAGGCCGCGAGGTACTCGGCGAAGCTCTTGTTCTTCTAGAGGAGGTTGTAGATAGCGTTCTAGGCGGTAGCCCTACGGTCTAGATCACTAAAGGCAGTACGGAGGTCCTGTATCAAGGTGAGGACGTCCGGGCAGCCGATAGTCTACGTAGCGTTGTCGATGTAGTGTTGTACCTAAGCCGCGGCGTCTCCCCGAAGGAGGGAGAAGACGTACGTGACTTTGTCCTTCTCTTACGGAAAGTGGTCGGCATTAGCTAATAGCTTGATAGTGAGCTATGTCTCAAATGCCTTAAACTTGCTCTTATTACCGTCGAACTCGTCTAGGTCGTTGACCTTCTTAGAGAAGTGCTAGCGGCGGTTATCGTAGGCGTGCGGGGCGAGGTTCTAGAAGGTGTTTATAATACCTTAAAGGTATGTTGCTTAGTTGTTTACTTGCTCGACCTGCTAGGCGGTCTCGCGGAAAGAGGAGACGGTAAGGTTAATAAGAGCGTAGGCGGTGTCGGGGTTAGCGTTTGCCTAGGCACCGAAGGTAGCGGCGTTCGAGAAGGGGATGTTAGTCTACTCACTAAAGTGGAATAGAGTGTCTTAGTTGTCGAGGTTGACACCTCTATCGGTAGCGTGGTCACCTATAAGGATGACTCGAGTGGTTGACGGTTTGTTAGTCTTTCGTGATGTCAGGGCGAGAGCCTGGCCTATAAGATATAAGGGTAAAAGCGAGAATATAGGTGCGAAGTGTAGATACAAAAGGGTATAGTATGATTGCTATACAAAAGAAAGACGAAGAAAGCAAGAGAGGCCTAGGGAAGGCTAGATATTTATACGCGACCCTCGCGAGTGCGTGTCCCCGTATTAACAGGGCTAACCCGTGCGAAGCCGCGCTTAGTAGCTTTGCTCAAAACCTTATTCTAACCTGCCCTACGTTCCGAGTCTTCTACGTGCTTCTTCTAGGGTCTAGCGCAGTCGCGGGTGCTCGCGGGAGTGCCGTGAGTCACATAGTCACGAGCCGAAGTGAATCTGTTAAGGTTTGGTAGAGGGGTGAACTTGGAGGGCTAGGTCCCGTAGTGAATGTTACGGGGCATATGATTCTTAGCGCTTATACACTAAGCTAGACTGTTACTTCTTGACGACTTCTAAGCACTCTGAGGCTCTTCTGTCCCCACCTTCTGTACACTCTGTGGAGAGACTATGACAGTCAGCCTCTCGCGCTATTTAAGCCGACATAAGGGTCGGGACGCTTTTCGCCGGGCTTTACTAAACTCGAGAAGTTGTCTAAAGTACACCGTAGTTCTGAAGAGCTATAACTAATAGGACAAGTTTGACCGTTAGCTAGAGCTCTACGTAGAGTCTTTAAATGTCTAGAAGTATATAGATCCTTACTAACTAAGTAACGAGCTAACAGAGCCTACTTACTTAACGTTTAAGTAAATCTAATAAGCGTATACGGTAGGAGACGCTATATTAAGAGATCTTATTAAGCTACGACAAACAGACGTAGACCGAAGGTAACGGATGTACGACATCTTTACTACTACGTAATTAAAGCTTATTACCTACCTTATCCGTACAACGATAGAGCTAGGGTAAGAGCTAATATACGGCTAGAATACCCTTAGAGCGAAATACTAGGCTCTTAAGGATTAGTATAGTCTAGACGATATACTACGTAAGCGGTAGCTTACGCTTAAGCTGTCTAGGCTTTAGAAGGCTAGCGTACGTAGAATCAATAACTAGTACTTAGACTAGTTAGTTTTATAGACTAAGATACTTAGGTATAACTACGCCGAGTACGACGACCTTAGTAGACACTTCCTACTTACTATTTAGTAGAAGTAGGCTCTAGCCTACGGTGCTTCTCTATATAACGAGTAGAAGCGTAACAAAATATTACTATAAAAGCTTACTAAGCGTTATGTTGAACAGGTACGGGTGGATAGTAGCGGAGTGGAGTAAGAGATCAATCTTTAACTGACTAATAGCACGAGCATGTAGCAATATATTAGGAACCAATATGTTGATTGTGTTGGATGTCTATCTAAGCTAAAGGGGAGAGAAGGTATCTCCCTACAAGCTGAGTCATCGTAGATGCCTCAGGCTGCCAGATCACTTCCTGATTGTTGACTCCCTTTGAGATGCTACATCTTAACACTCCCACTCATCTCGCATAGGAGGTTACAGTCTGCTCACTTCCTGTCAATAGTACTTGGACCTTTTTATGACAGGTTCAGCTGGCTTCCAAACCTCTAGAAGTGTGGACCAGTCTTTGGTTTTGTAAACCCGTCTGCAACCATCTCAGAGGTTGGGGTGTACTCAATAGCAATAAGCCTCCTCTACCAAAGTTTCCTAACAGCGTTATAGGCAATGTCAATGTGCTTCGACTTGTCATGAACATATATATCTTTCACCAGGGTGAGGGCAGCTTGATTGTCACCTCTTAATTGGACTGGTCTCAAATTTGATACAGTCTCCTAGTTTCTAGTGATTCTTGGTTAATGGGAACAGTCTCCTACTAACTCTAGACAATCCATTTCTCTTAGCAGTGAAGCTAGGAATTGGGACTGCTTCGCATATGCATTTATAGCTATGTATTCAGCCTCCATTGTGGATGTTGCTACAGACTTTTGCTTCTTGCTTATCCAAGAAACTGGTGCCCTACAGAGGAAGAAGACATACCTAAGGATTGAGACTCTGTCTACTTTGTCCATTGTATAATCAGAATCATAGTATCCAATAAGGTGTCCTTTTCCAGACTTTGAGAACTAAAGTCCTAGATCAGGGTATGATCTTAGGTACCTAGTGATCTTCTTCAAAGCCTTCATGTGGTAGGTGGATGGGTCACTCACAAATGAGCTCATCCTTCCTAGGGCAAAAGCAATGTCTGGCCTTGTGATTGTTGCTGGCCACATCCAAGTACCATTAATACTCTGGTACTCTGCCTTGTCACACCTCTCATCCATGTGGCTTGAAGGTTTGAGGGCCTCATAGCTGTCCATGGGTGAGTGTGTAGGTGCTGCCTTCTCATGGTTCATTCCCATCTTGGCTAGGCTGTCCCTAACAAAGTGTCCTTGGTCAAGTTTCAGGATTCCTCTCTTCCTGTCCCTTGTGACTCTCATGCCAAGGATCTTTTCAGGTTCACCTAGATCTTTGATCTTGAAGATCTTGCCAAGTTCTCTTTTGAACCAGAGAACATCTGTCAACTTTGGTGCAGCAATTGGAATGTCATCCACATGTATAAGGATTATGATCTCCCTCTTCTTATGGATAAGTAGGCATGGATCCACTTCTGACTGTGTGAATCCAATCTCTCTGAGCTTTGACACACAGAGTTGATTCCAATCTCTAGCTGCTTGCTTAAGTCCATACAAGCTTTTGAGGATTTTGAACACCATGTTTGGTGGAAGCTCAACTCCTGGTGGTGGTAACATGAAGATGTCTTCATGGAGGGTGCTTTCTGTGAATGCATTGTTCACATCCACTTGGTGAAGATGAAGATCCTTCTTACACACAATAGCCATAAACACCCTAAGGGTGTCCTGTCTTACTGTAGGTGCAAATGTCTCCATAAAGTCAACACCAAACTTCTGTGAGAAGCCCCTTGCAACTAGTCTAGCCTTGAACTTTTCAATAGCTCCACTAATGCTTCTCTTAATATCAAAGACCCATCTTGATGTAACCAGATTTGCTCCTTTTGGTGGAACAGAATTTTCCCAGGTGTTGTTACTCTGTAGAGCATCTAGTTCCTTTTGGATTGCTTCCTTCCAAAGATGTCCCCATTTCTTGTCATTCACAGCATCCTTGTAGGATTTTGGAATTGGGACCTCTTGCTTGTATGCAATGGCTTCTACAGTTGCTGCAAAGGCCATTTCCTCAACTTCTTCCAGGAATTCGCTATCCCATGGTATTGAACTGTCCACTGATTGCATGGCTGCAAAGAAAGCTTGGTGAAAAGCAGCAAGGTTCTCTGAGAGGTCCATTGCTTCTCCCACTTCAGTGGTTAGTTCGGGCTTAGGGACCATGGATCTTGGGGCTTTCTGTTTCATGTCATAGCCCTCAACATCATAGTCAGCCTTTCTCTTTCCAAGGGATGATTTAGGGACCGTCACTTGTGACCTAGTAACGTCTATTTCCTGGGGATCTAGGGAGCTTCTCTCAATTGGCTGATCGATTTTCTGAAATTCCCCTACGTTCTCCGGAGGCTGGGGAAGTTGCACAAACAGCTTTCTCGGCTGAGCGACTTTAGGGCTCTCAATTGGCTGATCTATTTCGGGGGGGCTCTGATGGACGCCTGAATGGTGGGTAGATTGTCCTAAGGATACGTTCTTCCTCGGCCTTCCTAAGGGCTTCCTAGCTGGTGCACTGCTTGGTAGATTCAATGTTGGAACATTGAGACCCATATCACCTCCAGGCTGGTCCTCAAAGAAGTCTGCATGTGTGTGTTGTTTAACAGCTCTCATGTCTGGTTCCCAAAAGAGCCAGGCTTTAGCTGTGTTTTCAACATACCCAATAAACACTGCTTCTTTACCCCTATTCATTAGCTTGTCACTTCTTGCCCATTGAGGTTGGGATCTTGTGTCCATATAGACAACAGCTTTGCATCCCCAAACTTTCAAATGGTTGATGGTCGGTTTGATACCATCAAAAGCCTCATCTGGTGAAACCTTGAACCCATCGTAATCTGGGCCATTTGGCAGTTTGTTCCTCATATAAGTTTGGGCCTCTAGTGCTTCAGGCCAAAATTAAACCGGCATTTTAGCCTCTTCAAGCATTGCCCTTATAGAGTCCTCTGAGGTTTGTATTGACCTCTCAACTGGTCCATTCTGTAGAGAGTTGTATGCCTCAGTCGGCTCGAGCCCAATCCCCAAATCCTTCTCCCACTGCTTCACTAATGCAATAAGTTCTTTTGCATTGTCAAGTCTTACTGCTTTCAGCTGCGCTGATGATTTCCTCTCTGCTTTGATCTTCCAGTTCTGGAGAGCAACTGGAGCATCTTCTCTTTTCCTAAGAGGAAAGGTCCACTTCTTCCTAGAGAAGTTGTCAACAATCTCAAGCCAGTATTTGAATCCTAGTCTTGAGATTGGTAGTGGGCCACATATGTCAATAGATACAAGGGCAAGTCTTTCAGGTCTTCTCTCTGTAACTTTGCCTTTGTACTTCTTCATCTTTGCTATTGAACATACTCTGCACTAGTGAAAGCCATCCTTAGGGATAGGAATAGGTTCTTTTAAGTCTGTTACCTTGTGAAGATTCTGGAGCAAATTCTTCCCAAGGTGTGCAAATCTTCTATGCCAAAGCTCCCACTGCTTCAGGTCGGTCTCTGATTGAGCAGTCACAAAGGCATTCTCCATTGGTGGTGCATATGATGAGTAATGTGCCCGTTCTTGTAGGAGAGGAGAAATCTTATCAATGAATGGAACCCCCCCAAGGAGCTTTGTCTGGACAACAGTCTCACCAGAGGGGGAAACAAGAGAAAATGATGGAGGTTGCACACCAAACTGCTTGCTAAACTGGTTCCATGAAACCAGGTTCACTCCTAGCTTGGGTACAAGCAGGACATCTTCCAAAACAACTTTTCTGCCAGCTCTCCCACTCATCTCTGCATTCCCAATATGAGTGGCCAATAAAAACCCACCTCCCACTTTGATCCATTTCTTCCTTGTCAAGGGAGTCATAGATCTAAAGAGGCAGCTTTGGTCAGTCATATGGGATGAAGCACAGGAGTCAAGTAACCACTCTGACGAGGGGAACTTGCCTTGGACTTCTGCAGTTGAGTGAGCCACTTATCATACTCATCATCATCAGACATTGTCTCTGGGGATGAGCTGCATGGTGACTCTTGGGCGGAGAAACCTTTTCCAGTCTTCTTTGCTTTAGAGGTATAAGACTGGGCCTGGTTCTTCTGGAGTGACAGCATGTCAGAGCTGAGTTTCTTCACCATTTTCTTAAGTTCTTCTATAGAGGACTTCTCTCTTGGTGTCCTCCTTGAAGTGGGTGGTAGAGTTCTCTTCTTCTTGACATGTGTTGTATTCTAGGAAGATAGTGGTTGGGAATGAGATCTAAGGACCTTTCTTGCCTCAGGCAAACTAGGGCAGTCCTTGATCAGATGATCCTTCTCACAGAGAAGGCAGGAGAGTGGTCTTGCTAGACCTGAGGGCTTGACCCAGGTGGCTGCCATGCCATACTCAGCCTTAGAGGGATCCAACCTGGCTTCTTGAGCTTCAAGGATCTTTAAGGTCCTTTCATGATCCATCTTTGGCTAAGCCATGATAGTATCCCTGGCTACATAGTAGTCAGGTGGCAGTGAGCTTAAGAGCTGGGTCATCCTCACATCAGCTTTCCTGTAATGCTGACCCTCTGGGTCAACATTAGCAATCCTTTTTCCAAGAGAAACCAGGTGTGTCCATGCAGATCTGATAGTGAACTCTTCACTCATCTCAAAGGTCACAAATTGCTTTGTGAGCTCATGTGCATGGGTTGGTAGCACCTGGCTATACTTGTTCCAGAGATACACCCACTTCTCAGCAGCTCTTCCAGATTCACATGAGCCCTCAAGCTCAAATTCATCTTCTTCTGTGATCCTACTAAGGATACTGAAGTTGTATACTGCATTGTGCCTTGTCCATGTTGGCGTATTGAGGATCTCTTTAGTTGTAGCCTCTTCTTGGAGTTTCAGAGTCTTGCCCTTGATGTTGTCAAAAGACACTTCCATTAGGTCATTAATTGCAAAGAATGCTGATTGGCTCTCCATCTTGTATCTCTGAAGGTTGAACCATCTCTTCCAATTGTCCCTCCCAAGAATTGGGATTTTGCCTCCCTTCTCCTCTGTCTTCTCTTGGTATGAATCCATAATAAATTGGATGTAATGAAACAAGGTGTGTATGTTCCAAGGTGGTGGCTCAGATCCTGCTGAGGCTTCTAGTGTAGAATGGGAAAGTTCGTAGGTGTAGATACTAAGGCCTGCTTGGTAAAGTAAAGAAGGAGCGGTGTGAGGTCTCGGGGCTAGGACACAGGTCTGTCTCTCCTAGCAGAGCTTCAAATGACTTACTTGAAGTCCTTCTTGATAGTATCTCGATGCAGTTCTGCCTATAGAGTATCTTCAAGGTATTGGCTTTGAGTAAGCCGCACAGAGTCCTTGTCTAGGTTACCTATCACTTAGTATCGAACTAAGCTCCTTGACAGGATAGACGGGGTAGACTTCTGATTCCCAGATGTTTTCTGCTACGATAGCAAGGGATACAAGTAACCTGTACTGATATAGGTTGCTCTTATTCCTGCATAAACCCGGGCTCATAACCTGTTAAACAGGCACGGGTGGATAGCAGCGGAGTGGAGTAAGAGATCAATCTTCAACTGACTAATAGCACGAGCATGCAGCAATATATCAGGAACCAATATGTTGATTATGTTGGATGTCTATCTAAGCTAAAGGGGAGAGAAGGTATCTCCCTACAAGCTGAGTCATCGTAGATGCCTCAGGCTGCCAGATCACTTCCTGATTGTTAACTCCCTTTGAGATGCTATATCTTAACATTAAACACTTTTCCAAGCTTAGCCTTAAACTACTAAACATCTAACAGCTTCGGAGCTATAATAGGTATGTCATCTATATAGGTAAGGACTATAAGGTCTCTATCCGTATAGATAAGTAGGTATAGATCTACCTAGGACTAGGTAAATCTAATCTTCTCTAGCTTCGTAACACAGAGCTTGTTCTAGTCTCTAGCTGCTTGCTTAAGCCTATAAAGGCTTCGTAGGACCTTAAACACTATGTTTAGAGGTGCTTCAACTCCTAGGGGTAGGATTATATAGATGTCTTTAAGAAGGCTACTTTAGGTAAAAGCATTATTCATATCTACTAGGTGTATCTCGAGATCTCTCTTACACACTACTACTATAAATACTCGGAGAGTATTATGTCTAATAGTAGGTATAAAGGTCTCTTCGAAGTCAACCCTATATTTCTATAAAACCCCTCTTATAACTGGTCTTGCCTTAAACTTCTTAATAGCTCTACTAATCATTCTTTTCACATTAAAGACCTACCTAGAAGTAATTAGATTCGTACCCTTTAGCGGTACAACTGCTTCCTAGGTGTTGTTACTTACTAAGGCAATAAGTTCGTTCTCGATTGCCTCTCTCTATATATGTCCCTATTTAGGGTCTCCTACGGCTGCCTTATAGGACTTTAGGATTAGTACTTCCTACTAATAGGCTATAGCCTACCTAATAGCAGCAAATGTATATTCTTCTACGTCGTTTAGAATCTCCTCTACCTAGCTTATTATAGGGTCTAGATAGAACATCTAGGCGATAAGAGCCTTATAGTGTTTAGCCTTATGCTCTTCAGAGTTATTATCTCCGTCCCCCCTTAACCTCTTGTTACCTACAACCTAAGGTGGCGCTAGGTGTTCGGATAGGTCGAACTAAACGACATCTTCTTTTTCTTTTATTAGAGTACCCTAATCTCTAAACTTCTGGTATTCCCTAATGTCCTTTAGGGGAGGGGGAGTTGTACAAACAGCGGTTACTATAGTGTTAATGACTTAGGTAGGTTCTATATAGATCTACCGTTATCGGCCTTCGACAGTGTTAAAACCGCCTTAATATTTTCTCCTAGCCTTTATAACGGTGTCTCTAATAATCTCCTATCGGAAAATTTCGCCCTAAAGGGCTTCCTCCTAATAGAATTGCGCTATGGCGCTCGACTCGGCTAGTTAGTAAAGGTGATACTAAGATCTATATCTCCCCCCTTCTTATTCTTAAACTAGTCGACGTGACTATACGCTTTTATTGCTCTTATATCGGGATCCTAGAACAGCTATTGTTTTGTAGTGTTTTCTGAGTAGCCTATAAACACGGCTTCTTTTCCTCGGTTTATTAACTTGTCTCTCCTCAAGCCTTAAGGTTAGGCTCTTAGGTCTATATAGACTATAGCTTTGCATCCCTAGACGCGGAAATAGTCGACTAACGGTACTTGGCTAGTAAAGGCTTCTTCTAGTAAAAGAGCAATACTATTAATAATCGGACTATTAGGCAGTCTGTTTCTGATCATAGTCTATCCTTATAAAGCTTCTAGCCAGAACTCAACTAGTATACTAGAGTCTTTAAGCATAGCTCGGACTATATTCTTAGAGGCTTGAATTGACCTTTCTATAGGTCTATTTCAAAGAGAGTTATAGGCATCAGTTATGTCTATCTAAGTGCCAAACTCCTTCTCCTACTCTTTTAGTAAGGCGAGAATTTCCTTTATACTATCACTACGGATCGTAGATAGAAAGCACCTTGACTACCGTTCTGCCTAGACCTTCTAATCCCGTAGGGCTGTAGGAGCGTCGCTCCTGGCCTTCAAAGGGATTACCCACTTCTTCCTAGAGAAGTTGTCTATAATCTCAAGCTAATATTTGTATCCTAGCCTAGAGACTACGCCCTAAAAAGGCCTACAGATGTCAATAGAGATGAGGGCTAGCCTCTCCCCTTTCCTCTCTATAGCAGGTCCTTTGAACTTCCTTATGTTTATAAGGGAGCAGACCTTACAATTCTGGTGTTCAGAAGGAACAGGAATAGGATCTTTCTTGTTAGTAACTATATATAGGTTTCTTAGTAGTCCCTTACTAAGGTGTGCATATCTTCTATACTATAGCTCCTACTAATCTTCGGACTTAGTGTTAGCTATAGCGGTACCGTCACGTTCTTAAGAGAGTATACTAGTATACTATAGCTTAAGAGTTTCCGAGATCGAGTAGATAAACGGTACTCCTCCTCGAAGTTTGGTCTAGACAATGGGATTACTAGATAAGGATTTTAGGGTGAAACTAGGTGGTTAGATAGCAAACTATTGGCTGAACTAATTCCACGAAACAAGACTGACTCTAAGGCTAGGAACAAACAGGACATTTTCTAAGACAATTTGCTTTCTAGAAGGACTACCTATTACTACACTTCCTATATATATAGCTTGTAGATAGCTACCCCTAACCTTGATCCACTTCCTCTTTTAAAGAGGCTTTAGTGTCCTAAATAGTAAATCTTGGTCAGTTATATATAATGATGTATAAGAGTCAAGTAACTACTCGGACGAGGGGTACTTGCCTTTAGCTTCTATAGTAGAATAGGTAACCTCATTAACATCATTATCTTCTAATAGTATCTCAGGGTCTAATACGTCTTCCTAGGTCGTATAGGCCCTTATAGGCTTACTAGAGGAGGCCTTTAGCTTGCGGCTCTCCTTTATCTACTTTGTAAGGTCCGTTATTACCTTAAGGACATTACGAAGGTTTAGTAATAATGACCTCCTACGAGGTAGTGACGGTTGTCTCTTAGTAGGGTAGGTAACCCTAGCTAGTTTGTCCTTGTTCCTAACAGCCTACTAAGCTATAGAAAGGTGTGGGTACTTGCTTATAAGATAGTTACTACCGTAGAGATAGTACGTAAGCTTGCCCTAGAAACCCTTCTTAGCGAACATAGCTGTTCCTTAATAAATCATTGATTCTTACTTCTCCCTAAGAATTACAAGAATGTCTTGTAGTAAGAGATTTACCTAGGTATCAATTGCATCGCGAATTGAGCCAAATGAGTCTAGTAGAGCTACTAAGAGTTACTAGATCTTTCTGTCCTTAGTCTTGATGTCTTAGAACTAAGGCGAGATTGAAACAGCCCTCCTTATAATTAAGCTAAGCTCCTACTAGGCGTTATCTATTGACTGGTCCTCTGTTATCACGAAATTAGTGTATTGCTAAAGCAAACTTCTTCTAGTAGCGAGAAGTCTTCTCTTATATTTAGCTTTAGCCTATTCCTATAACTCCTTCGTATACCGGATCTCGTATATTATCTCTTAGTCATCTATCGACAGACAGATATACATCTTATATAGGGCCGTTATATTGTGCCGTCTATACGATGCCTTCCTTATCGCTTAATCCAAAGGAAGGGATGACTCCGATAATGTAGAGGGTGTCGCTATAGATAGGGTTATAGCGGGAATGTCCGTAATAATGTCTTCGAGGACCTAGTTAACCTACTTTAATACTAGGTGTATTCTTATTAGCTTGAACTATGTTTCGTAGTTCTCTCTTATTAGAATAGGTACTGCTCTCTTTCTTATAAACCTAGTCTCGTTCTCTATTTTTTTATAAGTTAAGGGACAGGTTAGCTACCCTTAGGTAAAAGGATGTATTCGGTCGTACGCGATCGGATCGAAATAGGATAAAACGAACGCGAGGTTAATAGCGGAGAGGATAGCTATTCGCCGGGAAGAGGAGGAAAGTCGGTCGGTAAGGATCGTGTTTCTAAGGCACTGTCTCGTATTAGTACTAAGACACTATAGCGTAACTCTCTTAGTAGAGGGGGTTTCTAAGACACTACGGCTCTCTTAGAATGAACAGTTAGTCGATACGAACGCGATGTCAGGAGAGCGACTCTTCTTAGTAAGCTCGCCTACTTGTCTAAGGTATTAGTATAGGCTCCCTGACTCGGAGTCTAATAGTGCCTTACTAGGCTCTTTCACGTCTTATATACACCTATAGCACGGCTATAGCTTCCTATATAAGGCGGGTGCGGCCTCTAGTCTGCCTTCCTTTTGTTCTAAAGAGGAATAACTCTAATACGACTTTGTCGAGGGTAAAACACCGAGTTGCTAACTCGGGCTTATAACCTATTAAATAGGTATAAGTTACGTAGTAGTAGAAGACGGCGGATTATACGAAAGACGAAGAAGGACCTAATAGGATAGCGTGTATCTATATATAGTATCGCCGGTATTAGTATAGGTAGATACTAGGTATCCGGATGTTTGCTAGCCTATAGGCTAGTAAACCCTAGTTACGTGATCTAGTCACATGACACACCTACACCTATATGCTTGTTCTACGGCCTATATGTTCTTAATAGGTTATATAATAAGACGTTCAGCTCTACCCCTCCTACTATAAAGCTCGCTACTTCTCTAGTAAAGGGCTCTAGTCTATACCGTACTTATATCTACTTCTTCTTCTTACGGTAGTTTAGGGATTATACTATTATCGATGTCTTATTCTATAGATAGTAACTAAAGTAGTAATCCGATCTAAATACCACCTCGCCTATCTCCTAGAAGATGTTTAGGTTATACGCTATAAGCTACGGTAGGCTAAAGACAATGTCGTATTCGAGGTCGGTAACGTAGTATAACATTTACTCGTAATAATTGCCGATAACTACGTCTATAAGGGCCGCGTATATAATCTACCGCGTAGTGGCCGTTCTATCTCCTAGTATTAGTCGTCGGCTCTACGTTAAAGGGATTAGGGGTATTATATATTTACGTATAAATTTCTAGTTAAGAAAGAGAGAGGTAGAAGTAGAATCTATAAGGCCTCGAGCCTTTCTATATTATATTGTTACGGGTAACACTATATAAGGGTATATAGCTAGCTATTACTTATCTAGTACGTATACCGATATCTTAAGCTCCTTACTATAGTCTATTACCGTCTCTTATATTCCGTATCTCTTAATCTTATACTCTTTCTATCCTAGGAAGTTCGGGTAACCGCTATCTACTACGCTTAGGTAGCGGTCGTACTATTTCTCTACTACGGATCGGCGGCTAGGGAACTGAGGTTTACGTTTAGATTCGGCGTAGTATTACGTAGACGCGGTAGGCGA
Organism: Fulvia fulva; assembly: GCF_020509005.1. NCBI lineage: Eukaryota > Fungi > Ascomycota > Dothideomycetes > Mycosphaerellales > Mycosphaerellaceae > Fulvia > Fulvia fulva. The sequence continues at coordinate 821,508 of NC_063022.1, forward strand.
TAGTCGCTATTGTACCTATATATTAGGTATTTAGGGTTAGTCGATACGTAAGAACCTATACGGTAGTAGTAGTACTTACCCTACTTCTTAAGGTCTTCGCGCTACTTACGGTTAAGCGTAGGTAGGTTCTATAGATATGTTAGTAGATCCTCCTTCTTCTTAGTACTAGCGTACTATAGTAGGCGCTATACTAAGGTACCTACTATACCGGTAGCGGTACTAGTAACTACGTTACCGTTATTCTAGTTATTCTAGCCGCTATTACCGTTCGAGTTGCTATTACTACGGGGGCGCTCCTTCTACGGATATAGTCGATCTATCTTATAGAAGCTCTCGTCTAGTACGGTATACTCCTTAATAACGTCTTATATACTATCTAGGCGGCGGTCGACTTCGCGGTCGCCGAAGGTCTTAATAAAGTACTTACGGTTTAGTCGGTTACGGAATAGTATAAGCTCGGTCTTATCGGTCTATAACATCTAGGCGCGCAACTTCGAGTAGCGGGTATAGAAGGCTATAAAGGTTTCGCCTTGTTCTTACTTATAGGTAGTAATATTAACTATAGCCTTAGTTCCTTTATTACGTATACTATATTAGCGTGTTATCTAATCTAATAACTCTTCTCTAGTCTTAAACTCGTTAAAGGACTACTGTCTAGGCATAGGGATCCTCGGCTTAATACTTCGCTAAGGATTACCTTACGTCTACCTATATACGAAGCGTAGACTATCTACCTTAGTACGTAAGGTTACTATAGTTAGCTTTAGGAGAACACTACTATACTAGCTGTCGAAATTAGGGTCGTTATCGTTCTTAAAGTACTTAGGGTTAGGTATACCCTTACCGATCTCTATACCGCGAGTAAGGGTACGGTCAATAGTAAAGAGACGTTCTAGAAGGTTAACTAGTAGTGTCTAGGTATAGGTATTACGTATTCTTGTTATAGTCTCCCTATAGAGTATATAGAATGTAGGGACAGAAGAGCCTTAGAGTGCTTAGAAGTCGTTAAGAAGTGAAAGTCTAGCTTAGTATATAAGCGCTAAGAATTATATACCCCGTAATATTTACTACGGGACCTAGCCCTCTAAATTCACTACTCTACTAAACCTTAATAGATTTACTTCGGCTCGTAACTATATAACTTACGGCGCTCCTGCGAGTACCCGCGACTACGCTAGACCCTAGAAGAAGCACGTAGAAGACTCGGAACGTAGGGCAGGTTAGAATAAGGTTTTGAGTAAAGCTACTAAGCGCGGCTTCGTACGGGTTAGCCCTATTAATACGGGGACACGTACTCGCGAGGGTCGCGTATAAATATCTAGCCTTCCCTAGGCCTCTCTTACTTTCTTTATCTTTCGTTTTGTGTAGTAATTATACTATACCCTTTATACCTACACTTCGTACCTATATTCTCGCTTTTACTCTTATATCTTATAGGCTAGGCTCTCGCCCTAACATTACGAAAGACTAATAAACCGTCAACCACTCGAGTTATCCTTATAGGTAACTACGCTACCGATAGAGGTATTAACCTCGACAACTAAGACACTCTATTCTACTTTAGTAAGTAGGCTAATATCCCCGTCTCGAACGCCGCTACCTTTAGTACCTAGGTAAACGCTAACCCCGATACCGCCTACGCTCTTAATTAACCGTACCGTCTCCTCTTTCCGCGAGACCGCCTAGTAGGTCGAGCAAGTAAACAACTAAGTAACATACCTTTAAGGTATTATAAACACCTTCTAGAACCTCGTACTATACGCCGACGATAACCGCCGCTAGTACTTCTCTAAGAAGGTTAATAACCTAGACGAGTTCGACGGTAATAAGAGCAAGTTCGAGGCATTTAAGACATAGCTCACTATTAAGCTATTAGCTAACACCGACCACTTTCCGTAAGAGAAGGACAAGGTTATATACGTCTTCTCCCTCCTTCGGGAAGACGCCGCGGCTTAGGTATAACACTATATCGATAACGCTACGTAGACTATCGGCTACCCGGACGTCCTTACCTTAATATAGGACCTCTATACTACCTTTAGTGATCTAGACCGTAGAGCTACCGCCTAGAACGCTATCTATAACCTCCTCTAGAAGAATAAGAGCTTCGCCGAGTACCTCGCGGCCTTTAACCGCGATATCGGGTTGACCGGCTAAAACGAAGAGACTAAGAAGAGTACTCTCCGCCGTAGCTTATTAGTAGAGCTTCTTCGAGCTCTCGAGGATAAGGACGTCGGTACTATAAGCTTCCGTAAGCTCGTCGAGACCTACTAGCGCCTCGACTCTAATATAAAACATACCGCCTCTCTCCTCGCTTCCCGTTCTTTAGGTCGTTAGCCTCGTAGTCCCGGAAGCTACTTCGCTACTCTACTAGGCGCCGCCGCTCCTACGGCTCTCCCTCCCGTCTCTATAGGTAATACTATAGATCTTAGCGCTAGTACCGCCGTCCCTCGAGTCTAGGGCCTCGTTAACGGTAAGCTTACTTCCGAAGAGAAGCTTCGCCGTCGCTAGGCCGGACTCTATACCTACTACGGCGGTCTAGGCTATATCGTAGTTAACTGTCCGTAGCTCGCTATCCGTAACGCCCGTAACCCGGTTCGCGGCGCTATCGGTACTATCGAGCCTACTCCTACTACTCCCGCTAAGTAGGAAAAAGCCTAGGTCTTTCTTATCGACGAGGTAAAGACTAAGAATAACGTTTACCGAAAGTAAAGAGAGGAAAGAAATTAAGGATCAATATAGTATAGCTAGACCTATACGACGAGACGGGTAAGGAATACGCTTATAAACCGTTTGTTACGAATATAAATATCGGCTTAAAGAAACTCTCTTCTTCTAATCTCACTCTTATAGACACTAGCGTACTAAGCGAGTCTTTTATAGACTATAAACTCGCGACCTCTCTTAACCTCGAACCCTAGGAACTAAAGTACCCTCGTACCCTTAAACTCTTTAACGGCACGGAGACTACTACTAGTAAGATTACTTATATTATATACATGTTAATCACTCTCGGAGGTAAGCGTATGTCGATCACTAGCTTCCTTACGTCCCTACCGTATTAGAAGTTTATCCTCGGCCTCCCCTAGTTTAGACGATACCGACCTATTATCGACTAGACTTCCCTTACTATTAGCTTCTCTCTAGAAGTTCCTCCGGTACCTCCGCCTTCTCCGCCGCCTTAGCGCGGTCCTAAGTATACTAAGATCTTCTAGGTAAACGCCGCTACCTTTACTACTACTACTAAGTAGCCTAAAGCTCAAGTCTTTGCCGCCTCTCTCCGCGATATCGACATCGCCCTCGAGAAGCTCGATAAGAAGCGTATACCTACCGACCCTACTACGAAGGTCCCTCCTTAGGCACACTATATCCTCTACGTATTCGATACTAAAGCCGTAGACGAGCTGCCTCCTTATCGCCCTTACGACTATAAGATTAAGCTAGAAGAAGGTGTAGAGATACCGTTCGGACCGCTATATTCTATATCCCGAGAAGAGCTTATCGTCCTTAAGAGATACCTCGAAGAGAATCTAAAGAAAGGGTTTATTTGAGCGAGCCGTTCTAGCGCTAGTAGTCCCGTTATATTCGTTAAGAAGCCCGGCGGTAGCCTACGCTTCTATATAGACTACTAAGGCTTAAACGCTATTATAAAGAAGAACCGCTACCTAATACCGTTGATTTAGGAGACGCTCGAACGCCTCTCTAAGGCTAAGTACTTTACTAGGCTCGATGTTATCGCTACGTTTAACAAGTTACGAATAGTAGAAGGATACGAGTATCTTATAGCCTTCCGTACTCGCTACGGGCTATTCGAGTCGCTCGTTATACCCTTCGGCGTTTATAACGGGCCTAGTACCTTCTAGAACTTTATTAACGACACCCTTTAGGAGTTCCTCGATCAGTTCTATACTACCTATATCGACGACATCCTAGTCTATAGCGAGACTAAGGAGGAGCACCGCGAGCACGTCTATAAGGTCCTTTAGAAGCTCGTAGACGCCGGCTTGTAGCTCGATATCGATAAGTACGAGTTTAAGAAGACCGAAGTCAAGTTCCTTAGTTTAATTATTACCGTAGACGGTATTAAGATAGACTAAGAGAAGATCGACGCTATCGTCGAATAGGATGCTCCTACGAACGTTATAGAGGTCTAGGGTTTCCTAGGCTTTACTAACTTCTACCGCCGCTTTATCTACGTATTCTCGGGCGTAGTACGCCCTTTAACGAAGGTCACGCGTAAGGGTAAGAAGTTTGCCTAGACCGACGAATGCTAGGAGGCTTTTGACTTCCTTAAAGCGAAGTTTATTAAGAACCCGCTTCTATAGTACTTCGATTTCGAACTAGAGACCCGTATAGAGACTAACGTATCTAACGGCGTAGTAGGCGGTGTCCTACTATAACGCCGCTCGCCTAAATCTCCCTAGTAACCTATTGCCTTCCTCTCTAAGAAGATGACCGCTACGGAGTATAACTACGAGATCTATAATAAGGAGCTTCTCGCTATCGTTAAAGCTTTTAAAGAGTAGCGCCCCGAGCTCGAAGGCTCTACTATACCTGTCTAAGTAAGCTCCGACTATAAGATCCTCGTCTACTTTATAAAGAGTAAGCTACTTAATCGTCGCTAGGCCCGCTAGAGCGAGTTCCTCTCCCGGTTCAACTTTATAATCTCGTATACGCCCGGTAAGGCTGATTCGATAGCCGACGCCCTTACCCGCCGCCCTAGTAACTCTCTAGTTGATCGAAGAGGGGGCTAGTAAATCGTAGAGTAACAAGTTATTAAAGAGTATAACCTCTCTTCCGAGCTTCGAGAGTACCTATCGAACGGCTAGCCTACGCTCGCCGCTTCCTTTACTACTCTCGTGCTCGCTCCTACCTACCTTAACGAGAGTGACGATGAATCCGAGCCTAAAGAATACGCCTCGGACGCTTAGGACTTAAACGACGATAAAGAGGGCTTAGTAACGACCGACGGCTTATCCGAATTAGACTTTAAGGGATTTAATAATAAGGAGCAGCCCGAAGGCATTATAGTACAAGTACGAATAGCGTACGATGCCGATATAGACGCCTAAAAGTTAGTTTAGGCCCTTAAATCTAGCGCGAGGACATTCCCGGGCTTCTCGCTATCCGAGTACGAGCTCTAGGAAGGTGTCGTCTACTTCCGTAAGAAGCTTTACGTACCGTAGCCCGAAGGCTCTAATATCCGAGCTAAGATTCTTTAAATCGTCTACGACTCCGCCTCTAGGGGTCACCTAGGCGTAGCTAAGACCTATAAGCTCCTCGCTAGGTATTACTAGTGGCCGTATTCCTAGAAGGACGTCCGCCGCTACGTACTAAACTACGCTACTTACCGAAGAGCTAAAGCTAACCGCTACCGCCCCTACGGTCTCTTATACCCTCTCCCGGCTCCTAATCGTCCGTAGAAGCACATTACTATAGACTTTATTACCGATCTTCCTTACGGTAAGACCTTTAGCGGCGTAAAAGTAAAGGCCCTTCTAGTAATCGTAGACCGTTACTCTAAGGACCGGTATATAATCTCGTACTAGAGTATAACCGTAAAGGAGACTACTCGCTTGTTCTACAAATTCGTCTAGCGCTTTTAAGGCCTCCCGGATAGTATCACCTCTAATAGAGGCTCCTAGTTCATCTCGTACTTCTAGAAGCGTCTATATACTATCCTAGGTATTAAGTATAACCTCTCGACTAGTTTTTAGCTATAGACCGACGGCTAGACCGAGATTACGAACGCTATCCTCGAGTAGGTCCTTCGTTACTTCGTCGACTACTACTAGAAGGATTAGCCTTAGTATATCCCTACGGTAGAGTTTACTACTCGTAACTAGGACTCGGAGACTACTAGCTACTCTCCCTTCTATACTACGAGAGGTTGCTACCCTCGTATAGGTATAGAACTAGAAGAGCCTCTCCCGCCTACTAAAGACGTAAACGAGTAAGTAGTAGACGAGTTCGCTACTATACTCTTATAGATCTATAAAGAAGTCTACGACGAGATAGTATACGTATAAGCAATCTACGAGGATTAAGCTAATCGTCGTCGCTAGCTAGCTCCTAACTACTAAGTAGGCAATATAGTCTACCTTAACTCTAAGAATATTAAGACGGACCGCCCCTCTAAGAAGCTGAGCTAGTAGAACCTAGGTCCTTTTAAGATCACCGAGCGTATTAGTTTATACGCCTACCGTCTAGCTCTTCCTATAATATAAAGATCTACGACGTCTTCTATCCCGTACGCCTTCGGCCGTCGGCTAAGGACCTATTCCCGAACTAAAACTAAGACATACTAGGTCCTCCCGATAAAGTAGAAGTCGACGAGCCGGTTAACCTACCTTCTAACGACTATACCGTCCGTAAGGTCCGGGGAATCTGCTTAGAGCCTAACGACGTTAAAGGGCTACCGCCGATCAAGTATAAAGTCGAGTAGTAAGGTTGCCCTAAGTAGGATACCTTATAGGAACCTATCTAATATATTATCTTTAATCGTTAAGCAATCGAAGAATACTACGCCCGCGTAGACGGCCTAGAGGTCAATATCGGTAGGCTTTTCGAATCTAAGCTCTTCGACGGGGCTTACTAATAGTATATCGACTATAATACTAGGCCTAGGCCTAGTACTAAAGCTAAACATCCTCGATATATAGAACTACTACGGCTTCGTAGGAACTTAGCTTTATTCGGGGGGGCTACTATTATATTCTCCCTATAGAGTATATAGAAGGTAGGGATAGAAGAGTCTTAGAGTACTTAGAAGTCGTTAAGAAGTGAAAGTCTAGCTTAGTATATAAGCGCTAAGAATTATATACCCCGTAACATTTACTACGGGACCTAGCCCTCTAAATTCACTACTCTACTAAACCTTAATAGATTTACTTCGGCTCGTAACCGTATAACTTACGGTACTCCCGCGAGCACCCGCGACTACGCTAGACCCTAGAAGAAGCACGTAGAAGACTCGGAACGTAGGGTAGGTTAGAATAAGGTTTTGAGCAAAGCTACTAAGCGCGGCTTCGTACGGGTTAGCCCTATTAATACGGGGACACGTACTCGCGAGGGTCGCGTATAAGTATCTAGCCTTCCCTAGGCCTCTCTTACTTTCTTCGTCTTTCGTTTTATGTAGTAATTATACTATACCCTTTGTATCTACACTTCGTACCTATATTCTCGCTTTTACTCTTATATCTTATAGGCTAGGCTCTCGCCCTAATACTAGGAGCCCGCTAAGGAGTTAATAGATACTACTACCGCCTCTATCGCGGACTTCTACTATAACTATCCTACGAAGGATAGGCTAGCTAGCTTTACGCCGCTACTAGGGTAGGTTCCTAATAAGGATATACCCGAAGACGTTATAATCGGCGAAGTAATAAACGCTTTAGCCGTAAACGCTTCGTTAGTAGTTACGACTAACCCGGTAACTATAGGTAGGCTACGTAAGTTATTCGCGTAGGTGCCTATAGCTCTTCCGGTAGTCACGTATTACGAACCTAATACTAGTACTTATAATAGCCCGTAGGCGGCTACTTTAAGAAAGATAACCGTTAGTAGGTAAGTACCGGATATACGTTAATACGTATTAAGAATATATATGTCATAGGGTTAATATTAGGTACTTAGGGGGATTAGTAATTAGGGCTTGCTAGTCAAGTCCTAAGTATAGCTGTCCCTCCTAAAACACCTACACTAACACCGGCGATACTATATGTAGATACACGCTATCCTATTAGGTCCTTCTTCGTCTTTCGTATAATCCGCCGTCTTCTACTACTACGTAACTCGTACCTATTTAATAATACGGTATAGAGGATAATATAGAGGATAACGCCGCGTTTATAGCGGCTATACTACGAGCTTAAGGGACTAAGCGCGATTTTGAAGGGGGGGTAGTGTTACGGCCCTAGGCCTAGCAAATGTCTAGCTAGTACGTAGGTCACGTGACCGCGCGTACTATTATAGTATCTCGGCTTATATATAGCCTCGGCGTACCTCGCGCTCCTCTTTCCTACGTACCTAGCTACTTCGTATTAACACGACTATAAACCGTTATAATACGATAGTAATATTATCGTATAGTATTATTTATTATCCGTAAGGTCTATTTCCGTACTAGCCTACTATATCTCCTAAGCCTATATCTTGCTATTTAGCTAGCCCTAGGGCTGCTAGGGCGCCCTAAAGGTTTGTACTTAGCCTAGTTTATTAGTAGCCCGGTTAAGGTATCGAGGCCTACCGGGAGGTAGATACGTTTACGGTTAGGTTCCCTTATTCGTCTCTTCTACCCTCTTCCTTTTACTCGGCTCAAAGCCCTTATATACGGTAGGTCCCTCCTACTATCGTTAGGGGTACCTAGCTAGTATAGAGAGCCTTACTTATCTCGCTCGTTCTTATACTACTATTCTAGCTAGGTATTAGTTTAAGTATACTAGGTGCCTTCTAACGTTATATATATACTAACTCTCCTTTTTTAGGCATTCCCTTCCCTAGTATAGGCCTATGTAGTAAGGACACCTTAGGGTCTTCTCCCCGTATTTTAGGGCTATATAACCGTAATATTAGTATAAGAAGTACTATAGTACCCTATAGCTACTCTAATAGATCTCCGTATCTATCCTCTCGTAGTTCTAGAATAGCCTATTGTCTAGTATCTAGTTAGCTTGTTCCGCTGTCTCTACCTAGATAATAAGCGATAAATATATCTTCTCTCGGTCTACTATCTTATATAACTATACCGCCTTTATTAGTCGTACTCCTAGGGATATATTCTAGTTCTATACTTAGAGTTAGGGAAGGTCTTCGACCTTAAATGTCCTAGGGACCCCGTAGGCAATAACGGTATACTATTAGTAGGAGACTCGCGCCGACTTCGCGACTTTAGTAGTCTACTCCTTATAGGTCTCTAGTTTTCGTCTATTAGACTCTTATATAGTAAAGAGTCTTACTACGCCTTTTACCTCTACCTTTACTCTAACTACTTCCTTTTAGCCGATTCTATCGATAATCTCCTTGCTTATTAGGGCTACGATTTCTTGTTTCTCCGCCGGATTAGTAATATATAGGCGTACCGTATTACTTACCTTCGTAGGGGGTTAATTATTACCTACTACTACTATTACCTATATAATTAGTCTCTAGGCTACCTTCTATATTACTTATTAGATTGTCTTCGGGATTTAGTATAATAGCGCTTTTAGCGCTCCTAGTAGCTATACTATAGTATTCTTATATACCTAGGCTAGGTGTCTGTTATCTCCTAGTAAGTTTTCCGCCTCCGTATATAGAGTCGTCTACGCTATATTGTTTATCGTTAGCCTTATAAGGCTATAGCTCTCGTTAGTTACTATCCTTCGCTACTATTCGGGGTGAGGTCGCGCTTCCTAATTAGGTAGTTATCCTCCGTATCTCCGTGATTCTAGGATATACCGTTAGGAGAACGGAACCTTAATTTTAGGGTTCTTTATACTACGATTACGCCGCCGCTCGCGTAGGCGGGTCGCTACTACCTAAGTGGATTACTCGTCTTAATAAGGGCTATCGAATAGATAGTCCTCGTCGATAGTAGCGATAGATAGCGCGTCTTTTCCCGTTACCTATCCTCCTAGTAATATAGATAGGGGGTAGGAGAGAGAGATCTACCCTGGTAGTAGTAGAGCTAATTATAGAATAGATAAGACACATCTAGTACTATAGTCATAATAGAGTAGTATTACTACTCTTACTTAATATATTAGGAGCCTTCGATAATATCTTCTATACTAGGCTTATCTATATCCTAAAGAAGAAGGCTATCTTAGTATAGATCGTTATATTTATATAATTATTCCTCTAAAACCGAACAACCTATATCCTCCTTAGAACCTATAAGGCCCTATAGACGCTAACAGTACGTATAGAGATCCTATAAGGATCTAAACTTTTACTAATCCTCTTCCTCCTCTTTATAGGAGACCTAATACTACTCCTAGAGATAATAAACACTTTAGTATTAGAATTCGTAGATAATATAAACATCCTAGTATTACGAATATAGGTTAGTAGGCATGTCGTACGGTACTAAGACTAACTTAGTATATACTAAGATAGTCGAGATAATAGTACGGTAATACTACCGAGACACCGTATAAATAGTAGGAGCGACTTAGAGGACCTAAAGTTACTTAGCTAGTTAGTACGAGACTGTCGGAGGAACTGCCGTTATAGGATAAGACATAGGTAAAACCGATAAGGCGTAGTGAAATAGAGCTAGGACTAGAGCAATATCCCTCTATAAAGGTATAAGAGACGTAGTCTCTATACCAATAGTAGAGACACCTTTAGTACTAAATACTATTCTACTATATACCTTTGTATACTATATTAGTCCTTCCTCCTTCCCTATTACGTATCCTGACTTCCGTATATATATATACTATACCTATTTAATAGGTTATAAGCCCGGGTTTGCTTAATAGGACATCGATATACTAAGGAAGTATAACGTAGGGTATTATACCCTATACCCGGAATCCGTACGGTAACGTACTAATAGACTCGGGGAGTCTACTATATAGAACGCTACTAATAGACTCGGGGAGTCTAAGCTTATTCTAACTACCGTAGTCAAGTAGAGCTTACTATATATCTAAGGCTACCTTCGCTATAGAAGACTTAACGAGTTACGAGGGCCCCCGGAAGGTCGGCCCTACCCTTACTTATAAGAACTAGAAGCGCTAGTTCGTTATACTATAAGACTATCTCGAAAGCCGGGAGGTATTCTAGGTTATCGACGACTCGTTAGCTAATCTCCTAGAATCCGTTACGCCTAAGATTACTTCGAAGGCGAACGGTATAGCGAGATATACTATCTTAGTATATTTATACGAGGAGGATAACTAAGAAATCTTAGATATATAAGATACGAAAGAGATCTAGAAACTTCTATAGAAGAATTATAGTAAGGTCTATAAGGTATACGTAGTAGCGCTTATAAAATAGCTAGTATCGTTTAAGCTACCGGACGATTAGACAGTTAGATAAGGGTAGATATATCTAGGTAACCTATCTATATAGATTGCCGAAATAGATAGTAAAGAGACCTACTATAAGGACCCTATCCGGAGGTTTAAGCACTTACTAAGTAGCCTCCCGGACGTCTACGCTAGTACTAGGGACACTATCCTAGCCTAGCTAAACCTAGGCTAGGAATCTACTATAACCTTACTTAAATCCTACGAATTACGGATCTAAGAGAGTAAGGGCGAGACCGCTCTATAATCCTAGAGGCAAGGGGGTAAGAGCGGCTGCTTTATCTACGATAGTAACTACCTAGTTATATCGTACTCGGAACTAGATTCCGTAAAGGAGTTTATTAAAAAGAAGAACACCTAGAAGTAACCGGAGAAGAAGTCCTACAAAGAGCTAGTCCTAGATCTAGAGAAAGCCTAAAACGCCCTTAAGAAGTCTAGGAAATAGTAGAAGGATAGGAGAAGCCAATCCGACAATAAGATAAAGGTAAAGGTAATACGAGCCTATACCTTACGAGAAAGCGATACCGAGGAAATATACGGCGACAAAGTCGCCTATTCTACTACCGAAGCAAAAGGCAAGTTTCCCGCCTCCGAATAGTTACTAGACTCCTATGCCTCCTTATATATAACTAACAATAAGTCTCTATTCAGATCGCTTAGGAAACTAGCGAGAAGGAAAGTAATTAAAGTCGGTAGGGGTACCTAGATATATTCTATAAAGTAATAGTAACTATAGGAGGACTAACGGGGAACTAAATTGCGCTAGAGAAAGTCTTATTTGTTCCTAATCTCGGAGTTAATCTGGTTTTATAGAGGCAGTTTAGTAAGTAATTCGATATCGAACCTCTAAACTTTATACTAAATTATAAGAGCGGAAAGCCTATTATACGAACAGTACTACGACGGGGGGTACCGGTAGTATCTTCGATATCCGACTCCCTAAACTAGGTAGATAATAGGCCCCCGGAGATATTACCCGCGGGTAATATTCCTTACGAGGAAGCTCTAGCCGCGGTAACTACCGAGGATTAGTAGGAGCTTTAGTATAGAAGATTCGTATTCCTAGGTAAAGGATTACTTCGGAACGTCTATAGGGTAAGTAATAAGAAGGACCCGATTCCTACCCTAGACGAGTATAACTATAAGGTATACTCTATCGCGAATATACGGAAGTTTAAAGGCGCTATCGTAGAACGAAAGAATGAAAGACTTACGCTTATATCTATCGATATCTACGGACCCTTCGAAAATATAACATCTAGGCTAGGTTTTAAATACTAGCTAGAGATCGTAGATAACTTCTTAAGAAAGAAGTAGGTAATCCCGCTTAAGAACAAATCCGACGCACCGTAAGTACTACGATAATAGCGGCTAACTATAGAGAAAGTATCAAAATACTACGTAAGAGTAGTACGGAGTAACAATATACCCAAGCTACTAATAGTTCTAAAAGAATAGGAGAAAGAATCGGGTATTTAATACGATACGACGAATACTTATAACTCTATACAAAACGGAGTAGTAGAAAAGTTAATCTAGGTATCGGAGAACGCGATCCGCGTAATGCTTAAGGAATCGGGGACACCGGTAGAATTCTAGCCTAAAGCGCTAGAGGTATAGGCGGTTATACGTAACCTACTACCAAACGGACCGTTACTTAATAGTATCTAACTTTCGCCGGAAGAAGTATTTACTAGCAAAGTACCGACGGTAGATCACCTAAGAGTATAGGGTTATAGGGTAGTAGTTTACGTAGAACCGAAATTATATCTAAAAGGGCTACGATAGGATAAGTTAATAAACCGGGGTAAGGAAGCTATTTTCGTTAGATACGGTTAATCGACTAAGTAATAGTTGTTCTAGGAGCTAGATATACGAGCTATTAGGTAGTATAGCTAAGTAGATTAGTTCGAAAACGAGAAGGGGGGAGATCTAGATTTAGGTATCTCCTTTATAAACTAACCTAGTAAGGTATACGAACGGAGGCTAGTCGGTCGACTACCGGCGGTCTCGCGACTACTACTAGTCTAGTAACTAGCGGATACTCCGATAGCAATCTTACGATCCTTAGGTAGTATAATACCTAGGCCCGACGAGAGTAACGTAAGCGAGATAGGGTATAAAATACCCTAACTTTCTACTACTAAAGTAGCCGAGTCCTCTATAGAAGAACCGACCTAGCTAATCCCCGCTCCCTACGTAGAGACCGAACCCGCTACGGCTAAGGACAAAGGACTAACTGTCTTAAGACCGCTCTATGTCTAACTTCCCGGTAGACTAGATAATATCGCGGACTATAAGAAGATCGAGGAAACCCCGGAGCTACCAGAACTAATCGTCCGGAGGAAAAGGACTAGGGATTACGACGATAACTACGGCTAGGACTAGGACTATAAGGCTAAGTACTACAAAGCTATAATAGCTTTGTTCTACTAACTACTATAGGTAAATAATAGACTTACCGATACCGACGAGCGTATATTTATAGCTACGGTAGAGGAACTATTCGACGAAGTCTAAGAACACGCCTTTACTATATTCGGACCCGGTATCGCCTACTAATAGGAAGTACCTATCCCGAAGATATATAAGGCTACGGTAGGGGATCCTATATAGGGCTACTTATAGAAGGACGCTATCGATACCGAGCTACTCTCGTTATTAAGTAATAATACCTAGGAAACGGCTATCGCTCTAAGGAGGGCAAATATAGTCACCTCTAAGTAGGTCTCCGACGTAAAGAGACTTATTAGCGGAGTAATCGGAAAGTTTAAGACAAGACTTGTCGTAAGAGGGTTTTTATAGAAACTCGGCGTTAACTTCGAAGAGACATTCGTACCTATAGTACGCTATAATCCCCTAAGGGTCTTTATAGTAGTAGTTTACGAGCGGGATCTCGAGATATACTAGGTCGACCTTAACAATACGTTTACCTAAAGCTACCTAGCCGAAGACATCTATATAAAACCCCTACTAGGAGTCGAAACCCTACTAAATACGGTCCTTAAGGTACTCCGGAGTCTCTACGGCCTAAAGTAGGTAGCTAGAGACTAGAACAAGCTCTATATCGCTACGTTAGTCAAAATAGGATTCTACTAGTCCGAGGTAGACCTATATCTCCTGACTTATACTAAGAGAGATATTATACTACTTATCTATATAGACGACATACCTATTATAGTACTAAGGTTAGCCGATATCTAATAGTTTAAGAAGTAGTTCGCGTAATACTTTAAGATTAAGGATCTCGGGGAACCGAAGAAACTACTAGGACTAAAGATTACTCGCGATAGGCGTAACGGTACCCTAAAAGTCGACTAGGGCTATTATATCTATAAGGCCCTTACTAAAATAGACATAGCAAAAGAAAAGGCAAGCCTAACACTCTCGCTAATAGATAGTTACGATAATCTCCGTCCTATAGCCCCAAACGACGAGAGATATAGTAAGGATAACTACTAGAGCGATAATAGAACCTAGATATAGCTAATAACTATAACGAGACCGGACCTAGCCTTCCTACTCGGGAGAACTAGTACATATGTCGCGGATCTAATAAAGCGGTATATAAAAGTACTAAAGAAGGTCTCGAGATACCTAATGTCGTTCCCCGACCTAGGGTTAATATTTAGACGTAGTAGCGATGCCCTAACTAGATACTTAGACTCCGACTACGCGATAGATCGAGTAGATAGAGTCTTAATTCTAGGACATGTCTAGCTAGTATACGGTACGCCTATATCCTAGATAAGTAAGAAGCAAAAGTCTATAGCAACCTCTACTATAGAGGTAGAGTTTATAGCAATAAACGCCGCCGCAAAACAATCCTAGTTCCTAGCGGCTATCCCCCGAGAGATAAACTACCCGGGGCTAGTAGGAGACTACTCTTTCTAACTAATAGTCCTAGCCGATAAGAGCACCGTCGACGAACTAAGACTAGTACGCCTTATAGGGGATAACTAGGCGGCTCTAACCTTAGTTAAGGACGCCTATATCTACGAAAGATCTAAGTATATTAATATTACCTATAACTATATTAGGCACCTCTAGTAGTAGAGGAAGATTAAAGTAGAGTACTACTATACTAAGGAGATAGTAGTAGATAGTTTAACTAAACCGCTAGCCGGTCCCTAGTTCTAGACCTTTATACGATAGCTATAGCTAGTATAGTAGGAATAATCGTTCCTAACCTTACGACCTAAGTAGGAGTATTACGAATATAGGTTAGTAGGCATGTCGTACGGTACTAAGACTAACTTAGTATATACTAAGATAGTCGAGATAATAGTACGGTAATACTACCGAGACACCGTACGAATAGTAGGAGCGACTTAGAGGACCTAAAGTTGCTTAGCTAGTTAGTACGAGACTATCGGAGGAACTGCCGTTATAGGATAAGATATAGGTAAAACCGATAAGGCGTAGTAAAACAGAGCTAGGACTAGAGTAATATCCCTCTATATAGATATAAGAGACGTAGTCTCTATACCGATAGTAGAGACACCTTTAGTACTAAACACTATTCTACTATATACCTTTATATACTATATTAGTCCTTCCTCCTTCCCTATTACGTATCCTAGCTTCCGTATATATATATACTATACCTATTTAACACCTAGCGTAGTTAGACTCTATAGAGCGTAACTCTAACCTCCTCGAGGAAAGATATAAACAGTACGAGAAATAGGTAAGGGAATACGGGGCAAAATTTATACTAGATAAGTACTAGCTTATCTACTTTAGTAGGGCAAAGACAAAACATAATTTAGTATAGATCTAGGGCTTTAAAACTCACCCTCTATAGGAACTTAGGGTCCTAGGTATATAGCTAGACCTAAAGCTTAGCTAGGGTCTATAGGTAAAGAAGGCTTAGGTAAGAGTAGACATAAATAGACAGTCTATAGAAAGGCTTATAGCCTCTATATTAGGTGTAACCTTCTCTAAGGTAAGGATTATATATAAGACTATTATCATACCTATAATAATATATAGAGTAGTAGTCTAGGTAGTAGTAAAGCACACCCTAAAGAGGATTAAGGAACCCCTTAATAGAGCCTAAATATAAGGGCGCGCGTACTATAGGGTCCGAGAGAGATAGTTGTTGTTCTACGAAGCTACGAAAGAGGAGCGCAAGGCGCGGCGAAGTTATAAAGTAAAGCTAAGCCGCGCTAACCTAATACGGAAGGTCCGCGGTTTAGCCGGGCCGACGTAGCTATAGTAGGGGGTCGCGGGCTACCCGTAATAGTACCCCCCTTCCCAAAACACGCCTTAGTCCTCTAAGCGTTATCTACCTTATAAGGCTACTTACCTATCGAGCTCTATAATCGCGCGAACGCCTAATTATCCTCTAGTACCCTATCGTTATCCGATAACATCGTATCCGCTCTATTAAGACTATCCTCGACCGGCTTCCTTCGAGAAACATATTGCCTAGTTAGCTAGCTTACCCTAGACCTAAGTCTGTCTTTGGCTAGCACTCGCGTATAATCCTTATAACTAAAGTTAGGTATTATTATAGGCTCTATAGACTCTACTCGAGTATCGAATATATACGGAGTAGATTCTATTAGAGGTAAGGCTCGAGTCGACTTATTCGTAACGGTGTCTCTATTAATCCTAATTGTGTTAAGTCTAAGTACCTTAGCGTCTAGCGGTGACTAGTTAGATAGAGCTACAAAACTTATAGGCGTAGACAACTCCGGCCGGTTGTAGTAAAAGTCTATAATAGCGGCGGCTACCCTCGTAAACAGGTCCTTAGTAGGTTACTAAGTTTCACTATCCTCTATATCCTAATATTAGACCTATCGTAGCTTGTACTATATGTCGACCTTACGCTTATACCCCTTCTTTACCTTCCTAGTACGCTTCCTTGTATATATATCTAAGATCTTATCTACCTCGTACTCGATCGCCGCGGGTACTACTATAATATCGGCCTCGGTATTAGCTTCCGTCGTACTAGGAACTATAACTACGGGTAGCGGCGGTATAAGGTACTGTCCCTCTAGCGGCGGTAGGTTAGTATCGTCGGCGCGCTATAATAGCGACGTATAGAAACAGTTATCGAGTCTAGCTAACGTATCGGAGAGCTTTAGCTTATAGGAGAGCTTCGAGGGTATGACTTCTACGATCTAGTATAGTCTAGTATATCGTCGATCTAGTTTCTTAGAAGGGCGTGTCGTACGGATGTTCTTCGTACTAAGGAATACCTAATTACCTACCTTATAGTCGGGCGAGATACGGCAATATTAGTTAGCGGCCTTAGCTTATAAGGCTTAGGACATTCTTATGTTCTCTTAGAGGAACTGATATAGCTCGTAAAGGCGTCGGGCGAATACTTCGGCGGATTTGCTATCGAGTCGCTAAAGAGTCGTTATCTAGCGGCGATCCCCGCCTACCTATAAGTCGATACGTTCCGTGAACTCGGGGTTATATCTAAGGTTTACGTAGAAAGGTAAGATACCGGTAGTCTCTAATACGTAGTTATTAATAGTAAACTGAGCTAGGTATAGCTATTTAGCCTAGTCGCTCTATACCTTATTAACGTAGGCGCGTAAGTACTATTCTATATTCTAATTAGTAAGCTTGGACTAACCGTCCGTCTCGGGGTGATATAATAAACTTAGCTTACGTTAAATCCGTAGTATCTTATATAGCTACTTCTAGAAAGTTGTAATGAACTGTTTCCCTCTATTAGAGGTAATCGTGTCCGGGAGCCTATATCGACTAAATACGTACTTTAAGAATAGGCGCGCTACATTCTTCGCCGTTATAGCTCTAATAGGAATAAGTTCTACTTCTTTCGTTAGGCGGTCCGTAACGGTTATAATGTTATTATAAGTCATACTATCGAGTTCGCTATCTAGTAAGTCTACTATAAAGTCGACTAATATGTAGCGCTAAGGTCGTTCTAGTATAGAAAGTAGATATAATAATCTAGGTAGCTAGGTATATAGAGATTTTGTCGTACGGTATACTCGGCAATTTACGGTATATCTACGTACTAATCTTACTAAGCTAGGCCAGTAAAATTCACGTACTACGAGCTTATATATACGGGCTCTACTAGGATGGCCTACTACTAGTACGTCGTAGTTTATCTTTACTATTCGAGTCCGTAGCTTCTAGTTATCCGGTACCTATAAGCTCTAGTCGCCGTACTAATTACGGACGTAGAGTATATCTCCTTCTACCTTATAGTATACTAGGTGTACCTTCGCCTTTTAAAGAAGTGGCGGGATTATATTACCTTTCTATAGCATCTTGATTACTACCTTAAGCTCCTAGTCTACGGCGTACGCTATCACTATTCGATACTCGAGTTTAGCCTCGTAATTAGCCTCTATCGTAGGCTTCGATACGGTAGTAGCTTCTACCGGTATTACGGCTTCGGCTAGTATAAATTCTATTACTTCTAGGTTTAGCGGAGTTTCTATCTCTTTAGTAACATCTTCTACGGTTATATATATAGAGTCGATCTTAAGGAATCGCTTAGGCGGTAGTAACGTCTAGTACTAATACTAATTACGCGGATCGTCTACCCCCTACGGAAGGTCCTAGCTACATCTCGTTAGACTGTCTAGCTTTATACCTTAAATACCGGGCCTATAGACGATGCGGAAGTTAAACTAAGAGAGGAACTTAGCCTACCTCGCCTAACGTCGATTAAGCTACTTCGTCGTTATAAAGTACTCTAGGTTCTTATAATCTATAAACACTTTGACCGGTTCGATAGTGTTATTATCTACTTCGTAGGCCAATTTAGGCCTCTACTCTTTAAACGCCTTAATAATAGCCAATAGCTCCTTGTCGTAGATCTTATAGTTACACTCTTATAGACTTAACTTCTTAGAGTAAAACGCTACCGGGTGTAGGACGCCTTCTTCGTCATATTAGGAGAGGACGCCGGTATTAACAAAATCCGAGGAGTCCGTCTTAACGACTATCTACCTCCCCGGTACGTAATATACTAATATGCCCGCTTTGCTAAATACTGCCTTTAATGCGTTAAACGCCTTCTAGTACCCTCGTGTCTAATCGATTCCTCTGTTCTTATAGTTACTAGGGCTATCGGACTTGGTCAAGTTGGTTAGCGGCAATATAAGTCGCGAGAACGCTTCGATAAACCGTCTATAGAAGTTAGCGAAGCCTAGGAACGCTTATATATCCTTTAGGTTAGTTAGAGCCTCCTAGCTTTAGATACATTCTAGCTTATCGGCGTCCATTTTAATACCTTCTAGCGTAATGATTAGGCCTAGGTATTTAACTCTCTACTAATAGAATTCGTATTTATTAATATCTACGGTTAACCCGGTACCGCGTAGTTTTATTAAAACCTTCGTTACGTACTCGATATACTCTTCGAGTATGTCGCTAAAAATTAGCATATTATCTAGGTATACCGACACGAAGTCGTTAAGGTGTTCCTATAATATACTGTTAATATATAACTGAAACGATGCCGGGCCGTTATATAGACTAAACGGTAAGACTAGACATTCGTATACTCCGTACCGCGTAGCGAACGCTATTAGCTATTTATAGCCCTCGGTAATACGAAGCTTATTAAAGGCTACGACAATGTCTAGCTTCGTAAAGTACCTCTTACTATACATCCTATTTAGGGTTTCCTAGATCAAAGGTATAGGGTACCTGTTCTTAATAGTTATTATATTTAGCCCTCGATAGTCAATATATACTCGGAGTACTCCTCCTAGCTTACGTACTACTAGAACAGGAGCTAGGGACTAGCTTGTCTTCTAACTAGCCTTACGGACTTTCCCTTCGCTCTCCTACTTAGTAACCTATTTCTTAACTACTTTATTCTCTTACGGTACAAGCCTATAGGGTTTGCGGTAAGGAGGCTCTTATAGGCCGTCGGGCTTAATATAGATTTTATAGTCAATACCCGGCCTATAAGGCGGGAGCCCTTTATAGTCTTTAGCTAAGAACGCGTCCGTAATATAATAGTACTCGGGCGGAAGCTTCTCCTTCGGGTTGTGGTTAAATTGCTTGTTTAGGAACTGATCAAGGTCGTTAGCTAATATTACGCTTAGCTTTAACTCGCCGTTACTATCCGTTTCGCTAGACTCGTTACTAGTAGGCAGAATGTAGAAGTACTCGGCCCTAGGCCGGTACGTATATATCTCCTAAGCGTAACTACTAACGCCTTAATAGTCTACTTTCTTATCGTCGTCTATATATAAGGACGAGACGTTCAACTCCGCCCCTCCTACCGTAAATCCTACTAACTCCCCGGTAAAGGGCTCTAGTCCGTATTTCGTACGTTACCGGTATTAGTAGTTTAGGGACTAAACTATTATCGAAGTCTTCCTACGAAGATAGTAACTAAAGTAGTAGTCTGATCTAAGGGCTACTTCGCCGGTTTTCTAGAAGATGTTAGGGTTATACTAGCTTAACTAAGGTAGGCCGAGGACGATCTCGTATTCGAGGTCGGTTACGTAGTATATCATTTGCTCGTAATAATGACCGCTAATAATAACGTCGACTAAGGCTACGTATATAGTACGTCTAGTACTCGCCTTCCTATCGCCTAGTATCAAGTTCTTACTCTAAACTAGGGGTATTAGAGGTATGTTATGTTTACGTATATATTTCTAATCGAGAAAAAGAGAGGTTAAAGTAGAATCTAGTAGGCCTCGTAACTTTCCATTTTATATTATTATAGGCAGTACTATATAAGGGTATATAGATAGATAGATAGATTATTCATTCGCCTGTTTTAGTGCCCTTTGGCCTATATAGGTCTCTTACTATTTAGGTCTATTTATGTAGGTAGGAAACCCGATTAACGGATAAAAACCTCCTCGTCTTTGCCCTCCTCGTTCTTTCCTGTTTTGTCCTTTCGTTCTCCTTCCTTTAGGGTAAGCTAGTGTCATAGTTGTTACCCTATAACTACCTTGCCCGTAACCCTAGTGATGTCCTCCTCTCGATTCCCTTTCTCCCTTCTGTTTCCCCGGCTCTTCTCTCTCTCTCCCTCCTCTCTATCCACCTTTCCGTTTCTACTACTAGGGAGAATTACTCTAGGTAGTCCTCGTTAAGGATCCATCTTGTCACTCTCCTTATATCTTGTCTATTCTAGATAATGGCCTAGTATTACCTGTCTCTTGCCTTCGCCCTCTACTAATTTCTGCCTTTTACCTACTTAGTACAGTTCAGCACTATATACTCCGGGTTTTGGGATAGGTAGCTATAGGGGCAACGTTTAGAATTATATCCTAGGACTCTTCTTTAGTATAAGTATGCTCTTAGCCTAATGTACTCAGAGCAAATCTGGATAGCTATACTTGCTTCCGCCCTCTTCAGGTCTTTGTAGATAAGGTAGTTATACCTCCCGAAGGTCCTGGCCGCTAGTAGGGCTCCTGGCCTCACCGATTTTTGGTTCTAACGCGTTTCCTATAGGTGACCTACGATCCTTTCTACTTAGCTTTGCTTCTTTTTCCCTTTGTCCCCTATATTAGCTTGCTCCCTTAGAGCTTCTCTCTGTTCAAGGGCTACTAGGATTTCCTATAATGTTTTTAGGTCTACTTCCTTCTATAGGATTATATATAGCCGGTTAGGTCTTCTCCTCCTCTCCTACTAGGTTCTTATCCTTTAAGTAGCTACTTAAATAGTTCTCTAGGCTAGGTATGCTAATGTCTTCTCTACGTATTGACACCTTATGCCCTAGAGGTACTCCCTAATAGGGACTATACCTGATTCCATTTCTATTGTCCTATAAGGAGTTGACTTGTATGCCCCTAGTACTCTCTTTAGGTAGGCTACCTACGCTCTGTTAAGGGGGTCCTTAATTCTCTTCGGGATGTGTTTTTCCGCTACCCAAATTGCTGCTCTATATAGTATTACGGGCTTGACAATAGCCTTATATATAGTCTAGGCCTTTATAAAGGTCGCCCCCTAGGTTAACGTAGTAAGTCTCTCGATTAATTGTCTATTAGTATCCGCTCTCGCTTACGCCTTCTTCACTTATAGTCCCTAGCTAAGTTTTGAGTCTAGCTATATCCTAAGGACTCTAAGTTCCCTTATAGAATAGGTCTCGAACCCCTAGATTTTTACTAGTGCTACTAAGTTATGTTTTGTCTTTACCTTACTAAAATAGATAAGTTAGTACTTGTCCCTATACTCTCTTACCTACTTTTCGCATTGTCTATGTCTCTCCTCTAGGAGTACGCAGTTTTCCTCTATAGACCCCGACTACGCTAGGATATCTATATTATCTACGAACCCCGATACTAAGGTATTTGTTGAACAGGTACGGGTGGATGGCAGCGGAGTGGAGTAAGAGATCAATCTTCAACTGACTAATAGCACGAGCATGCAGCAATATATCAGGAACCAATATGTTGATTGTGTTGGATGTCTATCTAAGCTAAAGGGGAGAGAAGGTATCTCCCTACAAGCTGAGTCATTGTGGATGCCTCAGGCTGCCAGATCACTTCCTGATTGTTGACTCCCTTTGAGATGCTACATCTTAACACTCCCACTCATCTCGTATGGGAGGTTACAGTCTGCTCACTTCCTGTCAATAGTACTTGGACCTTTTTATGACAGGTTCAGCTGGCTTACAAACCTCTGGAAGTGTGGACCAGTCTTTGGTTTTGTAAACCCGTCTGCAACCATCTCAGAGGTTGGGGTGTACTCAACAGCAATAAGCCTCCTCCACCAAAGTTTCCTAACAGCGTTATAGGCAATGTCAATGTGCTTCGACTTGTCATGAACATGTGCATCTTTCACTAGGGTGAGGGCAGCTTGATTGTCACCTCTTAATTGGACTGGTCTCAAATTTGATACAGTCTCCTGGTTTCCAGTGATTCTTGGTTGATGGGAACAGTCTCCCACTAACTCTGGACAATCCATTTCCCTCAGCAGTGAAGCTAGGAATTGGGACTGCTTCGCACATGCATTCATAGCCATGTATTCAGCCTCCATTGTGGATGTTGCTACAGACTTTTGCTTCTTGCTCATCCAAGAAACTGGTGCCCCACAGAGGAAGAAGACATACCCAAGGATTGAGACTCTGTCTGCTTTGTCCATTGCATAATCAGAATCACAGTATCCAATAAGGTGTCCTTTTCCAGACTTTGAGAACTGAAGTCCTAGATCAGGGTATGATCTTAGGTACCTAGTGATCTTCTTCAAAGCCTTCATGTGGTAGGTGGATGGGTCACTCACAAATGAGCTCATCCTTCCTAGGGCAAAAGCAATGTCTGGCCTTGTGATTGTTGCTGGCCACATCCAAGTACCATTAATACTCTGGTACTCTGCCTTGTCACACCTCTCATCCATGTGGCTTGAAGGTTTGAGGGCCTCATAGCTGTCCATGGGTGAGTGTGTAGGTGCTGCCTTCTCATGGTTCATTCCCATCTTGGCTAGGCTGTCCCTAACAAAGTGTCCTTGGTCAAGTTTCAGGATTCCTCTCTTCCTGTCCCTTGTGACTCTCATGCCAAGGATCTTTTCAGGTTCACCTAGATCTTTGATCTTGAAGATCTTGCCAAGTTCTCTTTTGAACCAGAGAACATCTGTCAACTTTGGTGCAGCAATTGGAATGTCATCCACATGTATAAGGATTATGATCTCCCTCTTCTTATGGATAAGTAGGCATGGATCCACTTCTGACTGTGTGAATCCAATCTCTCTGAGCTTTGACACACAGAGTTGATTCCAATCTCTAGCTGCTTGCTTAAGTCCATACAAGCTTTTGAGGATTTTGAACACCATGTTTGGTGGAAGCTCAACTCCTGGTGGTGGTAACATGAAGATGTCTTCATGGAGGGTGCTTTCTGTGAATGCATTGTTCACATCCACTTGGTGAAGATGAAGATCCTTCTTACACACAATAGCCATAAACACCCTAAGGGTGTCCTGTCTTACTGTAGGTGCAAATGTCTCCATAAAGTCAACACCAAACTTCTGTGAGAAGCCCCTTGCAACTAGTCTAGCCTTGAACTTTTCAATAGCTCCACTAATGCTTCTCTTAATATCAAAGACCCATCTTGATGTAACCAGATTTGCTCCTTTTGGTGGAACAGAATTTTCCCAGGTGTTGTTACTCTGTAGAGCATCTAGTTCCTTTTGGATTGCTTCCTTCCAAAGATGTCCCCATTTCTTGTCATTCACAGCATCCTTGTAGGATTTTGGAATTGGGACCTCTTGCTTGTATGCAATGGCTTCTACAGTTGCTGCAAAGGCCATTTCCTCAACTTCTTCCAGGAATTCGCTATCCCATGGTATTGAACTGTCCACTGATTGCATGGCTGCAAAGAAAGCTTGGTGAAAAGCAGCAAGGTTCTCTGAGAGGTCCATTGCTTCTCCCACTTCAGTGGTTAGTTCGGGCTTAGGGACCATGGATCTTGGGGCTTTCTGTTTCATGTCATAGCCCTCAACATCATAGTCAGCCTTTCTCTTTCCAAGGGATGATTTAGGGACCGTCACTTGTGACCTAGTAACGTCTATTTCCTGGGGATCTAGGGAGCTTCTCTCAATTGGCTGATCGATTTTCTGAAATTCCCCTACGTTCTCCGGAGGCTGGGGAAGTTGCACAAACAGCTTTCTCGGCTGAGCGACTTTAGGGCTCTCAATTGGCTGATCTATTTCGGGGGGGCTCTGATGGACGCCTGAATGGTGGGTAGATTGTCCTAAGGATACGTTCTTCCTCGGCCTTCCTAAGGGCTTCCTAGCTGGTGCACTGCTTGGTAGATTCAATGTTGGAACATTGAGACCCATATCACCTCCAGGCTGGTCCTCAAAGAAGTCTGCATGTGTGTGTTGTTTAACAGCTCTCATGTCTGGTTCCCAAAAGAGCCAGGCTTTAGCTGTGTTTTCAACATACCCAATAAACACTGCTTCTTTACCCCTATTCATTAGCTTGTCACTTCTTGCCCATTGAGGTTGGGATCTTGTGTCCATATAGACAACAGCTTTGCATCCCCAAACTTTCAAATGGTTGATGGTCGGTTTGATACCATCAAAAGCCTCATCTGGTGAAACCTTGAACCCATCGTAATCTGGGCCATTTGGCAGTTTGTTCCTCATATAAGTTTGGGCCTCTAGTGCTTCAGGCCAAAATTAAACCGGCATTTTAGCCTCTTCAAGCATTGCCCTTATAGAGTCCTCTGAGGTTTGTATTGACCTCTCAACTGGTCCATTCTGTAGAGAGTTGTATGCCTCAGTCGGCTCGAGCCCAATCCCCAAATCCTTCTCCCACTGCTTCACTAATGCAATAAGTTCTTTTGCATTGTCAAGTCTTACTGCTTTCAGCTGCGCTGATGATTTCCTCTCTGCTTTGATCTTCCAGTTCTGGAGAGCAACTGGAGCATCTTCTCTTTTCCTAAGAGGAAAGGTCCACTTCTTCCTAGAGAAGTTGTCAACAATCTCAAGCCAGTATTTGAATCCTAGTCTTGAGATTGGTAGTGGGCCACATATGTCAATAGATACAAGGGCAAGTCTTTCAGGTCTTCTCTCTGTAACTTTGCCTTTGTACTTCTTCATCTTTGCTATTGAGCATACTCTGCACTGGTGAAAGCCATCCTTAGGGATAGGAATGGGTTCTTTCAAGTCTGTTACCTTGTGAAGATTCTGGAGCAAATTCTTCCCAAAGTGTGCAAATCTTCTATGCCAAAGCTCCCACTGCTTCAGGTCGGTCTCTGATTGAGCAGTCACAAAGGCATTCTCCATTGGTGGTGCACATGATGAGTAATGTGCCCGTTCTTGTAGGAGAGGAGAAATCTCATCAATGAATGGAACCCCCCCAAGGAGCTTTGTCTGGACAACAGTCTCACCAGAGGGGGAAACAAGAGAAAATGATGGAGGTTGCACACCAAACTGCTTGCTAAACTGGTTCCATGAAACCAGGTTCACTCCTAGCTTGGGTACAAGCAGGACATCTTCCAAAACAACTTTTCTGCCAGCTCTCCCACTCATCTCTGCATTCCCAATATGAGTGGCCAATAAAAACCCACCTCCCACTTTGATCCATTTCTTCCTTGTCAAGGGAGTCATAGATCTAAAGAGGCAGCTTTGGTCAGTCATATGGGATGAAGCACAGGAGTCAAGTAACCACTCTGACGAGGGGAACTTGCCTTGGACTTCTGCAGTTGAGTGAGCCACTTCATCATACTCATCATCATCAGACATTGTCTCTGGGGATGAGCTGCATGGTGACTCTTGGGCGGAGAAACCTTTTCCAGTCTTCTTTGCTTTAGAGGTATAAGACTGGGCCTGGTTCTTCTGGAGTGACAGCATGTCAGAGCTGAGTTTCTTCACCATTTTCTTAAGTTCTTCCATAGAGGACTTCTCTCTTGGTGTCCTCCTTGAAGTGGGTGGTGGAGTTCTCTTCTTCTTGACATGTGTTGTATTCTGGGAAGATGGTGGTTGGGAATGAGATCTAAGGACCTTTCTTGCCTCAGGCAAACTAGGGCAGTCCTTGATCAGATGATCCTTCTCACAGAGAAGGCAGGAGAGTGGTCTTGCTAGACCTGAGGGCTTGACCCAGGTGGCTGCCATGCCATACTCAGCCTTAGAGGGATCCAACCTGGCTTCTTGAGCTTCAAGGATCTTTAAGGTCCTTTCATGATCCATCTTTGGCTGAGCCATGATAGTATCCCTGGCTACATGGTAGTCAGGTGGCAGTGAGCTTAAGAGCTGGGTCATCCTCACATCAGCTTTCCTGTAATGCTGACCCTCTGGGTCAACATCAGCAATCCTTTTTCCAAGAGAAACCAGGTGTGTCCATGCAGATCTGATGGTGAACTCTTCACTCATCTCAAAGGTCACAAATTGCTTTGTGAGCTCATGTGCATGGGTTGGTAGCACCTGGCTATACTTGTTCCAGAGATACACCCACTTCTCAGCAGCTCTTCCAGATTCACATGAGCCCTCAAGCTCAAATTCATCTTCTTCTGTGATCCTACTAAGGATACTGAAGTTGCATACTGCATTGTGTCTTGTCCATGTTGGCGTATTGAGGATCTCTTTGGTTGTAGCCTCTTCTTGGAGTTTCAGAGTCTTGCCCTTGATGTTGTCAAAAGACACTTCCATTAGGTCATCAATTGCAAAGAATGCTGATTGGCTCTCCATCTTGTATCTCTGAAGGTTGAACCATCTCTTCCAATTGTCCCTCCCAAGAATTGGGATTTTGCCTCCCTTCTCCTCTGTCTTCTCTTGGTATGAATCCATAATAAATTGGATGTAATGAAACAAGGTGTGTATGTTCCAAGGTGGTGGCTCAGATCCTGCTGAGGCTTCTGGTGTAGAATGGGAAAGTTCGTAGGTGTGGATACCAAGGCCTGCTTGGTAAAGTAAAGAAGGAGCGGTGTGAGGTCTCGGGGCTAGGACACAGGTCTGTCTCTCCTAGCAGAGCTTCAAATGACTTACTTGAAGTCCTTCTTGATAGTATCTCGATGCAGTTCTGCCTACAGAGTATCTTCAAGGTATTGGCTTTGAGTAAGCCGCACAGAGTCCTTGTCTGGGTTACCTATCACTTAGTATCGAACTAAGCTCCTTGATAGGATAGACGGGGTAGACTTCTGATTCCCAGATGTTTTCTGCTACGATAGCAAGGGATACAAGTAACCTGTACTGATATAGGTTGCTCTTATTCCTGCACAAACCCGGGCTCATAACCTGTTAAAACAGGTACGGGTGGATGGCAGCGGAGTGGAGTAAGAGATCAATCTTCAACTGACTAATAGCACGAGCATGCAGCAATATATCAGGAACCAATATGTTGATTGTGTTGGATGTCTATCTAAGCTAAAGGGGAGAGAAGGTATCTCCCTACAAGCTGAGTCATTGTGGATGCCTCAGGCTGCCAGATCACTTCCTGATTGTTGACTCCCTTTGAGATGCTACATCTTAACAGTATTTACTATTTCTAGGAGTAGGGTCAGGTCGGCTATAAAGAGGAGGAATAGAATTGGGGAGAGTGTAGAGCCCTATAGGATGCCCGTATTCGTAATTAGGGTCTACGGGGCTTTAAAGGACCCTAGGAGGATCTAGGTTGTTCTGTCCTTAAGGAATGACTATATAAAGTGTACTATCTAGGCTAGGATACTTTTTATTCTAAGGATGTTTAGGAGCCTTACGTAGGACACGTTATCGAAAGCCCCTAATATGTCTAGTAAAAGTAGTGAGGCTATCTTATTATTGCTATAGTACTAGATGTGTCTAATTTGCTCTATAATCAGTTCGACTACTATAAGGGTAGATCTCTTTTGTCTCCCCCCTATTTACGTTGCTAGGAGGAGGTTATGTTCTTCTACTATTCCGGTGAGCCTTATAGCTACGACCTTCTCTAGGAGCTTCCCTAGTGTGTTTAGTAACGTAATTGGTCTATATGACTTCAACTTGGTAAAGTCTTCCTTTTAGGGTTTCCTTAGGACGTAAGTTAGTGATTGCCTAAAGGCCTTTAGGCAATACCCCTACTTTATATACTAGGTAAAGATTGGCGTAAGCACTAGAGTAATAAGGCTACTACTAGCTTTTAGGTAACAGTTAGTGATCTTGTCTAGGCCTAGGGCTTTGTTGCTCTTTAGTTTCTTAATAATGTTTCCGATCTCTATAGTAGACACTTCCTAGTTAGCCTCCCTTAGCGGAGGAATATATGTTCCTAGGATGTTGCTTAGGTCTACCTCTACCTAAGTCCCGAAGAAGTAGTCTACGAATACTTTCGCTTTCCCTATCGGAGTGGTTTATGTTTCCCCGTCTTAGTCCTATATTAAGGGAAACTAGGGCGGGGAGTTTCGTTCCTCGTCTAGTTTCCTAGCCTATTCTACTAGTCTCTAGATTTATTCCGGGTGTTCTGTGATCATCCCTATAGTTAACCTCTACTCCTACGTCTTGTCTCTTCTAATCTACGCCTTCTTTGCTTTATACGCGTTATTATAGGCTTCCTAGTTTGCTAAGGTGCGTCGTTACTCCTATCTCCTTCTTACTCTCCTTACCTCCTTGACTTTAGCTATATACTCTAGTATCTAGTATAGCTTCTAGTATAGCGACTATCTCTTCTTAGGTATATAGGCCTAGGCTGCCCTTTGTATAGCTTCTATTAGCTACTCTACTACTTAGTCGATCCCCTCCGTTATATATATATCGTTAATGTTCACCTGTTCTAGTTCGCCCTCTAGCCGCTATTATACTAGTGTCTACTCGGCCTACTTCTAGTAGAGCCTCCTCTTAGGTTCCCTCTCCTCCTTAACTATAAGTTAGATGTCGGTTTAGCAAGGAAGGAATCGTATTTAGTAAGCTAGCTACGAGATAAGGTAATAAGTCTTAACCGCGCTTTCCTACTTATCTAGTACTACCGTGTAGCCTCGTTTCGAGAGGTTAGCCCGGAGCAAAAGCTTCCCTCTACGCCCTCCCTCCCTATTTGCTCCTTAAGCTAATATCTACCTCTATAGGCCTAAGCCCTTTAGTGCCCTCTATTGACCGATATACGTATCCGTCCTCTCGGGCTATATAGATAGTATTAGCCGTCGCTACTAGTGTATACTACGCCCTAGGTTTTGACGCCCTTCGCGTTACCGTAGCCTATCTCTAGAAAGCGGCCGTCTATACCTCGTAGGTTTACTCGGGGCACACACTACGCCGGGTAGCGTACTCCTTACGTTTCTACCTACTAACTAATATAAAGTTCCTTATCACCCTACCCTCGATCCTCCCCGATTATAGAACTAATCTACTTATATTATACGTCTTTTCCCCGTCCTAATAGCCGTCTTTTCCTTACTTAGGCTATTGTCTTTTGCTCGTCGTATTCTACTATATTAGACTAGGTACGTTATGTAGCGGGACAGGTAGTGCCTTAGACAAAACCCTCGTTCCTATACCGGGTATTTAATAGGCCCTTATAGGCTTCGTCGCGTGTCTACCTACCTACCGTATTGCCCGCTAGTAAACACTAGATTGTTTCGTAGTCCGCTCGACGCCGTTATATAGTCCGCTTAGTTGTTGTTCTATAGTCCGCTCGTCTAATGTTCGTCGCTTAGCCCGCTCGGTTTACGGTCTCCGGAGGTGAAAATTCTGTACTTATACTAGAGGTGTCCTATCGAGCGTATAGGCCACGGTTCCGCGCCCTTCTTATACGTAGAGAGGGACTCGCTCCCGACACGAGTATACGCTCGTCGGATAGTTTTATACCCGTTTTGCTAGTAGTCCTCTATTCGCCGCGGCTTCGCCTACGTTACGCGCCCGTCGCGCCTACGACGCTCTAGCGTAAGAATACTTAGCTCTCTCGTAGCTAGACGAGAGGTTCGTAGCCGACACTACGTATAGGTGATTCTCGTCGTCGACTAGTAACCTTATATAGTAGTGACCTTAGACGGTAGTAACTCTATACGGCGGTAACCTTATAAAAGGTAGTAACCTTATAAAAGGTAGTAACCTTCTAAGGTATAGAAAGTAAGGTACCCCGAAGGTACCTTTATAACTTTCTCTCGATAGAGGTAAGACTATTTTAGTATATCTAAATACCCTATTATCGCTAGTAAGGACGAACCTATACTAGCTATATATACCTATAAACTTTAATCGAGCTATCCTATAGCCGCCTAAAGATAATACTACGAGGCGTAGGCGTACCTAGGTAATAATAGGAGATAACGAGTACCGTACCCTACGGAGGCTACGACCGGTAATACCCGCTATATATAATAAATAAGGAGAAGATAAGTTTAAAGCTTCAATAGGCTATTACTATTAAGAACTAATAGGCTTAAAAGTAATACGCGCCGAGGACCTACGTATTTAATTTGGTACTATATAATACGAGACAGCCCATTTACTTACTTTACGTACTACCCCGCGATATATCGACGTTATCGGCCGCGACTCCGCGCGCTAGCGGCCGCTAGCGCCCTTTCGACTCCTATATCCATTTGGCTTCCCTTAGACCTCTTAGATAGCTCGCGTAACTATATATATGTTTACTTGACTATACTATAGCCCCCCTCGCCCATAATAGTTAGTTACGCCTTTAAAAGTAGAGAGCTAAACTCTATATAAGTACGATACCGATATCGAGCGACTAAGTCGTAAGTACGAAGCGACCGAGTCGTAAACTACTACGCTAGTATAGCCGATAACAAACGCTCTCGCCTATCCTCGAGGACTAGTAACTAGACTAGTATACGCCCTAGATTAAATCTACGCCTAATAGCTAAGTAGCTAAAGAACCCTAACGACCCGAGAACCTAGAAGGTACTAGACTCGATACTTAGAGGTAATAATAGTAATATATAGAGTATATATCCGGATTACGCTTCCTAGACATAGACTTTATAACCCGTAGAGACTTAAGAGACTCTACGTAGTAATACCTAAAAACCCTTTCCTCCGTCTCTTCTACGTAACCCTCTTCCTTCTATTAAACCCGAGTCTTTGATACGATAGGGTAAATAGTCGGCGAGTCGGTAGGAAGATACTAACCTATCTAGATTTAGAGACGATAGTAAGGGTATCGACTTTAGCTAGTTTATTAACCTAGTAGAACCTCCTCGAATCGATAATATCGACCGCGACGCTAGCGATTTCGAGTACGACCCCGATAACTATTAAATAGTAGACGCGATAGCCTTCTAGCGCGCCGTTAACCTACGACCTAACGCTATCTATCTTAAGGTCAAATCGATAGTTAATAACTACGCTTAACTAAAACTAGTCTACTAACGTTATTAAGATAAACATAACGAAGTATAAATAGAGAGGGATTAAGCCCTCGAAGAAGCGGAAGATACTAAGGAGGAAGCTAAGCTTATATAGTAAGAGTATAACTAGGCTTAAAACAAGATAATATAAGTATAGAAAGACTATAATACTATCCGAGAAGACCGTAATATACTTTAGTAGGATTATAACGAGTACGTAGAAGAGTAGGACTAGCGAGACGTAGACGCTAAGCTCTTTTAATTAGAATTAACAAAAGCTTAGTATCGTATTAAAGAGCTTAAGGACGATCTAAACGATCCTAAGTATATATATTAAGATAATTACGACAAGACTACCGTAGAGCTATTAGCCCGTATTACTTAGATAAACACGAGTCTAAATAAAGCGGAAGATAAAGTAGACCGTCTTAAGATAGAAATCGAGCAGCTTAAAACCTAAGCTCGTCTCGACAAGTCTCTATACGAGCGTCCTTGTTCCTACTTAGATATACTCGAGTATTAACGACGACGAATATAGTAAATAGCTATAGGCCTAGATAACTTCCTAGTAGCTAGTACCCGCCGATCGTATACCTTAGTAGGAGCTCCGTACGACCGAGACCGTAATAGGGCTATAAGAGCAAGTTCCTACCTTAGTACTCGTACCGATAATAGTACGACCCTTAACGCTAAACCTAATAGGAGGTTCCCCTACCCTAAAGTGTTCGATAATAGCGGCGAGATGTCCTACCGCGACTAGAAGGACAGTTATAGAGACTCTATTACTATACGCTATACCCTCTAGACTCCGTACCTAGATATCTTTAACTAAGTTGAGCGATATACTAGTAAGGCGCCTAAGGACATTATTATTCTTACCGTCGAGTCTAACGCCTAGGCTTCCCTCGAAGATATATAAGACGAACTCGATAATAACTTCGGTATTAACCCGCGTAATAAGAAGCTTAAGGCCGGGCGCGACCTATATTACTTACGGTAGTAGATAAATTAGGCCTTTATAGAGTATATTATCAAATTTCGCCGTCTCGTAGATAAAGTAGGAAAGCTACTAATAACCTACGAACTATAGGTTAGCTTAAACGAGTTCTAGATAAAGAAGATAGAGGATTACTAGCTTATAGGGTCCTTTAGCGAGTTCTACCGTATAGTAAAGGATAAAGAGGAAGCTTATAATACGGTTAAGTAGATATATAGTAAGAGCGATAAGAATAAGGATAATACTAGTAATCGCCGAGGAGGCTAAGGTTAGCTACCTCTACGAGGATAGACCCGTATACCTACTACTATAGCTACTACTAATAACGCCCTTATAGTTATACCTATACGTAATCATAAGTAACCCGAGGGTCTAGCCGTCCGTATTATCCTCCGTAAGTACGGTAACCTACCTAAGCTCGACGAGGCCCTACGTAATAAACTTCGCTAGTAAGGTCGCTACTTCTGTTACCGCGAGCTAGATTATACTAGCCGAGACCTAATATATATCCTTTATAACTTACGTAGAAAGTAGAAGGTTAGTAACGTTAATAGAGAGATACTAGTAGCTCTTAACGCTATAGCCGACGTACTCGCCTTATAGATCAAAGCTCCGCCTTCGGGAAATATCTAGCCCCTTAATATAGTCGCATTAAAGGAGTAGTATACTATTATACTAATTAGAGCCTAACATACCTAAGGGAATCATCGATCTCTACGCCAAAACACGATATATTCGAAAGCTCTTATTAAGGCTATTCTAACGATATATAAAGTAGGTCACTACCCCTAGGACTAAGGGAGTTCTACCTCATTTAATCTAGATAGCTTAGAGCTCTCTTCACCCTATTTCTTCAGCTCTAAACGCCGCGGAGGTACCTAGCTACATTAGGCAACTCCTAGGCAATAGTAGCCTAGGCTACGGTACTAACGGCGCCTACGGCCCTATAGGCGAAGCCCCCCTAAGACAACTAGTAGCAACTTATAGAGGACGTAAAAAGTATAGAAACTAACGATCAGCTCCCTTACCGGTCTCTATAGGTAATGATCACTTAGCTACGCACGGCGCTTATACTGTCGTATTACCGAGGGTAATAAGAAATAAGGACGACGTCCTAGGCGATTAGTAAGGCTACCCGGAATCAACACCCCTATAGCTAGGCATCGGTCGCGGTATCGATACTAGGCCCCCGCCTAACGTACGATATAGTTACGATCCGCATTATAGTAAAGGAAGACTAGGCCGAAGTTACGAAGCTATCGAATAAGGAGCTCGCCTAACGAATTAACTAACTAGGGGTAGTCGTAGTGAACCAATAGTCTAACGGCACTCTATAGATCTATACTAGCTCTACTAGTGCTAGGAGGTACCTAGAGGCATAGCTATAGTAGGTATCTAAGGTTACGGCATTAGCGAAGGTCTTAACGAAACGATTTACGATCCTAGTCTACGATATGCCTAAGGAGTTTGACCTAACTAACTAGGGTTACCTACGCGCTCTCTAAGAGGACAACCCGGTCACTCTTAACTCTCTAATCTAGAAGGCGACTTGGCTCTATAGGAAATGGCTAGAAGGTAAGAAGGCCTTGGCGCTAATAGTATAGCTATAAGACGTAAAAGCGGCGGATCTAGCGATAGAACAAGGCCTAGTCTAGCAATATAGCCTTAAGATAGTAGAAAAGCACTCCTTATCCTTTCGTGTCCTCTAATACTTCAAATGCTAATAGTATAGACACCAAACCTACACGTGTATAAATAAGTAGGCCTACTCGAACTATATAGGAGACTATATGTCTAGGGACTATATATCGACTACGAGACGGTACGCGAACTGTCCGGGGCACTACCTATCGTATAGTACGGAATGCCTATAGCGGAAACTAGCGAAAAACAAGGCAATCACAAACAGAACCGTCGCCCTAAGATTCTACGGCGACCGTAAGGCTAGCCTATACCGGAACTAACTAGCGGCGGTCGGGTATAAGTGCCCTAGGGCTAAGAACGATATAAAGGATACGTAACCTAGGGCGTACGGGAGGCCACGTGCTCTACTAGCTACGGCGAGGGAATCTAACTAGGCCCGGCTCCCCTTTAGTACATAGCCGATAGGCGTAGACTAGGACGTATAGGGTAGTAGGACATAGGACGATATAGAGGAAATGATTATCGATGCCGATAAGTAGCCCCGACACGCTTAGTATTATCTAGTATAACGTTAACTATAGTAAGGATATAGTCTAGAACCATTTCCTATACGAGGCGGACCCGCGCGTCTACTACGTCCTTATAATCTAGGAGCTATAGATTAACCCGTACTATAAGAGACTAACGACCTACAAGTTACTAGGCTATACGATATACCTACGAGGCGACGGCAGACCCCGCACGTACTTCTATATTAGCAAGGATATACTAGAATCCGACTAGGAGGTAGTGTACTACGTAGACGAAGAAGGCGGGGGCGATATTACCTCCCTCTACGTAGGTAGTACCTAGATACACAACCTATATATATAACCGCTAGCCTCGAGGTCTAGCCGCGACCTAGGGGTCTGTAGACACCTAGACAGTGCGCTTAAGAGACAAGGGTGCCACATCGTAGTAGGAGACTTTAATATATACTGCCCTTCCTAGGAAAGCCTTATATAGCCGCACCCTATAGCCGACGAAGTACTCGACTTAATAGCGAGCAACGTAATTGCCCTTAATACCCCGAAGGACCTAGGCACCTGGAAGAGAGGGGGACTCTAAGGCACGATCGACCTCTCCTAGGTCTTAGATAGCTACTACTATACGGTAACCTACTATAGGATCGAACATAAACTCGAGGCGTCGTTAGACTATATACTAGTTAGGACCTCTATTACGATATAGATATAACGTATACTAGCGAGAACCCCTAAGCTAAACTAGGGAAAGGCCTACTAGGCTAACATCTAGGCGTACCTCGATAACTCTAAGAGGCTAGTCTAGATCGCGTAGTAGCAATATAATAGTAAAGACGAGATAGACGAAGTAGTCTAGAGGTTAATAGACGAAATAAGAAAAGCGACCTCACTTCACGTTCCGCTTACCTAACTAACGACATAGTCTAAACTATACTAGACGCCGGAGTGTACTACGGTAGTAAGAGAAGCAAGGAGAGCCCGCCGGGTATAGACAAGTAGCTATAGCGAGGAGGCCTAGAACGTATATAGGGAGGTATACTAATAGAAGAAAGCTATAATACGAAGGGAGAAAGCAGTCGGCTAGAGGGCTATAGTAGAAGAAATCGCCGGTAAGCTAGAGAGGATATAGAAGCTAGCGAAATAGGCCCGATAGGACCCTATATAGGGCCTCTCCTTCTCTATCCTAGCGCTATAATCGCCTAGTAGCCCGGTTAGCGACACGAGGCTAAGGCGCGTCTACTAGCTAGCAAGTTCTTCCCGCCCCTAGTCGAGGCTAATCTAAGCGACATAAATAGCTCTACTCCCCTAGCCCCTAGTATCGCGGTCTAATAAGAGGTGTCCGAGGGAGAAGTTGCCGCTATACTAAGGAAGTTGCCGGCGAAGAAAGCCCCGGGGCCGGATAGGATCCTAAACGAGCTACTAAAGAAGTATAGAGATCAACTAGCCCTAGTAGTTATAGCGATCTTTAACGCCTACCTATAGACCGGATACTACCCGATAGCTTTTAAACAATCGACAACAGTGGTCCTACGTAAGCCGTAGAAGGAAGACTATACGTAGGTGAAGTCGTACCGCCTAATTACGCTCCTTAACACTCTTAGCAAGGCGCTTAAGAAGCTAGTTATAACGAGACTCTCCGAGGCGGTAGAGGAACACTCCCTACTCCCGGACACCTAGATAGGTACGCGCCTATAGCGATCGACGCTATCCGCGATAGAACTTATCACCTCTTAGGTAAAGGCTATCTAGTATAAGAATAGGGACAAGGTAGCTTCCTTACTTAGCCTAGACATATCGAGAGCCTTCGACTACGTGTTATACCCGCGGCTACTCTATATCCTAAGGTCGAAAGGACGCCCTAAGTGGCTTATTAACTTCGTACGGTCCTACCTCCAAAACCGTAGTACGTCGATCCTAGTCGGCTAGTATAGAAGCCCATTTTAAGTAGTCTATACTAGAATGCCGTAAGGCTTAACGCTAGTACCTATTCTGTTCCTATTCTTTATAGCGACGCTACTCCTAGCCCTAGAATCCTAGAACACCGCTACGAGCGGCTTCGTAGACGACATAAACATCCTAGCGTAGTCTTCCTCGACTAAGGAGAACTATAGGCTACTAGAAGAGAAGCATAAGATCTACGAGGACTAGGCTAGGAGGCACGGGGCTCGGTTTGCCCTAGAAAAGTATAATCTAATACACTTTACGCGCCGGCCACGGTTCTATAATATACAAGCTTCTATCTAGATATAGGGGCGTATAACTAACCCGGTAAATCAGCTTAGGATCCTCGGACTATAGGTAGACCCGGCGCTACGGTCGAGGAAGTAAGTATAGGCAATATTACGGAAAGCTAAACAGAATATAGCATTATACTAGAGGCTCACTACGTCTATATAGAGGGCGGACTTCCGGTAGTCACGACTTCTATATACGGCTATTATACGGCTAGTCCTTACCTATAGTAGCTAGGTGTAGTCCTTAGGCGAGAGGGCCTACCTATCGA
The DNA here is from genome assembly GCF_020509005.1 of Fulvia fulva. Lineage (NCBI taxonomy): Eukaryota > Fungi > Ascomycota > Dothideomycetes > Mycosphaerellales > Mycosphaerellaceae > Fulvia > Fulvia fulva. The sequence continues at coordinate 858,860 of NC_063022.1, forward strand.
AGGGACTCGTCGCGCCGCTAGCGAAGATCTAAAACTAATGCCTAAGGAAGGTTACCGGGGTATACAAGTCGACACTAATAAGGATGCTTAAGTACGAGACCGCTATACCGCCGATCGACCTATATATCTAGGGACTACGGACCTCCTACTTAGGCAAGTCGGTATAGTACCTAGTATAGAAGGTCATCGCTAGTATAGTCGTAAGGGCCCGCAAATTAGTACTAGCGTATAAGGGCATTCGACCCGGAAACGAGCCGAACTACCGGGTAAGGGACGAATAGCTAGTAAGATAATAGGAAGGTAAGAAATCGTTTATAGAGCAACTATAGAAAGAGAGGTAGAACAACTAGGTTATAGGGTATAGTAGACGCCCTTAGCTAGCGGGACAACCTAAGGAGTAGTCAGCTATAAAATCCGCGGTCAAGTACCCCCCGAAGCTTATCTACTACCGCCTTACGAGGGTATAGAGTAGTATAGCAACCTGACTACGAAGCGAACATATCGGCCTCTAGGGGTACCTATTATAGAGGAAGGTTCTAGGATACACGAATACTAGCTACCCCTACGGCTATCGCTCCTAGAACGTACGGTACGTACTCCTCGTCTATCCGAGGTAGTCGCTAGGAAGGGGGGAGTAGATAGTAAAGGCGAGGAACCGGACGATTAGGGCACTTCTTAATAACGCTAAGGACCTACGGCGTATTACGAACTAGATACTAGAGAAGGGCTGGCTAGAATAGTACCGCCTAGTAGGAGTAGTATAGGAAGAGAGGATACGACGTAGCGCGACGAGACCGGCTAGGAGCGGGGGCTAACGGGGTAGTGATATAGACTACGTACGTTTAGAGGGAAAGCTAATCTAGATAAGGAGTAGTCGGGGGCGGGAAGGGTTTTCACCTATTCGGGTTTCCCTTTGTATATAATAATAGATATATACCTATATAGGCCGGATAGGGTCCTAGAATAGGGGAATGACAAATCTATCTATCTATTATACTGATCACGAAAACGAACACGGATATAAGATATATATATAAGAGGAGGAGTATCTATATATATATATATTGTTTATTATACTATTATAGAGCCTATTAGCCTATATAGCTATACTACCTACTTCTAGTTATAAAGGGGAAACTCGTATTATAGAGTAAAAACCCCCTCTCCTCTCCTATACGTTCTTAACCTTGCCTTCTTTTGTGTTTTCCTTATTAAGGGTATACTAGTATTATAGGCCTATCCTATTAACTACCCTGTCTATACCCCCTTGACCTTCCGCCTCTTCTCTATCTACTCCTCCGTCTCGCTAGCTAGCGCGAACTGTTTAAGAAAGCCCTACTATAGTATCTACTATACTATCCGTCTTACGTCTCGCTTGTCTATTACGATTAACTCGTAGTCGCGTCTTACTGCCTTAGCTCTCTACTAGCCTCGTCCTTCTACCTATTACGGGCACCGTAGTATTATATACTCCGGGTTCTATAACGGGTAGTTATACTAGTATACTAGGCTATATACGTCCGGGACTTTCCTTCTATATAGGTAGGCCCTTAACCCGATGTATTTGGACCTAATCTATATCGCGATACTTCCTTCGGCCCTTATTAGGTCACGGTAGAGTAGGTAGTTATGTCTCTAGAAGGGGCGTAAGGCTAGAGGTCCTCGATTTAGTAGGGGATTCTCTTCCTATTCCTATTCCTAGAGGCATCCCGCTACCTACTCTACGAGGCTTTACGTCTTTACCTTATTGCCTTTTTTCCTCCGTACCTTTTCCTCCTCCTCCTTCCTCTCTAGCCACTCCTAGGTTTGCTTAACGACTTTAAACGTACGTAGGTCGTCTTACTTCTAGCTTTAACGTACCCTAAGGCTAGGCAGTCGGTCGTACCTCCTAGCGATCTTCTCTATAGAGTCCCGAATAGCTTATTATACTAGTTAATCCGCCGTCTTCCTAGCGTATTAGATCCTTATTCCCTTAATATAATGTTTAATCGGGGGGGACCCTATCTCTACCTCTACTACTCTCGTTAGCGTTGTCTTATAGGCTCCTAGTATCCCTCTAAGGTTTACGGCCTACGTCCGGTTTAGGGGTCCCTCTATCCACTTCGGAATCGGTTTGCCTACTCCTCCTATCCTCTATATCTAGGCCCCGTAGAGTATTACTAGTTTTCCGATCGTCTTATATATAATCCTTACCTTATTAAACGTAGCTCCCTATATTAACGTTATAAGTCTAGTTATTATAGCCTTATTAACCTAGGCTCTGTTCTAGGCTTTCCTAATCTAGGGGTTCTAGCTAAGCTTAGGGTCTAGCTAGATTCCTAGTATTCGTAATTCGGGAGAGGGCTTTGTTACGTAACCCTAGATAGTTACCGTTACTTATATATTATAGTAGGTTCTTACCTTACTAGAGTAGATAAGCTAGTACTTTTCCGGGGCGAAACGGGCGTCGTGTCGACGTGCCTATTCCTCGTATACCTCGTATCTTTCTATAAGTAGCCGGTAGTTTTCTTCGGTCGTCGTTAACTAGGCTAGGATATTCGTATCGTTATAACGGTTTATAGTCGTATTGATATAAAGTAGCTAGGTACGTAGGAAAGAGGAGCGCGAGGTACGCCGAGGCTATATATATACCGAGGTACTACGCTAGTACGCGCGGTTACGTAACCTACGTACTAGCTAGACATTCGCTAGGCCTAGGGCCGTAATACTACCCCCCCTTCAAACTCGCGCTTAGTCCCTTAAGCTCGTAGTATAGCCGCTATAAACGCGGCGTTATCCTCTATATTATCCTCTATACCGTATTAACGTATATCCGGTACTTACCTACTAACGGTTATCTTTCTTAAAGTAGCCGCCTACGGGCTATTATAAGTACTAGTATTAGGTTCGTAATACGTAACTACCGGAAGAGCTATAGGCACCTACGCGAATAACTTACGTAGCCTACCTATAGTTACCGGGTTAGTCGTAACTATTAACGAAGCGTTTACGGCTAAAGCGTTTATTGCTTCGCTAATTATAACGTCTTCGGGTATATCCTTATTAGGAATCTACCCTAGTAGCGGCGTGAAGTTAGCTAGCCTGTCCTTCGTAGGATAGTTATAGTAGAAGTCTACGATAGAGGCGGTAGTAGTATCTATTAACTCCTTAGCGGGCTCCTAGGTAGGCTTACTATAACCTACCTATTATATAAGGTATTTATACCTTCGTTCCTTCCTCCTACCGCGTAGCGCTAGGCCTAGCGGCAATGTGCTCTTTACGTTAAGCACTATATCTAGAAGCTAATACGTGTTTATATCTCCGTTATTATCTTCTACCTCGATCGGGGCCGGAGGTAGCTATACTTATCCTAGTATTAGTACGTATATAGGTATTAGTAAGTTAGCGTAAAAGCCGTTATAGAGGTTACCTAGGGATTAAGGGAGGTCTAGATAGTACGTGTCGTGTAGTAGTACCTTAGTAACTACGTATAGTCTAGTATTACGGCAATTAAGCTTCTTTAATAGGCGCTTAGTACGCTAGTTATATATACTAAGGTGGTCGACGACGAGAATCACCTATACGTAGTGTCGGCTACGAACCTCTCGTCTAGCTACGAGAGAGCCAAGTATTCTTACGCTAGAGCGTCGTAGGCGCGACGGGCGCGTAACGTAGGCGAAGCCGCGGCGAATAGAGGACTACTAGTAAAACGGGTATAAAAACTATCCGACGAGCGTATACTCGTGTCGGGAGCGAGTCCCTCTTCTTTCTACGTGTAAGAAGGGCGCGGAACCGTGGCCTATACGCTCGATAGGACACCTCTAGTATAAGTATAGAATTTTCACCTCCGGAGACCGTAAACCGAGCGGGCTAAGCGACGAATATTAGACGAGCGGACTACAGAACAACAACTGAGCGGACTATATAACGGCGTCGAGCGGACTACGAAACAATCTAGTGTTTGCTAGCGGGCAATACGGTGGGTAGGTAGACACGCGACGAAGCCTATAAGGGCCTATTAAACACCCGGTATAGGAACGAGGGTTTTACCTAAGGCACTACCTATCCCGCTACATAACGTACCTAGTCTAACATAGTAGATTACGACGAGGAAAAGACGATAGCCTAAGCAAGGAAAAGACGGCTATTAGGACGGGGAAAAGACGTATAATACAAGTGGATTAGTTCTATAATCGGGGAGGATCGAGGGCAGGGTAATAAGGAACTTTATATTAGTTAGTAGGTAGAAACGTAAGGAGTACGCTGCCCGGCGTGGTGTGTGCCCCGAGCAAACCTACGAGGTATAGACGGCCGCTTTCTAGAGATAGGCTACGGTAACGCGAAGGGCGTCAAAACCTAGGGCGTAGTGTATACTAGTAGCGACGGCTAATACTGTCTATATAGCCCGAGAGGACGGATACGTATGTCGGTCAATAGAGAGCACTAAAGGGCTTAGGCCTATAGAGGTGGATATTGGCTTAAGGAGCAAATAGGGAGGGAGGGCGTAGAGGGAAGCTTTTGCTCCGGGCTAACCTCTCGAAACGAGGCTATACGGTAGTACTAGATAAGTAGGAAAGCGCGGTTAAGACTTGTTACCTTATCTCGTAGCTAGCTTACTAAATACGATTCCTTCCTTACGAGGACAACCACGTACTCCTAGTAACATAGATAGGGGGAAGAAGCTAGCGATCGACACTAATAGTAATAGAGCTAATTACGGAGCAAATTCAGACCCTCTAGCACTACGGCAGGAACCGAGCGGCGTCCTTACTATCCCTCGACATCGTAGGGGCCTTCGACAACGTCTTATACTAAAGGCTAATACATATCCTATAGCAGAAAGGCATCCCCTAGTAGGCAACGTCGTTCGTCTTCTCCTTTCTCTAGGAACGGACGACATACCTAGTCCTAGGAAGGTACACGTCCGACCCGGTAAAGGCAGAGACTAGAATACCTTAGGGATCTACTCTCTCCCCTATCCTATTTCTGATATTTTTGTCGGATCTAATCCCCCTACTCACCTCTCCGTAAACCTTAGTATCGGGGTTTGTAGACGATATAAACATCCTAGCCTAGTTAGACTCGACAGAAGAGAACTGTCGCCTCCTTAAAGATAGGCACAAGAAATGCGAGGAGTGGGCAAAGAAGCATAGTGCCCGGTTCGCCCCTAAAAAGTACTAACTTATACACTTTAGTAAAGCGAGAACACACTATAATATAAAGGCGGCGGTAAGAATCTAAGGCTACGAGACCAAGCCATTAGTAGCGCTACGAGTACTAGGGATCTAGCTCGACCCGAAGCTAAGCTAGAATGTATAGATTAAGAAAGCCTAGAGTCGAGCGCAAGTTAATAAAGCCTCGATAAAGAGGCTTACGGCATCTATATAGGGAGCAACATTTGACAAGGCAAGAGTAATGTATAAGGCGATCGTTAGACTAGCTATGTTATACGGGGCACAGATTTAGGGAACAGGAGGCGTAGGCAAGCCGATCCCGAAACGGATAGAGCAACCCCTAAACAGGACATAGGTAGGCAACCTACGTAGGGTACTAGGCGTATATAAGACAACGTCAATAAGCACGGTAGAAATAGAGACAGGAATACTACTAATCGGCTAGTATATCCGGGGAATAAGAATTCAATACGCGGCAAAGACGACAGGTTACCTAGCACAAACCACGATCTAGGAGGCAAAGAATAAGATAGAAAGCCGCTACCGGAGAGGGGTAGGATATAGGACAAGCCAAAAAGAGGATGACCTTACTACCTTTACGGCCGTATAGACAAGCACCGAATGGCTAGCACGAAAGGAGGAGGAGCGTAGGACTCGCTAGGCCGGCGGGAGCAAGGCTAAGACCCAAAACCTAGCGGAATAGATAGCGAGCTACCTATAGGAGCAGGACTAGAAAAGGAAGCCCCCTAAGACAACAGGCCCGATAGCGCTCCGAGCCTTCTAGAGACACAATTACTAGCTATATAGGGACCTGACAAGGGCCGAAGCAAGCATAGCGATCCAAATCAGGTCCGAACACATTAGATTAAGGGCCTACCTGTTCAGGAGACGCGCACTAGACATCTATAGCCTAGCCTACTAGTGTGGCTACCTATCGTAAAACCTAGAACATATGCTACTACGATGCCCGTAGTAGGCGAGAGGCAGGGGAAATTGGAGGCACTAAGCGGGAAGGAGAGACTACAAGTCAATTATTAGGGACAAAGGCAACATTCGCCGAATCTCTCGGTAGATACTATAGTAGGGATACCTCTAGTAGTTTAGCCTCGCGAGCGAGACGGAGGAGTGGATAGACAAGAGGCGGAAGCGAGGGGGGTTGCAGATAGGGTAGTCATTAGGGCAGGCCTATAACACTAGCGTACCCCTAATAAGGGAAATTTAAGACGACAACGAGGAGGAAAAGACAGGCGGGAAGGAGGAGGGGTTTTCACTAACACGGTTTCCCCTCTATATATACAAAAACAAGATAGTATAGCTACATAGGCCAAAGGGCACTACAACAGCTTAATGAAATATCTATCTATCTATATACTAAGGTGTACTAGGTCTCCGACTTTATACCGTAGTATAATCGTTCTATACTTATTAGTATATTCAGCTTACGATGCTTATACTATTACTATAGAGTCTCGTAGCTTATACCTAAGGTCTGTTATACGTTATACGAATATATTGTAGACTCTACGTCTAATCGCTATTTATACGGAAGTAGTTATATAGGGAGATTGAGTTCAGTATCTACATAACGTAGGTTCTTACTAATGTTCGCTATAAAAGGACTTACGCTAGTCGTTTTAGGAACGTAGTCGTTTATAGTAAACTCTATAAGTAGGAGCCAATCTAGCTAGTTATCCTAAGCGTAACTAGTAAACGTACGTAGGTACTATTCTATTATCTTATTAGTATTCTCGCTTTAACTATTAGTCTTAGGGTAATAGCCGGTTAAGATCTTACGCTTGATCTATAGTAACTCGTAGAGGCGTCTCTAGAAGGCTAATACCTATTAAGGACTACGATCCGACGTAATTGTCTTTAGTAGACTATGTCGGGAGAAGATATACTTTACGTAGATATATACGATATACTCCGCTATTATTTCTAACACTAGAATGTAATGCCGCTCCTTACCTAAACGGTCTGTAACTATAAGTACGTTCTTATAGTACTGACTATCTACTATATACTTAGCCCTTAGTAGTTCGATAACGAAGTCTAAGGTAACGTCGTCCTACGTATCGAATAGGACTAGTAGTAGAGCAAGTAGTCTTTATTAAGGTTCGTTAATACTACGGCTATTACGGTATATAGGGTATACTCGTACGAAAGGTCTAATAAACCGTGTCATTCGTAGCTATATATAGTAACGTAATACTAACCGGCTCGTAGTTATCTTACCGGGGTGTCCTATAGTAGGTGTATCGTAGAAGGCCTTAACGATACGTATACGTATAGTGTTTCTATTATCTTCGGTAGGTAGGATAAAGAGACTATAACCGCTATGTCTGTTCTTAATATAGATTATCCTATCGACTAGTATCGCGTACTTGTCGTCAATCTTGTTCTTTCGTAGTAGTTTAATAGGTTCACCTACTACTAACTAGGTCGTGGCTTCGATTATATCGTCCTATTCGTATAGCTTACTAATGTCGGCTAATAGCGCTTCGTCTATTACTACTCCTTCGACTTCGGATACGCTTAGCCGTAGGATTTAGCTAGCGCTAATAGATAAGAAGTGTTCTAGTTTAAGTAGTATACGATCCTACTATATATACCGCGGATCTACTTTATTATATAGAATCGCGTCCTATAAACGTCTAGTGAGGCTGTCTAGTTTAGCTCCTTAAACACCTAGACGATATATAATCTTAAAGAAGAATTATAAGAGGAACTCGGCCTATCTTGCTTGTCGTCTATTTAGTTACTTAGAGGTCATAAAGTACTCGAGGTTCTTATAGTCGCTATACACTAGTACTAGGTAGCCGCTTAGATCAGTAGAGTTCTTAAAGTCTAGTTCGTCGATATCGCTAGCTATAAGTTCGGGCTTCTACTCTTTAAATACTTTAATAATAGCAAGTAGTTCCTTATTATAAATGTCGTAATTGTACTCCTACGGGTTTATCTTCTTAGACAGGTATACAATTGGCCTTAGGATGTTGTCCTTATCGTATTACGATAGGACCGTAGCCGTAATAAAGTCACTCGTATCCGTTTTAAGTACTATTCTACGTCCTAGGACAAACATCGCTAACATAGTGCCTTTAGTATCGGTAAAAGCTTGCTTTAGTCCGTCGAATACCTTCTAACATTCCTCTATCTATTACTAAGGGCAGTCCTTCTTAGTCAGCTTCACTATAGGTAATACTATCTTACTATAGTCCTTAATAAAGCGCCGATAGAACCCGGAGAACCTATTAAACGCAAGAACATCTTTTACGTTTACTAGTGTTTCCTATTCCCTTATAGCTTGTACCTTAGCTAGGTCTATTAAGACTCAGTCCTTACCAATGATAAGGCCTAGGTATTTAGTAGATTAGGTATAAAACTTATATTTAGTAATGTCGAGTTGTAGGCCGGCTTTACTACATTTACAAAGTACCTTCTTAATATGCTCTATATACTCCTTAAGAGTATCGCTAAAGATGAGTATATTATCTAGGTATGCCGACGCAAAGTCGTTAAGGAACTCTCGTAGTGTGTCGTTAATATAAGACTAAAAAGTACTAGGGGCATTACACAACCCGAATAGTATTACTAGGCATTCAAACTGTCTATATCGTGTCGTGAATACGGTCAGCCATTCGGAGCCCTCTACTATTCTAATACGATTGAAAGCGGTAATGATATCTAGCTTAGTAAAGTACTTCTTACTAGTAATACGATTGAGTATGTCTTATATCAAGGGTATAGGATACCTAGACTTGATCGTACGTTCGTTGACTTGTCTATAGTCAATATAGACTCTTAATCTACCTCCTAGTTTCTTAATAATAAGTACGGGTGATAAAGTATCTGCTCTGCCTTCGTATCTACGAATACCCTTCTAGGCTAACTACTCTTAGACCTAGTACGCGATAACTTCGTCCTCCTAGTTTAATATCCGGTAGGGCCTACTAAAAGGCGGTATAGTTCCTAGCTTCAGCTTGATCTCGTAGTCAATGCTAGGCCTATATAGTAGAAGCTCCTTCGTATCTTGTTTAGAGAAGTAATATACGAATTCGTGATATATAGGGAGAAGGTGGTCCTTTAGATCGATAGTCTCCTCCTTCTTACGTATAAATTTGTCTATATCGGCTTGTATATACATCTTGTAGGCAGAGAGAGTCGGACTAACGCGTTACGCTACTAGTACGAACGCCGCTACACGTATATCAAGTCGCTCGATAGTCTTGTTATTAGAAAGCATCCTATAGCCGGTATTAGGCGAGCATGTCGCTATATTACGTATATTACGGGCGCTTATAGCGTAGGTAGTAAGTAGGTCTATAGCACGTATATTGCTAGGTTACTATAGCTCGTTCCTATTAAAGATAAACATTATATATACCTCTACTCCTTTCCGCCTTACTATCTTCTTAATTGCCTCCGCGCTAACTTCCTAGATATCGATATCCGGTAGTGTCGGCGTAGCTAGTTTCTTTTCAAATAATAGTTTAGCGGTTCGCGGGCGTTCCTTTATAATTATGTTAGAGGTTATAGTCTAGACAAAATCTCTATCGTTATCTTCTTCGACAGTGGCTTAATACGCTAGTCGGGTCTTTAGGGTAGGTTCGAAGGTCTGCTTAGTAATTACCGGTTCCTACTTATCGTTAATACTCTATACCTAGACTAGCTCGCTATCCTATAGGCAATACTCCTTATAGTGCTCCGAGTCGAGGGTTATAGTACCTAACGTAAAGTAGATACCTAGCTAGTATTCATTATACTAGGGCCTGCCTAGTACGATGTTATACTCTAGATATATAACCTAGAAGGTTCTAGTCTCCTTGTAACTATTACCGAGTATAAGTTCTAGACTTATACGGTATTCTATTATTTCCGCGGCTGTCGAGCCGTTCACTAACCTAAGGGCTAGTAGGTTATCAAGCTTAATTAAGGGCAGATTGTGTTTTTACGTATAGGAGAAGTCGATATACTTAGAATTAGCACCGTTATTAAGGAAAGTAAATGCATTTTGCCTATTAGCTATCCCTAGCATTACGAGGTATAAGCCGATAATAGGGTTGTGTTCTATTTATACTATTCTAAGAATATATAATAACAGCTTAAGCCCTTCGGGTAGCTTTACTAGTAGTGCCTCTTCGTTATGTCTTATATTCTCCTTTTTATGTCTACTAGTTATTACGCTTAAGTAGTAGACTAGGCATTTTCCGCCGGTAGTATAACGGTAGTACCGCTAGCGTAAGTACCTAGACGTACTAGTATCTCGTACTCGAATAGCTCGTAAGTACGCTACTATAGGCGGTGACCGGGCTTGCGACACTTCTTATAGAGGCTCTTACGTATATAGCGAGTGTTCTTAGCTTTGTCTATAGTCTTACTAAGACTGCTCTTAAATAGTTTAGGTCGGGTGGACTAAGCCTTACGGGTCGGCTTATTAGAGTCTAAACCTACTAGCTTGTCGTCCTTATTATCCTTATTACCGTCCTTCTTATCGTTCTTTAGCTTCTCGGAGCGTAGGTAGAGAGCGTCGAGGATCCTAAAATCCTTATCTACCTAATAGAGATTGTCGATTATCTCTTATAACGATTCGGGACGGAAGTTAAGATACTTATTAAGATAGCGGACAGTTAGCTTACGTTATAGGTTGTCTATCGCATCTTTACCCTTAAGGCCAAGGATATTAGTATTCTAGCGCTACTTAGGAAAGAAGGTCTAGAAGCTGTCCTTATTGTCTATCTTAAGGTTACTTAGGCGATTACGAGCCCTACTAATTAGGTTACGGTCTCCGTATCGCTTAGCGAGTTCCTTAATAAGGTCGTTAATACCCTTATACGTCTTCTTACTACTAGTTAGGCTGCCCGAGATAGTAGGGATCTTTAGTCTAACTAGTTCCTAAGTATTACCTAGTAAGGCTAGTAAGTCGTATACGGACTTAAGTACTACCTTCTTATCGCGAAAGACTATATAGTCGATAATAGTCTCTAATTCGGAGAAGAACTTCTCGAGGGAGGGTCTAGATAGCTTACTATCGATAGTACCGACGAACTTCTCTAGCTTATCTATACTACGCGAAGTCTTAAAGGGCTAGCTAAGGTCTAGATCGTACTTGACTAGAGACTCGAAGTCGTAGACTAGCTTCTTCTTCGTAGAAGAGCGGCGATAAGTACGAGTATCGCTATCCGGCTCCGAGTCCTTCTCTAACTCCTTAGATAATAGATCGGAGTCGTTACTATTATCCTTACGTATAGACTTCTTAGCCTTCTTTCTAGTAGTACGGCGAGCTACCTTGTCCTCCTCGTTCTTATTACTAGCTCTATTATTATCCTTATTATTGTCCTTAGATAGGGTTCGGCCGTTCTATAGGGCACGACGCTATAATATAGCGTGAGATAGTAAGGATCGTACTCGAGAGCGGCCTCGGCGGTCTTCGAGTTACTTCTTAAGATTATCTACCTAAGTCTACCACGACTTATTAAGATGCTTAATGTCGTTCTAGTAGGTTTAAGCTTCTGTCTTATACGTATCGAGATCGAATTCGAGGGTCTTAATCTTCGAGTTATTATTAGATAACTACTAAAGTGCCTCCTTAGCTTACTTCTTTAGGGTGTCGTTCTTCGCGGTAAGTGTACTAATCTCTACGGACATTACTATATTTAATAATACCTTAGGTCGGGCCTTTAGGTTATCGAGTTCCTTAACTAGGGTGTCGTATTTATTACGTATCTATTAGTCGTAACTCTTCTATCTCTTAAGCTCTTACCCTACTTTACCTAACTACTCGTAGAGGATAGTCGCTATCTATATTACGTTCCTATACTCTTACTCGGCGCGTCGTAGGATAAAGTAGATAGCCGCGGCGGTCTCGGGCTCTACTAGGAGCTTGACAAGCTAGTCGATATCGAGTTAAAGGAGGTCGTTCGCGGGAAATCGGAGGGTTTTTACGACTTATTATATATCCTCGCCCTTACCTTCCTCGGTTGCGCCGTCGTCGTTATAGTCGACTACCGCTATAGTAACGCCGTTCTCGTCTTAGATCTCGTCGTCGTTTAGAAGGTCGTATAAGTTAAACTTACTAGGTAGGTTAGTAACTAGGCGCTATAAGTTCTCGAGTTTCTACTATATAGCGTCGTCGGTAGTCTACTACTACTCTTACGTTTGTCCTTAAGTCTATATATTAAATATAGACTCGCGCTACACTACTAGTCGTATAGCTAGTAGCGAGCCTCGCTATCCTTAGGGTCGTACTATATTAGGTACTACTTAGCCTAACGTACTTTACTACCGAGCGGGCTATACTACCGAGCGGGCCACTTTTGCTAAGAACTATACTACTTCTATAGATATAGCTATATAACTACTATTATAGCGTATATTGTCTTTAAACGAGGCTAAACTGACCTTAGCTATCTAGGCTACGAAACGCGACGCGACAATCACGAATCGACTTACTATAAAGGTATACGACGCGTCTCGAACTATACTAGGGTATCGATTGAATAGACGACCTCCTCGGGGTGACTACGAGCCTAATTCGAAGAAGCTTATAGAGCTAGAAGAGAGGGTAATACTTGAGTATATATACGGGCTAGATCTTAGAGGTTTCCCTCTATTAAAGGCTAGTATACAAGTAATAGCCGATTTATTACTATAAGAGAAGAGTCTTAAGCCCGCTAGTCTCAATTAGACAGACAGGTTTATTAGGCGGCATCGTGAGCTAAAGGTTCGTATAACACGTAGATACGATCGTTAGCGAGCCCTAATAGAAGATCTAGACGTTATCGAGAAGTAGTTCTTACTTATACGTAATATAAAGGAGAAGTATAGTATCCTTAACTAGGACACCTATAACTTCAACGAGACAGGGTTTATAATAGGTGTCATTACGTCTTAGAGCGTCGTTACGGGTTCAGAAAGGCGTAGTAGAAAGAGGAAGGTCGTTTAATAGGGCAATAGAGAGGGAGTAGAGAGATAGCGTATTAGATAGCTCTTATACGAAGCGAGATTAGTAAGCTACGTAAGTCTAACGAGGCCTTTATATAGCGGAAAGCACAAAAGCGCAAGTATATTCAGTCTAGAGGGTCTCTAACCTTGTATAAGGCGTCGCAATTGATACCTCTAGAGGATACTAGGAGGTAGGAAGTAAGTAAAGAGTCGCTAGATAGTGTTCGGCTAGTACTAAGGCTACGACGCTATAAGCGATATAGCGAGTCGGGGCATAACGTACGTACCTATTAAGTAGACTCACTAGATAGCGAAGAATCTAAAGAGGAATTGTCCTCCTAGTAACGATTTTATAGGATGTCGTCGTGTTAAGATACCGTCGTAATTAAAGTAGAAGTAGTATAGTTCTTAGTAAAAGTAGCCCGCTCGGTAGTATAGCCCGCTCGGTAGTATAGCCCGCTTAGTAGTATAGCCCGCTCGGTAGTAAAGCACGTTAATAAGCTAATATTATATATATAGCTCGGTCTTTAGTACGGTAGGCTATATACGCCGAGATAATGTTTAATAAATAGTAGAGGATACGCGTAGAAGATTCTTATATATTATATAGAGTATCGAGCGCGGCTCGAGGATTATACCTAAAAGGCTCGCTAGTATTAATATTAGTAAAAAACACGACACATTCGAAAGCTCTTATTAAGGTCATTCTAACGATATATAAAGCAGGCCACTGCCCCTAGGACTAAGGGAGTTCTACCTTATTTAATCTAGATAGCTTAAAGCTCTCTTCACCCTATTTCTTTAGCTCTAAACGCCGTAGAGGTGCCTAGCTACATTAGGCAACTCCTAGGCAATAGTAGCCTAGGCTACGGTACTAACGGCGCCTACGGCTATATAGGCGAAGCCCCCCTAAGATAACTGGCAGCAACTTATAGAGGACGTAAAAAGTATAGAAACTAACGATTAGCTCCCTTACCGGTCTCTATAGGTAATAATTACTTAGCTACGTACGGCGCTTATACTGTCGTATTACCGAGAGCAATAAGAAATGAGGACGACGTCCTAGGCGATTAGTAAGGCCACCCGGAATCAACACCCCTATAGCTAGGTATCGGTCGCGGCATCGATACTAGGCCCCCGCCTAACGTACAATATAGTTACGATCCGTATTATAGTAAAGGAAGACTAGGCCGAAGTTACGAAGCTATTGAATAAGGAGCTCGCCTAACGAATTAACTAACTAGGGGTAGTCGTAGTGAACTAATAGTCTAACGGTACTCTATAGATCTATACTAGCTCTACTACTACTAGGAGGCACCTAGAGGCATAGCTATAGTAGGCATCTAAGGTTACGGTATTAGCGAAGGTCTTAACGAAGCAATTTACGATCCTAGTCTACGATATACCTAAGGAGTTCGACCTAACTAACTAAGGTCACCTACGTACTCTCTAAGAGGACAACCCGGTCACTCTTAACTCTCTAATCTAGAAGGCGACTTGGCTCTATAGGAAATAGCTAGAAGGTAAGAAGGCCTCGGCGCTAATAGTATAGCTATAAGACGCGAAAGCGGCGGATCTAGCGATAGAATAAGGCCTAGTCTAGTAATATAACCTTAAGATAGTAGAAAAGCACTCCTTATCCTTTCGTGTCCTCTAATGCTTCAAATACTAATAGTATAGACACTAAACCTATACGTGTATAAACAACTAGGCCTACTCGAACTATATAGGAGACTATATGTCTAGGGACTATATATCGACTACGAGACGGTACGCGAACTGTCCGGGGCACTACCTATCGTATAGTACAGAATGCCTATAGCGGAAACTAGCGAAAAACAAGGCAATCACAAACAGAACCGTCGCCCTAAGATTCTACGGCGACCGTAAGGCTAGCCTATACCGGAACTAACTAGCGGCGGTCAGGTATAAGCGCCCTAGGGCCGAGAACGATATAAAGGATACGTAACCTAGGGCGTACGGGAGGCCACGTGCTCTACTAGCTACGGCGAGGGAATCTAACTAGGCCCGGCTCCCCTTTAGTACATAGCCGATAGGCGTAGACTAGGACGTATAGGGCAGTAGGACATAGGACGATATAGAGGAAATGATTATCGATACCGATAAGTAGCCCCGACACGCTTAGTATTATCTAGTATAACGTTAACTATAGTAAGGATATAGTCTAGAACCATTTCCTATACGAGGCGGACCCGCGCGTCTACTACGTCCTTATAATCTAGGAGCTATAGATTAACCCGTACTATAAGAGACTAACGACCTACAAGTTACTAGGCTATACGATATACCTACGAGGCGACGGCAGACCCCGCACGTACTTCTATATTAGCAAGGATATACTAGAATCCGACTAGGAGGTAGTGTACTACGTAGACGAAGAAGGCGGGGGCGATATTACCTCCCTCTACGTAGGTAGTACCTAGATACACAACCTATATATATAACCGCTAGCCTAGAGGTCTAGCCGCGACCTAGGGGTCTGTAGACACCTAGACAGTACGCTTAAGAGACAAGGGTGCCACATCGTAGTAGGAGACTTTAATATATACTACCCTTCCTAGGAAAGCCTTATATAGCCGCACCCTATAGCCGACGAAGTACTCGACTTAATAGCGAGCAACGTAATTGCCCTTAATACCCCGAAGGACCTAGGCACCTGGAAGAGAGGGGGACTCTAAGGCACGATCGACCTCTCCTAGGTCTTAGATAGCTACTACTATACGGTAACCTACTATAGGATCGAACATAAACTCGAGGCGTCGTTAGACTATATACTAGTTAGGACCTCTATTACGATATAGATATAACGTATACTAGCGAGAACCCCTAAGCTAAACTAGGGAAAGGCCTACTAGGCTAACATCTAGGCGTACCTCGATAACTCTAAGAGGCTAGTCTAGATCGCGTAGTAGCAATATAATAGTAAAGACGAGATAGACGAAGTAGTCTAGAGGTTAATAGACGAAATAAGAAAAGCGACCTCACTTCACGTTCCGCTTACCTAACTAACGACATAGTCTAAACTATACTAGACGCCGGAGTATACTACGGTAGTAAGAGAAGCAAGGAGAGCCCGCCGGGTATAGACAAGTAGCTATAGCGAGGAGGCCTAGAACGTATATAGGGAGGTATACTAATAGAAGAAAGCTATAATACGAAGGGAGAAAGCAGTCGGCTAGAGGGCTATAGTAGAAGAAATCGCCGGTAAGCTAGAGAGGATATAGAAGCTAGCGAAATAGGCCCGATAGGACCCTATATAGGGCCTCTCCTTCTCTATCCTAGCGCTATAATCGCCTAGTAGCCCGGTTAGCGACACGAGGCTAAGGCGCGTCTACTAGCTAGCAAGTTCTTCCCGCCCCTAGTCGAGGCTAATCTAAGCGACATAAATAGCTCTACTCCCCTAGCCCCTAGTATCGCGGTCTAATAAGAGGTGTCCGAGGGAGAAGTTGCCGCTATACTAAGGAAGTTGCCGGCGAAGAAAGCCCCGGGGCCGGATAGGATCCTAAACGAGCTACTAAAGAAGTGTAGAGATCAACTAGCCCTAGTAGTTATAGCGATCTTTAACGCCTGCCTATAGACCGGATACCACCCGATAGCTTTTAAACAATCGACGACAGTAGTCCTACGTAAGCCGTAGAAGGAAGACTATACGTAGGTGAAGTCGTACCGCCTAATTACGCTCCTTAATACTCTTAGGAAGGCGCTTGAGAAGCTGGTTATAACGAGACTCTCCGAGGCGGTAGAGGAACACTCCCTACTCCCGGACACCTAGATAGGTACGCGCCTATAGCGATCGACACTATCCGCGATAGAACTTATCACCTCTTAGGTAAAGGCCATCTAGTATAAGAATAGGGACAAGGTAGCTTCCTTACTTAGCCTAGACATATCGGGAGCCTTCGACTACGTGTTATACCCGCGGCTACTCTACATCCTAAGGTCGAAAGGACTCCCTAAGTAGCTTGTCAACTTCGTACGGTCCTACCTCTAAAACCGTAGTACGTCGATCCTAGTCGGCTAGTATAGAAGCCTATCTTAAGCAGTCTATACTAGAATCCCGTAAGGCTTAACGCTAGTACCTATTCTGTTCCTCTTCTTTATAGCGACGCTACTCCTAGCCCTAGAATCCCAGAACACCGCTACGAGCGGCTTCGTAGACGACATAAACATCCTAGCGTAGTCTTCCTCGACTAAGGAGAACTGTAGGCTACTAGAAGAGAAGTACAAGATCTGCAAGGACTAGGCTAGGAGGCACGGGGCTCGGTTTGCCCTAGAAAAGTACAATCTAATACACTTTACGCGCCGGCCACGGTTCTATAATATATAAGCTTCTATCTAGATATAGGGGTATACGACTAACCCGGCAAATCAGCTTAGGATCCTCGGACTATAGGTAGACCCGGCGCTACGGTAGAGGAAGTACGTATTAGTAATATTACGGAAAGCTGAACATAATATAGCATCATACTAGAGGCTCACTACGTCTATATAGGGGGCGGACTTCCGGTAGTCACGACTTCTATATACGGCTATTGTACGGCCAGTTCTTACCTATAGTAGCCAAGTGTAGTCCTTAGGCGAGAGGGCCTACCTATCGAAGGGACTCGTCGCGCCGCTAGCGAAGATCTAAAACTAATGCCTAAGGAGGGTCACCGGGGTATATAAGTCGATACTAACGAGGATACTTAAGTACGAGACTGCTATACCGCCGATCGACCTATATATCTAGGGACTACGGACCTCCTACTTAGGCAAGTCGGCATAGTACCTAGTATAGAAGGTCATCGCTAGTATAGTCGTAAGGGCCCGCGAATTAGTACTAGCGTATAAGGGTATTCGACCCGGAAACGAGCCGAACTACCGGGCAAGGGACGAACAGCTAGCAATATAATAGGAAGGTAAGAAATCGTTTATAGAGCAACTATAGAAAGAGAGGTAGAACAACTAGGTTGTAGGGTATAGTAGACGCCCTTAGCCAGCGGGACAACCTAAGGAATAGTTAGCTACAAAATCCGCGGTTAAGTACCCCCCGAAGCTTATCTACTACCGCCTTACGAGGGCATAGAGTAGTATAGCAACCCAACTACGAAGCGAACACATCGGCCTCTAGGGGTACCTATTATAGAGGAAGGTTCTAGGATACACGAATACTAGCTGCCCCTACGGCTATCGCTCCTAGAACGTACGGCACGTACTCCTCGTCTATCCGAGGTGGTCGCTAGGAAGGGGGGAGTAGATAGCAAAGGCGAGGAACCGGACGATTAGGGCACTTCTTAATAACGCTGAAGACCTATAGCGTATTACGAACTAGATACTAGAGAAGAGCTAGCTAGAACAGTACCGCCTAGTAGGAGTAGTATAGGAAGAGAGGATACGACGTAGCGCGACGAGACCGGCTAGGAGCGGGGGCTAACGGGGTAGTGACATAGACTACGTACGTTTAGAAGGAAAGCTAAACTAGATTAGGAGTAGTCGGGGGCGGGAAGGGTTTTTACCTATTGGGGTTTCCCTTTATACATAACAATAGATATATACCTGTATAGGCCGGATAGGGTCCTAGAACAGGGGAATGACAAATCTATCTATCTATATATTCTAGGTTTTACGATAGGCAGCTATACTAGTAGGCTAGGCTTTAGATGTCTAGTACGCCTCTCCTAAATAGGTAGGCCCTTACTCTAATATATTCGGACCTAATTTGGATCGCTATACTTGCTTCGGCCCCTAATAGGTCCCTATATAGCTAGTAATTATATCTCTAGAAAGCTCGGAGTACTATCGGGCCTATTATCTTAGGGGGCTTCCTTTTCTAGTCCTACTCCTATAGGTAGCTCGCTTTCTATTCCGCTAGACTTTAGGTCTTAGCCTTACTCCCGCCGGCCTAGCGAGTCCTACGCTTCTCCTCTTTTCGTACTAGCTATTCGGTACTTATCTATACGGCCGCGAAGGTAGTAAGGTCATCCTCTTTTTAGCTTGTCCTATATCCGGCCCCTCTCCGGTAGCGGCTTTCTATCTTATTCTTTACCTCCTAGATCGTAGTTTATACTAGGTAATCTGTCGTCTTTACCGCGTATTAAATTCTTATTCCCCGGATATATTAGCCGATTAGAGGTATTCCCGTCTCTATTTCTACTATACTTATTAACGTTATCTTATATACCCCTAGTATTCTACGTAGGTTACCTACCCAAGTCCTATTTAGGGGTTACTCAATCCGTTTTGAGATCGGCTTGCCTACGCCTCCTATACCCCAAATCTGTGCTCCGTATAATATAGCTAGTCTAACAATCGCCTTATATATTACCCTTACCTTATTAAATATTACTCCCTATATATACGCCGTAATCCTCTTTATCGAGGCTTTATTAACTTACGCTCGACTCTAGGCTTTCTTAATCTATACGTTCTAGCTTAGCTTCGGGTCGAGCTAGATCCCTAGTACTCGTAGCTCCGCTAATAGCTTAGTCTCGTAGCCTTAGATTCTTACCGCCGCCTTTATATTATAAAATATTCTCGCTTTACTAAAGTGTATAAGCTAGTAATTTTTAGGGCTGAACCGGGTACTATACTTCTTTACCTCCTCCTTATATTTCTTATACCTATCTTTAAAGAGGCGATAGTTCTCCTCTATTAAGTCTAACTAGGCTAGAATATTTATATTATCTACGAATCCTAATACTAAGGTTTACGGAGAGGTAAGTAGGGGAATTAGATTAGACATAAATATTAGAAATAGGATAGGGGAGAGAGTAGATCCCTAAGGTATTCTAGCCTCTACCTTTACCGGGTCGGACGTAACCCTCCCTAGGACTAGGTGTATCGTCCGTTCCTAGAGAAAGGAGTAGACGAACTTCGTTACCTACTAGGGGATGCCTTTCTATTATAGGATAGATATTATCCTTTAGTATAAGACGTTATCGAAGGCTCCTACGATGTCGAGGGATAGTAAGGACGCCGCTCGGTTCCTACTATAGTACTAGAGGGTCTGAATTTACTCCGTAATTAGCTCTATTACTATTAGTATCGATCGCTAGCTTCTTCCCCCTATCTGTACTACTAGGAGTACGTAGTTGTTCTCGGCTAGCTACGTAAGTCTCTAGGCTCCTATCTTCTCTAGAACCTTCCCTATCGTATTTAGAAGTACGATTGGCCTATACGACTTAGGCTAAGTATAGTCCTCCTTCTATAGCTTACGTAGCACTACTATTATAGACTCTCTATACCGCCTCGGGTGATATTATAGCCGTAGGTACGCGGTAAATAGGTCTATAAGGCTCGGCGCAATCTCTTCTCTATACGCTTCTAGTATTATATTTAGTATCCTGTCTTAGCCTAGGCCTTTTCGTCCTTTTAGCTTACTTATAACTCCTTTTACTATATTAGAGCTAACCGCCTAATCTATGTCTAGGGGTTCCGGGTATATACTCGGGTTAATATCCGTAAGGTCTATCTCTACTTACGTAGAAAAGAAATAGTCGGCTAATACTCTGACCTTATCCCGGGGCGTAGTCTAGGCAATCCCTTCGCGGTGTACGATTAAAGGGAAGTAAGGGGTCCGTTAGTCTTTAGGTAGTCGTATCTATTTAGCTAGTCTCTATATCTATTCCGGGTTTTCTATAACGAGCCCGATCGTCGCTCTCTAGTCCTATAGCTTATCGCGTCTTATCTATACCTTCTTCTCTTATGTCGCGCGATAGTATTGCTCCTACGTCTCTTAGGTATACTCCTTTGTCTACTGTCGCCTTGCCCTTCTAGCCTCCTTTACCTTCGTAGAGCATTTAGGGGTCTAGAAGGCCTTCTACTACGTTAAGGGCCGGAGTAACGGCGTATATTGTTCCGCTACTTACTATATAACCGAGGTAATCTATGCCGCTACTTGATCTAGCTTAGCTATCGTCTCGAGTTCTCTATACTATAGTAGGTTTACTATTAGGAAGCCTCTTATATCGTCCTAGCGTACCTTCTTCTAGTTACGGCGTAGTTCGCTTACTAGCTCCTCTATCGCCTTCACCTCTAGCGTCGTTTAAATAGAGTTATAGTCTAAGGAGGCCTCTAGCGCGTAGTTCGGTCGGCATTAGACTAGTCTCTCTTCAAGTTCTCGTAATAGAAAGTATAGGTCGATTATACTTATACTTATACGGGCCTTCTACGTCTCTATTCCCTTTAGTATTACTAAGGCTATTCCGTAGCGTACGGTTATGTCTAGTAGCTTTCCCCCTAGAAACGCGTACGGGGGAGTGAATTCGAGTCCCTACTATAGGTAGTAGAGGTTAAAGTCGCCGAGGAGTACTTACTTCGTGTCTTAGCTTAGAGTCCGCTCTAGGTAGGCGAGGGTTCCTAGTTCCCTACTCGTCCGACCCCGCGGTAGCGGGTTATAAACGTTATAGATCTAGATAGAGCCTTATATCGTATCGATCTAGATTAATATTATATCTCCTAGGTTATCCTATTACGGTAGTATAATATTCTACGACTCAAGGTCTATAGTCTTACTTACGTATATATATATCCTCGGGATAACGCCTCGTTTACCCGCGATTACGGTATAGTATGTCCGGTCATTATAAGTAGCTAGGAGTCCTACGTAGGGGCTGATCTATAGTTCCTCTACCGTAATAACGTAGTGCCGTAGCGGGTCTAGCTCTTATAGAAAGTAGCGCTAGACCTTGTCCCTACTTTTGTTTACGTTATACTATACGATAGTAATGTCGTCGTATAGTATTATTCGTTATCCGTAAGGTCCATTTCCGTACTAACCTACTATATCTCCTAAGCCTATATCCCGCTGTCCGGCTAGCCCTAGGGCCGCTAGGGCGCCCTAAAGATTCGTATTTAGCCTAGTTCGTTAGCGGCCCGGTTAAGGTGTCGAGGCCTACCGGGAGGTAGATACGTTTACGGTTAGGTTCCCTTATTCGTCTCTTCTACCCTCTTCCTTTTACTCGGCTCGAAGCCCTTATATACGGTAGGTCCCTCCTACTATCGTTAGGGGTATCTAGCTAGTATAGAGATCCTTACTTATCTCGCTCGTTCTTATGCTACTATTCTAGCTAGGTATTAGTTTTAATACGCTAGGTGCCTTCTACCGTAGTATATATACCTACTCTCCTTTTTTAGGCATTTCCTTCCCTAGTATAGGCCTACGTAGTAAGGACACCTTAGGGTCTTCTCCCCGTATTTTAGGGCTATATAACCGTAATATTAGTATAAGAAGTACTATAGTACCCTATAGCTACTCTAATAGATCTCCGTGTCTATCCTCTCGTAGTTCTAGAATAGCCTATTATTTAGTATCTAGTTAGCTTGTTCCGCTGTCTCTACCTAGATAATAAGCGATAAATACGTCTTCTCTCGGTCTACTATCTTATATAGCTATACCGCCTTCGTTAGTTGTACTTCTAGAGAGGTATTCTAGTTCTATACTTAGAGGTAGAGAAGGTCTTCGACCTTAAATGTCCTAGGGACCCCGTAGGCGATAACGGTATACTATTAGTAGGAGACTCGTACTAACTTCGCGACTTTAGTAGTCTACTCCTTATAGGTCTCTAGTTTTTGTCTATTAGACTCTTATACGGTAAATAGTCTTACTACGCCTATTGCCTCTACCTTCGCTCTAACTACCTCCATTTGGCCGATTCTATCGACAATCTTATTACTTATTAGGGCTACGATTTCTTATTTCGCCGCCGGATTAGTAATATATAGGCGTACCGTATTACTTACCTTCGGAGGGGGTTAATTCTTACCTACTACTACTATTACCTATATAGTTAGTCTCTAGGCTACCTTCTATATTACTTATTAGATTGTCTTCGGGATTTAGTATAATAGCGCTTTTAGCGCTCCTAGTAGCTATACTATAGTATTCTTATATATCCGGGCTAGGTGTTCGTTATCCCCTAGTAAGTTCTCCGCCTCCGTATATAGGGTCGTCTACGCTATATTATTTGTCGTTAGCCTCTACTTTCTATATAGTAGGCCTTAGCTTATGTCCTAGGTTTTCTCTTAGTTTGTTCCCCGGTTTAGCTCTTAGTATAAAATGTTCGTAAGGCTATAGCTCTCGTTAGTTACTATCCTTTACTACTATTCGGGGTCGCGCTTTCTATTTAGGCAGTTGTCCTCCGTAACTCCGTAACTCTAGGGTCTACCTTTAGGGGAACGGAACCTTAGTTTTAGGGTTCTTTATACTACGATTACGCCGCCGCTAGCGTAGGCGGGTCGCTACTACTTAAGTAGATTACTCGTCTTAATAAGGGCTATCGAATAAATAGTCCTTGTCGATGTTCCGCTCCTTATTTAGTAGGTTAGATTATATATATAGCCCTTATAGACGTAGTTATCGGCGGTTATTACGAGTAAATACTATACTACGTTACCGACCTCGAATACGATATCGTCTTTAGACTACCGTAGCTCTCCGCGTATAACCCGAACATCTTCTAGGAAACTAGCGAGGTAGCGTTTAGATCTAACTACTACTTCGGTCACTATCTATATAATAAGACATTGATAATAGTATAATCTCTAAACTATATCGGTAGAACCTAGTAAACAAAATATAGACTAAAGCCCTTTACTAGCGAATTAGTAGGATTTATAGCCGGAGGGGCGGAGCTAAATATGTCCGCTCTAGAGGTAGATAAAGAGGTAGATTACTAGGAAGTCTCGTAGCGTATATAGGAGATATACGCGTACTAGCCTAGGGCCGAGTACTTCTATATTATACCTACGGGGCGCGAGGATAACGATAATAACAATAATAGCCTTAAACTAAGCGTAATAGTAGCTAATAACCTAGATCAGTTCTTAAACAAGTAGTTTAACTACAATCCTAAAGAGAAGCTCCCGCCTATATACTACGACATTATAGATACTTTCTTAGTAAAGGACTATAAGGGACTCCTACCTTACCGACTAGGCATCGACTACGAGATTTATATTAAACCCGGTAGACCTTAAGAACCGCTATATCGAAAGCTATACGGACTAGCCGAGAAGGAGAATAAAGCCGTTAAGAAATAGTTACTCGAATAGACTTTAGAAGGTAAGGTACGTAAGGCCGGTTAGAAAACAAGCTAGTTACCGGTACTAGTATTAGTAGTAAGAAAGCCTAGAGGAGGGCTACGAGTATATATTAACTACCGTAGGCTAAACGCTATTACTATTAGGAATCGCTATCCTATTCTATTAATATAGGAAACGCTTAACCGTATATACGGAAAGAAGTACTTTACAAAACTAGATATTATAGTAGCCTTTAATAAGTTACGGATCGCGGAAGGGTACGAGTAGCTAATAGCTTTCGTAATAGTTAGTTACGCCTACTTACGAGTAGAGAGCTAACCTCTACGTACGGTACCGAGACTGCCCGAGATAGTATAATAGTACTAGACTATATTAAATAGGTACGGGTAGATAGTAGCGGAGTAGAGTAAGAGATCAATCTTTAACTAACTAATAGCACGAGTATATAGTAATATATTAGGAACTAATGTGTTGATTATGTTAGATGTCTATCTAAGCTAAAGGGGAGAGAAGGTATCTCCCTATAAGCTAAGTCATCGTAGATGCCTCGGGCTGCTAGATCACTTCCTAATTATTGACTCCCTTTAAGATGCTACATCTTAACACTCCTACTTATCTCGTATAGGAGGTTATAGTCTGCTCACTTCCTATTAATAGTACTTAGACCTTTTTATAATAGGTTAAGCTAGCTTACAAACCTCTAGAAGTGTAGACTAGTCTTTAGTTTTATAAACCCGTCTATAAGTATCTTAGAGGTTAGGCTATACTTAACAGTAATAAGCCTCCTCTACTAAAGTTTCCTAACAGCGTTATAGGCAATGTCAATGTGCTTCGACTTGTTATAAACATGTACATCTTTCACTAGGGTGAGAGCAGCTTGATTGTCACCTCTTAATTGGACTAGTCTCAAATTTGATATAGTCTCCTAGTTTCTAGTGATTCTTAGTTAATAGGAACAGTCTCCTACTAACTCTAGACAATCTATTTCTCTTAGTAGTGAAGCTAGGAATTAGGACTGCTTCGTATATACATTTATAGCTATGTATTTAGCCTCTATTGTGGATGTTGCTACAGACTTTTGCTTCTTGCTCATCTAAGAAACTGGTGCCCTATAGAGGAAGAAGACATACCTAAGGATTGAGACTCTATCTGCTTTGTCTATTGCATAATCAGAATCACAGTATTCAATAAGGTGTCCTTTTCTAGACTTTGAGAACTAAAGTCCTAGATCAGGGTATGATCTTAGGTACCTAGTGATCTTCTTCAAAGCCTTCATGTGGTAGGTGGATGGGTTACTCACAAATGAGCTCATCCTTCCTAGGGCAAAAGCAATGTCTGGCCTTGTGATTGTTGCTAGCCACATCCAAGTACTATTGATACTCTGGTACTCTGCCTTGTCACACCTCTCATCTATATGGCTTGAAGGTTTGAGGGCCTTATAGCTGTCTATAGGTGAGTGTGTAGGTGCTGCCTTCTTATAGTTCATTCCCATCTTGGCTAGGCTGTCCCTAACAAAGTGTCCTTAGTCAAGTTTCAGGATTCCTCTCTTCCTGTCCCTTGTGACTCTCATACCAAGGATCTTTTCAGGTTCACCTAGATCTTTGATCTTGAAGATCTTGCCAAGTTCTCTTTTGAACCAGAGAACATCTGTCAACTTTGGTGCAGCAATTGGAATGTCATCCACATGTATAAGAATTATGATCTCCCTCTTCTTATAGATAAGTAGGCATGGATCCACTTCTGACTGTGTGAATCCAATCTCTCTAAGCTTTGACACATAGAGTTGATTCCAACCTCTAGCTGCTTGCTTAAGTCTATACAAGCTTTGAGGATTTTGAACACTATGTTTGGTGGAAGCTCAACTCCTAGTGGTGGTAACATAAAGATGTCTTTATAGAGGGTGCTTTCTATGAATGCATTATTCACATCCACTTGGTGAAGATAAAGATCCTTCTTATACATAATAGCTATAAACACCCTAAGGGTGTCCTGTCTTACTATAGGTGCAAATGTCTCTATAAAGTCAACACTAAACTTCTGTAAGAAGCCCCTTGTAACTAGTCTAGCCTTGAACTTTTCAATAGCTCCACTAATACTTCTCTTAATATTAAAGACCTATCTTGATATAACCAGATTTGCTCCTTTTAGTAGAACAGAATTTCCCTAGGTGTTGTTACTCTATAGAGCATCTAGTTCCTTTTGGATTGCTTCCTTCTAAAGATGTCCCCATTTCTTGTTATTTATAGCATCCTTATAGGATTTTGGAATTAGGACCTCTTGCTTATATATAATAGCTTCTATAGTTGCTATAAAGGCCATTTCCTCAACTTCTTCTAGGAATTCGCTATCCTATAGTATTGAACTGTCTACTGATTACATAGCTATAAAGAAAGCTTAGTAAAAAGCAGCAAGGTTCTCTAAGAGGTCTATTGCTTCTCCCACTTCAGTGGTTAGTTCGGCCTTAGGGACTATAGATTCTAGGGCTTTCCGTGTCATGTTATAGCCCTTAACATTATAGTTAGCCTTCCTCTTTCTAAGGGATGATTTAGGGACCGTTACTTATGACCTAGTAACGTCTATTTCCTAGGGATCTAGAGAGCTTCTCTTAATTAGCTAATCGATTTTCTGAAATTCCCCTACGTTCTCCGGAGGTTAGGAAAGTTATATAAACAGCTTTCTCGGCTAAGCGACTTTAGGGCTCTTAATTGGCTGATCTATTTCGGGTCTAAGAGGTCTGTCTATTGCTTCTCCTACTTTAGTAGTTAGTTCGGGCTTAGGGACTATAGATTTTAGGGCTTTCTGTTTCATGTCATAGCCCTCAACATCATAGTTAGCCTTTCTCTTTCTAAGGGATGATTTAGGGACCGTCACTTATAACCTAGTAACGTCTATTTCCTAGGGATCTAGGGAGCTTCTCTTAATTAGCTGATCGATTTTCTGAAATTCCCCTACGTTCTCCGGAGGTTAGGGAAGTTGCACAAATAGCTTTCTCGGCTGAGCGACTTTAGGGCTCTCAATTGGCTGATCTATTTCGGGGGTGCTCTAACCGACGCCTAAATAGTAGGTAGATTGTCCTAAGGATACGTTCTTCTATAGCCTTCCTAAGGGCTTCCTAGCTAGTGTACTGCTTAGTAGATTCAATGTTAGAACATTAAGACCTATATTACCTCTAGGCTAGTCCTCAAAGAAGTCTATATATATGTGTTGTTTAATAGCTCTTATGTCTAGTTCCTAAAAGAGCTAGGCTTTAGCTATGTTTTTAACATACCTAATAAACACTGCTTCTTTACCCCTATTTATTAGCTTGTCACTTCTTGCCTATTAGGGTTAGGATCTTATGTCTATATAGACAATAGCTTTGTATCCCTAAATTTTCAAATAGTTAATAGTCGGTTTGATACTATCAAAAGCCTTATCTAGTAAAACCTTAAACCTATTGTAATCTAGGTCATTTAGCTGTTTGTTCCTTATATAAGTTCAGGCCTCTAGTACTTTAGGCCAAAATTCAACCGGCATTTTAGCCTCTTTAAGCATTGCCCTTATAGAGTCCTCTAAGGTTTGTATTGACCTCTTAACTAGTCCATTCTGTAGAGAGTTGTATACCTTAGTCGGCTCGAGCCTAATCCCCAAATCCTTCTCCTACTACTTTACTAATATAATAAGTTCTTTTATATTGTTAATCCTTACTGCTTTTAGCTACGCTAATGATTTCCTCTCTACTTTGATCTTCTAGTTCTAGAGAGCAACTAGAGCATCTTCTCTTTTCCTAAGAGGAAAGGTCTACTTCTTCCTAGAGAAGTTGTTAACAATCTTAAGCTAGTATTTGAATCCTAGTCTTAAGATTAGTAGTAGGCTATATATGTTAATAGATATAAGGGCAAGTCTTTTAGGTCTTTTCTCTATAACTTTGCCTTTGTACTTCTTCATCTTTACTATTGAACATACTCTGCACTAGTGAAAGCCATCCTTAGGGATAGGAATAGGTTCTTTTAAGTCTGTTACCTTGTGAAGATTCTGGAGCAAATTCTTCCCAAGGTGTGCAAATCTTCTATACTAAAGCTCCTACTGCTTCAGGTCGGTCTCTGATTGAGCAGTCACAAAGGCATTCTCTATTAGTAGTGTATATAATAAATAATATGCCCGTTCTTATAGGAGAGGAGAAATCTTATTAATAAATAGGACCCCCCTAAGGAGCTTTGTCTAGACAATAGTCTTACTAGAGGGGGAAACAAGAGAAAATGATAGAGGTTAAACACTAAACTGCTTACTAAACTAGTTCTATAAAACTAGGTTTACTCCTAGCTTAGGTATAAGTAGGACATCTTCTAAAACAACTTTTCTACTAGCTCTCCTACTCATTTCTACATTCCTAATATAAGTGGCTAATAAAAGCCCACCTCCTACTTTAATCCATTTCCTCCTTATTAAGGGAGTTATAGATCTAAAGAGGTAGCTTTACTTAGTTATATAGGATGAAGTATAGGAGTTAAGTAACTACTCTAACGAGGGGAACTTGCCTTAGACTTCTATAGTTAAGTAAGCCACTTTATTATACTTATTATTATTAGACATTGTCTCTAGGGATGAGCTGTATGTGTCATGGTCTCCCTACAGAGAGTACAGAAGGTGGGGACAGAAGAGCCTCAGAGTGCTCAGAAGTCGTCAAGAAGTGACAGTCCAGCTTGGTGTGTGAGCGCCAAGAATCACATGCCCCGCAATATTCACTACGGGACCCAGCCCTCCAAATTCACCCCTCTACCAAACCTTGACAGATTCACTTCGGCTCGTGACTGTGTGACTCACGGCACTCCCGCGAGCACCCGCGACTGCGCTGGACCCTGGAAGAAGCACGTGGAAGACTCGGAACGTAGGGCAGGTTGGAATAAGGTTTTGAGCAAAGCTGCTGAGCGCGGCTTCGCACGGGTTAGCCCTGTTGATGCGGGGACACGCACTCGCGAGGGTCGCGTATAAATATCTGGCCTTCCCCAGGCCTCTCTTGCTTCCTTCGTCTTTTGTTTTGTGTAGCAATCATACTATACCCTTTTGCATCTACACTTCGCACCTGCATTCTCGCTTTCACCCTTGCATCTCACAGGCCAGGCTCTCGCCCTGACAGTATGAGTCACGTGACTCTTAGGCGGAAAAACCTTTTCTAGTCTTTGTTTCTTTAGAGGTATAAGACTAGGCCTAGTTCTTCTAGAGCGGTAGTATATTAGAGCTAAGTTTCTTCACCATTTTCTTAAGATCTTCTATAGAGGACTTCTCTCTTAGTGTCCTCCTTAAAGTAGGTAGTAGAGTTCTCTTCTTCTTAATATATATTATATTCTAGGAGGTCGACGACGAGAATCACCTATACGTAGTGTCGGCTACGAACCTCTCGTCTAGCTACGAGAGAGCCAAATATTCTTACGCTAGAGCGTCGTAGGCGTAACGGGCGCGTAACGTAGGCGAAGCCGCGGCGAATAGAGGACTACTAGCAAAACGGGTATAAAACTATCCGACGAGCGTATACTCGTGTCGGAAGCGAGTCCCTCTCTACGTATAAGAAGGGCGCGGAACCGTAGCCTATACGCTCGATAGGACACCTCTAGTATAAGTACAGAATTTTCACCTCCGGAGACCGTAAACCGAGCGGGCTAAGCGACGAACATTAGACGAGCGGACTATAGAACAACAACTAAGCGGACTATATAACGGCGTCGAGCGGACTACGAAACAATCTAGTGTTTACTAGCGGGCAATACGGTAGGTAGGTAGACACGCGACGAAGCCTATAAGGGCCTATTAAATACCCGGTATAGGAACGAGGGTTTTGTCTAAGGCACTACCTGTCCCGCTACATAACGTACCTAGTCTAATACAGTAGAATACGACGAGCAAAAGACGATAGCCTAAAAAAGGAAAAGACGGCTATTAGGACGGGGAAAAGACGTATAATATAAGTAGATTAGTTCTATAATCGGGGAGGATCGAGGGTAGGGTAATAAGGAATTTTATATTAGTTAGTAGGTAGAAACGTAAGGAGTACGCTACCCGGCGTAGTGTGTGCCCCGAGCAAACCTACGAGGTATAGACGGCCGCTTTCTAGAGATAGGCTACGGTAACGCGAAGGGCGTTAAAACCTAGGGCGTAGTATATACTAGTAGCGACGGCTAACACTGTCTATATAGCCCGAGAGGACGGATACGTATATCGGTCAATAGAGAGCACTAAAGGGCTTAGGCCTATAGAGGTAGATATTAGCTTAAGGAGCAAATAGGGAGGGAGGGCGTAGAGGGAAGCTTTTGCTCCGGGCTAACCTCTCGAAACGAGGCTATACGGTAGTACTAGATAAGTAGGAAAGCGCGGTTAAGACTTGTTACCTTATCTCGTAGCTAGCTTACTAAATACGATTCCTTCCTTACTAGGCTACGGTACGGACGGCGCCTACGGCTCTATAGGCGAAGCTCCCCTAAGATAACTAGTAGCAACTTATAGAGGACGTAAAAAGTATAGAAACTAACGATTAGCTCCTATACCGGTCTCTATAGGTAATGATTACTTAGCTACGTACGGCGCTTATACTATCGTATTACCGAGGGTAATAAGAAATAAGGACGACGTCCTAGGTAATTAGTAAGGCTACCCGGAATCAATACCCCTATAGCTAGGCATCGGTCGCGGTATTAGTACTAGGCCCCCGCCTAACGTACGATGTAGTCACGATCCGTATTATAGTAAAGGAAGACTAGGCCGAAGTTACGAAGCTATCGAATAAGGAGCTCGCCTAACGAATTAACTAACTAGGGGTAGTCGTAGTGAACTAATAGTCTAACGGTACTCTATAGATCTATACTAGCTCTACTACTACTAGGAGGCACCTAGAGGCATAGCTATAGTAGGCATCTAAGGTTACGGTATTAGCGAAGGTCTTAACGAAGCAATTTACGATCCTAGTCTACGATATACCTAAGGAGTTCGACCTAACTAACTAAGGTCACCTACGTACTCTCTAAGAGGACAACCCGGTCACTCTTAACTCTCTAATCTAGAAGGCGACTTGGCTCTATAGGAAATAGCTAGAAGGTAAGAAGGCCTCGGCGCTAATAGTATAGCTATAAGACGCGAAAGCGGCGGATCTAGCGATAGAATAAGGCCTAGTCTAGTAATATAACCTTAAGACAGTAGAAAAGCACTCCTTATCCTTTCGTGTCCTCTAATGCTTCAAATGCTAACAGTATAGACACTAAACCTATACGTGTATAAACAAGTAGGCCTACTCGAACTATATAGGAGACTATATGTCTAGGGACTATATATCGGCTACGAGACGGTACGCGAACTGTCCGGGGCACTACCTATTATATAGCGCGGAATGCCTATAGCGGAAAATAGCGAAAAATAAGGCAATTACAAACAGAACCGTCGCCCTAAGATTCTACGGCAACCGTAAGGCTAGCCTATACCGGAACTAGTTAGCGGCGGTCGGGTATAAGCGCCCTAGGGCCGAGAACGATATAAAGGATACGTAACCTAGGGCGTACGGGAGGCCACGTGCCCTACTAGCTACGGCGAGGGCATCTAACTAGGCCCGGCTCCCCTTTAGTATATAGCCGATAGGCGTAGACTAGGACGTATAAGGTAGTAGGACATAGGACGCTATAGAGGAAACGATTATCGATGCCGATAACTAGCCTCGACACGCTTAGTATCATCTAGTATAACGTCAACTATAGCAAGGATATAGTCTAGAACCATTTCCTATACGAGGCGGACCCGTACGTCTACTACGTCCTAGCAATCTAGGAGCTATAGATTAACCCGTACTATAAGAGACTAACGACCTATAAGTCACTAGGCTATACGACATACCTACGAGGCGACGGTAGACCCCGTACGTACTTCTATATTAGCAAGGACATACTAGAATCCGACTAGGAGGTAGTGTACTACGTAGACGAAGAAGGCGGGGGAGATATTACCTCCCTCTACGTAGGTAGTACCTAGATACACAACCTATATATATAACCGCTAGCCTAGAGGTCTAGCCGCGACCTAGGGGTCTGTAGACACCTAGACAGTACGCTTAAGAGACAAGGGTGCCACATCGTAGTAGGAGACTTTAATATATACTACCCTTCCTAGGAAAGCCTTATATAGCCGCACCCTATAGCCGACGAAGTACTCGACTTAATAGCGAGTAACGTAATTGCCCTTAATACCCCGAAGGACCTAGGCACCTAGAAGAGAGGGGGACTCTAAGGCACGATCGACCTCTCCTAGGTCTTAGATAGCTACTACTATACGGTAACCTACTATAGGATCGAACATAAACTCGAGGCGTTATTAGACTATATGCTAGTTAGGACCTCTATTACGATATAGATATAACGTACACTAGCGAGAACCCCTAAGCCAAACTAGGGAAAGGCCTACTAGGCTAATATCTAGGCGTACCTCGATAACTCCGAGAGGCTAGTCTAGATCGCGTAGTAGTAATACATTAGTAAAGACGAGATAGACGAGGCAGTCTAAGGGTTAATAGACGAGATAAGAAAAGCGACCTTACTTTACGTTCCGCTTGCCTAACTAATAATATAGTCTAAACTATACTAGACGCCGAAGTACACTACGGTAGTAAGAGAAGTAAGGAGAGCCCGCCGGGTATAGACGAGTAGCTATAGCGAGGAGGCCTAGAACGTATATAGGGAGGTATATCAACAGAAGAAAGCTATAATACGGAGGGAGAAAGTAGTCGGCTAGAGGGCTATAGTAGAAGAAATCGCCGGCAAGCTAGCGAGGATATAGAAGCTAGCGAAATGGGCCCGATAGGACTATATATAGGGCCCCTCCTTCTCTATCCTAGCGCTATAATCGCCTAGTAGCCCGGTTAGCGACCCCGAGGCCAAGGCGCGTCTACTAGCTAGCAAGTTCCTCCCGCCCCTAGTCGAGGCTAATCTAAGCGACATAATTAGCTCTACTCCCCTAGCCCCTAGTATCGCGGTCCGATAGGAGGTGTCTAAGGGAGAAGTTGCCGCTATACTAAGGAAGTTGCCGGCGAAGAAAGCCCCGGGGCCGGATAGGATCCTAAACGAGCTACTAAAGAAGTGTAGAGATCAACTAGCCCTAGTAGTTATAGCGATCTTTAACGCCTGCCTATAGACCGGATACTACCCGATAGCTTTTAAACAATCGACGACAGTGGTCCTACGTAAGCCGTAGAAGGAAGACTATACGTAGGTGAAGTCGTACCGCCTAATTGCGCTGCTTAATACTCTTAGGAAGGCGCTTAAGAAGCTAGTTATAACGAGACTCTCCGAGGCGGTAGAGGAACACTCCCTACTCCCGGACACCTAGATAGGTACGCGCCTATAGCGATCGACGCTATCCGCGATAGAACTTATCACCTCTTAGGTAAAGGCCATCTAGTATAAGAATAGGGACAAGGTAGCTTCCTTACTTAGCCTAGACATATCGGGAGCCTTCGACTACGTGTTATACCCGCGGCTACTCTACATCCTAAGGTCGAAAGGACTCCCTAAGTAGCTTGTCAACTTCGTACGGTCCTACCTCTAAAACCGTAGTACGTCGATCCTAGTCGGCTAGTATAGAAGCCCTTTTCAAGTAGTCTATACTAGAATCCCGTAAGGCTTAACGCTAGCACCTATTCTGTTCCTCTTCTTTATAGCGACGCTGCTCCCAGCCCTAGAATCCTAGAACACCGCTGCGAGCGGCTTCGTAGACGACATAAACATCCTAGCGTGGTCTTCCTCGACTAAGGAGAACTGTAGGCTACTAGAAGAGAAGCACAAGATCTACGAGGACTAGGCTAGGAGGCACGGGGCTCGGTTTGCCCTAGAAAAGTACAATCTAATACATTTTACGCGCCGGCTACGGTTCTATAATATATAAGCTTCTATCTAGATATAGGGGCACACGACTAACCCGGTAGATCAGCTTAGGATCCTCGGACTATAGGTGGACCCGGCGCTACGGTAGAGGAAGTACGTATAGGTATTATCGGGGAAAGCTAAACAGAATATAGTATTATACTAGAGGCTCACTACGTCTATATAGGGCGCGGACTTCCGGTAGTCACGACTCCTATATACGGCTATTATACGGCCAGTTCTTACCTATAGTAGCTAAGTATAGTCCTTAGGCGAGAGGGCCTACCTATCGAAGGGACTCGTCGCGCCGCTAGCGAAGATCTAAAACTAATGCCTAAGGAAGGTCACCGGGGTATATAAGTCGACGCTAATAAGGATGCTTAAGTACTAGACCGCTATACCGCCGATCGACCTATATATCTAGGGACTACGGACCTCCTACTTAGGTAAGTCGGCACAGTACCTAGTATAGAAGGTTATCGCTAGTATAGTCGTAAGGGCCCGCGAATTAGTACTAGCGTATAAGGGCATTCGACCCGGAAACGAGCCGAACTACCGGGTAAGGGACGAATAGCTAGTAATACGGTAGGAAGGTAAGAAGTCGTTTATAGAGTAACTATAGAAAGAGAGGTAGAACAACTAGGGTATAGGGTATAGTAGACGCCCCTAGCTATCGGGACAACCTAAGGAATAGTTAGCTACGGAATCCGCGGTTAAGCACCCCCCGAAGCTTATCTACTACCGCCTTACGAGGGTATAGAGTAGTATTATAACCTAACTACGAAGCGAACACATCGGCCTCTAGGGGTACCTATTATAGAGGAAGGTTCTAGGATATACGAATACTAGCTGCCCCTACGGCTATCGCTCCTAGAACGTACGGTACGTACTTCTCGTCTATCCGAGGTAGTTACTAGGAAGGGGGGAGTAGATAGTAAAGGCGAGGAACCGGACGATTAGGGTACTTCTTAACAACGCTAAGGACCTACGGCGTATTACGAACTAGATACTAGAGAATGGCTAGCTAGAACAGTACCGCCTAGTAGGAGTAGTATAGGAAGAGAGGGCATGATATAGCGCGAGAAGACCGGCTAGGAGCGGGGGCTAACGTAGTAGTGATATAGACTACGTACGTTTAGGGGGAAAGCTAATCTAGATAAGGAGTAGTCGGGGGCGGGAAGGGTTTTCACCTATTCGGGTTTCCCTTTATACATAACAATAGATATATACCTATATAGGCCGGATAGGGTCCTAGAACAGGGGAATAACAAATCTATCTATCTATCTATATTCTAGGAAGATAGTAGTTAGGAATAAGATCTAAGGACCTTTCTTATCTTAGGTAGACTAGGGCAGTCCTTGATTAGATGATCCTTCTTATAGAGAAGGTAGGAGAGTGGTCTTACTAGACCTAAGGGCTTGACCTAGGTGGCTACTATACTATACTTAGCCTTAGAGGGATCTAACCTAGCTTCTTAAGCTTTAAGGATCTTTAAGGTCCTTTTATAATCTATCTTTAGCTAAGCTATAATAGTATCCCTAGCTATATAGTAGCTAGGTAGTAGTAAGCTTAAGAGCTAGGTTATCCTTATATTAGCTTTCCTATAATACTAACCCTCTAGGTTAACATTAGCAATCCTTTTTCTAAGAGAAACTAGGTATGTCTATACAGATCTAATAGTCAACTCTTCACTTATCTCAAAGGTCACAAATTACTCTATAAGCTTATATATATAGGTTAGTAGTACCTAGCTATACTTGTTCTAGAGATACACCCACTTCTTAGTAGCTCTTCTAGATTTATATAAGCCCTTAAGCTCAAATTCATCTTCTTCTATAATCCTACTAAGGATACTGAAGTTGCACACTACATTATGTCTTGTCTATATTAGCGTATTGAGGGTCTCTTTAGTTATAGCCTCTTCTTAGAGTTTTAGAGTCTTGCCCTTAATATTGTTAAAAGACACTTCTATTAGGTCATTAATTGCAAAGAATACTAATTAGCTCTCTATCTTATATCTCTAAAGGTTGAACCATCTCTTCTAATTGTCCTTCCTAAGAATTGGGATTTTGCCTCCCTTCTCCTCTATCTTCTCTTAGTATAAATCTATAATAGATTAGATATAATGAAACAAGGTGTATATATTCTCAAGTAGTAGCTTAGATCCTACTGAGGCTTCTAGTATAGAATAGGAAAGTTCGTAGGTATAGATACTAAGGCCTACTTAGTAAAGTAAAGAAGGAGCGGTATAAGGTCTCGGGGCTAGGACATAGGTCTATCTCTCCTAGTAGAGCTTTAAATGACTTACTCGAAGTCCTTCTTAATAGTATCTCGATACAGTTTTACCTATAGAGTATCTTTAAGGTATTGGCTTTAAGTAAGCCGTATAGAGTCCTTGTCTAGGTTACCTATTACTTAGTATCAAACTAAGCTCCTTTTTAGGATAGACCGGGTAGACTTCTGATTCCTAGATGTTTTCTGCCACGATAGCAAGGGATATAAATAACCTATACTAATATAGGTTGCTCTTATTCCTATATAAACCCGGGCTTATAACCTATTAAATAGGTACGGGTAGATAGTAGCGGAGTAGAGTAAGAGATTCATCTTTAACTAACTAATAGTACGAGTATATAGCAATATATCAGGAACTAATATATTGATTATATTAGATGTCTATCTAAGCTAAAGGGGAGAGAAGGTATCTCTCTATAAGCTAAGTTATTATAGATACCTTAGGCTACTAGATCACTTCCTAATTATTGACTCCCTTCAAGATACTACATCTTAATAGACCGTACGATTAATTTGCGATAATAGAGAACGCCGACGAGGCCTCCCGACGCCCTCCCCTACGACCTTTAAGTATACGACCTAGCGCTACTATTTAGCGATAGTAACACCTATATCGCACGCCCTCTATCTTAGCCGAGTTGCTAACCGGAGACCCTTAGAACCTAGAACTTTAGAACTAGCTTAACTCGATCCTTAGCGATAGTATATATCCGGACCGCGTAAGTAGGATATAGTATAAGTAAGGAAATAGAACAGATAGGTGTACTCTCTCTTATCTTTATATACCCGATTCATAAATTCCTATAACTAATAATACGCCTTAGTCTTTAATACGATATGAGGGTAGTAGGGTAGAGAGTAAGAAGCTAGTACGACTAGATATCGAAGATATTCGTCTCCCGTCTTACGAGGACGATAGTAAAGGCATCGACTTTATATAGTTTATTAATAGTATAGCGCCTTCTTGTATAGACTAGATCGACTTCGACGATATAGACTTCTAGTACGATCTAATAAACTATAAGATCGCCGATACTAAAGTATTTAAGAGGGTAGTTACCTTACGGCCTAATACTATATATCCTAAGGTTAAGAGTACTATAGATAGGTATGCCTACTAGAAGGTTATACTCGACTACTCCCGAGCCTAGGTACGACGCTATCGCGAGGAACGTAATCAAGTCGATACTAAACTTGCGAAGCTCTAAGAAGAATATAATGTCGTCTTCGAAGACTAATAGGATAAAGCGACCGAGCGAGATAAGATATAAGCCGATACTATAATATATTAGATATCCTAGGAAGATACTAAGGCCCGTATCTAGATACTATAAATAGCCTTAGACGATACCGTAACTAAGGAACACTATAAGAAGATTACGAATAAGCTAGTAGGTCGTATTAATACTACTAATAGCTATCTCGAGTAAGTAGAGAACGAAGTCGACTAACTTAAGGCTAAGATTATATAGTAGGATACTAAGATCTCGTAACTTAAGACATAAGCCCGGCTTACCGCCTTACTAAGTAAGCGAGACCGCCCGCTTACTTTCCCTAAGTAGTTACAACCCTAGTAATAGCCGTAGTAGTAGGAATAGTAGACTACTAGTCTAGAAGGATTCCTATAAGCCGATACCCGTCGTTCTTAGACTCTAGTAGGTAGCGGCTATCGGGCCCGTACCTATAACCGTACTACCCGCGCCGGTTCTCTCGTACCCTTAGTAGCCCGTACTAATAATACTACGATATTCGCCGCCTAAACCGACCAACATTTCCCCTATCCTAAAGAGTTTGACAACTTAGGCGAGCTCTCCTATATCGACTAGAAAGAGAGCTATAAGGACTCTATCGCGGTACAATATATGTTGAGAACATACAGGCCGCAGGACAAGCATGTAGGTGTGGGTGTGTCATGTGATAGATCACGTGACTAGGGTTTGCCAGCCTATAGGCTGGCAAACATCCGGACACCTAGCATCTACCTACACCAACACCGGCGATACTGTATGTAGATACACGCTATCCCATTGGGTCCTTCTTCGTCTTTGGTGTGATCCGCCGTCTTCCACTGCTGCGCAACTCGTACCTGTTTAACAGGTTATGAGCCCGGGTTAGCAACTCGGTGTTTCACCCTCGACAAAGTCGTATTGGAGTTATTCCTCTTCAGAACAAAAGGAAGGCAGACTGGAGGCCGCACCCGCCTTGCACAGGAAGCTACAGCCGTGCTGTAGGTGCATATAAGACGTGAAAGAGCCTAGTGAGGCACTGTCAGACTCCGAGTCAGGGAGCCTGTGCCAATACCTCAGACAAGTGGGCGAGCTTACTGAGAAGAGTCGCTCTCCGGACATCGCGTTCGCATCGACTAACTGTTCATTCTGAGAGAGCCGCAGTGTCTCAGAAACCCCCTCTGCTGAGAGAGTTACGCTACAGTGTCTCAGCACCAACACGATCCTTACCGACCGACTTTCCTCCTCTTCCCGGCGGATAGCCATCCTCTCCGCTATCAACCTCGCGTTCGGTTTATCCCATTTCGATCCGATCGCGTACGACCGAATACATCCTTTTACCTGAGGGCAGCCAACCTGTCCCTCAACTTACAAAAAATGGAGAACGAGACTGGGTTCATAAGAAAGAGAGCAGCACCTCTTCTGACAAGAGAGAACCACGAAACATGGTTCAAGCTGATGAGAATACACCTGGTATCAAAGCAGGTTGACTGGGTCCTCGAAGACATCATCACGGACATTCCCGCTGCAACCCCATCTATAGCGACACCCTCTGCATCATCGGAGTCATCCCTTCCTTTGGATCAAGCGATAAGGAAGGCATCGTACAGACGGCACAATGCAACGGCCCTGTATGAGATGTACATCTGTCTGTCGACAGATGACCAAGAGATGACATACGAGATCCGGCATGCGAAGGAGTTGTGGGAATGGGCTGAAGCTAAATATAAGAGAAGACTTCTCGCTACTGGAAGAAGTTTGCTTCAGCAATACACCAATTTCGTGATGACAGAAGACCAGTCTATAGATGACGCCTGGCAGGAGCTTAGCTCAATTGCAAGGAGGGCTGTTTCAATCTCGCCTCAGTTCCAAGACATCAAGACTGAGGACAGAAAGATCCAGCAACTCTTAGCAGCTCTGCCAGACTCATTTGGCTCAATTCGCGATGCAATTGATGCCCAGGTGAATCTCTCACCACAAGACATTCTTGCAATTCTTGGGGAGAAGCAAGAATCAATGATTCATCAAGGGACAGCCATGTTTGCTAAGAAGGGTTTCCAGGGCAAGCTCACGTGCCATCTCTGCGGTGGTGACCATTTTATGAGCAAGTGCCCACACCTTTCTGCAGCTCAGCAGGCTGTTAGGAACAAGGACAAACTAGCCAGGGTTACCTACCCTGCTAAGAGACAACCGTCACCACCTCGTAGGAGGTCATCATCACCAAACCTTCGTGATGTCCTCAAGGTGATGACGGACCTTGCAAAGCAGATGAAGGAGAGCCGCAAGCCAAAGGCCTCCTCTAGTAAGCCTGCAAGGGCCCATGCGACCCAGGAAGACGCATCAGACCCTGAGATACCATCAGAAGATGATGATGTTGATGAGGTTGCCCATTCCACTGTGGAAGCCAAAGGCAAGTACCCCTCGTCCGAGTGGTTGCTTGACTCTTGTGCATCATCACATATGACTGACCAAGATTCACTATTCAGGACACTGAAGCCTCTTCAAAAGAGGAAGTGGATCAAGGTTGGGGGTGGCTATCTACAAGCTACACATATGGGAAGTGCAGTAATGGGTGGTCCTTCTGGAAAGCAAATTGTCTTAGAAAATGTCCTGTTTGTTCCTGGCCTTGGAGTTAGTCTTGTTTCGTGGAATCAGTTCAGCCAACAGTTTGCTGTCCAACCACCCAGTTTCACCCTAAAATCCTTGTCTGGTAAACCCGTTGTCCAGACCAAACTTCGAGGAGGAGTACCGTTTATCCACTCGATCTCGGAAATTCTTGAGCCACAGCATGCTGGCATACTCTCTCAAGAACGTGACGGTACCGCTATGGCTAACACTGAGTCCGAAGATCAGTGGGAGCTATGGCATAGAAGATGTGCACACCTTGGCAAGGGACTGCTAAGAAACCTGCATAGAGTCACTGACAAGAAAGATCCCATTCCTGTTCCTTCTGAACACCAGAATTGCAAGGTCTGCTCCCTTGCAAACATGAGGAAGTTCAAAGGACCTGCCACAGAGAGGAAAGGGGAGAGGCTGGCCCTCATCTCCATTGACATCTGTGGGCCTTTTCAGGGCGCAGTCTCTAGGCTAGGATACAAATATTGGCTTGAGATTGTAGACAACTTCTCTAGGAAGAAGTGGGTAATCCCTTTGAAGGCCAGGAGCGACGCTCCTGCAGCCCTACGGGATTGGAAGGTCCAGGCAGAACGGCAGTCAAGGTGCTTTCTGTCTGCGATCCGCAGTGATGGTGCAAAGGAAATTCTCGCCTTGCTAAAAGAGTGGGAGAAGGAGTTTGGCACTCAGATGGACACAACTGATGCCTACAACTCTCTTCAGAATGGACCTGTGGAAAGGTCAATTCAAGCCTCTGAGAACACAGTCCGGGCTATGCTTGAAGACTCTGGCATGCCAGTTGAGTTCTGGCCAGAAGCTTTGCAAGCACAGACTGTGATCAGAAACAGACTGCCTAATGGTCCGATCATTGATGGTATTGCTCTTTCACCAGAAGAAGCCTTTACTGGCCAAGTACCGTCAGTCGACCATTTCCGCGTCTGGGGATGCAAAGCTGTGGTCTATGTAGACCCAAGAGCCCAACCTCAAGGCTTGAGGAGAGACAAGTTGATGAACCGAGGAAAAGAAGCCGTGTTTGTGGGCTACTCAGAAAACACCACAAAACAATGGCTGTTCTGGGATCCCGACATGAAAGCAATAAAAGCGCATAGTCACGTCGACTGGTTTGAGAATGAGAAGGGGGGAGATATGGATCTTGGTATCACCTTCACTAACCAGCCGAGTCGAGCGCCACAGCGCAATCCTGTTGGGAGGAAGCCCTTTGGGGCGAAATTTTCCGATAGGGGATTATCAGAGACACCGTTACGAAGGCCAGGAGAAAATATTGAGGCGGTTTCAACACTGTCGAAGGCCGATAACGGTGGATCTATACTGAACCTACCCAAGTCATCAACACCACAGCAACCGCTGTTTGTGCAACTTCCCCCTCCCCCAAAGGACATTGGGGAATACCAGAAGTTTGGAGATCAGGGTACTCCAATGAAAGAAAAAGAAGATGTCGTTCAGTTCGACCCATCCGAACACCCAGCGCCACCTCAGGTTGCAGGCAACAAGAGGTCAAGGGGGGACGGAGATGATAACTCTGAAGAGCATGAGGCTAAACACCATAAGGCTCTTATCGCCCAGATGTTCCATCTAGACCCTACAATGAGCTGGGTAGAGGAGATTCTGAACGACGTGGAAGAATATGCATTTGCTGCTGTTGGGCAGGCCATAGCCTATCAGCAGGAAGTGCCAATCCCAAAGTCCTATAAGGCAGCCGTAGGAGACCCCGAATGGGGACATATGTGGAGAGAGGCAATCGAGAACGAACTTATTGCCTTAGCAAGCAACAACACCTGGGAAGCAGTTGTACCGCCAAAGGGTGCGAATCTAATTACTTCTAGGTGGGTCTTTGATGTGAAAAGAATGATTAGTGGAGCCATTGAGAAGTTCAAGGCAAGACTAGTTGCAAGAGGGTTTTCACAGAAATATGGGGTTGACTTCGAAGAGACCTTTGCACCTACTGTTAGACATGATACTCTCCGAGTATTCATGGCAGTAGTATGTGAGAGAGATCTCGAGATGCACCTAGTGGATGTGAATAATGCTTTTACCCAAAGCAGCCTTCTTGAAGACATCTATATGATCCCACCCCCAGGAGTTGAAGCACCTCCAAACATGGTGTTCAAGGTCCTACGAAGCCTTTATGGGCTTAAGCAAGCAGCTAGAGACTGGAACAAGCTCTGTGTTGCGAAGCTAGAGAAGATTGGATTTACCCAGTCCCAGGTAGATCCATGCCTACTTATCCATACGGATAGAGACCTTATGGTCCTTACCCATGTGGATGACATACCCATTGCAGCTCCGAAGCTGTCAGATGTTCAGTGGTTTAAGGCTGAGCTTGGAAAAGTGTTTAAGATTAAAGATCTTGGTGAACCTACGAAGATCCTTGGAATGAGGATTACAAGAGACAGGTCCCAAGGCACTTTGAAGCTTGATCAAGGACACTATGTCCACGCTAACTTAGCCAAGATGAACATGGCTAGAGAGAAGGCTACGCCAACCCACTCACCTATGGAGAGCTACGAGCATTTAGTGCCTACGGCACCTATGGATGAGAGGTGCAACAAACAGGATTACCAGAGCCACAATGGTACCTGGATGTGGCCAATGACAATGACAAGGCCAGACTTAGCATTCCCCCTTGGAAGAATTAGCTCATTTGTTGCTGATCCCTCGCAGCAGCATATGAAGGCTTTGAAGAAGCTCTCCCGATACCTGCGGTCGTACCCAGACCTAGGTCTTATGTATAGAAAGGGAGGGGGCAATCTCCAGGGATACTCGGACTCTGAC
Organism: Fulvia fulva; assembly: GCF_020509005.1. NCBI lineage: Eukaryota > Fungi > Ascomycota > Dothideomycetes > Mycosphaerellales > Mycosphaerellaceae > Fulvia > Fulvia fulva. Next base: position 901,794 of record NC_063022.1, read on the forward strand.
TACGCTATGGACAAAGTGGATAGAGTCTCAATTCTGGGATACGTGTGGTTCCTTTGTGGATCACCTGTGTCCTGGATGAGTAGGAAGCAGAAGTCTGTTGCAACATCAACAATGGAAGCTGAGTTCATGGCTATGAACGCAGCCGCAAAGCAGTCACAATTTCTTGCTGCTGTCCTCAGGGAAATGGGGTGCCCAGAACTGGTAGGAAAGAGCTCTTTCCAGCCGAGTGTAAGGGCAAGCAAGGGCACTGTTGACGAGCTAAGGCCAGTCAAGCTCATGGGTGACAACCAAGCCGCTTTGACACTTGTCAAAGATGCCCATGTGCATGAAAGGTCAAAGCATATTGATGTTGCATATAACTATGTCAGACATCTCTGGTGGCAGAAGAAGATTGCAGTGGACTACTGCTATACAAAGGACATGGCTGCTGATGGGTTAACAAAGCCCCTCAATGGCCAGCAGTTCCAAAACTTTGTAAGGCAGCTCCAGCTTGCGTAAAGGGATTGTAGGAGACCATGTGGCCTGAGTGGGAGTGTTGAGAACATACAGGCCGCAGGACAAGCATGTAGGTGTGGGTGTGTCATGTGATAGATCACGTGACTAGGGTTTGCCAGCCTATAGGCTGGCAAACATCCGGACACCTAGCATCTACCTACACCAACACCGGCGATACTGTATGTAGATACACGCTATCCCATTGGGTCCTTCTTCGTCTTTGGTGTGATCCGCCGTCTTCTACTGCTACGCAACTCGTACCTGTTTAACAATATACTATATAAACACCTTGCCTTAATATCTTTAACTACGTTAAGCGTTATACTCTCGGTACCTCTAGAGATATTATCCGTACGGCTATCAAGAATAATAAATAGGTAAGCCTCGAGGATATATAGGACGAGTTAGACGACAACTTTAGTAAGAATCCTCGAGACATTAAGCTTTAGGCTAGACGCGACCTATACTAGCTAAAGTAGAAGTACGGCTAGGAGTTTAGTAAATATATCGTGAAATACCGCCGCCTTAGCGCTAAGGCCGGTAAGCCTATAGTGTCGTACGAGCTATAGATTAGCCTAAACGAGTTCTAGATAAAGAAGATAGAGGACTACTAGCTTATAGACCCCGTTAGCCGGTTTATTCGTATCGCTAAAGATAAGGAAGAGGTATATAATACCGTAAAGAGTATATATAGTAAGAGGGATAAGGATAAGGACACCTAGTAAGGCGGTAACGGGCGTCGTAGTAGTTAAGGACAAGGCTAATAGGGCTTTAGATAATAGAGCGCTAGTAGAGTACTACGAGCCGCGCCGCCTACTATAAATAATACGCTTACGGTCTCTACGCGTACCTAGAACGCTAGCCCGGCCGTACGCCTTATCCCCTAGCGTTATACTATACTACCTAAGCTTACCGACAAACTCCGCGACTAGCTACGCTAGTAAGGCCGCTACTTCTACTATCGTAAACCTAGATATACCGGCCTCGACCCCGTATATATTCTTTATAACTCCCGCGGTAAGTAGCGTACCGGCGACGTTAACCGCGAGATACCTATCGCTCTTAACGCTATAACCGACGCGCTAGCCCTCCCGATCGAAGTACTACCTATTCAGGGAAATGCCTAGCTCCTTAGTACCGTCGCGCTAAAGGAGTAATATACGGATCTACGAATTATAAATACGAAGAACAAGACTACGAGATATATACCTAAGAGGAAGAATACTTATATATAGTAATAGCTAAGAGAGACACCTATACGTATATATATATATAACTGACGTATAGAAAGTATATAGTATATACTAGTACTATAACTAGTATATTAGGTAGAAAAGCAAACGTACTCACCCTCTCTAATACTAGCGCCTCCTCTGAGTTTATTGACCTAAGATTCGTTCGCGTAAACAAAGTCCCTACCTTTAAGCTAGAAAGGCTAAGACGCCTACGTATAGCTAATAGAGCGGGCGTACGGCTACTCGAAGTAGTACTAATAGACGTTACTATCGGTAGCTATACTAGTTAAGAGCTATACTACGTTACTAACCTCGACAAGTACGACCTAGTACTAGGCATCTCCTAGCTCGAAGAATACGACCCTTCGTATAGCTTTAAACATAAGACACTTAGCCTCAATAAGCCTACCTACTACTAATATTATTACTAGAACGGCATACCTTATACGATAACAATAGAAGGTAGTAAGCCTAAGGCGCCGAAACTAGTACTACCCGAGCTAGAACCCGATATCTATTCTATTAGCGCGGACGCCTATTATTGTATAGCGAAGTAGGCCTATAGATATAGATTGTACTAGTTTAAGGTCCTTCCGTTCGGCCTCTATAATAGCCCTAGTAGTTAGTAGCGTAAGATCAACGATATCCTCCGAGAATTCCTAGACGACTTCGCTATAGTATACCTCGATAACGTCCTAATTTATACGGACGGCTCCTTAGATAATTATAGAGCTTACGTACAAAGGGTTCTATATAGACTACGGGATATAGAGCTACTAGTAGACATCGATAAGTATAAATTCTACGTTAAACGGATCAAATGCCTAGGCCTTATTATTACGACGGAGGGCGTTAAGATAGACCCTATAAAGATTAAAGCTATTATGAACTAGGAGGTACCTCGTAACGTTAAGGACGCTCTTACGTTCCTTAGCTTTACTAGATTCTATAGGAAGTTTATCTACGCCTTCTCTAAAGTAACCGCGTGCCTTATAGACCTTACGAAGATAGGTAAAAAGAGCAAAGTCGACGGCAAGGTAGTTAAGAGACTAACCTTCGTATAGACCTAATAGTACGATATAGCCTTTAAGAAACTTAAGTAGCGCTTTAGCTAAGTAGGTATACTAGCCTATTATTAAGTAGGCGAGCAGATTTAGGTAGAAACAGACTCTAGCGACTAGATTAATATAGGGGTACTATTATAGATAATTAACGGCGTCCTTAGACTCGTAGCGTTCTACTCGAAAAAGCTTAGTCTGTAAGAATATAACTACGACATTTACGATAAAGAGCTACTAGCTATCGTTAAGACGTTTAAGAAATAGTAACCGGAACTTATCGGCGCTATAGACGATAAACTAGTTCGGGTACTTACCAATTACCGTAATCTTAAGTACTTTATAACTACTAAGTAGCTTAACCGTCGCTAGGTACGCTAGGCTAAGTTCCTATCCTAGTTTAACTTTAAGATTACCTATCGCCCGGGCGCCTAAGAAACGAAACTAGATAGTCTTACCCGTCGCTCTTAGGATATACCGGCGGGAGTAGACGATACTAGAACGTAGTATTAATAGTAGACTATTCTAAAACCCTATAACCTAGACATTGTTACTTAGTTTGCTATATAAGTATAGGACGACCTACTAATAAACTATTAAGTACTATTAATTTGCGACTCGGACGATAAATAAGAAGACTACTATACTAGCGATATCGCTACCCCCCGGTAACTAATCCGCCCCGCCTAGCGAGACGTAATATAGCCGTTACTCGAACTAAGCGACGCCGAGGCACGTAGTAACGTCGACTCGGAACTAGATAATAGAGTCCTAGTCGAAGAGATACCTAGTAACGAGCAACCTATTAAAGGAAGTATAGAGTAGTTAGACGAACCTACGCTACTAGAGGAACGGGAGTAAACGGAGTTATATAAAGAAGAACTACTTATAGAAGTATATAATAGCCGGTCTATAACGATACGTATACTTAAACTAAAGTCCGATCTCTAGTAGGGGATTGCTAATGTATAGCTATAATAATAGAAGACCGCCGTATTAGATTATAAAATTATTGCGGATCGACTATATATCGACAAAGCCTTATATATCCTAGCCTTTTAGGACCTCCGTACCCGGATAGTACGCAAATACTATAATAGTAGAGTAGCTAGCTACTAAGGTATAGCGAGGACTTTTAGTCTACTATAAAGGCAAGACCTCTTCTAGCCTAGTATAGTAAGTAACGTCGTAAGATACGTACGATACTACCTAATATATAGGCGCTCGACTCTATTAAGACTAATAAAGCAAGGTACCCTATCCCTATACTATATGCCCGGTTACGAATAGAAGTATATCGCCGTAGACTTTATCGTCGACCTACCCGCTAGTAAAAATCCCGATACTAGACTAATCTCTAAACATATTATAATAGTTACCGATATACTAACTAAACGCGTACGGCTACTCCCTACTAACGACTTAAACGCTAAGCACGCCGCCACCTTATTCTATAAGTATATATTCCCCGTATACGGCCTACCGGAGATAGTCGTAAGCGATAGAGGTATATAATTCGTTAGTACGCTCTTCCGTAGACTCTACGTAAGGCTTAGTATCTACTAAAATCTTTCTATAGCCTTCTATCTAGAAACGGATAGGCAATTAGAACGTACAAACTAAGTACTCAAATAGTATATCCGCGCCTATACTAACTATTAATAAGATAACTAGGTCGAGTTACTACCCGACGCCGAGTTTGCCCTTAATAATTACGAGTCTATAAGTACCGGAATAACTCTATTCTTTACCGACTCTAGCCGCTACCCGCGGATAGAGTTTAGTAGCCTAGCTAAACTATAAGTTATAGCTCGGGAAGTACCTAACGTCGAGGCCGCTAACGCGTTAGTTAATAATATATAATGTTAAATATGTACGGGTAGATAGTAGCGGAGTAGAGTAAGAGATCAATCTTTAACTAACTAATAGCACGAGTATGTAGCAATATATTAGGAACCAATATGTTGATTATGTTGGATGTCTATCTAAGCTAAAGAGGAGAGAAGGTATCTCCCTACAAGCTGAGTCATCGTAGATGCCTTAGGCTACTAGATTACTTCCTAATTGTTAACTCCCTTTAAGATGCTACATCTTAACACTCCTACTTATCTCGTTTAGGAGGTTATAGTCTGCTCACTTCCTGTTAATAGTACTTGGACCTTTTTTATAACAGGTTTAGCTAGCTTACAAACCTCTAGAAGTGTAGACTAGTCTTTAGTTTTGTAAACCCGTCTACAACTATCTCAGAGGTTGGGGTGTACTCAATAGTAATAAGCCTCCTCTACCAAAGTTTCCTAATAGCGTTATAGGCAATATCAATGTACTTCGACTTGTTATAAACATATATATCTTTTACTAGGGTGAGGGCAGCTTGATTGTCACCTCTTAATTGGACTGGTCTCAAATTTGATACAGTCTCCTAGTTTCTAGTGATTCTTGGTTAATAGGAACAGTCTCCTACTAACTCTAGACAATCCATTTCTCTTAGTAGTGAAGCTAGGAATTAGGACTGCTTCGCATATACATTTATAGCTATGTATTCAGCCTCTATTATAGATGTCGCTACAGACTTTTACTTCTTGCTTATCTAAGAAACTGGTGCCCTATAGAGGAAGAAGACATACCTAAGGATTGAGACTCTGTCTACTTTGTCTATTATATAATCAGAATCATAGTATCGAATAAGGTGTCCTTTTCCAGACTTTAAGAACTAAAGTCCTAGATCAGGGTATGATCTTAGATACCTAGTGATCTTCTTCAAAGCCTTCATGTGGTAGGTAGATAGGTCACTCATAAATGAGCTCATCCTTCCTAGGGCAAAAGCAATGTCTAGCCTTATGATTGTTACTAGCTATATCTAAGTACTATTGATACTCTAGTACTCTGCCTTGTCACACCTCTCATCTATATAGCTTGAAGGTTTGAGGGCCTTACAGCTGTCTATAGGTGAGTGTATAGGTGCTGCCTTCTTATAGTTCATTCCTATCTTAGCTAGGCTGTCCCTAACAAAGTGTCCTTGGTCAAGTTTTAGGATTCCTCTCTTCCTGTCCCTTGTGACTCTTATGCTAAGGATCTTTTTAGGTTCACCTAGATCTTTGATCTTGAAGATCTTGCCAAGTTCTCTTTTGAACTAGAGAACATCTGTCAACTTTAGTGTAGCAATTAGAATATCATCCACATGTATAAGGATTATGATCTCCCTCTTCTTATAGATAAGTAGGTATAGATCCACTTCTGACTGTATGAATCCAATCTCTCTAAGCTTTGACACATAGAGTTGATTCTAATCTCTAGCTGCTTGCTTAAGTCTATATAAGCTTTTGAGGATTTTGAACACTATGTTTAGTAGAAGCTCAACTCCTAGTGGTGGTAACATGAAGATGTCTTTATAGAGGGTGCTTTCTATAAATGCATTGTTCACATCCACTTGGTGAAGATAAAGATCCTTCTTATATATAATAGCTATAAACACCCTAAGGGTGTCCTGTCTTACTGTAGGTGCAAATGTCTCTATAAAGTCAACACTAAACTTCTGTAAGAAGCCCCTTGTAACTAGTCTAGCCTTGAACTTTTCAATAGCTCCACTAATACTTCTCTTAATATTAAAGACCTATCTTGATGTAACCAGATTTGCTCCTTTTAGTAGAACAGAATTTCCCTAGGTGTTGTTACTCTGTAGAGTATCTAGTTCCTTTTGGATTGCTTCCTTCTAAAGATGTCCCCATTTCTTGTCATTCATAGCATCCTTATAGGATTTTGGAATTAGGACCTCTTGCTTGTATACAATAGCTTCTATAGTTACTACAAAGGCCATTTCCTTAACTTCTTCTAGGAATTCGCTATCCTATAGTATTGAACTGTCCACTGATTACATAGCTATAAAGAAAGCTTAGTGAAAAGCAGCAAGGTTCTCTAAGAGGTCTGTCTATTGCTTCTCCTACTTTAGTAGTTAGTTCGGGCTTAGGGACTATAGATTTTAGGGCTTTCTGTTTCATGTCATAGCCCTCAACATCATAGTTAGCCTTTCTCTTTCTAAGGGATGATTTAGGGACCGTCACTTATAACCTAGTAACGTCTATTTCCTAGGGATCTAGGGAGCTTCTCTTAATTAGCTGATCGATTTTCTGAAATTCCCCTACGTTCTCCGGAGGTTAGGGAAGTTGCACAAATAGCTTTCTCGGCTGAGCGACTTTAGGGCTCTCAATTGGCTGATCTATTTCGGGGGTGCTCTAACCGACGCCTGAATGGTAGGTAGATTGTCCTAAGGATACGTTCTTCCTCGGCCTTCCTAAGGGCTTCCTAGCCAGTGTACTGCTTAGTAGATTCAATGTTAGAACATTAAGACCTATATTACCTCTAGGCTAGTCCTTAAAGAAGTCTATATATATGTGTTGTTTAATAGCTCTTATGTCTAGTTCCTAAAAGAGCTAGGCTTTAGCTATGTTTTTAATATACCTAATAAACACTACTTCTTTACCCCTATTTATTAGCTTGTCACTTCTTGCCTATTAGGGTTAGGATCTTATGTCTATCTAGACAATAGCTTTACATTCCTAAACTTTCAAATAGTTAATGGTCGGTTTGATACTATCAAAAGCCTTATCTAGTGAAACCTTGAACCTATTGTAATCTAGGTCATTTAGCTGTTTGTTCCTTATATAAGTTTAGGCCTCTAGTGCTTTAGGCCAAAATTCAACCGGCATTTTAGCCTCTTTAAGCATTGCCCTTATAGAGTCCTCTAAGGTTTATATTGACCTCTTAACTAGTCCATTCTGTAGAGAGTTATATACCTCAGTCGGCTCGAGCCTAATCCCCAAATCCTTCTCCTACTGCTTCACTAATATAATAAGTTCTTTTACATTGTCAAGTCTTACTACTTTTAGCTACGCTGATGATTTCCTCTCTACTTTGATCTTCTAGTTCTAGAGAGCAACTGGAGCATCTTCTCTTTTCCTAAGAGGAAAGGTCTACTTCTTCCTAGAGAAGTTGTTAACAATCTCAAGCTAGTATTTGAATCCTAGTCTTGAGATTAGTAGTGGGCTATATATGTCAATAGATATAAGGGCAAGTCTTTTAGGTCTTCTCTCTATAACTTTGCCTTTGTACTTCTTTATCTTTACTATTGAACATACTCTGCACTAGTAAAAGCTATCCTTAGAGATAGGAATAGGTTCTTTTAAATCTGTTACCTTGTGAAGATTCTAGAGCAAATTCTTCCTAAAGTGTGCAAATCTTCTATACAAAAGCTTCTACTACTTCAGGTCGGTCTCTAATTAAGCAGTCATAAAGGCATTCTCTATTAGTGGTGCATATAATGAGTAATGTGCCCGTTCTTATAGGAGAGGAGAAATCTTATCAATAAATAGAACCCCCCTAAGGAGCTTTGTCTAGACAACAGTCTCACTAGAGGGGGAAACAAGAGAAAATGATAGAGGTTGCACACCAAACTGCTTGCTAAACTAGTTCTATAAAACCAGGTTCACTCCTAGCTTAGGTATAAGTAGGATATCTTCTAAAACAACTTTTCTACTAGCTCTCCTACTCATCTCTACATTCCTAATATGAGTAGCCAATAAAAACCCACCTCCTACTTTGATCTATTTCTTCCTTATTAAGGGAGTCATAGATCTAAAGAGGCAGCTTTGGTTAGTTATATAGGATAAAGTATAGGAGTCAAGTTCCTACTATAACGAGGGGAACTTGCCTTAGACTTCTATAGTTGAGTGAGCCACTTTATTATACTCATCATTATCAGACATTGTCTCTAGGGATGAGCTGTATAAGTTACGTGACTCTTAGGCGGAAAAACCTTTTCTAGTCTTCTTTACTTTAGAGGTATAAGACTAGGCCTAGTTCTTCTAGAGTAATAGTATGTTAGAGCTGAGTTTCTTTACCATTTTCTTAAGTTCTTCTATAGAGGACTTCTCTCTTAGTGTCCTCCTTAAAGTGGGTAGTAGAGTTCTCTTCTTCTTGACATATGTTGTATTCTAGGAAGATAGTAGTTAGGAATGAGATCTAAGGACCTTTCTTGCCTTAGGTAAACTAGGGCAGTTCTTGATCAGACGATCCTTCTTATAGAGAAGGCAGGAGAGTGGTCTTACTAGACCTAAGGGCTTGACCTAGGTGGCTACTATACTATACTTAGCCTTAGAGGGATCTAACCTAGCGTCTTGAGCTTTAAGGATCTTTAAGGTCCTTTTATAATCTATCTTTAGCTGAGCTATAATAGTATCCCTAGCTATATAGTAGTCAGGTAGCAGTGAGCTTAAGAGCTAGGTCATCCTCATATTAGCTTTCCTATAATGCTGACCCTCTAGGTCAATATTAGCAATCCTTTTTCTAAGAGAAACTAGGTGTGTCTATATAGATCTAATAGTGAACTCTTCACTTATCTTAAAGGTCACAAATTGCTTTATGAGCTCATATATATAGGTTAGTAGTACCTAGCTATACTTGTTCTAGAGATACACCCACTTCTTAGTAGCTCTTCTAGATTTATATAAGCCCTTAAGCTCAAATTCATCTTCTTCTATAATCCTACTAAGGATACTGAAGTTGTACACTATATTATGTCTTGTCTATATTAGCGTATTGAGGATCTCTTTAGTTGTAGCCTCTTCTTAGAGTTTTAGAGTCTTGCCCTTAATGTTGTCAAAAGACACTTCTATTGGGTCATCAATTACAAAGAATGCTAATTAGCTCTCTATCTTATATCTCTAAAGGTTGAACCATCTCTTCTAATTGTCCCTCCTAAGAATTAGGATTTTGCCTCCCTTTGTCAGGGCGAGAGCCTGGCCTGTGAGATGTAAAGGTGAAAGCGAGAATGTAGGTGCGAAGTGCAGATGCAAAAGGGTATGGTATGATTGCTACACAAAACAAAAGACGAAGAAAGCAAGAGAGGCCTAGGGAAGGCCAGATATTTATACGCGACCCTCGCGAGTACGTGTCCCCGCATCAACAGGGCTAACCCGTGCGAAGCCGCGCTCAGCAGCTTTGCTCAAAACCTTATTCCAACCTGCCCTACGTTCCGAGTCTTCCACGTGCTTCAGGGTTTGGTAGAGGGGTGAATTTGGAGGGCTGGGTCCCGTAGTGAATGTTGCGGGGCATGTGATTCTTGGCGTTCACACACCAAGCTGGACTGTCACTTCTTGACGACTTCTGAGCGCTCTGAGGCTCTTCTGTCCCCACCTTCTGTACACTCTGTGGGGAGACCATGACAGTAGCCCCCCCGAACAAAGCTGAGTTCCTACGAAGCCGTAGTAGTTCCACATACCGAGGATGTTCAGCTTCAGTACCAGGCCTAGGCCTGATGTCATGGTCGATACACCATTAGTAAGCCCCGTCGAAGAGCTCAGATTCGAAGAGCCTACCGATGTTGACTTCTGGGCCGTCCGCGCGGGCGTGGTATTCTTCGATTGCTTGACGATTGAAGATGATATGTTGGATAGGTTCCCATGAGGTATCCCACTCAGGGCAACCTTGCCATTCGACTTCATACTTGATCGGCGGTAGTCCTTCAACGTCGTTGGGCTCTGCGCGGATTCCCCGGATCTTGCGGACGGCATAGTCGTCAGAAGGTAGGTTAACAGGCTCGTCGACTTCTACTTTATCGGGAGGACCTGGCATGTCTTGGTTTTGGTTCGGGAATGGGTCCTCAGCCGACGGCCGAAGGCGTACGGGATGGAAGACGTCGTGGATCTTTATGTTCGCAGGAAGAGCTAGACGGTAGGCGTGTGAACTGATACGCTCGGTGATCTCAAAAGGACCTAGGTTCTTCCAGTTCAGCTTCTTAGAGGGGCGGTCCGTCTTGATGTTCTTGGAGTTGAGGTAGACCATATCGCCTACTTAGTAGTCGGGAGCTGGCTAGCGACGACGATTGGCTTGATCCTCGTAGATTGCTTGTGCGTACACCATCTCGTCGTGAACTTCTTCATGGATCTGTGAGAGCATAGTAGCGAACTTGTCTGCTGCTTGCTCGTTTACGTCTTCGGTAGGCGGGAGAGGTTCTTCTGGTTCTATGCCTATACGAGGGTGGTAACCTCTCGTAGTATAGAAGGGAGAGTAGCCAGTAGTCTCCGAGTCCCAGTTACGAGTAGCGAACTCCACCGCAGGGATATGCTGAGGCCAATCCTTCTGGTGGTAGTCGACGAAGCAACGAAGGACCTGCTCGAGGATAGCGTTCGTAATTTCGGTCTGGCCGTCGGTCTGTAGCTGAAAACTGGTCGAGAGGTTATGCTTGATGCCCAGGATAGCACACAGACGCTTCTAGAAGTGCGAGATGAACTGGGTGCCTCTGTTAGAGGTGATGCTATCCGGGAGGCCTTGAAAGCGCCAGACGAATTCGTAGAACAAGCGAGCAGTCTCCTTTGCGGTCATGCTCTAGCACGGGATCATGTACCGGTCCTTGGAGTGACGGTCCACGATCACTAGAAGGGCCTTTGCTTTCACGCCGCTAAAGGTCTTGCCGTGAGGAAGATCGGTGATAAAGTCCATAGTGATGTGCTTCCACGGACGATCAGGAGCCGGGAGAGGGTGCAAGAGACCGTAGGGACGGTGGCGGTTAGCTTTGGCTCTTCGGCAAGTAGCGCAGTTCAGCACGTAGCGGCGGACGTCCTTCTAGGAATGCGGCCACCAGTAATACCTAGCGAGGAGTTTGTGGGTCTTGGCTACGCCTGGGTGACCCCCAGAGGCGGAGTCGTGGATGATTTGAAGAATCTCAGCTCGGATATTAGAGCCTTCGGGCTGCGGTACGTAAAGCTTCTTACGGAAGTAGACGACACCTTCCTGGAGCTCGCACTCGGACAGCGAGAAGCCCGGGAATGTCCTCGCGCCAGATCTAAGGGCCTGAACTAACTCTTGGGCGTCTATGTCGGCATCGTACGCTGTTCGTACTCGTGCCATGATGCCTTCGGGCTGCTCCTCATTATCAAACCCCTCAAAGTCTGATTCGGATGAGCCGTCGGTCGTTACTGAGCCCTCTTCATCGTCGTTCAAGTCCTTAGCGTCCGAGGCGTATTCTTCAGGCTCGGATTCATCGTCACTCTCGTCAAGGTAGGCAGGAGCGAGCACGAGAGTAGCAAAGGAAGCGGCGAGCGTAGGCTGGCCGTTCGATAGGTACTCTCGAAGCTCGGAAGAGAGGTTGTGCTCTTTGATGACTTGTTGCCCTGCGATTTGCCGGCCCCCTCTTCGATCAACTGGAGAGTCTCCAGGGCGGCGGGTAAGGGCGTCGGCCATCGAGTTGGCCTTGCCGGGCGTGTACGAGATCACGAAGTTGAACCGGGAGAGGAACTCGCTCTAGCGGGCCTGGCGACGATTGAGTAGCTTGCTCTTCATAAAGTAGACGAGGTTCTTATGGTCGGAGCTTACTTGGACGGGCATAGCAGAGCCTTCGAGCTCGGGGCGCCACTCTTCGAAAGCTTTAACGATGGCGAGAAGCTCCTTGTCGTAGATCTCGTAGTTACACTCCGTGGCGGTCAACTTCTTAGAGAGGAAGGCGACAGGTAACCAGGGGGATTCAGGCGAGCGGCGTTGTAGCAGGACACCGCCCACCACGCCGTCGGATGCGTCGGTCTCTACACGGGTCTCCAGTTCGAAATCGAAGTGCTGTAGAAGCGGGTTCTTAACAAACTTCGCTTTGAGCAAGTCAAAAGCCTCCTAGCATTCGTCGGTCCAGGCGAACTTCTCACCCTTGCGCGTGAGCTTCGTCAAAGGGCGTACCACGCCCGAAAATGCGTGGATGAAGCGGCGGTAGAAGTTAGTAAAGCCTAGGAAACCCTAGACCTCCTTAACGTTCGTAGGAGTATCCTATTCGACGATAGCGTCGATCCTCTCTTAGTCTATCTTAATGCCGTCTACGGTAATAATTAAACTAAGGAACTTGACTTCGGTCTTCTCAAACTCGCACTTGTCGATATCGAGCTACAAGCCGGCGTCTACGAGCTTCTGAAGGACCTTACAGACGTGCTCGCGGTGCTCCTCCTTGGTCTCGCTGTAGACTAGGATGTCGTCGATGTAGGCAGTGCAGAACTGATCGAGGAACTCCTGAAGGATGTCGTTAATGAAGTTCTGGAAGGTACTAGGCCCGTTACAAACGCCGAAGGGCATAACGAGCGACTCGAACAGCCCGTAGCGAGTACGGAAGGCTGTGAGATACTCGTGTCCTTCTGCCATTCGTATCTTGTTGAACGCAGCGATGACATCGAGCTTGGTGAAGTACTTGGCCTTAGAGAGGCGCTCGAGCGTCTCCTAAATCAACGGTATTAGGTAGCGGTTCTTCTTTGTAACAACGTTCAAGCCTCGGTAGTCTACGCAGAAGCGTAGACCACCGCCGGGCTTCTTGACGAACATGACGGGACTGCTAGCGCTGGAACGGCTCGCTCGAATGAACCCCTTCTTTAGGTTCTCTTCGAGGTATCTCTTAAGGACGATAAGCTCTTCTCGGGACATGGAATATAACGGTCCGAACGGTGTCTCTGCACCTTCTTCTAGCTCAATCTTGTGGTCGTGAGGGCGATGAGGAGGCAGCTCGTCTGCGGCTTTAGCATCGAATACGTGGAGGATGTGGTGTGCCTAAGGAGGGACCTTCGTAGCAGGGTCGGTAGGTGTACGCTTCTTGTCGAGCTTCTTGAGGGCGATGTCGATATCGCGGAGAGAGGCGGCGAAGACTTGAGCTTTGGGCTGCTTAGCAGCAGTGGTGAAGGCAGCGGCGTTCACCTGGAAGATCTTGGTATACTCAGGACCGCGCTGAGGCGGCGGAGAAGGCGGAGGTGCCGGAGGAACTTCTGGAGGGAAGCTGACAGTAAGGGAAGTCCAGTCGATGATAGGTCGGTGTCGTCTGAACCAGGGGAGGCCGAGGATAAACTTCTAATGCGGTAGGGACGTAAGGAAGCTGGTGATCGACATACGCTTGCCTCCGAGGGTGATTGACGTGTGTATAACATAAGTAATCTTACTAGTAGTAGTCTCCGTGCCGTTAAAGAGTTCAAGGGTGCGAGGGTACTTAAGTTCCTAGGGTTCGAGGTTGAGAGAGGTCGCGAGTTTATAGTCTATAAAAGACTCGCCTAGTACGCCAGTGTCTATAAGAGTGAGATTGGAAGAAGAGAGTTTCTTTGAGCCGATATTTACATTCGTGACGAACGGTTTGCAAGCGTGGTCCTTGCCCGTCTCGTCGTATAGGTCTAGCTGTGCTGTATTGATCCTCAACTTCTTTCCTCTCTTCACTTTCGGTAAACGTTGTTCTTGGTCTTCATCGCGTCGATGAGGAAGACCTAGGCTTTTTCCTGCTCAGCGGGAGCAGTAGGAGCAGGCTCGATAGCGCCGACAGCGCCGCGAACCGGGTTACGGGCGTTACGGGCAGCGAGCTACGGACAGTTAGCTGCGATGTGGCCTGGACCGCCGCAGTAGGTGCAGAGTCCGGCCTGGCGACGGCGAAGCTTCTCTTCGGGAGTGAGCTTACCGTTAACGAGGCCCTGGACTCGAGGGACGGCGGCACTAGCGCTAAGATCTATAGCGTCACCTATAGAGACGGGAGGGAGAGCCGTAGGAGCGGCGGCGCCTAGTAGAGCAGCGAAGTGGCTTCCGGGACCACGAGGCTGACGACCTTGAGAGCGGGAAGCGAGGAGAGAGGCGGTGTGTTTCATGTTGGAGTCGAGGCGCTGGCAGGTCTCGACGAGCTCACGGAAGCTCATAGCACCAACGTCCTTGTCCTCGAGGGCTCGAAGAAGCTCTGCTGACAAACCACGGCGGAGAGTGCTCTTCTTGGTCTCTTCGTTGTAGCCGGTGAACCCGATGTCGCGGTTGAAGGCCGCGAGGTACTCGGCGAAGCTCTTGTTCTTCTGGAGGAGGTTGTGGATGGCGTTCTGGGCGGTGGCTCTACGGTCTGGATCACCAAAGGCAGCACGGAGGTCCTGCATCAAGGTGAGGACGTCCGGGCAGCCGATAGTCTGCGTGGCGTTGTCGATGTAGTGTTGTACCTAAGCCGCGGCGTCTCCCCGAAGGAGGGAGAAGACGTACGTGACTTTGTCCTTCTCTTGCGGAAAGTGGTCGGCATTAGCCAACAGCTTGATGGTGAGCTGTGTCTCAAATGCCTCAAACTTGCTCTTGTTGCCGTCGAACTCGTCTGGGTCGTTGACCTTCTTGGAGAAGTGCTGGCGGCGGTTGTCGTCGGCGTACGGGGCGAGGTTCTGGAAGGTGTTCACAATACCTTGAAGGTATGTTGCTTGGTTGTTTGCTTGCTCGACCTGCTGGGCGGTCTCGCGGAAAGAGGAGACGGTGCGGTTGATGAGAGCGTAGGCGGTGTCGGGGTTGGCGTTTGCCTAGGCACCGAAGGTAGCGGCGTTCGAGAAGGGGATGTCAGTCCACTCACTGAAGTGGAATGGAGTGTCTTGGTTGTCGAGGTTGACACCTCTATCGGTGGCGTGGTCACCCATGAGGATGACTCGAATGGTTGACGGTTTGTTGGTCTTTTGTGATGTCAGGGCGAGAGCCTGGCCTATGAGATGCAAAGGTGAAAGCGAGAATGCAGGTGCGAAGTGCAGATGCAAAAGGGTATGGTATGATTGCTACACAAAACAAAAGACGAAGAAAGCAAGAGAGGCCTAGGGAAGGCCAGATATTTATACGCGACCCTCGCGAGTACGTGTCCCCGCATCAACAGGGCTAACCCGTGCGAAGCCGCGCTCAGCAGCTTTGCTCAAAACCTTATTCCAACCTGCCCTACGTTCCGAGTCTTCCACGTGCTTCAGGGTTTGGTAGAGGGGTGAATTTGGAGGGCTGGGTCCCGTAGTGAATGTTGCGGGGCATGTGATTCTTGGCGTTCACACACCAAGCTGGACTGTCACTTCTTGACGACTTCTGAGCGCTCTGAGGCTCTTCTGTCCCCACCTTCTGTACACTCTGTGGGGAGACCATGACACCCTTCTCCTCTATCTTCTCTTAGTATGAATCTATAATAAATTGGATGTAATGAAACAAGGTGTGTAGGTTCTAAGGTAGTAGCTTAGATCCTACTAAGGCTTCTAGTATAGAATAGGAAAGTTCGTAGGTGTAGATACTAAGGCCTGCTTAGTAAAGTAAAGAAGGAGCGGTATAAGGTCTCGGGGCTAGGACACAGGTCTGTCTCTCCTAGTAGAGCTTCAAATGACTTACTTGAAGTCCTTCTTAATAGTATCTCGATGTAGTTCTACCTATAGAGTATCTTCAAGGTATTGGCTTTAAGTAAGCCGTATAGAGTCCTTGTCTAGGTTACCTATTACTTAGCATCGAACTAAGCTCCTTAATAGGGTAGACGGGGTAGACTTCTGATTCCTAGATGTTTTCTGCCACGATAGCAAGGGATATAAATAACCTATACTAATATAGGTTGCTCTTATTCCTATATAAACCCGGGCTTATAACCTGTTAAATAGGTACGGGTAGATAGTAGCGGAGTGGAGTAAGAGATCAATCTTTAACTGACTAATAGTACGAGTATATAGCAATATATTAGGAACTAATATGTTGATTATGTTAGATGTCTATCTAAGCTAAAGGGGAGAGAAGGTATCTCCCTATAAGCTAAGTCATCGTAGATGCCTTAGGCTACTAGATCACTTCCTGATTATTGACTCCCTTTAAGATACTACATCTTAACATATAAGACACTTAAGTATAAATACGGCGGGTACTCGAGTCTATACGCCGCGACCGCCTAGACAAGCTACGCGACGTATATACTTTTACGTAAGTACGGACGGCCGAAGCTATAAACACTTAGCGAGCGCTAGCGCCTACCTACTAGCCTAACGATATAGTTCTACTAGATGCCCGTAGTATTAAGACTATACGCCTAAGTAAGAAACTCGATTATAAGTTCCTTAGGCCGTTTCGAGTCGTTAAGGCCGTAGGTAGACGCTCGTATAAACTCGAACTTAGCGATAGGATACAAATTTATAACGTGTTCTATACGAGTAAGTTACGCCGCGTAGTAGCCGAAGGGATACCTAGATAACGTAAACTACTACTAGCGCCCGTAATTGTTAAACGCGAGGGCTAGGTATCGGAGGAACACGAAGTAGAGGATCTAGTAGATTCTAAGATTAGGTATAATAATATATAGTATTTAGTTATTTAGAAGAATTATACGCGGAGCTAGGCTAAGTATAAGGGAGCCGTTCTTAATATAGGGCAAATAACGAAGTTGTTAGACAGGCTATCTAGGAGGAGTACGAGGTACGGAAAGTTAATATATAAGCCGAGGTATACGGGCCGGCCCGTACCGAGTTACGTAACCGACTACTATCTACTAGACGTCCGCCTAGGCCCGTAATACTACCCCCCCTCCAAAAAGTCGGCCTGTCCTTAGTACTATTCTTCCTTACGACATAGGCCTACTATTACGGGCGAGAGTACTATAATAGGGTCGGGTAAAGATATATATAGTTACGCGAGCTATCTAAGAGAGCGCGAGAGGCGCGAGAAGATAAAGTAGCGCAAATCGAGCTAGTAGGTACTAGCGGCCGCTAGCGCGCGGGCGTACGGCCGACGATACTATATTACGAGGTAGTTCGTAGAAAAGGGCTATCTCGTAATACCTACGCGAAGGTCGTATCGTTCTCTAGATTATCCGCTTTATTATCTATCGCGTTATTATCTATTACTTCGTCCTCTATAACGTCGTCTTTGTCGTCGGTTATTAAGTCGTCTATCGCTACGCTCTTACGCCTTACTATACTATTATTATCCTCGCTATATCGGATACCGAGAGAGTCGTAGCGATTTACGAAGTCTACGAAGGCCTCTGTTATAGGCCCTATTATATAAGTATCTAAAGAGCTATAGGACCTAATACTATTCGAAGATAGCGGTGCCGTTCAGGTTATAGAGTTATAGGAAGCTTCCTATTCGTATTAACGTATATTGCTCGTATTCCTACTATCGGTCGCTTTTCTCGGGTCTATACTATACGGGTCTTTATCTAAAGCTACTATCGCTATTAGACTAACATAGTCATCTGCCTTATATAGAAGAGCTATAGGCGCTATTTCTACCTAAAGGCAGTGCCTACCTATAGTTACTACTTTAGCTATAACTAATACCGACGCGGAGGGGTTTGCTTTGTTCGCTACCTATCCTTCTAGTACTATAAAGCCGGTAGGTATTAGTTTTCCTAGGCTATTATAGTAGAAGTCTATAATAGAGGCGGCGGCTATCTCTATTATATCCTCCGCTAGCTCCTATAATAGATCCTCGTCGTCTCCTACCTAAATAACTAGATACTTATACTAGCCGTACTTCCTCCGTATATTTAGGATCTTATCTATATACTAGAACTGATCAATTCCCTCTTCGTTCTCTACCTCGATCGGTAGTAGGGTTGGTTCTACTTAGCTAGGTAACGCTTTATATATAGGGAGTAAGAGGTTCGTATAGAATCCGTTATATATATTCCCTAGCGACCGCGGTAGGCTTAGGCGATACGTATCGTTCGGCAGTACTTCTGTTATTACGTAGGGGCCTATATAGCGATAGTTAAGCTTCTTAGATAGCCGAGCTATACGCTAGTTACGGGTACTTAAGTAGACTTTATCGCCTACCTCGTACGTAGGTACTAGCGTACGATATTAATTAGCAAAGTCGGCTTATAAGTCTTATATTATATATATTGCTATCAATCTCTACGCCAAAACACGACATATTCGAAAGCTCTTATCAAGGCCATTCTAACGATATACAAAGCAGGCCAATACCCCTAGGACTAAGGGAGTTCTACCTTATTTAATCTAGATAGCTTGAAGCTCTCTTCACCCTATTTCTTCAGCTCTAAACGCCGCGGAGGTACCTAGCTATATTAGGCAACTCCTAGGTAATAGTAGCCTAGGCTACGGTACTAACGGCGCCTACGGCCCTATAGGCGAAGCCCCCCTAAGACAACTAGTAGCAACTTATAGAGGACGCAAAAAGTATAGAAACTAACGATTAGCTCCCTTACCGGTCTCTATAGGTAATGATCACTTAGCTACGTACGGCGCTTATACTGTCGTATTACCGAGGGCAACAAGAAATAAGGACGACGTCCTAGGTAATTAGTAAGGCCACCCGGAATCAACACCCCTATAGCTAGGTATCGGTCGCGGTATCGATACTAGGCCCCCGCCTAACGTACGATACAGTTACGATCCGTATTATAGTAAAGGAAGACTAGGCCGAAGTTACGAAGCTATTAAATAAGGAGCTCGCCTAACGAATTAACTAACTAGGGGTGGTCGTAGTGAACTAATAGTCTAACGGCACTCTATAGATCTATACTAGCTCTACTACTACTAGGAGGTACCTAGAGGTATAGCTATAGTGGGCATCTAAGGTTACGGTATTAGCGAAGGTCTTAACGGAGCAATTTACGATCCTAGTCTACGATATGCCTAAGGAGTTTGACCTAACTAACTAGGGTCACCTACGCGCTCTCTAAGAGGATAACCCGGTCACTCTTAACTCTCTAATCCAGAAGGCGACTTAGCTCTATAGGAAATGGCCAGAAGGTAAGAAGGCCTCGGCGCTAATAGTATAGCTATAAGACGCGAAAGCGGCGGATCTAGCGATAGAACAAGGCCTAGTCTAGTAATATAGCCTTAAGATAGTAGAAAAGCACTCCTTATCCTTTCGTGTCCTCTAATGCTTCAAATACTAATAGTATAGACACCAAACCTATACGTATATAAATAAGTAGGCCTGCTCGAACTGTATAGGAGACTATATATCTAGGGACTATACATCGACTACGAGACGGTACGCGAACTGTCCGGGGCACTACCTATCGTATAGTACGGAATGCCTATAGCGGAAACTAGCGAAAAACAAGGCAATCACAAACAGAACCGTCGCCCTAAGATTCTACGGCGACCGTAAGGCTAGTATATACCGGAACTAACTAGCGGCGGAGGCGTAGAACGTATATAGGGAGGTATACTAGTAGATAAAAGCTATAATACGAAGGGAGAAAGTAGTCGGCTAGAGGGCTATAGTGGAAGAAATCGCCGGCAAGCTAGAGAGGATATAGAAGCTAGCGAAATGGGCCCGATAGGACCCTATATAGGGCCCCTCCTTCTCTATCCTAGCGCTATAATCGCCTAGTAGCCCGGTTAGCGACCCCGAGGCCAAGGCGCGTCTACTAGCTAGCAAGTTCCTCCCGCCCCTAGTCGAGGCTAATCTAAGCGACATAATTAGCTCTACTCCCCTAGCCCCTAGTATCGCGGTCCGATAGGAGGTGTCCGAGGGAGAAGTTGCCGCTATACTAAGGAAGTTGCCGGCGAAGAAAGCCCCGGGGCCGGATAGGATCCTAAACGAGCTACTAAAGAAGTGTAGAGATCAACTAGCCCTAGTAGTTATAGCGATCTTTAACGCCTGCCTATAGACCGGATACCACCCGATAGCTTTTAAACAATCGACGATAGTGGTCCTACGTAAGCCGTAGAAGGAAGACTATACGTAGGTAAAGTCGTACCGCCTAATTACGCTCCTTAACACTCTTAGGAAGGCCCTTAAGAAGCTAGTTATAACGAGACTCTCCGAGGCGGTAGAGGAACACTCCCTACTCCCGGACACCTAGATAGGTACGCGCCTATAGCGATCGACGCTATCCGCGATAGAACTTATCACCTCTTAGGTAAAGGCTATCTAGTATAAGAATAGGGACAAGGTGGCTTCCTTACTTAGCCTAGACATATCGGGAGCCTTTAACTACGTATTATACCCGCGGCTACTCTATATCCTAAGGTCGAAAGGACTCCCTAAGTAGCTTATTAACTTCGTACGGTCCTACCTCTAAAACCGTAGTACGTCGATCCTAGTCGGCTAGTATAGAAGCCCTTTTCAAGTAGTCTATACTAGAATCCCGTAAGGCTTAACGCTAGCACCTATTCTGTTCCTCTTCTTTATAGCGACGCTGCTCCTAGCCCTAGAATCCCAGAACACCGCTGCGAGCGGCTTCGTAGACGATACAAACATCCTAGCGTAGTCTTCCTCGACTAAGGAGAACTGTAGGCTACTAGAAGAGAAGCACAAGATCTACGAGGACTAGGCTAGGAGGCACGGGGCTCGGTTTGCCCTAGAAAAGTACAATCTGATACACTTTACGCGCCGGCCACGGTTCTATAATATATAAGCTTCTATCTAGATATAGGGGCACACGACTAACCCGGCAAATTAGCTTAGGATCCTCGAACTATAGGTAGACCCGGCGCTACGGTAGAGGAAGTACGTATAGGCAATATTACGGAAAGCTAAACAGAATATAGCATTATACTAGAGGCTCACTACGTCTATATAGGGGGCGGACTTCCGGTAGTTACGACTTCTATATACGGCTATTATACGGCCAGTCCTTACCTATAGTAGCCAAGTATAGTCCTTAGGCGAGAGGGCCTACCTATCGAAGGGACTCGTCGCGCCGCTAGCGAAGATCTAAAACCAATGCCTAAGGAAGGTCACCGGGGCATATAAGTCGACACTAATAAGGATGCTTAAGTACGAGACCGCTATACCGCCGATCGACCTATATATCTAGGGACTACGGACCTCCTACTTAGGCAAGTCGGTATAGTACCTAGTATAGAAGGTCATCGCTAGTACAGTCGTAAGGGCCCGCGAATTAGTACTAGCGTATAAGGGCATTCGACCCGGAAACGAGCCGAACTACCGGGTAAGGGACGAATAGCTAGTAATATAATAGGAAGGTAAAAAATTGTTTATAGAGCAACTATAGAAAGAGAGGTGGAACAACTAGGTTGTAGGGTATAGTAGACGCCCTTAGCTAGCGGGACAACCTAAGGAATAGTTAGCTACAAAATCCGCGGTCAAGTACCCCCCGAAGCTTATCTACTAACCCCTTACGAGGATATAGAGTAGTATAGCAACCTAACTACGAAGCGAACACATCGGCCTCTAGGGGTACCTATTATAGAGGAAGGTTCTAGGATACACGAATACTAGCTGCCCCTACGGCTATCGCTCCTAGAACGTACGGTACGCACTCCTCGTCTATCCGAGGTGGTCGCTAGGAAGGGGGGAGTAGATAGTAAAGGCGAGGAACCGGACGATTAGGGCACTTCTTAATAACGCTAAGGACCTACGGCGTATTACGAACTAGATACTAGAGAAGGGCTGGCTAGAATAGTACCGCCTAGTAGGAGTAGTATAGGAAGAGAGGACACGACGTAGCGCGACGAGACCGGCTAGGAGCGGGGGCTAACGGGGTAGTGACATAGACTACGTACGTTTAGAGGGAAAGCTAAACTAGATAAGGAGTAGTTAGGGGCGGGAAGGGTTTTCACCTATTCGGGTTTCCCTTTATATATAACAATAGATATTTACCTATATAGGCCGGATAGGGTCCTAGAATAGGGGAATGACAAATCTATCTATCTATATATATTGCTTCGTATAGATACTCCCGTATATCGCTCATTCTCTTTACGAAAGCGTCGGCCGATTATATATTAAACTTCTACTTAGCGGGTATTGCTCGGATCGGAAGGTCTAGCTCGCCGTCTACGTATCGCGGTAGTTTACCGTAGTTAGCTATAAATAGTAACACTCCCGTGCTTTTAGATACTCTGTTATTAGCTATAAATTCTCCTAGCGGTTGTTAGGGCGAGAGCCTAGCCTATAAGATAAAAGAGTAAAAGCGAGAATATAGGTACGAAGTATAGGTATAAAGGGTATAGTATAATTCCTATATAAAACGAAAGACGAAGAAAGTAAGAGAGGCCTAGGGAAGGCTAGATATTTATATATGACCCTCACGAGTACGTGTCCCCGTATTAATAGGGCTAACCCGTACGAAGCCGCGCTTAGTAGCTTTACTTAAAACCTTATTCTAACCTGCCCTACGTTCCGAGTCTTCTACGTACTTCTTCTAGGGTCTAGCGTAGTTACGGGTACTCGCGGGAGCGCCGTAAGTTATATAGTTACGAGCCGAAGTGAATCTATTAAGGTTTAGTAGAGTAGTAAATTTAGAGGGCTAGGTCCCGTAGTAAATATTACGGGGTAGATAATTCTTAGCGCTTATACACTAAGCTAGACTTTCACTTCTTAACGACTTCTAAGCACTCTAAGGCTCTTCTGTCCCTACCTTCTATATACTCTATAGGGAGACTATAATAGTAGCCCCCCCGAACAAAGCTAAGTTCCTAAGAAGCCGTAGTAGTTCTATATATCGAGGATGTTTAGCTTTAGTACTAGGCCTAGGCCTAGTATTATAGTCGATATACTATTAGTAAGCCCCGTCGAAGAGCTTAGATTCGAAGAGCCTACCGATATTAACTTCTAGGCCGTCTACGCGGGCGTAGTATTCTTCGATTACTGAACGATTAAAGATAATATATTAGATAGGTTCCTATAAGGTATCCTACTTAGGGCAACCTTACTATTTGACTTTATACTTAATCGGCGGTAGTCCTTTAACGTCGTTAGGCTCTACGCGGATTCCCCGGATCTTACGGACGGTATAGTCGTTAGAAGGTAGGTTAATAGGCTCGTCGACTTCTACTTTATCGGGAGGACCTAGTATATCTTAGTTTTAGTTCGGGAATAGGTCCTTAGCCGACGGCCGAAGGCGTACGGGATAGAAGACGTTATAGATCTTTATATTCGTAGGAAGAGCTAGACGGTAGGCGTATAAACTTATACGCTCGGTAATCTTAAAAGGACCTAGGTTCTTCTAGCTCAGCTTCTTAGAGGGGCGGTCCGTCTTAATGTTCTTAGAGTTAAGGTAGACTATATCGCCTACTTAGTAGTCGGGAGCTAGCTAGCGACGACGATTAGCTTAATCCTCGTAGATTGCTTATATATCTACTATTTCGTCGTAGACTTCTTTATAGATCTATAAGAGTATAGTAGCGAACTCGTCTACTACTTACTCGTTTACGTCTTCGGTAGGCGGGAGAGGCTCTTCTAGTTCTATACCTATACGAGGGTAGTAACCTCTCGTAGTATAGAAGGGAGAGTAGCTAGTAGTCTCCGAGTCCTAGTTACGAGTAGCGAACTCTACCGTAGGGATATACTAAGGCCAATCCTTCTAGTAGTAGTCGACGAAGTAACGAAGGACCTACTCGAGGATAGCGTTCGTAATCTCGGTCTAGCCGTCGGTCTATAGCTAAAAACTAGTCGAGAGGTTATACTTGATACCTAGGATAGTATATAGACGCTTCTAGAAGTAAGAGATGAACTAGGTGTCTCTGTTAGAGGTAATACTATCCGGGAGGCCTTAAAAGCGCTAGACGAA
This sequence comes from Fulvia fulva, assembly GCF_020509005.1. Taxonomy (NCBI): domain Eukaryota; kingdom Fungi; phylum Ascomycota; class Dothideomycetes; order Mycosphaerellales; family Mycosphaerellaceae; genus Fulvia; species Fulvia fulva. Next base: position 925,838 of record NC_063022.1, read on the forward strand.
TTCGTAGAATAAGCGAGTAGTCTCCTTTACGGTTATACTCTAGTACGGGATTATATACCGGTCCTTAGAGTAACGGTCTACGATTACTAGAAGGGCCTTTACTTTTACGCCGCTAAAGGTCTTACCGTAAGGAAGATCGGTAATAAAGTCTATAGTAATGTGCTTCTACGGACGATTAGGAGCCGGGAGAGGGTATAAGAGACCGTAGGGGCGGTAGCGGTTAGCTTTAGCTCTTCGGTAAGTAGCGTAGTTTAGTACGTAGCGGCGGACGTCCTCCTAGGAATACGGCTACTAGTAATACCTAGCGAGGAGCTTATAGGTCTAAGCTACGCCTAGGTGACCCCTAGAGGCGGAGTCGTAGACGATTTAAAGAATCTTAGCTCGGATATTAGAGCCTTCGGGCTACGGTACGTAAAGCTTCTTACGGAAGTAGACGATACCTTCCTAGAGCTCGTACTCGGATAGCGAGAAGCCCGGGAATGTCCTCGCGCTAGATTTAAGGGCCTAGACTAACTCTTAGGCGTCTAGGTCGGTATCGTACGCTATTCGTACTCGTACTATAATGCCTTTAGGTTACTCCTTATTATTAAACCCCTTAAAGTCTAATTCGGATTAGCCGTCGGTCGTTACTAAGCCCTCTTTATCGTCGTTCAAGTCCTTAGCGTCCGAGGCGTATTCTTTAGGCTCGGATTCATTATCACTCTTATTAAGGTAGGTAAGAGCGAGCACGAGAGTAGTAAAGGAAGCGGCGAGCGTAAGCTAGCCGTTCGATAGGTACTCTCGAAGCTCGGAAGAGAGGTTATACTCTTTAATAACTTGTTACTCTACGATTTACTAGCCCCCTCTTCGATCAACTAGAGAGTTACTAGGGCGGCGGGTAAGGGCGTCGGCTATCGAGTTGGCCTTACCGGGCGTATACGAGATCACAAAGTTGAACCGGAAGAGGAACTCGCTCTAGCGGGCCTAGCGACGATTAAGTAGCTTACTCTTTAAAAAGTAGACGAGGTTCTTATAGTCGGAGCTTACTTAGACGGGTATAGTAGAGCCTTCGAGCTCGGGGCGCTACTTATTAAAAGCTTTAATAATAGCGAGAAGCTCTTTATCGTAGATCTCGTAGTTATACTCCGTAGCGGTCATCTTCTTAGAGAGGAAGGCGATAGGTAACTAGGGAGATTTAGGCGAGCGGCGTTATAGTAGGACACCGCCTACTACGCCGTCGGATACGTTAGTCTCTATACGGGTTTCTAGTTCGAAATCGAAGTGCTATAGAAGCGGGTTCTTAATAAACTTCGCTTTAAGTAAGTCAAAAGCCTCCTAGTATTCGTCGGTCTAGGCAAACTTCTTACCCTTACGCGTAAGCTTCGTTAAAGGGCGTACTACGCCCGAGAATACGTAGATAAAGCGGCGGTAGAAGTTAGTAAAGCCTAGGAAACCCTAGACCTCCTTAACGTTCATAGGAGTATCCTATTCGACGATAGCGTCGATCCTCTCTTAGTCTATCTTAATGCCGTCTACGGTAATAATTAAACTAAGGAACTTGACTTCGGTCTTCTTAAACTCGTACTTATTGATATCGAGCTATAAGCCGGCGTCTACGAGCTTCTAAAGGACCTTATAGACGTACTCGCGGTGCTCCTCCTAAGTCTCGCTATAGACTAGGATGTGGTCGATATAGGTAGTATAGAACTGATCGAGGAACTCCTAAAGGGTGTCGTTAATAAAGTTCTAGAAGGTACTAGGCCCGTTATAAACGCCGAAGGGCATAACGAGGAACTCGAATAGCCCGTAGCGAGTACGGAAGGCTATAAGATACTTATATCCTTCTACTATTCGTAACTTGTTAAACGTAGCGATAACATCGAGCTTAGTAAAGTACTTGGCCTTAGAGAGGCGCTCGAGCGTCTCCTAAATCAACGGTATTAGGTAGCGGTTCTTCTTTATAATAGCGTTTAAGCCTCGGTAGTCTACGTAGAAGCGTAGACTACCGCCGGGCTTCTTAACGAACATAACGGGACTACTAGCGCTAGAACGGCTCGCTCAAATAAACCCCTTCTTCTAGTTCTCTTCGAGGTATCTCTTAAGGACGATAAGCTCTTCTCGGGACATCGGATATAGCGGTCCGAACGGTATCTCTATACCTTCTTCTAGCTTAATCTTATAGTCGTAAGGGCGATAAGGAGGCAGCTCGTCTACGGCTTTAGTATCGAATACGTAGAGGATTTAGCGTACCTAAGGAGGGACCTTCGTAGTAGGGTCGGTAGGTATACGCTTCTTGTCGAGCTTCTCGAGGGCGATGTCAATATCGCGGAGAGAGGCGGCGAAGACTTAAGCTTTAGGCTACTTAGTAGTAGTAGTAAAGGTAGCGGCGTTTACCTAGAAGATCTTAGTATACTTAGGACCGCGCTAAGGCGGCGGAGAAGGCGGAGGTACCGGAGGAGCTCCTAGAGGGAAGCTAATAGTAAGGGAAGTCTAGTCGATAATAGGTTAGTATCGTCTAAACTAGGAGAGGCCGAGGATAAACTTCTAATACGGTAGGGACGTAAGGAAGCTAGTGATCGACATACGCTTACCTCCGAGGGTGATTAACGTGTATATAATATAAGTAATCTTACTAGTAGTAGTCTCCGTACCGTTAAAGAGTTTAAGGGTACGAGGGTACTTTAGTTCCTAGGGTTCGAGGTTAAGAGAGGCCGCGAGTTTATAGTCTATAAAAGACTTGCCTAGTACGCTAGTGTCTATAAGAGTAAGATTAGAAGAAGAGAGTTTCTTTAAGCCGATATTTATATTCGTAACTAACGGTTTATAAGCGTAGTCCTTGCCCGTCTCGTCGTATAGGTCTAGCTATACTATATTGATCCTCAACTTCTTTCCTCTCTTTACTTTCGGTAAACGTTATTCTTAGTCTTTATCGCGTCGATAAGGAAGACCTAGGCTTTTTCCTACTTAGCGGGAGTAGTAGGAGTAGGCTCGATAGCGCCGATAGCGCCGCGAATCGGGTTATAGGCGTTACGGGTAGCGAGCTACGGATAGTTAACTACGATATAGCCTAGACCGCCGTAGTAGGTATAGAGTCCGGCCTAGCGACGGCGAAGCTTCTCTTCGGGAGTAAGCTTACCGTTAACGAGGCCCTAGACTCGAGGGACGGCGGCACTAGCGCTAAGATCTATAGCGTTACCTATAGAGACGGGAGGGAGAGCCGTAGGAGCGGCGGCGCCTAGTAGAGTAGCGAAGTAGTTTCCGGGACTACGAGGCTAACGACCTTAAGAACGGGAAGCGAGGAGAGAGGCGGTATATTTTATATTAGAGTCGAGGCGCTAGTAGGTCTCGACGAGCTTACGGAAGCTTATAGTACCGACGTCCTTATCCTCGAGGGCTCGAAGAAGCTCTACTAATAAGCTACGGCGGAGAGTACTCTTCTTAGTCTCCTCGTTATAGCCGGTAAACCCGATGTCGCGGTTAAAGGCCGCGAGGTACTCGGCAAAGCTCTTGTTCTTCTAGAGGAGGTTATAGATAGCGTTCTAGGCGGTAGCCCTACGGTCTAGATCACTAAAGGTAGTACGGAGGTCCTATATTAAGGTAAGGACGTCCGGGCAGCCGATAGTCTACGTAGCGTTATCGATATAGTATTATCCCTAAGCCGCGGCGTCTCCCCGAAAGAGGGAGAAGACGTATATAACCTTGTCCTTCTCTTACGGAAAGTGGTCGGTATTAGCTAATAGCTTAATAGTAAGCTATGTCTTAAATGCCTTAAACTTACTCTTATTACCGTCGAACTCGTCTAGGTCGTTAACCTTCTTAGAGAAGTACTAGCGGCGGTTATCGTCGGCGTACGGGGCGAGGTTCTAGAAGGTGTTTATAATACCTTAAAGGTATATTACTTAGTTGTTTACTTACTCGACCTACTAGGCGGTCTCGCGGAAAGAGGAGACGGTACGGTTAATAAGAGCGTAGGCGGTGTCGGGGTTAGCGTTTACCTAGGTACCGAAGGTAGCGGCGTTCGAGAAGGGGATATTAGCCTACTTACTAAAGTAGAATACAGTGTCTTAGTTATCGAGGTTGACACCTCTATCGGTAGCGTAGTTACCTATAAGGATAACTCGAGTAGTTAACGGTTTATTAGTCTTTCGTAATGTTAGGGCGAGAGCCTAGCCTATAAGATATAAGAGTAAAAGCGAGAATATAGGTACGAAGTGTAGGTATAAAGGGTATAGTATAATTACTACACAAAACGAAAGACAAAGAAAGTAAGAGAGGCCTAGGGAAGGCTAGATATTTATACGCGACCCTCGCGAGTACGTGTCCCCGTATTAATAGGGCTAACCCGTACGAAGCCGCGCTTAGTAGCTTTACTCAAAACCTTATTCTAACCTGCCCTATGTTCCGAGTCTTCTACGTGCTTCTTCTAGGGTCTAGCGTAGTCGCGGGTACTCGCGGGAGCGCCGTAAGTCACATAGTTACGAGCCGAAGTGAATCTATTAAGGTTTAGTAGAGTAGTGAATTTAGAGGGCTAGGTCCCGTAGTAAATATTACGGGGTATATAATTCTTAGCGCTTATATACTAAGCTAGACTTTCACTTCTTAACGACTTCTAAGCACTCTAAGGCTCTTCTGTCCCTACCTTCTATACACTCTATAGGGAGACTATAACACATGTCCTCTATAGGTTACTAGGTCTTAATATCCTCCTCGTTCTAATATCTAGCCTATTTCACCTTATACTATATATCTACCTTACGCTTATACCCCTTCTTTACCTTGCCTACCCGCTTACGGGTATATATATTAAGGATCTTTTCTACCTCGTATATATACGTAGGTACTACTACTATATCGGCTACTATATTAGCCTCGGTAGTATTAGGTTCGATAGTTATCGGTAGTAGTGGCGCTAGATACTACCCTTTAAGTAGTAGGAAATCGGGGTGGTCGGCTCGTTATAGTAGTAAGGTATAGAAGTAGTTATTAAGTCCTACTAGAGCGTCTAATAGTTTTAGTCGATAAGAGAGTCTAGCCGGTATAACTTCCGTGATCTAGTAAGAGCCGGCATATCTCCTATCTAGCTTCTTAGATAGTCAAGTCGTACGGATGTTCTTAGTACTAAGATACACCTAATTACCTACCTTATAGTCTAGAGGAATGCTTCGGTAGCGGTTTGCTACTTCTACTTAGAGAGCTTATAATATTCGTATATTCTCTTAAAGGTGCTTATAAAGCTCGTAAATTCGACGTATAAAGGTTTCTACTAATTGCGTATCTAGTCGCTAGAGAGTAGTTAGTCCTCCCTCCTTTCTAGCGTTTGGGTCAACTCGCTCTATAAACTTAGGGTTATAGCCTAAGGTAGCGTAGAACGGCGACACACTAGTAGTCTTAGACAGGTGATTATTAATCGCGAACTAAGCAAGGCATAGCCATTCTACCTAGTTATCCTATGCCTTATTAGTGAATATACGAAGATACTGTTCTATTGCCTAGTTAGTAGGATCTGACTATCTATTAGTTTCTAGGTGATATAAAGAACTTAGCTTACGATTTGTACGGAGCATCTTATAGAGTTTCTTCTAGAAGGTAGTAACCTACTACTTACTACGGTCTGATATAATAGTGTTAGGAAAGCCGCGCCGATAGAATATATATTTAAGGAAAAGCCTTGCCGTATTCTATACTATTATTACGCTAATAGGGATCAGCTCGACTTCCTTAGTAAGCCTATTAGTAACGATTATAATGTTGTTATAGACTATACCTTTAAGAGTACTATCTAGGAGCCCGATAACAAAGTCGACTACAATATATTTCTAAGGCCGATCTAGCATAGGAAGTGGCTATAATAATCCTAGTGGCTAGGAGTATAGAGATTTTGTTATACGGTAGGTATAGTAATTTGCGGTATATCTACGTACGGATCTCGCTAATCTAGGCTAGTAGAATTTACGTACTACGAGTTTGTAAGTACGAGCTCGTCCTAGATAGCCTACTACTAGAGCGTTATAGTTTATCTTAATTATCCTAGTCTATAAGGCTTAGTCATTTAGTACCTATAAGCTCTAGCCGTCGTATTAATTTCGAATATATAGTAGGTCGCTATCTACTTTATAGTGGACTAGGTAAATCTTCGCTCTCTATAGTAGTATAGGAGTACGGTCTTTCTATAGGTCCTTAATCGCGGTCTTAAGCTCGTTATCGGTTACGTACGCCGTCGATATTCGATACTCGAGTTCGGCTTCCCGCTAACTTTTACGCGTCGCCGGTTATTTAGTAGGCGTATCTCGTTCTATAGGCATAAACTCTTTAGCTTTAGGGTTTAGCTATACTAGTTCCTCTTCTTCCGGCGTATCTTCTACTATTACCTATAGTGAGGCGATCTCGAGGAATCGCTTAGGAGGTAGTAATGTCTAATACTAATACTAGTTCCGAGGGTCGTCTACCCCCTACGGAAGGTCCTAGCTACGTCTCGTTAGGCTGTCTAGCTTTATACCTTGAAGTCCTAGACGGTATATTATCTTGAAGTTGAACTATAACAAGAACTTAGCCTAACGCGCTTATCGCCGATTTAGCTACTTTGTCTTTATAAAGTATTCTAGGTTCTTATAGTCGGTATAAATCTTGACTAGCTATAAGTCCTTATTAACTACTTCGTAGGCGAGCTCGGGTCTCTATTCCTTAAAAGCCTTAATAATAGCTAACAGTTCCTTATTATAGATTTTATAATTATACTCCTATAGACTTAACTTCTTCGAGTAGAAGGCTATAGGATATAGTATACTATTCTCGTTATACTACAAAAGCACGCCGGCGTTCACAAAATCTAAAGAATCTGTCTCTACTACTGTTTCCCTACCTATTATATAATATACGAGTATACCGGCTTTGCTAAACGTAGCTTTCAAATTATTAAAGGCTCGTTAGCAATCTAGTGACTATTAAATCCTTCTGTTCTTATAATTACTTAGTCCGTCCGACTTAGTCAGGTTTGTAAGAGGAGTAGCTATACGCGAAAATGCTTCGATAAACCGCCTATAGAAGTTAGTAAATCTAAGGAAGGCCTAGACATCCTTTAGGTTCTTCGGAGCTTCCTATGTCTAAATACATTCGAGTTTCTCGGGGTCTATCTCGATACCGTTAGGGGTTATAATTAGCCTAAGATACTTCACCTTCTATTAGTAGAATTCGCTTTTGTCAATGTCTACTATAAGTCCTATATCGCGTAGCTTAGTAAGAACCTTCCGTACGTATTTAATATACTCCTCTAAGGTGTTACTAAAGATAAGTACGTTATCTAGGTAGGCCGATATAAAGTCGTCTAGGTGTTCTTATAAGACCTTATTAATATATAATTAGAACGATACTAGTCCGTTATATAAGCCGAATAGTAACACTAGATACTCGTAGATGCCGTATCGTGTCGTAAACGTAGTTAACTACTCGTACCCTTTAGCTATCCGTAACTTATTAAAGGCTACTATAATATCTAGCTTCGTAAAGTACTTCTTACCGTATATACGGTTAAGCGTCTCTTATATTAAGGGAATCGGATACCGGTTCTTAATAGTGATCGCATTTAATTCTCTATAGTCGATATAAAGACGTAGCCTACCTCTAGGCTTACGTACTACTAGTAATAGTATAGGAGACTAGCTCGTCTTTTGCCCTACTTTCCGTACCTTCCCTTTAGATGTTTACTTATCTAGCTATTTCTTAACTACCTCGTTCTCCTTCTTAGCTAGGCCGTAGGGCTTGCGGTATAGTAGCTCTTATAGACTATTAGGCTTAATATGAATCTTATGATCTACGCCTAGTCGGTAAGGTAGGAGTCCTTTATAATCCTTAGCTAAGAAAGCGTCCGTAATATCGTAGTATATCGGCGGTAACTTCTCCTTCGGGTTGTAATTAAACTACTTGTTTAAGAATTGGTCTAGATTATTAGTAGCTATTATACTTAGCTTAAGCTCTCCGCCGTCGCTCTTACGCCTAGTAGGTATAATATAGAAGTACTTAGCCCTAGGCCGGTACGCGTACATCCCCTACGCGCGTTAAGAAACGCCCTAGTAGTCTACTTCTTCATCGTCTATGTCTTCTAGGTCATATAATAAGACGTTTGGCTCTGCCCCTCCTACTATAAAGCTCGCTACTTCTCTAGTAAAGGGCTCTAGTCCGTACCGTACTAGTACCTACTTCTTCTCGCGGTAGTTTAGGGATTATACTATTATCGATGTCTTATTCTATAGACAGTGACCAAAGTAGTAATCCGATCTGAATGCCACCTCGTCTATCTCCTAGAAGATGTTTAGGTTATACGCTATAAGCTACGGTAGGCTAAAGACGATATCGTATTCGAGGTCGGTGACGTAGTATAACATTTACTCGTAATAATCGCCGATAACTACGTCTATAAGGGCCGCGTATATAATCTGCCGCGTAGTGGCCGTTCTATCTCCTAGTATTAGTCGTCGGCTTTACGTTAAAGGGATTAGGAGTATTGTATATTTGCGTATAAGTTTCTAGTTAAGAAAGAGAGAGGTAGAAGTAGAATCTATAAGGCCTCGAGCCTTTCTATATTATATTATTACGGGTAATACTATATAAGGGTATATAGCTAGCTATTGCTTATCTAGTACGTATACCGATATCTTAAGCTCCTTACTATAGTCTATTACCGTCTCTTACATTCCGTGTCTCTTAATCTTATACTCTTTCTGTCCTAGGAAGTTCGGGTACCCGCTATCTACTACGCTTAGGTAGCGGTCGTACTATTTCCCTACTACGGATCGGCGGCTAGGGAACTAAGGTATACGTTCGGATTCGGCGTAGTATTATATAGACGCGGTAGGCGATAGTCGCTATCGTACCTATATATTAGGCATTTAGGGTTAGTTGATACGTAAGAACCTATACGGTAGCGGTAGTACTTACCCTACTTCTTAAGGTCTTCGCGCTACTTACGGTTAAGCGTAAGTAGGTTCTATAGATATATCGGTAGATCCTCCTTCTTCTTAGTACTAGCGTAATATAGTAGGCGCTATACTAAGGTACCTACTATACCGGTAGCGGTACTAGTAACTACGTTACCGTTATTCTAGTTATTCTAGCCGCTATTACCGTTCGAGTTGCTATTACTACGGGGGCGCTCCTTCTACGGATATAGTCGATCTATCTTATAGAAGCTCTCGTCTAGTACGGTATACTCCTTAATAACGTCTTATATACTATCTAGGCGGCGGTCGACTTCGCGGTCGTCGAAGGTCTTAATAAAGTACTTACGGTTCAGTTAGTTAGAGAATAGTATAAGCTCGGTCTTATCGGTCTATAATATCTAGGCGCGTAACTTCGAGTAGCGGGTATAGAAGGCTATAAAGGTTTCGCCTTGTTCTTACTTATAGGTAGTAATATTAACTATAGCCTTAGTTCCTTTATTACGTATCCTATATTAGCGTATTATCTAATCTAATAACTCTTCTCTAGTCTTAAACTCGTTAAAGGACTACTGCCTAGGCATAGGGATTCTCGGCTTAATGCTTCGCTAAGGATTACCTTACGTCTATCTATATATAAAGCGTAGACTATCTACCTTAGTACGGAAGGTTACTATAGTTAGCTTTAGGAGAACACTACTATACTAGCTATCGAAATTAGGGTTATTATCATTCTTAAAGTACTTAGGGTTAGGCACACCCTTACCGATCTCTATACCGCGAGTAAGGGTGCGGTTAATAGTAAAGAGACGTTCTAGGAGGTCAACTAGTAGTGTCTAGGTACGGGTATTACGTATTCTTGAGTTACGACTATTATTAGGTCCTAGTCGCGGACGGTCGTTATTACGTCCTCGGCTATTATTACTACGGTCATCGTCGTCTCTATCGTTATTACTACTACCGCTACCGCTACCTCTACTAGTAGCTTCGCGATACCTACGTAATAGCTACTCGAGTAAGGTCTCGCGTAGGCGGGAACGAGAGGGTCGGCGGCCTAAGCGGCCCCGACCTCCGTTCTATATAGTGTCTCCTACCTTAAGCCGAGCCTTTAGGTCATCGACTTCTTGTTATAGGGCCTGGTTCTTCGCCTTAGCATCTTATGCCTTCTTCTTCTCCTTCTCGTAGATCTCGCTAAACTACTTATATAGGTTGTTAGCTTCCTTATATTTCTTCTCTAGCTCTTATAACTTAGCTAGGTCGCAATCCTTCTTACTCTTAAGATCTGCTACTATTTACTATATAACAAGGTCTTCACTTCGTAGCGTCTTATAGATACGGTCGTATTCGGTATATAGCGTAGTATACTAGGTGTTCTAGAGGTCGTTAGCTTGCTCTATTATATCGAGTTGTCTACCCTTAGTAATCGCCGTATTAACTACTTATAGTATAAAGTCGTAGGTAGTCTTCGGGTGTTAGGATGTAAGGGTCGTAAGGTTATCTAGGGTGACATTCTAGTATTTGGATACAAGAATATGTTCTACCTCGTCGAGTAATAGATATACCTCGTCTAGGTCGCCGCCTAGGTTCTCTTTAAGCTTAAACTCGAATAGTTCTATAAAGTCAATCTTACTACCTTCTTCTCGCTCGAAGGCCTTCTAGTAAGCTTTATTAATCTATTATTATAGCGCGACACCGGTGTCTACTATAACCCGCCGGTTATCGTCCTATGTCTAACTCTAAGGAAAAGAGGAGAGGTCGGGGAAAAGAGATATACGCTACTTACTTTTGCCCTTAGGCTTAGGTAGCGGTAGTATAACGCCGTTCGCTATTTATAAAGTCATATTATCTAGGTTCGGGGGACGCGTAACGGTGCCTATATCCTAACTGTCTACGAGCGCGCGACTACCTACTAATAATGTCGCCGCGTTACGTTCTCTAGGTATCTACGCGCTATACGCCTTACCGAGTTCTGTGTTCTAATACGACTCTACGCGTTCTCGAGTTCTACGGTTCTGTCTATTCCTATTATTACGCGTCCCTTACCTAGATCCGTAATCTAGGTAGGGTAGTAGAACAAACTATAAGGGCGCGCGTACTATAGGGTCTAAACGAGATAGTTATTATTCTATAAAGCTACGAAAGAGGAGCGCGAGGCGCGGCGAAGTTATAAAGTAAAGCTAAGCCGCGCTAACCCGATACGGAAGGTCCGCGGTTTAGCCGGGCCGACGTAGCTATAGTAGGGGGTCGCGGGCTGCCCGTGATATATAGTTTATAAAAGCTCGGAGGTACTTATTAAATAGGTACGAGTTACGTAGTAGTAGAAGACGGCGGATTATATAAAAGACAAAGAAGGACCTAATAGGATAGCGTGTATCTACGTATAGTATCGCCGGTGTTAGTATAGGTAGATGCTAGGTATCCGGATGTTTACTAGCCTATAGGCTAGTAAACCCTAGTTACGTGATCTAGTTATATAACACACCTATACCTATATACTTGTCCTACGGCCTATATGTTCTTAACACTCCTACTTAGGCTATATAGTCTCCTATAATCCCTTTACGTAAGCTAGAGCTACCTTAAAAAGTTTTAGAACTACTAGCTATTAAGGGGCTTTATTAACCTATTAGTAGCTATATCCTTTATATAGTAGTAGTCCACTATAATCTTCTTCTACTACTAGAGATGTCTAATATAGTTATATATAACATTAATATACTTTGACTTTTTATATATATAGGTATCTTTAATAAGTATTAAAGCGGCTTAGTTATTACCTATTATTACGGGTAGTGATCTATAAGACGATAGTATAGGGTTGCCGTAAAACAAGCGTTATTTAGTAAGGCTACGAAAGAGAAGCGCGAAGCGCGCGAGATATATAAGGAAGCGCTAAGGCGCGCGACGTTACGGTAGTAGTGAACCGTAATATTACCCCCCCCTTTAGATCGCTATTCGTCCTCGGACGGCTCTGTCTCTATAGTAGTACATCTACGAAAACTATATTATCCTCTAGTCTATTATGTTCATTAAGTATCCAAGCCTATATCTACCTAGACTTAGTATAAGACCGTAGTATACTAGTAACTCGGTTCTTATTAGGTATCTAGTCGTACGGCGGCTTAAAGTCGGCGGGTATAGACTTCGTTAGAAAGTTATAGTAGAAGTCTATAATAGAGGCGGCTACTCCTACTAATGCTTCTAGTAGCTCCTAGCTCGGCTCGCGGTATCCTTTCTACTTTACTAGGTACTTATACTCGTCTTACTTCGGTAGTAAGTATTTTAGTAGTCTTCCCTTTAGCTTGAAATATTTCCTATCGAGTATATCCTCTACGAAGTACTCTTCGGATGTTTTACTATCGTCGTCGCGGGTAATCTCGATTAGAGGCGGCGGTACTAGGGTCTGTCTAGGTTCGGGGTTATTAGTAGCTAGTTATAGGAGCGAGGCGTAGAAAGTGTTATAGAGATTGCCTAACTAATCGGGTATTATAACGCGGTAAGCATTTTGATACGGGAGTGCTACGGTGATCTCGTACGGCCCTACGTTCTTAATGTTTAGACGGGCGTATTATTGACTAGTTAGTAGTGTTAATATAAACTTCGTCGCCGATATTATAGTTCGGAGGTAGCTAGCGATATACGTTTATAAAATCTACTTATAACGCTTAGGCTAACACAATTTCTTGCCTTAGATATACGTATATCTAGTTTATACGCTTAGTAAACGCATTCGTAGATTCTATATCAAGTCGATACTTATAGGGCATAAGCTTTATAGGGGTGGTTAGACTAGTATCCGTAAGTTCTAGGTTACGACCGGTATTAGCGTAGAAGGGTAATACTCTAGTAGTAGCTAATATATAATTGTTAGTAGTAAACTCGGTAAGTATTAACTAATCAACCTAATCATATTAGGCGTAGTTAATATAGGCCCTAAGGTAACGTTCTATAACCTTATTCGTGTTTTTAGACTATCTATCGGATTCTAGGTAAAAGGCCGTCGATAGTCGTTATTAAATACCGAGTAGGGAGCAAACTTATCTCTAGAACGTAGACGTCTACTAGGAGCCCCGATCCGAGACGATACTCTTAGGAATGCTATAACGTACGAAGATGTAGCGGATAAAGATATATACGATATATAGGGCGTCTATCTATAGTACTAGGATTAGGTGTCTCTCCTTAGTAAGCCTATCTGTAACTATAAGGACGTTCTTATACGTTTATCTATTGGTTAAGCTCTTACTTACGGGCAAATCTATAACGAAGTTAATAGCGATATCCTCCTATACTCCGAAGGGTACCGGTAATAGTATAAGGAGGCCCTAATACTACTAATTTAACGGAACCGTTATTCTATATATAATATAATTACGGACGAATCTCTTAATCGTTTATACTATACGTAGCTAGCGGTAGTATCTACTAATCAACTCGAATGTCTTTTTACGGCCGGGATGCCTAGCCGCGGGTATGTCGTAGAAACATTTCGTAATTAGAGTACGAAGTTCTACTATACTAGTAACTTCTAGGACAAATAAGCTATATCCTCTATAGGCGTTTTTTATATAGGTTATGCTATCTTCTACTTTAGACGTACGATCGTCGAGCTTATATTTACGTAATAGAAGTACTTACTAGTTCTAGGATAGCTATTATATAGTAGCCTAAACGGTCTCTTCGTTATATAGAGCCTTGACTTATATAAGTAAATCCTACTATACTGCCTACTATACTACCTCCCCCTCCCGTAGCTCGCTTAAATTAAGCTTAATATCGAGGCGAGCGGGCGGTAGGATGACCTAGCTCTAATACTATAGACGTAGATTGCTTAGATCCAACGGTAGATCTTACGATCGTCTAGTAAGACTATTAGGCTTTATGCCCTATACACCTAGACGATAGGTAATTTTGAATACAAACTGTGCTAGGAACTATACCTAGCGTATCTACCGTCTATTAAGTTATTTTGTACTTATAAAGTACTCTAGGTTCTTGTGATTAGAGTAGATAATAACGGGGTTGTTATCTATATCCTTTATATTCTCGAAATCGGTATCTATATTACCGTCTAAGTTGACGGTGAGCTTAGGTCTCTATTCTTCGAAGGCGAGGACGATAGCTAATAGTTCCTTGTCGTAAATCTCGTAGTTATACTCCTATAGTAACATCTTCTTAGATATATATACTACCGGTCTTTAGACGTCTTCGTGTTTCTATAAAATTACTACTATAGTAACGAAATCTAAGGCATCTGTTTCGACTATAGTTTCTAACCCTAGTACGAAGTATACGAGTACCGTGTCCGTTAAGAATATATCTTTTAATCCTAAGAAGGCCGCTTCGTATTCTGTTATCTAAACGAATAGTATTAGCTTACTATTCTTACTAGTCTTTATTAAATTCGTAAGGGGTATACAGATTTTAGAGAAGTTCTATATAAACCTTCGATAGAAGTTTCCGAACCTAAGGAATGCTTATACATCCTTTAGGCATATTAGAGTAACTAGTTCTTGACTACGTCGACCTTTTCTAGGTCTATACGGATACCGTCGACTCCTATAATAACACTAAGGTACTTCGTCTCTGTTTAGTAGAACTCGTATTTGTCAATGTCTAATTATAGGCCGGCTTTACGTATACGGTATAGCACTTTACGTACGTATTATATATATTCCTCGAATGTGTCGCTAAAGATCAGGATATTATCTAGGTATACTAAATAGAAGTCATCGAGATACTCCCTAAGCGTATTGTTAATGTATAATTAGAATGTTCCTAGAGCATTATATAGGCCGAAAGGCATTACTATATACTCGAATTGACTATAGCGAGTACTAAACGTAGTTTTCTATTCGTAGCCCTCCGTAATACGAAGACGGTTAAAGGTAGAGATAATATGTCAGGGCGAGAGCCTGGCCTATAAGATGCAAAGGTGAAAGCGAGAATGTAGGTGCGAAGTGCAGATACAAAAGGGTATAGTATGATTGCTACACAAAACAAAAGACGAAGAAAGCAAGAGAGGCCTAGGGAAGGCCAGATATTTATACGCGACCCTCGCGAGTGCGTGTCCCCGCATCAACAGGGCTAACCCGTGCGAAGCCGCGCTTAGCAGCTTTGCTCAAAACCTTATTCCAACCTGCCCTACGTTCCGAGTCTTCCACGTGCTTCAAGGTTTGGTAGAGGGGTGAATTTGGAGGGCTGGGTCCCGTAGTGAATGTTACGGGGCATGTGATTCTTAGCGTTCACACACCAAGCTGGACTGTCACTTCTTGACGACTTCTGAGCGCTCTGAGGCTCTTCTGTCCCCACCTTCTGTACACTCTGTGGGGAGACCATGACATAATATCGAGTTTAGTAAAGTACTTCTTCCTATTTAGACGGTTTAGCGTCTCTTAGAATAGCGGTATTAGGTATCTACTTTTGACCGTAAGGGCATTAAGAGCTCTATAGTCGATATAGACCCGTAGACCGCCGCCTAGTTTACGTATAATTAGTACTAGTATAGAAGCCGGGCTCGTACTTCGTTATATCGCTCTAGATTCTAGCTAATTATCGACCTACTTCTTAATTACCTTATTCTTGCGAGACGACATTACGTATAGCCGCTTGAAAGGAGGTGACTTGGTTTCGTCTTTAAGGTGTATTTTATAGTCTTTACTAGGGCGGTAAGGTAGGATCTTCAATATATCCTAACGGTTAAAATAGTCCTCGAAATCGTATAGTTCCTAGGGTAAGTAGACCTTAGTATCTTAGTCCTTGTCTTTGCCTTTTATAAATCTGTCGAAGTCGTTTTTCACTATTATTATACATACTGTCAAGGGGTTTACTAACTATACCTTCCGAAGGTTTATAGCGTAGACTAGTAGGATCGAAGTCTTGCCTAGTCGCTACTATTACGTAGGCTCGTAATAGGTTAGCCTAGTGCTTCTAACTAGGTAGTATAATCTATATTATATAGACTTCCGCTCCTTTCTTACGAGCTAGTTTTGCTACGTAGGCCGCGGAGATGTTTATAATATCGATCTCTAGTTCTAGTTCGACAACTCGTTACTTTTGTTTCGTATGTCGGTACGGTCGCTTTAACGTCTTAACGCTGTCTACCGGTAACGGTTATCGAGTATATATATAGAAGTTATCCTCTTCGTCCTCGAACGTCGTATAGAACTATAGTTAGGGTATATAGTTAGGTAATAATAGCGTAGGAGCGGTGACTTCGTCGAGATTATCTTCTACTATCGGTAGTCGATAATTGCCTAATAGTACTAGCGTAGCTAGATAGTTAATAGACTATACTATTAGGTGCTTATTAGACCTCTAGTTTGCCTTATAGGTACGGCATTTCAAATGATTCATTATTATAATGCCCTTCTCCTATTATATCTCTAGTTCGTAGTCTATAAACTAACTAGAGCCGAGCACGATGTTATACTCTAGTGATTCTACTAAGTAGTAGCTAAGGATTTCGACGTAGCCGCCGATATTAAAAGGAAAGTACGTAGACTCGGTAATAAGCTCGTTAGTAGAGCCGCTATTAGCTAGTCCTAATTAAAGAGGTTCTTCCTAGAGTCGAGGAAGATTATATATACGAGCGTATATAGATAGATAGATAGATAGATATTTCATTAAGCTGTTGTAGTGCCCTTTGGCCTATGCAGCTATGCTATCTTGTTTTTGTATATATAGAGGGGAAACCGTGTTGGTGAAAACCCCTCCTCCTTCCCGCCTGTCTTTTCCTCCTCGTTGTCGTCTTAAATTTCCCTTGTTAGGGGTACGCTAGTGTCATGGGCCTGCCCTGATGACTACCCTATCTGCAACCCCCCTCGCTTCCGCCTCTTGTCTATCCACTCCTCCGTCTCGCTCGCGAGGCTAAACTGCTGGAGGTATCCCTGCTGTAGTATCCACCGAGAGATTCGGCGAATGTTGCCTTTGTCCCTAATAATTGACTTGTAGTCTCTCCTTCCCGCTTGGTGCCTCCAATTTCCCCTGCCTCTCGCCCACTGCGGGCATCGTAGTAGCATATGTTCTGGGTTTTGCGATAGGTAGCCACACTGGCAGGCTGGGCTATAGATGTCTAGTGCGCGTCTTCTGAACAGGTAGGCCCTTAATCCAATGTGTTCGGACCTGATTTGGATCGCTATGCTTGCTTCGGCCCTTGTCAGGTCCCTATATAGCTGGTAATTGTGTCTCTGGAAGGCTCGGAGCGCTATCGGGCCTGTTGTCTTAGGGGGCTTCCTTTTCCAGTCCTGCTCCCATAGGCAGCTCGCTATCTGTTCCGCTAGGTTTTGGGTCTTAGCCTTGCTCCCGCCGGCCTGGCGAGTCCTACGCTCCTCCTCCTTTCGTGCTAGCCATTCGGTGCTTGTCTGTACGGCCGTAAAGGTCGTAAGGTCATCCTCTTTTTGGCTTGTCCTATATCCTGCCCCTCTCCGGTAGCGGCTTTCTATCTTGTTCTTTGCCTCCTGGATCGTGGTTTGTGCTAGGTAACCTGTCGTCTTTGCCGCGTATTGAATTCTCATTCCCCGGATGTACTGGCCGATTGGTGGTATTCCTGTCTCCATTTCTACCGTGCTTGTTGACGTTGTCTTGTATGCGCCTAGTACCCTACGTAGGTTGCCTGCCTGTGTCCTGTTTAGGGGTTGCTCTATCCGTTTCGGGATCGGCTTGCCTGCGCCTCCTGTTCCCCAAATCTGTGCCCCGTACAACATAGCTGGTCTGACGATCGCCTTATACATTACTCTTGCCTTGTCGAATGTTGCTCCCCATGTAGATGCCGTAAGCCTCTTTATCGAGGCTTCATTGACTTGCGCTCGACTCTGGGCTTTCTTAATCTGTACATTCCAGCTTAGCTTCGGGTCGAGCCAGATCCCTAGTACTCGTAGCTCCGCTGATGGCTTGGTCTCGTAGCCTTGGATTCTTACCGCCGCCTTCATATTATGGTGTGTTCTCGCTTTACTGAAGTGTATAAGTTGGTACTTTTCAGGGGCGAACCGGGCACCATGCTTCTTTGCCCACTCCTCGCATTTCTTGTGCCTATCTTCAAGGAGGCGACAGTTCTCTTCTGTCGAGTCTGACCAGGCTAGGATGTTTGTATCGTCTACGAACCCCGATGCTGAGGTTTGCGGAGAGGTGAGTAGGGGGATTAGATCCGACATAAATATCAGAAACAGGATAGGGGAGAGAGTAGATCCCTGAGGTATTCCAGTCTCTGCCTTCACCGGGTCGGACGTGTACCTTCCTAGGACTAGGTATGTCGTCCGTTCCTGGAGAAAGGAGAAGACGAACGACGTTGCCCACTGGGGGATGCCTTTCTGCTGTAGGATATGTATTAGCCTTTGGTGTGAGACGTTGTCGAAGGCCCCTGCGATGTCGAGGGATAGTAAGGACGCCGCTCGGTTCCTGCCGTAGTGCCAGAGGGTCTGGATTTGCTCCGTAATTAGCTCCATTGCTGTTAGTGTCGATCGCTGGCTTCTTCCCCCCATCTGTGTTGCTGGGAGTACGTGGTTGTCCTCGGCAAGCTGCGTAAGTCTCTGGGCTACTATCTTTTCTAGGACCTTCCCTATCGTATTTAGAAGTGCTATTGGTCTGTACGACTTGGGCTGAGTATAGTCTTCCTTCTGTGGCTTGCGTAGCACTACTGTCATAGACTCTCTGTACGGCTTCGGGTGATACCCTAGCCGTAGGCACGCGGTAAATAGGTTTGCAAGGCTCGGCGCGATCTCTTCTCTACACTCTTTTAGCAGTACGTTTGGTATCCTGTCTGGGCCTGGGGCTTTTCGTCCCTTTAGCTTACTTATGACTCCTGTTACTGTGTTAGAGCTAACCGCCCAATCCATGTCCAGGGGTTCCGGGTATGTGCTCGGGTCGATGTCCGTAAGGTCTGCCTCTACTTGCGTCGAAAAGAAATGGTCGGCTAACGCTTTTGCCTTGCCCCGGGGCGTAGCCTGGGCAATCCCTTCGCGGTCTACGATTGGGGGGAAGTGAGGGGCTTGTTGCTCTTCAGGTAGTCGTGCCCATTTAGCAAGTCTCCACATCTGTTCCGGGTTTTCTGTAACGAGCCCGATCGTCGCTCTCCAGTCCTGCAGCTTATCGCGTCTTATCTGTGCCTTCTTCTCTTGTGTCGCGTGGCAGTATTGCTCCCACGTCTCTTGGGTGTGCTCCTTCGTCCACTGTCGCCTTGCCCTTCTAGCCTCCCTTACCTTCGTAGAGCATTCAGGGGTCCAGAAGGCCTTCTGCTGCGTTGAGGGCCGGAGTAACGGCGTGTATTGTTCCGCTGCTTGCCATATGACCGAGGTAATCTGTTCCGCTGCTTGATCTAGCTGAGCTGTCGTCTCGAGTTCTCTATGCTGTGGTAGGTTCGCTATTAGGAAGCCTCTTATGTCGTCCCAGCGTGCCTTCTTCCAGTTACGGCGTGGTTCGTTTGCTGGCTCCTCTATCGCCTTCACCCCTAGCGTCGTTTGGATAGGGATATGGTCTGAGGAGGCTTCTAGCGCGTAGTTCGGTCGGCATTGGACTAGTCTCTCTTCAAGTTCTCGTGATAGAAAGCATAGGTCGATCGTGCTTGCACTAGTACGGGCCTTCCACGTCTCTGTTCCCTTTGGTGTTACTAAGGCCATTCCGTAGCGTGCGGTTATGTCCAGTAGCTTCCCCCCTAGAAATGCGTGCGGGGGAGTGAATTCGAGTCCCCACTGTGGGTGGTGGAGGTTGAAGTCGCCGAGGAGTACTTGCTTCGTGTCTTGGCTTAGGGTCCGCTCTAGGTGGGCGAGGGTTCCTAGTTCCCTACTCGTCCGACCCCGCGGTGGCGGGTTGTAAACGTTATGGATCTGGATAGGGCCTTGTGTCGTGTCGATCTGGATTGATGTTATGTCTCCTAGGTTGCCCTGCTGCGGTAGTATAACCTTCCACGACTCAAGGTCTATAGTCTTGCTTACGTATATACATGTCCTCGGGATGACGCCTCGTTGGCCCGCGATTACGGTGTGGTATCTCCGGTCATTACAAGTGGCTGGGAGTCCTACGTAGGGGTTGATCCATGGTTCCTGTACCGCAATAACGTGGTGCCGTAGCGGGTCTAGCTCTTGTAGAAAGTGGCGCTGGACCTTGTCCCTACTTTTGTTTACGTTGTACTGTACGATAGTGATGTCGTCGTATAGTATCATTCGTTATCCGTGAGGTCCATTTCCGTGCTGACCTGCTGTGTCTCCTGAGCCTGTATCTCGCTGTCCGGCTGGCCCTGGGGCCGCTGGGGCGCCCCAAAGATTCGCATTTGGCCTAGTTCGTTGGCTGCCCGGTTAAGGTGTCGAGGCCGACCGGGAGGTGGATGCGTTTGCGGTTGGGTTCCCTTGTTCGTCTCTTCTGCCCTCTTCCTTTTGCTCGGCTCGAAGCCCTTGTACACGGTAGGTCCCTCCTGTTGTCGTTGGGGGTACCTAGCTGGTGTAGAGATCCTTGCTTGTCTCGCTCGTTCTTGTGCTGCTATTCTAGCCGGGCATTGGCTTGAATACGCTGGGTGCCTTCTGCCGCAGCATGCGCACCTGCTCTCCTTTTTTGGGCATTCCCTTCCCTGGTGTGGGCCTGCGCAGTGAGGACACCTTGGGGTCTTCTCCCCGCATTTTGAGGCTATGTGACCGTACTGTTGGCATTGGAAGCATTGTAGTACCCTGTGGCTGCTCTGATGGATCTCCGTGTCCATTCTCTCGCAGTTCCAGAATAGCCCATTGTCTAATATCTGGTTAGCTTGTTCCGCTGTCTCTACCCAAATAATAAGCGATGAATGCGTCTTTTCTCTACGAGCGTATATAGAATTTATATACTAAGAGGCAGCACTATAATTAAGGAAGGTAAGAGCTTAATTACTATCTATACTACTAGGTATTATAAGGTAAGGGGACACTCTCGGCCTTAGTACCCCTCGTATAATAGGCGGTATTAGAGAGCTTACTAATATACGTAAAGCGTACTCTAGTCCTTATATTACCGTATCTCGCTATATTTCCTTCTTAGTATTATGTTCGTAAGTAGGACTAACGGTTATCGTACTTAAGCGTTAGTCTAGCTATTTCCCTATTACTAAGGGTTAGCCGGTGTCTATATTATAGAGCTAGTATTCGCGCGCGGCGGAGGGCGCTTATACTACTTAATAGAGTAGTCTAGTAAGTATAAGTTATAGTCTATATAGCGGTAGCGGATATAACCGCCTACTACGATAATACTAGCCTTCTCCTTAGGCTCGAGCTTCTTAAGTTCCTTAAATTTGCGCGGTATCTAAGCGTATAGCTTAAGGCCTAAACCTTAGGCTACGCCGGGCGCGGTAGGTATAGTACCGTTACTACCGCTAGTACTACGAGATAGTCGTAGTGTAGCTAGGGTCTTTGACTTTAGGCGCTCGAACTTAGCTTCGAGCTTATAGTATAGGTCGACTAAGTCTTCGCGGTCCTTAGTCTCTATAGGCAGTGCCTCTATATATTTATAGTTAAGCTTACCCTCAAGTAGGCAGTAATTAGTCTTAGCTAATAGGTCGTATAAGTTACGCTATTTGTCGTACTTAGCGATAAAAATGGAAAATGACTCGTTCTTACCCTACTATAAGACCTAGAGCTTCTAGAAGGCCTTGCCTACGATGTCCTTCTTACTATACCGATCGATAAGGAATTAGATTATACTATCGATAGACTTAAAGGGGTTAACGTAATTACGCTTAGTATGCTTAGAGGGTACTCGCGGATTGTATAGCTAGTATAGGTACCCGTCGAGGTAGTTTAGGATATAGCGTAGTCCGTCCTCGATAGTCTAGAACTATATTACGGACAGCTTGATCTCTAGCTAATCGAGCTAACGGTTAAAGTTTATATTCTTATTGTCGAACTTGCTTTCTAGGTCCTTAACTAACTTGTTAGTATTTATAATATTGACTAAGGGTTCGATAGTAGTGAACTAGCTAACGGCGGTATTACTAGTTACCCTAGAAGTACTACTAGGTATGCCCTAGCGTTCTCGTCGTAAGGAGTTACGGCGTAGGTAACGGCGTAGTCGACTATTATCTCTACCTTTATTGTTATTAGAGTTATCTCCGTCGTTATTACTACTACCTCTACTACCTCCTCGTTAGATACCTCTACCTATACGGTCCTACTAAGTAGGAGGCGTAGGTGATCGTAAAACACCGTTACGACGAGGGGAGTAGACGCGGACCTAACGACTAAGGTCATTATTATTATTACCGTTAGTACCGCTAGTATCGCTAGTACCGTTCGTGTCCTTAGCTACTAGCTAAGCCTTTAGCCTACTACCTTCTTATTTAGAACCTAATTACGCTTAGATAGGGCTTTAATGTCCTTAGGTAACATGCCTACCTACGACTCCTCGACCTATCTAAAGAGTGTATCGTTGTCCTATTAGAGGCGCTAATTAGCTTCGTAAAGGTCTTATATCTAACTCTTATACTTCTAGTATTTATTAAAGTAGAATATAAA
Organism: Fulvia fulva; assembly: GCF_020509005.1. Taxonomy (NCBI): domain Eukaryota; kingdom Fungi; phylum Ascomycota; class Dothideomycetes; order Mycosphaerellales; family Mycosphaerellaceae; genus Fulvia; species Fulvia fulva. The sequence continues at coordinate 948,213 of NC_063022.1, forward strand.
GAGGCCCTTAACATCCTTATCCTTTTCGAGTTGACTAAGACTCTCGGATACGATATTACGTTCCTTCTTTATATCGGCGTACTTACGCTATATAACCTTATTAGCCTTCTTTAGGGACTCGACCTAGTTGAAAAGTGTAATAAAGTCTAACTATATCTAGCGAACGAGGTGAAACATAATCTCCGGGTATACTATAGTACGAGTTACGAACTTAGCTAGGCTCTTAATAGTAGTATACTCTAAGGCAATTGCCTACTCCTTAGGTTAGCGTATATTATTAGTTTTACTATCTTATATAGATATATCATCTCTTGACTCTATAATCTTATACACCTTAATTCCTCATTCTTCTAAGATCTATTCTTTGTTAAGGAATTGTACGAAGTTAATAGGGTCGGGGGTTAAGGTAAACTACTATTCTTTAGGTAGTAGATCCTTCTCGATCTCTTATTATTCGGCGGTAAAGTTCGAGTCGTCGTCGGAAGGGAAGGTACCTAGGGCGGTATCGGTACCTAGGTTATCGAGTGTCTACGTTTTAGTAGATTTAGTTAGGAAAAGCTTAGCGCGTACGAGCGACTAACGCTTATACTTACTAAGATCTAGATAAAGAGGTTGCTTAGGTAAGAGCACCTCGTTAGCAGTACTACCGGGTATAGCTATATTATACAATTACGTAGTAGATAAGACTGCTCTCTTAGTAGGTATATAAGGGCCCTATAAGAGTAGGGAGGCGCGCGTTTTACGCGAAGGAGAGAGGTGATCTATTGACTTAACTAATACGTTTGTTTACGCGACTATAGTTGTTATTAGTACGCCTATACGCGCGACTCGACGGTTAGTAACTATAGTGAACTTGACCTGCCTTAAGGCGTTTTACGCGAAGGAGAGAGGTGATCTATTAACTTAACTAATGCGCTTGTTTACGCGACTATAGTTATTATTAGTACGATTTGATTATAACTACTAGCCTAACTAGATAGGCCGCTTATAAGACCGAACAAACTATTACGGGTAGTGATCTATAAGACGATAGTATAGGGTTACCGTAAAACAAGCGTTATTCGGTAAGGCTATAAAAGAGAAGCGTAAAGCGCGCGAGATATATAAGGAAGCGCTAAGGCGCGCGACGTCACGGTAGTAGTGAACTGTAATACCTATTAGCTTAACTAGCCTTAGCTCGTTAATAGTGCCCTTACTTACCCTTATACTCGGCTAGAAAGAGCTCTTTCCTACTAGTTCTAGGCACCCTATTTCCCTAAGGACAGTAGCAAGAAATTGTAACTACGTTACGGCTACGTTTATAGCTATAAACTCAGCTTCTATTATTAATATTATAATAGACTTCTGCTTCCTACTTATCTGGGATATAGGTGATCTATAAAGGAACTATACGTATCCTAGAATTGAGACTCTATCCACTTTGTCTATAGCGTAATTAGAGTCCTAGTATCCCTAGAGATTGCCCCCTCCCTTTCTATATATAAGACCTAGGTCTAGGTACGACCGTAGGTATCGGGAGAGCTTCTTTAAAGCCTTTATATACTACTACGAGGGATCAGTAACATATAAGCTAATTCTTCTAAGGGGGAATGCTAAGTCTGGCCTCGTTATTATTATTAGCTATATCTAGGTACTATTATAGCTCTAGTAATCCTGTTTGTTTCACCGCTTATCTATAGGAGCCGTAGGCACTAAATACTCGTAGCTCTCTATAGGTAAGTAGGTTAGCGTAGCCTTCTCTCTAGCTATATTAATCTTGGCTAAGTTAGCTTGGACATAGTGTCCTTAATTAAGCTTTAAAGTGCCTTAGGACCTATCTGTTATAATCCTTATTCTAAGGATCTTCGTAGGTTTACTAAGATCTTTAATCTTAAACACTTTTCTAAGCTTAGCCTTAAACTACTGAACATCTAATAGCTTCGGAGCTATAATAGGTATGTCATCTATATAGGTAAGGACTATAAGGTCTCTATCCGTATAGATAAGTAGGTATAGATCTACCTAGGACTAGGTAAATCTAATCTTCTCTAGCTTCGTAACATAAAGCTTGTTCTAGTCTCTAGCTGCTTACTTAAGCCTATAAAACACTATGTTTAGAGGTGCTTCAACTCCTAGGGGTGGGATTATATAGATGTCTTTAAGAAGGCTACTTTAGGTAAAAGCATTATTCATATCCACTAGGTACATCTCGAGATCTCTCCTATACACTACTGCTATAAATACTCGGAGAGTATTATGTCTAATAGTAGGTATAAAGGTCTCTTCGAAGTCAACCCTATATTTCTATTAAAACCCTCTTATAACTAGTCTTGCCTTGAACTTCTTAATAGCTCTACTAATCATTCTTTTTATATTAAAGACCTACCTAGAAGTAATTAGATTCGCACCCTTTAGCGGTATAACTACTTCCTAGGTATTGTTACTTACTAAGGTAATAAGTTCGTTCTCGATTACCTCTCTCTATATATATCTCTATTCGGTGTCTCCTACGGCTACCTTATAGGACTTTAGGATTAGCACTTCCTACTAATAGGCTATAGCCTACCTAATAGTAGCAAATATATATTCTTCTACGACGTTTAGAATCTCCTCTACCTAGCTTATTCTAGGGTCGAGATAGAACATCTAGGCGATAAGAGCCTTATAGTATTTAGCCTTATACTCTTTAGAGTTATTATCTCCGTCCCCCCTTAACCTCTTATTACCTACAACCTAAGGTAGCGCTAGGTGTTCGGATAGGTCGAACTAAACGACATCTTCTTTTTCTTTTATTAGAGTACCCTAATCTCTAAACTTCTAGTATTCTCTAATGTCCTTTAGGGGAAGGGCAAGTTATCTAAATAGCGGTTGTTATAGTGTTAATAACTTAGGTAGGTTCTATATAGATCTACCGTTATCGGCCTTCGATAGTATTAAGACCGCTATATTTTCACCTAGCCTTCGTAACGGTGTCTCTAATAATCCCCTATCGGAAAATTTCGCCCTAAAGGGCTTCCTCCTAATAGGATTGCGCTGTAGCGCTCGACTCGGCCGGTTAGTAAAGGTGATACCAAGGTCTATATCTCCCCCCTTCTTATTCTTAAACTAGTCGACGTGACTATACGCTTTTATTACTTCTATGTCGCGATCCTAGAACAGCTATTGTTTTGTAGTGTTTTCTAAGTAGCCTATAAACACGGCTTCTTTTCCTTAGTTCATTAACTTGTCTCTCCTTAAGCCTTAAGGTTAGGCTCTTAGGTCTATATAGACTACAGCTTTGTATCCCTAGACGCGGAAATGGTCGACTGACGGTACTTGGCTAGTAAAGGCTTCTTCTAGTGAAAGAGTAATACTATTAATGATCAGACCATTAGGCAGTCTGCTTCTAATTATAGTCTATGCTTATAAAGCTTCTAGCTAGAACTTAACTAGTATACTAGAGTCTTTAAGTATAGCCCGGACTGTGTTCTTAGAGGCTTAAATTGACCTTTCTACAGGTCTATTTTAAAGAGAGTTGTAGGCATTAGTTGTGTCTATCTAAGTGCCAAACTCCTCCTCCTACTCTTTTAGCAAGGCGAGAATTTCCTTTGTACTATTACTACGGATCGTAGACAGAAAGCACCTTGACTACCGTTCTGCCTAGACCTTCTAATCCCGTAGAGCTATAGAAGCGTCGCTCCTAGCCTTCAAAGGGATTACCCACTTCTTCCTAGAGAAGTTGTCTATAATCTTAAGCCAATATTTATATCCTAGCCTAGAGACTACGCCCTGAAAAGGCCTATAGATATCAATAGAGATAAGGGCCAGCCTCTCCCCTTTCCTCTCTATAGCAGGTTCTTTGAACTTCCTTATGTTTATAAGGGAGCAGACCTTACAATTCTAGTGTTTAGAAGGAATAGGAATAGGATCTTTCTTATTAGTAACTCTATACAGGTTTCTTAGTAGTCCCTTACTAAGGTGTGTATATCTTCTATACTATAGCTCCTACTAATCTTCGGACTTAGTGTTAGCTATAGCGGTACCGTCACGTTCTTAAAAGAGTATACTAGTATACTATAGCTTAAGAATTTCCGAGATCGAGTAGATAAACGGTACTCCTCCTCGAAGTTTAGTCTAGACAACGGATTTACTAGACAAGGATTTTAGGGTGAAACTAGGTAGTTAGATAGCAGACTATTAGCTAAACTAATTCCACGAAACAAGACTAACTCTAAGGCTAGGAACAAATAGGACATTTTCTAAGACAATTTGCTTTCTAGAAGGACTACCTATTACTACACTTCCTATATATATAGCTTATAGATAGCCACCCCTAACCTTGATCCACTTCCTCTTTTAAAGAGGCTTTAGTGTCCTAAATAGTAAATCTTAGTCAGTTATATATAATGATATATAAGAGTTAAGCAACCACTCAGACGAGGGGTACTTACCTTTAGCTTCTATAGTAGAATAGGCAACCTTATTAATATCATTGTCTTCTAATAGTATCTTAGGGTCTAATACGTCTTCCTAGGTCGTATAGGCCCTTGTAGGCTTACTAGAGGAGGCCTTTGGCTTGCGGCTCTCCTTTATCTACTTTATAAGGTCCGTTATTACCTTAAGGACATTACGAAGGTTTAGTAATAATGACCTCCTACGAGGTGGTAACGGTTGTCTCTTAGTAGGGTAGGTAACCCTAGCTAGTTTGTCCTTATTTCTAACAGCCTACTAAGCTGTAGAAAGGTGTGGGCACTTGCTTATAAAATGGTCACTACCGTAGAGATAGTACGTAAGCTTGCCCTAGAAACCCTTCTTAGCGAATATAGCTATCCCTTAATAAATCATTGATTCTTACTTCTCCCTAAGAATTGTAAGAATGTCTTGTAGTAAGAGATTCATCTAGGCATCAATTGTATCGCGAATTGAGCCAAATAAGTCTAGTAGAGCTACTAAGAGTTACTAGATCTTTCTGTCCTTAGTCTTAATGTCTTAGAACTAAGGCGAGATTGAAACAGCCCTCCTTATAATTGATCTAAGCTCCTACTAGGCGTTATCTATTGACTAGTCCTCTGTCATCACGAAATTGGTATATTGCTAAAGCAAACTTCTTCTAGTAGCGAGAAGTCTTCTCTTGTATTTAGCTTTAGCCTATTCCTATAACTCCTTCGTATACCGGATCTCGTATATTATCTCTTAGTTATCTGTCGACAGACAGATATACATCTTATATAGGGCCGTTACATTGTGCCGTCTGTACGATACCTTCCTTATCGCTTGATCTAAAGGAAGGGATGACTCTAATAATGTAGAGGGTGTCGCTATAGATAGGGTTATAGCGGGAATGTCCGTAATAATGTCTTCGAGGACCTAGTTAACCTACTTTAATACTAGGTGTATTCTTATTAGCTTGAACTATGTTTCGTGGTTCTCTCTTATTAGAACAGGTGCTACTCTCTTTCTTATAAAACTAGTCTCGTTCTCCATTTTTTTGTAAGTTAAGGGATAGGTTAGCTACCCTTAGGTAAAAGGATGTATTCGTTCGTACGCGATTAGATCGATAGGAGGTGAACCGAACGCGAGGTTAATAGTGGAGATAATAGCTATCTACTAGAAAGCGAGGAAAGTCGGTCGTAAGGATAGTGTTTCTAAGACACTATCTCGTGTTAGTACTAAGACACTATAGCGTAACTCTCTTAGTAGAGGGGATTCCTAAGACACTACGGCTCTCTTAGAATAAACAGTTAGTCGATGTAAACGCGATGTCCGGAGAGCGACTCTTCTTAGTAAGCTCGCCTACTTGTCTAAGGTATTAGTATAGGCTCCCTAACTCGGAGTCTAATAGTGCCTTACTAGGCTCTTTTACGTCTTATATACACCTACAGCACGGCTATAGCTTCCTATACAAGGCGGGTACGGCCTCTAGTCTACCTTCCTTTTATTCTAAAGAGGAATAACTCTAATACGACTTTGTCGAGGGTGAAACACCGAGTTACTAACCCGGGCTCATAACCTATTAAACAGGTACGAGTTACGTAGTAGTAGAAGACGGCGGATTATACAAAAGACAAAGAAGGACCTAATAGGATAGCGTGTATCTATATATAGTATCGCTAGTATTAGTGTAGGTAGATACTAGGTGTCCGGATATTTGCTAGCCTATAGGCTAGTAAACCCTAGTTACGTAATCTAGTTATATAACACACTTACACCTATATACTTGTCCTACGGCCTATATATTCTCAACAGTAGATAATATAAATATCCTAGCGTAGTTAGGGTCTATAGAGGAAAACTACGTACTCCTAGAGGAGAGATATAGATAATACGAAAAGTAGGTAAGAGAGTATAGGGTAAAATTCGTACCGGACAAGTACTAACTTATCTATTTTAGTAAGGTAAAGACAAAACTCAACTTAGTAGTACTAGTAAAAATCTAGGGCTTCGAGACCTATCCTAGAAGGGAACTTAGAGTCCTTAGGATATAGCTAGACCCAAAACTTAGCTAGGGACTATAAGTAAAGAAGGCGTAAGCGAGAGCGGACACTAATAGATAATTAATCGAGAGACTTACTACGTTAACCTAGGAGGCGACCTTTATAAAGGCCTAGACTATATATAAGGCTATTATTAAGCCCGTAATGCTATATAGAGTAGTAATTTAGGTAGCGGAAAAACATATCCCGAAGAGAATTAAGGACCCCCTTAATAGAGCGTAGGTAGCTTACCTAAAGAGAGTACTAGGGGCATACAAGTCAACCCCTTATAGGATAATAGAAATGGAATCAGGTATAGCCCCTATTAGGGAGTACCTCTAGGGTATAAGGTGTCAATACGTAGAGAAGACATTAGTATACCTAGCCTAGAGAACTATCTAAGTAGCTACTTAAAGGATAAGAACCTAGTAGGAGAGGAGGAGAAGACCTAATAGGCTATATATAATCCTATAGAAGGAAGTAGACCTAAAAACATTATAGGAAATCCTAGTAGCCCTTAAATAGAGAGAAGCTCTAAGGGAGCAAGCTAATATAGGGGACGAAGGGAAAAAGAAGCAAAGCTAAGTAGAAAGGATCGTAGGTCACTTATAGGAAACTCGTTAGAACTAAAAACCGGTGAGGCTAGGAGCCCTACTAGCGGCTAGGACCTTCGGGAGGTATAACTACCTTATCTATAAAGACCTAAAGAGGGTAGAAGTAAGTATAGCTATCTAGATTCGCTCTAAGTACATTAGGCTAAGAGCATACTTATACTAAAGAAGAGTCCTAGGATACGATTCTAAACGTTGCCCCTATAGCTACCTATCCTAAAAACCGGAGTATATAGTACTGAACTGTACTAAGTAGGTAAAAGAGAGAAGCTAGTAGAGGGCGAAGGTAAGAGACAGGTAATACTAGGCTATTATCTAGAATAGACAAGATATAAGGAGAGTGATAAGATAGATCCTTAACGAGGACTACCTAGAGCAATTCTCCCTAGTAGTAGAAACGGAAAGGTGGATAGAGAGGAGGGAGAGAGAGAGAAGAGCCGGGGAAACAGAAGGGAGAAAGGAAATCGAGAGGAGGACATTACTAGGGTTACGGGCCAGGTAGTTATAGGGTAACAACTATAATACTAGCGTACTCTATAGGAAGGAGAACGAAAGGACAAGATAGGAAAGAACGAGGAGGGCAAAGACGAGGAGGTTTTTATCCGTTAATCGAGTTTCCTACCTATATAAATAGACCTAAATAGCGAGAGATCTATATAGGCTATAGGGCACTAAAATAGGCGAATGAATAATCTATCTATCTATCTATATATAAGGTAGAAGGGGCTAAGGTAGGTTATCGTATACTAGCGGTATCTAGTATAGTAGATTACTTTAGGTAGAAAGGTATCCTATAGCCTAATATTATTACTAATATATAGCTTCGTTAGTATCGATCCTAGTATACCGTTCAGATTTTCTACCTTCCTATTTGTTATAGGATAATATAGGGATATATTATCTAAGAGGGGCTGGTAGGGTAGCCCGTAGTCCTAATAGATTCTCTCGTATAGGAATACTATAGTCGCTTTAGTACCCGTATACAGAACGGCCTAAGTAACTAGCTAACCCGTAGCGTAATCTATCGCCGTAATAATATACTCGTTTCCTAGTAGACTCTTCGGTAAAGGCCCTACGACATTAATTGCCTATCTCTCGAAGGGCCTAAGCTTATTATTAACCTAGTAAAACCGCGGCTCGCGTAGTTTAGGCTTATTAGGCTTCTTTTTCTATATTAGCTAGTATCTAGGGTAGGATTCGATAAACTTTTGTACGTCCTTTCTTATACTAGGCTACTAGGCTCTTATCTCGAGCTAACCTATTAGCCCGGGCGCCGTAAAGTGTCCGTATCGCTAGTATATATAGTTTACTAGATTAAGACGCTAGGTTAGTACGAGGAAAGGCGCTATTCCCTTATCGTCTAGAAGAATAAAGCCTAATCTAGGTTCCTTAGACTCGTCGATCGGTAGGAGTAGCTCGAATTCCTCTTCTCGTACCTTAATTAAGCTCTCGAGGTAGAGACCGTAAGTTAGTATCCGTCCCGTTAACTTAAACTACCTTATTAGTTTAGGGAATAAGTCGGTCTCGTTAGCTTCGAATCTTATAGCTACGAGTTGCTTAACCGGCTAAGCTAGGTTAGTAGGTCCTTCTCTAATAAAGTTAGGCCGACGGGAGAGCGTATCGGGAACGATCGCCTCTTCCCCCTTACGATATCTAATGTCTAAGTTATATTACTAAAACTCTTTAGCCTATCGTACAATCCTCTTACTCTAGCCCTTAGTACTATTAAGGTACCTAAGCGACTAACAATTGGTTAGGATCGTGACCGTATAGCTATTTTCTACGTAGTTATCCTAAGTTCGGAGGGCTTCCTTAATTACTAGGCCCTTCTTTTTATAAACTAGGTAATTTAGCTCGGCTCCCTAAAGCTTCCTTCTAGAGAAGGCTATAGGGTATAGCTAATTATTAGCTCCTATTTAATAGAGAGTAGCGCCTATAGCCTATTTAGATATATTAGTCTTAATCGTAAAGGGCTTCTTAGGGTTAGGCGGGATTAGTATAGGCCCTAAGGTTAGCGCGAGCTTTAGGCTCTTAAAAGCGTATACGTACTAGGCGTTCTATCGTACTAGGCGACGCTTTTTCCGCCTAAGTAACTCGTCGCTTTCCTTAAGAAGATCTAAGAGAGGTACTACGAGTTTCGCGAAGCCCTTAATAAAGCGGTAGTAGTAGCCTACGAGGCTAAGGAACTACCTAATCTACTATATAGATAGATAGATAGATTATTCATTCGCCTGTTTTAGTGCCCTATGGCCTATGCAGGTCTCTCGCTATTTAGGTCTATTTGTGTAGGTAGGAAACCCGATTAACGGATGAAAACCTCCTCGTCTTTGCCCTCCTCGTTCTTTCCTGTCTTGTCCTTTCGTTCTCCTTCCTTCAGGGTACGCTAGTGTCATAGTTGTTACCCTATGACTACCTTGCCCGTAACCCTAGTGATGTCCTCCTCTCGATTCCCTTTCTCCCTTCTGTTTCCCCGGCTCTTCTCTCTCTCTCCCTCCTCTCTATCCACCTTTCCGTTTCTACTGCTAGGGAGAATTGCTCTAGGTAGTCCTCGTTAAGGATCCATCTTGTCACTCTCCTTATATCTTGTCTGTCCTAGATGATGGCCTAGTATTGCCTGTCTCTTGCCTTCGCCCTCCACTGGCTTCTCCCTTTTACCCACTTAGTACAGTTCAGCACTATGTGCTCCGGGTTTTGGGATAGGTAGCCACAGGGGCAACGTTTGGAATCGTATCCTAGGACTCTTCTTTGGTGCAAGTATGCTCTCAGCCCAATGTGCTCAGAGCGAATCTGGATAGCTATGCTTGCTTCCGCCCTCTTCAGGTCTTTGTAGATAAGGTAGTTATACCTCCCGAAGGTCCTGGCCGCTAGTGGGGCTCCTGGCCTCACCGGTTTTTGGTTCCAACGCGTTTCCTATAGGTGACCTGCGATCCTTTCTGCTTGGCTTTGCTTCTTTTTCCCTTTGTCCCCTGTGTTAGCTTGCTCCCTTAGAGCTTCTCTCTGTTCAAGGGCTGCTAGGATTTCCTGTGATGTTTTTAGGTCTACTTCCTTCTGTGGGATTATGTGTGGCCGGTTAGGTCTTCTCCTCCTCTCCCACTAGGTTCTTATCCTTTGAGTAGCTGCTTAGATAGTTCCCTGGGCTGGGTATGCTGATGTCTTCTCTGCGTATTGACACCTCATGCCCTGGAGGTACTCCCTAATAGGGGCTGTACCTGATTCCATTTCCATTGTCCTGTGAGGGGTTGACTTATATGCCCCTAGTACTCTCTTTAGGCAGGCTGCCTGCGCTCTGTTAAGGGGGTCCTCAATTCTCTTCGGGATGTGTTTTTCCGCTGCCCAAATTGCTGCTCTATATAGCATTGCGGGCTTGACAATGGCCTTGTACATAGTCTGGGCCTTTGTGAAGGTCACCCCCTAGGTTGACGTAGTGAGTCTCTCGATTGATTGTCTGTTGGTGTCCGCTCTCGCTTGCGCCTTCTTCACTTGTGGTCTCTAGCTGAGTTTCGGGTCTAGCCATATCCCAAGGACTCTAAGTTCCCTTATAGGATGGGTCTCGAACCCCTGGATTTTTACTAGTACTACCAAGTTGTGTTTTGTCTTTGCCTTGCTAAAATGGATAAGTTAGTACTTGTCCGGTGCGAATTTTGCCCTATGCTCTCTTGCCCACTTTTCGCATTGTCTATGTCTCTCCTCTAGGAGTGCGCAGTTTTCCTCTATAGACCCCGACTACGCTAGGATATTTGTGTTATCTACGAACCCCGATGCTAAGGTGTTTACTGTTTCTAGGAGTGGGGTCAGGTCGGCTATAAAGAGGAGGAACAGAATTGGGGAGAGTGTAGAGCCCTGTAGGATGCCCGTGTTCGCAATTGGGGTCTGCGGGGCTTTGAAGGACCCTAGGAGGATCTAGGTTGTTCTGTCCTTAAGGAATAACTATACAAAGTGTACTATCTAGGCTAGGATGCTTTTCATTCTAAGGATGTGTAGGAGCCTTACGTAGGACACATTGTCGAAAGCCCCTAATATGTCTAGTGAAAGTAGTGAGGCTACCTTATTGTTGCTATAGTGCCAGATGTGTCTAATTTGCTCTATGATCATTTCGACTGCTGTGAGGGTAGATCTCTTTTGTCTCCCCCCCATTTGCGTTGCCGGGAGGAGGTTGTGTTCTTCTACTATTCCGGTGAGCCTTATAGCCACGACCTTCTCTAGGAGCTTCCCTAGTGTGTTCAGCAACGCAATTGGTCTATATGACTTCAACTTAGTATAGTCTTCCTTTTAGGGTTTCCTTAGGACGCAAGTTAGTGATTGCCTAAAGGCCTTTAGGTAATACCCCTACTTTATGCACTAGGTAAAGATTGGCGTAAGCACTAGAGTGATAAGGCTGCTGCTAGCTTTTAGGTAACGGTTAGGGATCTTGTCTAGGCCTAGGGCTTTGTTGCCCTTCAGTTTCTTGATAATGTTTCCGATCTCTATAGTAGACACTTGCTAGTTAGCCTCCCTTAGCGGAGGAATGTGTGTTCCTAGGATGTTGCTTAGGTCTGCCTCTACCTAAGTCCCGAAGAAGTGGTCTACGAATGCTTTCGCTTTCCCTATCGGAGTGGTTTGCGTTTCCCCGTCTTAGTCCTATATTAAGGGAAACTAGGGCGGGGAGTTTCGTTCCTCGTCTGGTTTCCTAGCCTATTCTACTAGTCTCTAGATTTGTTCCGGGTGTTCTGTGATCATCCCTATAGTTGACCTCCACTCCTGCGTCTTGTCTCTTCTAATCTGCGCCTTCTTTGCTTTGTACGCGTTGTTATAGGCTTCCCAGTTTGCTTGGGTACGTCGTTGCTCCTATCTCCTTCTTGCTCTCCTTGCCTCCTTGACTTTGGCTGTGCACTCTAGTGTCCAGTATAGCTTCTAGTATAGCGACTATCTCTTCTTAGGTATATAGGCCTGGGCTGCCCTTTGTATAGCTTCTATCAGCTACTCTACTGCTTGGTCAATCCCCTCCGTTATATGTATGTTGTTAATGTTCACCTGTTCTAGTTCGCCTTCTAGCCGCTGCTATACTAGTGTCCACTCGGCCTACTTCTAGCAGAGCCTCCTCTCAGGTTCCCTCTCCTCCTTAACTGTGAGTTGGATGTCGGTTTGGATTAGATAGTGGTCTGATAAGGACTCTAGTTAGTCATTGACTATGCAGCTTTCTACCCGTCGTGTTAAGGCGTAGGACATAAAGTATAGGTCTAGCGTGCTAGAACTGTTGTTTCTAGCCCAAGTTTCTGTTCCCTTTGGCGTAATCAAGTCCATTTGGGCTGTTTCTATCTGACTAATGAGCCTCCCTACTAAGAAGTGGTGTGCTAGGGTGAAGTCCGATCCCCACTTTAGGTAGTAGAGGTTGAAATCTCCTATCACGATGTTGTGGTTTTGTTGGTCTATTGCTTCCGGGAGCCTTCCTAGCGTATGTAGTTGTGTGCTGCTTCTGGACTCTAGAGGTAGGTTGTATACGCTATAGATCAGGACTTGGCCTTGAGTTATTTTGAGCTGTACTATAGTGATATCCCTATCGGTTCTCGGCCAGGCCTGCTAGTCCTCTACTAGTACCTTCTTACTGACATAGATACAAGTTCGTAGGACTCCCTCGATTCTGTTTATTACTACGTAGTATCTCGGGTCTCGTACAGTTGATGGAATCCTAGAGTGTAGGTTGATCTATAGTTCCTGTATTGCTATAATGTGGTGTTCCTCCGGGTCTAAGGCTTGTAGAAAGCTCCTTTGGACCTTGTCTTTGCTTCTGTTCACATTATACTGAATGATTAATAGTCTATTAGTGTGAGGCATTAGGACATGTTTATGTCTAGGTCCGTTTAGTCTTGCTGTTAGTCTTGCTCTTAGTTTTCCCGTCCCTCCTCCTGTTCTTCCCTTTGGGGTTGGCTCCCTATCATTTGGTTGATTCTTATTTGTCTATTGCTCTGCGCTGCCTTGTACAAGAACGTTGGTCTCCCTATTGCTAGCACTATTTATGGCTCCTCTTGTGGCCGGGGTCTCTTATTCGGGTGGGTGGTTCTCTCTAGTTATTTCTGTTCACCTACTAGGAACCTAGTTAGTGTTGTTACCCTTGCTTCCCGCGCTCTCCACTGGGCTGATAGTCTAACTAGGCATTGGTTTGACCATGCCGGGTGTTTTCTCCTACATGCTGCGCATCTTGTGTCCTCCTTCCGTTTTTGGCACTCTTGGGTCGCGTGATCACCAGCACAGTGTGAGCAGACTGGTGTGGCTTTGCTACACTTTGGGGCAATGTGTCCGTACTGTTGACAGTTGAAACATTGAAGGATTCTGTGGTTGCTCTGATGGATTTCTACATCTAGCTTCTTAAAGTCCTAGTACAACCCTTGGTCTAAGACCTTGTTCGCTTGCTCTAGTGTTGCAACCTATAAGATCAGCGAGGAGGCCCTCTTACCCTCCTCTATCTTCTTCTTGACCTACGCTGTCTTTGTGATCTGTAGTCCTAGTACTATTACCTAGTTTTGCCTCTAGAGGTTTAGTGTATCCCTTTGTGTGTCAAAGGTTCGTGGGACCCTATGCGCAATTACTATATACTGTTGATGGGAGACTTTCGCTGTGCTCTCGATCTTCAGTGTCCACTCCTTATTTATTTCGAGGGCCTTCTTGTCCTATACGTGTGCTGTAAACAGCTTGACCCCTTTGTTGTCTGCCCTTGCCCCTACTATTCCCTTTACTCCGATCTTCTCGACTATCTCCCTCCCGGTCATCTTTCCTATCTCTTCCTTCTCTTTCTGGTCCGTAATATAGACTCGTAGTACTGTGCTTTAAGGGGGGGTGGGTTGGCTCGCGATTGTTGCCTAGGTCGTTAGGCCCTAGGTCTGTCTCGGGTCTCTTTAAGGGTTGTTTCTTACGTTTCGTGTTGCTGCCTCGATTGCCATGTTGATCGTAGTGCTTGTTTGTCGTTTGAGCGCCTTCAGTCCCCCGAGTAGTTCGCTTATTACTCCTTTTAGTGCTCTCTCCGGAAACCTCCCTTCTTCTGCCGCTACCATCTCTTCCGCCTTCTTATAGAGCGTCCTCCACTCGTCTCCCCCCTTGCTCTCGGTCGTCTACTGCCGTCGTCGTCGCCATTTTTCAATCCGTTTCCCTAGATATATAGGTCGATCGGCGGTATAGCCTAATCTACTATATATTAGTAGGCGTAGGCTAACTATTAATCGCGTCGATCTTGTCTTATAGTGGCCTAATCGAATTCTTCTCGATCTAATGCCCGTAGAAGGTGACTAACTTGACTCTAATATCGTACTTCTTAGGGGAGTAGAATAGTTTAGCTTTCTTTAGGCGGTTAAAGACCTCCTTTAGATCTTTTTCGTACTGTTCCTTAGAGTCTAAGAAGACTAGGATGTCGTCGAGGTACACGACGACCTTCTTCTAAAGTAGATCCCTTAAGATCTTGTTTATTATAGACTAAAACGAGGCTAGGGCGCTTATTAGCCTAAAGGGTATAATAAGGAACTCGTACTTCCTATCCCTAGTATTAAACGTAGTCTTATACGTATCGGCTAAGTCGGTTAGTAGCTACTAGTACCCTAAGACTAGGTCTAGTTTACTAAAGTATTTAGCCTTCGCGACCGTATCTAGGCATTCCTAGATACGTAGGAGGGGGAAGCCGTTTTTAGTAGTTACGGCGTTTAGGGCGCGATAGTCAATATATATACGCTACTAGCCGTCTAGCTTAGGGATAAAGAGGACTAGGGATCCCTAGGGTAAGGACGAGACCTTAATTAGTCCGCGATTAAGGAGTATCTAGATCTAGCGAGCCTGTTCTCGAAGCTAACTAGGGTTTAGACGGTATACGGGCTAGTTAATAGGTCGAGCGTTACTAGTAGGGATAGTATAGTCGAAAGCTCTCTTCCGTAGGAGTCTAGCCGGGAGCTAAGCTCTCTAGATCTCTAGGAAGAGATTAACTAACGTCTAGAAGACCCGGTTACCTACCTATAGTAGCTAAGACTTATTGTCTAGGTCTCCTACTATAGCTATAAGGCGTTCGTATACCTTGTCTAAGCCGTGTTCCTCGAAGTCGATATTAACTAGGATATCGTCGGGGAGTCGCCTAAGCGAGTTAAAGAACTAGGGTCCTTTGTATCGTATAGCGAAGTCTACTAAATATATAGAGTTAAACACTTCTAGCTCGCCTTTGTCGTCCTTTAGGTTAAATACCTTAGAGTACGACCTAATCGTATAGTGCCGGCTACGCCGGTCCCGTAGTCTAGTAGAGCTAGACTACTAGTTTACGTCCGGTTTGACTTCCTAGAACTACTTAAGGCCTAGGATAAGGTCAAATCCTTCTATATCGATAACTCTAGCGGGGACTATGTCCTACTAGGTACTAATCTAATATAGTAGAAGGACACCCTAAGTAGAAATAATCTCCTTACCGTTTAAGAGGACGATCCTTACTAGCGGTAAGTCCCTAAAAAGCGATCGAGGGAGTTACTTTAATTTTCGGGCTAAGAGGTATACTTTAGAGGCTACGTAGTCTAGAGTAACCTTAGCCCGAACCTAATTAGGTCCTAGGCGGGCATTAATAGTAAAGAGCCCTCTACCTATTGCTATTAGTCTCTCTATTATATAGTCGACCTCCTCTTTAGTCTCCGACTCGGGTTCTTTAAATAAAGATAACGCTCTATCCTCTTCTACTTATATCTACTAAGCCTTACCCTTAGTAGCTAGGGTCGTCCTATTCTAGTAGGATTCTCTAGGTAGGGGTATAGAGGCGTCTAATAATCCTAAGTACGTCTACCTCGATTAAGACGTCTTAGGCTCTATTTTTTAGCTTAGAGTAGTCGCGCGCGAAGTGGCCTATATTACTATAGTTATAGTATTCGTCTAAGCGCCCGGAGAGGCCTCTACGATTACCTCGCCCGTGTCTACGTCCGCCGCGGCCTCTACCGCGTCCTCTACCGCGCGCCAAGCTACCTAAGTCGCTCCGAAGAGCTATAAAGGCTTTAGTATCTCCGTCTACGAACTTCTCGACGGCTAATATTATTACGGCTAGCTTCTAGTCCCTTCCGGGGCTAAGATAGAGTCGCTAGCCGGCTATAATAGCCTACTAGAAGTAGACGCGAATATTTGTATTAGTCGCTCGGAAGTTATAATTGTCTAGTTTAGCTAGTATATCGGGCTTTAGGCCGGCTAGAAACTTATATAGGTAGGTAAAGTTATCTAGTAGGGCAGTTATACGGCTCCTAGTTAGCCTAAGCAACCTAATAAAGGTCCTAATACTCCTAGTTTAACGGGTAGTCTCCTACTTACGCTAGATCTACTCCTAATAGTCTAGGTCGACTATAAAGTTAGAGATCTACGTAATTATATCGTCGAAATTGCCGTGCCTAAGATAAGGGGGCTTTAGGCGCGTTTCTTTGATAGCTTTAAACTATAACTAGTTAAAGTCGCTACCGACGAAGCTACTAACGAGCTCTAGTTTCTCTAGGTCGGAAAGGCGTGGTTTAATAATCTGTTTCTTATTTAGGCTAATCTAGGCTCTAATAGACAATATCTAGTTAAGGTACTCGTTATTCTAAGCGTTAGACTTTAGAATAGAGAGATCTCCTATCCTAGGTACCTTACCTCTACTAGCTAGCTCGTTATATAGGCCGAAGTTATCTTTGTCTAGGTAGTCCGCCCTATCTATCTCCGCGTCGCTATCGCGGTTAGGGCGGCGGTACGACCGAGTAGCTAGGGGTATAGCCTAAGTAGCCCTAAAGGTGTCGTTTAGGCTAGTAGGCTAAGCCGTATAGTTATTACCTAGGGCGCGACTATAGGCTAGGCTCTCTCCGACTAGATAAGTAGTAAAACCTTACTAGTCTAGTAGGTAATAACCGCCTTAATTAGGGTATTAGTTAGTATCCTCTATACTAAAGGTTTAAGTAGCCCGCCCCGTTCGTAGGAGCTAAGATAAGGTTAGTAAGGTTACCTCGCTTAGCTTTAGTACTAAGATCCGACTAAGGCGTAAGTTAGAGACTTATAGCTTAGGAGATTTACTTATAGGCTGATTTAACCTAATAGAAAGGCTAAAAGGAAGGAAAGCTACTAGATATAAGAACCTTGGCGAGTGTGAATCTGAGATATAGAAAAGCTACTAGATATAAGAACCTTGGCGAGTGTGAATCTGAGATATAGAAAAGCTACCTGAGAAAACTCCAAATACAAAGCTGAGCGCCAAGCCGGCGGTGTGTTCGGATAAGAACGTCACATGGCGAACTCGCAGTCAATATCACCCGTACGACTGCCCCCAGCATGCTACTAACGAGACGTGGCGTGTAGCCCACGCCCACGAGAGGGCTGGTGTGTGGAGCTTCACACCCCTGCGCTTAATCCTGGAGGTCACGACCGCCAACAGCACGTTTTTCGGCTTTGCAAGTCTCGCACGCCCTTATCTCATTCCCTCAATCCATATGTCCAGGTCAATGCTGTTTCCTGACCGCGACTGTAGCCGACCCCGGACGCAACTCGGGCTTCCAGATTCCGGCATTCCGTTTTCATGGCTCGGGTCGTCACCGAGGCCGTGAAGGCGCCGACTATGTCGGATGCATGACCTGGTGTTCACGATCACAACAGCTGCTATTCCACTTCCGAATACCACCATGTTCCAGCTACTGGGCCTTGGTATCGTCGTTGCTGCGACTGCACAATGCAATGAGGGAGACTGTCGAGACTCCACAACAGTTGGAGCCACTGAGATCTGTGCGTCGCAGTACTGGCAGGAAGTCCAGACGAATCATACTTACTACTGCTTCGACAACAAGATTACTGTGGCTGATACTGAGCATAGCTCCGCGCTGGTCTCAAACTCATACAACAGTTCCGCGGCCGTTGTTGACTCACACAGCACCGTCAGCGGACATCTAGCTACAACTTCAGCAACCTGTCAATTCTGTAGTGTCGCAGAGCCTCTTGCCACAACTTCGCCAAAGGCTGTCAGTGATGGTCGTCCGTTCTCCATGGTCTACTATCCTAACTGGTCTAAATATGGTCGACAGTTTGTCCCCGAGGACATCAAAAAACCCGAGAGATTCACTCACATTCTGTATGCATTTGCAAATATTAGTACCAATGGTACTGTCTCTCCTAGCGATCTCGACGCGGATTTGACTCGCCCATGTAGTAGAAGTGCTCTCCCTATGGGCTGCATACAAGGCGTCCAGGGGCTGAGAAACACGAACTCCGAGTTGAGGATCTTGCTCAGCATTGGCGGCTGGACCTATTCTCAAGCTGGACAATTTGCAGCTATGAACAACCCCGCCAATCGTGAGAACTTCGCCCGAAGTGCAGTGGACCTTGCGGAGCAATACCACTTTGATGGTCTAGACATCGACTAGGAATATCCGCAAAATAAGGGCGAGGGTGAGGACTTTCTCTCTCTGCTCCAAGTCACGAGAGCAAAGCTTAATGCCTCGAAGATATTAACAGCAGCTGTATCACCGAACCCAAGTCGCTATATGAATCTAGAGATCAAAGAGATGGACGGGCTTCTGGATTATTGGCTGCTAATAGGCTACGACTACTCGGGATCCTTTAACAAAACCGCTGCCCACTCGGCGAATGTGTACTCTTCCACTCGCGATCCACTAGCTACACCTTTCAACACCCACGAAGCGGTAGAAGCCTATACTAAGGCAGGCGTTTCTCCGAGCAAAATTATACTAGGCATGCCGCTTTACGGTCATAACTTCTTGAAACAGACGGTCTAGGATAGACGTTTTCTTCTGTTTCTTAAGGATCGTGGCCTAATCCAACCGATTAGGGTCCGAGTGGTGTATAGGACTATAAGGTATGTGGAATTGGAGACCGTCAAACACATAATAACCTCCCATTTAGGCCCTAGCGACGAAGCTGGCGAATACGACTCAAGTCGACAAAGACCTCATCGCCTCGTGGAGCTACGATCAAGCGTCCCGTACGCTCGTATCCTACGACAATCTAGAAGTGGCAGCTTTGAAGGGCAAATACATTATAGATCAAGGTCTAGGGGGAGGCATGTGGTGGAGATCAGCGGTGACGGGGACACCGATAGTGGTATAAGTCTCATAGATTCTGTCCTTAAGGCTTTCGACTGAAATCGGGTCTGTCTTGTAGGATTCTGTTTGTAGTTAGCTCGAGTCATCGTCACCGCATATGGCGTTGATGGAACAACTGGGATGAATAAGCCAATGTCTGAGGATGAGTCTATGCTTAGAGCCAAGGTGCTTACTCGGTCTAGTTGAAAGATATTACCTCAGAGAGGTGTTTATGTAAAAGTACATCGCATCGTTTTGCTTGGCCATCGGTACTCGTATGAGGGCTTGGACACGCGATGAGTGCTTCCAAGCTTACATCTAGGCATGCATCTGCCCTTTCTTGACGCACGCTTGTATATACACTATGATTTATATGACGCGCCAGCGCAATGTACGGGCACTCAACCGTGGACAGGAGTAGCAGAGGCAACTTCTACTACAACGTGCATAGTGCCGGTCGCAGAGCAGTACATGTTGCAGTAGACTCGAGACTACGTACTTGACCAATACATACATGCGCCTCAGCGTACACTGTAATGCCACGTGTGCTTCAATTTGCGAGTGAGTGTCGAAGACCGAGCTAGCGAACTCTAATCAGACGTTGAGTCCCTAGTATTTCTTGTGCTCCGACGGCGTCGTACGGTCGCCACCGACTTTACCTGAAACAGTTCAGACTGACATGCGCCTTCTGAGTCGCGATCGTAAGAGGCAACGTCTGTCCACGCGTGCCGAGACGCACGGTGTGCCGAGACACTTATCTCCGGATATATATACATTTTGATAGACCGCTATGCTCGCTTTCTCGCCACAAGCTTCGCCGCACCCCAGCAATCGCCGCACCCCAGCTCGGATTCTCGCGTTCCGACACATGGTGTTGCTGGCTTGTATCAATTGCCACACACGCTCAAACTACACGATATGTAGCTCAAATTGCTCAGAATAGCATCGCGAATACAGAATTTGAGAGCCTGTGGGCACTATGGTGGGCTCCATGGTGTGTTGTTGTATGTGGTGAGGTGGTGAGAAAGCAAGAAACGCGTGAATCTCGACACGGGCGCATGAAGCTTTGGTGGGGCTCTCACCAAAATCCCATGCCGAAGCGTCAACACCAACCTCTCGGCAACACAACGTGTTTTTACGCGATATGAGTATGCAGAATATGGAAACAGATAGCTGCGAACACATTGGGAAAAGAATCAAGTTGATACGAGCAATATTGGTGGTGTTGATGATAAAAGGTCACTGGGGTGCGGCGATTGCTGGGGTGCGGCGAAGCTTGTGGCCGCTTTCTCGACTAAGACGATCCTTTTGAGACCATAGACGCACCTCCTAGCCAAGAGTGGAAGTGTCTAGAGCTTGGGTGCGGCAGATACATCACGAAGGCTAGCTACGACGCCGAAGTCGCTCTCTTACGAGGTCTTTTCCTCTATACACTTTGAGTTATCTAAGCACAAGGCAGAGATGTTTCGTAGAGTAGACGCTACTCCGTCCGTAGAGGTAGAAGACTCTAGCATTGCCGCCTCGTAGTGTAGAGATATAGTGCCACGGGGTTAAATCTTATGTTTATACGCGGCTACGTAGTCCGTGGGACAGCTGGTCATAGCACCTCATGCATAAGCTGAGCATATGATTGGGCTGTTGGCTAAAGGCTTAGCGTGCTGCGCGAACCCAAACGGGCATTGCCGCTATAACCTCTTTCCGGTGAACAGGAAACAGGAATCCGGATGCCATTGGGCGAGTGTCTCGACAAATTAGTATATACTCAGCGATGGCGCTCTGTCTCGTGTCTTTACCTATAATGGACACCGTAATAAATACTGTGATGGACACCGTAATGAGCATTATAATAGACACTATAATGGACACCGTAATGAATACTATAATGGACACCGTGATGAGCATTATAAAACGGTAACTACAATGCTATTTATAGTCTCTATTATAATGCTCATCACGGTGTCCATCACAGTATTCATTACGGTGTCTATTATAGCTAAAGACACGAGACAGAGCGAGCTTATTCTGTCTTTAGTTCAGGATCATTTGATTGATTGATTGATTGATTGATTGATTATTCCATTTTCGTGCTATATAAAAGTCTAAGACTATGTAGCACGGCTGGCGTAATGCCGAGCCACCAATAGCAAGCCCCTCCGACCTATACCCTTATAGTTAAGCCTTCTAATTGATATCCCCGTGGTCTTTTAGCCCTTACGAGATTTTAATTTCGGGTGATCGGGGTGACCAAGTCCGATGACCCCAGCCTCGGGTTACCTGATAAATTACCACCAACCTATTGAGCCGTTCAGGACTATTTAACCTCTCGGCGGAGAGCACCTTGGGTGTAGCTATTGCTTAACACCCTTTTTTCGATCGGATCGAATAAATCAATTCGGCAGAAAGCACCTCGATATGCTGTCCTTCAACATTGCAATTGCACTAGTCCTCGCGACACAATGGCTCGCTCTCGCTCAGGAGGTTGCTTCACCTCTAGAGTGGACCGATGATCCATGGGCTGTGTCGGACGAATCGAAGTCGTGTGGCGCGAAGAGCTGTCTACCATGCGAACGTGTTGTATGGGGTATGATCTCTAACCACAGAACATGCTCGCAGATCAATCAGGACGACGTTATCCATAGTGTTAACGATGTTTTTTGGGCGGTTTCGGGCACATGTCATCCTCAAGTTACCTTTGAAGGAAATCGACTCAATATCATAACGAACACATACGACTGCTATGCTTCTATTCGACTACCAAGAGCCCACAAGAAGGTCGACTGGGGCCAGGTGAAAGGCAAGCAACTACCAGGCAAAGGAGACTATTTCCACTTAGACAGTTGGTCGACGGACGGGTCTGTTTGGTGTCAGCTAGAGTCGGGCAGAAATTGCAACTGGTAGAGAGGAACCAAATCAGGCCGTCGAGCTTAAACTCCGTTTGTCAGGAATAGGTCAGTAAAGCTTGGAGAGAGGGCCTAGTGCTTCATTAACTCGTGTTTAGCTTGTGGATAAGCGTGTTACGGATCGAGTACTGTGGAGTGTCCTGTAGCGGTTCAAGCCCTACGAGACTCGATTTGCACCAATCTAACCACGGCAACACCCACGCGGTCAGAGATGCATACACGATCGCTCAGACTGATCGCGACCGGTCAGATAAAATCTCTTTGTATTTAAAAACAATATATTAGTATCATAACATTCAACTCACCTTACGAAGGCTTCCACTTTTTAGTACCCCAAGCTCTTCTAGTTGCGCTTCCCCTTAACGTCCTGAAAGGTAGCTTTGTCGTCTGCCTATCGGTGCGATGCGATTACGTACTCTAGGCGGTCATCGTCGTGAAACTCACTAAAGTTGAAGGTGTCGACATTAAGGAGGCGCATTTCATGTCTCGCTTGTGTGTTTAAGAGGACAAATCGCCTTTACGAAATTAGAGCTAAAGCAAACAATAATAGAGAAACAGAGAGGCCACCTACCTGCTACCTTACCTGAGCTATAAGGCTGAGCGCCGAAGCTGTAGCGCCTCGAGTCGCCGACGGCTTACGTCCGTACACTTATAGGCATCGTAGTATTAATAGCGGATTTCTACGTTTTCGGATGCTAATAGCTACGAGAGCGGACGCTTACACTACGTATGCTTTCAGCTTTTTGAATCTAAGACTTAGAGGATAGCTATATATAATAAGTGAAGTGATGCTTAAGACAGTTACGTAAACAATGTAGTAACCTCTACACGAGTCGCTAGAAGCTTTAAAGCTTTATCCGAGAACTGCTCGATCCTAAGACGACATGCTCGTCCTACGACTTATTAGATCGATTCTAGCGCTACATAAGAACCGATTTCCGAGCACTTTATACCTAACTACACACCCTTACTGATCTATAGGCCGCTGATAGAGTGCCGAGTATATAAAAGAGCTCTCTAATGTCTATCCTAGTGTCGCGAGCCCACTAGCGTCGCGAGCCGTAATATGAGTTTTCACCGAATAAGTCTACAACTTGCAAGCATTTAAAGATATATAATACTCCACGTCATTTGTAGACAGCTCTTCTACCTCTAAGCTAGAGCAGAGCAAGAGATACAGGACCTTGTACGTGCTGTCGTCCTTAGTAACAACGCCGTTAATCGACCCTTCTCCGGTCCTACCCTACTAGAACGTACACGGTCTACACTCTGTTTATCTCGGTGCCTAGAGATGGTATAATAATAGGATGAGCAAATGCCTCGTAACTATAAAGACGATCGGAAGTAGGCAAGATAGTTTCCGAGAGATTCTCTGATAAGATAGCTAGGCTTTTAGGTCGAGGGAGATTTTAACGCGGGTAGTTATTAATGCGGAATGCGAGAAGCTGGGTTAAGTGCTCCTTGATCCAAATTTTGGTGTAACCACGCGAGGTATCTGATTTGCCAAAAGTCTCAGTTTAAGCGGCCCGTTCCGTCAATCTGGCGCACGGCTCGACGTCGGCTTGGAAACCAGCTCGCTGGCCTCCCACACTTTTGACACCCAGCGTCTCAACACATCAGGATGTCCTTGGCGGGTGATTTTCTCACAATCCGTGTCCCCTTGAAATCACTTCCACGTGCATACTATTCACTCGGCAGCAGCGGCGAGTGTTTATGTATATTCCTGACTCTAACAGGTAAGCTGGAGCGCCGATATGTCGTAAGTGCTGGCTATGCACATTTCTAGACCGTGCAGCATATGCAGCATATGCAGCATGTTTAGCTCTCAGCCTCGCGGGAGGCGTCCGTCTCTTTCACTCCTTCCAGTTATAGGCATACTCGCGCATGTGGCCTCCCTATTCCGCACGCCCATTGCAGGTAGTAGACCATGAGATTGCTTAATATCCGCAGCCTCGAGTTCGCCGAGTTCCACGACGACGACCGGCCGAATTACGCGATTGCGTCCCACCGCTGGCACGACGGCTGCGAAGTTACACTCCAGGATGTTCGAGAGAGGAGGAACTCTAACAAGAGCGGGTACAAGAAGATCTTAGACTTTGCAGAATACGTCAAGGAACATATCCCCGGGGTAGAGTGGGTGTGGATTGATACTTGTTGCATAAACAAGGACAGCGCGGCGGAGCTTTCTGACGCAATCAACTTGATGTTCAACTGGTACCGCAATGCCGAGGTGTGCATCGCGTACCTCGCGGATGTTCGGGCGGCAGACGACACGAGCGGCTTTGCACAGAGCGAGTGGTTTAGGAGGGGATGGACTTTGCAGGAGCTGCTAGCACCGCGCTTCGTCGTGTTCGTAATAGAAGCGTGGGAGGTTATCGGAACCAAAGGTGCGTCTGTACACGGTGACAGCGGGATTGACACAGGACCTAGTATAGAGGAAGTCGTCGCAAGGATCACGAAATTACCGAAGCAGGCGCTATACGACTACGGGACAAGCCAGATCTACAGTGTCGAGGAGAGGTTCAAATGGATGGCAAGCAGGGGTACGACGCGCGAGGAGGACATGTACTATGCTCTCTACGGCATCTTCGGCGTTACACCAGGTGCAAACTACGGAGAGGGACGCGACGGTGCGAAGCGGCGTCTCCTAGCGGCTATACACTACCAGGATAACCTCACCGCACAGCACGTAGAGCGGTTTCAGAAGATGGCGGCCTGGCTCTCGCCGTCCGATCCATGGACGAGCCACGCCTCCGCACGTCAGCTGCATAAGCCTCAGACTGGAGCCTGGCTAGTCCAGTCGGACCAGTACCGGAATTGGAAGGCCGGGTCTATCCGTCACTTGTAGATATATAGGAAAGCAGGGTGTGGGAAGACAATCCTATGCTCTACGGCTGTGGAGGATGTGAAAATGCACTGCGAGCACTAGCCAAATACCGGATACGCTATCTTCTACTTCTCGTTTTCGAACGACTAGAAGCAGCGCCACATCGACCTGCTCCATTCGCTAGTCGTGTAGTTTGACTAGAAGGGGCCGGCGTTGTCGATGCTTCAATAGGCATACGACAACGCAAAACGGAGCTTGCCCGGGGTCGAGGAGCTCGAGAAGATACTAGTCTCCTGTTTCGAGTCGTACGAGAAGGTGTTTCTCCTAGTCGACGCGATAGATAAGTGTCCCTAAGACGGCGACATCCGCTATAGTATGCTAGAGTGCTTAGCAAGACTATTATAGCATACACCCTATATCGGCATTCTCGCTACGAGCCGCGAGCTACCGGACATACGCGAATCGATAGCGAGGCTAGGGGCAACGCCGATGTCTATTGCTACACATTCCGTCGACGTAGATATTCGACAGTACATAGCTACGTAGCTGTCGCGGGACCACCGGCTCTCTCGACTAGATCCTATAACCAAAGCGCTTATCGAAGAGACAATTTCCGTTAGGGCGGATAGAATATAAGTTATCTACTTCTCGTATACTCTTATTGTAATAGCTGTGCATACTAACGATCTACTTCTATCTAGGTTCCGTTAGGCATACTATTAATTATAGGAGCTAAAGAAGCTAAAATCCACTCGGCCTAAATTTGTAAAGGAGGCCTTATACTCTCTATCTACGACTCTAGACGGGACATACGAGCGGATATTAACTAGAATCGAACCGAAGTTACGCTTAGATACTCTCGTTCTCCTTTACTAGCTAGTATCTACTAAGTTATTCTCAGAGTAAGCGCGATATACCGACGAGGACTATCTATTCGACAGCCCTTATCGAGACGAGTAATCTACTTAAGTAGTAGCGACCCGCCTACGCTAGCGGCGGCGTAATCGTAGTATAAAGAACCCTAAAACTAAGGTTCCGTTCCCCTAATAACCCTAGAATTATAGAGTTACGGAGGATAGCTACCTAATTAGGAAGCGCGGACCTTACCCTAAATAGTAGCGGAGGATAGTAACTAACGAGAGCTATAGCCTTACG
Source organism: Fulvia fulva (assembly GCF_020509005.1). Classification (NCBI taxonomy): domain Eukaryota; kingdom Fungi; phylum Ascomycota; class Dothideomycetes; order Mycosphaerellales; family Mycosphaerellaceae; genus Fulvia; species Fulvia fulva. Next base: position 974,169 of record NC_063022.1, read on the forward strand.
AACACTCGGTACTAAGAGCTAGACCGGAAAACAAACTAAGGAAAAACCTAGGACATAAGCTAAGGCCTACTATATAGAAAGTAGAGGCTAACGACAAATAATATAGCGTAGATAACCCTATATATAGAGGCGGAAAACTTACTAGGGGATAACGAATACCTAGCCCGGGTATATAAGAACACTATAGTATAGCTATTAGGAGCGCTAAAAGCGCTATTATACTAAATCCTAAAGGTAATCTAATAAGTAATATAGAAGGTAGCCTAGAGACTAACTATATAGGCAATAGTAGTAGTAGGTAAGAATTAACCCCCTATAAAGGCAAGTAATACGGTACGCCTATATATTACTAATCCGGCGGAGAAATAAGAAATCGTAGCCCTAATAAGTAAGGAGATTATCGATAGAATCGGCTAAAAAGAGGTAGTTAGAGCGAGGTTAGAGGCAATAGGCGTAGTAAGACTCTTTATAGTATAAGAGTCTAATAGACGAAAACTAGAGACCTATAAGGAGTAGACTACTAAAGTTATAAAGTCGGTACGACTCTCCTACTAATAGTATACTATCGTTACCTACGGGGTCCCTAGGACATTTAAGGTCGAAGACCCTCCCTAACTCTAAGTATAGAACTAGAATATATCCCTAGGAGTACGACTGACGAAGGCGGCATAGTTATATAAGATAGTAGACCGAGAGAAGACGTATTTATCGCTTATTATCTAGGTAGAAACAGTAGAACAAGCTAACTAGATACTAGATAATAGGCTATTCTAGAACTACGAGAGAATAGATACGGAGATCTATTAGAGTAGCTATAGGGTACTATAGTACTTCTAATACTAATAGTACGGTTATATAGCCCTAAAATACGGGGAGAAGACCCTAAGGTGCCCTTACTACGTAGGCCTATACTAGGGAAGGGAATAGCTAAAAAAGGAGAGTAGGTATATATACTATAGTAGAAGGTACCTAGCGTACTTAAACTAATACCTAGCTAGAATAGTAGTATAAGAACGAGCGAGATAAGTAAGGATCGCTATACTAGCTAGGTACACCTAACGATAGTAGTAGGGACCTACCGTATATAAGGGCTTCGAGCCGAGTAAGAGGAAGAGGGTAGAAGAAACAAAAAAGGGAACCTAGCCTTAAACATATCTACCCCCGGTAGGCCTAGATACCTTAACCGGGCTACTAACGAACTAAGCTAAATACGAATCTTTAGGGCACCCTAGCGGTCGAGCTAGCTAGATAGCGGGAAATAGACTTAGGAGATATAGTAGGTTAGTACAGAAATAGACCTTACGGATAACGAATAATACTATACGACGACATTACTATCGTATAGTATAACGTAAAGAAAAGTAGGGATAAGGTCTAGCGCTACTTTCTATAAGAGCTAGACCCGCTACGGCATAACGTTATTACGGTATAGGAACTATAGATCAACCCCTATATAGGACTTCTAGCTACCTATAATAACCGGAGATACTATACTATAATCGCGGGCAAACGAGGCGTTATTCCGAGGATATATATATACGTAAGTAAGACTATAGACCTTAAGTTGTAGAAGGTTATACTACCGTAGTAGGGTAACCTAGGAGACATAATATTAATCTAGGTCGATAGGATATAAGGCTCGATCTAGATCGATAGGATATAAGGCTCGATCTAGATCTATAACGTCTATAACCCGCTACTATAGAGTCGAACGAGTAGGGAACTAGGAATCCTTACCTACCTAGAGCGGAGCCTAAGGTAAGATACGAAGTAAGTACTCCTCGGCGACTTTAACCTCTACTACCTATAGTAGGGACTCGACTTCACTCCCCCGTACGCGTTTCTAGAGGGGAAGCTACTAGATATAACCGTACGCTACGGAATAGCCCTAGTAACCCTAAAGGAAATAGAGACGTAGAAGGCCCGTATAAGTATAAGTATAATCGACCTATACTTTCTATTACGAGAACTTAAAGAGAGACTAGTCTAATACCGACCGAACTACGCGCTAGAAGCCTCCTTAGACTATATCCCTATCTAAACGACGCTAGTAATAAAGGTAATAGAGGAGCTAGTAAGCGAGCTATACCGTAACTAGAAGAAGGTACGCTAGGATAATATTAGAGACTTCCTAATAGTAAACCTACCGTAGTATAGGGAACTCGAGACGATAGCTTAGCTAGATTAAGTAGCGGAACAGATTACCTCGGTTATATAGTAGGTAGCGGAATAATATACGCCGTTACTCCGGCCCTTAACGTAGTAGAAGGCCTTCTAGACCCCTAAATGCTCTATAAAGATAAAGGAGGCTAGAAGGGCAAGGCGATAGTAGACGAAGGAGTATACCTAAGAGACGTAGGAGTAATACTATCGCGCGACATAAGAGAAGAAGGTATAGATACGACGCGATAAGCTATAGAACTAGAGAGCGACGATCGGGCTCGTCATAGAAAACCCGGAATAGATATAGAGACTAGCTAAATAGGCACGACTACCTAAAGAGTAACGAACCCCTTACTTTCCTTAAATCGTAGACCGCGAAGGGATTGCCTAGACTACGCCCCGGGGTAAGGTAAAAGTATTACCCGACTATTTCTATTCGACGTAAGTAGAGGTAGACCTTACGGATATCGACCCGAGTATATACCCGGAGCCCCTAGATATAGATTAGGCGGTTAGCCCTAATATAGTAATAGTATTATAAGTAGGTATAAGTACGTAGTCGGGTAAGGTATAAGTCGAATAGATATTCTATCTAAGAGAGGCGCGGAGGGCGCGAGAGTTATATACGGGCGCTAAGCCGCTAGTCGGATTAGTTAGCGGGCGCGGGGTCTAGGTACGTACCTACGGGTTTAAGTAAATATACGCCGGTACGGTAATACTACCCCCCCCCTCTCTTAGAGTACGCTCCGGAGTACTCTCCTCTCCTCTTATATCTATCGTATCTATTATATCTCTTATTACCTTTATAAACACCTTATTATCTATTAGACTATACGTATTACTCTCTTTCTTATAAGCCTAGAGGCCTAGTTCTACCGGTATTAGAGCTATCGCTACTTATACTAGTTAGCGCGCTATACGTATACCTCTAGCATTCTTATTCGGTATCTAGTCTATAGGTAGTTAAAAACTAGGTAGCTTAGTCGATCTCGGGTAGTTATAGTAAAAGTCGGCTACGGAGGCGGCGGTAGTCTCGATAACCTAGTCGGTAGCTTTATAGGATAGCTTATTTTATCTAATATATTTCACTAAGTATTCCTAATATAGCTACTTACCTCCTACCGGTATTAGTCCTCGTAGCTATCTCTTCTTATAGTCTAGAATTTGCTTAACTTTATTACGGGCTACCCGCGACCCTTTACTACCGAAGCGTCGGCCCGGCTATTCCGCGGACCTTCCGTATCGGGTTAGCGCGGCTTAGTATAACTATAAAACTTCGCCGCGCCTCGCGCTCCTCTTTCGTAGCTTTATAGAACAATAACTATTTCTCTCGGACCTTATAGTACGCGCGCCCTTATAGTTTATTCTACCTCCCTACCTAGATTACGGATTTAGGTAAGGGACGCGTAATAATAGGAATAGACTTATAGAACTAAAGAATACGCGACTACGAGCGTATAGTAGAACACGGTAAGGCGCCGAGTACGTAGATACCTAGAGAAGTTAACGCCGCGAAGACCTTAGTAATAGCGATAGGTCGCGTTAATACCGATACTATAACGAGTTAGTAGGACTTATAGACCTAGAACGGTATACTACTACCGGTAAAGCCCTTAGGTAAGCGTACATCTCTTTTCCTAGATCTCTTATCTTTTCTATAGTCCTAGACTTATAATAACGACCGGCGTATTACGATTAATACCGGCGTTACTCTTTAGTAGGAGTTAGATATAGTATAGGAGAAGGTACTTAATAGGGAATAGAGAGGCGCTATTAACTTTATAGAACTCTACGAGCTAAAGGAGTACTAGGAGAAGGGTAGCGACGACATACTACCTATTTACTACTCCCTCGACAAAGCTAAATATATCGCCGCTAGCGATTTCTAGAACGTCGACGCGAACGACCTCGCCGAGTTGGTCCGAGACTATCCTAAGACTTTATACGACTTTATCCTACGAGGATTTAATACCGCTTAGACCGCTACCGAGTAAGTCGACGTCTTATAACGTATAAACGCCCTCTAGAACGACTAGTACCGTAACCTCTACGCCGAATACGACCGTATCTATTAGATACTTAGAACCGAGAAGTCCGTATTATAGAAGATAGTATAGGATCTTAAGAACGTACTAGACCTAGCTAAGATAAAGGAGGTCTAGGACGAGTATAAGCAAGCTAATAATCTATATAAGCAATTTTACGATCTTAGTAAAAAGGAGAAGAAGAAGGTATAAGAGGCTAAGAAGAAGGTATAAGATACTAAGAGCATAAACTAGGCGTTATAGAAGGAGATCGATAACTTAAAGACTCGACTCTAAGCTATAGAGGACAATACTACTAATAGTAATAGGTGTCGAGGCCGTAGTCCGTTACGCTTACGCTCTTACCTATAAGAGACCTCCCTTAAGAAGCTTTAGCGTATATATTATAAAGCCGCTACCGGGAGCGGTAGGGGTAGTAGTAGAGATGACGATAATAATAACGGCCTAGGCCGTAGCAATAAGGACAAGGATCGAGGCCGCGATAATCGCCGCCGTAACGAGCGCTAAGAGATAGTACGTACTAGAGGAGGACGTACTAATTGTATATAGACACCGCTAGTAGACCTCGCCGAGCGTCTTATTAATATCGACCGTACCTTAGAGCGTAGTATAGAGATTAGTAAGGGAGTACTAGATCCTAAGAAGTTTAAGAACGATACCGACCTATCTTTCGATAGTTAGTATACGAGTATCCTACTAAAGCTTATAGTAGCGACCTTCCGTACCGAGTAGGATACCCTCCGCTTCCTATATAGATAGACTAATAGTAAAGTCTAGACTACTATTAAGCTACGTATCCCTATCCTAGGACATTAGTTATATAACGAGTTTAGTACCGGCGAGGAGCTACTAGACTAGATAACTCGATAGTACGGCATCCGGAACGAAGCTATAAAGGCTATAGTCGATATTATAACCTATAAGTAGTAGTAGAAGGAATCCTTTATCGTATTCTTTATACGTTACTCGAAGTTACGTACCTAGATAGACTAGGGGGATAATACCGAGCTAATGCTTTTCCGTAACCGCCTAAACCGTAAGTACTTCGTTAAGACATTCGGCGACCGAGAGGTTAACCGTTACCTAAACAGTATATAGGATAATATTAAGGAGTATACCGAGTTAGATGATCTCTTTCTCGATTAGAAATATATACGCAAATATAACATCCCTCTAATACCCCTAGTTTAGAGTAAGAACTTAATACTAGGCGATAGGAAGGCGAGTACTAGGCGCATTACATACGTAGCCTTAGTCGACGTTATTATCGGCGGTTATTATTACGAGCAAATAATATACTACGTAACCGACCTCGAATACGAGATCGTCCTCGGCCTACCTTAGTTAAGCTAGTACAACCCTAATATCTTCTAGGAAACCGGCGAAGTGGCTCTTAGATTAGACTACTACTTTAGTCACTATCTTTGTAGGAAGACTTCGATAACAGTTTAGTCCCTAAACTACTAATACCGGTAACGTACGAAATACGGACTAGAGCCCTTTACCGGGGAGTCGCTAGGATTTACGGTAGGAGGGGCGGAGTTAAACGTCTCGTCCTTATATATAGACGACGATAAGAAAGTGGACTATTAAGGCGTTAGTCGATACGCTTAGGAGATGTATACGTACCGGCCTAGGGCCGAGTACTTCTATATTCTACCTACTAGTAACGAGTCTAGCGAAACGGATAGTAACGGCGAGTTAAAGCTAAGCGTAATGTTAGCTAACGACCTTAATTAGTTCCTAAACAAGCAATTTAACTACAACCCGAAGGAGAAGCTTCCGCCCGAGTACTATTATATTACGGACGCGTTCTTAGCTAAAGACTATAAAGGGCTCCCGCCTTATAGGCCGGGCATTACCTATAAAATCTATATTAAGCCCGACGGTCTATAAGAGCCTCCTTACCGTAAACCCTATAGGCTTGTACCGTAAGAGAATAAAGTAGTTAAGAAATAGGTCACTAAGTAGGAGAGCGAAGGGAAAGTCCGTAAGGCTAGTTAGAAGACAAGCTAGTCCCTAGCTCCTATTCTAGTAGTACGTAAGCTAGGAGGAGGACTCCGAGTATATATTAACTATCGAGGGCTAAATGTAATAACTATTAAGAACAGGTACCCTATACCTTTGATCTAGGAAACCCTTAATAGGATGTATAGCAAGAAGTACTTTACGAAGCTAGATATCGTCGTAGCCTTTAATAAGCTTTATATTACCAAGGGGCATAAATAGCTAATAGCGTTCGCTACGCGGTACGGAGTATACAAATGTCTAGTCTTACCGTTTAGTCTATATAACGGCCCGGCATCGTTTTAGTTATATATTAATAGTATACTATAGGAACACCTTAACGATTTTGTATCGGTATATCTAGATAATATACTAATTTTTAACAATATACTCGAAGAGTATATCGAGTACGTAACGAAGGTTTTGATAAAACTACGCGATACTAGGTTAACCGTAGATATTAACAAATACGAATTCTATTAGTAGAGAGTCAAATACCTAGGCCTAATTATTACGCTAGAAGGTATTGAAATAGACCCCGATAAGCTAGAATATATCTAAAGCTAGGAGGCTCTAACTAACCTAAAGGATATATAAGCGTTCCTAGGCTTCGTTAACTTCTATAGACGGTTTATCGAAGCGTTCTTGCAACTAATATCGCCGCTAACTAACTTGACCAAGTCAGATAGCCCTAGTAACTATAAGAATAGAAGAATCGATTAGACACTAGAGTACTAGAAGGCGTTTAACGTATTAAAGGTAGCATTTAGTAAAGTAGGTATATTAGTATATTACGTACCGGGGAGACAGATAGTCGTTAAGACGGACTCCTCGGATTTTGTTAATACCGGCGTCCTCTCCTAATATAACGAAGAAGGCGTCCTATACCCGGTAGCGTTTTACTCTAAGAAGTTAAGCCTATAAGAGTATAACTATAAGATCTACGATAAGGAGCTATTAGCTATTATTAAGGCGTTTGAGGAGTAGAGGCCTAAATTGGCCTACGAAGTAGATAATAACACTATCGAACCGGTCAAAGTGTTTATAGATCATAAGAACCTAGAGTACTTTATAACGACGAGGTAGCTCAATCGACGTTAGACGAGGTAGGCTAAGTTCCTCTCTTAGTTTAACTTCCGTATCGTCTATAGGCCCGGTATTTAAGGCATAAAGCTAGATAGTCTAACGAGACGTAGCTAGGTCCTTCCGTAAGGGGTAGACGATCCGCGTAATTAGTATTAGTACTAGACGTTACTACCGCCTAAGCGCTTTCTTAAGATCGACTCTATACGCGTAACCGTAGAAGATATTACTAAAGAGACGGAAACTCCGCTAAACCTAGAAGCAATAGAATTTATACTAGCCGAAGCCGCTATACCGGTAGAAGCTACTACCGTATTAAAGCCTACGATAGAGGCTAATTACGAGGCTAAACTCGAGTATCGAATGGATAGATAGATTTGTTATTCCCCTGTTCTAGGACCCTATCCGGCCTATATAGGTATATATCTATTGTTATGTACAAAGGGAAACCCGAATAGGTAAAAACCCTTCCCGCCCCCGACTACTCCTTATCTAGTTTAGCTTTCCTTCTAAACGTACGTAGTCTATGTCACTACCCCGTTAGCCCCCGCTCCTAGCCGGTCTCGTCGCGCTACGTCGTGTCCTCTCTTCCTATACTACTCCTACTAGGCGGTACTATTCTAGCTAGCCCTTCTCTAGTATCTAGTTCGTAATGCGCCGTAGGTCCTTAGCGTTATTAAGAAGTGCCCTAATCGTCCGGTTCCTCGCCTTTACTATCTACTCCCCCCTTCCTAGTGACTACCTCGGATAGACGAGGAGTACGTACCGTACGTTCTAGGAGCGATAGCCGTAGGGGTAGCTAGTATTCGTATATCCTAGAACCTTCCTCTATAATAGGTACCCCTAGAGGCCGATGTGTTCGCTTCGTAGTTAGGTTGCTATACTACTCTATGCCCTCGTAAGGCGGTAGAAGATAAGCTTTAGGGGGTGCTTAACCGCGGATTTTATAGCTAACTATTCCTTAGGTTGTCCCGCTAGCTAAGGGCGTCCACTATACCCTATAACCTAGTTGTTCCACCTCTCTTTCTATAGTTGCTCTATAAACGATTTCTTACCTTCCTATTATATTACTAGCTATTCGCCCCTTACCCGGTAGTTCGGCTCGTTTCCGGGTCGAATGCCCTTATACGCTAGTACTAATTCGCGGGCCCTTACGACTATAATAGCGATAACCTTCTATACTAGGTACTATACCGACTTACCTAAGTAGGAGGTCCGTAGTCCCTAGATATATAGGTCGATCGGCGGTATAGCGGTCTCGTACTTAAGTATCCTTGTTAGTATCGACTTATATACCCCGGTGACCTTCCTTAGGCATTAGTTTTAGATCTCCGCTAGCGGCGCGACGAGTCCCTTCGATAGGCAGGCCCTCTTATCTAAGGACTACACTTAGCTACTATAGGTAAGGACTGGCCGTATAATAGCCGTATATAGAAGTCGTGACTACCGGAAGTCCGCCCCCTATATAGACGTAGTGAGCCTCTAGTATAATGCTATATTCTGTTTAGCTTTCCGTAATATTGCCTATACGTACTTCCTCTACCGTAGCGCCGGGTCTACCTATAGTCCGAGGATCCTAAGCTGATTTGCTAGGTTAGTCGTGTGCCCCTATATCTAGATAGAAGCTTGTATATTGTAGAACCGTGGCCGGCGCGTAAAGTGTATTAGATTGTACTTTTCTAGGGCAAACCGAGCCCCGTGCCTCCTAGCCTAGTCCTCGTAGATCTTGTGCTTCTCTTCTAGTAGCCTATAGTTCTCCTTAGTCGAGGAAGACTACGCTAGGATGTTTATGTCGTCTACGAAGCCGCTCGTAGCGGTGTTCTAGGATTCTAGGGCTAGGAGTAGCGTCGCTATAAAGAAGAGGAACAGAATAGGTACTAGCGTTAAGCCTTACGGGATTCTAGTATAGACTACTTGAAATAGGCTTCTGTACTAGCCGACTAGAATCGACGTACTACGGTCTTAGAGGTAGGACCGTACGAAGTTAATAAGCTACTTAGGGAGTCCTTTCGACCTTAGGATATAGAGTAGCCGCGGGTATAATACGTAGTCGAAGGCTCCCGATATGTCTAGGCTAAGTAAGGAAGCCACCTTGTCCCTATTCTTATACTAGATAGCCTTTACCTAAGAGGTGATAAGTTCTATCGCGGATAGCGTCGATCGCTATAGGCGCGTACCTATCTAGGTGTCCGGGAGTAGGGAGTGTTCCTCTACCGCCTCGGAGAGTCTCGTTATAACTAGCTTCTTAAGCGCCTTCCTAAGAGTGTTAAGGAGCGTAATTAGGCGGTACGACTTCACCTACGTATAGTCTTCCTTCTACGGCTTACGTAGGACTACTATCGTCGATTGTTTAAAAGCTATCGGGTAGTATCCGGTCTATAGGTAGGCGTTAAAGATCGCTATAACTACTAGGGCTAGTTGATCTCTACACTTCTTTAGTAGCTCGTTTAGGATCCTATCCGGCCCCGGGGCTTTCTTCGCCGGTAACTTCCTTAGTATAGCGGCAACTTCTCCCTCGGACACCTCCTATTAGACCGCGATACTAGGGGCTAGGGGAGTAGAGCTGTTTATGTCGCTTAGATTAGCCTCGACTAGGGGCGGGAAGAACTTGCTAGCTAGTAGACGCGCCTTAGCCTCGGGGTTACTAACCGGGCTACTAGGCGATTGTAGCGCTAGGATAGAGAAGGAGGGGCCCTATATAGGGTCCTATCGGGCCTATTTCGCTAGCTTCTACATCCTCTCTAGCTTACCGGCAATTTCTCCTACTATAGCCTTCTAGCCGACTGCTTTCTCCCTTCGTATTATAGCTTTCTTCTATTAGTATGCCTCTCTATATACGTTCTAGGCCTCCTCGCTATAGCTACTCGTCTATACCCGGCGGGCTCTCCTTACTTCTCTTACTACCGTAGTATACTCCGGCGTCTAGTATACTTTAGACTATATCGTTAGTTAGGTAAGCGGAACGTGAAGTGAGGTCGCTTTTCTTATTTCGTCTATTAACCCCTAGACTACTTCGTCTATCTCGTCTTTACTGTTATATTGCTACTACGCGATCTAGACTAGCCTCTTAGAGTTATCGAGGTATGCCTAGATGTCGGCCTAGTAGGCCTTTCCCTAGTTTAGCTTAGGGGTTCTCGCTAGTATACGTTATATCTATGTCGTAATAGAGGTCCTGACTAGTATATAGTCTAACGACGCCTCGAGTTTATGTTCGATCCTATAGTAGGTTACCGTATAGTAGTAGCTATCTAAGATCTAGGAGAGGTCGATTGTGCCTTAGAGTCCCCCTCTCTTCTAGGTGCCTAGGTCCTTCGGGGTATTAAGGGCAAATACGTTGCTCGCTATTAAGTCGAGTACTTCGTCGGCTATAGGGTACGGCTATATAAGGCTTTCCTAGGAAGGGTGGTGTATATTAAAGTCTCCTACTACGATATAGTAGCCTTGTCTCTTAAGCGTACTATCTAGGTGTCTATAGACCCCTAGGTCGCGGCTAGACCTCGAGGCTAGCGGTTGTATATATAGGTTGTGTATCTAGGTGCTACCTACGTAGAGGGAGGTAATATCGCCCCCGCCTTCTTCGTCTACGTAGTACACTACCTCCTAGTCGGATTCTAGTATGTCCTTACTAATATAGAAGCACGTACGGGGTCTACCGTCGCCTCGTAGGCATGTCGTATAGCCTAGTAACTTATAGGTCGTTAGTCTCTTATAGTACGGGTTAATCTATAGCTCCTAGATTATAAGGACGTAGTGGACGCGCGGGTCCGCCTCGTATAGGAAATGGTTCTAGACTATATCCTTACTATAGTTGACGTTATACTAGATAATACTAAGCGTGTCGAGGCTAGTTATCGGTATCGACAATCATTTCCTCTATATCGTCCTATATCCTACTGCCCTATACGTCCTAGTCTACGCCTATCGGCTATATACTAAAGGGGAGCCGGGCCTAGTTAGATTCCCTCGCCGTAGCTAGTAGAGCACGTGGCCTCCCGTACGCCCTAGATTACGTATCCTTTATATCGTTCTCGGCCCTAGGGCGCTTATACCTAACCGCCGCTAGTTAGTTCCGGTATAGGCTAGCCTTACGGTCGCCGTAGAATCTTAGGGCGACGGTTCTGTTTGTGATTACCTTGTTTTTCGCTAGTTTCCGCTATAGGCATTCCGTACTATACGATAGGTAGTGCCCCGGACAGTTCGCGTACCGTCTCGTAGTCGATATATAGATAGATAGATATTTCATTAAGCTGTTGTAGTGCCCTTTGGCCTATATAGCTATACTATCTTGTTTTTGTATATATAGAGGGGAAACCGTGTTAGTGAAAACCCCTCCTCCTTCCCGCCTGTCTTTTCCTCCTCGTTATCGTCTTAAATTTCCCTTATTAGGGGTACGCTAGTGTCATAGGCCTGCCCTAATGACTACCCTATCTACAACCCCCCTCGCTTCCGCCTCTTGTCTATCTACTCCTCCGTCTCGCTCGCGAGGCTAAACTACTAGAGGTATCCCTACTATAGTATCTACCGAGAGATTCGGCGAATGTTGCCTTTGTCCCTAATAATTGACTTATAGTCTCTCCTTCCCGCTTAGTGCCTCCAATTTCCCCTACCTCTCGCCCACTAGTCTCCTATACAGTTCGAGTAGGCCTACTTATTTGTACACGTGTAGGTTTGGTGTCTATACTATTAGCATTTGAAGCATTAGAAGACACGAAAGGATAAGGAGTGCTTTTCTACTATCTTAAGGCTATATTACTAGACTAGGCCTTATTCTATCGCTAGATCCGCCGCTTTCGCGTCTTATAGCTATACTATTAGCGCCGAGGCCTTCTTGCCTTCTGGCCATTTCCTATAGAGCTAAGTCGCCTTCTAGATTAGAGAGTTAAGAGTGACCGGGTTGTCCTCTTAGAGAGCGCGTAGGTGACCCTAGTTAGTTAGGTCAAACTCCTTAGGTATATCGTGGACTAGGATCGTGAATTGTTTCGTTAAGACCTTCGCTAATGCCGTAACCTTAGATACCTACTATAGCTGTGCCTCTAGGTGCCTCCTAGTAGTAGTAGAGCTAGTATAGATCTATAGAGTGCCGTTAGACTATTAGTTCACTACGACCACCCCTAGTTAGTTAATTCGTTAGGCGAGCTCCTTATTCGATAGCTTCGTAACTTCGGCCTAGTCTTCCTTTGCTATAATACGGATCGTAAATACATCGTACGTTAGGCGGGGGCCTAGTATCGATACCGCGACTAATGCCTAGCTATAGGGGTGTTGATTCCGGGTGGCCTTACTAATCGCCTAGGACGTCGTCCTTATTTCTTGTTACCCTCGGTAATACGACAGTATAAGCGCCGTGCGTAGCTAAGTAATCATTACCTATAGAGACCGGTAAGGGAGCTGATCGTTAGTTTCTATACTTTTTGCGTCCTCTATAAGTTGCTACTAGTTGTCTTAGTAAGGAAGGAATCGTATTTAGTAAGCTAGCTACGAGATAAGGTAACAAGTCTTAACCGCGCTTTCCTACTTATCTAGTACTACCGTATAGCCTCGTTTCGAGAGGTTAGCCCGGAGCAAAAGCTTCCCTCTACGCCCTCCCTCCCTATTTGCTCCTTAAGCCAATATCCACCTCTATAGGCCTAAGCCCTTTAGTACTCTCTATTGACCGACATACGTATCCGTCCTCTCGGGCTATATAGACAGTGTCAGCCGTCGCTACTAGTATACACTACGCCCTAGGTTTTGACGCCCTTTGCGTTACCGTAGCCTATCTCTAGAAAGCGGCCGTCTATACCTCGTAGGTTTACTCGGGGCACACACTACGCCGGGTAGCGTACTCCTTACGTTTCTACCTACTAACTAATATAAAGTTCCTTATTACCCTGCCCTCGATCCTCCCCGATTATAGAACTAATCCACTTATATTATACGTCTTTTCCCCGTCCTAATAGCCGTCTTTTCCTTACTTAGGCTATGGTCTTTTCCTCGTCGCAATCCACTATATTAGACTAGGTACGTTATGTAGCGGGATAGGTAGTGCCTTAGGCAAAACCCTCGTTCCTATACCGGGTGTTTAATAGGCCCTTATAGGCTTCGTCGCGTGTCTACCTACCTACCGTATTGCCCGCTAGCAAACACTAGATTGTTTCGTAGTCCGCTCGACGCCGTTATATAGTCCGCTCAGTTGTTGTTCTGTAGTCCGCTCGTCTAATGTTCGTCGCTTAGCCCGCTCGGTTTACGGTCTCCGGAGGTGAAAATTCTGTACTTATACTAGAGGTGTCCTATCGAGCGTATAGGCCACGGTTCCGCGCCCTTCTTATACGTAGAAAGAAGAGGGACTCGCTCCCGACACGAGTACACGCTCGTCGGATAGTTTTTATACCCGTTTTACTAGTAGTCCTCTATTCGCCGCGGCTTCGCCTACGTTACGCGCCCGTCGCGCCTACGACACTCTAGCGTGAGAATACTTGGCTCTCTCGTAGCTAGACGAGAGGTTCGTAGCCGACACTACGTACAGGTGATTCTCGTCGTCGACCGTAGTCGATATATAGTCCCTAGATATATAGTCTCCTATACAGTTCGAGTAGGCCTACTTATTTGTACACGTGTAGGTTTGGTGTCTATACTATTAGCATTTGAAGCATTAGAAGACACGAAAGGATAAGGAGTGCTTTTCTACTATCTTAAGGCTATATTACTAGACTAGGCCTTATTCTATCGCTAGATCCGCCGCTTTCGCGTCTTATAGCTATACTATTAGCGCCGAGGCCTTCTTGCCTTCTGGCCATTTCCTATAGAGCTAAGTCGCCTTCTAGATTAGAGAGTTAAGAGTGACCGGGTTGTCCTCTTAGAGAGCGCGTAGGTGACCCTAGTTAGTTAGGTCAAACTCCTTAGGTATATCGTGGACTAGGATCGTGAATTGTTTCGTTAAGACCTTCGCTAATGCCGTAACCTTAGATACCTACTATAGCTGTGCCTCTAGGTGCCTCCTAGTAGTAGTAGAGCTAGTATAGATCTATAGAGTGCCGTTAGACTATTAGTTCACTACGACCACCCCTAGTTAGTTAATTCGTTAGGCGAGCTCCTTATTCGATAGCTTCGTAACTTCGGCCTAGTCTTCCTTTGCTATAATACGGATCGTAAATACATCGTACGTTAGGCGGGGGCCTAGTATCGATACCGCGACTAATGCCTAGCTATAGGGGTGTTGATTCCGGGTGGCCTTACTAATCGCCTAGGACGTCGTCCTTATTTCTTGTTACCCTCGGTAATACGACAGTATAAGCGCCGTGCGTAGCTAAGTAATCATTACCTATAGAGACCGGTAAGGGAGCTGATCGTTAGTTTCTATACTTTTTGCGTCCTCTATAAGTTGCTACTAGTTGTCTTAGTAAGGAAGGAATCGTATTTAGTAAGCTAGCTACGAGATAAGGTAACAAGTCTTAACCGCGCTTTCCTACTTATCTAGTACTACCGTATAGCCTCGTTTCGAGAGGTTAGCCCGGAGCAAAAGCTTCCCTCTACGCCCTCCCTCCCTATTTGCTCCTTAAGCCAATATCCACCTCTATAGGCCTAAGCCCTTTAGTACTCTCTATTGACCGACATACGTATCCGTCCTCTCGGGCTATATAGACAGTGTCAGCCGTCGCTACTAGTATACACTACGCCCTAGGTTTTGACGCCCTTTGCGTTACCGTAGCCTATCTCTAGAAAGCGGCC
Organism: Fulvia fulva; assembly: GCF_020509005.1. Taxonomy (NCBI): domain Eukaryota; kingdom Fungi; phylum Ascomycota; class Dothideomycetes; order Mycosphaerellales; family Mycosphaerellaceae; genus Fulvia; species Fulvia fulva. The sequence continues at coordinate 989,174 of NC_063022.1, forward strand.
GTCTATACCTCGTAGGTTTACTCGGGGCACACACTACGCCGGGTAGCGTACTCCTTACGTTTCTACCTACTAACTAATATAAAGTTCCTTATTACCCTGCCCTCGATCCTCCCCGATTATAGAACTAATCCACTTATATTATACGTCTTTTCCCCGTCCTAATAGCCGTCTTTTCCTTACTTAGGCTATAGTCTTTTCCTCGTCGCAATCCACTATATTAGACTAGGTACGTTATGTAGCGGGATAGGTAGTACCTTAGGCAAAACCCTCGTTCCTATACCGGGTGTTTAATAGGCCCTTATAGGCTTCGTCCCGTGTCTACCTACCTACCGTATTGCCCGCTAGTAAACACTAGATTGTTTCGTAGTCCGCTCGACGCCGTTATATAGTCCGCTTAGTTATTGTTCTATAGTCCGCTCGTCTAATGTTCGTCGCTTAGCCCGCTCGGTTTATAGTCTCCGGAGGCAAAAATTCTGTACTTATACTAGAGGTGTCCTGTCGAGCGTATAGGCCACGGTTCCGCGCCCTTCTTATACGTAGAAAGAAGAGGGACTCGCTCCCGATACGAGTATACGCTCGTCGGATAGTTTTTATACCCGTTTTACTAGTAGTCCTCTATTCGCCGCGGCTTCGCCTACGTTACGCGCCTGTCGCGCCTACGACGCTCTAGCGTAAGAATACTTGGCTCTCTCGTAGCTAGACGAGAGGTTCGTAGCCGACACTACGTATAGGTGATTCTCGTCGTCGACCTCGAGTATCGAATAGTAATAGCGTACGCCGTGGACTAGGGGCTTAAGGTAGTAATTAATATACTATAGAAAGGTAACGTAATCCCGCTACTTCTTTAAAAGGCGAAGGTATACCTAGTATACTATAAGGTAGAAGGAGACATACTTTACGTCCGTAATTAGTACGGCGACTAGAGCTTATAGGTACCGGATAACTAGAAGCTACGGACTCGAATAGTAAAGATGAACTACGACGTACTAGTAGTAGGCTATCCTAGTAGAGCCCGTATATATAAGCTCGTAGTACGTAAATTCTACTGGCCTAGCTTAGTAAGATTAGTACGTAGATATACCGTAAATTGCCGAGTATACCGTACGACGAAATCTCTATATACCTAACTACCTAGATAATTATATCTACTTTCTATACTAGAACGACCTTAGCGCTATATATTAGTCGACTTTATAGTCGACTTACTAGATAGCGAACTCGACGGCATAACTTATAATAATATTATAACCGTTACGGACCGCTTGACGAAAGAAGTAGAACTTATTCCTATTAGAGCTATAACGGCAAAGAATGTAGCGCGCCTATTCTTAAAGTACGTATTAAGTCGACGTAGGCTCCCGGACACGATCACCTCTAATAGAGGAAAACAGTTTATCGTAACTTTCTAGAAGTAGTTATATAAGATACTACGGATTTAACGTAAGCTAAGTTCATTATATCACCCCGAGACAGACGGTTAGTCTAAGCGTACTAATTAGAATATAGAACAGTACTTACGCGCCTACGTTAATAAGGTATAGAGCGACTAGGCTAAATGGCTATACCTAGCTTAGTTTACTATTAATAACTATATATTAGAGACTACCGGTGTCTTACCTTTCTACGTAAACCTTAGATATAACCCCGAGTTTACGGAACGTATCGACTTATAGGTAGGCGGGGATCGCCGCTAGATAACGACTCTTTAGCGACTCGATAGCAAATCCGCCGAAGTAATCGCCCGACGCCTTTACGAGCTATATTAGTTCCTCTAAGAGAACATAAGAATGTCCTAAGCCTTATAAGCTAAGGCCGCTAACTAATATCGCCGTATCTCGCCCGACTATAAGGTAGGCGATTAGGTATTCCTTAGTACGAAGAACATCCGTACGACACGCCCTTCTAAGAAACTAGATCGACGATATACTAGACTATACTAGATCGTAAAAGTCATGCCCTCGAAGCTCTCCTATAAGCTAAAGCTCTCCGATACGTTAGCTAGACTCGATAACTATTTCTATACGTCGCTACTATAGCGCGCCGACGATACTAACCTACCGCCGCTAGAGAGATAGTACCTTATACCGCCGCTACCCGTAGTTATAGTTCCTAATACGACGGGAGCTAATACGGAGGCCGATATTATAGCGGTACCCGCGGCGATCGAGTACGAGGTAGATAAGATCTTAGATATATATACGAGGAAGCGTACTAGGGAGGTAAAGAAGGGGTATAAGCGTAAGGTCGATATATAGTATAAGGTATAATAGGTCGGATATTAGGATATAGAGGATAGTGAAACTTAGTAACCTACTAAGGAACTATTTACGAGGGTAGCCGCCGCTATTATAGACTTTTACTATAACCGGCCGGAGTTGTCTACGCCTATAGGTTTCGTAGCTCTATCTAACTAGTTACCGCTAGACGCTAAGGTACTCGGACTTAATACGATTAGGATTAATAGAGATACCGTTATAAATAAGTCGACTCGAGCCTTACCTTTAATAGAATCTAATCCGTATATATTTACTACGTACCGCTATATAAGTTAGGTTACGGGAAAGCCTACTCTCGTAACTAGGGTTACCGGTATAAGTAAAACTCGCCGCCCTTAGCTCTACGACCGTAACGGTATTTATACCGATACTAAACTAGGACCCGTAGGGCCTATAATAATACCTAACCGTAGTTATAAGGATTATACGCGAGTGCTCGCCGAAGACAGGCTTAGGCCTAGGGCGTACTAGCTAACTAAGTAACGTGTTTCGTAAACGGTAAAGGCTAAAGATAAGGAGGCTATACGGTAGATAGAGTAAGATCTAGAGAATAACTAGGCTTTTATAAGGGTATAGAGTTTAACGAGCAAGTGGCCGTATAAGACAGTAGGCGCACGAGTGAATATAGACGCTTAGAGGACTAAGACGACTTTTAAGAGAGGGGGTACTATTCCGGGCTACCCGCGACCCTTTACTACCGAAGCGTCGGCCCGACTATTCCGCGGACCTTCCGTATCGGGTTAGCGCGGCTTAGTATAACTATATAGCTTCGCCGCGCCTCGCGCTCCTCTTTCGTAGCTTCGTAGAATAAGAACTATCTCTCTCGGACCCTATAGTACGCGCGCCCTTATAAACTTCCTATTAATTGGGTTCGGCGGGATCGGCTTCGTATTATTCGTCGTCGACAATTCGGATCGGTAGTTTTACGGGTTATAGATAGATAGATTTGTTATTCCCCTGTTCTAGGACCCTATCCGGCCTATATAGGTATATATCTATTGTTATATATAAAGGGAAACCCGAATAGGTGAAAACCCTTCCCGCCCCTAACTACTCCTTATCTAGATTAGCTTTCCCCCTAAACGTACGTAGTCTATATCACTACCCTATTAGCCCCCGCTCCTAGCCGGTCTTCTCGCGCTACGTCGTGCCTTCTCTTCCTATACTACTCCTACTAGGCGGTACTGTTCTAGCTAGCCCTTCTCTAGTATCTAGTTCGTGATGCGCCGTAGGTCCTTAGCGTTATTAAGAAGTGCCGTAATCGTCCGGTTCCTCGCCTTTACTATCTACTCCCCCCTTCCTAGCGACCACCTCGGATAGACGAGGAGTACGTACCGTACGTTCTAGGAGCGATAGCCGTAGGGGTAGCTAGTATTCGTATATCCTAGAATCTTCCTCTATAATAGGTACCCCTAGAGGCCGATATATTTGCTTCGTAGTTAGGTTGCTATACTACTCTATACCCTTATAAGGCGGTAGTAGATAAGCTTCGGGGGGTGCTTAACCGCGGATTTCGTAGCTAACTATTCCTTAGGTTATCCCGCTAGCTAAGTGTACGGATTATATCTATCCTATAACCGGCGGATAAACTAGTATAAGAAGGTGTAAGTAGAAGCAATTATTAATATTTAAAGTATGTAGGAGCTCTACTTTATAAGTATTGCCCGGTAGTACCTCCGTAATTACGTATAGTCTAGACTACTTTACGTCTATCTTATAAGAAGGTCTCTCTATCGTCTAGTTCTTAGTGCTTACCTATACTTCGTCGCCTTTAGCGTACCGTAGTATAGGTATACGCGTCTAGTTTACGTACTTAGCTTAGACTACTTATACTAAGGCTATCTACTATCGTAACTATTAGTATATCTCTTATATCTTAGCCGTAAACTTGTCCGCGGACTCGGCGTCTAGTCGCTATTTGTATAGTATTAGTAGTATAGGCAAGTCTAAGTCGAACTTAGAGAACCTTAGATTACGCCTAGTATTAGTATAGAATAGCGAGACGCCTATTATTACGGACACTATATTATTTGCTATAAACTTAGCTAATAGAGTCTAATCTAGCTAGTCGTCCTAGGTATAGTTAATAAAGATACGTAGGTATTGCTCTATTACTTTATTCGTGTTCCCCGACTGTCTATCTATTTCTAGGTAGAACGACGAAGATAGCTTTCGACTAATACTAAGTAGCGCGTATATCCTATACTAGAATACGGAAACCTATTACGTACTACGATCCGAGACAATAGACTTCGGGAGCCTATATCTACTAAATATATACTTAAGGAATACTAGTACGTAATACTCTACTATTATCGAGGTAATAGGAATAATATATCGCTCTGTAGTTAGGCGATATATAACGGTTATAATGTTCTCGTACGTTTGTCCGTCGACTACGCTTATTCCCTTCGGTAGTTTGACTACGAAGTTAATAGAGATATCTATAAAATAGGTATAGTATATATATACACGGAAGTCAGGACACGAAATAGAGAAGGAGGAAGGACTAATATAGTATATAAAGGTATATAGTAGAATAGTGTTTAGTACTAAAGGTGTCTCTACTATTAGTATAGAGACTACGTCTCTTATACCTATATAGAGGGATATTGCTCTAGTCCTAGTTCTGTTTCACTACGCCTTAGTGGTTTTACCTATATCTTATCCTACGACGGCAGTTCCTCCGACAGTCTCGTACTAACTAGCTAAGCGACTTTAGGTCCTCTAAGTCGCTCCTACTATTCGTACGGTGTCTCGGTAGTATTACCGTACTATTATCTCGACTAGCTTAGTATATACTAAGTTAGTCTTAGTACCGTACGACATGCCTACTAACCTATATTCGTAATACTCCTACTTAGGTCGTAAGGTAAGGAACGATTGTTCCTACTATACTAGCTATAGCTATCGTATAAAGGTCTAGAACTAGGGACCGGCTAGCGGTTTATTTAAGTTATCTACTACTATCTCCTTAGTATAGTAGTACTCTACTTTAATCTTCCTCTACTACTAGAGGTGCCTAATATAGTTATAGGTAATATTAATGTACTTAGATCTTTCGTAGATTTAGGCGTCCTTAACTAAGGTTAGAGCCGCCTAGTTATTCCCTATAAGGCGTACTAGTCTTAGTTCGTCGACGGTGCTCTTATCGGCTAGGACTATTAGTTAGAAAGAGTAGTCTCCTACTAGCCCCGGGTAGTTTATCTCTCGGAGGATAGCCGCTAGGAACTAGGATTGTTTCGCGGTAGCGTTTATCGCTATAAACTCTACCTCTATAGTAGAGGTTACTATAGACTTTTGCTTCTTACTTATCTAGGATATAGGCGTACCGTATACTAGCTAGACATGTCCTAGAATTAAGACCCTATCTACTTAATCTATCGCGTAGTCGGAGTCTAATTTTCCGGTTAGGGTACCGCTACTCCGTCTAAATATTAACCCTAGGTCGGGGAACGACCTTAGGTATCTCGAGACCTTCTTTAGTACTTTTATATACCGCTTTATTAGATCCGCGACATATGTACTAGTTCTCCCGAGTAGGAAGGCTAGGTCCGGTTTCGTTATAGTCATTAGCTATATCTAGGTCCTATTATCGCTCTAGTAGTTATCCTTACTATATCTCTCGTCGTTCGGAGCTATAGGACGGAGATTACTATAACTATCTATTAGCGAGAGTGTTAGGCTTGCCTTTTCTTTTGCTATGTCTATTTTAGTAAGGGCCTTATAGATATAATAGCCCTAGTCGACTTTTAGGGTACCGTTACGCCTATTACGAGTAATCTTTAGTCCTAGTAGTTTCTCTAGTTCCCCGAGATCCTTAATCTTAAAGTGTTACGCGAACTACTTCTTAAACTATTAGATATCGGCTAACCTTAGTACTATAATAGATATATCGTCTATATAGATAAGTAGTATAATGTCTCTCTTAGTATAAGTTAGGAGATATAGGTCTACCTCGGACTAGTAGAATCCTATCTTAACTAACGTAGCGATATAGAGCTTGTTCTAGTCTCTAGCTACCTACTTTAGGCCGTAGAGACTCCGGAGTACCTTAAGGACCGTATTCGGTAGGGTTTCGACTCCTAGTACGGGTTTTATATAGATGTCTTCGGCTAGGTAGCTTTAGGTAAACGTATTATTAACGTCGACCTAGTATATCTCGAAATCCCGCTCGTAAACTACTACTATAAAGACCCTTATAGTGTTATAGCGTACTATAGGTACGAATGTCTCTTCGAAGTTAACGCCGAATTTCTATAAAACCCCTCTTACGATAAGTCTTGCCTTAAACTTTTCGATTGCTTTGCTAATAAGTCTCTTTACGTTAAAGACCTACTTAGAGATAACTATATTCGCCCCCCTTAGAGCGATAGCCGTTTTCTAGGTATTATTACTTAATAACGAGAGTAGCTCGGTATTGATAGCGTCCTTCTATAAGTGGCCCTATTTAGGATCCCCTACCGTAGCCTTATATATCTTCGGGATAGGTACTTCCTATTAGTAGGCGATACCGGGTCCGAATATAGTAAAGGCGTATTCTTAGACTTCGTCGAATAGTTCCTCTACCGTAGCTATAAATATACGTTCGTCGGTATCGGTAAGTCTATTGTTTACCTATAGCAGTTAGTAGAACAAAGCTATTATAGCTTTATAGTACTTAGTCTTATTGTCCTAGTCCTAGCCGTAGTTATCGTTAGGATCCCTAGTCTAATTCCTCCGGACGATTAGTTCCGGTAGCTCCGGGGTTTCCTCGATCTTCTAATAGTCTACGATATTATCTAGTCTACCGGGAAGTTAGATATAGAGCAGTCTTAAGACAGTTAGTCCTTTGTCCTTAGCCGTAGCGGGTTCGGTCTCTACGTAGGGAGCGGGGATTAGCTAGGTCGGTTCTTCTATAGAGGACTCGGCTACTTTAGTAGTAGAAAGTTAGGGTATTTTATACCCTATCTCGCTTACGTTACTCTCGTCGGGCCTAGGTGTTATACTACCCTAGGATCGTAAGATTACTATCGGGGTATCCGCTAGTCGCTAAACTAGTAGTAGTCGCGAGACCGCCGGTAGTCGACCGACTAGCCTTCGTTCGGGTACCTTACTAGGTTAGTTTATAAAGGAGACACCTAAATCTAGATCTCCTCCCTTCTTGTTTTCGAACTAATCTACTTAGCTATACTACCTAATAGCTCTAGAATAACTATTACTTAGTCGATTGACTATATCTAATAAAAATAGCTTCCTTACCCCGGTTTATTAACTTATCCTATCGTAGCCCTTTTAGATATAATTTCGATTCTACGTAAACTACTACTCTATAACCCTATACTCTTAGGTGATCTACCGTCGGTACTTTGCTAGTAAATACTTCTTCCGGTAAAAGTTAGATACCGTTAAGTAACGGTCCGTTCGGTAGTCGGTTACGTATAACCGCCTATACCTCTAGCGCTTTAGGCTAGAATTCTACCGGTATCTCCGATTCCTCGAGCATTACGCGGATCGCGTTCTCTAATACCTAGATTGACCTTTCTACTACTCCGTTTTGTATAGAGTATAAGTATCCGTTGTATTATATTAAACCCCCGATTCTTTCTCCTATTCTTTTAGAACTATTAGTAGGTTAGGTATATTGTTACTCCGTACTGCTCTTACGTAGTATTTCGATACTTTCTCTATAGTTAGCCGCTATTATCGTAGTGCTTACGGTGCGTCGGATTTGTTCTTAAGCGGGATTACCTACTTCTTTCTAAATAATTTATCTACGATCTCTAGCTAGTATTTAAACCTAGCCTAGATGTCGTATTTTAGAAGGGTCCGTAGATATCGATAGATATAAGCGTAAGTCTTTCGTTCTTTCGTTCTATAATAGCGCCTTTAAACTTCCGTATATTCGCGATAGAGTATACCTTATAGTTATACTCGTCTAGGATAGGAATTAGGTCCTTCTTATTACTTACCCTATAGACGTTCCGGAGCAATCCTTTACCTAGGTATACGAATCTTCTATACTAAAGCTCCTACTAATCTTCGGTAGTTACCGCGGCTAGAGCTTCCTTATATAGTATCTCCGGGGGTCTATTATCTACCTAGTTTAGGGAGTCGGATATCGAAGATACTACCGGTACCCTCCCTTATAGTACTATTCGTACAATAGGCTTTCCGCTCTTATACTTAAGTATAAAGTTTAGAGGTTCGACATCGAATTGCTTACTAAACCACCTCTATAAAACTAGATTAACTCCGAGATTAGGAATAAACAAGACTTTCTCTAGCGTAATTTATTTCCCCGTTAGGCCTCCTATAGTTACTATTCCTTTATAGAATATATCTAGGTACCCCCTACCGACTTTAATTACTTTCCTTCTCGCTAGTTTCCTAAGTAATCTAAGTAGAGACTTATTATTAGTTATATATAAGGAGGTATAGGAGTCTAGTAACTATTCGGAGGCGGGAAACTTACCTTTTACTTCGGTAGTAGAATAGGCGACTTCGTCGTCGTATATTTCCTCGGTATTGCTTTCTCGTAAGGTATAGGCTCGTACCGCCTTTACCTCTACCTTATTATCGGATTAGCTTCTCCTATCCTTCTACTGTTTCCTAGACTTCTTAAGGGCGTTTTAGGCTTTCTCTAGATCCCGGACTAGCTCTTTATAGGACTTCTTCTCCGGTTACTTCTAGATATTCTTCTTTTTAATAAACTCCTTTACGGAATCTAGTTCCGGGCACGATATAACTAGGTAGTTACTATTGTAGATAAAGTAGCCGCTCTTACTCCCTTACCTCTAGGAGTATAGAGCGGTCTCGCCCTTACTCTCTTAGATCCGTAATTCGTAGGATTTAAGTAAGGTTATAGTAGATTCCTAGCCTAGGTTTAGCTAGGCTAGGATAGTATCCCTAGTAGTAGCGTAGACGTCCGGGAGGCTACTTAGTAAGTGCTTAAACCTCCGGATAGGGTCCTTATAGTAGGTCTCTTTACTATCTATTTCGGTAATCTATATAGATAGGTTACCTAGATGTGTCTACCCTTATCTAATTGTCTAATCGTCCGGTAGCTTAAACGATACTAGCTATTCTATAAGCGCTACTACGTATACCTTATAGACCTTGCTATACTTCTTCTATAGAAGTTTCTAGATCTCTTTCGTATCTCGTATATCTAAGATTTCTTAGTTATCCTCCTCGGATAAATATACTAAGATAGTATATCTCGCTATACCGTTCGCCTTCGAAGTAATCTTAGGCGTAACGGATTCTAGGAGATCAGCCGACGAGTCGTCGATAACCTAGAATACCTCCCGGCTTTCGAGATAGTCTCGTAGTATAACGAACTAGCGCTTCTAGTTCTTACGAGTAAGGGTAGGGCCGACCCTCCGGGGGCCCTCGTAACTCGTTAAGTCTTCTATAGCGAAGGTAGCCTTAGATATATAGTAAGCTCTACTTGACTACGGTCTAGCTAAGCGACTTTAGGTCCTCTAAGTCGCTCCTACTATCGTACGGTATCTCGGTAGTATTGCCGTACTATTATCTCGACTAGCTTAGTATATACTAAGTTAGTCTTAGTACCGTACGACATACCTACTAACCTATATTCGTAATAATATCCTCCTAAGCGCTAAATAGTACTAGTAGCGGTCTTAATAGCCCTAGGTACTAGATATTAGTGTTCTTATTCGTACGGTAAGCGCGGTAGGCACGTATATAGCTCTTAATAAATCGTACGATACCTAGCTAGGTATAGTTACGAGCTACTAATTTATACGTCTTCTCGTCCCCTAAGTAACTAGCTACTATATAGTCGTAGAAAGCCTATACGATACGAGTACGTACCGGGATTTCACCTTTATCTACATTATCTTCTAACTCCGGAGGAACGAATAGGCTATAACTACTATATATATTCTTAATATATATTATACCTCTAACTAGGACTATATAACGGTTATCGATACGGTACTTCCTTAGTAAGGTGTATAGATCATCTCGTTCTAGCTATTAAACGGCTTTCTTAGCCTCTAGTTACGTATAGAGTCCTCGAATAGCGGTCGTAAGCGGGGTCATAACGTTGATGTTATATACCGACAATACTCTAGTAGATAATAGGTTTAGGATACGATCTAGGCCTAGTAATACCTAATACTACTATTAGTTTCGTAGGTTATCTAGATCTCTAGGCTTCGGCAAGTCCTATAAACGTCGGGTTAAGCTATCTAGCTTAGTACCTGAAACTCCTAGCCTATAGACAATCTTAAAGAAGAACTACGAGAGAAACTCGGCCTAGCGAGCTTATCTACGGTTCAATTGCTTCGTACTTATAAACTATTCGAGGTTCTTATAATCGGAGTATATAAGCGTCGGGTTGTCCTTATATTCCGGGTCTAGTAGATTCTTATAATCGTCGGTACCGTATTTGTTAATAGTTAGCTCCGGTCGCTATTTCTCGAAAGCTTATATAATAGCTAGGGGCTCCTTATCGTAGATATCGTAGTTATATTACTAGGGATCTATCTTCTTAGATATATAAGCGATAGGATATAATACTCGTCGCTCGTTACGTTATAGGAGTACTACTACTATTACGTAATCTAAGGCATCTGTTTCTAGAATAGTCTCTCGCCCTAGGTAGAAGTGCTTTAAGGTAGGCGTATCGATAAATACTTGCTTTAATACCTCGAACGCCTATTAATATACTAGAGACTAGTCCTATAGGATATTCTTCCTCGTAAGCTTCGTTATAGGCAAGTAGATCTTACTAAAATCCTTAATAAACCTACGGTAGAAGTTAGTAAACCCTATAAACGACAAGATATCGGTAATATTCGCGGGTATAGGCTAATTCTTAACGTTTTTAATCTTAGCTAGGTCTATCATAATGCCCTTATTTGTGATAATAACACCTAGATACGTAGTCTCGTGTCTAAAGAACTCGGATTTGTTAATATCTAACTAGAGCCTAGCGGTATCTAGCTTTCGTAAGACCTTTAGGATATATTAGATATGCTCTTCTCTTGTCTTACTGAAGACAAGTACGTTATTAAGGTAATATAACACGAAGTTATCTAGAAACTCCCTTAGTATATCGTTTATAAATAACTAAAACGTTCCTAGTATATTATATAGTCTAAAAGGTATAACTACGTACTTAAACTACCTATATCTAGTAGTAAAGGCCGTTTTCTACTCCTCTCCTACTATAATACGGATGCGATTAAATGTAGCAATGACATCTAGTTTAGTGAACTATTACGCGCTAGTAATACGATCTAAGGTCTCTTAAAATAGTAGAATCGGGTAGCGACTCTTTGTCGTAAGCGCGTTTAGAGCTCTATAGCCTACGTATACTCGTAGCCCTCTACCCGGCTTTTTGACTATTAGAATAGGTACTACTACTAGTAACACGCTTCTCTAAATAAAACCTTTCTTAAGTTGGTCATCGATCTACTTCTTAATCACCTCGTTCTCTCGTATAGAGAAGGAGTATAGTCTTCGAAATAGCGGTGTCTAACTAATCTTTAGCTTGATCTTATAGTCTACGCTAGGCCGTCGCGGTAGGACCTTATCTACTTCCTTACGGCTAAATAGCCTAGCCATTTCCCTAAACTCTACTAGTAACAAAGGGATAGGATCCTAGTCTTTGTCCTTACTATTTATAAAACGTTAATAGTCGTTAGCTAATATAGTAGAGGCGTTAAGTTACCGCTAGGTATAGTTACCCTAGGGCTTCTCCTATCTATCTATGTTTTCTTAAGTATTAGTATCTACTAATATCGCCGCGCGACCTCCTAGTACTAGCTTCGCTCTTATACCGAAAGCCTTTAGTATATACGCTAATAGCGGATCTCGCGCGACTTACTTATTAAGATTTTCTTTTAGATTAAACATCTATATTATATGTACTTTATGGCCCTTCCTCCGGCTTATACGCCGAAGTACTTCTATATTAATAGGCTTGATATCGATCTCTAGCTTAGTCTCGACCTTTAGTTCTTTCTTCGTTCGACGCGCTAGGCGCTTAAGTATTTCAACCCTATCGGCGTGTAGTAGCTAGCGGACGTAATAAGACGGTTCTAGTTTATCGTAGATATCGACGGTATGTCGTATTACTACCTTCGTTATGTACGTCTCCTATACTACTATAGGTTCGTCTTTATCCTCTACGTAGGGTTTGACGTAATTAGATAGAGCTTAAGGTCGCAAACTCTCTAGTACTAGTATCTCGGTCTAAAGAACGCCTCTTAGTATAATACCCTTATCGTTAATAGACTATATATATACTAGTTTAGTTCCGAGTATACAGTTCTATCGACAATATAGTAAGAATAGGGTTATAGTTCCGAACGTATAGTAGAACATAGGTTAATACTCGTCGTACTATAGACGGCCGAGGACTATATCGTATTCTAGTAATATATAGTAGCTAGACCTAGTCTCTACGTAGTTGCCGATCTAAACCTATACCGTTGTTCTATAAGTAATAAGGTTACTAGTAGGTTAGCTATCTACTAATATTAGCCCTAACGGATTAGGTAGCTATATTATATTAAGGTTATTCTTATACGTAAAGTCGATATTAAAGTACGTAGAGTTAGTACTATTATTATAAAGGGTTTGAGTAGGGATCTTTCTATTCACTATATATAGTATAACTAGATAAGAAGCTATTACCGGATTGTATTTATCTATAGAGTAGTTTATAGCTAGTAGGGAGTATACCGATATACTTAAAACCTTGCCTCTCTTAGGAGGCCTATGTTTATTATTATACTTTTTCTCGTTTTCTCGTAACTCTAACTCGTACGGTCTACTACGTATTACGCTTACGGAGTAGACTAGGCGTTTCCCGCGCCGCCGGTATTATTAGCGTTACTACTATTACTACCGTTACGGCGGTTATTACTTAGGTTATAGCCTAGCGTAAATAGGCGGCGGGCGACATCTCGAAGGGGATACTAATCGGTATCGATACGGCGGTAACCTTCTTATTTGTACTTTAAGTACCGATTCTAATCGAAATATTCCTAGGCGCGAGTAGTATCTAAAGGTTAGATATACTAAAATGCCTAAGGTCGATTAGCCTACTTAGTCTTAGCGTTCGGGTTAGTGTTATTACCGCTAATACTCAAAGCCGTATCCTTCTTATCGTCGTTACCCTTAGTAGTCTTCTTATTACCTTAGGTCTTATTACCGTTACTAGTCTTACCGTACTTAAGGTCGAACGCCTTAAACTTGTCCTCGTAGTTATATAGCGTAGATACGACTTACTTAAGGGTTATGTTGACTATGTCCTCGTTTATAATACGGTAATCGTAGCGCGAGTTTAAGTTACGGAGTAGGAAGTCCTTCTTAAGTTTCTTTTCCTTCGCGCCGTTATTAAGGTTAATAATATCGGCGTCCTTACGGAAGGATAGGTAGAAGTCACTAAACTTCTCCTTATTACCCTACTATAGACTATTAAGCTTAGTTATAGCATTAGTATAGGTATTATAGGTACCGTAGCGCCGGGCTAGATCTTCTATTATCTTATCTATAGAAGCGTACTAAGTAGTCGTACCTTTTGTAGACTTAGTAAGACTAGGGATCTTTAAGTCGATATAGGTCTATATACCGTTCTTTAACTAGCTCTAGACGTTCTAAAGGGAGTTCTTTACGGTACGGTACTTCGAGGCTTAGAGCTTAGCTTCGGTAGTACGCTACTACTCTTAGAACTTAATATCGTCGCTCTTTAGATCGAACTTAGTAGGGGCCTTTAGCTCGTTAGAGGACTTGATACTAGTAGTTATATCGGCGTCGTAAGTCGTAAATCCGGAGATAGGGTTACTATCTAAGTCGGTACTCGGGCGATTCTTCTTATCCTTACGACTACCGTCCTTACGGGTATTCTTACGGCCCTTATTACCGTCGTCCTCGTCGTCTAATAAGTCCGATAAGTCCGGGTCCGACTTCTTCTTATTAGGCTTGCCTCTATTCTACCGACGCTCTAGTAACTCTTTAGACTCGGTTCGCTAAGGTAGTAGGTCTTACTTTTCCTTAGACCGGCTACGGTCCTTCTCTTACTTCTTAAGCTTAGTAATACGCTTCTCGGCTACTACGAGCTTAGTCTCGGTCTCTACTAGCTTACTCTCCGCTACCTTATACTACGTACGATATACCTTCTTTATATCTTTAGCCCTCGTAAGCTCGTCTAGGTCGATAACGATAGTATTATCGCGCTTAGCGATCTCCTCCTTTAGTCGCGTAACCTCCTCTTCTAGGGACTATCTAGTCGCCTATTCCGTATCGATTATATCCTCGAGTCGGTCTATCTACTCCCTAGTATTATACGCCTTACGGAGATTAATACGGTTAGCTCTATCGAGCGGAGTATTAAGCTTATACGTACGTCGGTAATCGGACTCGATATTATAGAGGATCTTATAGATCTACTAGGGATAGTTATTAACCGTCTTCTTGAACTTGTCTATATTCAACCCGTTTAACGAGTCGAAGGCTTCCTAGAAGTTATTAATAGTGACCCTCCTCTTCCTCGGTACCTTAGTACCCTTATCTTCTATCTTATCCTCGACAAACTCCGCCCTATATAGGTTAGCTAAATTTAGCTCTATCTCGACCTCCTCTTCCTTAATCGCCTTGAGTTAGTCAAACACCTTCTTATACTACTTACGGTACTAGTTATTCTCGTCGAGGAGCTTATTTATAATATCCTCTTTACGTCCTTAAGTCTACGTCGCCGGGTTCGCGCTATTGTTATCGGGCGGATCGGGTAGTAGGGTAAAGAAGGATAATCTATTAAGGGACGCGCGATAAACGCGTCTATTAGTATTCTCTATACTTACGCCTAGTACGCCGGTGCCGGTCTATCTCGC
This sequence comes from Fulvia fulva, assembly GCF_020509005.1. Taxonomy (NCBI): domain Eukaryota; kingdom Fungi; phylum Ascomycota; class Dothideomycetes; order Mycosphaerellales; family Mycosphaerellaceae; genus Fulvia; species Fulvia fulva. The sequence goes on from NC_063022.1 coordinate 1,004,304, forward strand.
TATTACTACTATATTAGCTATAACCTACTTTAAGGTACGACTTAGCGAGTACGATACCTAATCTTAGTACTTCCTCGTATACTATCGCGGTTTCTCTATAATCTCCCGAATATAGTTTCTCGTATCTCTCTATACGTTAGTAATAATCTATTCGAAGTATTATTAGTAGGTATAAGTACGTTATTAGGTAAGGTATAAGTCGAATAGATATTCTATCTAAGAGAGGCGCGGAGGGCGCGAGAGTTATATACGGGCGCTAAGCCGCTAGTCGGATTATTTAGCGGCGTAGGGTCTAGGAACGTACCTACGGGTTTAAGTAAATATACGCCGGTACGGTAATAGAACGTATAGATTAAGAAAGCCTAGAGTCGAGCGTAAGTTAATAAAGCCTCGATAAAGAGACTTACGGCGTCTATATAGGGAGTAATATTCGATAAGGTAAGGGTAATATATAAGGCGATCGTTAGACTAGCTATATTATACGGGGTATAGATTTAGGGTATAGGAGGCGTAGGTAAGCCGATCCCGAAACGGATAGAGTAACCCCTAAGTAGGACTTAGGTAGGTAACCTACGTAGAATACTAGGGGTATATAAGATAACGTTAATAAGTACGGTAGGAATAGTGACGGGAACACCTCTAATCGGCTAGTAGATCCGGGGAATAAGAATTTAATACGCGGTAAAGAGGACAGATTACCTAGTATAAACTACGATCTAGGAGGTAAAGAATAAGATAGAAAGCCGCTACCGGAGAGGGGCCGGATATAGGACAAGCTAAAAAGAGGATAACCTTACTACCTTTATAGCCGTATAGACAAGTACCGAATAGCTAGTACGAAAGGAGGAGGAGCGTAGAACTCGCTAGGCCGGCGGGAGTAAGGCTAAGACCTAAAGTATAGCGGAATAGAAAGCGAGCTACCTATAGAAGTAGGACTAGAAAAGGAAGCTCCCTAAGACAATAGGCCCGATAGTACTCCGAGCTTTCTAAAGATATAATTACTAGCTATATAGGGACCTAATAAGGGCCGAAGTAAGTATAGCGATCTAAATAAGGTCCAGATATATTAGATTGAGGGCCTACCTATTTAGGAGACGTATACTAGATATCTAAAGCCTAGCCTACTAGTATAGCTACCTATCGTAAAACCTAGAATATATACTACTACAATGCCCGTAGTAGGCGAGTAGTAGGGAGAATTAGAGGTACTAAGCGGAGAGGAGAGACTATAAGTCAATTATTAGGGATAAAGGTAATATCCGCGGAATCTCTCGGTAGATACTATAGTAGGAATATCTCTAGTAGTTTAGCCTAGCTAGTAAGACGGAGGAGTAGATAGATAAGAGGCGAAAGCTAGAGGGATTATAGATAGGGTAGTTATTAGGGTAGGCCTATAACACTAGCGTACCCTTAATAAGGGAAATCTAAGAAGAGAACGAGGGGAAAAGATAGGCGGAAGGGAGGAGGGGGTTTTACTAACACGGTTTCTCCTCTATATATACAAAAATAAGATAGTATAGCAATATAGGCCAAAGGGCACTATAATAGCTTAATGAAATATCTATCTATCTATATACTAAGTCGCCCCTAAGCCTTAGCGAACTAGTAGACGCTACCGTTATTAATATAGCGGCGGAAGGAAATGTAGACGTAGACGACCGGCTAGGTATAGATAATACGCTTAAGGTCTTATTAGGACTCGTTACTATAGAAGGAATTAGAGAAGACTACGATTATCTCGACGGAATAGTAGATATAGTATCGAAATAGCCCGAATCTAAGGATAACAGGATTAAACTTATAGGCTATTAAGATGTAGTATCTTAAAGGGAGTTAATAATTATAAAGTGATCTAGTAGCCTAAGGTAACTACGATGACTTAGCTTATAGGGAGATACCTTCTCTCTACTTTAGCTTAGATAGATATCTTATATAATTAACATATAAGTTCCTAATATATTGCTATATACTCGTACTATTAGTTAGTTAAAGATTGATCTCGTACTCTACTCCGCTACTATTAGCCCGTACCTATTTAATAGGTTATAAGCCCGGGTTTATATAGGAATAAGAGCAACCTATATTAGTATAGATTACTTATATCCGTGACTATCGTAGTAGAAAACATCTAGGAATTAGAAGTCTACCCCGTCTATACTATTAAGGAGCTAAGTTCGATACTAAGTAATAGGTAACCTAGACAAGGACTCTATACGGCTTACTCAAAGCTAGTACCTTAAAGATACTCTAAAGGTAGAACTGTATAGAGATACTATTAAGAAGGACTTTAAGTAAGTCACTTAAAGCTCTACTAGGAGAGACAGACCTACGTCCTAGCCCCGAGACCTTCTATCGCCCCCTCTTTACTTTACTAAGCGGGCCTTAGTATCTATACCTACGAATTTTCCTATTCTATACTAAGAGCCTTATTAGGATCTGAGCCACTACTTTAGAATATATACACCTTGTTTTATTATAACGTACTTTACTACCGAGCGGGCTATACTACCGAGCGGGCTACTTTTACTAAGAACTGTACTACTTCTATAGATATAGCTATATAACTACTATTATAGCGTATATTGTCTTTAAACGAGGCTAAACTGACCTTAGCTATCTAGGCTACGAAACGCGACGCGACAATCACGAATCGACTTACTATAAAGGTATACGACGCGTCTCGAACTATACTAGGGTATCGATTGAATAGACGACCTCCTCGGGGTGACTACGAGCCTAATTCGAAGAAGCTTATAGAGCTAGAAGAGAGGGTAATACTTGAGTATATATACGAGCTAGATCTTAGAGGTTTCCCGCTATTAAAGGCTAGTATACAAGTAATAGCCGATTTATTACTATAAGAGAAGAGTCTTAAGCCCGCTAGTCTCAATTAGATAGACAGGTTTATTAGGCGGCATCGTGAGCTAAAGGTTCGTATAACACGTAGATACGATCGTTAGCGAGCCCTAATAGAAGATCTAGACGTTATCGAGAAGTAGTTCTTACTTATACGTAATATAAAGGAGAAGTATAGCATCCTTAACTAGGACACCTATAACTTCAACGAGACAGGGTTTATAATAGGTATTATTACGTCTAAGAGCGTCGTTACGGGTTTAGAAAGGCGTAGTAGAAAGAGGAAGGTCGTTTAATAGGGTAATAGAGAGGGAGTAGAGAGATAGCGTATTAGATAGCTCTTATACGAAGCGAGATTAGTAAGCTACGTAAGTCTAACGAGGCCCTTATATAGCGGAAAGTACGAAAGCGTAAGGATATTCAGTCTAGAGGGTCTCTAACCTTCGATAGGGCGACGCAATTAATACCTCTAGAGGATACTAGGAGGTAGGAAGTGAGTAGAGAGTCGCTAGATAGTGTTTAGCTAGTACTAAGGCTACGACGCTATAAGCGATATAGCGAGTCGGGGCATAACGTACGCACCTCTTAAGTAGACTCGCTAGATAGCGAAGAATCTATAGAGGAATTGTCCTCCTAGTAACGATTCTATAGGATGTCGTCGTGTTAAGATACTGTCGTAATTAAAGTAGAAGTAGTATAGTTCTTAGTAAAAGTAGCCTGCTCGGTAGTATAGCCCGCTCGGTAGTAAAGCACGTTATTTAATCTATTATAGATTTATATTAAGAGAAGATAGAGGAGAAGGGAGGCAAAATCCCAATTCTTAGAAGGGATAATTAGAAGAGATAGTTCAACCTTTAGAGATATAAGATAGAGAGCTAATTAGCATTCTTTATAATTAATAACCTAATAGAAGTATCTTTTAATAATATTAAGGGCAAGACTCTAAGACTCTTAGAAGAGGCTATAGCTAAAGAGATTCTTAATACGCTAATATAGATAAGACAAAATGTAGTATATAACTTTCGTATCCTTAGTAGAACTATAGAAAAATATAAATTTGGGCTTAAGGGCTTATATAAGTCTAGAGGAGCTACTAAGAAGTAGGTATATCTCTAGAACAAGTATAGCTAGGTGCTACTAACCTATATATATAAGCTTATAAAGGAATTTGTTACCTTTGAGATAAGTAAAGAGCTCACTATTAGATCTGTATAGATACACCTAGTTTCTCTTAGAAAAAGGATTACTAATATTGACCTAGAGGGTCAGTATTATAGGAAAGCTAATATAAGGATGACCTAGCTCTTAAGCTTACTACTACCTAACTACTATATAGCTAGGGATACTATTATAGCTTAGCTAAAGATAGATTATAAAAGGACCTTAAAGATCCTTAAAGCTTAAGAAGCTAGATTAGATCCCTCTTAGGCTAAGTATAGTATAGTAGCCACCTAGGTTAAGCCCTTAGGTCTAGTAAGACTACTCTCCTACCTTCTCTATAAGAACCTCATTAGATTCTATAATTCTGATTATATAATAGATAAAGTAGACAGAGTCTTAATCCTTAGGTATATCTTCTTCCTCTATAGGGCACTAGTTTCTTAGATAAGTAAGAAGCAAAAGGCTATAGCAATATCTATAATAGAGACTGAATATATAGCTAAAAATATATATATAAAGTAGTTCTAATTCCGAGCTTTACTACTAAGAGAAATCGATTGTCTAGAGTTAGTAGAAGACTGTTCCTATTAACTAGATAGATAGATAGATAGATTTGTCATTCCCCTATTCTAGGACCCTATTCGGCTTATATAGGTATATATCTATTATTATATATAAAGGGAATCCCGAATAGGTAGAAACCCTTCCCGCCCCCGACTTCTCCTTATCTAGATTAGCTTTCTCTCTAAACGTACGTAGTCTATATTACTACTAGATAGCTACTACTATATAGTAACCTAATTACGGGTAATACAATATAAGGGTGTAGAAAAAATGGCGACGACGACGGCAGTAGACGACCGAGAGCAAGGGGGAGACGAGTAGAGGACGCTCTATAAGAAGGCGGAAGAGATAGTAGCGGCAGAAGAAGGGAGGTTTCCGGAGAGAGCACTAAAAGGAGTAATAAGCGAACTACTCGGGGGACTAAGGGCGCTTAAACGACAAACAAGCACTACGATCAACATAGCAATCGAGGTAGCAAAACGAAACGTAAGAAACAACCCTTAAAGAGACCCGAGACAGACCTAGGGCCTAAAGACCTAGGCAATAATCGCGAGCTAACCTACCCCCCCTTAGAGTATAGTACTACGAGTCTATATTACGGACTAGAAAGAGAAGGAAGAGATAGGAAAAATGACTAGGAGGGAGATAGTCGAGAAGATTGGAGTAAAGGGAATAGTAGGGGTAAGGGCAGATAACAAAGGGGTCAAGCTGTTTATAGCATACGTATAGGATAAGAAGGCCCTCGAAATAAACAAGGAGTAGACACTAAAGATCGGGAGTATAGCGAAAGTCTCCTATTAACAGTATATAGTAATTGCGTATAGGGTCCTACGAACCTTTGATATATAAAGGGATATACTAAACCTCTAGAGGCAAAACTAGGTAATAGCACTAGGACTACAGATCACAAAGACAGCGTAGGTCAAGAAGAAGATAGAGGAGGGTAAGAGGGCCTCTAAGCTAATCTTAGAGGTTATAACACTAGAGTAAGCGAATAAGGTCTTAGACTAAGGGTTGTACTAGGACTTTAAGAGGCTAGATATAGAAATCTATTAGAGCAACTATAGAATCCTTTAATGTTTTAACTATTAACAGTACGAACATATTGCCCTAAAGTGTAGCAAAGCCACACTAGTCTACTCCTACTATACTAGTAATTACGCGACCTAAGAGTACTAAAAACGGAAGGAGGACACAAGATACGTAGTATATAGGAGAAAACACCCGGTATAGTTAAACTAATGCCTAGTTAGACTATTAGCCTAGTAGAGAGCGCGGGAAGCAAGGGTAATAACACTAACTAGGTTCCTAGTAGGTGAACAGAAACAACTAGAAAGAACTACCTACCTAAATAAGAGACCCCGGCTATAAGAGAAGCTATAAATAGTGCTAGTAATAGGGAGACCAACGTTCTTATACAAGGTAGCGTAGAGCAATAGACAAATGAGAATCAACTAAATGATAGGGAGCTAACCCTAAAGGGAAGAACAGGAGGAGGGACGGGAAAACTAATAGCAAGACTAATAGCAAGACTAAACGGATCTAGACATAAACATGTCCTAATGCCTTATACTAATAGACTATCAATCATTTAGTATAATGTGAACAGAAGTAAAGACAAGGTCTAAAGGAGCTTTCTACAAGCCTTAGACCCGGAGGAATACTACATTATAGCAATATAGGAACCGTAGATCGACCTATACTCTAGGATTCTATTAACTATACGAGACCCAAGATACTACGTAGTAATAAATAGAACCGAGGGAGTCCTACGAACATGTATCTATATTAGTAAGAAGGTACTAGTAGAGGACTAGTAGGCCTAGCCGAGAACCGATAGGGATATCACTATAGTATAGCTTAAAACAACTTAAGGCCAGGTCCTAATCTATAGCGTATATAACCCACCTCTATAGTCTAGAAGTAGTACATAACTATATACGCTAGGAAGGCTCCCGGAAGCAATAGACCAACAAAACCACAACATCGTAATAGGAGATTTCAACCTCTACTACCTAAAGTAGGGATCGGACTTTACCCTAGCACACTACTTCTTAGTAGGGAGGCTTATTAGTCAGATAGAAACAGCCTAAATGGACTTGATCACGCTAAAGGGAACAGAAACTTGGGCTAGAAACAATAGTTCTAGCACGCTAGACCTATACTTTATGTCCTACGCCTTAACACGACGGGTAGAAAGCTATATAGTAAATGACTAACTAGAGTCCTTATTAGACTACTATCTAATCCAAACCGACATCTAACTCATAGTCGAGGAGTAGAGGGAACCTAAGAGGAGGCTCTACTAGAAGCAGGACGAGTAGACACTAGTATAATAGCGGCTAGAAGGCGAACTAGAATAGGTGAACATTAACGATATATATATAACGGAGGGGATCGACCAAGCAGTAGTGTAGCTAATAGAAGCTATATAAAGGGCAGCCTAGGCCTATATACCTAAGAAGAGATGGTCGCTATACTAGAAGCTATACTAGACACTAGAGTATATAGCCAAAGTCAAGGAGGCAAGGAGAGCAAGAAGGAGATAGGAGTAACGACGTACCTAAGCAAACTAGGAAGCCTATAACAACGCGTATAAAGCAAAGAAGGCGTAGATTAGAAGAGACAAGACGTAGGAGTAGAGGTCAACTATAGGGATGATCATAGAACACCCGGAATAAATCTAGAGACTAGTAGAATAGGCTAGGAAACTAGACGAGGAACGAAACTCCCCGCCCTAGTTTCCCTTAATATAGGACTAAGACGGGGAAACGTAAACCACTCCGATAGGGAAAGCGAAAGTATTCGTAGACTACTTCTTCGGGACTTAGGTAGAGGCAGACCTAAGCAACATCCTAGGAACATATATTCCTCTGCTAAGGGAGGCTAACTAGGAAGTGTCTACTATAGAGATCGGAAACATTATTAAGAAACTAAAGGGCAACAAAGCCCTAGGCCTAGACAAGATCCCTAACTATTACCTAAAAGCTAGTAGTAGCCTTATTACTCTAGTGCTTACGCTAATCTTCACCTAGTATATAAAGTAGGGCTATTGCCTAAAGGCCTTTAGGTAATTACTAACTTACGTCCTAAGGAAACCCTAAAAGGAAGACTATACCAAGTTGAAGTTATATAGACCAATTACGTTACTAAACATACTAGGGAAGCTCCTAGAGAAGGTCGTAGCTATAAGGCTCACCGAAATAGTAGAAGAACACAACCTCTTCCCGGTAACGTAAATAGGGGGGAGATAAAAGAGATCTACCCTTATAGTAGTCGAACTGATTATAGAGCAAATCAGACATATCTAGCACTATAGTAATAACAAGGTAGCCTTACTACTTTTACTAGACATATTAGGGGCTTTCGACAATATGTCCTACGTAAGGCTCCTATATATCCTTAGAATAAAAAGCATCCTAGCCTAGATAGTACACTTTATATAGTCATTCCTTAAGGACAGAACAACCTAGATCCTCCTAGGGTCCTTTAAAGCCCCGTAGACCCTAATTATAAATACGGGTATCCTAAAGGGCTCTACACTCTCCCCAATTCTATTCCTCCTCTTTATAGCCGACCTGACCCTACTCCTAGAAACAGTAAACACCTTAGTATTAGGGTTCGTAGATAACACAAATATCCTAGCGTAGTCGGGGTCTATAGAGGAAAACTGCGCACTCCTAGAGGAGAGACATAGATAATGCGAAAAGTAGGCAAGAGAGTATAGAGCAAAATTCGTACCGGATAAGTACTAACTTATCTATTTTAGTAGGGCAAAGACAAAATATAACTTAGTAGTACTAGTAAAAATCCAGGGGTTCGAGACCTATCCTATAAGGGAACTTAGAGTCCTTAGGATATAGCTAGACCCGAAACTTAGCTAGGGACTATAAGTGAAGAAGGCGTAAGCGAGAGCGGACACTAATAGATAATTAGTCGAGAGACTTACTACGTTAACCTAGGGGGCGACCTTTACAAAGGCCTAGACTATATACAAGGCCATTGTCAAGCCCGTAATGCTATATAGAGTAGCAATTTAGGCAGCGGAAAAACACATCCCGAAGAGAATTAAGGACCCCCTTAATAGAGCGTAGGTAGCCTGCCTAAAGAGAGTACTAGGGGTATATAAGTCAACCCCTTATAGGATAATAGAAATGGAATCAGGTATAGCCCCTATTAGGGAGTACCTCTAGGGTATAAGGTATTAATACGTAGAGAAGACATTAGTATACCTAGCCTAGGGAACTATCTAAGTAGCTACTTAAAGGATAAGAACCTAGTAGGAGAGGAGGAGAAGACCTAACCGGCTACATATAATCCTATAGAAGGAAGTAGACCTAAAAACATCACAGGAAATCCTAGCAGCCCTTAAACAGAGAGAAGCTCTAAGGGAGCAAGCTAATACAGGGGACAAAGGGAAAAAGAAGCAAAGCTAAGTAAAAAGGATCGTAGGTCACCTATAGGAAACGCGTTAGAACTAAAAACCGGTAAGGCCAGGAGCCCTACTAGCGGCTAGGACCTTCGGGAGGTATAACTACCTTATCTATAAAGACCTAAAGAGGGCGGAAGTAAGTATAGCTATCTAGATTCGCTCTAAGCACATTAGGCTAAGAGTATACTTATACTAAAGAAGAGTCCTAGGATACGATTCTAAACGTTACCCCTATAGCTACCTATCCCAAAACCCGGAGTATATAGTACTAAACTGTACTAAGTAGGTAAAAGGGAGAAGCTAGTAGAGGGCGAAGGTAAGAGATAGGCAATACTAGGCTATTATCTAGAACAGACAAGATATAAGGAGAGTAATAAGATAGATCCTTAACGAGGACTACCTAGAGCAATTCTCCCTAGTAGTAGAAACGGAAAGGTAGATAGAGAGGAGGGAGAGAGAGAGAAGAGCCGGGGAAACAGAAGGGAGAAAGGGAATCGAGAGGAGGACATTACTAGGGTTACGGGCAAGGTAGTTATAGGGTAACAACTATAATACTAGCGTACCCTAAAGGAAGGAGAACGAAAGGACAAGATAGGAAAGAACGAGGAGGGCAAAGACGAGGAGGTTTTTATCCGTTAATCGGGTTTCCTACCTATATAAATAGACCTAAATAGCGAGAGACCTATATAGGCTATAGGGCACTAAACTAGGCGAATAAATAATCTATCTATCTATATTACTACCCCGTTAGCCCCCGCTCCTAGCCGGTCTTATCGCGCTACGCCGTGTCCTCTCTTCCTATACTACTCCTACTAGTCGGTACTGTTCTAGCTAGCCCTTCTCTAGTATCTAGTTCGTAATACGCCGTAGGTCCTTAGCGTTATTAAGAAGTGCCTCAATCGTCCGGTTCCTCGCCTTTACTATCTACTCCCCCCTTCCTAGCGACTACCTTAGATAGACGAGGAGTACGTACCGTATATTCTAGGAGTAATAGCCGTAGGGGTAGCTAGTATTCGTATATTCTAGAACCTTCCTCTATAATAGGTACCCCTAGAGGCCGATATGTTCGCTTCGTAGTTAGGTTACTATACTACTCTATACCCTCGTAAGGCGGTAGTAGATAAGCTTCGGGGGGTACTTAACCGCGGATTTCGTAGCTAACTATTCCTTAGATTGTCCCGCTAGCTAAGGGCGTCTACTATACCCTATAACCTAGTTACTCTACCTTTCCTTCTATAGTTGCTCTATTAACAATTTTTTACCCTCCTATTATATTACTAGCTATTCGTCCCTTATCCGGTAGTTCGGCTCGTTTCCGGGTCGAATACCCTTATACGCTAGTACTAATTCGCGGGCCCTTACGACTATACTAGTAATGACCTTCTATACTAGGTACTATGCCGACTTACCTAAGTAGGAGGTCCGTAGTCCCTAGATATATAGGTCGATCGGTAGAATAGCGGTCTCGTACTTAAGTATCCTTATTAGTATCGACTTATATACCCCGGTGACCTTCCTTAGGCATTAGTTTTAGATCTTCGCTAACGGCGCGACGAGTCCCTTTAATAGGTAGGCCCTCTCGCCTAAGGACTATACTTAGCTACTATAGGTAAGGACTAGCCGTATAATAGCCGTATATAGAAGTCGTAACTACCGAAAGTCCGCTCCCTATATAGACGTAGTAAGCCTCTAGTATAATACTATATTCTGTTTAGCTTTCCGTAATATTGCCTATACGTACTTCCTCTACCGTAGCGCCGGGTCTACCTATAGTCCGAGGATCCTAAGCTGATTTACCGGGTTAGTCGTATACCCCTATATTTAGATAGGAGCTTATATATTATAGAATCGTGGCCGGCGCGTAAAGTGTATTAGATTGTGCTTTTCTAGGGTAAAACGAGCCCTATACCTCCTAGCCTAGTCTTCGTAGATCTTGTGCTTCTCTTCTAGTAGCCTATAGTTCTCCTTAGTCGAGGAAGACTACGCTAGGATATTCGTATCGTCTACGAAGCCGCTCGTAGCGGTGTTCTAGGATTCTAGGGCTAGGAGTAGCGTCGCTATAAAGAAGAGGAATAGAATAGGTACTAGCGTTAAGCCTTACGGGATTCTAGTATAGACTGCTTAAAATAGGCTTTTATACTAACTAACTAGGATCGACGTGCTACGGTTTTAGAGGTAGGACCGTACGAAGTTGATAAGCTACTTAGGGTGTCCTTTCGACCTTAGGATATAGAGTAGCCGCGGGTATAATACGTAGTCGAAGGCTCCCGATATATCTAGACTAAGTAAGGATACTACCTTGTCCCTATTCCTATACTAGATAGCCTTTACCTAAGAGGTGATAAGTTCTATCGCGGATAGTATCGATCGCTATAGGCGCGTACCTATCTAGGTGTCCGGGAGTAGGGAGTATTCCTCTACCGCCTCGGAGAGTCTCGTTATAACTAGCTTCTTAAGCGCCTTCCTAAGAGTATTAAGGAGCGTAATTAGGTAGTACGACTTTACCTACGTATAGTCTTCCTTCTACGGCTTATATAGGACTACTATCGTCGATTGTTTAAATGCCGTTAGGTAGTATCCGGTCTATAGGTAGGCGTTAAAGATCGCTACGACTACTAGGGCTAGTTGATCTCTATACTTCTTTAGTAGTTCGTTTAGGATCCTATCCAGCCCCGGGGCTTTCTTCGCCGGTAACTTCCTAAGTATAGTAGTAACATCTCTCTCGGATATATCCTATTAGAAGGCAGATACTCAAGTAGGCAGTGACGCGGAACTACTATTGATCTACCCTTTAAAAATGGCGACGACGACGGCAGTAGACGACCGAGAGCAAGGGGGAGACGAGTGGAGGACGCTCTGCAAGAAGGCGGAAGAGATGGTAGCGGCAGAAGAAGGGAGGTTTCCGGAGAGAGCACTGAAAGGAGTAATGAGCGAACTGCTCGGGGGACTGAAGGCGCTCAAACGACAAACAAGCACTACGATCAACATGGCAATCGAGGCAGCAACACGAAACGCAAGAAACAACCCTCAAAGAGACCCGAGACAGACCCAGGGCCCAACGACCTGGGCAACAATCGCGAGCCAACCCACCCCCCCTCAAAGCACAGTACTACGAGTCCATATTACGGACCAGAAAGAGAAGGAAGAGATAGGAAAGATGACCGGGAGGGAGATAGTCGAGAAGATCGGAGTAAAGGGAATAGTAGGGGCAAGGGCAGACAACAAAGGGGTCAAGCTGTTTACAGCACACGTACAGGACAAGAAGGCCCTCGAAATAAACAAGGAGTGGACACTGAAGATCGGGAGCACAGCGAAAGTCTCCCATCAACAGTACATGGTAATTGCGCATGGGGTCCCACGAACCTTTGATACACAAAGGGATACACCAAACCTCCAGAGGCAAAACCAGGTAACAGCACCAGGACTACAGATCACAAAGACAGCGTGGGTCAAGAAGAAGATAGAGGAGGGCAAGAGGGCCTCCTCGCTGATCTTATGGGTTGCAACACCAGAGCAAGCGAACAAGGTCTTAGACCAAGGGTTGTACTGGGACTTTGAGAGGCTGGATGTAGAAATCCATCAGAGCAACCACAGAATCCTTCAATGTTTCAACTGTCAACAGTACGGACACATTGCCCCAAAGTGTAGCAAAGCCACACCAGTCTGCTCACACTGTGCTGGTGATCACGCGACCCAAGAGTGCCAAAAACGGAAGGAGGACACAAGATGCGCAGCATGTGGGAGAAAACACCCGGCATGGTCAAACCAATGCCCAGTTAGACTATCAGCCCAGTGGAGAGCGCGGGAAGCAAGGGTAACAACACCAACCAGGTTCCTAGTAGGTGAACAGAAACAACCAGAGAGAACCACCCACCCGAATAAGAGACCCCGGCCACAAGAGGAGCCACAAATAGTGCCAGCAATAGGGAGACCAACGTTCTTGTACAAGGCAGCGCAGAGCAATGGACAAATGAGAATCAACCAAATGATAGGGAGCCAACCCCAAAGGGAAGAACAGGAGGAGGGACGGGAAAACCAACAGCAAGACCAACAGCAAGACCAAACGGACCCAGACACAAACATGTCCTGATGCCTCACACTAACAGACTATCAATCATTCAGTATAATGTGAACAGAAGCAAAGACAAGGTCCAAAGGAGCTTTCTACAAGCCTTAGACCCGGAGGAACACCACATTATAGCAATACAGGAACCATGGATCAACCCACACTCTAGGATTCCATCAACTGTGCGAGACCCGAGATACCACGTAGTAATAAACAGAACCGAGGGAGTCCCACGAACTTGTATCTATGTCAGTAAGAAGGTACTAGCAGAGGACTGGCAGGCCTGGCCGAGAACCGACAGGGATATCACCACAGTGCAGCTCAAAACAACTCAAGGCCAAGTCCTGATCCATAGCGTATACAACCCACCTCCAGAGTCCAGAAGCAGCACACAACTACACACGCTAGGAAGGCTCCCGGAAGCAATGGACCAACAAAACCACAACATCGTGATAGGAGATTTCAACCTCCATCACCCAAAGTGGGGATCGGACTTCACCCCAGCACACCACTTCTTAGCAGGGAGGCTCATTGGTCAGATGGAAACAGCCCAAATGGACTTGATCACGCCAAAGGGAACAGAAACTTGGGCTAGAAACAACAGTTCTAGCACGCTAGACCTATGCTTCATGTCCCACGCCTTAACACGACGGGTAGAAAGCTGCACAGTCAATGACCAACTAGAGTCCTCATCAGACCACTATCCAATCCAAACCGACATCCAACTCACAGTTGAGGAGGAGAGGGAACCTGAGAGGAGGCTCTGCTGGAAGCAGGCCGAGTGGACACTAGTACAGCAGCGGCTAGAAGGCGAACTAGAACAGGTGAACATTGACAACATACACACAACGGAGGGGATTGACCAAGCAGTGGAGCAGCTGATAGAAGATATGCAAAGGGCAGCCCAGGCCCATATACCTGAGAAGAGATGGTCGCTATACCAGAAGCCATACTGGACACCAGAGTGCACAGCCAAAGTCAAGGAGGCAAGGAGAGCAAGAAGGAGATGGGAGCAACGACGCACCCAAGCAAACTGGGAAGCCTATAACAACGCGTGCAAAGCAAAGAAGGCGCAGATCAGAAGAGACAAGACGCAGGAGTGGAGGTCAACTGTAGGGATGATCACAGAACACCCGGAACAAATCTGGAGACTAGCAGAATGGGCCAGGAAACCAGACGAGGAACGAAACTCCCCGCCCCAGTTTCCCTCAATACAGGACCAAGACGGGGAAACGCAAACCACTCCGATAGGGAAAGCGAAAGCATTCGCAGACCACTTCTTCGGGACTCAGGTAGAGGCAGACCTAAGCAACATCCCAGGAACACACATTCCTCCGCCAAGGGAGGCTAACTGGCAAGTGTCTGCTATAGAGATCGGAAACATTATCAAGAAACTGAAGGGCAACAAAGCCCCAGGCCCAGACAAGATCCCTAACTGTTACCTAAAAGCTAGCAGCAGCCTTATCACTCCAGTGCTTGCGCCAATCTTTACCCAGTGCATGAAGCAGGGGTATTGCCCAAAGGCCTTTAGGCAATCACTGACTTGCGTCCTAAGGAAACCCCAAAAGGAAGACTATACCAAGTTGAAGTCATACAGACCAATTGCGTTGCTGAACACACTAGGGAAGCTCCTAGAGAAGGTCGTGGCTATAAGGCTCACCGGAATAGTAGAAGAACACAACCTCCTCCCGGCAACGCAAATGGGGGGGAGACAAAAGAGATCTACCCTCACAGCAGTCGAACTGATCACAGAGCAAATCAGACACATCTGGCACTATGGCAACAACAAGGTAGCCTCACTGCTTTCACTAGACATATCAGGGGCTTTCGACAATGTGTCCCACGCAAGGCTCCTACACATCCTCAGAATGAAAAGCATCCCAGCCTGGATAGTACACTTTGTGCAGTCATTCCTTAAGGACAGAACAACCCAGATCCTCCTAGGGTCCTTCAAAGCCCCGCAGACCCCAATTGCGAACACGGGCATCCCACAGGGCTCTACACTCTCCCCAATTCTGTTCCTCCTCTTTATGGCCGACCTGACCCCACTCCTAGAAACAGCAAACACCTCAGCATCGGGGTTCGTGGATGACACAAATATCCTAGCGTGGTCGGGGTCCACAGAGGAAAACTGCGCACTCCTAGAGGAGAGACATAGACAATGCGAAAAGTGGGCAAGAGAGCATGGGGCAAAATTCGCACCGGACAAGTACCAACTTATCCATTTTAGCAAGGCAAAGACAAAACACAACTTGGCAGCACCAGTAAAAATCCAGGGGTTCGAGACCCATCCTACAAGGGAACTCAGAGTCCTTGGGATATGGCTAGACCCGAAACTCAGCTGGGGACCACAAGTGAAGAAGGCGCATGCGAGAGCGGACACCAACAGACAATCAATCGAGAGACTCACTGCGTCAACCTGGGGGGCGACCTTCACAAAGGCCCAGACCATGTACAAGGCCATTGTCAAGCCCGCAATGCTATATGGAGCAGCAATTTGGGCAGCGGAAAAACACATCCCGAAGAGAATTGAGGACCCCCTCAACAGAGCGCAGGCAGCCTGCCTAAAGAGAGTACTAGGGGCATACAAGTCAACCCCTCACAGGACAATGGAAATGGAATCAGGTACAGCCCCCATCAGGGAGTACCTCCAGGGCATGAGGTGTCAATACGCAGAGAAGACATCAGCATACCCAGCCCAGGGAACCATCCAAGCAGCTACTCAAAGGATAAGAACCCAGTGGGAGAGGAGGAGAAGACCCAACCGGCCACACATGATCCCACAGAAGGAAGCAGACCTAAAAACATCACAGGAAATCCTAGCAGCCCTTGAACAGAGAGAAGCTCTGAGGGAGCAAGCTAACACAGGGGACAAAGGGAAAAAGAAGCAAAGCCAAGCAGAAAGGATCGCAGGTCACCTATGGGAAACGCGTTGGAACCAAAAACCGGTGAGGCCAGGAGCCCCACCAGCGGCCAGGACCTTCGGGAGGTATAACTACCTTATCTATAAAGACCTGAAGAGGGCGGAAGCAAGCATAGCTATCCAGATTCGCTCTGAGCACATTGGGCTGAGAGCATACTTGCACCAAAGAAGAGTCCCAGGATACGATTCCAAACGTTGCCCCTGTGGCTACCTATCCCAAAACCCGGAGCACATGGTGCTGAACTGTACTAAGTGGGTAAAAGGGAGAAGCCAGTGGAGGGCGAAGGCAAGAGACAGGCAATACCAGGCCATCATCCAGGACAGACAAGATATAAGGAGAGTGACAAGATGGATCCTTAACGAGGACTACCTAGAGCAATTCTCCCTAGCAGTAGAAACGGAAAGGTGGATAGAGAGGAGGGAGAGAGAGAGAAGAGCCGGGGAAACAGAAGGGAGAAAGGGAATCGAGAGGAGGACATCACCAGGGTTACGGGCAAGGTAGTCATAGGGTAACAACCATGACACTAGCGTACCCTGAAGGAAGGAGAACGAAAGGACAAGACAGGAAAGAACGAGGAGGGCAAAGACGAGGAGGTTTTCATCCGTTAATCGGGTTTCCTACCTACACAAATAGACCTAAATAGCGAGAGACCTGCATAGGCCATAGGGCACTAAAACAGGCGAATGAATAATCTATCTATCTATATCCTATTAGACCGCGATACTAGGGGCTAGGGGAGTAGAGCTATTTATGTCGCTTAGATTAGCCTCGACTAGGGGCGGGAAGAACTTACTAGCTAGTAGACGCGCCTTAGCCTCGGGGTCGCTAACCGGGCTACTAGGCGATTTTAGCGCTAGGATAGAGAAGGAGGGGCCCTATATAGGGTCCTATCGGGCCTATTTCGCTAGCTTCTATATCCTCGCTAGCTTGCCGGCAATTTCTTCTACTATAGCTCTCTAGCCGACTACTTTCTCCCTCCGTATTATAGCTTTCTTCTATTAGTATATCTCCCTATATACGTTCTAGGCCTCCTCGCTATAGCTACTCGTCTATACCCGGCGGGCTCTCCTTACTTCTCTTACTACCGTAGTGTACTTCGGCGTCTAGTATAGTCTAGACTATGTCGTTAGTTAGGTAAGCGGAACGTAGAGTAAGGTCGCTTTTCTTATTTCGTCTATTAACTCTTAGACTACCTCGTCTTTCTCGTCTTTACTATTATATTACTACTACCTAATCTAGAATAGCCTCTCGGAGTCGTTAAGGTACGCCTAGATATTAGCCTAGTAGGCCTTTCCCTAGTTTAGCTTAGGAGTTCTCGCTAGTATATATTATATCTATATCGTAATAGAGGTCCTAACTAGTATATAGTATAACGACGCCTCGAGTTTATATTCGATCCTATAGTAGGTTACTATATAGTAGTGGCTATCTAAGATCTAGGAGAGGTCGATCGTGCCTTAGAGTCTCCTTCTCTTCTAGGTACCTAGGTCCTTCGGGGTATTAAGGGCAATTACGTTACTCGCTATTAAGTCGAGTACTTCGTCGGCTATAGGGTACGGCTATATAAGGCTTTCCTAGGAAAGGTAGTATATATTAAAGTCTCCTACTACGATAAAGTACCCTTGTCTCTTAAGCGTACTATCTACGTATCTATAGACCCTAAGGTCGCGGCTAGACCTCGAGGCTAGTAGTTATATATATAAGTTATATACCTAAGTACTACCTACGTAGAGGGAGGTAATATCGCCCCCGCCTTCTTTATCTACGTAGTATACTACCTCCTAGTTAGATTCTAGTATGTCCTTACTAATATAAGAGTACGTACGGGGTCTGCCGTCGCCTCGTAGGTATGTCGTATAGCCTAGTGACTTATAGGTCGTTAGTCTCTTATAGTACGGGTTAATCTATAGCTCCTAGATTACTAGGACGTAGTAGACGTACGGGTCTACCTCGTATAGGAAATAGTTCTAGACTACATCCTTACTATAGCTAACGTTATACTAGATATTACTAAGCGTATCGAGGCTAGTTATCGTTATTAATAATCATTTCCTCTATAATGTCCTATATCCTACTACCTTATACGTCCTAGTCTACGCCTATCGGCTATATACTAAAGGGGAGCCGGGCCTAGTTAGATTTCCTCGCCGTAGCTAGTAGAGTACGTAGCCTCTCGTATACCCTAGGTTACGTATCCTTTATATTATTCTCGGCCCTAGTACGCTTATACCCGACCGCCGCTAGCTAGTTCCGGTATAGACTAGCCTTACGGTTGCTATAGAATCTTAGGACGACGGTTCTATTTATAATTACCTTGTTTTTTGCTAGGTTCTACTATAGGCATTCCGCGCTATACAATAGGTAGTACCCCGGACAGTTCGCGTACCGTCTAGTAGCCGATATATAGCCCCTAGATATATAGTCTCCTATATCGTTTGAGTAGGCCTACTTGTTTATATACGTAAGGGTTTGGTGTCTATACTATTAGCATTTGAAGTATTAGAGGACACGAAAGAGCAAGGAGTGCTTTTCTCCTATCTTAAGGCTATATTACTAGATTAGGCCTTGTTCTATTACTAGATCCGCCGCTTTCGTGTGTTATAGCTATACTATTAGCGCCGAGGCCTTCTTACCTTCTAGCTATTTCCTATAGAGCTAAGTCGCCTTCTAGATTAGAGAGTTAAGAGTAACCGGGTTGTCCTCTTAGAGAGTACGTAGGTGACCTCGGTTAGTTAGGTCGAACTCCTTAGGTATATCGTAGACTAGGATTGTGAATTGCTTCGTTAAGACCTTCGCTAATACCGTAACCTTAGATACCTACTATAGCTATGCCTCTAGGTGCCTCCTAGTAGTAGTAGAGCTAGTATAGATCTATAGAGTACCGTTAGACTATTAGTTCACTACGACCACCCCTAGTTAATGAATTCGTTAGGCGAGCTCCTTATTTAATAGCTTTATAACTTCGGCCTAGTCTTCCTTTACTATAATACGGATCGTAACTATATCGTACGTTAGGCGGCGGCCTAGTATCGATACCGCGACCGATACCTAGCTATAGGGGTATTAATTCCGGGTGGCCTTACTAATCGTCTAAGACGTCGTCCTTATTTCTTATTTCCCTCGGTAATACGATAGTATAAGCGCCGTACGTAGCTAAGTAACTGTTAGGGCGAGAGCCTAGCCTATAAGATGCAAGGGTAAAAGCGAGAATACAGGTACAAAGTGTAGATATAAAAGGGTATAGTATAATTGCTACACAAAACAAAAGACGAAGAAAGTAAGAGAGGCCTAGGGAAGGCTAGATATTTATACGCGACCCTCGCGAGTACGTGTCCCCGTATTAATAGGGCTAACCCGTACGAAGCCGCGCTTAGTAGCTTTGCTCAAAACCTTATTCTAACCTGCCCTACGTTCCGAGTCTTCTACGTGCTTCTTCTAGGGTCTAGCGCAGTCGCGGGTACTCGCGGGAGTGCCGTGAGTTATATAGTTACGAGCCGAAGTGAATCTGTTAAGGTTTAGTAGAGGGGTGAATTTGGAGGGCTAGGTCCCGTAGTAAATGTTACGGGGTATATAATTCTTAGCGCTTATATACTAAGCTAGACTGTCACTTCTTAACGACTTCTGAGCACTCTAAGGCTCTTCTGTCCCTACCTTCTATACACTCTATAGGGAGACTATAACAGTAGCCCCCCCGAACAAAGCTAAGTTCCTACGAAGCCGTAGTAGTTCTACATATCGAGGATGTTCAGCTTTAGTACTAGGCCTAGGCCTAATGTTATAGTCGATACACTATTAGTAAGCCCCGTCGAAGAGCTCAGATTCGAAGAGCCTGCCGATGTTGACTTCTAGGCCGTCTACGCGGGCGTGGTATTCTTCGATTGCTTGACGATTGAAGATAATATGTTAGATAGGTTCCTATAAGGTATCCTACTTAGGGCAACCTTACTATTCGACTTTATACTTGATCGGCGGTAGTCCTTTAACGTCGTTAGGCTCTACGCGAATTCCCCGGATCTTGCGGACGGCATAGTCGTCAGAAGGTAGGTTAATAGGCTCGTCGACTTCTACTTTATCGGGAGGACCTAGTATGTCTTAGTTTTGGTTCGGGAATAGGTCCTTAGCCGACGGCCGAAGGCGTACGGGATAGAAGACGTCGTGGATCTTTATATTCGTAGGAAGAGCTAGACGGTAGGCGTATAAACTAATACGCTCGGTGATCTTAAAAGGACCTAGGTTCTTCTAGTTCAGCTTCTTAGAGGGGCGGTCTGTCTTGATGTTCTTAGAGTTGAGGTAGACTATATCGCCTACTTAGTAGTCGGGAGCTAGCTAGCGACGACGATTAGCTTGATCCTCGTAGATTGCTTATACGTATACTATCTCGTCGTGAACTTCTTTATAGATCTGTAAGAGTATAGTAGCGAACTCGTCTACTACTTGCTCGTTTACGTCTTCGGTAGGCGGGAGAGGTTCTTCTAGTTCTATACCTATACGAGGGTAGTAACCTCTCGTAGTATAGAAGGGAGAGTAGCTAGTAGTCTCCGAGTCCTAGTTACGAGTAGCGAACTCTACCGTAGGGATATACTAAGGCCAATCCTTCTAGTAGTAGTCGACGAAGTAACGAAGGACCTGCTCGAGGATAGCGTTCGTAATTTCGGTCTAGCCGTCGGTCTATAGCTAAAAACTGGTCGAGAGGTTATACTTAATGCCTAGGATAGTATACAGACGCTTCTAGAAGTGCGAGATGAACTGGGTGCCTCTGTTAGAGGTGATGCTATCCGGGAGGCCTTGAAAGCGCTAGACGAATTCGTAGAATAAGCGAGTAGTCTCCTTTACGGTCATACTCTAGTACGGGATCATATACCGGTCCTTAGAGTAACGGTCTACGATTACTAGAAGGGCCTTTACTTTCACGCCGCTAAAGGTCTTGCCGTAAGGAAGATCGGTAATAAAGTCTATAGTGATGTGCTTCTACGGACGATTAGGAGCCGGGAGAGGGTATAAGAGACCGTAGGGACGGTAGCGGTTAGCTTTGGCTCTTCGGCAAGTAGCGTAGTTTAGCACGTAGCGGCGGACGTCCTTCTAGGAATACGGCCACTAGTAATACCTAGCGAGGAGCTTATAGGTCTTAGCTACGCCTAGGTGACCCCTAGAGGCGGAGTCGTGGATGATTTGAAGAATCTTAGCTCGGATATTAGAGCCTTCGGGCTGCGGTACGTAAAGCTTCTTACGGAAGTAGACGACACCTTCCTAGAGCTCGTACTCGGATAGCGAGAAGCCCGGGAATGTCCTCGCGCTAGATTCAAGGGCCTGAACTAACTCTTAGGCGTCTATGTCGGCATCGTACGCTGTTCGTACTCGTGCTATAATACCTTCGGGCTGCTCCTTATTATTAAACCCCTTAAAGTCTGATTCGGATAAGCGGTCGGTCGTTACTAAGCCCTCTTTATCGTCGTTCAAGTCCTTAGCGTCCGAGGCGTATTCTTTAGGCTCGGATTTATCGTCACTCTCGTCAAGGTAGGTAGGAGCGAGCACGAGAGTAGCAAAGGAAGCGGCGAGCGTAGGCTAGCTATTCGATAGGTACTCTCGAAGCTCGGAAGAGAGGTTGTGCTCTTTGATAACTTGTTGCCCTACGATTTGCCGGCCCCCTCTTCGATCAACTAGAGAGTTACTAGGGCGGCGGGTAAGGGCGTCGGCTATCGAGTTGGCCTTGCCGGGCGTATACGAGATTACGAAGTTGAACCGGGAGAGGAACTCGCTCTAGCGGGCCTGGCGACGATTAAGCAGCTTGCTCTTTATAAAGTAGACGAGGTTCTTATAGTCGGAGCTTACTTAGACGGGCATAGTAGAGCCTTCGAGCTCGGGGCGCCACTCTTCGAAAGCTTTAACGATAGCGAGAAGCTCCTTGTCGTAGATCTCGTAGTTATACTCCGTGGCGGTCATCTTCTTAGAGAGGAAGACGATAGGTAACTAGGGGGATTTAGGCGAGCGGCGTTATAGCAGGACACCGCCTACTACGCCGTCGGATACGTCGGTCTCTATACGGGTCTCTAGTTCGAAATCGAAGTGCCGTAGAAGCGGGTTCTTAACAAACTTCGCTTTGAGCAAGTCAAAAGCCTCCTAGTATTCGTCGGTCTAGGCGAACTTCTTACCCTTACGCGTAAGCTTCGTCAAAGGGCGTACTACGCCCGAAAATGCGTAGATAAAGCGGCGGTAGAAGTTAGTAAAGCCTAGGAAACCCTAGACCTCCTTAACGTTCGTAGGAGCATCCTATTCGACGATAGCGTCGATCTTCTCTTAGTCCATCTTGATGCCGTCTACGGTAATAATCAAACTAAGGAACTTGACTTCGGTCTTCTCAAACTCGTACTTGTCGATATCGAGCTACAAGCCGGCGTCTACGAGCTTCTGAAGGACCTTATAGACGTGCTCGCGGTGCTCCTCCTTAGTCTCGCTATAGACTAGGATGTCGTCGATGTAGGTAGTGTAGAACTAATCGAGGAACTCCTAAAGGATGTCGTTAATAAAGTTCTAGAAGGTACTAGGCCCGTTATAAACGCCGAAGGGCATAACGAGCGACTCGAATAGCCCGTAGCGAGTACGGAAGGCTATGAGATACTCGTGTCCTTCTACTATTCGTAACTTGTTAAACGTAGCGATAACATCGAGCTTAGTGAAGTACTTGGCCTTAGAGAGGCGCTCGAGCGTCTCCTAAATCAACGGTATTAGGTAGCGGTTCTTCTTTATAATAGCGTTTAAGCCTCGGTAGTCTACGTAGAAGCGTAGACTACCGCCGGGCTTCTTAACGAACATAACGGGACTGCTAGCGCTAGAACGGCTCGCTCGAATAAACCCCTTCTTTAGGTTCTCTTCGAGGTATCTCTTAAGGACGATAAGCTCTTCTCGGGACATAGAATATAACGGTCCGAACGGTGTCTCTACACCTTCTTCTAGCTCAATCTTATAGTCGTAAGGGCGATAAGGAGGTAGCTCGTCTACGGCTTTAGCATCGAATACGTAGAGGATATAGTATGCCTAAGGAGGGACCTTCGTAGTAGGGTCGGTAGGTGTACGCTTCTTATCGAGCTTCTCGAGGGCGATGTCGATATCGCGGAGAGAGGCGGCGAAGACTTGAGCTTTAGGCTACTTAGTAGTAGTAGTAAAGGCAGCGGCGTTTACCTAGAAGATCTTAGTATACTTAGGACCGCGCTAAGGCGGCGGAGAAGGCGGAGGTACCGGAGGAACTTCTAGAGGGAAGCTAATAGTAAGGGAAGTCTAGTCGATAATAGGTCGGTATCGTCTAAACTAGGGGAGGCCGAGGATAAACTTCTGATACGGTAGGGACGTAAGGAAGCTAGTGATCGACATACGCTTGCCTCCGAGGGTGATTAACGTGTGTACAACATAAGTAATTTTACTAGTAGTAGTCTCTATACCGTTAAAGAGTTCAAGGGTGCGAGGGTACTTTAGTTCCTAGGGTTCGAGGTTAAGAGAGGTCGCGAGTTTATAGTCTATAAAAGACTCGCCTAGTGCGCCAGTGTCTATAAGAGTGAGATTGGAAGAAGAGAGTTTCTTTAAGCCGATATTTACATTCGTAACGAACGGTTTATAAGCGTAGTCCTTGCCCGTCTCGTCGTATAGGTCTAGCTATACTATATTAATCCTCAACTTCTTTCCTCTCTTCACTTTCGGTAAACGTTATTCTTAGTCTTTATCGTGTCGATAAGGAAGACCTAGGCTTTTTCCTACTTAGCGGGAGTAGTAGGAGTAGGCTCGATAGCGCCGATAGCGCCGCGAACCGGGTTACGGGCGTTACGGGTAGCGAGCTACGGATAGTTAGCTACGATATAGCCTAGACCGCCGTAGTAGGTGTAGAGTCCGGCCTAGCGACGGCGAAGCTTCTCTTCGGGAGTAAGCTTACCGTTAACGAGGCCCTAGACTCGAGGGACGGCGGTACTAGCGCTAAGATCTATAGCGTCACCTATAGAGACGGGAGGGAGAGCCGTAGGAGCGGCGGCGCCTAGTAGAGTAGCGAAGTAGCTTCCGGGACTACGAGGCTAACGACCTTAAGAACGGGAAGCGAGGAGAGAGGCGGTATGTTTTATATTAGAGTCGAGGCGCTAGTAGGTCTCGACGAGCTTACGGAAGCTTATAGTACCGACGTCCTTGTCCTCGAGGGCTCGAAGAAGCTCTGCTAACAAACCACGGCGGAGAGTACTCTTCTTGGTCTCTTCGTTATAGCCGGTAAACCCGATGTCGCGGTTAAAGGCCGCGAGGTACTCGGCGAAGCTCTTGTTCTTCTAGAGGAGGTTATAGATAGCGTTCTAGGCGGTAGATCTACGGTCTAGATCACTAAAGGCAGCACGGAGGTCCTGTATTAAGGTAAGGACGTCCGGGTAGCCGATAGTCTACGTAGCGTTGTCGATATAGTATTATACCTAAGCCGCGGCGTCTCCCCGAAGGAGGGAGAAGACGTACGTAACTTTGTCCTTCTCTTACGGAAAGTGGTCGGCATTAGCTAACAGCTTGATAGTAAGCTGTGTCTTAAATGCCTTAAACTTGCTCTTGTTACCGTCGAACTCGTCTAGGTCGTTAACCTTCTTAGAGAAGTACTAGCGGCGGTTATCGTCGGCGTACGGGGCGAGGTTCTAGAAGGTGTTCATAATACCTTAAAGGTATGTTGCTTAGTTGTTTGCTTGCTCGACCTACTAGGCGGTCTCGCGGAAAGAGGAGACGGTACGGTTAATAAGAGCGTAGGCGGTGTAGGGGTTAGCGTTTGCCTAGGTACCGAAGGTAGCGGCGTTTAAGAAGGGGATGTTAGTCTACTTACTAAAGTGGAATAGAGTGTCTTAGTTGTCGAGGTTGACACCTCTATCGGTGGCGTAGTCACCTATAAGGATGACTCGAGTAGTTGACGGTTTGTTAGTCTTTTGTGATGTTAGGGCGAGAGCCTAGCCTATAAGATATAAGGGTAAAAGCGAGAATGTAGGTACGAAGTACAGATACAAAAGGGTATAGTATGATTGCTATACAAAACAAAAGACGAAGAAAGCAAGAGAGGCCTAGGGAAGGCTAGATATTTATACGCGACCCTCGCGAGTGCGTGTCCCCGCATCAACAGGGCTAGCCCGTACGAAGCCGCGCTTAGTAGCTTTGCTCAAAACCTTATTCTAACCTGCCCTACGTTCCGAGTCTTCTACGTGCTTCTTCTAGGGTCTAGCGTAGTCGCGGGTGCTCGCGGGAGTGCCGTGAGTCATATAGTTACGAGCCGAAGTAAATCTGTCAAGGTTTGGTAGAGGGGTGAATTTGGAGGGCTAGGTCCCGTAGTAAATGTTACGGGGCATATGATTCTTAGCGCTCACACACTAAGCTAGACTGTCACTTCTTAACGACTTCTAAGCACTCTAAGGCTCTTCTGTCCCCACCTTCTATACACTCTATAGGGAGACTATGACAGTAACTATTACCTATAGAGACCGGTATAGGAGCTAATCGTTAGTCTCTATACTTTTTACGTCCTCTATAAGTTGCTACTAGTTGTCTTAGGGGAGCTTCGCCTATAGAGCCGTAGGCGCCGGTAGTACCGTAGCCTAGGCTACTATTACCTAGGAGTTACCTAATATAGCTAGGCACCTCCGCGGCGTTTAGAGCTAAAGAAATAAGGTAATAAGAACTTTAAGCTATCTAAATTAAATAAGGTATAACTCCCTTAATTCTAGGGGTAGTAGCCTACTTTATAGATCGTTAGAATAGTATTATAAGTAGGTATAAGCACGTAGTCGGGTAAGGTATAAGTCGAATAGATATTCTATCTAAGAGAGGCGCGGAGGGCGCGAGAGTTATATACGGGCGCTAAGCCGCTAGTCGGATTAGTTAGCGGGCGCGAGGTCTAGGTACGTACCCGCGGGTTTAAGTAAATATACGCCGGTACGGTAAGAAATAGCCTTAATAAGAGCTTTCGAATATGTCGTGTTTAGCGATTGTTCTATATAATAGTAAGACGTATAGGGTACGTATCCTTACTATATTATAATTACCTATACGTTTCGTCTTTATTGTAATCTCTAGTATATTGCTCTATTAAGCTACGAGCTAATACGTCGGTCCCGTAGTATATACTATATAGCTCGATTAAGCTCAACCCTCTTTCTTCTTTATACTATCTTTATTAGAAGTAAGACTATAGCGCCTTAATACGTTAGAGTATAATTATTACGTTAGCTAGCTCTAGCGTAATATATCTTACGCTAGACTTCTATACAGACACTTCTTACGTTAGTATAGGGGCCTAGTATATTTAGTTTCTACGTAGCTAGCTATATTACTAGAAATAATACTCGACGCGTTATACGTATATAACTACGCCCTAAACTATAAACGTTATTATAGAATCGTATCGTTCTAAACTTCTAATAAGACCGCGCTTACTACCGATAACCTATCTTTATATAAAAGCTTAGCTATTATAGCGTCGTTTTTATCACTATCTATAGAGCTAAGACTTATTATTTATAAGTATGTCGCCGACAATATAATATGCCTATACGCGTATTACGGGGTCGATTCTTAGAGAAAGGCGATTAAGAATTAGCGCCTCTTTATACTTCTACGTACCTACTAATAAGTACAAGACGAAGCTCTCCCTATCTTTTACGGAAGCGTTACTATTAACTTATATAGACTTTAGTACCTAGACTTCCTACCTATAGATAGTCCTAGGGGATTTAACTATCTTCTAGATATTTATACTACGATTACGCCCTATAGCCGACTTATATACCTAAATGGCGATATAGCGGCCCCTTTCCTCTTCGTACTTACTAATAAATTAACTACGAGAAGCTATTCGTAATACTAGTAGGACTATTAGATTAAGTTCGACGACGCTATCTTATTAATAGACAAGACACTAGCGTTTCGAGATATAATACGTCGAATTAAGTATATAAGGCTTACGGAGGTTTAAATTCCTTAACGTCTTAAAGACGGGAAGGGCTATATTACGGGTAGCCCGCGACCCCTTACTATAGCTACGTCGGCCCGGCTAAACCGCGGACCTTCCGTATCGGGTTAGCGCGGCTTAGCTTTGCTTTATAACTTCGCCGCGCCTCGCGCTCCTCTTTTATAGCTTTATAGAACAATAACTATCTCGTTCGGACCCTATAGTACGCGCGCCCTTATAGTTTGTTCTACTACCCTACCTAGATCGCGGATCTAGGTAAGGGACGCGTAATAATAGGAATAGATAGAACCGTAGAACTCGAGAACGCGTAGAGTCGTATTAGAATATAGAACACGGTAAGGCGTATAGCGCGTAGATACCTAGAGAACGTAACGCGGCGACATTATTAGTAGGTAGTCGCGCGCTCGTAGATAGTTAGGATTTAGGCATCGTTACGCCTCCCCCGAACCTAGATAATATAATTTTATAAATAGCGAACGGCGGTATACTACCGCTACCTAAGCCTAAGGGCAAAAGTAAGTAGCGTATATCTCTTTTCCCCGACCTCTCCTCTTTTCCTTAGAGTTAGATATAGGACGATAACCGGCGGGTTATAGTAGACACCGGTGTCGCGCTATAATAATAGATTAATAAAGCTTACTAGAAGGCCTTCGAGCGAGAAGAAGGTAGTAAGATTGACTTTATAGAACTATTCGAGTTTAAGCTTAAAGAGAACCTAGGCGGCGACCTAGACGAGGTGTATCTATTACTCGACGAGGTAGAACATATTCTCGTATCCGAATACTAGAATGTTACCCTAGACAACCTTACGACCCTTATATCCTAATACCCGAAGACTACCTACGACTTCGTGCTAGAAGTAGTTAATACGGCGATTACTAAGGGCAGACAACTCGATATAATAGAGCGAGCTAACGACCTCTAGAACACCTAGTATACTACGCTATATACCGAATACGACCGTATCTATAAGATACTACGAAGTAAAGAGCTTGTTATATAGAAAATGGTAGTAGATCTTAAGAGTAAGAAGGATTACGACCTAGCTAAGTTATAAGAGCTAGAGAAGAAATATAAGGAAGCTAATAACCTATATAAGCAGTTTAGCGAGATCTACGAGAAGGAGAAGAAGAAGGCACAAGATACTAAGGCGAAGAACTAGGCCCTATAACAAGAAGTCGATAACCTAAAGGCTCGGCTTAAGGTAGGAGACACTATATAGAACGGAGGTAGGGGCCGCTTAGGCCGCCGACCCTCTCGTTCCCGCCTACGCGAGACCTTACTTGAGTAGCTATTACGTAGGTATCGCGAAGCTACTAGTAGAGGTAGCGGTAGCGGTAGTAGTAATAATAATAGAGACGACGATAACCGTAGTAATAATAGCCGAGGACGTAATAACGACCGTCCGCGACTAGGACCTAATAATAGTTATAACTCGAGAATACGTAATACCCGTACCTAGACACTACTAGTTGACCTTCTAGAACGTCTCTTTACTATTAACCGTACCCTTACTCGCGGTATAGAGATCGGTAAGGGTATACCTAACCCTAAGTACTTTAAGAACAATAACGACCCTAATTTCAATAGCTAGTATAGTAGTGTTCTCCTAAAGCTAACTATAGTAACCTTCCGTACTAAGGTAGATAGTCTACGCTTCGTATATAGGTAGACGTAAGGTGATCCTTAGCGAAGTATTAAGCCGAGGATCCCTATACCTAGACAGTAGTCCTTTAACGAGTTTAAGACTAGAGAAGAGTTATTAGATTAGATAATACGCTAATATAGTATACGTAATAAAGGAACTAAGGCTATAGTTAATATTACTACCTATAAGTAAGAACAAGGCGTAACCTTTATAGCCTTCTATACCCGCTACTCGAAGTTACGCGCCTAGATATTATAGACCGATAAGACCGAGCTTATACTATTCTCTAACTAACTGAACCGTAAGTACTTTATTAAGACCTTCGACGACCGCGAAGTCGACCGCCGCCTAGATAGTATATAAGACGTTATTAAGGAGTATACCGTACTAGACGAGAGCTTCTATAAGATAGATCGACTATATCCGTAGAAGGAGCGCCCCCGTAGTAATAGCAACTCGAACGGTAATAGCGGCTAGAATAACTAGAATAACGGTAACGTAGTTACTAGTACCGCTACCGGTATAGTAGGTACCTTAGTATAGCGCCTACTATATTACGCTAGTACTAAGAAGAAGGAGGATCTACCGATATATCTATAGAACCTACCTACGCTTAACCGTAAGTAGCGCGAAGACCTTAAGAAGTAGGGTAAGTACTACCGCTACCGTATAGGTTCTTACGTATCGACTAACCCTAAATACCTAATATATAGGTACGATAGCGACTATTGCCTACCGCGTCTACGTAATACTACGCCGAATCCGAACGTAAACCTTAGTTCCCTAGCCGCCGATCCGTAGTAGGGAAATAATACGACCGCTACCTAAGCGTAGTAGATAGCGGTCACCCGAACTTCCTAGGATAGAAAGAGTATAAGATTAAGAGATACGGAATGTAAGAGACGGTAACAGACTATAGTAAGGAGCTTAAGATATCGGTATACGTACTAGATAAGTAATAGCTAGCTATATACCCTTATATAGTATTACCCGTAATAATATAATATAGAAAGGCTCGAGGCCTTATAGATTCTACTTCTACCTCTCTCTTTCTTAACTAGAAATTTATACGTAAATATATAAAACCCCTAATCCCTTTGACGTAAAGCCGACGACTAATACTAGGAGATAGAACGGCCACTACGCGGTAGATTATATACGCGGCCCTTAAAGACGTAGTTATTAGCAATTATTACGAGTAAATGTTATACTACGTTACCGACCTCGAATACGACATCGTCTTTAGCCTACCGTAGCTTATAGCGTATAACCTAAACATCTTCTAGGAGATAGGCGAGGTAGTATTTAGATCGGATTACTACTTTAGTTACTATCTATAGAATAAGACATCGATAATAGTATAATCCCTAAACTACCGCGAGAAGAAGAAGTAGGCACTAGTACGGTACGGACTAGGGCCCTTTACTAGAAAAGTAGCGAGCTTTATAGTAGGAGGGGCAGAGCTAAAGGTCTTATTATATAACTTAGAAGATATAGACGATAAAGAAGTAGACTACTAGGGCGTTTCTTAACGCGCGTAGGGGATATACGCGTACCGGCCTAGGGCTAAGTACTTCTATATTATACCTACTAGGCGTAAGAGCGACGGCGGAGAGCTTAAACTAAGTGTAATAGCTTCTAATAATCTAGACTAATTCTTAAACAAGCAGTTTAATTATAACCCGAAGGAGAAGTTACCGCCGATATACTACGATATTACGGATGCTTTCTTAGCTAAGGATTATAAAGGACTCCTACCTTACCGACTAGGCGTAGATTATAAGATTCATATTAAGCCTAATAGTCTATAAGAGCTACTATACCGCAAGCCCTACGGCCTAAGTATTACTATTCGGCTTATATAACGGACTAGTATCGTTCTAATTATATATTAATAAGGTCTTATAAGAACACCTAGACGACTTTATATCGGCCTACCTAGATAACGTACTTATCTTTAGTAACACCTTAGAGGAGCACATTAAACACGTACGGAAGGTTCTTACTAAGCTACGCGATAAAGGACTTATAGTAGACATCGACAAAAGCAAATTCTACTAATAGAAGGTGAAGTATCTTAGGCTAATTATAACCCCTAACGGTATCGAGATAGACCCCGAGAAACTCGGGAATATTCAGACATAGGAAGCTCCTAAGAACCTAAAGGCTGTCTAGGCCTTCCTTAGACTTACTAACCTCTATAGGCGGTTTATCGAAGCATTTTCGCGTATAGCTACTCCTCTTACAAACCTGACCAAGTGGGACGGACTAAGTAATTATAAGAACAGAAGGATTTAATAGTCGCTAGATTACTAACGAGCCTTTAACAATTTGAAAGTCACGTTTAGTAAAGCCGGCATGCTCCTACATTACGTACTAGGTAGGGAAACAGTAGTAGAGACAGATTCTTTAGATTTTATAAACGCCGGCATGCTTTTGTAGTATAACAAGAATAGTATACTATATCCTATAGCCTTCTACTCAAAGAAGTTAAGTCTATAGGAGTATAATTATGAAATCTATAATAAGGAACTATTAGCTATTATCAAGGCTTTTAAGGAATAGAGACCCGAGCTCGCCTACGAGGTAGATAATAAGGACTTATAGCTAGTCAAGATTTATACCGACTATAAGAACCTAGAATACTTTATAAAGACAAAGTAGCTACATCGGCAACAAGCGCGTTAGGCTAAGTTCTTATTACAGTTCAACTTTAAGATAATATACCGTCTAGGACTTTAAGGTACAAAGCTAGACAGCCTGACGAGACGTAGCTAGGACCTTCCGTAGGGGGTAGACGACCCTCGGAACTAGTATTAGTATTAGATATTATAACCTCCTAAGCGATTCCTTAAGATCGCCTTACTATAGGCAATAGTAGAGGATACGCCGGAAGAAGAGGAACTAGTATAGCTGAACCCTAAAGCTAAAGAGTTTATACCTATAGAACGAGATACGCCTACTAAATAACCGGTAACGCGTAAAAGTTAGCGGGAAGCTAAACTCGAGTATCGAATGTCGACGGCGTACGTAACTAATAACGAGCTTAAGACCGCGATCGAGGACCTATAGAAAGACCGTACTCCTACACTACTATAGAGAGCGAAGATTTACCTAGTATACTATAAAGTAGATAGCGATCTACTATATATTCGAAATTAATACGACGGCTAGAGCTTATAGGTACTAAATGACTAAGCCTTATAGACTAGGATAATTAAGATAAACTATAACGCTCTAGTAGTAGGCTATCTAGGACGAGCTCGTACTTATAAACTCGTAGTACGTAAATTCTACTAGCCTAGATTAGCGAGATCCGTACGTAGATATACCGCGAATTGCCGTACCTACCGTATAACAAAATCTCTATACTCCTAGCCACTAGGATTATTATAGCCACTTCCTGTTCTAGATCGGCCTTAGAAACATATTATAGTCGACTTTGTTATCGGACTCCTAGATAGTACTCTTAACGGTATAGTCTATAATAATATTATAACCGTTACCGATAGGCTTACTAAGGAATTCGAGCTAATCCCTATTAGCGCGATAATAGTATAGAATACGGCAAGGCTTTTCCTTAAATATATATTCTATCGGCGCGGGTTTCCTAATACTATTATATTAGACCGTAGTAAGTAGTAGGTTGCTACCTTCTAGAAGAAACTCTATAAGATACTCTATATAAATCGTAAGCTAAGTTCTTCGTATTACCTAGAAACTAATAGACAGTCAGAACGTACTAACTAGGCGATAGAACAGTATCTTCGTATATTTACTAATAAGGTATAGGACGACTAGGCAGAATAGCTATGCCTTACTTAGTTCGCGATTAATAATTACCTATCTAAGACTACTAGTATATTGCCGTTCTACGCTACCTTAGGCTATAACCCTAAGTTTATAGAGCGAGTTAACCTAAACGCTAGAAAGGAGGGAGGACTAACTACTCTCTAGCGACTAGATACGCGATTAGTAGAAACCTTTATACGTCGAATTTACGAGCTTTATAAGCACCTTTAAGAGAATATACAAATGTTATAAGCTCTCTAAGTAGAAGTAGTAAACCGCTACCGAAGCATTCCTCTAGACTATAAGGTAGGTAATTAGGTATATCTTAGTACTTGTTGAGAACATACAGGCCGCAGGACAAGCATGTGGGTGTGGGTGTGTCATGTGACGAGATCACGTGATTAGGGTTTGCCAGCCCATGGGCTAGCAAACATCCGGACACCTAGCATCTATCTACACCAACACCGGCGATACTGTATGTAGATACACGCTATCCCATTGGGTCCTTCTTCGTCTTTTGTGTGATCCGCCGTCTTCCACTGCTGCGCAACTCGTACCTGTTTAACAGGTTATGAGCCCGAGTTAGCAACTCGGTGTTTCACCCTCGACAAAGTCGTATTGGAGTTATTCCTCTTCAGAACCAAAGGAAGGCAGACTGGAGGCCGCACCCGCATTGCACAGGAAGCTACAGCCGTGCTGTAGGTGCATATAAGACGTGAAAGAGCCTAGTGAGGCACTGTCAGACTCCGAGTCAGGGAGCCTGTGCCAATACCTCAGACAAGTGGGCGAGCTTACTGAGAAGAGTCGCTCTCCGGACATCGCGTTCGTATCGACTAACTGTTCATTCTGAGAGAGCCGCAGTGTCTCAGAAACCCCCTCTGCTGAGAGAGTTACGCTACAGTGTCTCAGCACCAACACTATCCTTACGACCGACTTTCCTCGCTTTCTAGTGGACAGCCATTCTCTCCACCATCAACCTCGCGTTCGGTTCACCTCCTATCGATCCAATCGCGTACGACCGAATACATCCTGTTACCTGAGGGCAGCCAACCTGTCCCTCAACTTACAAAAATGGAGAACGAGACTGGGTTCACAAGAAAGAGAGCAGCACCTCTTCTGACAAGAGAGAACCACGAAACATGGTTCAAGCTGATGAGAATACACCTGGTATCAAAGCAGGTTGACTGGGTCCTCGAGGACATCATTACGGACATTCCCGCTGCAACCCCAGCGACACCCTCTACATCATCGGAGTCATCCCTTCCTTTGGATCAAGCGATAAGGAAGGCATCGTACAGACGGCACAATGCAACGGCCCTGTTTGAGATGTACATCTGTCTGTCGACAGATGACCAAGAGATGACATACGAGATCCGGCATGCGAAGGAGTTGTGGGAATGGGCTGAAGCCAAATACAAGAGAAGACTTCTCGCTACTGGAAGAAGTTTGCTTCAGCAATACACCAATTTCGTGATGACAGAGGACCAGTCAATAGATGACGCCTGGCAGGAGCTTAGCTCAATTGCAAGGAGGGCTGTTTCAATCTCGGCTCAGTTCCAAGACATCAAGACTGAGGACAGAAAGATCCAGCAACTCTTAGCAGCTCTGCCAGACTCATTTGGCTCAATTCGCGATGCAATTGATGCCCAGGTGAATCTCTCACCACAAGACATTCTTGCAATCCTTAGGGAGAAGCAAGAATCAATGATTCATCAAGGGACAGCCATGTTCGCTAAGAAGGGTTTCCAGGGCAAGCTCACGTGCCATCTCTGCAATGGTGACCATTTTATGAGCAAGTGCCCACACCTTTCTGCAGCTCAGCAGGCTGTTAGGAACAAGGACAAACCAGCTAGGGTTACCTACCCTGCTAAGAGACAACCGTCACCACCTCGTAGGAGGTCATCATCACCAAACCTTCGTGATGTCCTCAAGGTGATGACGGACCTTGCAAAGCAGATGAAGGAGAGCCGCAAGCCAAAGGCCTCCTCTAGTAAGCCTGCAAGGGCCCATGCGACCCAGGAAGACGCATCAGACTCTGAGATACCATCAGAAGATGATGATGTTGATGAGGTTGCCCATTCCACTGTAGAAGCCAAAGGCAAGTACCCCTCGTCCGAGTGGTTGCTTGACTCTTGTGCATCATCACATATGACTGACCAAGATTCACTATTCAGGACACTGAAGCCTCTTCAAAAGAGGAAGTGGATCAAGGTTGGGGGTGGCTATCTACAAGCTACACATATGGGAAGTGCAGTAATGGGTGGTCCTTCTGGAAAGCAAATTGTCTTAGAAAATGTCCTGTTTGTTCCTGGCCTTGGAGTTAGTCTTGTTTCGTGGAATCAGTTCAGCCAACAGTTTGCTGTCCAACCACCCAGTTTCACCCTAAAATCCTTGTCTGGTAAACCCGTTGTCCAGACCAAACTTCGAGGAGGAGTACCGTTTATCCACTCGATCTCGGAAATTCTTGAGCCACAGCATGCTGGCATACTCTCTCAAGAACGTGACGGTACCGCTATGGCTAACACTGAGTCCGAAGATCAGTGGGAGCTATGGCATAGAAGATGTGCACACCTTGGCAAGGGACTGCTAAGAAACCTGCATAGAGTCACTGACAAGAAAGATCCTATTCCTGTTCCTTCTGAACACCAGAATTGCAAGGTCTGCTCCCTTGCAAACATGAGGAAGTTCAAAGGACCTGCCACAGAGAGGAAAGGGGAGAGGCTGGCCCTCATCTCCATTGACATCTGTGGGCCTTTTCAGGGCGCAGTCTCTAGGCTAGGATACAAATATTGGCTTGAGATTGTAGACAACTTCTCTAGGAAGAAGTGGGTAATCCCTTTGAAGGCCAGGAGCGACGCTCCTGCAGCCCTACGGGATTGGAAGGTCCAGGCAGAACGGCAGTCAAGGTGCTTTCTGTCTGCGATCCGCAGTGATGGTGCAAAGGAAATTCTCGCCTTGCTAAAAGAGTGGGAGAAGGAGTTTGGCACTCAGATGGACACAACTGATGCCTACAACTCTCTTCAGAATGGACCTGTGGAAAGGTCAATTCAAGCCTCTGAGAACACAGTCCGGGCTATGCTTGAAGACTCTGGCATGCCAGTTGAGTTCTGGCCAGAAGCTTTGCAAGCACAGACTGTGATCAGAAACAGACTGCCTAATGGTCCGATCATTGATGGTATTGCTCTTTCACCAGAAGAAGCCTTTACTGGCCAAGTACCGTCAGTCGACCATTTCCGCGTCTGGGGATGCAAAGCTGTGGTCTATATAGACCCAAGAGCCCAACCTCAAGGCTTGAGGAGAGACAAGTTGATGAACCGAGGAAAAGAAGCCGTGTTTGTGGGCTACTCAGAAAACACCACAAAACAATGGCTGTTCTGGGATCCCGACATGAAAGCTGTAAAAGCGCATAGTCACGTCGACTGGTTTGAGAATGAGAAGGGGGGAGATATGGATCTTGGTATCACCTTCACTAACCAGCCGAGTCGAGCGCCACAGCGCAATCCTGTTGGGAGGAAGCCCTTTGGGGCGAAATTTTCCGATAGGGGATTATCAGAAACACCGTTACGAAGGCTAGGAGAAAATATTGAGGCGGTTTCACCACTGTCGAAGGCCGATAACGGTGGATCTATACAGAACCTACCCGAGTCATCAACACCACAGCAACCGCTGTCTGTGCAACTTCCCCCTCCCCCAAAGGACATTGGGGAATACCAGAAGTTTGGAGATCAGGGTACTCCAATAAAAGAAAAAGAAGATGTCGTTCAGTTCGACCCATCTAAACACCCAGCGCCACCTCAGGTTGCAGGCAACAAGAGGTCAAGGGGGGACGGAGATGATAACTCTGAAGAGCATGAGGCTAAACACCATAAGGCTCTTATCGCCCAGATGTTCCATCTAGACCCTACAATGAGCTGGGTAGAGGAGATTCTGAACGACGTGGAAGAACATGCATTTGCTGCTGTTGGGCAGGCCATAGCCTATCAGCAGGAAGTGCCAATCCCAAAGTCCTATAAGGCAGCCGTAGGAGACCCCGAATGGGGACATATGTGGAGAGAGGCAATCGAGAACGAACTTATTGCCTTAGCAAGCAACAACACCTGGGAAGCAGTTGTACCGCCAAAGGGTGCGAATCTAATTACTTCTAGGTGGGTCTTTGATGTGAAAAGAATGATTAGTGGAGCCATTGAGAAGTTCAAGGCAAGACTAGTTGCAAGAGGGTTTTCATAGAAATATGGGGTTGACTTCGAAGAGACCTTTGCACCTACTGTTAGACATGATACTCTCCGAGTATTCATGGCAGTAGTGTGTGAGAGAGATCTCGAGATGCACCTAGTAGATGTGAATAATGCTTTTACCCAAAGCAGCCTCCTTGAAGACATCTACATGATCCCGCCCCTAGGAGTTGAAGCACCTCCAAACATGGTGTTTAAGGTCCTACGAAGCCTTTATGGGCTTAAGCAAGCAGCTAGAGACTGGAACAAGCTCTGTGTTGCGAAGCTAGAGAAGATTGGATTTACCCAGTCCCAGGTAGATCCATGCCTACTTGTCTATACGGATAGAGACCTTATGGTCCTTACCTATGTGGATGACATACCCATTGCAGCTCCGAAGCTGTCAGATGTTCAGTGGTTTAAGGCTGAGCTTGGAAAAGTGTTTAAGATTAAAGATCTTGGTGAACCTACGAAGATCCTTGGAATGAGGATTACAAGAGACAGGTCCCAAGGCACTTTAAAGCTTGATCAAGGACACTATGTCCACGCTAACTTAGCCAAGATGAACATGGCTAGAGAGAAGGCTACGCCAACCCACTCACCTATGGAGAGCTACGAGCATTTAGTGCCTACGGCACCTATGGATGAGAGGTGCAACAAACAGGATTACCAGAGCCACAATGGTACCTGGATGTGGCCAATGACAATGACAAGGCCAGACTTAGCATTCCCCCTTGGAAGAATTAGCTCATATGTTGCTGATCCCTCGCAGCAGCATATGAAGGCTTTGAAGAAGCTCTCCCGATACCTGCGGTCGTACCCAGACCTAGGTCTTATGTATAGAAAGGGAGGGGGCAATCTCCAGGGATACTCGGACTCTGACTACGCCATGGACAAAGTGGATAGAGTCTCAATTCTGGGATACGTGTGGTTCCTTTGTGGATCACCTGTGTCCTGGATGAGTAGGAAGCAGAAGTCTGTTGCAACATCAACAATGGAAGCTGAGTTCATGGCTATGAACGCAGCCGCAAAGCAGTCACAATTTCTTGCTGCTGTCCTCAGGGAAATGGGGTGCCCAGAACTGGTGGGAAAGAGCTCTTTCTAGCCGAGTGTAAGGGCAAGCAGGGGCACTGTTGACGAGCTAAGGCCAGTCAAGCTCATGGGTGACAACCAAGCCGCTTTGACACTTGTCAAAGATGCCCATGTGCATGAAAGGTCAAAGCATATTGATGTTGCATATAACTATGTCAGACATCTCTGGTGGCAGAAGAAGATTGCAGTGGACTACTGCCATACAAAGGACATGGCTGCTGATGGGTTAACAAAGCCCCTCAATGGCCAGCAGTTCCAAAACTTTGTGAGGCAGCTCCAGCTTGCGTAAAGGGATTGTAGGAGACCATGTGGCCTGAGTGGGAGTGTTGAGAACATACAGGCCGCAGGACAAGCATGTGGGTGTGGGTGTGTCATGTGACGAGATCACGTGATTAGGGTTTGCCAGCCCATGGG
This sequence comes from Fulvia fulva, assembly GCF_020509005.1. Taxonomy (NCBI): domain Eukaryota; kingdom Fungi; phylum Ascomycota; class Dothideomycetes; order Mycosphaerellales; family Mycosphaerellaceae; genus Fulvia; species Fulvia fulva. The sequence goes on from NC_063022.1 coordinate 1,042,424, forward strand.
CTAGCAAACATCCGGACACCTAGCATCTATCTACACCAACACCGGCGATACTGTATGTAGATACACGCTATCCCATTGGGTCCTTCTTCGTCTTTCGTGTGATCCGCCGTCTTCCACTACTGCGCAACTCGTACCTGTTTAACAGTACTAAGAATATCCGTACGACTAGACTATCTAAGAAGCTAGATAGGAGATATACCGGCCCTTACTAGATTACGGAAGTTATACCGGCTAGACTCTCTTATCGACTAAAACTATTAGACGCTCTAGTAGGACTTAATAACTACTTCTATACCTTACTACTATAACGAGCCGACTACCCCGATTTCCTACTACTTAAAGGGTAGTATCTAGCGCCGCTACTACCGATAACTATCGAACCTAATACTACCGAGGCTAATATAGTAGCCAATATAGTAGTAGCACCTACGTATATATACGAGGTAGAAAAGATCCTTAATATATATACCCGTAAGCGGGTAGGCAAGGTAAAGAAGGGGCATAAGCGTAAGGTAGATATATATTATAAGGTGAAATAGGCTAGATATTATAACGAGGAGGATAGTAAGACCTAGTAACCTATAGAGGATAGACTTAAATATATAGCCGCCGCTATTATAGACTTTTACTATAACCGGCCGGAGTTGTCTACGCCTATAGGCTTCGTAGCTCTATCTAACTAGTCCCTACTAGCTACTAAGGTGCTCGGGCTTAATACGATTAGGGTTATTCCGAAAGACACCGTTACGAATAAGTCGCCTCGAGCCTTACCTCTAATAGAATCTGCTCCGTATATATTTGAAACTCGAGTAGAGCCTATAGAGCCTATAATAATACCTAACTTTAGTTATTGTTAAGATGTAGCATCTCAAAGGGAGTCAACAATCAGGAAGTGATCTGGCAGCCTAAGGCATCTACGATGACTCAGCTTATAGGGAGATACCTTCTCTCCCCTTTAGCTTAGATAGACATCTAACACAATCAACATATTGGTTCCTGATATATTGCTGCATGCTCGTGCTATTAGTCAGTTGAAGATTAATCTCTTACTCCACTCCGCTACCATCCACCCGTACCTGTTTAACAGGTTATGAGCCCGGGTTTGTGCAGGAATAAGAGCAACCTATATCAGTACAGGTTACTTGTATCCCTTGCTATCGTAGCAGAAAATATCTAGGAATCAGAAGTCTACCCCGTCTATCCTGTCAAGGAGCTTAGTTCGATACTAAGTGATAGGTAACCTAGACAAGGACTCTGTGCGGCTTACTCAAAGCCAATACCTTGAAGATACTCTATAGGCAGAACTGCATCGAGATACTATCAAGAAGGACTTCAAGTAAGTCATTTGAAGCTCTGCTAGGAGAGACAGACCTGTGTCCTAGCCCCGAGACCTCACACCGCTCCTTCTTTACTTTACTAAGCAGGCCTTGGTATCCACACCTACGAACTTTCCTATTCTACACTAGAAGCCTCAGCAGGATCTGAGCCACCACTTTGGAACATACACACCTTGTTTCATTACATCCAATTTATTATGGATCTATACCAAGAGAAGACAGAGGAGAAGGGAGGCAAAATCCTAATTCTTGGGAGGGACAATTGGAAGAGATGGTTCAACCTTCAGAGATACAAGATGGAGAGCCAATCAGCATTCTTTGCAATTGATGACCTAATGGAAGTGTCTTTTGACAACATCAAGGGCAAGACTCTGAAACTCCAAGAAGAGGCTACAACTAAAGAGATCCTCAATACGCCAACATGGACAAGGCACAATGCAGTATACAACTTCAGTATCCTTAGTAGGATCACAGAAGAAGATGAATTTGAGCTTGAGGGCTCATGTGAATCTGGAAGAGCTGCTGAGAAGTGGGTGTATCTCTGGAACAAGTATAGCCAGGTGCTACCAACCCATGCACATGAGCTCACAAAGCAATTTGTGACCTTTGAGATGAGTGAAGAGTTCACCATCAGATCTGCATGGACACACCTGGTTTCTCTTGGAAAAAGGATTGCTGATGTTGACCCAGAGGGTCAGCATTACAGGAAAGCTGATGTGAGGATGACCCAGCTCTTAAGCTCACTGCCACCTGACTACCATGTAGCCAGGGATACTATTATGGCTCAGCCAAAGATGGATCATGAAAGGACCTTAAAGATCCTTGAAGCTCAAGAAGCCAGGTTGGATCCCTCTAAGGCTAAGTATGGCATGGCAGCCACCTGGGTCAAGCCCTCAGGTCTAGCAAGACCACTCTCCTGCCTTCTCTGTGAGAAGGATCATCTGATCAAGGACTGCCCTAGTTTGCCTGAGGCAAGAAAGGTCCTTAGATCTCATTCCCAACCACCATCTTCCCAGAATACAACACATGTCAAGAAGAAGAGAACTCCACCACCCACTTCAAGGAGGACACCAAGAGAGAAGTCCTCTATAGAAGAACTTAAGAAAATGGTGAAGAAACTCAGCTCTGACATGCTATCACTCCAGAAGAACCAGGCCCAGTCTTATACCTCTAAAGCAAAGAAGACTAGAAAAGGTTTTTCCGCCTAAGAGTCACGTAACTTATACAGCTCATCCCCAGAGACAATGTCTGATGATGATGAGTATGATGAAGTGGCTCACTCAACTGCAGAAGTCCAAGGCAAGTTCCCCTCGTCAGAGTGGTTACTTGACTCCTGTGCTTCACCCCATATGACTGACCAAAGCTGCCTCTTTAGATCTATGACTCCCTTGACAAGGAAGAAATGGATCAAAGTGGGAGGTGGGTTTTTATTGGCCACTCATATTGGGAATGCAGAGATGAGTGGGAGAGCTGGCAGAAAAGTTGTTTTGGAAGATGTCCTGCTTGTACCCAAGCTAGGAGTGAACCTGGTTTCATGGAACCAGTTTAGCAAGCAGTTTGGTGTGCAACCTCCATCATTTTCTCTTGTTTCCCCCTCTGGTGAGACTGTTGTCCAGACAAAGCTCCTTGGGGGGGTTCTATTCATTGATGAGATTTCTCCTCTCCTACAAGAACGGGCACATTACTCATCATATGCACCACCAATGGAGAATGCCTTTGTGACTGCTCAATCAGAGACCGACCTGAAGCAGTGGGAGCTTTGGCATAGAAGATTTGCACACCTTGGGAAGAATTTGCTCCAGAATCTTCACAAGGTAACAGACTTAAAAGAACCCATTCCTATCCCTAAGGATGGCTTTCACCAGTGCAGAGTATGTTCAATAGCAAAGATGAAGAAGTACAAAGGCAAAGTTACAGAGAGAAGACCTGAAAGACTTGCCCTTGTATCTATTGACATATGTGGCCCACTACCAATCTCAAGACTAGGATTCAAATACTGGCTTGAGATTGTTGACAACTTCTCTAGGAAGAAGTGGACCTTTCCTCTTAGGAAAAGAGAAGATGCTCCAGTTGCTCTCCAGAACTGGAAGATCAAAGCAGAGAGGAAATCATCAGCGCAGCTAAAAGCAGTAAGACTTGACAATGCAAAAGAACTTATTGCATTAGTGAAGCAGTGGGAGAAGGATTTAGGGATTGGGCTCGAGCCGACTGAGGCATACAACTCTCTACAGAATGGACCAGTTGAGAGGTCAATACAAACCTCAGAGGACTCTATAAGGGCAATGCTTGAAGAGGCTAAAATGCCGGTTGAATTTTGGCCTGAAGCACTAGAGGCCCAAACTTATATGAGGAACAAACTGCCAAATGGCCCAGATTACGATGGGTTCAAGGTTTCACCAGATGAGGCTTTTGATGGTATCAAACCGACCATCAACCATTTGAAAGTTTGGGGATGCAAAGCTGTTGTCTATATAGACACAAGATCCTAACCTTAATGGGCAAGAAGTGACAAGCTAATGAATAGGGGTAAAGAAGCAGTGTTTATTGGGTATGTTGAAAACACAGCTAAAGCCTGGCTCTTTTGGGAACCAGACATGAGAGCTGTTAAACAACACACACATGCAGACTTCTTTGAGGACTAGCCTGGAGGCGATATGGGTCTCAATGTTCCAACATTGAATCTACCAAGCAGTGCACTAGCTAGGAAGCCCTTAGGAAGGCCGAGGAAGAACGTATCCTTAGGACAATCTACCTACTATCCAGGCGTCCATCAGAGCCCCCCCGTAATAGATCAGCCAATTGAGAGCCCTAAAGTCGCTCAGCCGAGAAAGCTGTTTGTGCAACTTCCCTAGCCTCCGGAGAACGTAGGGGAATTTCAGAAAATCGATCAGCCAATTGAGAGAAGCTCCCTAGATCCCTAGGAAATAGACGTTACTAGGTCACAAGTGACGGTCCCTAAATCATCCCTTGGAAAGAGAAAGGCTGACTATGATGTTGAGGGCTATAACATGAAACAGAAAGCCCCAAAATCTATGGTCCCTAAGCCCGAACTAACCACTGAAGTGGGAGAAGCAATGGACCTCTTAGAGAACCTTGCTGCTTTTCACCAAGCTTTCTTTGCAGCTATGCAATCAGTGGACAGTTCAATACCATAGGATAGCGAATTCCTGGAAGAAGTTGAGGAAATGGCCTTTGCAGCAACTGTAGAAGCCATTGTATACAAGCAAGAGGTCCCAATTCCAAATCCTACAAGGATGCTGTGAATGACAAGAAATGGGGACATCTTTGGAAGGAAGCAATCCAAAAGGAACTAGATGCTCTACAGAGTAACAACACCTAGGAAAATTCTGTTCCACTAAAAGGAGCAAATCTGGTTACATCAAGATGGGTCTTTGATATTAAGAGAAGCATTAGTGGAGCTATTGAAAAGTTCAAGGCTAGACTAGTTGCAAGGGGCTTCTCACAGAAGTTTGGTGTTGACTTTATGGAGACATTTGCACCTACAGTAAGACAGGATACCCTTAGGGTGTTTATGGCTGTTGTGTGTAAGAAGGATCTTCATCTTCACTAAGTGGATGTGAACAATGCATTCACAGAAAGCACCCTCTATGAAGACATCTTTATGTTACCACCACCAGGAGTTGAGCTTCCACCAAACATAGTGTTCAAAATCCTCAAAAGCTTGTATAGACTTAAGCAAGCAGCTAGAGATTGGAATCAACTCTGTGTGTCAAAGCTCAGAGAGATTGGATTCACACAGTCAGAAGTGGATCCATGCCTACTTATCTATAAGAAGAGGGAGATCATAATCCTTATACATGTGGATGACATTCCAATTGCTACACCAAAGTTGACAGATGTTCTCTGGTACAAAAGAGAACTTGGCAAGATCTTCAAGATCAAAGATCTAGGTGAACCTGAAAAGATCCTTAGCATGAGAGTCATAAGGGACAGGAAGAGAGGAATCCTGAAACTTGACCAAGGACACTTTGTTAGGGACAGCCTAGCCAAGATGGGAATGAACCATGAGAAGGCAGCACCTACACACTCACCTATGGACAGCTATGAGGCCCTCAAACCTTCAAGCCACATAGATGAGAGGTGTGACAAGGCAGAGTACCAGAGTATTAATAGTACTTGGATGTGGCCAGTAACAATCACAAGGCCAGACATTGCTTTTGCCCTAGGAAGGATGAGCTCATTTGTGAGTGACCCATCCACCTACCACATGAAGGCTTTGAAGAAGATCACTAGGTACCTAAGATCATACCCTGATCTAGGACTTCAGTTCTCAAAGTCTAGAAAAGGACACCTTATTGGATACTGTAATTCTGATTATGCAATGGACAAAGCAGACAGAGTCTCAATCCTTGGGTATGTCTTCTTCCTCTGTGGGGCACCAGTTTCTTAGATGAGCAAGAAGCAAAAGTCTGTAGCAACATCCACAATAGAGGCTGAATACATGGCCATGAATGCATGTGCGAAGCAGTCCCAATTCCTAGCTTCACTGCTAAGGGAAATGGATTGTCCAGAGTTAGTGGGAGACTGTTCCCATCAACTAAGAATCACTGGAAACCAGGAGACTGTATCAAATTTGAGACTAGTCCAATTAAGAGGTGACAATCAAGCTGCCCTCACCCTAGTGAAAGATGCACATGTTCATGACAAGTCGAAGCACATTGACATTGCCTATAACGCTGTTAGGAAACTTTGGTGGAGGAGGCTTATTGCTGTTGAGTACACTCCAACCTCTGAGATGGTTGCAGACGGGTTTACAAAACCAAAGACTAGTCCACACTTCCAGAGGTTTGTAAGCCAGCTGAACCTGTCATAAAAAGGTCCAAGTACTATTGACAGGAAGTGAGCAGACTGTAACCTCCTATACGAGATGAGTGGGAGTGTTAAGATGTAGCATCTCAAAGGGAGTCAACAATCAGGAAGTGATCTGGCAGCCTGAGGCATCCACGATGACTCAGCTTGTAGGGAGATACCTTCTCTCCCCTTTAGCTTAGATAGACATCCAACACAATCAACATATTGGTTCCTGATATTTTGCTACATGCTCGTGCTATTAGTTAGTTAAAGATTGATCTCTTACTCCACTCCGCTACTATCTACCCGTACCTGTTTAATAGTTATAAGGATTATACGCGAGTACTAGCCGAAGACAGACTTAGGTCTAGGGTAAGCTAGCTAACTAGGTAATATGTTTCTCGAAGGAAGCCGGTCGAGGATAGTCTTAATAGAGCGAATACGATGTTATCGGATAACGATAGGGTACTAGAGTATAATTAGGCGTTCGCGCAATTATAGAGCTCGATAGGTAAGTAGCCTTATAAGGTGTATAACGCTTAGAGGGCTAAGACGTGTTTTAGGAGGGGGGGTACTATTACGGGTAGCCCGTAACCCCTTACTATAGCTACGTCGGCCCGGCTAAACCGCGGACCTTCCGTATCGGGTTAGCGCGGCTTAGCTTTACTTTATAACTTCGCCGCGCCTCGCGCTCCTCTTTCGTAGCTTTGTAGAACAATAACTATCTCGTTCGGACCCTATAGTACGCGCGCCCTTATACCGCGGGTTTAAGTAAATATACGCGGGTACGGTAATACTACCCCCCCCCTCTTAGAGTACGCTCCGGAGTACTCTCCTCTCCTCTTATATCTTTTATTACATTAGTAAACACCTTATTATCTATTAGACTATACGTATTGCTCTCTTTCTTATAAGCCCGGAGGCCTTGTTCTACTAGTATTAGAGTTATCGCTACTTCTACTAGTTAGCGCGCTATACGTATACCTATAGTATTCTTATTTGGTATCTAGTCTATAGGTAGTTAAAAACTAGGTAGCTTAGTCGCTCTCGGGTAGTTATAGTAAAAGTCGGCTACGGAGGCGGCGGCGGTCTCGATAACCTAGTTTGTAGCTTTATAGGATAGCTTATTATATCTAATATATTTCACTAGGTATTCCTAATATAGCTATTTACCTCCTACCGGTATTAGTCCTCGCGGCTGTCTCTTCTTATAGTCTAGAATTTACTTAACTTCCTATTAATCGGGTTCGGCGGGATCGGTTTCGTATTATTCGTCGTCGATAATTCGGATTAGTAGTAGTACGGGTTATGTCTATCCTATAACCGGCGGATAAATTAGTATAAGAAGGTATTAGTAGAAGCAATTATCGATATTTAAAGTAGGTAGGAGCTCTACTTTATAAGTATTACCCGGTAGTACCTCCGTAATCGCGTACGGTCTAGACTACTTTACGTCTATCTTACGAGAAGGTCTCTCTATCGTCTAGTTCTTAGTGCTTACCTATACTTCGTCGCCTTTGGCGTACCGTAGTATAGGTATACGCGTCTAGTTTACGTACTTAGCTTAGACTACTTATACTAAGGCTATCTACTATCGTAACTATTAGTATATCTCTTATATCTTAGCCGTAAACTTGTCCGCGGACTCGGCGTCTAGTCGCTATTTATATAGTATTAATAGGATAGGCAAGTCTAAGTCGAACTTGGAGAACCTTAGATTACGCCTAGTATTAGTATAGAACGGTAAGACGCCTATTATTACGGACACTATATTATTTGCTATAAACTTAGCTAATAGAGTCTAATCTAGCTAGTCGTCCTAGGTATAGTTAATCAAGATACGTAGGTATTGCTCTATTACTTTATTTATATATCCCGACTGTCTATCTATTTCTAGGTAGAACGACGAAGATAGCTTTCGACTAATACTAAGTAGCGCGTATATCCTACGCTAGAATACGGAAACCTATTACGTACTACGATCCGAGACAATAGACTTCGGGAGCCTATATCTACTAAACACGTACTTAAGGAATACTAGTACGTAATGCTCTACTATTATCGAGGTAATAGGGATAATATATCGCTCCTTAGTTAAGCGGTATATAACGGTTATAATATTCTCGTACGTTTGTCCGTCGACTACGCTTATTCCCTTCGGTAGTTTGACTACGAAGTTAATAGAGATATGCTCCTAAGCGCTAAATAGTACTAGTAGCGGTCTTAATAGCCCTAGGTACTAGATATTAATATTCTTATTTGTACGGTAAGCGCGGTAGGCACGTATATAGCTCTTAATAAATCGTACGATACCTAGCTAGGTATAGTTACGAGCTACTAACTTATACGTCTTCTCGTCCCCTAAGTAACTAGCTACTATATAGTCGTAGAAAGCCTATATAATACGAGTACGTACCGGGATTTCACCTTTATCTACATTATCTTCTAACTCCGGAGGAACGAATAGGCTATAACTACTATATATATTCTTAATGTATATTATACCTCTAACTAGGACTATATAACGGTTATCGATACGGTACTTCCTTAGTAAAGTGTATAGATCATCTCGTTTTAGCTATTAAACGGCTTCCTTAGCCTCTAGTTACGTATAGAGTCCTCGAATAGCGGTCGTAAGCGGGGTTATAACTTTATTATTATATATCGACAATACTCTAGTAGATAATAGGTTTAGGATACGATCTAGGCCTAGTAATACCTAATACTACTATTAGTTACGTAGATTATCTAGGTCTCTAGGCTTTGGTAAGTCCTATAAACGTCGGGTTAAGCTGTCTAGCTTAGTACCTTAAACTCCTAGCCTATAGACGATCTTAAAGAAGAACTACAAGAGAAACTCGGCCTAGCGAGCTTATCTACGGTTTGATTACTTCGTACTTATAAATTATTCGAGGTTCTTATAATCGGAGTATATAAGCGTCGGCTTGTCCTTAGATTCCGAGTCTAGTAGATTCTTATAATCGTCGGTACCGTATTCGTTAATAGATAGATAGAAAGATTTGTCATTCCCCTATTCTAGGACCCTATTCGGCCTATATAGGTATATATCTATTAGTATATACAAAGGGAAACCCGAATAGGTGAAAACCCTTCCCGCCCTCGACTACTCCTTATCTAGATTAGCTTTCCCTCTAAACGTACGTAGTCTATATCACTACCCCGTTAGCCCCCGCTCCTAGCCGGTCTCGTCGCGCTACGTCGTGTCCTCTCTTCCTACACTACTCCTACTAGGCGGTACTGTCCTAGCTAGCCCTTCTCTAGTATCTAGTTCGTAATGCGCCGTAGGTCCTTAGCGTTATTAAGAAGTACCCTAATCGTCCGGTTCCTCGCCTTTACTATCTACTCCTCCCTTCCTAGCGACCACCTCGGATAGACGAGGAGTACGTACCGTACGTTCTAGGAGTAATAGCCGTAGGGGCAGCTAGTATTCGTGTATCCTAGAACCTTCCTCTATAATAGGTACCCCTAGAGGCCGATGTGTTCGCTTCGTAGTTAGGTTACTATACTACTCTATACCCTCGTAAGACGGTAGTAGATAAGCTTCGGGGGGTACTTGACCGCGGATTTCGTAGCTGACTATTCCTTAGGTTGTCCCGCTAGCTAAGGGCGTCTACTATACCCTACACCCTAGTTGTTCCACCTCTCTTTCTATAGTTGCTCTATAAACGACTTCTTACCTTCCTATTATATTACTAGCTATTCGTCCCTTACCCGGTAGTTCGGCTCGTTTCCGGGTCGAATGCTCTTATACGCTAGTACTAATTCGCGGGCCCTTACAACTATACTAGCGATGACCTTCTATACTAGGTACTATACCGACTTGCCTAAGTAGGAGGTCCGTAGTCCCTAGATATATAGGTCGATCGGCGGTATAGCGGTCTCGTACTTAAGTATCCTTATTAGTGTCGACTTATATGCCCCGGTGACCTTCCTTAGGCATTGGTTTTAGATCTTCGCTAGCGGCGCGACGAGTCCCTTCGATAGGTAGGCCCTCTCGCCTAAGGACTATACTTAGCTACTATAGGTAAGGACTGGCCGTATAATAGCCGTATATAGAAGTCGTGACTACCGAAAGTCCGCCCCCTATATAGACGTAGTAAGCCTCTAGTATAATGCTATATTCTATTTAGCTTTCCGTAATATTACCTATACGTACTTCCTCTACCGTAGCGCCGGGTCTACCTATAGTCCGAGGATCCTAAGCTGATTTACCGGGTTAGTCGTATACCCCTATATCTAGATAGAAGCTTATATATTATAGAACCGTTGCTAGCGCGTAAAGTGTATTAGATTGTGCTTTTCTAGGGTAAACCGAGCCCTATACCTCCTAGCCTAGTCTTCGTAGATCTTGTGCTTCTCTTCTAGTAGCCTATAGTTCTCCTTAGTCGAGAAAGACTACGCTAGGATATTCGTGTCGTCTACGAAGCCGCTCGTAGCGGTGTTCTAGGATTCTAGGGCTAGGAGTAGCGTCGCTATAAAGAAGAGGAATAGAATAGGTACTAGCGTTAAGCCTTACGGGATTCTAGTATAGACTAATTAAAATAGGCTTCTATACTAGCCGACTAGGATCTACGTGCTACGGTTTTAGAGGTAGGACCGTACGAAGTTAATAAGCTACTTAGGGAGTCCTTTCGACCTTAGGATATAGAGTAGCCGCGGGTATAACACGTAGTCGAAGGCTCCCGATATGTCTAGGCTAAGTAAGGAAGCCACCTTGTCCCTATTCTTATACTAGATAGCCTTTACCTAAGAGGTGATAAGTTCTATCGCGGATAGCGTCGATCGCTATAGGCGCGCACCTATCTAGGTGTCCGGGAGTAGGGAGTATTCCTCTACCGCCTCGGAGAGTCTCGTTATAACTAGCTTTTCAAGCGCCTTCCTAAGAGTGTTAAGGAGCGTAATTAGGCGGTACGACTTTACCTACGTATAGTCTTCCTTTTACGGCTTACGTAGGACTACTATCGTCGATTGTTTAAATACTATCGGGTAGTATCCGGTCTATAGGCAGGCGTTAAAGATCGCTATAACTGCTAGGGCTAGTTAATCTCTACACTTCTTTAGTAGCTCGTTTAGGATCCTATCCGGCCCCGGGGCTTTCTTTGCCGGTAACTTTCTAAGCGTAGCGGCAACTTCTCCCTCGGACACCTCCTATCGGACCGCGATACTAGGGACTAGGGGAGTAGAGCTATTTATATCGCTTAGATTAGCCTCGACTAGGGGCGGGAAGAACTTACTAGCTAGTAGACGCGCCTTAGCCTCGGGGTCGCTAACCGGGCCACTAGGCGATTATAGCGCTAGGATAGAGAAGGAGGGGCCCTATATATAGTCCTATCGGGCCCATTTCGCTAGCTTCTATATCCTCGCTAGCTTGCCGGCGATTTCTTCTACTATAGCCCTCTAGCCGACTGCTTTCTCCCTCCGTATTATAGCTTTCTTCTGTTAGTATACCTCCCTATATACGTTCTAGGCCTCCTCGCTATAGCTGCTCGTCTATACCCGGCGGGCTCTCCTTGCTTCTCTTACTACCGTAGTATACTCCGGCGTCTAGTATAGTTTAGACTATATCGTTAGTTAGGTAAGCGGAACGTAAAGTAAGGTCGCTTTTCTTATCTCGTCTATTAACCCTTAGACTGCCTCGTCTATCTCGTCTTTACTTATATATTGCTACTACGCGATCTAGACTAGCCTCTCGGAGTTATCGAGGTATACCTAGATATTAGCCTAGTAGGCCTTTCCCTAGTTTAGCTTAGGGGTTCTCGCTAGTATACGTTATATCTATGTCGTAATAGAGGTCCTAACTAGTATATAGTCTAATAACGCCTCGAGTATATGTTCGATCCTATAGTAGGTTACTATATAGTAGTAGCTATCTAAGATCTAGGAGAGGTCGATCGTGCCTTAGAGTCCCCCTCTCTTCTAGGTGCCTAGGTCCTTCGGGGTATTAACGGTAATTACGTTGCTTACTATCAAGTCGATTACTTCGTCGGCTATAGGGTACGGCTATATAAGGCTTTTCTAGGAAGGGGAGTATATATTAAAGTCTCCTACTACGATATAGTAGCCTTGTCTCTTAAGCGTACTATCTAGGTGTCTATAGACCCCTAGGTCGCGGCTAGACCTCGAGGCTAGCGGTTGTATATATAGGTTGTATATCTAGGTACTACCTACGTAGAGGGAGGTAATATCGCCCCCGCCTTCTTCGTCTACGTAGTACACTACCTCCTAGTCGGATTCTAGTATGTCCTTACTAATATAGAAGCACGTACGGGGTCTGCCGTCGCCTCGTAGGTATATCGTATAGCCTAGTAACTTATAGGTCGTTAGTCTCTTATAGTACGGGTTAATCTATAGCTCCTAGATTACTAGGACGTAGTAGACGTACGGGTCCGCCTCGTATAGGAAATAGTTCTAGACTATATCCTTGCTATAGTTGACGTTATACTAGATAATGCTAATCGTGTCGAGGCTAGTTATCGGTATCGACAATCGTTTCCTCTATAGCGTCCTATATCCTACTACCTTATACGTCCTAGTCTACGCCTATCGGCTATATACTAAAGGGGAGCCGGGCCTAGTTAGATTCCCTCGCCGTAGCTAGTAGGGCACGTGGCCTCCCGTACGCCCTAGGTTACGTATCCTTTATATCGTTCTCGGCCCTAGGGCGCTTATACCTAACCGCCGCTAACTAGTTCCGGTATAGGCTAGCCTTACGGTCGCCGTAGAATCTTAGGGCGACGGTTCTGTTTATAATTGCCTTGTTTTTTGCTAGTTTCCGCTATAGGCATTCCGCGCTATACGATAGGTAGTACCCCGGACAGTTTACGTACCGTCTTATAGCCGATATATAGTCCCTAGATATATAGTCTTCTATATAGTTCGAGTAGGCCTACTTGTTTATATACGTATAGGTTTGGTGTCTATACTGTTAGTATTTAAAGCATTAGAGGACACGAAAGAGTAAGGAGTGCTTTTCTACTATCTTAAGGCTATATTACTAGATCAGGCCTTGTTCTATTACTAGATCCGCCGCTTTCGCGTCTTATAGCTATACGATTAGCGCCGGGGCCTTCTTACCTTCTAGCCATTTCCTATAGAGCCAAGTCGCCTTCTAGATTAGAGAGTTAAGAGTGACCGGGTTGTCCTCCTAGAGAGTACGTAGGTGACCTAGGTTAGTTAGGTCGAACTCCTTAGGTATATTATAGACTAGGATCGTGAATTGCTTCGTTAAGACCTTCGCTAATACCGTAACCTTAGATACCTACTATAGCTATGCCTCTAGGTGCCTTCTAGTAGTAGTAGAGCTAGTATAGATCTATAGAGTACCGTTAGACTATTAGTTCACTACGACCACCCCTAGTTAATTAATTCGCTAGGCGAGCTCCTTATTCGATAGCTTCGCTACTTCGGCCTAGTCTTCCTTTACTATAATACGGATTATAACTATATCGTACGTTAGGCGGGGGCCTAGTATCGAAGCCGCGACCGATGCCTAGCTATAGGGGTGTTAACTCCGGGTGGCCTTATTAATTGCCTAAGACGTCGTCCTTATTTCTTATTACCCTCGGTAATACGATAGTACTAGCGCCGTACGTAGCTAAGTGATCATTACCTATAGAGACCGGTATAGGAGCTAATTATTAGTTTCTATACTTTTTGCGTCCTCTATAAGTTGCTACTAGTTGTCTTAGGGGAGCTTTGCCTATAGAGCCGTAGGCGCCGTCCGTACCGTAGCCTAGGCTACTATTACCTAGGAGCTGCCTAATGTAGCTAGGCACCTCCGCGGCGTTTAGAGCTGAAGAAACAGGGTGAAGAAAACTTCAAGCTGTCTACCCTAATAGTAGGATATGGCCTCGAAGATAGGTACCTTCGGTAGTAGAATAGGCGACTTCCTCGGTCGCGCCGTCGTCGTCTTGATCCGTTCAGTCGACTAATAAGTAAGGCTCAAATAGCTTTACCTAAAACTAAGGACAACTATCGTAGTACTACGAAGGAAGAAGGAGGAGGATATATATTGGACATTTTATAGGACTCCGTCTAGTGTTTAGATATCGGATAGCAACGGATTAGCTACGTCTTCTCTACATACCCTTAAGACTACCGTCAACTTGGTAGAGGAAGGGGTACTATGTCCTAGGCCATACGACTAACTAGGAATGCGACTTACATAGAATCCTTAGAGGATATCGAAGCAGACTACAATTTCGACCTTGTCAGCTTATGTTTAGGCACGGAAACGACAACCAGCTCGTGACCTTGACGTCGTCAAAGTGATGACTATATGTACTAGCGAATACCAATGATCCTCATCGCTCCAGTCCGTACGGATGCTAACGTTCGTAACAGTAAAGGCAACTGTTCAGAATGGCATGTAATTTCTAGCGACTTCTACGGACAAACTCTTGCTTGGCAGAGATTCAAGGACGACAAATGCAGCAGAACTCCGAACCCGATATACATACATGCACATAACGTCCTCCTCCTCTCGAAACAAATCTCTGCATTGCTTGTACACCTCTTTGGCTCGTACGAGTAGTGACTCCTGTATCCAAAAGTCTGGAACATACATAACAGTAGAGCACGACGCAATCTTAGTACTACTTCTACCTGCGTTCACCTTAGTAGGGCGTGAGTGTGATCTAACTTTCTACCGTAGTCCTCTTAACGCAATGTTGTTATGCGGATGCACACGCCTACATTTATACACAAATTAACACACTCACCCTGTAGTGAATATGCACGCTCTAGACATCCAGCCAAGCTGGACAACTCTTTAGCTTTGCACGGCCTCTGTGACAACATCTCGATGATAGCATCCCGTGGCAACCAAGAGCGAGTTCCTACTTAGATCGCATCGAGAGCTTATGCGCTAACCTTTGATCGCGTGCATTGTCGCCGGGAAAGACAAATCCATCATCGATAAGTCTTGGCCCACAAACAAATGATTTATTCGCCTTCCAGCCCAAGCTTCGATCGTAGGAGGCGTACCTGTCTCTTGGCGAAAGTCCGTCCCTGATCTCAGAAATGTCACCATCACGCTCTGCTAGTGCTGATATATCGACCCGGCGAACTGCCATTTGTTGTGTGAATTCATGAGTTCCAGTGACAACGTCGTGGCACTCCGGTATAACAGGCTCTTCCCACGACTCATCGTGCACCCATGCCGCTTGTCGTGTAAAAGATTGCCACAGGTCGAGATCGGGGCATACGAATAGCAGATGTAGACTGACGTTACTCTCATCATC
Source organism: Fulvia fulva (assembly GCF_020509005.1). Classification (NCBI taxonomy): domain Eukaryota; kingdom Fungi; phylum Ascomycota; class Dothideomycetes; order Mycosphaerellales; family Mycosphaerellaceae; genus Fulvia; species Fulvia fulva. The sequence goes on from NC_063022.1 coordinate 1,057,836, forward strand.
GAAGCCTAGCAACAACGCCTTCAGCCAAGTGGAGTATCGCCTGAGCAGGCTGCCTTGAGGGCATATTCCTGTTTCGTGGTCATGATGTGCTGCGTCCAACAGAAAGTACAGCTGAAGGTTCTGCGTGTGCTGCCTATGATCCAGCCTTGGTAGAGCACGGATACGCATCTCGTCAGCCAGGATCCTGAGTGTGATATTGGCGCGTACATAGTCGTCGACTTCGGCTTGAATCTGAGAGCAACTCAGACGCAGACTTGACAAGGTCTCAATGTCAGCGTCCAACTCAATCATCATCCGCCCGCTTCGCCTATCGTACTCCCATCCAGGTTTGCATCCACCTTTAGAGCCTGCAGACTGTAAAGTCAAACCGCCGCAAGTAGTCGCATTGACTGACGAGGTACGACACAATTTGGCCGAGAGATCTTGTCGTGGCGCTAAACAAAAGGCGAAGATGATATCGCGCAATTCCGGTGCGAGATCGAGCAGCTCAGCGGTCTGCCTGCTAGGTATTGTTCCGTCGGCGGCTTGCATCGCAAGCTCGCTATGGCACGCTCTGCAGCCTTGTAGCACAAGCAAACAAGCTTCACGCCGTGGTCGTCCTGTCACGACGCTGTAGGCGCCAATTGCAGGCGTGGAGGAAATTGCTGGAGCGAGTTGATGGATTCCTGAAAGTGAATAAATCACGCCGTCGTCGACAGCAACGACGAGACGAGATGCTATCGCGACCAGATATCGATTCCCCAAACAGACGTTCTGAGTTAGGTATAGCGCGCGGTTTTCCTAGACACCGTGACACTTTTTTGGCTGCACGAAGAGAGCCACGCACGGTCGATGGTCCCTATCTACAAGTATGAGTAACAAGACAGTCACGGCTTTTTCCTTCGACCGCGGACTGTTCATATACACGGGACAAAATGAACGGGGCGGCGACCTATGCGGCTTCTTACAATTGTGTTAATCGACGATGTCCTCGCATTCCAGTCAACAAAGATTCCCTCTCTCGCATATGAAACCTAACACATGCGACCCGCGAGCCATATGAGCTACCCTTGAAGGCAAAGCAATTCTTGGAAGGGCAGATCTTGCGATTGGATTGCTCTAACTAACCCGAATGGAATACATCCCACAAGGACTTCCGCTCTAGGTAACAAAGATCCCTCTCTCGCGCATGGAACGTAAAACATGCGACCCGCGGCCCATATGGGCTACCCTTGAAGGCGAAACAATTCTTGGAAGGGCAGATCTGGCAATTGGATTGCTCTAACTGACCCGAATGGAATACATCCCACAAGGACTTCCGTTCCAGGTAACAAAGATTCCTCTCTCGCGCATGGAACGTAACACGTGCGACCCGCGACCCATATGGGCTACCCTTGAAGGCGAAGCAATTCTTGGAAGAGCAGATTTGGCATCTGGGATTATTCGAACAGAACCGAATGGAATACATCCCACAAGGACTTCTGATGAATCCGGATATGTGAGCCTTGAAGCTCCAAGTATCTGGATGTGTCTTTCTGTATGTGTGTGCGCTGCTCGAAGTGGTTAGATGTGTGCAAGACGACCCGCAAGGACTGTGGCCCATGCTGCTCATGGCCTTTTTCGAACTCCGGAAAACTCGACCTCACCGTAACAGACTGAGCCAAAACTGTCATGTGATGCTTACCCGTGTAAGATGAGTTTATGGCGCTAGCAGAGGCTCGGAACCTGGAAACCGTCTACGGATTCCTGGATCTCGAAAGCTGGTGCCTGGAATATAGCCAATCGGACGGTCATTACGCCGTAGACACTTAAGATCGTCCGGCATCTTCGTAATCCGGGATCTTGCACAACTCCTATTCTGGTGGGTGATACACAGCAGCGAGCGAGGGCGAATTCGAGGCAGTGCGTTCGCTCTGCCGTACTCAAGCATTGGACCGCACGACTAGTACTACAGTGGGTGACCACGTGGGAATCCCGTGTGTTGTATGTTTTTGCCGTGTTTTGCTGGTGGAAAATTCTGGCTTGCGAGAGGCCCGTGCGTTCTGAGGTGAATCCAGTCGCCGTCCAAAGCCGTCCTACCCCACCACCAAGTCTTGGCGTTGCAACGACGACTGCATTTGTTGCTATAGCCAGCCATCGACTTCTGGAAGCTGCTAATGAAACATGCGGCGACGCGCTACACCTCGAGTGCATCTGTCGGACCTTCCTACTCAGCAACGTGTCAGCTCATCGAAGCGGCTTTAGCTTGAATAATAAGTCGAAGCGCCTGGCGGCAATCAACTTTGTCACGCACCCGACCCTTTTTGCTGTGACTTCCACAGTCCACTCTAGCATCGTCACACACGATTCGTGGAGTTCCTATCAAGATCTTCGGCGGCTAGATTGATTGATTGATTGATTGATTGTTCCATTTTCGTGCTGTATAAGTCCTAGACTATATAGCACGGCTTGACGAAACGCCGAACTACCCTAAAGGCCCCCGGGAGGTAGTGTTCCTTCGCTTAACTAGATATAAAGAAGGCTACTTACCTTAGCTACGCCGCCGAGCTTTGGGGCTTGGCGTACCTACTTCGCCCGAATTTACTTTACCCTTACGGGGGTATCCGCGGTTATAGCTACCGGCGCTCCCTACCGGCCTCTTCCGAGAGTCGAGCTATTAACCCTAGCTAGGAAACTCCCCTACTTGTTAAATAATAGCTTCTAAAACTAGCTAGCCCCTGCGACCTCCTCCCTCATAGCTAAGCCTTCCGATTAATATCCCCGTAGTCGTTGGCCCCTACGAGATTCGAATTCGCAACCTTTGGTTTCGGGTAGTCGGAGTGACCAAGTCCGACGACCCCAGCCTCGGGTTACCTGATGGGTTACCACTAACCCACCGAGCCTTCGGCGGCTAGTAACATGCAACGCAACGCGTCAGGCTACTCGGCTCCTTGACGACTGGCAGGATGCCACAATACCACTTTCTGGACCAGGAGGTCTGATAGCAACAGTCGGCGAATGCCGTGGACATAAGAGTGCAACGCAAGCGCCGTTATAACCATTTGCAATAAGATGTACTGAAGTATCTCAGTCTCCTCTCTCGACCCTGCCGCACTGGGTCCGACTGCAGCTGAGAATCTCAAGACGCCTGATCAACAATAATGACTGCTCTCTGCGACGACAACGCGATCTGCTGGGCTGGATAGTGGTCTATACCACTCGCAAGACATTTCTCTTCGGGGTTGTGAAGTTGCCATACTCCGTTGAAATTTCGAACGTTAACGGCCGTTCCAAAACGCATTCTCATCTTCTGTCGGACCTACTGTGAACAAGATCAAGTCTCTCTCCACCAGAGATCACCCTCAGCTCACGACCGGAGCCCTACCAAAAGCTCATTCTCTCCATCTAGCTGTTGCACACCAGCGCCTGGACGAATCCAAACAGTCCACCTGCAATTCCGTTGATTGCACCCACAACAGCGCCCGAGGCAGCAGCCGCAGTGCCACATATGATCTGATACTAGAGTCAGCCACCATCATACTGTCCACAAAAAGGCGAGAAAGGATGACACTTACGGAATCCCTGTTCTTCGTGAACGAAACGGACACATCCAAATTCGCAACCTGACTTTCATCATCGTTGTTCCTTACAATAATCGAGAAGAAGTTGGTCGACTTGGAAACGTTGCATTTGTACGTTCGTGAGGGGCTGTCAAAGCCACACTAGTCAGCCCGGCATTAACCTCCAACACATCGACCAAGAACTCACTTGAACGGGCTGTTCTGCTGGAAGTACGAAGTCACCTCCTCCGTCTCCACAGCCTCAGGAATAGCTTCAGCCTGCACAGCCTGAATCATCGCATCCCGCATGCCGGAAGGCCAGCGACCCTTCGGAGCCAGCGTAACGGTAGCGTCCCCCTCGTTTCCATTGTCTGGATACTTGACATCAACGCTCACGGTAGCACCGCCATCACAGCCCAAGTCTCCGCAGATGTCGTAGAGCTTGCTGAGAACCGTGTTTGGGATATCGGTGATGCAGCCGTAGGGAATGGCGTTCTGGCCGACGAGGGGCTCGGTGCGCCGATTGTCCTGGCGAGCGAATATTGAGGCGTCCGAGACGTTGTTGGAGCCGAAGCGAGCGGCGTAGGCTTCTGTGCCGGGTTCTTGGCCGGGTTTGAAGCGAGAAGCTGCGTAGCCCAGGTCGTTGGTGTAGAGTTCCCAGTTGCGGTCGTCGGAGGTAGGGAAGGCGGTGGTGAGGGTGGTGAGAGAGGTGAGGGCAGAGATGGCAATGATGGACTTCATTTTGGCGGTTGTGGGTTGCTTGTTGGTTGAAGCTGCTTGCTGTGCTGTAGCGATGGAATGTACTGATGAGAAGAAGAACCGAGGGGATGCTCGAGAGTCTTTATACACGGCTGGCCCTGCTTTCAGGCATCGCATCGTGGATCAGATGTGCCTTCTCCGTCACATCACCCATCGCGATCTTCTTCCATATGCTAATCCGTAAAGTGGAAACCAACACGCCGCCAAATGCTGGGCATCGCTGCTGGCCCGTCCATCCAAGTTATCTGAGGTCACGATTACAACGTACTCGTACGACTAATGTTCTTGGAACGAGCTGTAGGTTGTCGAAGCCAAGACTCAATGTCTGACGATCCAGACATAGACTCTGGTACTCTCGCGTGGAGGTGCATGTTCTCTGCTAACGAATGTTGTCAATGTAGTCATACCGTCGATAGACTACGCTCAATAAAGAAGGTCAGGCTCGTGTGTTGCACGTGGGGTGGATGTCAGTAGCACAGTGAGCGCTGCCTGTATGCATAGTTCAGTCACGGCTACTAGAAGTCCGTCGTAGTGCCGAACTTTGAATGCCAACATGTTGGCTAAGACAAAGAAGCTACCTCTGCATGAGTGATCAGCTTCATGCTCGCCAAGACTAGTGTGTGCTTTGTAACCATGACAGCGATGTGGTGAGGTCTCTTCGCAGGACAAAGCAAACATAGTCTTGTTCGCAAGACCTTGTTTTGGGCACTGGCTGTGTCGGAAGCTCGATATCAACCGTGTAGAAAGCAAGTGAGTTACTTACTTTAGTCCTAGGAGGATTCACTGCAGCTAGAAAAAGATTCCGCGAGGACTATTAGCCGCATCGAATTTTCTCCCCAGCTCTCGGTACTGCGCTGGGATGTGGAAGGAGCTGGGATACTCGACAGCGAGGCAAAGCTGCTTGACCCTCCACAATGAGAGCAGACAAACCTGGCACACTGAGCCTCGATCTGACAGCAAGATTCCCCACAACCACTCCCAGAGCAAGCCCCAATCACGGCGTAATCAACACCTCACTCGCCACAGACGGCACCCCATTCTCCATCGCAAACAACCACCAGGACCACGGATTAACAACACCAGGATCCGCCGGCAGACGGAACGTATACACCCCTTACTATTACCCGTCTGCACCAGAGGAACCCGTCTCTGATCACTATTAACAGTATGCGTACTCGACCCCGACCTCACAATCGAGAACGTCCAATTCCCGTTAACTCCCGAGCTCCTAACCGTGGCCATGAATGTGCTGCCAACCTTGATAGTTCTCGATGAGGCAGCTGTGATAGTCGGCCTCGCGGCGAGAGTACGTCCATCCGATCGGAGAAGGTAAGCAGGTGTGAAGATCTCGCCGTCGAAGTGGTTGGTGCTGCAACCTCCGCAGAGGCCGCCTCCGCCAGTGAAGACTCTGGCATCAGCCATCAGCACAGAGACGGAGTGGTACGTCCTAGGCACGCGATGATTCGCCATCCTCGTATACTGCTTCGACACCGGATTCCACCACTCCGGCGTCAAATCGCTCTCGCATCAGAGAACGGCACACCATACGTCTGCCCATCCACCACGAAAACCTGGCCATCAGGCAGAATCGTAGATGTCGCGAAGACTCGGCGAAACGACATGCTGGTAGTATGCTCGACCTGGGCAGTAGATCCCGATGCGCCGATGGTGACGATGTGCGTGTTTGATGTTGCTTCGTCGTTTTCGTAGTTTGGGGGGTCCGCCTGCGATGTGGATCTTGCCGGCGGTGGCGTCGTACATTGCTGCGGTGCCGCACATGGCGTCTGTGTCGGTGCTGCGGGTACCGGCGGGGCTGAAGGAGCCTTGGCCGGCGGTGTAGTACTAGACCATTGCTCTCGAGGGGCCGACGGAGATGGCGGAGGCATTGGACCAGCCGAAGAGCTGGGTGGAGGGTCAGTCTTTATGGGACGTACGAGAGAGAGGAATACCGCGTACCATAGCGTGGTTATCGGCGCGAAATGCACGATCGCGGTCATTGGTAAGGATAGGGTCGACCAACGCGCCTGGGAGTGCGGTCCACGATGTACCATCCCAGATCTCGCCGTGTTTGCCACCGCGCGCTTCTGTTACGACCCAGGACCCACCAATCTGGAAGATCTTGCCATCGGATAGAATGACAGAGGTTTGATAGCCCCGTTGCTGGTTCATGTCTGGCGCTGAGATCCATGCTCACTGTTGAGTGCTGTAAATGCTAGAGCGGAGAGCGTCGTTGCCTCATGTGACCATGAGGTTGCCGTTAAAAGTCGAAGGAAATGCCTGGGCAGAACCTTGTTAGCGGAAGCCTTGCAAAGGTTCGTACTATCACTGACATGTCGTGTCGGGTATTGGTGACGGTCCTTCGCGACACCGCTCCGGTCGCTGGGTTGTAGATGGCCGTTTGTGTTCGTCCCTTGCCAGACTCGAAGTCGGCTGGATTGAAACCCGACCATACGAGGAGTTGACCATTGCTGCCGGGCAATGGGGCAGCTGCGACTGGTACGATTGGGAATCGAATCGGCGAAGTCCAAGTACCTATATTCTGAGCGAAGGTGGTGGAAGCTGCGGCAAGCAGTAGACCTATCGAAAGGTCAAACATGGTGATTAGTATTTTGATAGAAGAATAAATGAGAAGTAATGTCAGCGAAACGAGAGACTGTGTGCCACCACAAACCGTGAGGTTCATGCAAAGCCATGTGTATTTGTACCCACGGAGGGCTCTGGGTAGTGGCTTACTGTTCGGCAGTATAAAACGCCATCTTTGCAATATCGTGCCCCCTTCTGAAGCTTCGTCGGCATTTCGAACATAGAGTTCGTGGTATAGACGGCTGATGTTCTTGTCTCTCGTATAGGCTGTTGCAGGGCTGACTCGCGCGAAGTGTAACGTTTCCGAGGAGCGTGGAGCCAGATCAGGCGTTGTTACTAACCGCAGGCAGAAGCATGGCTTGAGATGTACTATTTTGCGAGCATCATTTCTGGTCACGCGCCGCGTCGCTACCCCATACCATCCACGCCATCCTTCTGTTGTTGCGTCCCTTCTGTCCTTAGCACCTGCCCTGTAGGGCTTAGTGTCCAGGTGCAGGTTGCCAAGAGATAATGCTTGAGAATGTAACACCTCGGCAGGGCTCAAGATGCTGCTCAAAGGCAGAGCCAGGGTTTCGATACTGCCGTGAAGTGCAAAACACAACCTTTTGGCGGCAACCGTCTGGTCGAGGACCTGTCTTGAAGGATGTTCATCGCCATTTCCAGTCTTCACATTCAAAGTTCGCGTAGCAGAAGAACTCGTTGCTCAAGCCTTTGCTGTGCTCCGGTTCGAAAGTGGTCGTCTTGGTGCCCAGCTTGCCATACAATTTGCCGATCGTCTCTTCCATTCTCTCCCCGGTGCATGAGACGAAGCGAAGGCCATTCTCGGCATTACCCGACCAGTTCCTCGCCAGATATCGTACTGTGAGCGCCGTCTTCGTCTGGCAGTCGGTCGACAGGAAAGGCGGATCGGCCATGATTCTGTCAAACTTCTCTTCCAGGGCTGGCGGCAAGCGCAGTGGGTTCTGGAAATCGTAGAACTGGAAATCCGGTCCTACAACCTCGAAGCGCTGATCATACTCCAGTAGACACAACTCCGGTCTAGGAAGAGACTCATCTTCGGCAAGGATATTCCTCAACGCCACATAGACGCTGGGAGCAGATACCACAGCGACTGCCGAGTCCTTGGTCGCGCCATGCAGCAGTTGTCGTGCTAGAAGACGTGCAGTGGCGTCTGTGTACCAGAACTGGCTGGCGTTCCAGTCTTCACCGAAAAGGTCCATGCTGAGCTTGCCATTTCCAGCGCCATTCTCAAAGTCCGCCTCTGCTTGGGCTTTGAGATCTTCAAACTGCTTCGCCTTGGCATCCTTTTCGCGGTTGAACAGCTGGAGGGCTGCGAGCGTGTCGGCTGGTAGTTGGCTAGGGATGTGAGTATGACGTGCAGTGGTTTCGAACGGTGTCGTTTGGCCTACGGAATATCATCGTCGTCGTCCATGATTGATGATGTGCAACCTGACGATGTCTTGCTCAGAGAGGTGCATCTGACGACGATATGCAGGCGGTTCTCTGTATGCCACGTGCCTGGGGAGGTTGTGATATGACACGTTGTCGTGAACAAAGTGCAGCATCTGTCTTGAAACAAAGAAGATGAAGCCAGTCAAAATTTGATTAGTCACGACGGAGAAACGGCGTTAAGATGTCTGTTGCGACATGATACATCACACGCCGCTCGGCTCTCAGGCGACGCTTCTTACAAGCCTTCCCCACCTGGCGCACAGTCCCATCTGGCGCACAGCTTAACCAAAGCCAACTCTTGTCCAGGTAACGCCAGTCAAGTTTTGACGCCGACTATCTAACCTTAGTGAGAGTGTGGTGTCGGTGGGATCGTGCAGCACATGGGGAAGACTTCTACTGCGCCGCCTCTCTCCTACCAGCACCCGCACCTGCACCAGCACCAGCACTCCTACCACATCAACCACCTTCTTTCCACCTACTTCGCTTCTCATATACGCCACACACACGCTTCGACATCATCTGCCACTGTTTTCACCACATTTCTTCGCGCGCTCCAGCAACGCAGAGCGCCATGAGCTCGCAGCGCTATCAGCCTGTACGTAACCACCTGGGCACTCTGCCCGCTCGCCGCCTGCAGGGGCCACACCACCGGGAATGAAACAACATACTCATATCACCTCCACACAGGTAGCAGCAGCAGACGACGACGACGACCATGTATCAGGACCCTCACCGGTCGCAGCTCCGGACTCGCCGCCACCCTCATTCCGCTCCCAGCAATCGTCGCGGCGGCCATCCCGCGAACACCAACACCAGACCTCCGACGAGCGCGACCTCGACGATGCCTTTGATGCACCTTCCGACGATGAGGACGATGATGATACACGCGACAGGAGGCGTTTAATGGGTGGCAGTGACGCCACATCACCCGCAGGATCACAGGGCAGCAATCAGCTACGGCCAGGCGCACCGGCACGCGCACTCACCCCGATACCCACTTTCACACCAGGAGCACCTAGCGGAAGAGTCATCGGAAACAGCTCGGATGGCGTCTTCGCAAACATAGCCGCAAAGCCTAGAGCTGGAGACGACGTAGATGAGAAGCCTCCGACATACGAACAGGCCGCAGCCGATGCGACGCCACCATACTGGGAGACGACAGTACTGTCACCATACGCCACGACCGGCAACCCAGATGATGTCTTTATCGACGGTCTTCTGGTCGGCTCGCTGTTCTCCTTCATCTGGAATGCACTGATATCCATGTCCTTCCAGCTTATCGGTTTCTTGCTCACCTACCTTCTGCATACTACACACGCGGCGAAACACGGTTCAAGAGCTGGTCTGGGTATTACCCTGGTACAATACGGCTTCCAGATGCGATATGCAGCATCTGTAGGACATCCTTCTGACGACCCGACAAATGGCGCTCCCGTGGAAGCCGTACCCGATGACCCGAACTCGCACGACTTCGACCCGAGCAAAGTGGCAGGAGCAGACGGAGCGGCAGCCGCGGCAGCAAGTCTGTCAACCACCGACTGGCTTTCATACGCATTGATGATCGTGGGCTGGTTCATCCTGATCCGGGCAGCGACAGACTTCATGAAGGCACGGCGGCAGGAGGCGTTGGTGCGATCCTCGCCGGATAGGGGTCTGGGTGTTGCCGTTGTGGCGGAGAATGAGCGTCCCGAAACCAGCGTTTGAAGGATTAGTGTGACATGAGCGATGAATACGGGTATGGCAGGCATGGAGTTTGGGCGTTTCGATACGGCATGTCGCTAAGGTGCGCTGCGTGGATTTTGTTTGAGTCACTACTACTACCCCACCCCTACTACAGCACGACTGATTGATGAGTGGGAGTCTTGCATAGTTCGCGAGGGAATGCATTACAGAATTTTAGGTGGACTTTCGTCTGCTTTGATACCCATCCCTTTGACTCATTCCCATTGCGACGCATTGGTAAAATTCGAAGGTCTCACATCTGTACGACACGCCCAAGTGAAGCTGATCGCACCACAAGCATAGCGAAGATGAGAATCTCTTTGGACACCCCGTGCGAACACACATGTCGAAATGGGGCCATGCATGATCGGCCGGAAGGATTCCGAGCCGCTGCAGCACTTCGTTCCTTGGTTCTTCAGCCGCAGCTGTTGAGGATCGGGATGCTCTTTCGCTATTAACATCTACCTGGCACTAGTGTCGAGACACAACAAGGCAATGATATCAGGCTATCTTCGACCTGACCGTCCACTGGTCGTTATGCTCGATGGAGCACCTCTTACTTCCTCACGGAGCGACAGTGCCTCGATCAGAAAAGGTCCCTCATATCGCCGATCAATATGATAATGGCTCTTTCCTGGACTACCCGATACGCAGCCGCTTCAAACCTGTGTACGACCTGTTCGTCACGGACGGTGACGAGGCACATTACGACAAGGGTCGACTGCAGGACTCTGCCATGCAAGCTGAGCTCAATGCTTTGATGCAAACCTGGCTGTTCTTTGGTCTGCTCCACGAGGTCTTCGGCGATCGAGCTCCGGCCAGTGCTTTCCTGACCCAAGACACTGAGACCTCTCAGACTCTCGTAACGACAATCAATCTACCAGGGATAGCACAGGAGTGGATCCCACAACACACAGATCGCGACGAGAGCGAGCGTCATGAACTCCTCGAGCACCTCGTCATCTGCACTCAGCGAACGAACGATTTCATGAAACAAGTGCGTCGCCAGCTTGACAAGACAAGCAGCTGCAATATGATCATGGTCACAATCGCAGCTCTCGGTGAGACCATGGAGAGTATAGTACTCGAGACTTTGCACAAGGGAACACGCAGCATGCCCACCACATGGGCGTCTTTCTACGACTCGGAAGATCTGGTAGCGACTATGTTGCATAACAACTGGTGCCCCGCCGATGTGGCTGCCTGGAGGAATCCCGAGGGCAGTGAGATTCAGATGCTGTACTATCTCAGCAAGGTGGTACAGCCGCAGGTGAAAAATCATAGCCATTGCGATGGGGCTCAGTGCGTGGCGAGTCAGTATAATATGGCCCAGACTGAGTTGTTACATCGCTGCGCTGATCGAAGTTGTGGTGACTTTTACGTGGATGATGTGAAGGTGATGGATGCGTTGGCTGATGGATACATCGCGCTGCTCGATATTAGCTGTGAAGATGATACGCAAGATTTGAGAATTGATGTCGTATCGTCGAAAGATGGACAGGCTTACATCGTGCTATCTCACGTGTGGGCTGACGGCCTGGGCAACCCTTTTGCGAATGCACTACCGGGGTGTCAACTGGCTTACGTGGCACGCATCGTACAGAGCATGAGAGACAAAGCACCGAGTGAAGAAGGCAAGCTGCTCCTCTGGTTGGACACTCTATGCTGTCCGGTACGTAGCGATGATCACCGAGCGATGTGCCTGGAGCGGATGACGAACATCTACAAAGCAGCTGCATACGTTCTTGTTTTAGACGGGCCGCTCGAGCACTTCAGCTTAGACGATCTAGACGCGATCGAGATCTGTATGAGACTGAAGTACTCAGGATGGATGCGACGACTCTGGACACTTCAGGAAGGCGTTCACGCCAACAGACTGTGGCTTCAGCTCAAGGACGAGTCCGTCAATCTCGATCTCGTCGAAGAGTATCTCTCTGGAATCTACAAAACCGATACCATCCACGAGTCGATCGTCCTGCCGCTGATCGCATACATGAGAGAGCTGCGAGGCCTGATCAACCGCCGCGCAGCGAATCGTGGACCAGCTGGCTTAGCAGAGGTTATTAGAGCCTTCAAACAGCGCTCTGTCTCCGTTGCCACCGACGAACCTCTGTGCTTGGCCAACTGCTTGGACATTGATCAGCGAGTAATAGTCCGGGTGCGTCCAGAAGATCGGATGAAGACGTTCTGGCGTGTACTGCCAGACGTCCGCGACTCCGACAGCGAGGTCAGAGGGATCCCGAGAGGTATCATCTTCTTCCGCGAAGCAAGACTGAGTGAGCCTGGCTACCGATGGGCACCCGCATCAGTCATGCACAAGCATGAGTTCGGCAATCTCAGGAAGCCCAAGATTGTGGGCGATCTAGCGCGGATTACACCGCAAGGGCTTGTAGCCAAATATCCCGCGTGCGAAGTGACTGTACCGTGTCAGCTCGAAGAAGCGGACAAGGTCCGATGGAACGAGCTACTGAAAAGTGCTCCAGCAGCACTATTCATCCGCTACCATGAGAAGAAATGGTTCTGTATGACCTGGAACGCAGCCCCGGGGAGACACGTTGAGCCCGACTCAATCATGAAGCATATGCAAGCAGACGGAGGCACCAAGATCTTCATTGCAGAACCCGCCCTCGACGAAATGTTAAGCGACGAAGCCAATCGTAACGCTGCTCAGCTCATGACCGGGACTATTGTGAGTGGAGACAGCGATAAAATCCACTTCCGCAGCGAGAAATACGCCACCATGGGGTCTTTACCCAAGAACCTCGTAATACAACTAGAAGCAGTATGGCAAATCGCCCAAGACCCCGAGCTACGGTCTCTCCTATCGCCAAGTCGCAAGGATCCGGATGAAGGTCCTCTGTATCCTGAACTTCCACAAGACGAGGGATTAAGGCAATTACCCAACGATGGAGCGCAAAGACTCTTCGATCTTGCCGATGAAGCTCTGCAAGACGAGGAGCTGGCACGAAGCTATGGTACTGCGACACGGCAGATGATGCGGGAGAATCTTGCTGGTTTGACTATGTTCATGGTCTCGGAGCGGTGGGGGCAGATTGGGAGGACGTGGACTGGCGAGCAGGTGTGGTGTGTTGACTGAATTGCGAAGGTTGTGCCCGCCGTTAGAATCAGGAGAGTGATGAGGACTCGAACCTGATTTTGAGGCTCTCCGGATTTCAAGCGCTGTGCAACTATCAATCCACAACAAACACAGCCTTGACTACGGCATCGTCCAGTACCTCGCCGACTTTCAACATTCCAGCCTCCGGCGAAACCGGCCTGATCTAACGCCTTTCACAGCCTTTCAGCAACTCCTACTGCTCCCTCGCCGGCCAGTCCCAAATGATCGACTTCGGACAGATCGCGGTCGTCGTGCATGGGTTTTTCTACTCACCTGTTAGCTCATGAGCGTTGCGTCATGGCCTTTTCCAGGATTGTATGCCCTGATAGTAGCCCACTCGTGATACCTTTTCTCCAACGAGCGTGGAAATCATGAAGATTCACTTCCCGACACGTGCAGGCCGTGCACAAGCCATCTCCTCGGCCGCTGCTAGCCGCTCTGTTCATGCGGAACAGCCAGCAACAATATAAAATTTCCGGAACTCACTTTCGTCCACTCAACCAAAAGCATAACAATGTTATAAGCTCCAAACTCTGTTGGCTCGTCCATCGTCAACAATGTCCGCCTGCCATCGAGTCTTAGGCATCGTCGAGCTTGTCGAGTTCATTATATTCGACCTACCAATCAAAGACATTTTGACAGTACAACGAGTTTCCACCACGTTCCGCGACTCTATCAAAGCAGCGCCGAGATTGCAGCACGCCCTCTTCAATCGCACGACTGCCATGTCACCCGACTACCATCGTTGCAAGGCCCTTGACGACATCAACCCTATCTTTCTCTCAAGATCACGCACCAAGAGCAGCAGACCCACAGTCAATCTCCCGCTCAAGCTCCATATCTACCACGACTTCTACTACTTCCCAGGCGAGATCGACCGAACCGCTTGCGCATCCTTTCAAAATGTCCAATCGACCTATCTCCAAGATGTCCAATACCAACAAGGCTTCTTGGTTAGACATGTACTTACAACGAGTACAGCACCAGGTCAAAGTAGTGCTACATTGCGACACGACAAGCGAGGACATGAGAAGGAGGTTGTCCATTGGAGCAGACGTGACTACCGAGGCTCTCACAGTGAGGGAGCTGTTGGCGCTGGCTGTGAGTATGCGGCGTGCGGCGTATCGATTCGAGATGGAGATGACTGGGGGCCGGGAGAGCTGGAATTGGATTGTGTCTGGATCAGGAGGAAGAAAGTTCGAGTGGAAAGCGGATTTTGGTGCGAGCAGAGGGAGAAGATGGTCAAGACTCCGGAGTTCGTGTGGCATCGAGCATCATAGTAACGAGGGTGTCTAAGAACGGGGGAGAATGGCGAAAGGCACCTCTTTTAAGGTCAGAATACACTATGAGTATGCGATGTGAATGTCTAAGTAGTGGTGTGTGCATAGCTATTAACTTATTCACCTACAACTTGCTTCATATGCCATGACGTAAGTATCCACACTTCTCGTGTGCAGAACCACATGAAGCCAGTTCTGCCTCGAGTCTTCTCCACTTCCATCTAAACACTGGAACACCCTCAAACAAACCACAGCACCAACCTGAAACCACCACATACCGAGTACAATGGCCGCCGCCGCTCAAGTATTCGCCATCCCAGAACTGTTCGAGGCAATCCTGTTGCAACTACCTCTGCCAGATCTACTCTTATCACAGAGCGTCAATATCACTTTCCGCGACACTATCAAGGGCTCCGTCAGACTTCAACGGGCCCTCTTCTTTCGCACGACACAGCCGGCTAGCTCCAGCGCAATACAAGCCCCTCATAAAGGCTCCATCAACCACCTTCTGCTACAATTATCGACCTCCAAAAACGGCCATGACTTGCTCCATCCACAGTCCAAGCTCAATCTGGGCAGATGGAGTGAATTTCAGCCTCTCCACGACGCCATCTGGTTCGGTGACGAGCTCCTAGAGCTTGCAACATCTCATACGGCGTCCAGTATCACACCATCATGGCTCGACATGCACCTCCGACAGGCCTCAATGCCATTGACGATCGTTTGAGACTTCAAGTTCGGCCTTCAGTATTGGGTCAATGGACAGATGACAATCAATGCTCCTACAGTTAGAACTCTGTTAGGCTTCGCTATAAGCACTCACGCCGCAGCGGCGCGCTGCGAAGCAGCATGGTATGTAGCCGAGCTCGACAACAACAGTGGGGAGATGACCGAGTTCAGCTTGGACAGAGCGATGTGGGAAGAGAGTTTCACCGCTTCGCAGCGCGCTCAGACGATTGAGGAGCCGGTGTTTACGGTGCTCCCAGCCTGAGTTAGCATTGGGTCAACAAAGAAGAGGGGGGAGTAGCTCGGAATGAGCTGTGGAAAGTCATCGCTTGGTCTTGGGAGGTGGGCTCTCAGCGTGGCAGATTGGTTAGGCGAGAAGTAGCAGGTTAGGCAGAGGAGACCTATCAAGGGAAGGTCCACAATAGAGCATGGAGGAAGGCTGCAGCGCAGCCCACTAATGTTGCTGTGCGGGGCGCGGGTCAACTTCAATGATAGTGGTGGATGTTGTAGAGTCAAGAAGCTGATTTTATCAGTTCTTGTGAACTTTATACATCTCATAGTAGTAATGGTTATGCTGCAGCACGGTTAGTCCGAATGTGTATAGAAGCTCTATGGATCATGACTCGCACCATGTTCGTTGGAGATATGGTAGAGGATCGGCAATAGTGAAGTCTCCTGACGTGAACGTAGTTGATGCGTTATGCTTAGCGAAGCTGTCGCAGCCATTGTTGTTGTATAGATTCCATACACTCTGTTCGAAGGTCACTACGGGCCTGCGGATCAGTCAACTAAGTTTGCAGAAACAACCCATCACTTTCATTGCGAAGGGAGGTACTGCACTCTTGTCTGTTCACCATGTAGTCCATTGTCGGGATTCCGGAGCTTGGCTTGCACGAGTGTCAGCAGTACGATTCTGGTGACGCCGACGTGCCCAATATGATTGGACCTGACAGGGAAGGTATTAGAGCAATGACCGAATCGCATGTAGTTCACCAAGACCTGGACCTAACAATCGCATTTAACTTCATTGACTTCTTTCGGGCAAAGACATTCACCGGACTAGACCGGCCAAATGCCGTACTTCGGTAACCTGGACTAGCGTATTGGCTCGATGGCCCAATCTCGTTCATGGTATTGCGATATCGTCCTTGAAGGTTCATGATTGAGCCATCGACCACGTGCATCTTCGTGTGGCTTATTCAGTAGAATCGCCCTATCACATACTTCCAAAGGTAATCAGTCCGCTCTCGTTCGGCTATTACGAGTTGGATGGCTGGACAAAAGCTAGCGTACCGTCAATACGATCGAATCGTGTGCCAGTCGAACTACCGAGTGCATGGAAAATTCAAGGCTGTGCGCATGGATTGAGATAGGTCTGTCATGGCGTAAGACAACATCTCATTGGCCTCAAGACTTTGTTTCGAGATATCTTGGCCAGCTACATCCCACGAAAAGCGCTCATACCTGGACGCCTCAGTAGCATGGCCTGAGTCTCAAACGTAGCATCATGACATTGAGCACTTACTACCGTGCTACTTCAGGCCCTTCCTCCCATCACGACGCCGAGAACGCCATGCTATGCATATCACATCAACTCCGGCGTGCCTCGTCGCTTCTTTGAGCTTTCATGCATGTAGCGTCCATCCTTTTTCATTCGGCCTGTGACCCATACATGGCAGGCTTTTGCTCTCTTGGTCTCGATAGACTACTTTGTCTTACTTGGCGACCGCAGCAGACAGAACTTGTGTTCGGAAGAAGCCACCCTTCGTCCGCTCGATGACCTGCTGGTATACTGAGACTGGTGGGTGGTTCATGATGACAGTGCCTGCCTTGTAGTCGATCTTCGCATCCACTCGTGTGTCGCGGATGAGGTTGACGATCCACTTCTCACCCTCCGAGTGCGAGAGGCCGAGTCTGGTGGAAAGGTCCCTAGGATTATATTAGTGAAGTCTCAACACATGCGTTGAGGAAGACTTACTTGATATCGATCCGCTGGTGAATCTTGCAGTAAGACTCGGAAATAAGGTGACGTGCAGCATCGAGGAATGCGTCTGCTGCGGCCACGAGGAAGAAGTCGGAACGCTGGATCTGCTCTGCTTCTGATAGACGTCGCTGCGCTTCCTCAAAGTCGAAGTCCACGTACAACGCCTTGACGAAGCTCGTCACTGGATCGTTGTATTCATACTGCTCCTGCCTCACGACTCGCACGAGATCTTTGAGCTGCTTCTGGTAGTTGCCGTAGATGAAAGTCTTGTTTCCTGGTCGGTTGCGGTTTGTGATGACTGCGGCCGAAAGATATCTGAGGATCCATGGGCACGAAGTCTGGATGGTGTTGATGTAGGTGGGCGAGAAGAAGAGCTCGGTGAGTTGCTCACGTGCTGGCTCGTGGTTGAAGAACGGGAAGAGTGCCCAGTGAATCAACCATGTTCGGTGCTGGAGTTGTGCGAGGGCGTTGTTGAAGAGGCGTGTGTCGATGCTCTCCTTGAGCTTCATGATCTCCTCCATGGCGCTCTCCCAGTTGACTGTGAGGATGTCGCAAGCTAGCTTTCCCCAGGTCGCCGCGCTGACCTTGTCGTTATCAGTGGACAGGATACGGAACTGGTAGAGAAGCTCGGATGCGCTGCCGTAGTCACCGCAAGTGTACTGGAACTGGCCGAAATCGTAGAGCTGGTCGACCATCTGCTGGGTCACGCCGTGGTTATCCTTGAGGTAGTTCATGTTGCTCATCTTGTCGCTGCGCAGGTTGTTGATGACATCCTCATTTCCGAGCAGACCCTGGATCTTCTCCGTCTCCTCCTCGTAAATGCGCCTCCTCTCGAGCACCTCTTCCCGCTTCTTTGTGTATTCTGCGGGTCGCTCGTCCAGATTGTTCAGCTGCGCGTACAGGTCGCCCACGTAGTCGGACATGTTGGTCTCCTGGAGCAGCGCATATTTGAGCTGTGTGATGTCTGTGATGTCCTCGTCCTCTGGCGTGTTCTCCTCGACGAAGTTCAGCAGTGGGAATACCAGGTGACGGTCCAGGTGTGGGATGAGTTTTGCCAGGAGGGACGACTCCTTCGCGATGTCGCTCGAAATGTCGCCGTTGGTGGTATTTCCGTTCAGCATGTCGCCGGCGGCGGTGGGTTGTGAGTCTGCCATGTTCGCGCGGTGGTGACCTCGTCGGCGGTGGTGTTGGGGAGGAATTTCATTTTATGGCGGGACACGCCAAATCCGCCAAGACAAGAGATCGGCGCTTTGTCCGCCGACACGTCCTGGAGGAAGGAGCGACCTCGACTTCACTTTCCATCAGGGAGTCGCTCACCTCATAGACCAGTACAATGGCTTCACTCACACCCATGATGCCCTTCCTACGGCCATTGGGCCTCCCGCGACCGCAGACAGTCCGGCACTTCCTGCGCTTCTCGACAGCGACACCATGCAGAGAAGCAGCGCAGCGAGAAGGTACGGTCATTAGATTGACCATAAGGCGCGCATGCTAACAGTGGAAAGATCGCAACCTTGCAGCCTCAAGAACTGCCCCCGAATCATACCCACCACCATCGATGAAGTCCTTGCCGCGACCGAAAGAGTCCAAAGCATCGCGCAGAACATCCTACCCACTAAAGGAGCGACACTACCCTACACGGCACCAATCGCATCACCAACCTCAAGTGCCGAAGCTCATACCACAGCCTGTTCAGCCTCTCTCGCCAGAAAGGTGTGCGCCGAATCTGCCATACTTCGTAACACGATCCGCAAACAACGAGCTGCCTATCTACACATTACGAAAACGAGGAGGGAATTTGAAGATGACGAGAGTGAAGAAGATAGATGGAGATCGATTGCGGCTGAGAGATGCGTTGAGGGTCGCGTTGGGTGTGGCGGACAAGGACGCTGTGGTTAATAGCGTGACGGGGCATATTATGATCAAGGGGCACCACAAGCCGCGCATTGAGAAGTTTTTGCGGGAGAGGAAGTTCTAGATGTGAGGAAGATCTGTACAAAGTACCTGCACAGCATACGATAAGAAGCGTTTGTACAGAATGAGTATAGGCATGATTGAGAGAAAGCATTCTCTGCCAGCCCCTTCCTCTCAAGAACGAGCGGATTGGCCTCTACCAGCAGCCGGCATAATGATAGGGAATTCTTGGCCAGTCTTCACCAAGAGACCTGAGCACATCACCCTGCTCCAACTCTCATCCATAGGCAACGAGTGCATAGGCGAAACGCTTCGCTCAATTCCGCAAAAAGAGAAGATTTGGAGAAGGCAAGACTCGAACTCGCATCCATCAGCTGACTGACTCTTACGCCAGTTCCACAGTTCACCTGTGGCAAGACAATTTCTTGCCTCGAAAATGGCGGAATGCCATTACTCCGCACTATGCGAAGACGAGAATCTTTCGTTTCCGTGGGCGCTGATGATCTTACCGATTGGACCACATCCCCTTTGTTTATTGATGATTCAGCAGGAGCTTTGTGGCACTAAAACATCCCCGGCTGCAGGAAGACGGGGCTTGCCGATGCAAGAAAGACGTGGTGAGATGAAGAGATGGAAATTGTGCGGACGGCAGGTCAGGCTTGGTCTATGTACATCACCGCCATCCCGAAGAACACCGAGGGCATCGAAAGGACAATGCATACGAAAGCCTGCTATCAAAGCCACCTTAACGACACGATATTCGTGAGACTCCATACCACCCGCGCCATCGACCTGCACCCCTACTCAGCCTCGGTTCAGATCAACAACAAGCTCTCTCTGATGACTCCAGTCCGACACAGCGGACACGTATGCCTTGTGTCCAACCACCGCACCATGCAGTCGTGACAAGCAATGTGCTTGCACATCGTCTCGCAAGGTTCCTCCATCTCTTCCAAACATATCGGACACCCTTCGTTCAGCTTCTCGAGTCGTCTCCGCCATGTCTCACGCACTCGGACCCTTGCCTCTCGAGCTTGCTGACTGGACTGCGGCGTGGCGGCGGTCGCTGTAGTAGCGTGAGTGTGAGGTATTGGTTGGACGGCAGGAGCAAGGACAGGAGCCGGGAGAGCAACAGGGACGGTGCGTGGGATAGGAGTGGATCTTGGAGTCGCAAGGTTCGTAGGTCTGGAGCCTGCAGCAAAAGTGAAAAGTGGAGTGGGAAGAGCTGGACGTCTGGTGATCTGCAGGCCTGCCTCTCGCGAAGGCCCACTTGCTGGTGCGGCCACTGCGGGTGCAATAGTCGGCCTCTGTACTATCGTCCTGGGTCGATCGGGCGTTGTTCTTCGCGGTCGCGATGCTGCTGATTGCCGGTGTAGTGGTTCGACCATGACGAGCTCATGCACCGTGACTTGAGCACGACACGATGGACAATTACCATGACGCTGGACCCACGGAGCGACACAGTCGTGGCAGAAGATGTGCAAGCAAGCAGTCTCACACGGCATGTTGAATCCGCCATAGCAGATCGGACACTCGCCGCGTTGCAACTGCTCCGATCGCTGCTCCGCGACTTGTCTTTCGTGAACGTGTGCTGCCGGACGTATGGAACTAACACCACCAGCTGCTTGGACTTTGCGGCTTCTTCTGGGTGCTTCGAGCCTGGATTGCCGATTGAGCTCGGCAAGGATCGTGTTCTTCCACTTATTCGCGACTGCTGTGGCCTGGCCTTGATGAAATCTGCGACATAGTAGGCGTTCGGCGATGTCTTCCAGGTTGGTCTGCAGGTCTTCCGGGGCGATAGATTGCTGTGGCAAGTCTTCCAGAAGGCTCATGCCAACCTCGACGTTAGCACGCGCTACTTGACACTTGCAGCGCATGCCTTTGATGGTAGTGCCCACGCAGTTGAACCATTGTGGATGTGTGCTTCGGATTTGGAGCAGAGTCGTTGCGTCCCAGGATGTTGTCGACGTTGTTCGAGGCATCTTGTGGCACTGGTAGCTGTATCTGTGATGGCGAGTTCGTGCAACTTACCTGTCCGGCGTCGCATTATAAGTGCACTCGGCTTGGTGAACGCATAGCCACGATGTCTCGGTCCATTCGTCTGCACCAAGTGAACTGCGCCCAAGACATGCAGGTACAAGACAAGCAGCATTCTGCACCAGAGGATTCTGCAGGCATTGCGCCTCGTCAAGACACGGTCTCAACCCCAGGTCGCCGCCGCAGGGGCCTGAGTAGGGTAGGCCATTCACTTTTGCTCAGCCTCAAAGGGCGGCATGCGACTTCCGAACCTTGAGCACGATTCACCAGCCATGGCAGCAGACCATTGTGTCTCGATTAGACAACACATGCATGAGCATTGCAGCTGCTGAACAAATCGAGCCCCGAGAACACCAGCTCAAGCTCGCTTGACTTCACGAAGCGCCATCTCTGAAGCTGTGCCGCACGCAACGACGTCGAATCTTCACTGCCTAAATTTAGCATCATTCGGTGGATGTGCAACGATGTCGTTCAAATGGAGTGAAGACTCGGGACATAGCACGCTTTTGCAAGCGGATTGATGGACAAGATTTATCGACACGACAAGACTTGCAATGGGACTTACAACCATCGCCACAAGTCCGAACAAGGCCTTGGGTTATCTTGGATTATATCCCACCTCCCGCTCCTTGATAACGCTGTGGCTCGTCATCTACTCATCGACTACTGCAGTGACCAAATCGACCAAACGCGAGGCCTCCCTCGAGTCCGCAAGTCCCTGTAACATCCTCAGCAGACGCTCATTATCCCACCTCCGTCGTTCGAGTCCAAGCACACGTCGATGGTCTTCCTCGTCTGGATACTGGCCATGGCATCGCATGGAGATGTTTTTAGTTCGTCGCGTTCCTCCTGCTCGATCGAGCATTGATCAGTCGATATCTCACATGTTCTTCTAGGGACGGCGCTGTCGCAGGATTCACTCGCTGGCGTGCAGCTGATCCGGGCACGGGCACGGCTGGCCTAACATCCTAGATGCTGGAGCGATTGCGGTCACTTCTGGCGGGTGTGATCGAGGTTGTTCGGCAAGCTGTCTTCTCTGGTGTCGGGGATGCCTGCTGCGGGTGTGATTAATCCATGTGCACCGACCTATAGACTGCCACCAATGCGAGGCCGCAGGGCATTATCGATCCTCGCCGCTAATGCCGGGACTGCTGGACTTATGTTTGGACATTAAGCGACCCGCCAATCGTGGACGAAGCCAGTAGATCGAGCAGTGGCCTCAAGCTGTCGGGTGCTTGAGCTCTGATAAGCGACAGATTCATGTTGTCTTCCGCAAACTTCCTGCTGCGCTCGTGCACTGGTCTGTGACGACGACACCGCCTCTTCGCCTATGGAACGCATGTGAAAAAGAGCGTTACAGTCTTGATGTCGAGCACGTCCAAGGTCGACCAGTTTTCTGGTTGACGGAGTGTGAAGTAAGCCATGATTGCAGAGGCACAACAGTGCTACACGACTCTCGAGCGGATCGAGTGACATTATACTGCCTTTGGCATGCGAGTCTGCCTTCACAGTTCCACGCTGCATGCGTGTCAGGCACAGCTAACGAAGCAAGTGGTTGGAACAAAAGAAGATGAACTCCAGATATCATGAGCCTCAAGTTGCAAGCTGCACAGCCTCACGCTGGACTTGAGAACAAGGAGCTGGCATTCTCTTGCACTACACCGAGATATCAGAGATGTATTGACCAAACGCATCTTAATGAATGGGAGCTAGAGCGCGTGCATTAGCCAGAACTCTCGCCTCAAACGGGTTCGCACGCCAGCTGGGTCCATCTTGAAGTACGACACTGGCCGCAGAATTTGCTACACTCCCTGCATGACGCGCACTATTCTAGGGTATTGCTACGACACTCTGAGAGCGTTACATGGTCTGAAGCCCCTTCGCGTGGCGTAGTGCCTTAATCTGGCTCGAAGCGCCCTCTCGCTGTGCCGCGTCATCACGGGATGCCAAGATATCACGCTTGGGAGAGGAATATGCAATGATGTGCACCACAAGACATGAGAGCAAAGTAATACTTTTGGAGGAGTATGCTACAAGAGATAAAGCACACGCTCGCGAGAACGCTCAAGGTTGCGGCTACAATTCTGGACCTTCGTCGCCGTACCATAGTGCTTCGATGGGGTCCATCAGAGATCGATAGGGATCGCTTAGCCAATCCTCTAACGTCTCATCCTCCGCAAAGTCATCCTCCTCCATCATGAAGCCTGGAGTATTTTTCTTCCCAATCTTCCAGCCGCTCCGTCCTTCGCCCTCGCTCTGGTCTTGGTCGTCCGAATTGTCGCGCCTGCGCTTCGAAAGGACTTGCGGTGGTGCTGTTGAGATGGCGCCCTCTGCTGTTGCAGGGACTACAGTATCGGGTGCGTAGCGCAGGGCGTCTGGCGCGTCGTCGTTCTCCTCCGTGAGATTGACTATAGAATCGAGGCGTGCTCCAGACTGGATGGCCGCTGGCTCGCCCTGTGAAGGTGGTAGAGACGCGGTAGTCGCTGCAACGTCTGTATCAGGTTGAGTGTTTTCTGCCGCCGCTGTCACAAGCCTGATCGGCGGCAAACTCTTCAACATCTCCTGAATCAAAGGCGCATACTCTCCCTCACTACCAAGTCTCTTGCCCGCACACAGAAAACAGAAGCACTTCCCGCCGCACATCGTCCAGAGCCAGTGGGGGTAGAACCCTTTCGAACCGAACCGGGCGTCGTAGTATCCTCTACCCTTGCTTGTACCATAAATTCGAACGTCGCCATGTCTGGTGTTGCCTTCGCGGAGGCCTTTGCAAGCGCTATATTCATCTCCGAGTGACTGCACGGTAGTAAAGACGCCGACTTGGTTCAGGTCTTTAGCTAGGCGCTCGCCGAAAAGACGTTCAGTCTCTTCATTGTTGTCAAGAATCGTCCTGTTGTCGTCTTCCCAGGTCTTGCCGTTGCCACCCGAGTGGAGAAAAGTGGTTGCGAGCACGAGCTCCTGCTGGTCGCTGCTGCTAGCTCCAGACATTGTCGCGAAGTTTTGACTATGGTCTGCCTGTTGTCGAGGTAGTCGGATGATTATTCTGACGTCGACAAAGTAGGACGGTGGTGGTGGTCTTGCTGTGCTGCGGTGGTCTGTGAAGGGTGTGGTCGAGTCTGTCGAGTATCGAGAAGGACAAAGCAGAGAGTCTTAACAGCACAGGCCCAGCGAGACCCGAAGCCGCTAAGGACCAACACATGACACGCAAGTGAATCGCCGCATGATCAACATCCTCGCGAGTAGCGGCCAGGCATGTGCTAGAGATTGCTTTCGTTCACTGAAAAGCCATCTTGACTAGGGCAGCTCAGTGCTCTCGTAGACGTAGAGTGTATATAGGGCACGTCTGACGCTCTCTCGATGTGTATATACGATCTGTTATGCTGCTCTGTTAGTCCAGTCCGTGGCTATCGGTGCTGCTTGGATCCCGACTTACTGTTTAAAGGAGGCGACTCATTGCCTGTTTTAGGTTGACTGCGCTTTAAGAGATTTCCCTCTTATGATATGTTGCTATTTACTGTTTGCCATCAGCTTGCTACAGTGTCTAACCTCTGAAAGCCTGTTCCACCGTCAATAGTACACGAACCAGATTGACGAAGAAGGGCACTTTGCAGTCAAGCTTCAGAAGATTTTCAGTGCGACAGGAGCAAAGGGAAAGCCTGAATGTGTACATGCGTGAGGTGAGAGCACAGAATGTGGTGTAGAATGCAGAGACAGTAGAATCAAAGCACTATGAACTTGCATGATGCTATGACAAAGTACCCGCGTGAACGCTCCGATGTCACAACCTCTAACACAGAGCCTGTCCCGCCCTGTATTAGCTAACCTCCTCCACCTACAATCTTCCCAACACCACCTCGCCCCAAAACTAACTCAACCCAAAATCACCGCCATCTCATCATCTTCCCTCACCTCACCGTATACTTCCCATCGGGACGGAAGTACTTCGAGCGATCCTCCCCCACCGTAAGTCCAGCCTCCTCCGAGATCGTCATCCACACGCGATTTTCCAGCGGGATCCCGCGCCGAATCTCCGTATCGTGGAACTCATGATAAACCGGGCGATATCCGAGCCTATGCTCAGCATCGCCTTCGATCATGTTCTGCAGCTGGATCTTGGAGAGTTTGGAGTTAGGATCGAGAGGATCTGCTGTTCCCAGTCGCTTACGTTTGTACGCGGCGTAGAGGCGGCCTTCGAGGGTGTTTGAATCTGGGAGGTCTTGTGGTGGTTGGGGGTCTGCATTTTGGTTGTCTGAGTTGGGAGGGTCGATGCTGAGGTCTAGTTCTGGCAGGGTCTGTTGGGTCTCTGACTTGCGTTGGGTTTGTGAGCGAGTCTTGCGGGTGGTATCTTCTGACATGTCGAAAATGAGTGGCACTGGCTGGGTTGGCTTCGCCCTAGGTGCCACGCTACCATGTGCTTCTGGGGCTGTTGAATATATGGAAGGCGAAGTGATTGCTGTGGCAGCTTGCGGGAAACTCGAAGCGCTTCTAGCAGCAACAACGACCTTCACCAGCGGCAGTCAACGCGCGGGCTGAGAAGCGCATGTGGGTGAATGACTCTCGCGAGTCGAATGTAGTCACAGCCCCACGGGCAGCACTCAGGCATGTGCTTCCTGCTCGCCATTCACCGAGCAATAAAAGGATCATATTCTGGAAGTCCACGTGAAGTGGGAACTCAGTGTACACACTTCTGTCTCGATGGCAATGTCAGCTTTACAATCCTGCTACCGTTTCATGGGCATGGCTCACCAAGAAGGAAAAGTACGAGCTTGCAGGACTTCCATGATCGAACTCAGAGCGCTTTGGGAGAAGCTGGATGGTATATGAGCTAAGTCGGGCGAATCTGTTTACCATGAGCTTGCAGTACTGTCTGAGACATCAAATCCTGATGCACACCGGCGAGAAGATTCACGAATGGGCGAGGCAACGACCTCAAGTCTTGCTAACAACAGAGACTCTAATAGGTGGTTGTACACAGGAATTGTTCTTTTCGCCTCTCCATCTCGGGAGGTAGCACGTTATCTATACAGTCAGCGCTCAATCATTATCGACGAGCCTCACCTGCCGTTGTGACCTCTCACCTTCCCTTCTTGACCCAATCCTGCACACTCTCCCTCGCCTCTTGCACCTTCTCCTCAGCCATCGCAAGGCCCATCTGACTATGCGCCTTCCCCGTCTCAATGAAATGCCTCACACCCTGGCTGACCCTCAAATGGTTATCCCTAACCACCGGAAACCTCTCCTCATACTTCCAGATCAAGTTGCCCACATTCCCGGTTGTCCGTGGCACAACATAATGCGCAGTAACCACACCCGTCAACGCCGGCGTCACGAATCGGAACAGCACGTTCCTGTTTCGCGATATGATACTTCCCGCCATCGCCGCGACTAGGACGTAGATTCCGCCGGGGAGGAGCTTCTCGTTCGATTCTTTGGGAGGTGCGAGGGATGCGATTGTGCTGGTGAAGGAGTGCTCGGCGTCCATGATGCTGTTCATGCCGCTGTTGACGGCGTCTTCGGCTTTGACGGCGTAGCGGTGCAGGAAGAGGCGCGAGGCTTTCACCTGGGCGGCGAGCTTGTCGGTGGGCGTGGGCCTTGGTGGGGTGGAGGCATCTTCCTGCTCTTGGGGCTTCTCGGTGATGCCAGAGGCTGGAGGTGGTGTGGTTGCGCCTACTTGGCGGGCGAGCTCTTCGGTGGGGGAGTCGTAGATTGGTTTGCGAGCGCGCTGTGTATGCGTGAGACTGTGTCCAATGCTATGCTGCTGTCCAACATACGATCGCTTTTATGGGATCTGAGGGAGGCTCTTCCGCGTAGACTGTTCGGGTTGGGACGAGCGCGAGGCCGGCAGAGAGGCCTGCTAAGGGCAGGATGTGCTACGAATGATCAGTACTGAGCCATTATATACCACACGTTACTTCTTACCTGCCGTAGCAGCGGTGCG
Source organism: Fulvia fulva (assembly GCF_020509005.1). NCBI lineage: Eukaryota > Fungi > Ascomycota > Dothideomycetes > Mycosphaerellales > Mycosphaerellaceae > Fulvia > Fulvia fulva. The sequence goes on from NC_063022.1 coordinate 1,084,864, forward strand.
AAAGCCATAGGATGTGATATGGCCGTTCAATGGCTTGCTGTCGTCTACTGTAGGTTGAGCCTCCTCCAAAGCTCCAAACTCGGCCAAGCTCGGATGTCGGCGGGAGTCGGAGGTGCATCCACAAAGTACAGCCTGACTGCTTTCACTCCTCCAGCGATGAGCACGTGAGCATGTTCAAACGATTAGAACAACGGGCGTGGACATGCCCGCAATGTCTCCGTCAACAAGTCCGACAATCCCGACGATCGCTTGTCACCTCCAGCAGAACGAAAGGAGCAGCGGCAGCAGGCGCGGTTGCAGACGACTATCAACAACCAATCTCGACGGCTGCACCCAGCATTGCCCACGATGATCGGACACTCCGACAGATCTTCGACTCGCCGCGCTTCTGGAAGGACTTCTCGTCCAAGACGAAATACCACTCTGGCGGGAAGAGTGCTGGCCTGCTACAGAATCGCTATCTCTCCAAGCCAGAGGGCTTTGGAGAGTTCGCGAATGTCACACTGCAGAAGTGCCAGAAGATCGTTGCACAGGTGTTGAAGTACAACACGGTAGACCAGTACAAGAGGATTACACGAGATTTGGATAGATTGAGTGATTTGCTATGTCGTGTTATCGATCTGAGTGATTTCATTCGATCAGTACACCCAGACAGGCAGATACAGGCTGCTGCTACCCAAGCATATGCTGCCATGTTTCAGTACATGAATGTCCTGAATACCACACCAGGATTGAACGAGCAATTGAAGAAGGCAGCATCGATCCCTGAAGTACATGCATCATGGAGCGTAGAAGAGAAGACCGTGGCCGAGATCTTGATACGAGACTTCTCCAAGTCAGCGATAGACTTGCCAGAAAAAGAACGAGAAGCGTTCGTGGCGCTGTCAGATGAGATTGCTGAAGTCGGTAATGCATTTGTGGACAGCATGGCGCCGGAAAAGCCATACCTTCAGTTCAGCAGCAGCAAGATGAAGGGGATGGATCCTGTATTCGTCAAACAGTTGACTAAATGGGGCAACGTGACTTTGCCGACTGAAGGAATGCCAGCGCAGGTTGCACTGCGGACTGTAGAGGATGCCGATGTGCGGCAAGAGGTATACATGGCCAACCGAACTTCTTCAAAGGACAACCTGCAACGGCTGGAGCGAATGCTTCGACTACGAGCAGAGCTCGCGAAGCTGTCACACTACGAGAGCTTCGCCCATATGACATTGACCGACAAGATGGCCAAATCGCCTGAAGCTGTCACCTCGTTCTTAGACGGTCTTGCTCAAGTCAATTCGCCACATGCACGAGAAGAGTTGCGAGAACTGCTTGAGCTCAAAAAGGGCGATGCTCACTCGCTCAACCGACCAGAACAGCTCAATGCATGGGATCGAGACTATTACACCACTCAGCTCATGTCTTCGATGCGCTCGAAAGCACGAACACCCGATGTACTGAGTGCATACTTCTCTCTTGGTACGGTCTTTCAGGGACTGTCTCGTCTCTTTCATCGTCTCTACGGCATCCGTCTAGTACCTCACGAAACACTTCCTGGCGAAACGTGGAATTCAGATGTCCGACGCCTGGACGTAATCGACGACCACGAAGGCCACATCGCCGTAATCTACTGCGACCTTTTCGAACGACCAGGGAAAAGCCCCAATCCTGCGCACTTCACGCTCCGCTGCTCCCGCCGTATCAGCTCCGAAGAGATGCACGAAGCCGCCGAAATCAGCTCCCACTCCTCTTCACCCTTCTCGACCGCCCAAGAAGCTGTGAACGATGGTCTAGCCACGAACTTTAACTCCCGCGACAACAATGCCCTGTATCAACTCCCCACCATAGCACTCATCTGCGACTTCTCCCTCCCACCACAAGGCTCAAAGCGTCCAACCCTGCTCACTTTCCGCGAACTCACAACACTCTTCCACGAAATGGGTCATGCGGTCCACTCCATCTGCGGCCGCACTGCACTCCAAAACGTCAGTGGAACCCGCTGCGCAACGGATTTCGCGGAACTGCCCTCAGTGCTGATGGAGAATTTTGCGTCCGCACCAGAAGTCCTCGGACTCTACGCCCGGCACTGGGAGACTGACACGCCACTGGACCCCAGCCGCGTCCAAGAACGTGTCGAGATCGATAAGAGAATGCAAGGAGCCGAGACAGAATCTCAAATCCTGCTCGCCATGCTCGATCAAGAATACCACTCTTCCCAATCGCTCTCCTGGCAAGACGCTGGCGAGAGCACGAAGGTCTACCAAAATGTCTGGAACAAATACTCATCGGTCCCCGAACCTCAAGGTACATCCTGGCAAGGCTTCTTCGGTCACCTTTTTGGCTATGGCGCTACGTACTACTCCTACCTATTTGATCGAGCAATCGCTGGCAAGATTTGGAGAGATGTGTTTCAAAGGCAGCAAGGTGATGCTGTCAACCCTGCGCAGGGAGCGCTGTTTAGAGGAGAGGTTCTGCGATGGGGTGGTGGGAGGGATGGATGGCGGTGCGTTGCTGGTGTGTTGCAAGAGAAGGATGGTGTTCTGGCTGAGGGTGGGAAGGGGGCGATGGAGATGGTGGGAAAGTGGGGTGTGCATACTTGAGACGGTGAAGGGGAAACCGAATATATGTACAGATCTTGTGACCAAGACGGCGTGGTATATGGCTTTGCGAACCAGAAAATCGTTGTCCAACAGTTATTCTTCCCAACATGCCACGTGGAGGCCAACTGGTGCTCAGCTCCCGATCATTGCGAGTGTTGCCTGGGTCTGGACCAACAGCAAGCAAAGACCTACCACCTCAGTCGCCCAACGCAGTTCAAACAACGATACATCTCAATCCTCTTCATCCCATTTCTCCTCCACCTCACATCCACAGCCGCACAGCCACCGCTACCACCCCTCAGCAACACCCTCGCGCCTCTGTACGGCATGGGCGTACTCGACAAATACCCAGACGAGTGCGTCATCTCCTTGCACGACGGCCAGACCCTCGAGAAGCACTTTCGTACCCTCGCAATCGATCAACACGCCTTCGCCGCTTTGCGCGAGTTCACTTGGGGCTATGAGGCGACTATGAGTGCCAGTCTACGGGATAAGCTCATCCGACGCGATCCTGGTGTACTAGCAGTGGAGACGAGTCGGCCTGCTTACGCGATTGAAGCCGTAGATGTGGTGGTATGTGAGCCTGAGGGTGGACCGCCGTGGTGGAATCGTTGAGATTTTCGACGCTACACTCCTGGATATGTGTACCACTATGTGGCGGTTCACATTGTGGGGATAAGAGTCGTTGCCCCGGCTATCTCAAGACTCATGTGAAGATTGAACCTTGACCCACAAGGACTTGATAATCATGATCGTTAACATTCGTGCTCTGCATAATCCTGATGAACAGCATCGATCGCTATTGAAGAAAGCATCAGCTCCGATGAGCCTGAACGCTGGTAACATGCCGCTAATACAACCAATGTACTCCTTCTCCTCTCTCTGCAAACGGCGTATGGGTATCGTGAATATGTGCACTGAACAATGCTGCTCAAAGTCCATCATCCGACAAAAGCAAAGCGGCTCAAACAAAGGCCGGGCTTAGCCTGACCACCACTGCTGTCTGAAGCCTCACCCGGGCTCTCGGGCACGAGCATGTCTTCACTGCCTTTGGGTGAGAAGGTGTGCCGTGAGTGAAGGGGCTCCTTCTCAGCCGCGAGGAACTCATCATCGTCTATGATATCGTCGTCGGCGGCAACGACAGTGTGCTTACTCCTCGACATGGCCGGTGACGAGTTGGGCACAAGCGCGGCCTCTTCGACCACGGTTCCCCGAACCTCTTCCTGAATCTCTTCCACAGCTGATGCGGTCGTGTCCCCGCGCTGTGTCTTCTGTGGCAAGATGCTTGATGGAAGTGGTGTAGTATTGGCCCTTGTGATAGTTCTGCGTGTTGCGGAGGGACTGTTATACTTTAATGCAGCGAAGTTGATTGCAATCTCTTTGCTAAAGGTGCTTGCTTCTCGAGGTGGCGGAGTGTCTGCGAACGACGTATCCGGTGTCCCGGACTCTGTCACGTCATCAAATACGGACGAGACGGTAGTATCGATTGAGTCTTGGGTCATGTCGCCAACGGAAGTATCGCCTTCGTCGGCTGGTGGGTCAGCAAACACTGCCAACTTCTTCCTCTTCCTGGGCGACGAGACAGCAGTAGTCTGGGTCAGCTCTGGAGTAGCTGTGGCAGCTGCCACGGCCTCTGCCACCGAGTCATCCGACCATAGATCAAATTCCTCTTTCTTACTGGACTTCCTTCGCGTCGAGGGGCTATCTTGAGCAGGTGTCTTCGCGAAGAAACGGCTGGTCATACCTTCTTGCAGATCATGATTGCCTTTCATGGCAGTGGCAATGTTCGATTCCGAACAAAGCCTCTGCCTCTTAGGCGATGCTCGTGTTGATGGAAAAGGGTCGGTAACGTGTCTGCGGGACACTCGAGGAGCGGAAGAAGATGGTACCGGGGCAGTAGTACTGCGACTGAGGCCGAAAGATCGAACAGGAGCAGGAATCTGCGAAGCAGACCAGGCAACGCTGCTCTGTGGCTCCAAAAGACGCTGCTGAGTGGGCGATGGTGTGAAAGAGTTCGGGTCAAGCTCAGCGAGCGGAGTCCGCTTCTTGAAAAACTCTGTGATTGGTGTGCCCTTCTTTTCGCCTGGTGTCTGGACAGTCCTCGAATGTGTTCTTGCCCTGTCCTGAAAGCGGTTGGGCAATTGGATGGGCTGCTTGGTGTTCGGGTCCAGGTCACCACGTGCAACACCTGCCGCCAGTTCTGGCTCGACATGCTTGCCAATGTATGGTATGCTGGCGGCGTCTAATCCTTCTGGCAGCTTGTAAAGATTCAGCAGACACCGCGCTTGTGGACAGAAGACCCATTGATGCATGAAAGTCCGCTCAGCCCTCTGGAAGGCGTCCAGATAGCCGGCTGGCACTTTCATCTTGCCATCAAATTGGACCGTCCGCACAACTCGGTCCACTGTCTTGTGCTTCCTGACAAGCCGATATGCAGTCTTGAGACCCATCTTGTCGATGCCAGGTAAGTAGTCGCAGCCGCTCAGCATGGCCATCATCCGGAACTCTTTGTCTGTCCAGCCAACCAAACTGACCTCACGGCAGGACGTAAAATCTGATCGGTTGATCATGACACATTCTCCGTACTGGTCAAGCTTGGTGAGAAGGCACTTGACGCCAAACACCAGCAGATCTGAGTCCTCGCTGATGACTCCATCAATCGTCCCTTGCTTCTCAAGGTACGCCAATTGACTGTCCGCCTCGTAGGGTGCCACTACGTATGGCACATCGAGGCGCTTCAACTCCTCGATGAGCTCACGAGCCATGACGGGTGTGACATCGACGGCTTTCTGCAACTCGAGGTGTGCTTGTGAGGGTCGTCCCATGCGGAGCAGCTCCAGGCCCACTCTCTTGCTTTCCTTCCGTCTTGCAGCTCGCTCCTTCTCGGTATGCGCCTTGCTTGGAAGATAGTCGCCATCAAAGACGATGTATGGCTTCACACCAAAGTGTATCAGCATCCGTACTCGGTGCAGAGCAAAGTCGATGTGTCTCCGTGTTGGCTTGCCCTCCGCCAGCTCAATGGCACACGAGACTGTGCCTCGATGGAGCCAGCCATAGGCGTCGACTCCGAGCGTCTGGCCCGAGAAGTTGCGGAGGTGTGTCGGCTTGTGGATGCTCTTGAGCAGCGGCAAGAGTCCTGCATTGCTTGTCAGAGAGCGCCATCCAGTGTAGCCGCCCAGATGTTCCCACCTTGGATGCCCATGTTGTGGGTCGACGACTGCTATACTTTCCAGCAATCAAGACGCCATTGTGTTGTCCGCCGCCGACAATGTCTTTCACGTACCCGCTGTATGTTAGTGGTGCAAATGCTCGTCGGGACTCGAAGTGTGCGTGTGCAGGCAGTGACGCGACTTCAATGAACCAGGATCAACGCGTTTTGAATTTCGGGAATGCGGACCGAAGCACGCTCTGTCCGCTCTTGCGATCCGACTTCGAAAATTTATGCCGTTCATTCAGAGAATCACAAAGGAGCAGAAGATACATAAAATGCCTTCCAAACTAAGCAAAGTAACCAAGCGAGTCACAAAGAAGAAGGGAACCAAAATCAATGCGCTTCACGAGAACAGCAGAGATGCTCAACGACTACGAAGGGCAGGCGCGAGAGATGAACGGGTGGCCAACATGAAGTCGACCAAACAGAAGACGAACTTGCCATGGCTTGAGCGCGTTGCCTTCTTCCAAGACAGACTGCCAGAGACCCTGCATCCTTTGAATGTGGAGGAGATGAAGGATTTGGTAGCGCAGTTTCTGCAGCGCCACGACGAGGAGCTGAATGCACTGAAGGCGGAGAGACGACCAGGAAGACCAGCATCGAACAGGCAGTCATTGTTGGAGCAGGCAGTGAAAGCGGAGGCACAGGAGTTTGTGAGTGGGTTCTGGTTGCCAAATCTGCAGGACGTGGAGACGCTGCAGAAGCTGGACGAGTGGAAGGGATTGTGGCTCGGGTTGGGGAGCTTGAGATTTTTGAGGGTGCAGAAGGATGGCGAAGTCAAGGAGAGCCAGTTCCCGCCCCGAGGAGCGTCATGAATGGCTCTTAGATGGCTGACACTGAAAGGACATCATGGCAATCAGATTTGATTCGAGTTGATTCGCAACGACCATTTGCTCTCGGCATGGTCGGCAATGGAAGCTTCTCGTCGAAAATGAGAGCATGACAACAACGATGTTGCGCATAATCTACGGCATATGTCTGCTTTTCTCAAGTGCAGCGTGACTACTTCCCGGTGGAAGAAGGTGCGGCGGAGGCGTTCCTGCACATCGGCGGAAGACCGTGCGCGCGACAAGGATCGCGCGAATTCCAAGCAAAAAGCGTGCCACAGCTCCTGCGCGCCTTACATGCCATGCCAACTTGGACAACCTCAGACTGCTCATGCAAGCCATCAAACATTTGAGGGGAGCGACAACGATGGCGCCCCAAATCCGCCTGTACAATCCCGTGATCAGGGCAGAGAACGCACCAGAGTACGATTCACAGCGTTATAAGGCGAGCTCCAGTAGCTAATGAGTGTCAGTATCACCGGCGGAGTCATTAAGATCTTAGTCGACAGCACCGAGGAAGAGTTCTTCGTACACAAACATCCATGACGCATATGTTCCGGCTTCTTTGGTGCAATGGTTGACAATGACTTGAAGGAAGGCGGGGGAGGAGTGTTGAAATTACCGGAAGAGAGGCCAAAAGCCTTCACGGTGTACGTCCAGTGGCTATGCACGACTCGAATCGTAGCATCTGAGCAGCTAACCAGCTTCGACACAATGTTCGAGCTCTATGCCATGGGAGCACGGCTACAAGATCCTGACTTCCAGGATGCCATCATGGATGCGATCATTTCCGACATTTGCAGCATCGACGACCCAATTCCAGACGAGAAGTGCGTCGAAATCGTGTACAAGAACACCGAAGCCGGTGACCCAGCTCGGTGCTTGCTGGTTGACTTGTGGGCAAGATATAGCGAAGAGACGTGGTTCGACAATTGGGAGGTGGGAATGTTCACGGAAGGTATGGGCGAGTTCTTCTTCGACCTTGCGCGTGCACAGATCAACCAGGATCGAGGTTTCGTCTTTCAGCGAGGGGAGACCTGCACGTATCATCACCATGGAGAGAAGCCATGTTATCAGGAGAAGCGGCCGGAGACGACTCGCAAGAGGGATCGTCATTGAGAGAAGCCAGGGCCACTTCATGTGGCGGTCACAACATGGCTGAAGACAACATCATCCGAAGAGAGTCAGAACCAGTCAGTCACTTACCAGGTTCTCATGTGAGTAACCTCACCTTCACCTCACCTCACTTTCACTTTGCTCATGCTGGTGCCTGTGTCACAGCGCACTTTCAACACATCTCCACTAGACATTGCATAGCTATCGCGCCACTTCCAGACTCGCCCCCACCACACACACTCGGTCACAACATCGTCAGAGTGCGACACCACACCATAGACAAGACATTCACCGCTATGGCAGACCTTGTCGACCCGTGCATCAAGGAGTCCGCCCTCGTGGTCGTACACGTCGGCGAGAGAAAGAAGGACTTCGAAACCATACAGCGAGGACACCTGCTCAGTCGTACCAACATCTTCAGCAAGCAGCCAGTGGCGAGTCCGGATGACGACACAGCCGCAATAATCAGAATTCTGGATACGACAGCTGATGACCTTTGGTATCTAGTCATTTATGCTGGCTATCTCCGCAGAGGCTCAAGCACGATCCAGTTTCCTGTCAACAGCGAAGGCCATGCAAAGGACGAAGCGTGCTATCACGTTCTCGTCGAACTCTGTATTTTCGGTGGCAAAATCCAGGACGAGAGCTTCCAGGACGATGTTATAGATGCAATACTGGCGAAATACAGTGAAGGTGTGGCAGCGGTAGAGCCTCTGGAGCCAGACACCATCGAGGAAGTCTACAATCAGACAATGCAGGGCTCGCCGCTCAGACGCCTAGCCGTCGATATGCATCTGTGGGTACAATTTGAACGGCGATACATCGAGAATGACTTCGAAATGTGCCCCAAGCGCTTCCAGCAAGATTTCATCATGGCAGTGCTAGATCGACTCCCGAACCGCGAGTTATGGCTCGTACAAGCACTGATAGGAGGTCTCAGAGGCAATGATGCATCTCATCACCTCACCAAGATGCTGAACAACATCCCTCCGCTGCCACGTGGTACCGTCATACCCGTCACTGTTAGCTGCTGCGACTACCATTTGCATGCTCAGGGTGCCATTTGTGGCAACAAGAAACGGAAGAGGGAGGCTGAAGAAGCTACTGGCTGAGCATACATGTCTTACGGTTCATTGCCGTCAGTGGCGCTTCGTCTCTCCAAGACCGACGGCCAGCGCTCCAATCTGCTGAAGCGTCGTCGCGTTGCGCGGTGTATAGCAGTATGCTCGGAGTCAGGGCGCGTCGCTCCCAGCACGTGGGGAAGAGGTGACTATGGCACTACAACCCAGACATCATGCGAGGTTTGAGGGAAAGGTGGAATAGGATATTCGTTTAACGCGCGTAGAAGATGGGATGAGAGGACTTGCTTTGGGTGGGATGGTGGAAGAAGAAATCGTGTCATTCGCCGAGGAATCGAACACGTCCTGTCACGCACGATAGGATATGGTTCAGGATATGCTGCGTTGCAACCCAGCGCTTCCTCGTTTGCCTCATCAAGGAGCCTCGAAGCCTTTGGCCCGTTGCGCAGCATTTCTTTCGTAGAGGTTGTTTCGAGCCACGAGCGTCCAGATTCAGCAGTACAAGCGAGTTGGGACAATGCTCCACCGCCGATTGAAGTATCGTCCATGCGCATTATGCTTTCGTGGACGAGTTAAGGTGTGATGGTCGGAGATTGTACGCCTGGTCCATGATGCCCGCGAGCTCGAGGTAATCTGAAAAGGCAATCGCATTGAAGCGGCCGTGCTTGCGGCGCTGAAGAGTCATCGCTCCTTTCACAGCGGTGACAATATGGTGGACTCAATGATGAACAGCAGCCAACAGTGATTGACAGTGATTGAAATCAGCAGGTGCTATCATTGCGAATAGGAGGTGATGTCCCATGTTTCAAACTGGCAAACTGGCAGGGGTACGTCACACTATGGTCACGTGGCTTACTATCCCTGCATTTCAGTCTGTCTTGCTCCTGCTCCTTGCACCTCCCAACTCGACGTCCAAGTTCCAACACACTTTCCACCGCGACACCGCGACTCAGCACATTCCCTGCAAACCTTCGCCCGGCAAGCGCAGGAAAGAACAGGCAAGCTTCTTATTACTCGCTTGTATCATCAGCGACCTCTCCACGCACCTTGCGCATACCACACCCGCACCAGCACCAACACCACTCCTCCCTCGACCTTCTTCACGAACTCCTCCTGCACCAGCTCATCACTCACTGCAAGACCTCCTTGTCTTTCTGCATTCTCCGAGCGCTGTGCGCATCCCACTCTACCACCGCAGCCCCTCCTCTGCTTCCTCTCCAGCGCTCACCACCACTACACCACGCAACACACCTCCGGCCATATTCGCTGCACCGTCCCTGACCGCTCCATCGCACCCAAGCACAACCACGACTTCAGCCACAGCACAAATCCGCTCCTGTCCTCTACCACACCCACCCAATCCTCCGCGTTCGTCTTTGTACGTAGGAGCAGACAGACAAGCAATCAAACAGACTTCTCGCATCGAGACAGTCAAGTACCTGGCACAGCACCCTCTCACGTTATCACCCCACGTTGTCACACCAAAGCTACACCATTCACAATGGCCGAAACACCCACCGAGACTCCAACAGCGACACAGAAGCGCCCACTCGAGGAGCCATCTTCACCCTCGGGACCGAACGACCAGCCGGATGCCAAGCGCCCTGCTCTCGACAAGATCCTCAAGGAGGACATCGCAGATGCGACCGAGGCTCCCAGCGAGCCAGTACATGAAGAAACTGCGGAGGTTGACAACACCGAAGCTGCAGGAACCAAGGCAGACGGAGACGATGCGACCGTGCCCACGACAGAGGCTGATGTCACGGACAAGCAAGGTGACACCGTCGTACCAGATGCACCCACAAACGCCTCGCAGCTTGACAACAGTCTGCCATCGCAGCATGCTGTAGCAGCACTTCCAACGAATGGCACCACAGAAGATCGCCAGTCGTCGCAAGCTCCCATGCCTTACCACCACCAGGATGAGTCCTCGTGGCTCCACGTACGCGCCATCATCTCTAGCGCGGAAGCCGCGACCGTCATTGGTAAGGGCGGCGAGAATGTCACTCAGATCCGTCGCATGGCTGGCGCAAAGTGCACCGTGAGCGAGTACACTCGCGGTGCAGTGGAACGCGTCCTCACTGTCAGCGGTCTGGTGGACGCTGTTGCCAAGGCATTCGGTCTGATCATTCGCACTCTCAACCAAGAACCCCTCGACCAGCCCTCCACTCCCCAGTCCAAGACCTACCCACTCCGCCTCCTCATCCCACACATCCTCATCGGCTCCATCATTGGCAAGCAGGGCGTGCGCATTCGCGAGATCCAAGAGGCATCTGGTGCACGCCTCAATGCATCCGAATCATGCCTTCCACTCTCTACCGAGCGCTCGCTTGTCGTCCTTGGTGTTGCAGACGCCGTACACATAGCTACTTACTACGTTGGTAGCACTCTAGTCGAACAGTTGACTGATCGCTTTGGCGGCCCAGCAGCGTCAAACTATGCTGGGAGACATGGCGGGCCACAAGGTGTGGTTCCAGGCGGCATGCAGGTCGTTCCATACGTACCACAGCATGCTGGTGGACAGATGGGCCATCCTGACTACAACCGCAACAAGCAACACCCGCAACCCCAGCGTACACCAGCGCCAGCATACGGACAACCCTACATGCAAGGACAGACTCCTCTGCCACCTCAGCAAGCACCCATGGGCTACGGTGCTGGTTCACCACGCGCGCCATACGTCGGAGCTGGCCCACAGCAGCCGCAACCATACGGGCATGCTGCACCACAGGCTCACGCTGGACCTCCGCAACAGCCGATGCAGGGTATGGTGCCCGGTCAACCGATCACTCAGCAAATCTTCATCCCCAATGACATGGTCGGCGCAATCATCGGCAAAGGCGGTGCCAAGATCAACGAGATCCGCCAACTCAGTGGAAGCGTCATCAAGATCAACGAGCCCCAGGACAACAACAACGAGCGACTGGTCACCATCACCGGAACCCAGGAATGCAACCAAATGGCGCTCTACATGCTCTACTCGAGGCTGGGTGAGTCGAGCAAGAACTCCAACTCTATCATGCCCCGATAGTTGCGGAAAGCTTGTTTCACGGAGCCCCATGTACGAGTACTGCATCAGGGATTGTCACACATACCCATGGATCTTCTGGCGTTGGGGATTGGGGTTGCTAACACGGGTTGTTTTAGCGGTGCTTCGTAACACGGATTGCAGCAGTGGTAAGGACAAGGAGTAAGCAAGAGAAAGGCGCATAGAAAGGAGAATGTCGTGGCCTAGGCGCACACGACTTTACTGTATTAGAAACCAGTAACGAGACAATGAATCTCAATGCATTTGGTTGGTGTTTATGCAGTACGCATGTGGCTCGCTTCGTTCAGATTGGGATCGTGCATGAGATCGGGAATGTAATTGTTGCGCCACGTGCCGTGTGTGCAGCATTCCACAGCAAAGCTTGCTTGTGGCCGTGGCGACAAACACAACTTCAGGACGCGCAGCAGCGCACTCACTCCCGCGCATCCATCACCACAAGCATCTCTTCCACTCACGTCGGTCACAATGATAGGCACGTAAGTATGGAAGTGTCAACGGAGATCTGCACGTTTCAACAATCGTCAGAGCCGCAGCGTGCTGCTGGAGTGAAGTACTGTCCGCTTCCGGCTGCGAGGCGATGCAGTCGTCCGCATGCGACAAAGACATACAGCAGCGGCTGTGGTGATTCTGCTTGCGTGGTGCAATGGTATGACTATGGGCTGTTCGCTTCTCTCTCAAACTCCGTTTCGTATCTCTTGCTCTCGTTAGTTGCAATTGGTATCTTGAATGCTCTGCTCTGCTCTACGCTTGGTCTTGATACTGGTCTGCTGATCTACAATTTCGCCGTCCCTATCGTCCGCAACCTCACGAGAGAAAGGACAAAGAAATCGAACATCACGAGCGCTCTGCCGTCGCCGTCGCGTCGCTACCATCCACCTCCCTCGAACACCACCTACACCGCAACCCTGGATCCAATCGAAACACCCGTCTGGTTCCGTCGCCTTCCCACCGTCCCTCAAACTCCTCCACACCCAATCCCGCCTCTCACAGCTTCTCCGCCGCAAAGTCTTCTCCCCACGATGGCCACGGCCCTCACGCCCTTGGGCCTTCCCGCCCTGGAAATGCCCTCCCCCACCGCGTCCGAGACGTCCTCGACTCATTCTAATACCTCCGCCCACCACGCCAACCACAACAACCAACACCAAACTCTCTCCACCCAAACCAACCAAGGAGTCGCCAACCCCAACGCCCCAGCTCGCCCGCGCCGAGCCCACCACGCTCCATCCCGTCCCAATCTGCGCGTGGCGTTCAAGAGCTTCACCAGCACCGCGACCGTCCTCGTCGGCGAGGAAGGCAGTAAAGCCAAACCGTTATCGCAGTACCTCGTTCACAAGGAATTACTAGCCGGCGCATCTCCCTTCTTCGCCGCCGCTCTCAACGGGACGTTCGCAGAAGGGTTGGAACAAGTTGTTCGTCTACCTGAAGAGAAGCCGGAGACGTGGGAGTGGTTTTTGCAGTGGTTGTATACCGGGACCCTCACTACGCAGCCCACTGCGAGTGAAATCGTCTCTGCCTCGCAGCATCGGGCTCGAGGAGCTGGGCCTGGGCACGCGGCGGGACAACGGCAAGGGCAAGCGCCGTGCTATGATTTGCATCTCGATGGGGATTTGCGGAATCAGCAGGGGTCTCCGAAGTATTTCCTGCTGTTGGATTTGTACGCGTTGTCTGATAGGATGTTGACGACGCCGCTGAGCAATCATGTGCTGAGTACGATTGCGCGGTTGAGCGAGCAGACGAATTCGGTGCCTACGCCGAGCGATACGTGGATTCTGTATGATGGGATTAGGGAGAGTGCGCCGTTGAGGAAGTTGGTGTTGGATTTGTTTGCGTATAAGAAGACGGATAAGTTGTTGGAGACGCATAAGGATGAGTGGCATCCGAGGTTTTTGAGGGAGTTGGTTGTGAAGTGAGTATTACTCATCTTGGAAGTTTGGGTGGGTGGAGTGGGGTGCTAATGTGGTGTGTAGGTTGAAGAGGCCGGGTCCGGAGATGTTGGAGAGGCATTCTCTTGTTGCTTGGAGGCCGAGGAGCTGGAGTAATTCGAAGGCTTGTGAGGGGTGCAAGGAGATCTTGAGGCCAAATATCAGCGGGGATCGATGCTGTGCTTGTGAGAAGGTAAGCTAAGCCTTGCGAGGTTGGCACTAGATCCTGCTAACATGACCAGGCCTTTTGCTCCGAGTGTCTTCGACGCCATGCTGGTGAAGGGTGGACTCTTCCCAACGACGTCAGCGGCTGCAAGCCGTGGGTAGGAAGGGGAATGTGCTTGAGATATCACGAACACGGCGAGGGTGAGGCCTGCGGCTGACTGTCGAGTCGACAAGCGTTGCGGTGGTGGTTGAAGTTTCGGGTGCAGCACGCATAGCGGTGGCGTTTCTCCATGGTTGTATCGTACACTAGAACATACAGAGTGGATCGCTCCTCTACCTCCTCATGATTGCCCTCCTCAGCATTGGCCACACGCCACCGTACTTGCCCAGGTATGTGAAGTAGTAGATGGCACCAAAGACGGTGCCACCCATGTGTGCCGCATGGCCAATCCCCGTCTGGCCTCGATCGAGGAAGAAGGCATCGACACCAAAGTAAACAAGCGTGAGCACGAACAGAGGAATCGGAATCAACGGCATAAAGATCAGCCTCATCGGAGCGAATGGCATGAGGCAAGTGGCAGTGGCCCCCAGTCCCATCACCAGTCCACTTGCTCCCAGATTCTGCATGAGAACCCTGGTCCTCCCGCCTCCAAATGCTCCCCAGACGTCGCGCTTTTGCGGAGCCTGACGTGGCCACTGATGATATAGACTTGCCAAAGATCCGACGAGAGCACTCCCAAGTCCCGCCGCAAGGACGTGAAAGCGGCCGACGCCAGAGATGGCGAGGAGGTTGCCGAAAGTGAAGAGAGCGATCATGTTGAAGACGAAGTGTCCGATGTCTCTGTGGGAGAAGGCAGAGGTAAGCAGCGTGTGGTATCGGCCTGCCTTGATGCTGTCGGTGGAGAGCAGGAAGTTGTTGTCCATGAATCGGATGAGCTTCGTGTCCCTGGTTGCTTTGGCACACTGCCACGTGGCGAAGACTGCAGTATTCAGGCCGATGAGAGCCCAGGCGACGGACTTGGCGGAGCGGTAGGCAGGACCCGAAGGACCATAGCTTGTGTAAGAGCGGAATAGGTTGAGGCCTAGGCGTCCCGATGCTGATGATGTTGTGCGGTGTCCGGGCTGGGACGAGAAGAAGGGAGTCTGCTTGTCGGACGTGGATCTGAAGGTCCTTCTTGCTGCGGACGCGGACTGTGTTTGTGGGGTGACGCGTAGGCAAGGACCTTTCCGGATGCGCGGTGCTCGAGCTCGTAGTGTAAGCATTGTGCCGTGATGTTTTGTTCACGAAGAAGGGTGAAGTTTTGTTGACGCCCTCGTTGCTCGCTTACTGGGCCCACTGATGTGTTACACAGCAGGCGGTGGGCATTCGGTGGTGAGCACGCATGGCACGATGATCAAGATGGATCGCTGTTAGTGAATTCACCGCCAGGGAAGAAGCGAATGTCAATGTCGTGTACATAGCAGGACGTAGAGTATAGAGTCGTGAGAGTATACTTTGGGGGTGCTTGTAGGAAGGTTTCGGCGGCTTGTTGCGCTTGGACCACAGCAGCAGCATTCGCTTGTTTCGAGGTCGAGCTCAAGCCTCATGCTGCTTGCACCACTACTTCACCACTCACAACAGCAGAGCCTCATATTCCTCACCGACACTCACCACCATCTCACACAGAGCCAGACACTTCCTCTGCAGCTCATCGCTAGCCTCCACAGCCACAGCCACAGCCACAGCCACTACCGCGCAACCAGACCAGATCGCGCTCAAGTCGTCGAGACTGCCTCGGGACCATCACTGAACATCGTGCACCAGAACTCTCCAGCACCATCTTCTCTCGGACATTCCTGCGTGCGTGAGTCTTAGCACATCCCTGCGTGCGTGAGTCTTAGCACATCCCTAGCTGAAGACACCACCATCTCAGCCTGCCCGCATCTTGGCCTGGTGAGCAAGTCGCGTTCAGCACCGCCGAGTGCACACTTCCTCTCCCATCTCACCCGCCTCACATACATTACACCACACAATGGCGGACGGGCTTGCGGCCGAGCTCGACGGCACCTCGCTAAACGACTCACAATCCGGCGACTGGAAACAAGGCTTGCAAGCGCCGGCCAAAGATGGCAGGCAGCAAACAGAGGATGTCACCGCGACGAAAGGCCTGGAATTTGAGGAGTTCTACCTGAAGAGAGAGCTGTTGATGGGTATATACGAAGCAGGGTTCGAGAAGCCCTCACCCATCCAAGAAGAGACGATCCCAGTTGCACTATCAGGCCGCGACGTTCTCGCGCGCGCAAAGAACGGCACAGGAAAGACTGCTGCCTTCGTCATCCCCACACTTGAGCGCATCAACACCAAGTCGGACAAGATTCAGGCTCTGTTGCTGGTGCCCACCAGAGAATTGGCTCTGCAGACGTCGCAAGTATGCAAGACGCTTGGCAAACACCTTGGTGTCAATGTCATGGTCACCACAGGAGGAACGGGACTGCGTGATGACATTGTACGTCTCAACGAGCCAGTACACATTGTCGTCGGAACACCTGGCCGTATTTTGGACTTGGCTGGAAAGGGTGTTGCCGATCTGTCGGAAGCCAAGACTTTCGTCATGGACGAAGCCGACAAGCTGTTGTCGCCAGAATTCACCGTCACTATTGAGCAGCTGCTCAAGTTTCACCCCAAGGACAGGCAGGTCATGTTGTTCTCTGCCACCTTCCCCGTCGTGGTGAAGGACTTCAAAGATAAGCACATGAACGATCCTCACGAGATCAACCTCATGGACGAACTTACTCTGCGTGGTATTACCCAGTACTATGCCTTCGTCGACGAAAAGCAGAAGGTGCACTGCTTGAACACGCTTTTTAGCAGACTGCAAATCAATCAGTCCATCATTTTCTGCAACAGCACCACCAGAGTCGAGTTGCTGGCCAAGAAGATTACAGAGCTTGGTTACTCCTGCTTCTACTCGCACGCGAAAATGCTGCAACAACATCGAAACCGCGTCTTCCACGACTTTCGCAACGGCGCCATGCGCAATCTTGTATGCTCAGATCTACTGACACGTGGCATTGACATTCAAGCTGTCAACGTCGTCATCAACTTCGACTTCCCAAAGAACGCCGAAACCTACCTTCACCGTATCGGTCGTTCTGGACGTTTTGGACATCTGGGTCTGGCTATCAACTTGATCAACTGGGATGATCGATTCAATCTGTACCGTATCGAACAGGAGCTTGGAACTGAGATTCAGCCTATCCCGCAATCCATCGACAAGAAGCTGTACGTGTATGACACACCAGAGAACATCCCCCGACCAATCAACACTGCACCACAACAGAGGCAGCAACAACAGCAGCAGCAGGCAGCGCAGAATGCTAGCAGACAGCAAGGGACAGGGTCTGACCTGCAGAATCCTGCCAACCGAACCGACGGCTACGGCCGCGGCAGAGGTGGTGGCTATGGCAGAGGCCGTGGCGGACCTCGCAATGATCAGAATGGCTTCCAGGGCCAACAGAGACAGGGCGGCTACCAGCAGCGGCCGAATCAGCAGATGGCGCCCGCTGGTCCTCCCGCGGCTCAGGCTTAGGCCTTGAGTCTCGACGTGACCAACATAGCGCGATCTGTAGGAGTATGCTTGGCGTTCTTGGGCGGAGTTTTCAAGAAAGGCAGGCTGCTGGCCGGCGAGCCAGCTGGAGTTTTGATGGGCATGACTGACGATACCCGGTTCTTATGCTCCGGCGTGTTAACGTTTCCGATCGAGATGTGGTTCTACGGCCTGATGACCTGGCTGGTGTGCTACTGCATCCCTTTTCTTTTTCTTCGACGACTCTCTCTGGACTCTATTGTGTACTGCGCTGCAGGACGCGCGCGACCCTCTGCACAATATCATCTTCACCTTCAACTCGACACATTGCAACACACTGATAACAGCAAACGCCAATATCTGTTACTTCATCGATCCTGCCGACCCACAGGACCGAACATCGACAATTGCAACAACAACAACAACAACAACAACAACAACAACAACTGCTGCCTTTGGACGGAGTTGACCTTGTTGCACCCACTGAGTGCTACTACCACGACTCACACGATAATGTTGATCACATCTTCTTCACTCCTTCAGAAGATGCATGATCAGTCTAGGCTACGACCATCTGGAAACCACTCTTTGCCTTGCACTTTATCGTACGGAACGTTCAACCAGTCAACAATACTGATCGCTCTTACATGAAAGAAAAAGATGGTAGGAGGATGGACTGCCTGGTAGAACGAAAATTAGAAAACTTCTTTGGGGAGGACAGGGTTGAGGGCATGTGCGTGGCGCAAGTAGGGAAGTCTCTTCTCGTAGAGATCTGCCTTCTGTCATGTTATCTATATACCTCAATGAAAAGCTATCACCTCCTCATTTCACTCCCTGCTGTGTCAAATGTTCCATGTCCACTCCTTCCCAACATATTGAGCACAGTGACAGTACCCACAAGCTGTCAAGATGCGCCACTTCTTCACCACATCTTCCCTGTGATACGAATCCGATGTCAGCGCTTTCTTGCCACATGGTGAAACAGCCACCGGCCTTGGCTCGATGTTCAATCGAGGCGACGGCCCTGAACAAAGCTACGGCTAGAGTCATGGTTGCTTCATGACCTGTTGAGAGTAGTGCCGCATCAAGACGGTCGCAAGGACAGGAACGGAACGTTGATACTTCTGAATCTTGAGCACGGTGTGTGTGTGTGTGTGTGTGTGTGTGTGTGTCCGCGGTGGGGGGAGGGCGGTAATGTATATAGTGAGATGCGCATGACTCTATACAACGCTTCCCTATTGATGAATATTATGACGAGAAGTGGCTCGCCTCTGCACTGCAATAGTGAGCCTGCCTGTAACGCCGTCTTGCTACGATGCCCAGCCTCAAAGCAATTGCAGGACTCACACCGCGCCATCGAAGCAGGGTTTCTGTCGTCGCGGTCTATCACTGCCTCTTCCCACTCTACTCATCCTGGAGGACGAACGTCTCCCTGGTAAACCCATACTTTCTGATCAATCTTGTCCCCAACTGCCTTGCCTGCTTCTTCGCCCACTTCGATCCAGGGTGCGGGCGATGGGCCGTCAGGGAGCGGTCTCCACGAATGAACTTCCAAATGACTCCAGCGGAACGCTCGGCGGTGAAGCCTATCGCCTGCATGGTGTGTAGTACGTCTGTCCATTCAAGTTCACCAGCTGAGATCCCTGGAGTGAGGTTCATGACCTGGAGTGCCGCGTGTGCGCGCGCGTCTACAGGGATAGTCCCTTCGTATGGTACTGCTGGAGCGCGAATGGGTTCTGCCATGAGGTCTTCGTTGGCAGCTGGTGTTGAAGGGGGTCTCGGGCGCGGCATCGCGCCGCTTGGGCTTCTTTGCGATGCCGGGGATGAAGCGGCGTGGCGCGTCGCCTGTGATTGCTGTGGAGATAAGGTCTTTGAATGATTGGCAGAGGGACTGGGCCCTGCGTGGGAGTGTTTCGTAGGATAGAATCGCTACGATCAGTGGTTTGCACATCACTGGCTCTGTCGACGCTTTCTGGAGTAGTGAAGTTCTCTTCGTGAGCAGGAGACAGTGGCTCTGGCTCGGTCGTTGTAACTGATGTTGTAGATGTCGGGATCTGGAAGTCGTAGGCGCGATCCCCGAGCCACCAGCTGAGGTGCTCACATATGCGCTCGAAGGCTCCCTCTAAATCAGTATCCTGTATACCTTCATGCGTACCCTTCTTGATGGCGTTGGTGGGCTTGCGTAATGGTACAGTATCTGGATCACCGGGGATGCGTTTGTCCCCAGTGTGACCAAGCATCACCCATAGCGGCTTGAAGAAGGCGTCCTGGCGGGCACAGGCGGCCTGGAGAATCTGTGCGGCATCTGAGCTGTCTGATCCCAGGTTATGAAAGGCGGTCTCATCAAGCTCAAAGCCACTGTCATCTGCACGCTCCCAGATCACACGGTCCATAGTGTCCAAAGGATCGGTGAGCGCCCAACTCACATTGCCTTTGAATTCGGTCTGATCGCTGTGCCGCCACATCGTTGTCTGTGGTTGCGCCGTGTACAGCTGCCGCTTCAGCTCCGCCAGTAAGCTCATCTTCGACACTTTATCCACAAGCCACGGTGAGAGGTACTGCTCGCCGTCAGCATCCTGCTCAATGGCCGTCTGGAAGGCCTTCGCGATATGCCAAGCCCTGTGCAGTGAGCGAGCTTCGGGGTCGAATAGGAGCGTGGTGAGGCAATGCAAGTAAGCAGCACGGGGCTTAGCATCCTTCTTGAGAGTGGCGTCGAGCACAGTCCACTGCTCTGATACGTCTGCGTCGTCTTCTGGGTAGTTTGCGTATTGAGGCCGCATCTTCTTCAATGCTGGGACTGCGTGCCCAAGGTCTGCTGCCATGATGGAGATTATCACGTCCAGGACATGACTCAGTTGAGAGAAAACTCGTATGCACCGCTCAGAGAGTTCGCATTCCTCCCAAGCCTCTGCCTCGGCAGTCATCCAGAAGTCAGCGTCCTTGATCAATTGCTGCAAGCATGTCCACCAGACGACTTCGCTATACGTATCCTTCACCACCTTGTACGTGGCTACACAGCCGACAGTACTGACTGGGCACAGCAGAATCTTGCCAGAATCTGATCAGAAGCGGAACGTGCTCAGCGTACTCCTGAAGTTCGTTCTTGAGGCAGGTGGGATCACTAGTAAGATCCATGAGGCGTGTAACGGCAGCATCAAGCTGAGTCGTAACATGATTGCCGAGCCTGAGAAAGTCAATCCTTCCGAGTCTGCAGTATGGCGCAGCGTCCGAGATCTTGTCGAGTGTTTCGAACCCGTGGGCCTCGCGAGTCCGTATTGGGATCTGCTTCTTCGGCTTCAGAGCCAGTTCCTCGAGTGTGAACTCAAGCCCAGCTGCTCTCCATACTTGTACCATGAACAGCAGCTCTTCGAGTACGTACTGCATCATTTCCATCCCGGCGAATGACTTCACCATCATCTTGTCCTTATCTTGCCTGGACCGTTCGTGTAGCTCGTCTGAGTCGAAAATTGCGCCAAACTTGTCACGCGAATCGCACTTCCAGAATGTCATATAGTGCTCGAGTTTGGTCTTTCTGGCTCCTGGACTGGTCAGGTTCAGGTGTGACAGTTCGAGTGTCGACGTCACCATATCGGACGGGAAACTGCCGCTATATTTCTCGAACAGAAGCTCGTAAAGGTTCTCGTCCTTTACTAGCTCCTCGAGGTTTAGGTGCGGAAGGTAGCAGGCTCGCTTGAATACTCTCTTAGCTTGTACATCTCCGAGAGCCTGCAGTTCATTGTCCGGTTTCAAGGGCTCGAAATCGGGACTCGAGCGCGCTAAGAGAGGTGGTGACAAGCTCTCTAAAAGTTGCCGACGTCCTTCGGTGGTCGCTATGATGGGTAGCATGTCCGCGCCACACTTGTCGATGGTATCACGGAGTCTGAAGAAATTGTTCCAGATCAGCGTGCTTAGCATGTTCCTCTTCTTCTTGAGTGCATCGTCTTCTAGATAGATAGCTCGAGGTAGACTTTTAGTGTATGCCACTAGCCGTGGCTCGTTGACAGACAATAGGCGCTTCTCCGGAGCGCTTGGCGCACTGCTCTCGATGGCCGCTTCATTAGACATAGCTAGCGGAGTGCAGCATGTGCTGCCTGTGGCCAACAGCTCCCTTATGCACCAAGATCTAAGGCCATGTCAGCTATGCGTAGATAACATAAGCGCAACGAGCAGTGCATACCGTTTGTGCGACGGAGAGCCACCTTCCCGAGTCACTTATAAGAGCATTTGAGGTGAAGGTACAAGAAGAAAGCGCGACGTGAGATCTTGTGCGAGAACGAAATCGGGTCGCTGACGAGGGTCCACGCTAACGCCGGATTATCAAAGATCCGTGCAGAGCATGGGTCTAAGGCATGAAGTGAACATACTTGCTAGCCTAAGATCCTGGCCAGTCTCTCGCAAAATACACTCCATCCGCTTGATGGCATTTGGCTTTGGCATCATTTAATCCTCCGATGCAGCTTGTGGATGGCTTCAGCGTCGAGCATTTGGCCGAATGTCTCACGACCCTAGCGTCCTTGAACCGCTATAGCCTTGTCCTGCTCTTGCAAGTCGTACATGTTGACATGGGAAAGTCCAAGGGCCGAGAATACTGTGTCGCACGAGAACTGATTGACATATCTTATCAATAGTAGATCGTGCAAATTGTCGCCACGAAGCAGATCCTCTGAGGAAGATAGCAGGCTTGCGTCCAGTCTCTTGCGATGATTGTCGCTAAGCTGCCAGAACTGATCATCTGGCTTCAAGAGCTCGAAGTCCGGGCTTGAACGCGATAGAAGATTGGCCGAGAGCTTTCCCAGGAGCCCCTGTCGTCCCTCTTCGGTCGAGATGATGGATATCATCTCTACGCCACACTTCCTGGCTAAGTCGCGAATCCGGTCCAACGTGCTCATCAGTCGAGCCTTCTAGGTTGAGGTTCATGGCTCGAAGCGTGGACTCTGGCGCACGACTCTACGCCCCATCTCTGACGAAAGTCTCCCTCGTCCAATCCAACTCCCTCTGCAACTGCCTCGCCATATTGTTAAGCACGATCCTCCCGATCGCGCTCTCATTCTGTCCATGCGGCGCGTGCGTGATCCAGACTTTACCGGCTTCGTTACGGAACTCCCAAGCTGAGCCACCTTGCTGGCGAGATGCATAGCCTGCTTCTAGCATTGCCTGGCGGAAGGTCCTGAAGCTGATCGTTCTGCGGCCACCACTAAAGAGCTTCTCGAAGGTATCGTAGTAACGAGTGGGGAGACTAATGCGCTCTGGCGGCGTGGGAATTTCGTCTTCCTCTTGTTGAGGTTTTGCTGGAGCGGCCGCTAGCTAGATGTCCGCTTCGTTGAAGAGAGGCTCAGACTACGGGACACAAATTTGTGTGTGAATGTGTATAGATGCTACCATGGTCGAGGACCCATGGAGCAGTTTGGAAAAAGTGTTTATAATTGGGCTCTGTCCTCATAGCCAGTGCTTGTAGGCACATCGCCCCGAGTCTCAGCCTCGAGGAATGTCGAGTCGTGTAGGTCGAGGTCTTCAGGTGCTGTTTCTCGCGCCAGCTTCGCTCCCTCCCGCTTGCCTCTTTCCACATTGACCAAGAACATTAGTGGTATTGGCAGGCCGATTAGTACTGCCAGAAACCAGAAAGCAGGACGAATGTCGCCAGTCGCATCAGTGATGGCGCCTACAATGGCAGGCCCAAAGATGCTGCTGCCTTTGTCGGTGATGGCGTACAGAGCGTAGAAAGCCGCCTCACTGCCAGGAGGAATGAGCTCGCCGTACAGAGATCGACAGTACGAGCTGAGTCCGCCGAGGACCAGGCCGTAGACAGCGCCGAGAGGGTACATCTCCCATTGCTGCTGAAGGCCGAAAGAGCCATATCGCCGGATGGCGGGTATATAGCCGAGGAGCCCGTATAGAGGAATGAGCTCAAACAAGCAGATACAAGTTAGGATAGTCTGCGATGGCTTGAGCTCCAAGGCGCGGGACACCTTCGACCAGGTGAAAGCACCAAAAATACCAGATATGGTGACTATCACGTTGATCATTGCCAGTGCCGAGGACTCCATGCCAAGAGTGGTCTTCGCGAAAAGAATGGCGGTACCGGAGACAGTCGCCACTGCGTCGCTGATCATAAACCATGCTCCAAGGAACAGGAGCACATCCTGTAGACGGCGAGCACGGATGATCGTCTTACCAAGGTTTCTCCAGGAGTACGTCAAATAGCCGATCCAGCTACGAGCCTTGCCAGTTGAGAGCGGAGGTCCTGGTCGTGGTCGAAGCATGAAGGCTGCAGGTATCGTGAACGAGAGCCACCAGCCTCCGATGACGAAGAGTACAAGTCGAAGGGAGAACAGATCACCTCCAGTCGACTTCAGGAGGAAAACGGAAAGGACCTGCACGATGACGGCAGCCATGTACCCAATGCCAACGCCGTAGGAAGATATCTTGGTCGATAGCTGCATGTCTGAGGATGCTGCAGCGTGTGAGGGCGGGTAAGGCGTGGTCTCACCATCTGTCGGTAACAACAAAGTTCTTGAGTCGATCATCTGAAGTAAAGATGGGTCCTCCGTCTGGTCGTCTTCTGCATGCTCGTACTGTGCTCTTATCAGCAAACGCTCGAGCTGGACATGCAAGTACGAGCCAGAGCACCATGCTTGACGCAAAGACATGACAGACTCACCTCGTTGTCATCTGCTGGTCCTGCACTCTCCGCCCATTGTTGTGCTTCTGCCTGCGGCCTGACTGAAGGGTGCCACCTCACCAACAAAGGCAGAAAGGAGTTCAGCAGCACAAAGCTTGCACCAAAACAAACATTGCCAATGATTGCCCAGAGACTGCCGAGCAAATACACTGCAGGAGTGACAGGGAGGAACAGCATGGTTGCCACCGCTCCTACCACAGCAAAGCCGATCATCAAAGATTTTCGGTATCGGCCGTGGTCCGCGGCACCAGACATCGTGACGACGACCAGAGCCTGAATCAGAACGCTCAGGGAGAAGGTGTACATTGCAAATGAAGCAGTGTTGACTTCCATGCCCAGCACGCGGAAGACGCATTGGGCGCCTTTCCTTGTTTCGTTGCCATCGAGTCGTGCGAAGAGGCTTGCTGTTGGATCGAGTGAGCTTTCGATACCGTGAGGCCTGCAAGATTTTGTATGGTCATGGGCCAACACTGCAGTCGCACTCGCCCTGGCCAGATCCTCAAGTGTGATGGGGATGAAAGCTCCAAGCCCACAGACCACGAAGACTTCCGCTGCAAACGAGTAGGTGTAGAAGCCTAACAATTCCTTGTAGGAGGTCGGCCTAGTATCTTCGCCGGGATACGATGGCTCGATGGATCCTGCATCTTCGTCGACGGGACCCATTGTCCAGATCACCTCCTGGGACAGGGTGGAGGAGAAGGACGAAAGCTCATCATCTGCCTCGTCACGGCTTGAGTAGTCCTCTTCGCGCTGGTCGTTGTCTCTGCGATATGATATCGGTGATGATGATGCTGTACTAGGCGTAGCGATGGTGTGATGGTCGTGGAGTTGTGAGTGAGATGTCAGCGGAGGATCTCTCGGCTGCGCTTGCCCTTGCTGGCGGCCCCGGCTAAACATGGCACGAGCTAAAACCAGCCCGAGCCTGCCTCCATTGCTGAAACACGGAAAGGAGCAAGAAGTGGTCTGAAGGGATCAGAACATGTTATCGATCTATGGAAGAGGATGCGCATGGAGATGATGGGTACATAAGAACATAGGTGGGCGCGTATCGCGATAACGCAAGCGTACCGTTGAGATGATGGTGTGCACATGGCCTCTGCGCATGGACAAGGTCGATCCGCTAGTTGAGGGTGTCATCTGGTGCACGAGATGCCTGACAGTCATAACCAAGTTCTGTGAGACAGCTCGCTGGTGACGGCGAGCAAGGCAGGATCTCCAGCGTACCAGGCCGTGCCATGGTCTCAGAGATATGACTGCGAGCTCGACAACGCTGTCAACGGTAGTTCTGTGATGGCGCTGCTAGCGTTCCCACGTGATTGGATGGACTCTCAGGCACCATGCCCCATATGCCGCTCAGTCTGCTAACAGTCGGGCGTAGGAGCGCGACGGTAGCTGGAGACTGGAGTGGGAAATCATCCCTATTATGTTACTGTCAGCACCCGCAACAATTGAATTGTGCGGTGCCATGTTGTTCGCTCGATCGCAGCTGCAGGTTCGGCTGCGTTCGCCGGAATTGGCTGTCCGTGTGTGGTCTGCTCTCGATAGCCCCCGGCTTTGGAGTCGGCATCAGCATCAGCCCAATGGCGGCAATGTCATTTTGTGTAGGACTGTAGGTAGTGATGAGGAATTTGCAAAAGAGAACGTGGGAATGGCTCGATGTGAATGCTGCTGCAACTTGGAGGAGAACGGGAAGTGCCAGTGCCTACATGTACCTTTCGTATAGTTCGAGCGCCTCGCTTAGCTTGCAGGGATCATCGGGCGGGATCTGCGATCGCGCTGCCGAACAACATCGTCTGCGTCTGCGTCTGCGTCCACTTTCCTTTGACCAACTCACTCACTCACCAACCCACCTTGCCGCTGTCGCGTTCGAACAACACCGCATATCTACCACCACCCACAACACACCCACCGAACAAATCCATACCTCAGCAGGAGCGCGCCGTGATTGCATGCGACAAGCGACAGTTACCGCGGCGCTGACATCACATCGCGGCCGTTCACCTTCACCTTCCGCGCGCGCACGGCCACCCTCCACCACACACGACACGTGCAACATTGCTACCACCCGCGCATACATACTCTCCAACTCCATCCTCACACTCAGCCGCGACATTGTAGCAGTGCCGCAAAACAGAGTTGGAGGACGACAGCAAGACATGACCTGCATGGGGAGGAGCTGCTGAGAGAACACATTGCGCACAACGAGTCTCGACGAACGGTACGCAGTGGAGGCGTCAGGTGGTGGAGGCGCGCGGCGAGGCGGCGAGGAGGCAAGTGCTGGTGCTGGTGCGGGAGGCGGCTCGGCGATGCCAGGCAGGTTGATCATGGATCAACAAGGAGCGATCGGGTCGCAGGACCTGAAGAAAGATCGCAGCCAGGCACAAATAGCAAGCCTCCCTAAGAAGCCAGACTTTGCACAGCATACACCTGCGCCGCAGGTCAATGGCCCCATGACTCCTGCAGTCAATGGCTCAATCCCCAATGGCACATCCACGCACAACGCGCCTTCCACAGTGACGAACGGATCTGGCATGGCTGCGGACACGGCCATGTCCGGGATGGAAGCTCCGCCGGAGCTCGACCAATCATGGCAGGAGAATCGCGAAGTGTGGAAGTCGATGGGCAAGATGATCGAGCGGACGGCGCAAGCATGTTACTCAGATCTGCTTGACACCGTCAACAGGCTCCATGAGACGCCGCTGGTAGTACCGGCAGCTCAGCCAAATGGGGCTGCTCCGCAAGTGAATGACACATCACAAGACAGCATCAACAAGAAGCGGATTATTATGGACTTTGCTAAAGGCCAGCGGGATCGTTTCATGAAGAGTGCTGTCCTTGTAGCCTGGGCCAAGACCACCGGCGACGCTATGAGCACGCTCATCGATGTCAGGTATGCGCAGAGTAAAGAACAAAATGCACAAGACACGGCGATCTGGCGTATTGGCGACTCGAAAAAGGCAACAGAAATCGTAAAGCAGCGAAGTCCGAATATCCAGGGCGCACTTGACCTTCTAGCCACTGGCAAAGCGAGCCACTTGCCTGGCCTCAACTTCGTGCAACCGAAGCGCATGTCTGCCAAACAACTACTCAAGACATTACAAGGCATGAATGTGACGCTCGCAACGCGGCTGAACCTTCACGAAGACTTACCAGTTCATTTCAATGACTTCCGCATCGCCAATGGGCGAGCGACGTTTCGAGTACCTGGAGAGTTTGAGGTTGACCTTTCAGTAGCAGACGAGGAGCCGACCAGCCAGTTCTACCTGATCGATATCCGATTCCTGTTCGTTCCAGCGCCCATTGGACTGCATGAAGCTCTTCGTGCCCAATTGGAGCTCAGGGCGAACGCCGAGCTCAGTGCGAAAGGCCTGCAGGGCTGCTACGACTTTTTGCATAACTTTGTTCTGACGCACAAAATCAACGTGCTCAAGAGTCAGGTTGCGAAGTTAGCACAAGAGAAGTGGTTCGATTGTCTCAGTGTGCAAACACATCGCCGAGTGATCACTTTGCAGTACTGGACCGCCGTGCCTGGCCGCAAAAGCTGGCTAGAGATCGGCGTGGCGACCGGCAAGGATGCCGCGCGACGATTCAGGCGCACCCCTAATCCGCAGCTGTCAATCCGATGGTTCAGGCGAGGAGAAGAGATGAAGGATACCAAGCTGGATATCGATTGGCTCAATCTGGATGTCGAACAGATCTTGTCTGAGGTTGTCGCGAGACACATATCGTGGTCGCTAACCTCAATCAAAGACCGCTTACAGGCGCTGGCGGGTCCAGAATCGAAGCTCGACATGCATCTTGACACATCCGAAAGCGTGCCCGAGGATTGCTCTTTGCGGCTATCAATTGCTGGCCTCCAAGATGCCGTTGTGGTGCGACAAGAGCCGGTGACAGGCAAGCTGTCCGTTTCGCCGCCTAACCAGCGAGCCACCAGATGCGAGCTAGCTATCAATTCGAACGAACAGGTAGATACAGCAACAGTACTTGCGAGCGCACTGTGTGATATGATGAAAGATCGCGTTGATGTGGTTGCCAGTATCGCTGGCTGGAGCCAACTCCGGGAAGAGTTCGCGAAGGATAGTCTGAAGCAAGCTTTCGGAAACGCGTCCATCAGAGCATACATGTGCAGCGGAGGCTGGGGCAAGCAATGGGCACTCTTCGCGACTTTCTCATTGGTCGGAGAGAAGTGGTGGGTAGTGCGACTTGCGGACAAACCCAGTGCGGATAGGCCTGGCAACACGAGGGCCATTGCAGAGACACGAGCGATCCCAACTCAGGATCGACCGTTTGGGCAGACCGCTCTTTCACGTACTGCATTGCTGCAAATTGAACAAGCAGCGGCAGCGGAAGTGTCTTGTGCTGTCCTTACGCAGCAGCTCGCGATGGCTGGCATTCGACACAAGACCGATGGGCTTGCGCCAATATCCCTGCACGAAGCCTCGGCAACATTGGACGACAGCATTCGCGAGTCTTCGGTTTTCCTGGCAAATTGCACCTTCTTGAAGCACACATCCGGCAAACACTCGACCATCACATCGTTGCGAGTCACTCACAACGGACTGATGGCTAATATGCCTACAGCGGATGAAGAGCCGGCAATGGCCAGATATGATCTGCGCTTGACTGTGGACCAAGGGCAGCTCAAGTATCTCCGGGAGTACCTGACCACGAAGGGTCGAAACGCGGACGTCGCTATGAACGCGTCTGGCGCATTGGCTCTTAGGCTACGCACACCGTTTGGAGCGCCGTATCTCGATCAGATTTACGCACGACTGAAGGCTTGCCAGCGACTGAATAGCTTCATTGCTAATATCAATGCCTCAAAGTTCAGAGCGACCAACGTCAGTCTGTCCAGACTATCATTTGTGTACAACGAGTCGCCCGAGCTCACTGCGACTATCCTGCTCGCTAATGATAGTGGCTCACCTGCGACACTTGCCCTGGAACCCAAGGCCAGCAATCCCCAATTCAGAGCGCGGATAGTCTTCGAGAAGTTGCTCAACATGATCATCGACAAGGGTACAAGCTTTGCGGCCTTATGTCAGACTTTACAAATTTCTCTGCCCGTGCTGCACACTCTGGACAAGCTAGAAACCGCGCATCTGTCTCCAAAGGACACGTTCATTCATATCCGGCATCCGACACTTTATACGATCGAGTACAGGGCACCATTGCCAGCTTTGAATATCAACATCTTGATGCAAGACAGGAGAACAAGCAACGGTCTCGTCCGAGCTTGGAGTATATCTACGAGCCTTCCAAAGGACGGAATCTCGGCTTCTGCTGTTGGCAAAGCGCTCGTGGAGCTGTCGAAGTTTCAGGGTGATTCTTGGCATGGGCTGGGAGACGGATCCTTTGTGGCCTTGCTGAAAGGCGCCGCCAAAGCCATCGAGCAGATTGATCAGACTGTGCGAAGCTCTGCGAATGCAGCCACAACCGCAACTACGAACGCCACGAGACAGGGCGAAGCATCTCATGCTGCACCGAAGCCGCAGGCGCCGGCACAACAGAAGTCTCTACCCAATACTGGGTCTACCAGTGCGAAGACGGCAACGAGCGCCAAGGGTGGCGCGAAGGGCAACGTCCCGACGACAAATGGCAGACCTGCACCTAAGCCCAATGTCACGAGAGTTAAGAACGAGATCATTGAGCTTGACTAGAAGTTGGGGCAGACTACTACATCTCAACACCATTCCGCGATGGAGCACAGGGAACGAACCGAGCTCAACCTGCATTCGGGAGAAAGCCAAATGCATATTCCAATGGAGCCCGACAGTTCAAACATCGAAGAGGCAGTTGAGCAGCTCGACTAGTGGTCGGGCAAACAATTGACAACCGCTGCATGGGAAGAGTTGGACGATCGCCAGAGAAAAAGTCTACCGGAGACGCATAGATGCCCGGTGTACTATCGACACCAGGTTACGGAAAGCGCTCGGTCTGTAGCGATTCTCTGGGAAGTTCGCAAAAATCACGTCGTTTTCAAGCCGACGTACTTTATGCGTGATCACGTTAAGGTGTGGCGGGACTGGGGCATCAACGTCACGAAGCCCGAAGCACATGCGCAAAGGAATGTCGCAATGGGCATCTTCGGCATTCGTGCATTTGACAAAGCGCCTCCACAAGATGGCTCGTTGGGACCGTTCCAGATCAATGACCGGGGGACCACTGCGATTCGCCAGCGCCTGTTGAAGAGTGTATGGGCAGAGGAGTGGGAAGTGTTCCCTGGAGCCCCCGAGCTCGTCTTGGGGAGGGCCCGAGTGTGAGTGATGTCAGCGTTTCAGCCGTGATACTCGGATCGTGGGTGTTTTCTGCTATTGCTTTTTAGCGTAGGCGTTGGACATTGGGAATGGTAAATCACAGCTGGGTCAGGCTGGATACGTGAGGAGACGGACGGGTCTTATTGTTCGCTGTACTGATATGCGCAGAAGAGACTTATGATACCACAGATCGCAAAGATAGAAATCGAAACCTTTGGATAATGCCCCGTTCGCGTTCGGTGTCCAGACTGCTCAGGTGATGTGTCAGGACTTCAGCGGTGCTTGTCTGGGCTGAGGTTGACGAGTCGTGACTTTCGTCTTGACTGCGAACATATTGCCATCGTCTTCGTGAATGTGGAAAGCCCGCGAGACGCTGGTTCAGACCATTACGCACTAAGCCTCTCCCGGCGGATAAGGGGTCTGGCCAGTCTCAAGCGCGGCTTCCAAGTTCGCGATTAACGCGTGAGACAACACCAACAACATACACAAAGCGCGTCAAGAACAAGCATGACAAACCGTGCCAAGCGACGGTCCTCACCCTCGAAAACACTTCGATATACTCGGCTGTCGACTTGAAAGCAGTCTTGAGCGCGCCTGCCACGTGGTAAGAACAGCATGCCGTTCGATACGGAAAACGGACAGACTTTCCACGAGACGACAATGCGTGTAAGACGTAGACGCTGTAAGTGCCTCCAAGGGATGTTTCGTCGAGGTGTC
This sequence comes from Fulvia fulva, assembly GCF_020509005.1. Lineage (NCBI taxonomy): Eukaryota > Fungi > Ascomycota > Dothideomycetes > Mycosphaerellales > Mycosphaerellaceae > Fulvia > Fulvia fulva. Next base: position 1,116,034 of record NC_063022.1, read on the forward strand.
CAGCCTCCTTCAATCGAAGAGCGCCATGTCAGTCGCTCGCTTCAAGACATGGCAGTGCGAACTCTGCTGCGTAACTTGGGCTTGCTCAATGGGGACGCCCTGCGCCCACTACCTACACACCTCTTGGCGCGCCTCTGGTCTACAATCAAGTACTATCTCCTCGATAGCGTCCATTTATGGCGGCTCTTCGCCTCGATCGGCGGTCTGGAACTTGGGAGCAAGCGGTGGAATCAAAAACAGATTGATTGCCGGCGCCACGGGCTCAAGGATAGCATCAAATGGGCCACCAGCACATCGATCCAGTGGATGACGAACTTGACTGTCTCCGAGCTCGACTGTTCTGTCGACGAAATGATGTACATCCAGCAGATGCCCAACCTCCGGAATTTGGTCATTCAAGCTGGAGAATATCTCAAGAGTCACCTCTCCGATTCTATCTTGCGCGAGTGGGCACATTCGTCCAAAAGGTATGGTACTCTGAGCCATCTTCAAACCATGTTCATCGCAAGGCAGAACATCACGAGCTGGTGTCTCCAGTACCTCAATCATTTCCCAAGCCTCGACACATTCTGTGCGTACCGTTGCAATTATGGAGCGCGGGATACAGTGAGTAAAATAGCAGACCAGGAGGGCTGGTCTTTGGACAAACGGTTCGTCAATAATTCTTCGAGATCATGTAGCTTTTTCTGACAGACTTCAGCGGTGGCACGTTCCATGCGACGGTGAAACGCTTGAGCAAACATTGCCAGCCTGGATACAAGTTGATTCACCTGGGTTCCAGCTACACAGAACATCGACAATTGACCAAGAAGTCGTCAATCAACAGTCTTCCGCATCTTCAGCTCAACTTTGGCAATGCTGGCAAGAAGCCGAAACCATCAATGCTGCACTTCTCGATTGCAGACCCTAAATTCTTTTGCTTCGAGCGGAACTGGGAGCACAGGTTGTCAGCCGCGGGTGTCACCACTGTAGACATGGAGCAAGGGCCTGCCGTCCATCAAGAGAAGCCCGCCAAGCGTCGGCGTCGAGAGGTGAAGGCCAGCAAAAGCATAAGTCTTCCACAGCACATCTTCTTCGACGACTGAGTACAGCAGATCAAGCACTCTTGGCTTCTCAGCCGCTCCGAAGCATTTCGCCGTCGAGATACTACTACCAAGCAACGAGAGCGACCCGTCGACCGGATTGAGAGCTTTCTCGTCAACACTGAAGACATGTTACTATGATGCCATCGAGGCGTTCGATCAGTATTCAAGCCTGCGCCCGTGCACCAGTCCAGTCAGACGATGCGTGGAGCATTGTTCCATGGGCGACGCCACAACCTTCGAGGCCTCCTATCAGGATCCCTACATGTGTCCACACGTGTCCACGACGCCCAGGGCGGATGACCACCGAATACACCATCCGAGAATCGACCTGTCAATTCTTCCGTGGACCCAGGCGTAGCGGGTACCGCTATCTGGACATCAAGGAGACAAGCGACACAAGATGTCACGTAGCGTGGCGCACATCTGGCTGTTTCGCAGTCGGATCTGGTATATGCAGCTACTGACGAGATCCAATGGCTCCTTCATCAATCTCAATACAGGTCCCTGTCTAGTCTCATGTAGTGTACAGATCGATCCCGGCTCATGAGCGGCATGCCTCAACGATAGGACTCTGCCCTTCCGGAGCTTTCTTCGACGACGTTCCTACGATGATTCATGATGTGCATCCGTTAATATGACAGAACCACGTAGTCAGGCTTTGAGCCCAATATTTCGGAAGTTCGGAAGCGCGATCTCAAGCTTAGAACTATCAACTAAACTGGGGCTTGCATTTAAGACTGCATCACACTGATGCTATGGAGCATCTGAGACTGTTGCAAGCTTGTCGGACAGTCCTCCGCGCAGCTAACTTTCGGATGCTTTGCCGTGCATGTGAAAGAACGGCTCTGGCGCGGGACGCATGCTGATTATGCCTTGCATGAAGATATCACACTATCTTCTGGCGTTCCAAGATCGTCGTCGGTCATATCTCCGGGACGGAAGCAGATCCATACGATGAGTTGACTAACATCTCACTTTGTCGTTTCGCTTTCCTCAAGCGTTGTCAAGGAATCGTTGAGACATAATAATGGGTCTGCTTACTCTCTTCGCCACAGGCATTGGTGTTTGTAAACACTCATCTGGAATGAAGGTACGTCCAAACTAGCAACTGACCATGTGCATAGCCCGAGCAACGGACATACTATGGACGAAAAGGAAACACGTTGGAAAGACAGATGAAGCGTTGCAACAGGGACTGGATTTCCTGCTACAATACACGGCCATTATTCAGCACTTGAATCGGGCATCTATTATGCTATTATCCTCCAAAACGCTGCATGTTTTGGTTGACATCAACCTCGTTGCGCCATCTCCAGCCGTAACATCCATCAATCCATTCTTCTTTCATCTGCGAGTAAGACTTCGCAGTGCTCATAAAGACGCTTTCCACCAATGAAGTAGACAACTTCACTTGCTCTAGATCGAGAGAAACAAGACATTTACATGCATGCGGCACCATCAATGCCAATAACCTTGCCGTTCACCCATTCACCATCCTGAGATGCCAGGAAGCAGACAACGCGGGCAATGTCGATTGGCTGGCCAACACGCTGCATTGGGGACCATGTCTTGGCGTACTGTACACATTGTTAGCTGAGCCACGTGGAAAGAGGTGATGGATGGTTTGCGCTTACCTCATCGACCTGGTCGTCGCTGAGCTTGTCACCGTTTGGAATGTACTCGCGGCACACAGCGTGGTACATATCAGTCTTGATACCACCTGGCGCAACGCAGTTGACAGTGATCTTCTTGTCACCACAGTCGATAGCCATGCATCGGACGAAAGTCTCAATGGCACCCTTGGATCCGGAGTAGACAGTGTGCTTTGGCACACCCTTGGCCTGACCAGTGATGGAACCCATGAGGATAATGCGACCACCAACGCTCAAGTGCTTGTATGCCTCGCGGGCAACGAAGAACTGGCCACGGGTGTTGATGCGGAACACACGGTCGAACTCCTCCTCGGTGACGTCCTTCAGGTGTCCGAAAGAGACAACGCCAGAGTTGGAGCAGACAATGTCGAGCTGGCCGTAGTGCTCAACAGCCTGGTCCATGAGCTTGGTGGTCTGCGCGACATCACCGACATCAGCCTTGAAAGCGATAGCGTCGCCGCCGTTCTTCTTGATCTGGTCGACAACTTGGTTGGCCGCTTCGGCGGAGTTGGCGTAGTTGACGACGACCTTTGCACCGCGGCGGGCGAGCTCTGTTGCCATGGCGGCACCGATGCCACGGCCGGAGCCAGTGACGAGGGCGACCTTGCCATCCAGGCGGGAGGTCTCGACCGCTTGGGATGCAGACATTGTTGTGGGTAAGGTTGGGTTGAGGAAGTGGGCTGTGAGTGCGTTGTACTTTGCGATTGCTCCGAGGGGGTCAATGGAGAGTCTTTTTGGCTCGTTGGTGGAGGTGTCGGCAGTGTTGTTGGACATTGTTTGAAGGATAGCGGAGAGGAAGGGATTGATATATCAATGAGATGTACCTTTAACTTCCACCACGATACGTTGGGGTTGACAGGGAGACATGCTACAGCTACCATACACCAGCGATCTAGCCTCTGCTATTGTCCGTAGACGCTGCTGTGTTGTCCATGGCTCGCGCTGTTGCGCTGGACGATTCTCCCCTCCCGGCTCCACGTTTACCGCCATGATCGGCTTCTCGCCAGGCTGGTGGCCTGGAACGGCGGCGTTGGCAAAGGGCACTGATGGCAAACAGCACAGTAGAGAGGTGAGATCGGTGCCGGCTTCGAAAGTGCGAAGAGCGAGGTGGCTCAAGACGGTTGTGTTCAGCCATGCAATCCCTGGCACGCCTCGAGATACTTCTTTTTTGAGCTTTACCCTGGGGCGGGAACGACTGTGTTATTGGCTCGTGCCTGCCGCTCGGCACGCCATTTTAGCTCACGTTTGTCCGAGCGGATCCCCCCACGGCCGGGGTCAATTCAACGGTCAATTCAACACGTCATTCACAACATGTTTTCTGATGGACTCGAAGATGTCGTCTGGTGTTGCATGTTGCACACGGGACGCCAGAGTGAAGCCTGCATGCTGGTAGCCTTCCGACGCCTTTATGGCCAGTATTCAACGTGGTGAAGAGGTTCGGGAGGCACGACTCTGGCACCGAAATGAAGTTCTCCGTGCTTGGCTGTTTCTGAACCCAATTTCTCTCTGCACAACAACCTCTCTTCTTACATCCCAGCGCGTTTCCAGCCATGTGAGTCGTGGCAACGGCGATATGCTCTGTCAACCTCGTCCATACTGCATCATGGACGGCCCCAGCTCGGTGCCGACAATTCTTGTTACTGAAGAAAGATATGATTTGAAAGTCTTCCTCGCCATGGCACAAGACATCTTCGACTGTCAAAAACAGAGGTTGGACCGACCTAGCAAAGGCTGAGGTCGCGTTGGGTGGACTTTGGAACTTCCAGAGGAAGGCTTCAAGCAGCGCTCAAGCAGCTCGTTTCGCAAACTCTCGTGTGACAGCGTGAATCTGGATGTCTGACAAGGCTGGCCGTCGCGCGGCCATAGAGGGAAGTATGAGGAGGCCGCCTTGATATTTGTACAGGTCTTTGAATCGTTCCGATATCCTCGGCAGTTCCTCATCATGGCAGGTGAATTCTACCACCCACTCCAAGAGTACACTCTCCAGCAGACCGAGGCATGATCGCCAGACACGGTCCCGTTCTTGACCAACCTGCCTGAACCACGCTCACGTGTCCATGGGCTGCAGCACCTCTTGCTGGTCATGCTGCCACACGATGCAAGTCCAGGCGAATAGTAGACCTCCTGGCCCACCGTGTTGCACTTGAGGCACAGTGCTCGTTCCTGGATGAGAATCTGGAAAGCCCGTACCGGCATTGGGCACGCAACGAATTTGACACCACCTTCGCAGCAACATTGTCGTTGTTCAATCGCTGTGGACTCCGTGATGGAGGACTGCGACCCTGAAGCCCACGCTCAGATTGGATGGCAATCTCAAGAAAGAAAAGATCGACCGGACAATGCTTCTCATGGCCATGCTGTCGGTGATTGCAGGATCGATGCTGTGCAGAACAATGTTTCGTATGCAAGCTGCGCGTTCTACCACTGCTGTACGCTTCGAGACCGTATCTGGCCGGACGAAAGACAAGCAAGGCCAATTTATCCGTGCGATCAGTTTTCACGACGACACTTGGACGCAGGTACACATGCGTCTACACCTGCCTCGTCCGCAGCATATTGCTGACCAGACGTACGCATTCGAAGGCGAAATCTGCACAGCCGGACATGCGATGTCCTGATCGGCCTTCTATACGACATAGCCCGGTGGTCGTACCGGGCTCAGGATGCAACTCGAGGCGGGGCGCTACTCGGCACATATCTGGAGAGCCGGTTTGATGTTTGAGAGAAGCACAGCAAGCCTTCACCATTGCACAGCGACAAACGCTATCTCGACCATCGGGCTGGTTGTAGACGACGCCATACCCTCTACAGCACAACTGACACAGGCACAGCAGAAGATGGGTTGTACCCGACGCAGGAGAAGCTGGGGAATGACCAATGGGTAACGAGCCGGAGTCAGACTGACCGGGCCAGCACAACGGACTTCTCCTCACTATCGCTGCTCTGACAAAGGCACAGTCGCTATTTGGATACAGTAGCGTGAACCGATACGGATCGCCAGGCACTGCGCACAGATGTGCAACCAACAAAGGATGTCTCGAGTGGTGCGGTAGTACGTTGAGGGATGAAGCTGTGCGTGTATATAGCATTATGTGCGTCCTCTCTCGAAAGTCTGCTGAGAAGCTGTTTCTGCTATCGTCTGCAATCGTTGCACACCACGCCATACATTATACTACGAGCGCCCAAGACACTCTATGTGTTCGCAGAGATCGTAACTGCTTCTGTCTATATTTCGTCGACCGATGTGCCTGCCTTCCGGCTTCAAGGCTTCGGGACCACTTTGCCCACTCCGACCCCGCTTGAAAACTCATATCGCAACGCTGGAAACAACAATGACTGTGGTATCAATGGAACAATAACATTATGGCCGTTATAACTTTCATCAACATGCTCCGGGCCGGCATGCACGCTCAAGTTGTCTGGGGTGGTGGTATGCATGAGAGCACGCGTGCCGTAACGCCGGAGATGGTGGTGTATCGACGCCAGCGATACTGACCGCGTCGTCTGGGCTCATCCTCGAGCCAGTCGTTCCAGCTTGGACCGGATCCCATCGGCGAAGCGATTGGAGGCGCCCTCGTCGATGACTTCGATGGAATGTTGCAGCACGGAGTAGGCGCGGTCAAGTGGCATCTGTGAGCCATCACGCTTGGTCACACACGGCACGCCTTCCCTCTTGGTGAGGTACCGGATGATGAGGGGATGGTCTGCGGATAGGTTGTCGATGGCAAACGATGGACCCGGTACCGGGAACATGCCGTTGTTGTTCGGCGATGCAGACTCCTTGTGCGTGAGACTATCCGTCCACAAGATGAGCGCCACGCGGTAGATGGCGCCAGCCCACCATGGAGGACGAATGCCTCGAGGCATCGCACGGATCAGTCGGAACACTTGACCACAGTGGAAGACTGCCTCTTCGATGTCGTGGATGCAGCGCTTATGTGTCCATGCAAGTTGCTGGTAGGTGCCGTCAAAGTTCTCTCGTCGTGCCAGACGCTCAACCTCAGGAAATTTGGTCACTGCGTTGAGGCTGATCAGATGGAAGATGACCAGGTTTGTTTGCATCATTGGACACGTCGGGTTGGCCTTGAGATATCGCTCTGCCAAGTCAAACCATCGGCCAAGAAGTGACTGGACTTCCTCGAGCCTGCTTCTTGTGGAAGAAGCGCTGACTTTGCGGGGAGTGTTGCCGTCGTCCCTCTTGGACAGCACGTCCGAGAAGCAGCTGAGTAGCTGACTATATTGGCAGACCAAGGACTGGAGAGGATGCAGCAGCAAGCGAAGCTGAAGTGGTGTCATCTCGATACCGAGAGGAATCATCTCATCGTCTAGGAAGTGGCGGAAGAGGTCTCGCAGCGACAGCGGCCTTGCACCAGATCCAATGGAGGAGTAGCCACCGGAGAACTCATGCACCTGTTCGAATATCGATGACCACGCAGCAGCACTCTTAGCATTCCACAGTCGGTCAGCATCTGGCATTGGCGCGCCAAACTCTGTCACGGAGAACAGCGGCGCAGTATCATGGAAGAGTGCCAGGTCCTGGTCAACCAATACCCACGAGTAGATGAGACGACTTCGAGACTCATTCTGAATCCATTCGTTCCAAAGCTGATCTGCATTTGGGTGAGCGCCGACGATGTTCGACTGTTGCGAAGTCTTCTCGAGAAGACCAGAATGCCGGAGCATTGCGAAGTACATCCCTCGTTGGCCCATGGCGATATCCATTTGCCACTTGTCGCCACTCCAGGCAGCTTGAACGGTGAAGAGCAATGCTGAGTGCAGGACAATCGGGTCGCCAGACATAATGATGTTCCTCTCGATGAGATCAAAGAGCGAGATGCGACAAGCTTCTGTCAAGCCACCGGTGAGCATGCGAGCATCCGTGGACGGGATGTTCATCGCGCCTTGAGCGATCATCATCAGCACCAACAAACTCGAAGCCCGGTCGTTGTAACAATGCATGAGCTCGTTGGCGTCCAGGATGCCTCGTGAAGTAAGAGGATAGTATCGCTCAAAGCAGTTCGCATAAGAGCGCAGGAAGAACTCCAGAACGCGAGCTGGCGGAAGTAGCACGAAGTTTGAAGCATAATGTGAGTTTGGCGAATGGTACCCAGAGCCCGACGAGCTGCGGTCGTGACCTTCGCGATGGATCTCCAGGGCTTTGTGAAGGAAGCTTTGGGTGATGGCAAGCAGCTTGTCTCGCGTGCTCCCGTGCAACTGCATGACTGTGAGGTGGTCACCCCCAGCTACGTCGGCATCTTCCCATTGCGGACTCCACGTGCTCCAGCCCTCGTGGTTCTTCAAGGTTTCCTCAAGACGCTCCAGGTTGGCCTTGGCAGTCTTCGGGCAAGACGTGGATGGGACGATCGGAGTACACTTGAACACTGACCAAGCATCCTGAGCAGCGACAATTGCTGGCATCTCCCCGTTGATGTCTGCCTGCGCCAGCGGAGCAGAATGTGATGAGGATTGGACCGATGCCATTGACTGACGATGTTGATGGAACGCGGCTGCCGATCTGCTGAGGTCCATGTCTGAGAAAGATCGTTCAATCTTGGGTGTTTCCAGAGGTGTGATGAGTGGTGGCGCCATACCATTCGCTACGTCAGGCATTATCGTGAGCAGATCATCATGGCCGTCCGCAAGCACAAGGTTAGGGTCGAAGCCCATATCCGGATTCATCAACATATGGGGTGCAATCATGCCGTCGTACCCAATCGGCATCTGCATCTGGCTCCAATCCAGCATGAAATCTGGACTCGATCCGGCCTCAGAGCTATCCTTGCTCATGTGGGGAAGATCATGAAACCCGGACATTGGCGTGTTATTGATGAAGCCATTGTTCATTGCCGGCGAGAAGTCGGTAGGTGACGGTCCACTAGTAGGCTGGTCTGCATACTGAGTCGGTGGCCCATCGACTGTTGGTTGTGCTGCAGACTTCTCTTCTGGGATCGCGGACATGCCATTCTTCGGACTCGCTGGCTTAAACGTGGGTGGTTGCTGTTGTGGACTGCCAGTAGGCGGTTGGGGATGTGCGCCGTTCTCGATGCCGACTGTCTGGATGACACCATTGGGAAGAGCCACTGCCCCCTCTGGAGGTATTCCGACTCGATTTGCGTTCTTCGATGCTCGTCGAGTTGGACGAAGTGTGCAACGAAGATTCCTCCCTGCGCATCTCGAACAAGGGAACTTCTTGTCACACTTTGTCTTCGTCTTGGCACAATTACTGCAAGCAATGGGTGTCCGCCCAGCCGATTTAGGTATCATGCCATTGGCAGCGGGTATCTCTTGCTGGTTCTGGTCTCTGCCATGGACAGTGTAGTGTCGTTGAAGGAGATCCCTGAGCAAGGGTTAGCACCTCGATGATGGTCGGCAGGTTATCGACGGTCGACGAACCTTCTCGCAAAGGACATATGACATGTGAAGCATTTGAATGGCTTTACGTTTGTGTCTACACACACTGGTCAGCTGCTGGAATCAAGACAGTGGACCGCTTGGCAGGACCGCTGCAGGAAGAGGACGACTTACGGGTTAGGATATGTCTCTCCAGGTGTTCATCCCGGGTAAAGGACTGTCCGCAGTAGGTGCAGAACACCATGGTCGCTACTCCGTGACGGTGAGGTCGATCAACTGGTGCCGGACAAGTTGACAGTCGGAGAAATAATCAGAGTGCAAGCAGATCCAGAGCCGAAGATGGGGGACCGCATGCAGATAATAAAACACGACGCCGTCAGGATCAGCGGAAGCGATAGCGCCGAGAACAAGTGCCCCAAGAAAGCTGGAGTCCCGAACGATGAGGTGCGCTGGGCTGTGGGTATCCAGGAACCTTGAAAAGGATGCGAGATGCCTCACAAGCGGTGGCCCTGCGTGTGCTTGTGGGGGGGCAGGACAGGTCGGTCAACAACAAGTACAAGGAGCAAGGCTGGCGGTGAAAGTCATCAGTCGGCCACCAGAGTCTCAGCTGCAAGTCGGCCTACTGGTCCATGACTTATACACTCTCTGGCATCAATGCACGTCTGACGAGCGCCAAACTCCCTTGCAAACTGGAACGCGAACAGCGGCCGCAGCCAGCTCGTCAATGATATCTCGATTATGCTGGCCCTAGCAGAAAGCTTCCGTGACAAGGATCCAGCACGAGCGAGCAGTCGGAGCTTTTCTGCCACTCGCAGATCGCAGCGCCAGCGACTTGCGTATCTGCGTGGACGGCACGGCCGCTGGCGCTGGGGGGAGCAGTGCAGGCCATCCCGTGGCGGGATATGCTTGAATTGCACGGTTCCACCACCCGCTATACCTGGACGTTGCAGCCACAGCGCCCAGGGGTGCCTGCCGTGTTTAGATGGCGCTAATGCACCTGCGGCAGGCATCAGGGATATCCACAGCTGCGCTAGGATCAAGGCTCGGCATCCCTGCTGTCGCTCGGCGCTGAGCTTGGCGCAGCCCCGAAGCGAAACTCAACTAGCCCTGCTGCTCGGCGCTGGTGCATCTCGTGCATCTCCCACATTCATCATCGCGTCCCCAATACGGCTGCTCATGAAATCCTGCTTTAGGAAGGCGCAGAATAATGGCCCAGCCTACAGCTCCGGAACGATTGCCAGCGCACCAGCAGCGTGCGGGAGAATGTCATCGTGTGCGGTCTCACAGCCGGCCACTACACTCCCGCCTGGCAACCGTTCGCATAGCCTGTCGACCATCGCGAAACACCTTACGAAGGGGCCAACAACTATGTTTGGAGGAGGCAAGGCCTGCCACGCGACACTGTTCGTGATCACAGTGACAGACGGACCTTAATAGCACCACTCCCTCAACCCAGCCCCCGAGGTATCGCATCCTCCGTGCCAATACTGGCATGCGAGAGTGGTGCGGTCATCCTACGCTGCCATCAGCGCACATGGACTGCTCCAACCTCTCGGTGCCGACGACTGCTGGCCTCTCAAATTCCTGCATTTGCCTCGCTTTGCTCTTCAGCAAGCTGCTTCGGTTTGAGCGGTAGGCAAATGCTCCTCGAGCGATGGCGTATTCGTGTTACACGTCAGCACTCTTCAACATCAGTCCGGCCTTGTCGACATCAGTTACGACAGTTCAACGGTTGCATGTTTGTCAACAAAGGCTCCGAGCGGTCGTTGGCAAAGCATTCCTAGTTTCTACCAAGCTTTACAGCCGTTTCTAGTGGCTGTTGAAGATTCTACCTCTTCTTCGCTGCCTATGAAGAGCGCTTTGCCGAGTCGTGGACGTTGGCGGACAATATTAGCTTGCACCTCGGGAGCTTGCAGTAGCGCGCAGCGTGGAAGCCACCATCTTCCTAACACTATCAAAGATAACGCAGCACAGCAGCAAAATCGTCGAGTCCAGAGCTGTTGTGTGCACTTCGTATCCAGCTTGAGGATACATTCGATAAGGAGCAATGCGACCTCGGGCAGTTTCTTGCTTACTGCTGCAAACCACGACGAGGCAGATTGTGAGTTGCGGATTTCGCATTCAGTGTGTTGCATTGGTAAGGGACTGACAAGAAACACGACATCAGCTAGCTAGCTCTGTCGATCAACGTTTGATGGCCGATTTATGCTGAGTTGCAGCATGTTTCTGAGTAGCCGTTTTCTATATCGGGCTTCAGTTATTCTGTTGCTCAAACAACGCGCCTTTTGAGACTGGAGATAGTCTTGATAGGCTGGCAGACAATGCAGCTCAGCACAGGTACGACACTGAGACATGCAGCCGCGTCCGCAGTTTCTGGCGCAGGACTACCTTGGTCAGCATGTTGCCTTCTGATACGACGGCGAGCATCACACTCTTCACAGTCCCACCATGCCGCTGATTGACTGGATATCGAGCTCCTTTCAGGCTACTTGTCGGCACAGCACAATCACTGTCTTATGCGGACCCAGCGGCATCCATGAACATCGATAGCGTCAGCACTCCGGTTTGCTGAGCGGCCGAGATTGCTGCAGTACACATGCTGAGTACTTGTAGTCATCGCGCTGATCTCGACGATAGGGTTGCGGTCCGGAAAGAGAGGGCCAGCCAGTTGAGACACGCTGCAATCTGTGTTCCTGCCAGACGAATCGCTGAGTCTGATAGCTGCCGCCATTGACGAGCGCCTCGTGAGGCACACTTTCCAGTCGCGGCCGGCCGACTTTGCAGGTCGATAGGTGGCGTACCAGTCCATTGCGGTCAATTGCAGATGACGCAGTCCATTCTGTCTCTTGTTGTCACCACGAGAAGTCATGAGTGCTCTCGGATGGCAGCCATAGGCACGCAATGCTTCCTTATACCACCACCACTACCGCCGGCACTCCACACCAATTTCCGTGCCTGAAACTCTGGAACATTTTGCAGTTGACAGAGAAGATCTCAGAGTCCATAGCGCCGGCTCCTGCTCCCCGAACTGTACTTTTTGTTGCGCCACAGCAGATTACGAACTAGTCCTACTAGATCGCTGTCAAGCCACAGCTTGGGATTATCCAAAGCCCTGGCGGTCAGCCCACCGCCTCGACTTCATACACATTCTGCAATTTGCACATCTGTATGCAGAAATGATTCACTTTGCTGACTCTGCTGAACGGCACGCCCTGTCGGATTGTACGCCACGTTCATACCACCTGATGCGCTCCCGTGGCTCTTCATGCGTATCTCTCTTTCGGATCGTTCTTTCATCTTCCCCGGCACATCCGCTGCATCATAGCCGCTGATCGGGGCTTTTTGTTCAGCCCTGCATGCAAGCTACTCCTACCTCTTGGGCACCCATATCTCTGGCAGTGGAAATGCTGCCGTAAGGCCGACCTCGATTAGGCAGTCATCACGCAGACTGGCAGCCAACGAAGCACTGTAGCTTTCGAAGGAATCGTGTTCATGGCATTCTCAGAGATGCGACACGAGACACGAGTGTTAAGCAGCACGGAACACGGCATACCTCCTGCTCGGGCGGGCTCTTCACGGCTACCTACCGAAAGTCAATCCTACCAAGGTCCAAAAGAATAAGTACTCTGGTACATTGACCGCCGGAAGACGGCTTCTGCGGACGACTTCTGGGCAAAGCTTGCGAAACGCCATTATCGATGCGCCTTTTGTTGCGAAGAAAGTTCCGAGTGAGGCAAGATCGTCAGTCAGGTTGCATTCACTCTGCTGCTTACGGGAGTGATAACGACAGCATATGTAGTGTAGGCGGTCAAGCGACGATGGCCTTCTCGATTGGTAACGAATCGCCTTTGTCTGCGGCACAGACAACAATGTCTCGTACACAAGATTCACCTTTCATGCCAAGTGAATAGTGATGCTCGACTGACAACCACAGTACCTATGGGGACGACCATCATCGGGCTGTTTTCAGCCCTACGGAGAATTGACCTAGACGATGGGAGTCAAGCAGAAGATAGCGTTGAGCTGCAATGTTTCCACTACTGGCTGAAGTCCACGTTTCTCAGTCCCTGCTCTCAGTCAGCATGTACTTCCTGCAAGACGTCATCCGTATTGGCATCCACAAAACAGTGGCGGGGCTCCACGAAAGTACAGCTCGTATCGACGCCAATAGTGTTGTCTCGTGGCAGCGACAGGAATGTAGCACCGCCCATGCTCGGAGAAGTTCGTTGCACCTTTACGAAATGCAACTGTCGATTGATTGATTGATTTGATCATAGTACTTCTAGATGCCCTAGTGGCTCTAATGCGACGAAATGCAACTGTCGTATAATAATTTCGACATTTTCCCGGACCAGTGGTGCTCCACAATTCGCACGAAGTCCAAGCGGCCCGAGAAGCTGCTGTGCTACTCAATGACCTTCCACAATCCACACTTCATCTTGGCTCACAAGCATGCAATACCCTTCGTGAGACTTCCTGTTCGGCACGACCGTGGCTGCAAGGAGCCGCTGTCAAGATTGCAAATTCTCGAGATTCGAAGCTCGTACGAAGATGACCTGCACGCTAGAGAATGCGGCCGGACTTTCGAGTTACACAGCGTAGCGCCGCGAACTAATCCACGGGTCAGATCTTGCTCATTCGTACGACCGCGCGCGTTTTACATGTTGCACTGGCACGACTGGGCTCCACGATCATGGGTTCACGTGTAAATGACCATTGCCTTGGGAATCGTACACGTAGGACAGAGGCCATGTGTCGGCATAATCGACCCCCGTGCTGGGTCGAGCTGCGGCGCAATCATGCTGTTGGCTACCTGAGTTGGAATGCTTCGCTCCTCTTTGTGCGCCTTCGGGACGAAGTCCAGAACCTGATTGTAGCAGCTCAGCCAAGACTATCTGCTGCACATACAGGGGAGCAGCGGGGAATTTATCTTGAAGCGAAGTGCAAAGGACCACTCGACACTATCGCCATGACTGACATTGCTCAAGCGCCGCAGCAAGGTGCATCTTGCTAGACTCGAAGCACAACTGTTTAGCGTCAGCGGCAGCGTAAAGGGCAAGCCGACTACCGCAGTTCGCAAGGCACAATCCTGCTTCAGGCAAGCTGTACAGGGCGTTACTGCAAGGAATGAGGATCGCGAAGAGGTGTGGCTCGTCGTCCTCTGCTGCGCTCTTCAGCCCTGTAAGACCTGGCCCTTGTGCCTGGACAACATTCTTGAGTATCGTAAGCTGACCATTCCACAAATGCCGATATGGGTAGCTCACCCGCGCTGCCCTATTGAATTCACGCACAACATTTCTCTGTGCTGGTGGAAGGAGCCATAGATGCGAGCAATGCGACTGGCCAGGATGAGACGACGAGGACTGCACATTCGCAACATACCGCCAACACCAGTGTGCTTATCACTGCAGACCATCGAAACAGCCATGATGCAGTGCTGAGCTGAGCTGAGCGTACACACCACAACTACACCACAAGCGAAGGGACCCCTGAGTTGGGAGAGAATGCTTCGATAAGCCACTTTCTAGGGAGCTACCAGCCCTTGGCTGACAATCCTCCGCTACAAACTGAAGGTCTATGGATGGTGATGTGGCGTCCTCGCAGTGGCTGCAGCCTGTGTTGTCCCGTTTAGGACACTCGCCATTGCTCGCCATGATTGTGGCGCTCAACTGTGGGTTCTCAACAAATCTGCCTTGGTTGATGCTCGTGTCACGCGCATCGTCGCAAACACTGGAGGCTTGATATCTGCGCGCCAAATGCGATATCGCTATCAATGATTGTCTGCCTCCAAGCCACGGCGTAGGTCATAAGAGCATATGGCTCTGTCTGCTATGCACAAGCCTTGTAAAAACAAGCGCATGAGCTGTTATGGCGATCAAAGAGCAGCGTCCCTTCATCGTTTGGCTCAGCAGGGACGACGGACCCATAACCTCTCATGCGCCATAAGCCTTGCATCGTGTGTGAACTTCCACCTCCGGCATAGATCACATGCTACGTAGCCGGACTATCCGTGATGCAGCCTCATCGCTATGTCCGCGATATCACACAAACGCCGTCGTCGATCGGAGACTTATCGCAACGTTGAGTTCTTGCCAGTGGGTTATTAGGTCTGCCTGTGCATGCTCATGGATGAGGCGTGAGTACAGCTTAACAGGACTGACCTTGCCCATCATGCACAGCCGGAGATCAGGTATGTGCTGTTGCGATGCAGAAGTCTCACTCGATACCATAGCAGCTGCAAGGCAGCCAGAGACGAGGGTATCGCTGGCTCTGGCGTTGTTTGTTGGCTGGGTGAGGTCCGCTGCTGTAATGCCGAAGCTTCGTCCGGATTTTACAGTTGCCGCCAGTCGTCAGTGCATCTGCAGGTCTCGAGGAGCCGTGATCGTGGGTTTGAACATATGCTCTTGCTGTTCAGATAATGTACTCGAACATGGATAGACTAACGCAGCCGCGGCTAGTCACGCAGAGATCTACTGCCTGGCTGGCAGACTATACATGCTCTGGATGCGTTTGTACGAAAGCTTATGCTTGCGATGCGGACTTGTTTCGCGCGGGAGGCTGGAGTTGCCGATTCACAACGTCAACAACAGCGGAAGGAAGCTCGTTGACAGCTGTCATGTCCGAGCATAGACAACCAGAAAGATCGACATACAGTAGCTGCCGTGTCAATCGAAGTGCGGTAGGATTCGTCCGGAACGGGAGGCATGACAAGCAACCCAAGCCTTATAACGACGACACCGCACTTTGCCACTTCCTGGTCGTATAATGGACGCGACGCTGGATCTTTAGCACTCCGCAATGCACACCAGTCGGCGAAATGAAACAAGCACTCAGGCGTCACATCAGCGTGGTCCATCAACGTTGTGTCTTGTATGCACTCAGTCTGCCGCTTTCCCGTCTCCATCGCGGGCCACCGCTATGCGCTGGCAATTGGCGGAGTCTCCAAGTGACTGCCATGGCTTCTTGACCTGAAAATCCTTGCATCGGACTGAACTCGATGCACGGCTTATCAATCCATCTTGCAACACAATGCAGCTCCAAACCAGAGTCTCAACTATGAGACGACTCTGTGCTTCGAGATTCGCTTCCTGAAACGTACGAAACAACGCCTAGGATTGAAAGCTAGGTCTGAAGGTCCCAGGAGATCGGTCACAGTCACCGCCCAGACACCAGAAAGCTTTCTGAATCTGTGTGAGGCTCAACAAGATCCTCATGGGCTGGCAGCAAATATTGCGCCATCGACCGGTGACGTGACCAGCCCTCGAGATTCCAGGACGAGGTTGGCAGATAACGGTCAGGATTCGAAGCACAGTACGTGGTTGTTGACAGCAAAGTCTGTGTGCCGCTTCTCTTGGCGCCTCTACACTTCCGTTGACGATTCCCACGAGGTCGGTGTGCTGCCAGATCCGGCCTCGGTGGGCCCTGGAGTTGATCGAGTTGCAGGGATCGACCAACTTTCACGAATCGTGCACAACCGCTCGGATCTGTCAGCGGTATCACGATGGTCATGCACTCGTAGCCGGGAGCCGAAGCTGAACGCTTGGTCAGTCCCGCAATGTCGAAGGTGGATATTCGTATCGTATATGCGCCTTCCCAGCACTGACTGCGATGCAGGCTCTTTGTCGTGCATTTGAGAACTTGACGTGAGGTCCAAGTAAGTTTAAGTATGCGACAGGGTCACAGCGGTTGGAAACCGTGGCCGCACAGTCAGCGGATCCCTGCATTGATTGGAGTGTAAGTCGGAACGATCTCTATGACTTGCAGAAATACGTACCGATGGCCCAGCCCTGAAGACTTCCACTATTGGTTCAAGCACTCCGAGGACAGCGATGAAGGTGTAGGAGGTTGGATGTTACAACTCTTTGCGTGAAACCCTTAACGCCGTCTGCAAACTTCCCTGTTGCAGCCAAGTGAAACATCCTGTTCGTATACCAGACTGCACCTCTTCGACATCGAAGGATTGCAGAAAGGGCCCGCATTTGGTGTAGGGCAAAGTGGTTGTGAGACGGATAAGGGCGCTCTAACATCAGCGTTGGAGACTGTCATCGCGTGCGGTAGGAGACTGATGATGGAAGCCCGAGGCCGCTATGGTTGGCTGGGTGACAGCTTTGCCTGGACATGCGGTCTCGCAGTCCTGAGGTGTCCTGGTGGTTGTGACGCGCTCGGCTCTCGGAACACGGTGAGCAACGAAGGGCTGGCAATTGCTGGGCGATTGACTCGGTTTCAGCAGGCTTGAACCAGATCCAACAGGGCTGACTGCCGTGATGAATCTGTGATAGCGTGGAACACCATGCAGGGCGTTGCTTTGGAGCGTTCATGGGATCCAAGCCCAAAGCCAAGTCTAGATAGACTTCATGCAGGTACAGGGACCTGGATGTGAAGATCCCAGTCAGCCAAAACATTCTTTCTTCGACATTCCGGTGACGTGACTTGGGCGTTCTTACATGCAGCCCCACGTATATTGTGACCAGAGGCAGTGCTGTATGCTGTGTTCAATATGCAATTTCACCAGTCAGCGAGGCGCGATCATGCGCAGTACGCCTTATGCGCAATGCTAGCCATTGTTCAAGCATTACATGTCAGCGCCTGAGACAAGTGTACAGCTGTAGCCTGTGCGAACAGCAAGGGTTGATGCAGCCGAGTCGACAATAGCTGGGAAGCTGCATGAGGAGTGCCTCAGACTGACACCAGCATCTGGCCGAGGGCAGCATGACATTTCGGACCCTATCCGAGAGATCACGTCGGCGACAGTTTGCTGGTGTGCTCGGTCCCAAGACGGTATTGCGGCTCATAACCGCGAACAAGCGCGCTCGAAAAGTGCTGCACATACACCGCTTCATTATCCAAATTGACAACTCATACACAAGACATTGGCGCTCGGCTTGGGCTTCATCCTCTTCCGAGGGATCTTTGAGAATGCCTTTCACGAGGCGCTAATTTCGGACAAGTTCGCAAGAACGACCAGCCCGCTTGTATCTGATGTGCATGATGCGATCAGTATACACTCCGTACGCCCGAAAAACCGTCGAATCGCAGATATTTTCGTTGACATGAGACCTCGATTGACGATGCCTCGCTTGGCTTCCAGCCGACAATGTACGCATGATGCCAAAGTGGGTGGGTAGGAGTCTTGAAATCATGAGCGTCATCGAGCCAACGCCTTCATTCAATGTGTAGACATATGTCCAGCTGATCTCTGCATCACCACTCCGGTCCGGGGCTTGTCTACGAGCGCCTGTTGTGATGAGTGCGCCCACCAGATGCTTCGATACATTGGCTGGCCGTCCGTCCAGCGGGCTACCGCGAGAGTGGTACCCAATGCAGCTGTTCATCTTTGCAAGACGGCCGCGTTCAAACTGCCCGATGACATCAAGTAGTCTCCGAAAGTGCGGACAAGACTGCGTTGTGCATGTAGGCGCCGGAAGCGCATGCTTGAGCACAAGTTCGGTCCAAATCGTCCGGACTCTCTACATGGACCATGGCCTCAACGTTGTGCACACTGTCCGTTCCAAGGCGCGCGTGTGCACCGATATGCATGATGTCAGTTGCGCAAAGTAGGACACCGGGACATCCTGACCTTCAGCAGCCAAGGTTACCATGATGAGCTTGTTGCTATTGGTGTTTCGCTTGGCCTGACGAGTGAAGGGAGCTTGCATGGTGGCAGTGAGGTGCTAACAGTTTTCAAGTACGACCAGCCATGCCGGCAAGGGTACGCTGGTATTGACCACCACCGAGAGCATGTCGGATCAGTGTGCAGAGTGAGTATCTCGAGACAAGATGCTACCTCGAGGTCGATTCCGAAGTCGGATGGCAGCAGTATACAGCCACACCCGCGTTCTTGCACATCTTTGCATGATCCGGACCCGAAAGCTCAGTCGAACGAATGGTCTGCGTCGAGCGATTAGTGAGCTGGCTGTGCCAAGGAGTCGGCCATTGGGGTCGATTGTATGCTCGTCCGATGTCGAACATGCGTTGTTGCTACACAGCGCGTTTGTAGAAGCAGCAGAGAATCAACATGGCTGATGTCGCCGCTTCGTAAGCAACTAGTACTGGACAGCTCTTGACAAGCTGGCTGCTGTCGACGGCCACATGCCATAGATAGATCCAAGGGTTCTGGACAAAAGAGGTGGCCGCCTCACTTCAAGGGGCGGTAGCAAATATGACCAGCGCACAGCGCTCCGAGTACCTCAAGACGTGCTAAATATTGTCGAATAGAGGCGATCTCATCGATGCTCCTGTACTGTAGAGTTGCTATTATAGCTGGTGAGGATTGCCCTACTGCGATATAAGTGGCAACTTCTCTTGTCGAGGGCCATCGACCCTGTGCCCTGAGTTGAGTCCGAGCGTGCGCTTCACGTTGTCTGAAGTTCAGCAGATTCACCCCTGCACTTGGGGCTCAAGCCATGCACGAAAGGGGGCCATATCGTCTGATCTTACCGAATTGGAGTCGTTGAGGAGCTAGAGAACTCCAGAACAGAGAGGTGAGCATGCAGGGAAGTTATCCGGTGGGTATCACGATATAGAGCCGCTTGGTGTAACAGTATGGCCGAAGAAGTATCACTTCATCATCAGTGCTGGAGCACTTTCGAAACCCCACTCAGTCATTGCGAGAGGCCGGAGTTGACAGGCGGACAGTGTGTCGATGCTGCCAGCAAGTGACACGATACGTCTGCTCGCAATCTTCTTGTATCAGGCTTATACTCACAACGGAGGCCCAAGCGTGTCATGTGCCAATGCGGAAAGAAGCCCGAATCCAGTACTGCTCGTGGGAAGCTGTCTTGGGGCGATTGCTGCCGTTGGTTCCACTATCCACGATGGTTGATCCTCTGTCAGCGACTACAGCGATGTCGTGTAACACAGAACATTTCCGAAGAGAGTGTACTCGTGGGCCGGCCGACGCTTTCGGAAGCATATGAAAGTGGATTGCTGCACTGTTGTTCTCGAAGCATGGCCATCCTTTGCCAGGGTGAGCGATGCACGACATTTTCAGCCCTATCGAAAGCCGACCTTTGGCCTCGATCCGACGGAGTTGCCGCAGCTAAAGGCACTTCGGCCTGCACTGATAGTGTACCATGCTCAGTCGAGATGCATATCTGGCGTTGGGCTCATCGATCAGTGACATATGCTATCACCATATGCTCGGCAACAGTCCGCGGGACAACTAACTGCTCACGCACTGCTGTCAGCCAAGACCTATGCGGGCTTTTGTGGGTTCGGCGTTAATCTCACCATACTGTGGCGTTCCTCGGGGAGGACTGCTAGCATACTATCTGAAACGATACAGACGTTGCCCTTCACTTCATGGCTCCAGATCTCGCGTACAGCCTTCCGTGCGCCTGCCGACAGGACGTGGCTGGGTACTCGTTCATGCGTGCTTGGAGCGGCCGCGCTCACGCAGTCCTGCTGGAGATCACCACCCTGAAAGGAGCATTGTATGTGCTGCCTCGTTGAGCTTCAAGTCAGCATCTTCGTATGGCTATGGCGGCACAGCGTGATGCATGACGGCCTGGCTGACGAATTGAAGGCTGCTCCACTGGATCGGATATGAGGCAAGGAAAGCAGTTCCCGAGTGCCATATCGAAGACTGAAGTGCACCAGCGGATGCCTACCTCCTAGGCATGGCCATCAGGGAAGGAGCGGGCGATGGGATGTGCGACATTTGATGTCATTAACCAAAGAGCGACATGTTGGGTGGCTGTCGTCGGAAATCCAGTGGTTGCCGTTGTCGTTGCCATAGTCGACGTGATTGGTCCAACCACAACAAGCTGTTCACAGTGGCATAATTACATGTGGCGCAGTCGACAGTGCATGGCTCGAGATGATGTTGCAGTCGCACAACAGCCGGACGTTGTATGGCGTGCCAGACTTGCAGAGACCAGCCATGCAGGCAAGTATTATCGCTTGCATAGATAGTACTGCCAGGTCTTGGAGGTGGAATCGGCAGGGCAGCTTGGCAAAATGTGGTGAGCATTTGGCAGTGCAGTGATAATTTTGTGAACAGGATGGTAAGCTGCAGGACAGTGACGGGCGTGGCTGCCAAGACTGCATGCTCCGAACGAGGCGTGCTTGCCAAATATCTCTCTTCCGCGGAGGAGAGGGGATCCCTGCATCCCGGAACGACATCGTCCACCACGACGACCCAAGGACGACACGAACTCGCAGATTTGGTTTCAGAGCGCGACAATATCACATGGCAATCGCTGTCTAAGCGTCACCGCAGGCTCAGGCTCCGCTAGGCTGGCTACACAAAGCGTGGTCCGCAAGGAAGACAGATGTGCACGCATCATGTACATCGACACAGAAACACCGTACAGCAGCGGCCTTGCATGTCCCGGGACTGTGTGAGGTGAGCCGCAGCCAGAGATATGGTACCGAACAGCATGGCCCGGCGACGATTGGGGGCTACACAGCGGCACGAACCCGACTTGGAACACTTGGAATCACCCACAACGTGCGGCAACACATGGAGCCTGGCGGGAAGGAGCCTGCGCGCTCTCGCACCTCCAACCACGCCTGCCAGGATGCTCAATAAGCAGCAGCAGCAGCAGCAGCACTCCGGACTGGAACATCATACCTTCGTCGGTGGTCTCACCAACCAGCCAGCCAACAGACAGCATTCAGCCCTCTCATCATCACAACACTACGGAAGGAGCGTGCGGCAACCATTTCTTCCTGATCAGGCAATCCATTTGTTTGGCGACGCCGCTAGCCTGCACGCGGCGCTGATGGACATGGAGAGCCGAATTTCGTGACTGCATCTCATCACTGCCCACTATCCGTGGCCAGCGTCAACCCTATTGATAGCACTGTCTGCTTACCCTTACCCCCGGCGTGCAGAGCACTGCTGTATGGGCGGTGGAGCTTAGCGTCTCGTTCCTCATGAACGATGACTGCTCGTTTTGGCTCACGGCTTTCAAGCAAGCACAGGCTGCCACCTGCTGTCGATCGCTCCCGGACGCCTAAAGTATCGAGCGATCAAGCATGCGGCAGATCCCTGCTCTGTCAATGCTAACGGCCAGTCGATACATAATGCTTTGGTACCCTCTCAGCACGTACTCTTGGAACCATCTCATGCTCTCTCGTTGTGTCAGGCAGACTAGCCACCTGCCGTTTCAACATTGTTTACTCTCTTCGTCAACGGTCCCGCCACCACCGCCTCTTGTTGACAGCATCATAGTCCCTCTATATTCATTGCTCATCCGCAGAACTTCTCTAACCATACAGCATTCTTCCGTGCCTAGCCACCACGGATTTCTGCTCACATCAGGTGCTGGATCTACGAACTGAGTAACGAAGCCATCCACACCATCAAACCAGCACAACTGAGACCGTACGACTGAACGATCCGAAATACCGAAGAATATCAACCCACATCACCATCATAATGTCGAACGTTCTGCTTTTCGGCGACCAAACTGCCGAGCAGTATCCTCTTCTCCACCGCTTGTGCCTACGCAAGGACAATGCTTTGGTGTCCAACTTCATCGAGCGAGTTGCTCTAGCTTTGCGTGAAGAAGTCCGCAGCCTTGCACGCAGCCAGCGGAACACGATCCCAGATTTCCTGACTGTGAGCAACTTGGTCGAGGCGTACTACCAGAAGGGAGACAAGGTGCCAATGCTCGAGTCTGCATTTGTCACAATCACTCAGATCGGGCACTACATCGGTTACTTCTCGGAGCATCAGTCAGAGCTGCCGGCTGCGACCAACACTCGCGTGCTCGGACTCTGCACTGGTCTCTTGGCTGCTACTGCTGTTGTCTCTGCAAAGACTGTGGAAGAGCTCGTTACACTCGGCGTAGAGTTTGTCCGTGTTGCCTTCCGCTCTGGTGCTGCTGTCGAGACCCTCCGCTCGGTACTTGGTCAGGCAGGTCAAGAGAAGGCACCATGGTCCACCATTGTGACTGGCACAAACGAGCAGGTTGCAAAGCAGGCTCTAGCCACTTTCCACAAAGAACAAGGAATCGCACAAGCCAACCAAGCCTACATCAGCGCCGTGTCCACAATGGCGCTGACCATCTCCGGTCCACCAACTACCGTGGAGAGATTCTTCCACGAATCCGTTCTTTCCCAGAACAACAAAGTGCAGATCCCAGTCTACGGACCATACCATGCCGAGCACCTGTTCAGCGAGGCCGACTGCGACAAGATCCTTTCTGGCAACATCGCTCGCGAGCTCAGGAAACGCACGCCAGCGTCGCTTGTGCACTCTGCTTCCACTGGCAAGCCAATGGTCGCTGAGAACGCCTATGAGCTCGCCAAACTGGCCCTGGGTGAGATGCTTCAGCGTCCTGTGCGATGGGACTACCTCCTCGAAGACGTTGTATCGCAAATGGCCGCTAGCAAGTTCGGCGCCAAGGTCTACGCCATGGGCGTCAGCAACATTGCAAACAGCCTAGTCTCTGCCCTCAAGGCTGGTGGCAAGAACGACGTCTCGGTCATCGATCACACTGCCTTGGAGGAGAACAAGTGCTACGTTGGTCGCACGCAAAACGATAAAGTCGCCATTGTTGGCATGGCTGGTCGCTACCCAAGCGCTGCCAACCACGAGGCTCTATGGGATCTTCTCATGAAGGGTCTCGACGTTCACCGCAAGGTGCCAGCCGATCGTTTCGATGCCGAGGCTCACTGCGATCCATCAGGCAAGGGCAAGAACAAGTCTCACACTCCTTTCGGTTGCTTCATCGATGAACCAGGTCTCTTCGACCCTCGATTCTTCAACATGTCTCCTCGTGAGGCTGCTCAGACCGACCCCATGGGTCGTCTTGCGCTTGTCACAGCATACGAAGCACTCGAGATGTCAGGATACGTGCCGAATCGAACCACCTCTACCAAGCTTCACCGCATCGGTACATTCTATGGACAAACCTCCGACGACTGGCGTGAGATCAACGCCGCCGAGAATGTTGACACATATTTCATTACTGGTGGTGTGCGCGCGTTCGCTCCAGGCCGCATCAACTACTACTTCAAGTTCTCTGGCCCATCTTACTCGATCGACACTGCCTGCTCTTCCTCCCTGGCAGCCATTCAGCTTGCATGCACCTCGCTCTGGGCTGGCGATTGCGACACTGCTATCGCAGGTGGCCTCAACGTGTTGACCAACCCAGACATTTTCTCTGGTCTGTCCAAGGGTCAATTCCTGTCCAAGACTGGCTCCTGCAAGACGTACGATAACGCTGCCGATGGATACTGCCGTGGAGATTCCTGTGGTTCAGTCATTCTCAAGCGTTACGAGGATGCCATCGCTGACAAGGACAACATTCTTGGCTGCATTCTTGGCGCTGCTACGAACCACTCCGCTGAAGCCGTCTCGATCACGCACCCCCACGCAGGCGCACAGGAGTTCTTGTACAAGCAGGTTCTGGCAAACGCCGGTGTCGATGCCCACGAGATCAGCTACGTTGAGATGCATGGTACTGGCACTCAGGCTGGCGACGGCATCGAAATGACTTCGGTTACCAACGTCTTTGCACCTCGCCATCGTCAGCGTCGTGACGATCAGCCAGTGTTCTTGGGCGCCATCAAGGCCAACGTCGGTCACGCCGAAGCCGCTTCGGGTATCAACTCTCTCCACAAAGTCCTTCTGATGATGAAGAACAACAAAATTCCTGCCAATGTTGGTGTCAAGGGTGAGATGAACAAGTCATTCCCTGCCGACTTGAAGGACCGCAAGGTCAACATCTCATTGAAGGAAGTCGATTGGCCACGCAAGACCGCCGCTCCTCGCAAGGTCTTTCTTAACAACTTTTCTGCTGCTGGTGGTAACACCGCTCTTCTGATTGAGGATGGTCCGGTTCGTGAGGCACCAAAGGGCGTGGACCCACGAGGTACTCTGCCAATCACTGTCACCGCACGATCGATCGCCTCGCTGAAGCGTAACATCGCCAATCTCCAGGACTACGTCAAGGATAATGGCAGCACCGCACTGTCGTCGCTATCCTACACACTGACGGCACGTCGCATCCAGCACAACTACCGCGTGGCTTTCCCATTGTCCGACATCACCAAAGCCGGTGATGCACTGAAGGCTCAAGTAAAGGAGTCATACCAGCCAGTCCCAATGGCTGCCACTAAGACTGCGTTCTGCTTCACTGGTCAGGGTTCGCAGTACACTGGCCTGGGTCAAAAGCTATACCAGGACTTGAAGAGCTTCCGCGACGATATCGATCAGCTCGACCAACTTGCTCGCATTCAAGGTCTGCCATCTTTCCTCGAGCTTCTCGACGGCACCGATGTTCAGACCCTGTCGCCAGTCAAGGTCCAGCTCGGCATGGCATGCATTCAAGTTGCTCTTGCCAACATGTGGGCGGCCTGGGGCGTCACTCCAACAGCTGTCATTGGCCATAGTTTGGGCGAATACGCTGCACTTCACGTCGCCGGTGTCATCTCGGCTTCTGACATGGTCCTTCTGGTCGGTCGACGAGCAGAGCTGCTGGTCAAGGATTGCACTCCTCACACACATGGCATGCTGGCCGTCAAGGGCAGCGTCGAGGCCATCCGTCAAGCTCTGGGCGACAAGATGACCGAGGTCGCTTGCGTCAATGGTCCAGAGGAGACCGTCCTCTGTGGCAGTGGCGACATTGTGGCCGCCGCCAATGACACCCTGACGCAGCGTGGCTTCAAGGCCACCAAGCTGAATGTGCCATTCGCATTTCACTCTGCTCAGGTTGATCCAATCCTCGATCAATTCAAGAAGATTGCTTCTTCGGTCACCTTCAACAAGCCAGCCGTTCCAGTGCTCTCCCCACTCAGCGGCGAGACGATTCGCGAGGCTGGCATCATTGGTCCAGACTACCTTGCACGCCACGCTCGAGAGACTGTCAACTTCTGGACTGCACTCACCAGCGGACAGAAAGAGAAGGTCTTCGACGAGAAGACTGCCTGGCTCGAGGTCGGTGCTCACCCGGTATGCTCGGGCATGGTCAAGGCCTCCATCGGCGCCACCCTTGCTGCTCCTTCTCTTCGCCGAGGCGAGGACGCCTGGAAGACAATAGCAAACAGCATGTGCCAGCTTTTCAGCGCTGGTGTGTACATTGATTTTAACGAGTACCACCGCGAGTTCAATGACGCACAGGAGATGTACCAGCTTCCAACATACGCCTTCGATAACAAGAAGTACTGGCTCGACTACCACAACAACTGGACTCTCACCAAGGGTGAAGCACCACAGACCAGGGAAGTTATCGTTGAAAAGGAAGTTGCGGCAGCTGCTCCAGCAGTTGAAATCCCGGCCAAGCGTCTGTCGACTTCTTGTCAAAAGGTCATCAGCGAAGAGTACAGCGCCAACCAAGCACGTGTCGTGGTCCGCTCAAGTCTGGCCGACAGCAAGCTCTACCCAGTGGTCTGCGGCCACATGGTCAACAATGCTGCGTTGTGCCCATCCTCACTCTATGCTGATATGGCATTGACTGTTGCTGACTACATCTGGAAGGAGACACGCCCGGGGACCGAGGCACCTGGCATGAATGTCTGTAACATGGAGGTACCCAAGCCTCTCATCGCGCAGATACCTCAACCAGCACAAGGTCAACACATCGAGCTCGAGGCCAATGCTGACCTCGAACAAGGCACTCTGAAGCTCAACTTCCGCAGCGTCCAACCAGATGGCAAGAAGATCCAGGATCACGCCCACTGCACGGTCAAGTACGAGGACAAGACCGCTTGGGCAGACGAGTGGGCTCGCTACAACTTCATGGTCAAGGCCCAAATGGAGATGCTCACAGCCAAGACTATGACCGGTGGTGCCCATAAGGTGCAGCGTGGTATGGCTTACAAGCTCTTCAAGGCCCTCGTCAACTACGACAGCAAGTACAGGGCCATGGCTGAGGTCGTTTTGGATGGTGCCAACACCGAGGCATCCGCCACCCTCGACTTTCCTACCAAGCCCGATGATGGTGATTTCTACTGCGCTCCATACCACATCGATGGTTCTTGCCACATCTCTGGGTTCATCGTCAATGCCTCCGACCTCTTGGACTCCGAGCAGAACGTCTATGTATCTCACGGTTGGGGTGCAATGAAGTTCTCCAAGCCACTTATCGCCGGCATGCGCCTCCGCAACTACGTCCGTATGCTGCCGCAGCCAAACAACATCTCCAAGGGTGATGTCTACATCATGCAAGGCGATGAGATTGTCGCCGTGTGCGAAGGCATCAAGTTCCAGCAGATCCCACGCCGTGTTCTGAACACGTTCCTGCCACCGAACAAAGGCTCCGCCGCACAAGCAGCACCAGCTCCAGTGGTCAGGCAGACTCCAGTTCGTGCTCCAGTTCCAGCGCCGATCAAATTGGCTGCTCCGGCACCCATCAAGCGAACCGTCGTGCCTGCTGCACCTACGCCGGTCACTGCAACCAAGAAGCCCAAGCAGAGGAAGGTCTCCGCGCCCAAGGCGTCCGGCGGCCTGACTGACAAGGTCATGAAGATCCTGGCCAAGGAGACCGAAGTCGATGTGTCCGAGCTCGTTGATGACGCGCACTTCGAGAACCTCGGCGTTGATTCGCTGCTGTCCTTGACCATCTCTGCCATCTTCCGTGAAGAGCTCGACATGGAAATCAGTCCATCCCTATTCGCTGACTACCCAACAGTTGGCGAGATGAAGAAGTATTTCGCACAACTTGACCCTGGCTCCAGCAGCAGTAGCAGTAGCAGCGCCGCCGACACCGAGGAAGACTCCGACGATGACAGTATCCCTCCAACTGACGTACCAACACCTTTCGACCCTCTGTCTACACCAGCAAGTAGCGCACCGAGTGCCGCGCCAAGCGATGCAGGCAAGCCTGAGCTCGACTCGCCAACCCGTGATTCTCTTGCGGAGGTAGGTGATGTCTCTCTTGCACGCCATGTCATTGCGCAAGAGATGGGCGTCGACATTTCCGAGATCACCGATGGCGCCGAACTCGCTGAAATGGGCATGGACTCGTTGATGAGCTTGACCATTCTCGGCGAGCTTCGTGAGAAGACTGGTGTCGATCTTCCATCAACTTTCTTGTCCACCAACCCAACTATCTTGGACATCGAAAACGCTCTCGGTATGCGCCCCATCAAGGCCAAGGCCCCAAAAGCCTCGTCAGCCGCACCTAAGGCATCAACAAAGACTGATATGAACGAGGTTTCCGCTAGACTAGCGAAGATCAACAAGACGGACATCTCAAAGTACCCTGCCGCTACCTCCGTCCTGCTCCAAGGCAATGCGAAAGTTGCGACGAAGAAGATCTTCTTCTTACCTGATGGATCTGGCTCGGCTACCAGCTACGTCAGCATTCCCAACCTTGGTCCAGATGTTGCAGCTTACGGTCTCAACTGCCCCTTCATGAAGGAACCTGAACAATGGCAGTGTGGTATCGAGGTGTCTTCTCTCATCTACTTGGCTGAGATCAAGCGACGTCAACCCAAGGGACCATACATACTCGGCGGTTGGTCAGCAGGCGGTGTCATTGCCTACGCCGTCTCTCAAGCTCTGCTCGCTGCTGGTGAGAAGGTTGAGAAGCTCTTACTCCTCGATTCACCATGCCCAGTCAACCTCGACCCACTCCCTGCTCGCCTCCACATCTTCTTCAACGAAATTGGTCTTCTCGGAACCGGTGATCCAAGCAAGACTCCCAAGTGGCTCCTGCCTCACTTCTCTGCTGCCATCCGATCTCTCTCAGACTACGAACCAAAGCCAACGATCGGACCATGCCCAACTTACGCAGTGTGGTGTACCGACGGTGTTGCTGGTAATCCAGGCGACCCACGTCCACCGCCAGCTGAGGATGAGGACCCAGCACCAATGAAGTGGCTTCTCAACCACCGCACCGACTTCGCAAGCAATGGCTGGGATCAGCTTTGCGGCAACAACATGAAGTTTGGTGTCATGGGTGGTCACCACTTCTCCATGATGAAGGAGCCCTGGGCAGCAGACCTTGGCAAACTCATCAGAGAGGGACTTGACTGGAGAGCATGAAGCGTTGCACCGCTTGCTACTTTGCCGTGTGCTCGCTTTCATTCACTTTGGACATCCAGTCGCTATAGTCGCCTTGGGCTGAGGCAGACTTTGGCATTGGATATCTTCATGAGGACGACGGATGAAGATCAGTACTGTAATGGCCTTGGCCGGTCATCACAGCACTCATTGGACTTTCAGTCCTTCACGACGACTTTGTTTGACATGCATTATAATGTAACGGACGATGCATGGCGAAGCTTTTACAGATAGATTTGGGGCATATTGGACTTGGCGTGGTGTTTGGGATACAGATGGCATTCTTTTTCGCATGGTCGCTATGGTAGCATCCACAAACAGCTGTAGATTGATCACTGATGCTGTTGGCAGGTACGATGGTGGCTCCTTAGTATTGTGGCTTAGCAACACAGATGACTCTACCTCAATTCTTCCATCGTCTTCCTCACCAAATGTCTTCACAGTAATGATACCCGATGGCTCGATTATCAAGTCTTGTCCCCCAGTACGAATGCGCCATGCGAATGACGAAGGGCGGTCAACTCAATCGTGCTCAGTCAAAGTCGCATGGATCCCTCTAGCATTCTCAGGGACCGAAGGTTTGTCACTTTCTGGGGAGAAATTGTCATATCTAGGCTGAAGCATTGACTTGGCAACTTTGTATGCCGTACCTGAGGTATGTCCACGTCCATCGGAAGTCATGAAGAAGAAGCATATCGATTATCGTAATACGTCTTCTGTCATGACTGATTGACATAGACTCGCGAGAGTCAACTTCTTGATACAAGACGATCTTGATGCCATGTCCACGCTCATGACACAAAACGAGAGTTGCCAGTCCGTATCGCGAGACCAAGAGATTTTGGGCCAACAGTGCCCGAAGTCCTGAGCGACAATGAGACTTACCAGTACTGCAGCCGGCTGACATACACAGGGCTGACTGACCTCATGGAGAGCTCATCATCAGCCCGCCTTGGGCATATCGCGACCAGTGGCGTGATCTGGTATATCAAGCGCCACGCGACAAAACCGACCTCTCCTAGTTGCAGTACCGCTGACCTCATCAGACCTTCCGCCTTCGGCATCCAGCCTGCAGCCACTGTGTTGATAATCTCTGGTTCCGTCGCTGCATATTGCACCGCTGACCATCGGACTTGCCGTGCTCTCTCTCTCCACACGATGGTGATGTCGTGGAGGGGACGATGCGCCCGTACAGAACGTCAGACCGGCGGCACGACGGAAAATTGTTCGTTCATCAACCAAGAACAAGAATGCCAAGGAGAACTTCCTGGTGTAGGCTGAAGCGGTTCGGACTACCTGAGGGGGATCCGATGAAGTGGCATGCTTTCGCGCTAACCGCAGACACGATGGACACGAAACTGTCGTACATACGGAGGCGGTTCCTTTAATTTTACGGACTCGTGTTCTGTTCTGATGATGCTGTCGTCGTTATCTCGTGAAGAGGCTTCGACAATGGTGATATGGGAAGCTGTTGATGCTGCGGTGGTGTGAAGAGCTGCAGTCCAAATAGGGCTCTCACCACCCGTCATCGTTCTTGCAAGGGTCAAAGTTAAAATAGCACGCGCCTTCTGTTTTCAGCGGCCGCGTTTTGATGGCCGGATAAACAGCAGACCACGTGGCGGTGCGGTTGAGTTTGCATAAAATCTCGCTTCGAGACACAGCTCTGCTGCAGAAGTCTTGTCAGCGGAATACATCACGACAACAACATTTTCGCAGACCTGCTCACACGTATCTTGCAGTGTGTTCGAACGTGTAGACTCCGATAGCAGTAGCTCAATCAAGAACACGACATCTCGGTAGGTCAAAAGAAGTCCTTCAGCCAAGACTTCGAACTCGCACATCGTTTTATCATCTCTCGACTTTTACACTCACCTCTCCAGCCAGATTCTGCCGGCTGACACACACACATGTAAACCCAGAGCGCAGCGCGGTCGATTCTATGGCTGCAGTTGAGAAAGCAATGTAAGCTAGCATTGCCCTCATCACAGCCGCTTCACAATGACTGACAAGATCTCACCAACAGAGGCAAGGATGCGCCCACCAACGCGCGAGGCATCCCATTCGCGCCCTTCGTGGAGCGAGTCGAGGACTATGTCGCGACCAGGGCAGATGTCGAGCCAACACTCAAGAGTTTCCAGGAGATGATCTCGTGCGTGACTGACCTACACCATGCATCGGCCTCGCCGTCTTGGCTGAAGGAATGCTGACGGGCACCTTAGCAAGTACCAGTTCATGGAAGCGAACAACCAACGAAGAGTGGCGGGCCTGAAGGACAAGATCCCGGATATCCAGAAGACGCTGGAGACTGTGCGCTTCCTGCAGACGAGGAAGGTCAGTCGAGTCTGAGTGTTGCTGAGATGTGCTTTGAGCTGACAAGGGCATGAAGTCTGATGCGGAACCGCTCGAGAGCACCTTCGAGCTGAACGATACGCTCTATGCGAAAGCCAACATCCACAAGACGGAAGAAGTCTACCTATGGCTTGGCGTATGTCCTCTCTCACCACTTGGTCTCCACAAGGAGCCAAGACCCTTCTCACAGCACAGGGCTAACACGCATGATCAGGCGAACGTAATGCTTGCATACCCCCTCGCTGAAGCAGAGTCGCTTCTCGATGGCAAGCTTGAAGCGGCCAAAGGAAGTCTAGCCAATTGCGAAGAGGACCTAGATTTCCTACGTGAACAAATCACGACTATGGAAGTCGCCACAGCCCGTGTCTACAACTGGGATGTCGGCATGCGCCGCAAGGAGAAGCCGGATGACAAGGCTGACGATGAGGGAGATGCAAAGGCCGCTCTCAAAAGCTAGCGAGATCATCGACTCGCACGACGAAATGAGGGATGCGAGGCTCCTCACTTGGATGTCATGATGAAAGCGGCTCGTTGTATTCAGCCAGCAGCATGGTCCTGCGGGATATGTAGGGCTGTGTTGGCCTCAACGCGGCTCCGAGCACGTAACATGAGGGCGGCACAGAGTAGCTTCCCACGGGTGTACAAAAATGCTTTAGGCACCGGAGTAATATTTCCATCTCTTGCAATCGACACTCCAACCTGAACTTTATACAAGATGTGCTAACACATGCGAACCTTCACCCGCCCATTGCACATGGGACCATGTAGACCTCTGCTGTCCTTACTCCGCGCTGTGGGCATGCTTGATCCTCATACCGCACGAGGTCGCTACGTGAAAGCCCCAATGCCATCAGCTTGAGGAAACGCACGTGTACCATTGCCGACGCCGACTTACTACCTATTAGCAAGTTGTCGGCATGAACGAAGTACAACATGAATGAGAAAGCGCTTCGCGAGGAACCATGCATCGAGAGACTTGCGTATACTACACCCTGGGTATCTTCCATAGCACACACGAAAAATCCCACCCCAAAACTCCCCATCCCACATTCTCAAAACACCAACCACTTCTCCGTCAACGCCATCGCACCCTGCACATTCCCAGCCAGCAACATGATCTGCTGCATCGCATACGCCGCCTCAGTTGCCAGATCCTCCACCTCATCCTCCACCGGCATTTCCCCAGCTACCTTCCGCTCCTCTCCCTCCGCCTGGACTTGTTCGCTCAACGCCAGAACTTTCTGATAGTTCTCTTGCGCTAAATGTGTCAAGCCGAGATAGTGCCACATGCGGGCCACGTTGTACTCTGCTTCTTGGAGGTGGGAAGCTTTGCCGCTGGCGGCGCGGATGTGGTAGTATCTGTACAGGAAGGCGAGGCCCTGGTTGATGCCGAACTGTCGATTGTCGGTCTGGCGCTTCATGGAAATTTGGACCCACATTGTCGCGAGGCTCAAGTTGACGCAGACGTTTTCTGGTTCCAGAGCAAGAGCTCTGAGATAGTACGGAATAGATGTGTGACTGTGATTCGCCACAGCCACCATGTGTCCATACATCATGAGCACTCCCGCGTCGAGCTCATGCCTCTCACCGTCCATCTTCCTGACTCGTTCCTCGAGACTTGCTTTCTGGATTGACCATTCGATTCTGTCTCGAACTTCAGGCTCCATGGCAAGAAAGTCGAATTGCTTCACCATACGAAGCATGAACTTCTGACTTGGCCCGGAGTTGAACCAGTTGCTCCCGTAGGAGAAACGGTTCACAGCAGCGAAGAGCTGGAAGAGAGTACCACCGCGGAACTCGTTCTCACGGATGAGCTCGCGAACGAGTTCAATAGCGTAGAAGCTGTCGTTGAAAGCCAGCGCGCAGTGGAAAGCAACGCCGAGATTGGCCCATTTGAGTTTCTTCTCAAGGAAGAAGACGTTGGCGGCCATGAGGACGTCTTTGACAACATAGTAGCAGCGATCTTGTTCGCCGCTTCCTGCATAGATCAATGCAAGGTCCGAGAAGACGCGGTGCCAGTCGTGGAAGGGGATTTGGAGGTAAGTGTTCGGCCCAACAATGTCCTCATGGCGCTGGTTCTGCTTCTTGAACGGCCTACTAGGATCGTCCGTCAGCTCCAGGCGTAGAGTCTTGTCGCGCTCTGGAAAGAAGACCTTCATGTCTGTAAAGTCTTTGAGCATCACATTGGCTGCCTCGACCCACTGCTCCACGACATCTTCGTCTTCGCCTGTCTTCATAGCTCGCCAGTGCTGCTTGACGACGTCAAAGCTGGCGAGACATCGTTCCTGCGCATCCAGGATCATGTCGAAGCGAGCCTGGCGTTTGGCGTCATGCGCTTTGTTCCATGTCTTCTGCAGTCTCGGGCGCTTTGGAGCACTACCTTCTCCGCCATCTTCATCGTCATCTTCGGCGGGTGGTAAAAGTGCGTTCTTCCTACCTCGCTTTCGCTTCTGGGGTATGAGCCCGGGTACATGCTCTGGAGGCGCTGGAGGTAGCTCCACCTCTTGAGAGACGGGACCAAGATTGACTGGACCAGTGGAGGCTGCGGGTGCTGTAGGTGTGCCGATTGCTGGGTCGAATCTCATCTCAGCGAAGGTGCCCTGATTTGCCGGAACCTGAGCCTGATCGCCTGCAGGTCGTAGTTCCCTATACACGACTGGCGGCTTCAGTGGCCTCAACGGCACTCGCGGGGCAGCGAGATCGTACTTGTGTGGTCTGAGCACATTGGACATGGGCGGTGCCATCTTGACACCTGCAGTGTGGAGAAGATCGAGTCGGTTATACAGGATCAGCTCATTGCACAACTGCCGTGCTTTGTCTATCTCCCCAATGTCTTCGTAATGTTTGCAAAGACGAGCACAGCAGACAGTATAGTCCTGGCTGGCACGCTTATGACGATGAACAATCTCGTAGCACGCGATAGCATCGCCGTGTCGCAATGCTTGGTTGTAGCAATTCGCGATTTGCATCCAGACCTTGTCTTCAATACCTTCATCGCGATCTTCCACTATCGGCACTTTGCGAACCAAGTCGTAGAATTTTATTGCCTCGCTTCGATAGTTTGCTTCTTGTAAACTGCGCCCGACTTGCAAGAAGATGTCATAATAGTCCTCGACCTGATCGTCGTATCGATGCAATGTCTGGAAGTGACGCATCGCCTCTGGATAATGCTGGACGCCAGATTTTAGTCGCAACATGCCGAACTTGACTCGGATGTCCACAGGCAGGCCTTGACCGTAAGCTTCCATGTCGCGACTGGCCCGTCCCTGCTGCCACTCTGGTAGGTACACCCTTCGACCGTTGTCATCATCATATTCGCGGTCGTCGTCCTTGATACGGTCCCAGAAAGTTTCGTCTTGGCGTCCAAGAAACCAGCGAGCCAACTGTTTGCCTCTGAAAAGTCCAGGTTCGTGAGTGCCGACCATGTCGCAAAGATCAAGATAGAGGTTGAGATGACTCCACTGATCAGTCTCATCGTCTTGGTGTCCAAAAGAATCCTCGTCCTCGTACTCTCGAAAGGCTGTCTCGTATGCTTCCTTCGCGTCCTTCATCTCGGAGGTGTCATGCCACGATCCGCATAACTGCGCCCACTGCCCAATATAGTACGTCTGATATGGCCACGCCTTCACAATGTTTCTGGCATCCAGACGCGCTTCTCGACTCTTGCCAGCCTCTTTCTCGAGTTCAAATTTTGCTCCACGCAGCTCGAGTTCAAGGTCTTTGTCATCTTTGAAGCGACTGCTCAGCTTGAGTGCATCAGAGTAGCATTGTATGGCACGCTTGAGAAGCTGGGGCGATCGCTCATCATCGCCGGCTAGCTGCAGAATTTTGTCAGCTGCCTGAACATAGACACGAGGATCACGCGCCGTTGCAGCTCCGTGTTCCATGGCTGTCGCGGCATCTTCTGCTCGGCCCATTGCGTCAAGGATTTGGACGAGCAGGACGTGAGCTGTGTACATCTCCGGGTTCTTGTGAATAGCTTGTCTGACGTTGTCGAGGGCTTCTTCATACTTCTCGTCCAGAAAACGATCTTGTGCTTTCTTCATGAATTGCCTGAACTCAGGTCCAGGATCAGCAGCCTTGCGCCCTCGCCCACGAGGTCTTCCACGTCCACGGCCACGGTTGATAGTCCGAGGCTTCTCGAACAAATCGGCATGTTCCGTTCCTTTCAACAGCTTTCTCCAGCCACCACGACCACGACCTCTGCCGACACCGCTGCGGGTACGTCCAGAGTGGTCACCACGAGTTGCGTTGGGCGTAATCATATCGGTCTCGTCCAGCAGCTCCCCAAGACCCGCGGCGTCTTCCATGTAGGGGTCGAAATCGGGATCCCACTCGTGAGTGCCACCATAGTTGACGGCCGCTCTGTAAGCCGCGCCTGCCGCAGCTCGACCTCCAGTATCTTCGCCCCACTGCCCAGCAAGATATGATGTGCTGTCACCGCCTCGCAACCGAGACCCTGGGTCGCCATGGCGCATGTGAAATTGTTGCGCTACCACTTGTGCTTGAGTGAGGCCACGATCGTTGACAGCGGGGGCGTCTTGTGGCATTGGCGGAGCAAACAGAGGATGATCGGGCAAAGAGAACCCTGCCTGAGGCATGCTCATCCAATTGTTCGAGGACTGCGCAGTAAACGGCGACTGCGGTACAGCTTGTGCTCCAGGCGGCGTGGCCCAAGAGGGCGATCCAGCGCCATGGTGTGGTGCTCCAAAGCTGCCATCGAGATTGCTGCTACCTGCGAAAGGTCCGTAGGCTCCAAACTGTGGGTTGCGACTGGGATCCGGGTAGCTGGTTTCTGCAGCGGAACTGGCAACATGATGATTGCCTGCACTTCCTGGTGGGGGGTCTTCCTTGTGGGTGTTCTGGTCTGTGGCACCTTCCATGATCTACTACCCTCCACAAATGTGCAGTCTCGAGAGTTTGCGGTGACTTAAGAGCATCGAGTCGGCGTTGATCTGCACTCGTGGTGGTCGGAAGGCGAGCAAAGTTGTTGTGGTGGAAGGTCGAGTACGAAAGCAAAATGTAGGTCGCCATCTTTGGTGCTGAGTCATGCAAAACTGCATGTCACGTGTGGAAGAAAGCTTGATATGGAAAGCATTGCGAGTGACTTGCTACATTCGAACTAATATCCCTCGGCGCAAAACGCAAAGAGACCAATTTACTCGATCTGAAGATCCCAAAGATTGAGAATGCGGCTTGTTGCGGTGGACCAAGGTTTCATCTGGTAAAAGGCAAGGTGAAAGCTGATTAACCCAACCGCGCCGTCGAAGAGGAACGCACTGTAGATTGAATATATAGCTAAGATATTGAGCCGAAGTGAAGCCATGCTCTGCGCTCGACTTCGACAACGACCTTGATCCTCTCTCCCTGCAACCAAAACCACAACACATCGGCCTTCATCTCATACTAGTCGTCTCACACATCCTGTTGACCGCCGCCCGACTGCCGCACGCGACATGTACCCTCGCAAGCTGCCCCACAGGCTCGCGATCCGTCACAGCCCATGTAGAACGTCGCAACGAACCGCCAACATGGGACGCAAGAGCAGCATAGAACCACGAGAGTAGCAGACAGTCCATACCAGAGTCCATGCGAACATCATGTTGACAACCGTGAAATATGGCTCTACCCTACGCTGGTGGACAGTGACCGGTCTCGACCCAAAGATAAGTTGGCCCGAGTGGGCACCGTTCACGCGATGTAGTCGTGCTAGACCGGATGTCTTTTGAACATGTGAGCGTTGACATTGAGCCGAAGGAGCGACAGGAGGGAGATGTGAGAAAGATGTGAGCACGAAATACCGCCTTGGAGAAGTCATGTCGATCTGTGTACGGCGACCAAGTTAGGGTCAGGAATGGTTATCTTCTCAGGATCCCCAATAGCATCTTTGGCGCGCACAATCCACACGACGTGGAGCGCGACATCATAGAGCGGCTTCCTGGCACTGAAAGCACACCTTGCGTCTCGCTTGTTCTTGTTCTTCTCGCCGTAGTTGGGAGCCTTTGGTCCTGAATGGAACTTCAATCGATGCACTCGATCGAACCTTTGGTCATTCCACCATGGCGACGAAGTCTTGATACCGCGACTGCTTTGGCGTCTTCTTTTTGGCGCAAGATGGGCCAACTCATGGTGCTTCCGCAACTCACTTTGATATGAAGGGCCTCAGAGGGCTATCAGCACCGCAGTCTCTGCTACTACCATCCGGAATGGCCAGCGCCTAGCACGCCACAAGGCCTCGTACGCAGGCTCATCTCACCCGGTCGACAGACCATACATAAGTCCAGGCCAGACACTACGATTGGGACTGTCGCAATGCGGTCAGCACACTGAGATTGCTAGCACCTTCTTGTTGGCCAGTCCAGGACTATAGTCTTTGAGCAGATATGTTATTGGAGAGCCGTTGGGACTTCCAAGCAAAGCGAGGAATCCGGCTTTCTCTGTAGCCTTACGCTAAAACGTTTGAACGTTTTGGGATGAAGGCCAGGTGCAAAATGCTTCATGAGCTCTGAGTGACCCTGTTCTCGACATTTTGCTGCCAGCTCTGAGCAGCATGTCATTCGACACCTCAGCAGTGTCTTGAGTCGCAATCCATGCTCAGCACCGTAGCCTCGACCTTTCTGGCAGGAGTAACTGCAAATGGCGCGGAATCAGATCACAGAGCACATACGTAGACCCAGACTCAGCTTTGAAAACCAAGGTTCTCTCCGTCCGACGGGATATCGATCGCTCGGCGCGCCACAGCTCTCACAGGCGCTGCAATAGCGTCTCGCGGCTACGGAGGCGCTCATTGTGCATGGAGATGACAGGGGGATCAGATCGAAGGAGGTGGAACCGATCCGGCCAGGAAGCTGGCGACCAGCATGATATCACTATCCATCGCTAGAATTTGAATCGCAACGCCTCATCAGTACCCCAGCCATGCTCATCACAAGCTGGAGCGACAAGCTCACGGCGCGCTGCAAGGCCGATAGGTAGTCCGATCTCACAAGCAGACCGAAGTCGACTCGCGACTATGGCGTTGAGCCCATACGCCTCTCCACTCTTGTCAAATACGCCAGCACGCAGCATCATCACCTCAGCCCTACTCGTCATCAGCAGTATCAATACACTTTCGGCGCGCCTCACAGTGAGGATGTGGGATCGATGAGAGAATTTGGACAAGAGCAAGATACCAGGATACAGAACGCGTCAGATCATACCACGCCGTTCACCCCAATACTCAAAGCACTTCTACCACGCCCATAGTCATAGTCATAGCATAGCACAAGTAAGATCCGCTGAGATAGCCCAATGGACGACGCGCTTCGCTTAAAGCTCATCGTGGTCAGCGACCTCATCGCTGTCAAGGATAGCATCCTTGGCGGCCTCAGCAGCCTTCTTCACCTCCTCCTTAACCTTCTCCTTCACACCCTCAGTGGCGGCAGCAGCCTGTTGTGGCATGCCGTCGGTCTCAACAGTCTCAGTCTCACCAGCAGTCTCGACGTATGCGTCAATCTTGTCAGAGCCGTTGTCGCGGATGAAGTTGGCGAGATCCTCAACAGTTCGCGAACCGTTGTAGTCGACTGGCTCGGACTTCTCGCCCTTCTTGAAGAGCTTGATGGTTGGGAAGCCCTGGATCTCATCTGGGACGTCGTTGAGAGTGGCATCAACCTTGGCAATGACGATCTTGTCCTCATAGTCCTTGTAGAGACCGGCAAGCTCATCGTACTTTGGTGCGAGAGCCTTGCAGTGTCCGCACCATGGAGCGTAGAACTCGAGGAGAACGTCCTTGTCGCTGTTGATGACGATGTCCTCGTAGTTCTTTGCAACGACGATCTGGACTGCGCCCTTCTCGCGCTTCTCTGGAAGTGGCTCGCTCTTGATGCTTGGCTCGACCTTGCCGGCGACGAAGTCTTTGACGTATTTGCCAATCTTCTTTGCGGTGAGCTCCTTGATGTCGCCGGCGGACTCGTATGGGAACTTCTGGTTCTTGGCGGTGTCCTGAATGGCGAAAGCTGGCCACTTGCCAACTTCGAGGTTGAGGTTACCAGCGTGCTGGCCAAAGGCAGAGGCGTCGATGGTAGCGAAGCTGACCTTGCCCTTGTACTCTTCAGCAAGTGGCTTGAGATCCTTTGCGAGCGATTCGCGCTCCTCAGCGGTCTCGGCGAAGATGTATGCGAGTGGAAGGCCGGACTAGAGGATGTGTCAGTATCGAAAGCACTACGATGTACGTCTGTAGTCACTTACAGCCATGTATCCAGCGTATGTCTCTGGGCCAACCTCGCCAATCAATGGTGTTGCGGCGACCTTGGCGAACTCGGTGATGGCCTCCTTGTCGAACTTCTCGGTGAACTCATTCTTGCCCTCATCGAACTGCTTGTAGAGAACAATGGCTGGTGCCTTGACGCCCTCGGCCTTGGCCAAGTCGGCATCAGAGGTAGCTGCGAAGAGGTAGCTGTCCCGGAGCTCCTCCGCGATCTCGGTAAATGTGGTGTTGGATGTCTTGTCGTCCTTCCCGATGTATGCGACGAGCACGACCTTGTCGGCGGTCTTGAACTCGTCGAGGGCGGCTTGTGTGGTGAGGAGGGAGACGGCTGGCAGGGACTGCTTGGTCATGTACGAAACAATGGCGTCTGCCTTTCGTGCGCCAGAGTATGGCGAGATGTTCTTCTCGCCGCGGAAGATCTTGAGCGTTGGGTATCCCTCGACGCCGTACTCTTGGCAGAGATCTTGCTGCTCGGTGCAGTCGATCTTGGCCAGTGCAATGCTCTTCTCCTTTAGTGTTGTGGCCGCCTCCTCGTACTCTGGTGCAAGCGCCTTGCAGTGACCGCACCACGGTGCGAAGACTAGACGGTGTTAGCGATGAGCTCCCACATGTGATTGTCGCCCACACATACATTCTGCGAGCACAAGCTCGTTCTCTGTGACAAAGTCCTTGAAGGTGTCCTTGGTGAGCTCATGGACATCGCTGGCCATCGCCAGGCCGGCCAGAGCCAGCAGTGCGGAGGAGTAACGCATGGTGTGTGGCTATCAGTTGATGGTGGTGATGGTGGTGGTGGTGGTGGTGGTGGTGGTGGTGGTGGTGAGCGCTTCGTGTGGTGCTTGTAACTCAAGACCGGCAAGAGGATTCAAGGGGCGGTAGTTGATGTGGATGTCCTTAAAAGAGTAGTGGGAGTAGTAGCACTCGTCAAGTTTAAGTGTCGAGTCGAGTTCTGGCTTCGTGTCCCCACGCGGCTACCAATGCTCTGCTTGGAAATCCAGGGTCCTCAACTGCCAGCTGTTCTTCCAATGCGGCTTAGTCGATATGAACCTGGGGCAAGCATCTGCTTTTAGACTCAACCTCTCTGTTCACCCAAACGACTCGCCATCGGCGCCGCATGAACCAACATGTGCGTTGGAATCTAGCATGTGTCATTACTGTGCTACTACCTTAAGTATCATTGCTGCATAGCTATTTGTCCGACTGTCCTTTCGAGAGAGGTACCAACACCAACATCGGCTACACGATCTAGACGCCGCCACCATCAAACTCTATGCTGCAACTATCCGCACTCTATCGTCAAGCAGAAGCATGCCAATCCTCCACGAAGCGGTGTCTGTTCCTGCGCATGTTATGAGATCCCAGTCCTTGGACTTGTGATACTGACTCGAGACTATCCCTCAGCAGTGGCACGGCTTCGGATACCCTCGGCTTCCGACCCGTGGATCAGCACTGAGACTTGACACCTGTCATATCATGAGACCACTGTCCTCACTGTCGATAGCGGGTGAGGTGTGTCGATGGTGTGGCCACAGTGCATTTCCTGGAGAACATCTTGGCAGACAGGAACATCATCCACTTGGTGAAGCCGCCGATGTGATGCTTGGGCCCTTTCGAACTGTGTGAGGCTTGAATCATGATGCTCCTGGTCCTCATGCCCAACATCAGAACTTCGACGTCTGTATGCTGCACTTCCAAGGAGGCCTGTGTTTGGAACTGTCGAACATCGATCCGAAATAGGCATCGTTTCGCCAGTCCAGATCACGAGTCAGCAGACAGTATGTCTGCCAGTCATCTCGATACGGCGTATCATCCTCGAGATATGCTCGACAGCTGTGTAAGAGCCTGAGTCTGTCAAAAGAGGCAACTGTCAGCTACATCCAGGCACCACGTGGCACAAGACAAGCAACACGTCGGCCACGCAGGGCAGCATCATGTGGCTTCCCCATCAGCACTCACCAAAGTCCTCCTAGCAGCCAACTCATCCCCATCCCCACTAGGCCTATAACAATGCCTCACGACCGCCAGTAGCGAATGATACAACCCGTACCTGCATCCACACCGTCAGCACAATCCCCAGTGTGGTCGCACCACATAACATGGCGTCCAAATGGCTTACAAGTACTGCCTGATCCTCTCATTCGCATCACGATTCGGTAACCTCCCAAACCCCTCCGCAAAGCCCACCCTCGGCTTATGGAAGCAATCACTCATGAACGGGTCGCCCCAAATCGCCGTACTCCAGTCCACAATCCCCGCAAAAGTGTAGTCATTTGTATTAACGAGAACATTTTCATCCTTTGCCATCTCCAATAGCACAAGCCTTGGCTGACTGATCTGATCCAGCACCTGTCGATGCCGACGAACCTGATTCCGGATAAAGTCGTAGGGGAGACTGACCAGCGCATCTTCTCCGTCTCGGAGGATCGTCTCCAGCAGGGCAGCAAAGCATCGGCTCCACGCCGGACTTGCAGGCGGCGTCCCTGGACTGATGGCGCCAAAGGCTGGGCCAGAAATGTGGGAGAGTTGACGGACGTACTGGCCGAGAGATTTGTCGATGCTGGAGAAAGCTTGGCGGGAGAGGGAGGCCTCTATGTCAGAGAGGATGGAGCCTTTGAAAGGTCCGTTGATGAGGTAAGGTGAGCCCATGGGGATTGTGGTGGGGTGGTATTGAATGAGGCGCGGGACCAGCATGTCAGATCTGCTCTGTAGAGATTGGAGGACTAAGGCTTCGGTTTGGAGTCGTTCTTCCTCCTGGCCGAGGAGTCGTATGTGGGAAGAGGGTCGGCATTTGAGGACGTAGAAGTATTCTGAAGTTGGTTGGAGGCGGAGGTTCCTGAAGACGCTGCCGTCTAGTCTTTCTATCCGGACGGCCTTGATCTGAAGAGCCTTGAGGGCGACCTGGTGGACAGTGCCGCGATCTGGCGATCTCGACATGCCGGGAGGGAGAGGCTTGAAGATGGGTTGAGGCGGTGATGAGATTGGCGAGAGGAGGACCGTCATTTTGTATTCGACCGGTGCTTCAGTCTTGACTATACGACAAGTAAGATCGCAAGGCCTGAATGAAACGTGTAAGCTGCTAGTTGAAGAACACCGGGCATCTCCCCAGGCTGGGCAAGAAAAGATGGATGATGGATGATGGAATGGGTTGTCGGACGACTTGCTGCACGTCCACACCGATGAAGCCCGGATAGTTGGCGTGTAAGAGCCGATGTAGTTAAGCTACTACCGCCACCTAGTCAGGCTCCTACATGCCAGCGCCATCTCACTTACGATGCAATCTGTATGGTTCCGGGAGCATATATACGATGTCAGTGGGCATACGGTGCGGGTCGAGCACCGAGGGCGCGGCTCATAGCGAGACTTGAAGGCTAGGTAATAATCTCGCATGCCAGCAATTGTCACTGGCTGCAGACCAGGCGCCCGTATAGGAAGGTCGCCGGTGCGTGTTCTTGAAACTCTCTCACTCCGCGCGGTGATTGATCGTTAGGCAGATCCTGTTCGCGTTGTCGCCAGTAAATAGACTCGGTGACAAGCGAAGAAAGTCGTCAGCGCTCGTCTATCGAGGTGCTAGTGCCGATCCGCACTGGCCAATGAAACCGACTGGAAGGGAACGGGGAGCGTGGGTCAACGTTGTAGAAATCGCCTAAAGTGTGGTTTCGTTGGAAGAAATGTAATAAATCTCAAATGATAGAACCAAGAAGCCATGCTATGTCCGACGCGCAGTCGAAGACCTTGCACGACTTGCAAGACGTCAAGACGAAAACCGCGCGATCGGGTCCTCCTGTCAATCTGGGTGGAGGCGTGTGCCACAAGCGAGGGCTCGAGGTCCAGTGCGGTCGTGTGCCCCGATCTACCCTACACGTGCCCTATTATCTGGCTGTGTCGGAACGTCGGGATGCTGGGTCTCCACGCGGAACGCACGCTGTGCACGTTCTTGAGGCAACACAAGATCGTGGACAAGCCGGCCCTGCAGATGTCGATGATCGGAAAGGTGTCAAGAGATCTTGGTGCTGTCCGCAAAAGCCCGGGTTCTTGCTGCCGCGGCTGCATAATCAATATCGGTCGACGATGGTGCATCGCAGCGTATGATTTCTTTCCCTCGCACAGGCCTACCCGCATAACTGCGAGCTTGAGTTTCGGCAAGAGGGCGCGCCTCGTTCCAGCAAGCGAGGGAGTCTGTTTGGATTCCAATGATCCGGCGCGCCGGAACGGCCAATGATCCTCCTCGCCTCATATACTCGCCTGTGCCATCGTAAAGAGGAACATTTGCGATCGTAAGCTCCACCTGACTGCAGCCGTTTCTTTCTATAGATACCTGACCGAGCCCTCGCGAGTTATCGTAACGATTCTGGTTTGATCGACGTCTTGGAAGCACCGCCGCCCTCACGCGAGTTATCCTGCAAGGCTAGTGAATCATTTCACCTCTGCATCTTTCGGCGTTGGCTCGAAGATTTCCGATATGTTATAGCGCTTCAACCTCTCGAAGCTGTTATCGATCACACTGACGCCGCAGACGTTCTGTACTCAGTCAGCATCGATCGACAGGACAATGGTCCTCGGTATAGCAAGAGTGTGGGAAGTCAAGTTCAGCCAACGCACCTGATAGACTTCAACCACGATCAATAGCTCGTAGTGCTGCAGGTCGACCACGTGGCCTGGTCCGACGATGGACGCCACTTGCTTGATGACTGCGTCGCGAGATAGGATGTTGTGGTTTCGGAGCGTGGGCCGAATTGCAAACTGTATGGAGGTGTTAGATCCGGCAGAAGCAAAGTCCTCTGAGCTGACGATTGGGCCGCAACCACGTACCTTCCGCCTCTGGAACGGCTCCTGGTGAAAGTGCGGTGCAAGCACTTCTGTAGCCACTTTCTCTAAGCCTTCCGCCGATGCTCGGCCCATTAAAGTCATCGGTGATAGTCTTTTGGTGAATCTTGTTCGCTTGCACTGATTGTCCGCCATGGCTTCCTCGCATATCGTCTTTACCAGCGACACTGGCTCGACTGGCGCGATC
The DNA here is from genome assembly GCF_020509005.1 of Fulvia fulva. Taxonomy (NCBI): domain Eukaryota; kingdom Fungi; phylum Ascomycota; class Dothideomycetes; order Mycosphaerellales; family Mycosphaerellaceae; genus Fulvia; species Fulvia fulva. The sequence goes on from NC_063022.1 coordinate 1,160,684, forward strand.
GTCTTAAAGAACACGACTACACTGGGCATCAGCATCACATCCGGGACTGAGCTCTGCCAGTACTCACCACACTGCATATCAAGTCTGACAGGAGTGAAAAGCTGAGCAGCTGCAGGCTTTCGAATGTCCTTGACTTCAGCTGCTATGGCTTTCTCGATGTCGACTTCCTCCTCGCCTGCGTCCTCATTCGCCGCATCAGGTGCTTTCGCTTCCAAGGCTTCAGGATAGAGATGTTCCGCTAGGTCGGTCAACCAGTCTCGCATCTCGTGGACACATTTGCCTTCCTTGTTCTTCTGGCACGTCACCCAGAATCCAGCGTCGCCGGGCTGGATGGCTTTAGCTGATACTGCACCGTGGTCAATCTTCCTTGGAACGCGCCACTCCTTCTTAGTCTGCGCGCAGTATCAGTGCATGTGCTTTCTGGTAGCAATAATGTGATGACTTCGTCACAAATGTAGCACACCTTTGATCGCTTGCCATCCCCGCCTAGCGCCTGGTCTGCTTTTCTCTTGGATTGATTCTCCATGCCCGATACGAAGTAGAATGCCTGGTTCAGTGATACAGTGTGTTAATGTACGTCGTCGAGTGATGATTGTGAGGGCCTGCAACTTAGTGCTGTGCTGCGAAGAGATCGGCGAAGGAAAGCGCAACCGGCCGACGGCCCGGTCTCACTTTTGCTGACTGTTCCGCCTCGTACCTCAAAGGGCGTCGCCCTAATGTTCAGGCAGAACTACATATTCGCGTTATCTGTTGGAGATGCTGAATTCTTCGCGATGATCGAGTCACATGGTAACTTCGCGAACAGGGCTCCGGTAGTTCAGCCGGTCTCATTTGGTGTGAAGGGTATCAACTGTCTCCTAGCCCTGGCCGAGCACGGCGAACGGCCAGCAAGCATTTAAACCTTCATCTTCAACTTCAGTCTGTAGTCAAAGTAGACAATATGGCTACTACACAGGCATCAACTTTCCGAGCAGCATCGCTGTACCCCAGTCCTTCAGAGGCATCACTCAAGCTACATTTCCTCGGGCAGAAGATCAAAGATGTGCAAGCACCGGCTGCCATCGTCAATGCGGCAGTGGTCAGGAGAAACTGTAGACTGATGCTGGAGACCGCCGAGAAGCTAGGTGTATCATTCCGGGCACATGTCAAGACGCACAAGGTAAGAACCACGATCCTTGGAGGAATAATCGTGCTGAGATGCTCCACAGACAACAGAGATTTCTGAGCTGCAAGTTGGCAAAGACACAAAATCAGTGAAGTTGGTAGCGTCGACAGTGAGCGAGATTGAGCATTTGACGCCTTATCTCCTAAAGCGTAAAGTGAGAGGCGACGATGTCAATGTCCTGTACGGACTTCCCCTTCCTCCATCCGCGGTCCCAAGGTTGGCTGCCATTGCTCGGATCTTGGGGAAGGGTACAGTCGGTCTTTTCGCGGACCATCCTGCACACATCAAAGTCCTGGCTGAAGTGACTGAGGACACATGACCAGGGCAGATCCCGGTGTGGGTGAACATCGATGTCGGGTACCATAGGGAAGGTGTGCCAGCAGGATCGAAGCAACTTGCAGACATCGCTTATGCGCTGGCGGCATCACCAAAGGTCACGCTCGGGGGCATTTATACGCATTACGGCCTTTCGTATGATGTCAGTAGTCCTGAAGAAGCGTTGGAATCGATGGCCAAAGAACTCCGCGGTCTCGAAGAAGGAGCTGTGGCATTCCTGAAAAGCGCTGGAGCCAACATTAGCAGTAAGCGTAATGCTTCAAAAGTGGTCCTTTCTCTTGGAGCAACCCCGACAACAACCTCAATCCAGAATATTCTTGAAGGGACCAAGATTGGAAGCCGGTATCGAGACATGATCAAGATGTGCGCAGAATCATTCGAGGTCGAATTCCATGGCGGAGTCTATCTGGTAATGGATATGCAGCAGTTGGCCACACGTGCAAGACCACAACACTCCGCCAACGATCCTGGTCAGAGTCTGCTGTCCTTCAAAGACCTGGGTTTCCGAGTCTTGGCGGAAGTAGCCAGTGTCTATCCCGACCGCAGCGACACGCCAGAGGCACTCATAGCGGCAGGCTCCATCGTTCTTGGACGCGAACCATGTAAGAGTTACCCTGGCTGGGGTGTGATCACACCTTGGCCTGCGCAGGATGGTCCACATTACGAACCAGAAGGCTCAAAGACTGGCTGGATCGTGGGCAAGGTCAGTCAAGAGCATGGCAACCTTCGCTGGGAGGGACCACAAGACAATGTTCGACCTCTCGAAGTGGGTGAGAAGGTACTTGTCTGGCCGAACCACGCATGTATAGCGGGTGTGAACTTTGGATGGTACCTTGTCGTGGACTCTGAGTCGGATCCTGAGACGATTGTAGACGTCTGGGTCAGATGGCGCGGATGGTGATACCGACTTGGTATGCAGGTTAGAATGACAGCATCTCGCTTCCCAGTGCCTCAGTCGTCGATGTTGATCGTGTTGTTGTACCTCGTCAGGGTCCCGTTGCTCGCTGCACGAGCTGCCTCCAGATTCAGCTCTGCCGTCAATTGCGCGCCCAGGCTCTCCTCTCTACTGCGTGGTTTCTCGCTCAATTCATCCACGTCTATGCCATTCGCCTCTGCAACCTTGATCAACAGCCGCTGTTGCGCTTCCAACTTGTCCTCCAAGCGCCGCTCGGCAGCCTCCCTCTCCCGCCGGGTCTGATCGTGAAAGGTCGCCGAGCTCGATCGCCACTTTTCCTCTCTGGCCTGAACCTTGTCCGCGTTGGTCTTTCGACAGTGTTCCAGCCACGGTAGTAACTTGGTAATATTTGCAAGTTCGCCCATGGTTGTGGCGCTGGCGGCATTGATGCTCTGGCCAAGGGTGTCCTGGACCGAATCTAGGCGCTTCTCGACTGAAGTTTTCGATTCAGTGGTCAGCTTGTTGGTGGTGTTCAAGGTATCGAAGAGCCACCCTCCCTGTCGCGTCCATTCATCGTGCCAGCTCCGCATATAGGTCGAGAGCTCGTTCACCTGCTTCAAGCCAGTACCATCCTCAGCTATGCTTCCACTTCGCGATAGTCCATCCGGGCCATCAGTGCGAGGTCTCTTCGGACCTTGGACTTCCACAACATCATCGTCATCTGGCGCACTTCGGATCAACGAGCTTCTGCGACCATCGTGGCCTGGCGCTGCTGGAGACATGGCTATAGCGCCATTGCGCATAGCTGGAACCTTGGTCTGTGCGAAAGCGGTCGGATCAAAGCCAACGTCGGTGATGGAGGCAAAATATGCATGCTCCCTTGACTGTGGACCGGCGACATTGAACTTGATGTCGGCAGTGACTTGAACAGAACAGCCTTCCAGTCGCTGTAGCTCCTGCTGTAATGTTGTGAGCGCTTGTCTTATCTCGGCCCTCTGCTTCAAAGAGGCGTTGAGCAGTCGAGTGTCGCCGTGGAATGTGTGCTCCACATGGGGGGCTGCTGCCATGACGCGCCGGATGAGCTGTTACGGTATGCAGTACTGCCGACACGGTGATCTGCCCGGTGCCGTCTACGAGCTGTGCAAAGCCGTGACTCCGACTCGTGAGGGCCACGAGACCTCTGCGATGGTCCTGAAACACGTGGACGTCGCACGTTCTGCTAAGTTGCTCCGCGGTGGTGCTGTGGCTGTGGCTGGGCTGGAGCTGAAGCTGGGCAGGGCAGCTCGAAAATAGACAGGATCTTGCTGCTGGATACGGGGGGGGGTGCTACACCAGCGCCGATCGCGGTATATCTCAAGCAGTATCGTCGGCGATGTTGACAGCTATTGCTGCTTCAAGCGCGTCGATTCAGTGTATTACAGCCTTGCAGCCAGGAACTGCTGGTCATTGTGTGTCGATGTTGTCGCGCAAAGGTTGACGATCTCACAATGGCGAGATCGTACATCCGGGAGCTAGTCGCGACGCCCGGCTATGCATGCGGTCCCTGCACACGCTCATCGTGTTTCACTCCCCTCTCACTCCCAGCTCTGCTGCTGGCCTTGTGCCACTTCATAATTCACCTCATGCCATGAAGCTCACACCACCCATTTCCTCCGACACGCCCGCTGTGCGTCCTCTGCTGCAGGAGAGCTTTCGTCAGCCTTCTCTGCCTCCTGCCCGCGGCTATGTCGATGTTATGCGAGCCAGTGCAGAGCATTATCCTCCCCAGCCAATAGTGCGCTGACATATCATATATGCACCGAGTTCAGCTTCATGCAGTGTCTGCAGCTATAGGAGTAGCGAGTCGAGTCAACTGCTATCGTTTCACCCGCAAAACGGCTGCGGCTGCTGCGAGCTGCCACTGTCAGCCGGCATGGCAATGGCCCTCGCAGCCCATTATGACAGCGGGAGCGATGATGAGTTTCACTCTGTGTCAGGCCGCGACGAGCACGATGATTCGGAGTCCACTCTTAATATGCCTCCGGTGCATCCCATTGCTCCACTCCAGGGCGCATTCGAGGAGTCTATCTACGAGAGTACGCAGAACGAGGACGACAGTGCTGCCGAAAGTCCCTACGACGCAGAGATGAGACGTCGTGAGCTGTTGGATGCCACGCGCTATGAGGACGTTCGCCAGAACAAGTGGAAGCAGAAGCATGGCGCCAAGTACCATCCTCTGCTCAAGCTCATGGCACAGATCGTCTTCGGCATGCATTTACTGCAACAATCGCAAGCGAAATCCAACGAGGAGGTGGTCAAGATACTGCAGAATCATGTCACCGATGTGGATTCGTTCCTGGAGCGAACGTCCGAGGACTTCGTGCTGGCCACAAACGACATTGAGGAACGGATCCGGTATCTCAAGCTACCAATGCAGCATATGGAGGTGTTCAATGTCATGCTCGATGAGAAGAAGTTCCGCGCTGATCTGGTCAATGGTAACGATAAGATCGAGATGATCGTCGGGCGAACGGCGAAGGCCGTGAATGATGCACTCTTTGACATCTCGAGCGGTCTAGAGTCAACAAAAGAGCTGGGAACATACCTGTCTAAGGTGATCGATGAAGGCTTGCCAAGCGATACCGAGATAGCCGATGTCTTTGCTGCAATGCGTGGCAACGAACAGGGCTGGATGAAGTATCTCCAGGAGCTGCGAATCAAAGGCGAGAATCTGGGCAACAGTCTGGTTGCACTTGGGAATGTCATTGCAGATATCAACAAGCATGCTGCTGCTGCCAGCAGAAGGAACAAGCCTCAAAGCCGGACCATTTCCACAACAACAACAACCGGAAGTTCGTCGCCGGCTTTGCGCTCAAAGTTTGCCAAAGACTCTGTGGTTTATCGAAAGCCTGGGCCGTGGCTGGATAAGCCGTTGCCTTCGGAGCCAGACAGTGAGTTCAGTGCAGCGAAGGTGTCGATGCCCAAACCACATCCGGTGCCTTTCGCGACACGTTATGAGCAGCCACGCGAACATGCTCCAATCCCTGGATCAAGGTCCTCAAATGCCGGAGACGCAACTCCTTCACAACGTCGAGCGACTTCGCGGACGGCATCTGGACCGCTATCAAGTAACCCACCAGACGCCCCACCAGACGCCAGCCCGAGAGTGCCATATAAGAATCCAGGACGATCGCAGAGCCAAAGCACTGCCCACGTGTTAAGACCGAGCTCACCACAGAGGCCGGTGGCCTCTTTCAGACGATCTAGAAGCCAAGGTGCAATCCTGGACTCACAAACTCCAAACAAAGTCATACCTCGAAAGCCTGTGGCTGGTACCTTGAGGAAACATCCAGGGACCCAAATTAAGTACGTCCCGCCCACAGGTGTGACACCGGCCAAAGAATATACTTCAATCACGTACGTATCCGTATGATCTTGTATCACAACGTACTGACTTCCTACACAGCAACGGTTTCTCGCGGCGCATATTCATGAAGCTGCGTAATATACCACCACTACCGCAAAGTCGGCAGAGAACTGAGGCAGTTGCGCGGCCTGTCGACTCTGCCTACTCCTCCGACCGCAAACGCAGCACATCATCGCCGACAGAATTTACCATGGATACAGAACATGATATTGAGAAGGAAAGTCAATCCTACTTCGAGAAAGACGCCGTCGCTGGAGCTGGGGACGCAATTGCTAGCACACGGCTTGGGCTGTTCCCAAAGGATACGGGACCACTCGCGCCCTCACAGGCAAGCATGCGGAGCAGACATGATATGCCCAACTCGAAGGCGGTCTCATCGGCGTGGACCGACCGATCTCTAACAACGACACATTCCTCGAAAGCATTCCGCACTATGAGCATCAGGAAGTTCTTCGGACACCACAAGGACGAAAGCCGAAACTTGCCGGCACAGTAAGAGACATACAAACACAGGACCTCACACAAAGAGCCAGAAAGGACCAAGGACGGGTTATCCCACGATAACATGACGATAGGACACATAGGCTGTGGAATGAAACTGACTTGAACTTCAGTGTACGATGGTGTTAGAAGCAGCTATACCCACTTCCGCACGAGACAGCAGCTAACGTAGGGAGAGCATGTACATTAGGTAAAAACGACTAGGATCAATATACCCTCTTTCAATCCCCCTCGCCTATTGATCCCAGCGTCGACCACGTCGAGACGAAGCTACGTTGAGGCTGCACTGCTTCCCGAATCCCTTTATATTGAAGGACATCCATCTTGATGCTCCGACATGAGCTCAGAGGGCCAACATCGAGCCTTCTCCGTCTCCGATCCAGGCCCCTGCGATCGACCGTGTAAAACCTCCGCTCTCGCCGGCGCATGTAGCGCCACCAGTGCCATTCCTAAGGGCCCAGGTTGCAGAGGGTCCTCCCTGGGTGCTGGAGGAGACGCACATATAGATTACGTCGTGCGGCCACGCGGCTTAAAGTGTTCATCCGCAGTCTGTGATCGGGAGGAGGGTCTTCTGCGTGCCGAGGAAACTGCTGTGCCCAATCTCGATATCCTTCCCAACCTAGTTTGTCCTTGCCCCTGCGTGTTGGCTTCGCTGGAGCTGGGTATAGACTCACGAACCACTTCGCGGCGACTTGTCGGTACTTCTTGTCAATAGCCGTTCTGAGGGCTGTGTTGTCGGTGGGAGGCAGCACTGTGTCGAAGATCCAATCGCGATCTATCCGCAGCTTACTCTCCAAGCCGGCAAGATCCCACATGTTCGCCCAGTCATCCAGATTCGATCGATACCCGCCCACGTGCGACTGCTGAGCAAAGTTCCGCAGCATCGCCATGGCAGTGTCTTTCGGTACTCCCAGCTTTCTAGCGGGTCGGAAGATATGCTTTTCGAGCTGGGCATGCGTCAAATGTGACGGCCAGGTCTGCGAGGCTTTCGTCGAATGCGTGGGACGCGACCGTCTGATTAGGAGTTCGTGACTCATGAGGAAGAGGCTCATGAAATGGCACCAGGTGACTTTATCGAGGGTATCTGGTGTGAGGAGGTGTGCATCGTAGTCGACCGCTATGCAGAAGGACAGGAAGCGTCTCAGGCGTTCCACAATGGGATCGTGGCTCGAGCTTCGTATTGTCGATGCTGCGGTTGTGCTTATGGAGGCTGTACCGTTGGTGGTGGAAGCTGTGTCGTGACGCGAGTAAGGCGGTGGCGGAGAACAATGGTCGTGGTCAGGATTTTGAGGATCAGAACCTGTACGTCGAACGCTCACTAACGATCGCGCGGATCTTTGGGAGACTGTGTTCCCATAGGGGCTTTGTAATGACCTGAGTATGTCGTTGTGATAAGCCGGATCGAAAGGAATATATCCTGACATATCGGCGTGTATGGATGGTGATGTTGATGCTCAGGTGCCTAATGTCATGTTGAGGTGCCAGTAGCGTTTTAGCAAGTGCTCTTGTCGCGAGGTGAAGGCAGATATGCGGCTACAGTCGTGGCTACCTTGGAAGTATTGTGGGAAAGGATAGCTTACGGCTCCTGCCTATCCTCGCGCTCCTTTCACGGCAAGCTTCACCGCGCTCACCTGGACAATACAGACACCCATCCCTCGCCTAGAACCATCATTCTCCCGGACCATCAGCCTCCCTCATAAGCCGAATGACCTTGCACATGCTAACCACGACCGTATCGCATCTACCCATTTATTCGCATTGCGCAGCCACACTCAGTACGATTGCCAAGTCCCCCAAAGCTCCTGCTGAAGCCATAGCGTACGTGTCTTGTCCTGATACCCTGGCTCATATTGGTACCCAAGACCGAGCGGAAGGGCGGAAGAGTCGAAGACTTCAGCCAGCTCCGTTTCCTGCAGATATCTCATCCCCGTCTTGTAGCCGTTTGGATATTCAGACGCGCATATGAGCTTTTTCATATACTCCGTGGCTGCTTCAAGCGAACAGAACAGGCCGCGGAAATTGCTGAAGTACGAGACAGTAGGATCAGGAACTGTAAAGTGCTCCATGACGACCCATATTGGCGTGCCGAGCTTGATGGTTTCTGCGACGTGGCCGGCGCCTGCTGTTGTCCGTTTCGAAGGGTCATCCATGTTCTCTGGTGTTGACTCCATGGATGCAGGTATCAACGGCCTCGTGTCCAGCATATAGAGACCGCAGAGTTTGCTACAAGTCCAGTCCCGGGAGAAGAACAAAGTCGTGATAGTTCGTCATAGATTCGTGCGGAAGTGCCCACCAAGGGACAAACATTGCTTCGCTCCATCGATTGAATCACGTCGGTAGGTTGACAGCATCGAGAATGTTCTCAACACTCAAATCTGGACCGCCAGGAACAACGTGTCTCCAGATTTTCTCCGCGACACGTTTCGAAGGATCCATAGGGCTCCAGTGCGGACTCTGCTCGTTCCTCAGCCACTTGAAATCGTCCACGTTTGACCACTTGTTTTCGACATTTCGATCTTCTTCCGTCATGTATGCGTGTGGAAGAGGTGCGAATCTAATGGCCGAGCAGTCTTCTAGGATGGGTCGCGACGTTGCCAGGAGATACACATCACAGTTTGACGACTCGTGCATCCTGAACTGTCGGCTCGCTACCACGATGACGGAGTTCTTGACGTTCGTGAGATGGATTGCGCCAGCGACATGGCCACAGATGATCAATGAAGATGAGATGTTCTTCAGCGTGAGTCCTGCGAACGGCTTTCCAGCAGTAGTTGGTGTTGACATGTCCACAATGCAGTGGTCCACGTTCGAGACCGTGCCTGAGCCTGTAGCATGACTGGCTGCTGAAGGAAGCGTAACGTGGATCTTCTCGTGAGAGTCGATGAAGACGGCATTGCTCTCTGAACAGGACAGCTTTCGAAGTCGGACAGTGTCGGTAGATAAGAGGCCATCAGAGCTGGCAGAGGCGCCTTGTGCACCGCTGTCTTTCATAGCAAGCTCAACGTCTTCTCTCTCGTTTGCTGGTGTCTGGGCATTGCTGGCTGGCGTGTTGATATAGCTCGAAGCGTCGGATAGATGCGCCGGGAAGCCTGGAATTTGGCGTCTCTTCTGGCTTGCCAGTTCTGCTGCATCGTTCAGACTGATCGCAGACTCATTCTTCTCGGCGCTGAACAGCTGCCTGTTCTTGAAGGAGAACTTCTGCCTAGGAGCATTTGCTGTCTTGACCTCGTGCAGCTTGGCGTTCAGAGCCTTGATGGCGTCTCCATATGTTCGCTGATGGTAGGCAGGTATGTAGGATGATGCGTCCTGGACTTCTGCAGACAGTCGGGCGATGACTGATCTGACATGGTCTACAGCATCAGCACGTTCGCCGCCGGATGAGCCGTGACTCTCGATACGGGTCATCTGCTCTTGCAGATCGTCTGACAGTTAGCACTGGAGTCGATGGATGCACGAGCTATTGCAAACCTGTTACTTCGTGCTGCAAATAGCGAAAGAAGTTTTCGTTGGCCGTGAGCTGGACGGCAGGTGCGTGGTCGTCCGTCGCTGCTGTGGCCATGATGGTCGTTATTCACCGCAGTCGTTTTCGCGCTGCAGATTGCTGCCGAAGAAGTCCGTGTCGGTCGACGTCAGCTCGTCGATGAAGAGAAGTAGGTCTTCTATTGCGGCACGTCACGTCACACTGCAGTTGTCGTCTACATGCAAACATGTAGTCAAGGCATCCATTCACTGGTCGAGAGCGAGTGACAAGGACAACATGACAACATCATCTTGGTTGCTGTTCAATGGTGCTGTTGCCCCTCATCGGCGCATCGGCCTGGGTCCTGGGACAGTGTGCAGGGATCGCGTCTCTCATCTTTCTCTCGTCGACGTCAACGTGATACAACGACTACATGTATCACACATGTACCTGTCACCTGTGGCAGCAGTATACCGTCATTTACCACGTATGCCACATTGACCTCGTTACAACGCAGCTGAACATCTAGATCTGTCGTTGACGAGCTTTCTAGCACTGCTCGACCTAACACCACAAACGCTTCAATCCACTTGTACGGACTGACCACACACACTGACTCTAGTCAAGCACATCATCCCTCAACGCAAACGCCTGCCTCACCACATCGTCCATCTTCGACCGAATCGCATCGTGAAACATCACGTTCGTCGTAAACACCTTGCAGCCCTTGATCTTCTTCGCAGTCTCCAGCGCGAACGCCGAATCGACATACATATCCTCGATATAGCTCGCCGCATACACCGGTACCTCGTTCTTCGCCAGCTGCTCCTCATCGAAGAGCTCCGGCCAGTCGCTGTCAGACGCGACCCGATTCGCGACATCTTGCACTTTCCTCAGCTCGGCATAGTCTTCGAACATCCACGGAAACACCATTTCACCAGTGAAGTAGATTGGCCCGTCCTCGCGATCGATGTTGAACTCCGCGAACTCGTCCTGTACACGATGCGCAGACCAGTTGGGAGCATTGCCGACACAGTAGATTGGTTCGTGGAGGATGGCATAGATCATGTGGTTGTCGAAGGGAGACATGCTGTCGATCGACGCGAGAGATCCTCGAGTAAGATGGCCAAAGTTCTCAATGTCGTAGCTGGCGCGCAGTACAATATCATGGACCATATCGAGACCACCGTGGAAGCCAAGAGCAATACCGAGCTGTTGAAAGCGGCGACGAGTAAGGTTACCTTCAGATGGAAGCTTGATCTTGCCATCACCAAAGCGAGACAAGTACTTCATGATGGTCTTGACATGCTCAACATCCTCGGCATACTTGGCGTAGTATGCCTCGTTCCGCTCCTTGACCTTGACGTACAGCCGTCTGTAGACGTCGTCCGGCGACTTGACAAGAGGTTGCAGACCACCGAACATGAAGCTCTCTCTAAGGCCTTCCGGATAGAAGGAAAGGTAAGTGACACTGCAGAACCCACCAAAGCTCTGACCCATGATACTCCATTTCTTCTTGTTCTCAGGGTAGTCCGCAGTGATAGCCTGCCGGATAGCCTCACAGTCGCGGACAATGCTATCAGCACGGTAAAGCTTGAGATAGTTCGCTTGTACGTCGTTGGTTCCACGCATTTGCAAAGTTGAAGCAGTGATGGGTGTAGATAATCCAGTGCCACGAGGATCCAGGAACATAAGCTGGTAGCCCTTCTCGATCACCCGATCAGAGAAGGAATAGTGCTGGGGTGGCCGGCATTCCAGACCGGGACCACCATTCAGAAAGCACATCCATGGTAGCTGTTCTTTCTCCTTGTCTTCTGTAGGCACTATGGGTCTCTCATGCTTGCGTACACTACGTGCGAAGACTCTGATCGTGCCGGCATCTGGTTTGGAGTAGTCCTTCGGTACGTCGAAGCAGTGCTCGGTAACCTTGAGTGCACCTGTGGAGTGTCAGTGAATGGGGTGGGCATGGTCAAGTACCTGCATACCTGCTATTTGGTGCGACTTCTGGCTGACAATCTTCGCTGGTGCGACTTGTAACATCTTCCTTCCGACTGCGTGCATTGGACAGAAGATGCCACGAGTGCAGCTTGCTCGGCATTGGAGGTGAATGAAACGCGGCGGAGCTCAGCCACAATTTCCTCGCGAACGCCGATCACTGACTCTCAACCTTTCTTACCACGACAAATAAGCTACACAACCCCTGCACAGTCGGTGAAAATGCCCAAAGCCAAGGACGCAAAGAAGAAAGCCGAGAAGAAAGCACGAGTCGAAGCGAAGACTGCGAAGAAGGAAAAGCAAAAAGAGAAAAAGACCAGCAAAAAGCCCGGCAAGGACGACGACAGCGATGCCGAAGATGCAGATCTCGATGCAATTTTGGCACAGTATCAGAAGGAGCAAGAACAGTTTCTGAAAGTGACGGAGACACCTACAGAACCGCCGTCACCAAGATCATCAGCGACACTTGTGGCTTCGCCAAGCAATAGCAGCGAGCTCTTCCTCTTTGGTGGCGAGTACTACAATGGAGCTCTAGCATCTTTCTTCAACGACTTGTATGTGTACAAGATCAATCAAGACTCATGGCGCAAGGTGACCAGCCCGAACACTCCTCTGCCGCGAAGTGGCCATGCTATGTGCCAGGGTGGCAACTCCGGCGGGATCTATCTTTTTGGAGGGGAGTTCTCGAGTCCTAAACAAGGCACTTTCTACCACTACAATGACTTCTGGCGACTGGAACCTTCGACGAGAGAGTGGACAAAGCTTGAAGGCAAAGGCGGTCCTCCAGCTCGGAGTGGCCATCGCATGACATATTTCAAGAACTATATCGTGCTCTTTGGTGGATTCCAGGATACGAGTCAGCAGACAAAGTACCTTCAGGATGTCTGGCTGTATGATACGCAGCGATATGTGTGGTATTCTCCGAAACTCCCACCAGCATCGCAGCAGCCAGATGCCAGATCATCCTTCTCCCTGCTGCCTCACGAGACAGGTGCAGTCATCTATGGTGGCTACTCCCGCATCAAAGCCTCAGCAGTTAGTAAAGGCGCAAGAGGAAAACCAGGCTCATCTCGTGTGATCATGAAGCCAGTAGTGCATCAAGATACATGGTACCTACGAGTCACACCACCCGCATCTGACGCCCCAATCAACACGCCACCTGCTGTCAGATGGGAACGAAGAAAGCGACCCGTCAACACACCCAACCCACCTCGCGCAGGCGCCACCATGGCCCACCACAAAGGTCGCGGCATCTCATTCGGCGGCGTCCACGATGTAGAAGAAAGCGAAGAAGGCATCGACAGCGAATTCTTCAACCTGCTTCACGCCTACAACATCGACCGGAACCGCTTTTTCCAGCTGAACCTGCGAAGACCACGCACATCGGCGAAAAAGGCGAACACCACAGAGCGTAGCAGAAGAGGACGCGGCAAAGCTGACGAGGAAGAACTTCTGCGCAATCTAGCTCTGATCGAAGGCAAAGGATCCCTGGCAGAAGACGAAGACATGCCTGATGCCCCAGCGGCAGGGACCAACGACGATGATGACGACGAGCAGAAGATCGAGAAGCCCACGATGTGGGAAATGCCGCATCCTCGCTTCAATGCGCAGCTTGCTGTGCAGGAGGATACGTTGTATATCTTCGGCGGCACGTTCGAGAAGGGAGACCAGGAGTTCACGTTCGATGAGATGTGGGCAATCGACCTCGGCAAGCTCGATGGTGTGAAGGAAGTGTTCAAGCGTGATCTCGCGGACTGGGCAGGCAGTGAAGATGAAGAAAGTGATGAGGACGATGAAGAAGATTCGGAGGACGAAGATGAGGATGAACAAGACGGGACGGAACCAAGCACTACGGCACCATCGATCGCCGACGATGCCTCCGTGGCGGCTTCGGAGTCTACCGCTGCAACGGAGATGGAGACCGAGCCAGAGTCCGCAAGCCCAAAGGACAACCTCCCCATGCCACGACCTTTCGAGTCGTTACGAGACTTCTTCGCTCGATCCTCGAACGAATGGCAGGAAGTAATCCTCGAGGCAATGAAATACGAGCGTAACCCAGAAGCACGAGGCGTTAAGGAGATCCGCAAGAGGGCTTTCGATCGTGCTGATCAGAAATGGTGGGATAGCAGGGAGGAGATTCAGGCTCTCGAGGATGAGCAGGAAGCTGCTGGGATTAGCGAGGTGGTCAGCCTAGCGGAGCGAGGTGGAGGAGAGGGTGGAGGTGGAGGGGCTGGTCGTAGACGATAGAGCCGTGTAGCATTATTATCGCTCAGCTGCCGAATACCAGCCAAAGCCCTGGAGCAGGAACAGTAATCGGTGCCAACACCACGCCTATGACACTTGCCACTCCCACCACAACCGCCATCTCCCCATACAACGCTCCCCACATCCTAAACCCCTCCCTCCAGCTCCCTAACCTGCTCACACCATAGAATTCTTCCCCGACCTTCTCCGGCCTCATCGCCCCCTCCACCCTCGGTCTGAACTTCGTCCTCCTCAACCCTAGACTCAGCCCCACCGCTCCTTTCACCGTATCCTCCATCACCTCCCTCCTCTTCCTATCCCACCCCGCCCTCCTAACTCGCGCAAACCGCGGCGGCATCGCTCCGAGGAAATACCCCACCCTCATCAACGCCGTCTCCCACCACGTCGTGGTCGGGATCGAGAGCCAGTCCGACAGCGCCGGTCCGCAAAGTTGCCGAGCTGCGGCGCAGTGTTGCGGAAACGTGAATGGGGTCGGCCAGCGGTTACAGATGCAGAGGAGGACAGGAAGGGTCGGTGGAGAGGCGTAGGGATCGGAGATTGTGGTGATGTGGGTGACGTGCTGGACTTGCTGTTGCTTCGAGACGAGGTTTGCCTCGGAGGGGAATTGGACGGGGGGTGGTGGGGAGGCTTCGGCTGCGAAGGCGGAGAGGATGGTGGAGGCGAGGAGGGATTCGGATTGGGGGTAGGTTGTGTGGTGTTGGCGGAGGAAGGAGGGGTCGATGCCTTGGTGGGGTGTGTTAGTGGTGTGGTTGAGCAGGGGGAGAAGGGGAAGCGTACCGAGATAGAAGCCTATGACACGCCATAGGGCGGTCCAGTCCTCGCATGCTTGCTTCGAAGGGGTGATGCCGACTTTTCGTAAGCAGTGCATGGATGCGGTGCTGAAGGAGGTCAAGGTGAAGATCATGTCGGCCTGTGAGATCGGCACGCCTTCCGCGCGCTCGTCGTAGATGCTGAAGCCATTCTTCTCCCACTCTCCTCGACTCTTCATGAGTAAACGCCGTCGCATCGTGGCATGCAACAATCGCACACGAATGATACTCTTCCAGCCTTCAGCACCAACGTCCAGGCCGTTCTCACCGCAGCAATCGATCACGAACTGCGTCGTCTCCATCAGCCTCATGTAGCTACGGTCATTACTCTCGGGCGATATTCTCGGCGCTGCGCCTTCGGGTGTGGAACTCATGGGTGGGCATATGTAGCTTGCCAGGTTCAGAACCCTCGCTATCCGGGGACTACAGAAGCCAGCCGACAGACTCCAGTGCAGCAAGCTGGCCAAGATGTATGGAGCATAACGATAGAGTACAGCTCTACCTCGCTCAAGCTGGGCATTGTCTGGCCATTCGAAAGAGTCTGTCGAGTGTAGCTGCTTCCACAGGGCCAGTACCTCGGGCGAGGCATCTCGCGAAGTGGCCGCTGCTTCAAGTCGTGCGTATTGGTCCGTGGTGCTGATGTCCCGATATGCCTGGATCGATGGTAGAGCAGCGTCTACGAGCTTGTCGCCTTGGAAGCGTAACGTATCGAAAGTCTTATCTGTCACGCAGTTCTCGTCCCAGCGAAAGACATGATTCCAAACCTCTACAATGTCGCCATTCTGTAACAAATCGCTATCTCCCGGGCGTTGTGGGCGCTTCCAAGTCGACTGACGAGTACCTTTGAGAGCCGGATCGTGGTAGAAGTATGTCCATTGAGACGTGTCCAGGTTGTAGCAGCGACAGGTTGCACAGGCGTCCGCAAGCGCGTGGTCTTCAACGAACACGGTCGGATAGCGATCGCAACAGCATTTTCCATCAGGACTGTTTCTTTCAGATGTAGTGAACCAGTGGCTGGCTGATCGTAGCTCTGCCAGCAGCGTGTATGCAGGACGGTGAGCTACCACAGCTCTAAATTCGAAGCCCCACCACACAGAAAAGAGTGATACTTCTACTCTGGGCAGTTGCACTCCGGGAGCACAACATCTGCATTATCGTCGAGCCGTCGATACTGCAAGCCGATATGCGAAGTCTTCTCAACATCGGTCCTCTGAGTCTTGCTGGTCCACTTAGACTCCTACCCCGAAGCCATCTCTGCTCGAATGTGGACGCCGGAGTGTGCTGGTGTGGATGGTCACAACAGTAATCGTCTCACATTCCTACCAAGGTCTCAGCGCCTCCAATCCCAGCGATGAGATTCTCCTTGACAGCCACCCAGATCCCATCAATGAACCTGAACTCATAGACGTTGACATACTTCCTCGCGTTCGGTCTTCCCTCCGTATGAGCATTCACGAACACCTTCGCACTCCTTGTCTTGGTACTTCTGGACCACGCCAGATGCCTCTGGATCACTACATTGATCCTCTCGACTTCGTTCATGTACTCTGGGAACTGTCTCGCAATGCATGCGAAGTTCTCGAGCGCTTGGAGCTTCGTTCTGACAACTGTGGTGCCGTTGGCTGTCGCTTCGAAGTGGTCTGCAAGGTGATTCCTCCAAGGTGGAGCGTCTGGGTCGAAGTTGCGATTGTTGAGAGCTGACATGCACTTCATTGTGAGATCTTGTAGATATGCTTTGACCGAGGCTTCGCAACATGTGGCTGGGTCGGACATCGCTTCTGGACGGGGTCGACACGAAGTTCTTCAAGGCTTGAGGTTGCAGCTCGTTGATCGTGAGTCTTCGTGCGGCTTTCGAGCTGATTAAGATATGATATAGATTACTGGACTGTGCCTTTACGATCAACCTGCCTATCCCGCAGGCTGCTGAGCAAGACATTCAGCTGGTGGGCCATTCTGCCTTGCGGCACCGAAGCACTGGAGCGTGCCGAGGCGATGTCGCTGCCTATGGCACTCTGAACTTGCCCGTCTTTTGATGACTGTGCTGCCTTCCTGCCTGTTGATGTTGTTGTTCTTGCGCAATTGGCCGAGAGCTGCCAAGTTGAGACTTTTGGGGCATCGGGGCGCACTCTTTAGCGCCATGCATATCATCAGCAAGCATTGTTGGCTGTGGCTGGATCTAGAGCTGGTGCTTGGCGGCTTGTGCCGATTGAGGGTGTCCAGGACACGAGTCCAGGTCGCCATGTTCCCAGCCATAGGACATCTCCCGTATAATGCAAGAAGACCAATCGTCTCCCAAGGGTGTATAGATCTCGATGTGGTCATGCGTCCCCACCACCAACAGACGCCTCGTTCACGCCTCGCTGCTTTTAGCAACATGCTTGGCGGTCTGCGCGAATGGAACGGCCGTACGAACACCATCTCAGGTCGCCAGGTGCGCAAGCCAAAGGACATCTCTTAGTGTCTGGTGTTGAAAAGCCAATGGTGTCCGGAAGAAATGATGTTTGTGTGGTGGGTACGCAAGCCTGTCGTCCACATGCGCCACGTCTCAAATCCGCCTCATTTAGCACAATCCTAGACATTTTGCACGAATAGCGATGCGTAGTAACACATCCTCAGCTCGCCATGTCCTCAAGCCAGAGTACTCCCATTGGTGTCCGCTGTCAAATGGCCAATGATCTGTCACTGAGATAGTGCTGGAACTTGGTCATGCAAGCCTGCGTTCCACGAGGACGCCTTCTCGGATGCGACCACTTTCGCGCCATAAAGGTCGGCATCTCGCCTGAGGACAAGAGAAGCAGTCACCACTCCATGTCCTTGTGCCCGTGGTCGGACTACCGATGGAGGAACGGATGAATCGTTACTGAGAGCTCACAAGCACGCCTGGTTCAAAGGCTTGCCGCAGAGTTGAGCTGTTGACTACCAAGAAGTTGTCAGCGAGCGCAAGCTTGCAAGCAAGAAGAGAAGATCAGCATACCGTGGTTATATCCAGCTACTAAGCCCTCAACTATTTCTCCAAGATGAACCCAGATTTGTGCCTCCCAGATGTTTTTCGTATTTTCGTGTTCAACGATGCTCTCTCGCCATGATATAATCGGAAAACTCATACCTCTATCAATACAATAGCTTTTGCCACGTCCGAGGATTCGTCCACTCAGTGCGTGGGTGCTTTTTGCCGCATAGCCCGGACCAATGCCATCTGACTGTCAGCAAACTCAGCTTGTGCTTACGCTTGCACGCCAAACGCTCTGGCCATGCGCTCGATGTTTGTCTGGAGACTTGCCACTTGATTTTGCAGGCTTCGGATGGTGGCAAGATGGTGGCCTGGGTCCTGAAAGTCTGGGGCGTCTACCATATCACTATCGACACGCTCGTTGGGGTCCATGGTAGAGTGAGCTGTGATGAGGTTTGGGTCGACGACATCGTTGACGTTCACGACCACTTCTGCTTGGTCATCGGCCTTTTCATCCTCGTCATCGCCCTGGTCCTGGTCGTCGCCCGCCTCATCGTCTTCCTCATCCTGTCCCTCTCCCTCTGCGTCCTCACCTTCATCTCCACCAGTATCGTCTTCGTCCTCGTCCTCGTCACTATCACCAGCGCCAGTCTTCCCCTCTTCCTCTCCTTCATCATCTTCGCTCTCGTTGTCATCCTCGTCATCGTCATCCTCGTCGTGCTCTTCTCCTTCGGATGCAGAACGCTGGGTGACATCTGAAGCGCCATCGTGGTCTGCCGTGGAATGAGAGCCTTCTGAACTGGCGTGTGGACGACCGCGCTTTAGAACTTCCTTTGGCTGCATCGGATGAGCCTTCTGATGAGAGGAGCTGGGCATGGTTCGGAGTTCGGCAAGTAAGATGCAGCAAGCTGAGTTAAGTCGAAAGGTCTCAGACTTGGAGTACTAGCCTGAATAGCAAGTCCTGCCGTGAGACTCTGCAGGAAAGTTTGTGATGTAGGTGGAAGATAAGAGTATTCGTGCAACGGGTTGCGGTTGTAGTAGTGTTGTTGAAGTTGGACTTGGATTGTGTTGTTGAGATGGTGATGGTAGTGATGATGAGTTGGAGATCCAAGCGGTCCAAGTTCTGTGTGGTTCTATACGCCTAGCAGGCTGTGTCGTGTGTTGTGTGTCGAGCTGCAACGCCACACAAGTCACTGTCAGCGCGACAAGCGGTAGCAGTGGCCCTGGACTGTCCATACAGATCAGTATAGTCCAAATTCAGATCTATCTCCATATTCTGCTAAGGAAGTCGCATCCTGTTCCTGCTGTGAAGTCAACTAGCGATGTATGTGCCTGCGTGGGGCGCGAGACGCTCATCATGGCCATGTCTTACCAGGTCCGGGCTGCTGCAGCTATTGGCGAGGAGGGAGTTCAGAAGTAAGAACGTGAATCTGACGTATTCTTTGACGGCAGCCGACATCGAATCTAGGGAATCTGTTTGTGAGTATATGTACAGTGCCACTGCAAAGGCCTGATCATCGTCCTTCGTCTACGAAGCAGCCTCCAGTGGTGACTGGACTGGCACATCGATGCCATATCGCTCCTTGATGCGCTCCGCTCTTCGCTGCTCGTAGCCTGGCGCGTAAATACCTGTACGATGTGTTAGCTCTACCCGTTCAAGGTCACTGGAATCCTCCGCAGCAGAATCTGATGGGCTATAGTCTTGTACGCACCTCTGCCCTCTCCCAATTCGTTGACTGTCTGCTCAATCGGCCGCCTCCTGTTCTTCCTCATATACTCTTTCCGTGCGACTTCATCAACATCTGGGTCCTTGGCGAATCCGTTCAATCGGCCACCTGTGAATGTGAATGCCGACAGGATGACTGCCAGTGCCGAGCCGTAGCCGATGACTGCTGGTGCTGAGCGGACTGTTCCACCATGTTAGTGTACTGACCCATAGCCATATTACTGTGCTGCGCTGTCCTTACATCTCAGACCAAGCATTGTTCCCGAGAAGAAACCGCCGATTGTCGAGTTCCATGTATCGTCCTTTTCTCGTAGATTCGCGGCGGCAATCTTTGTGAATTCGTATGCTCCTCCCATGGCAGCTGTTTCCTCCTGTTAGCCTCCCAACCCCAACGCGCCTAGGATATCTCCACCCTCGATCTCACGCACCAAAAGTCGCAATCGTAGTCCCCGACCTCGTGAAGATACCGAACGCGCCGACGTTCTGCTTGGTCAAGGTGTTCTGGATGGTGGATATGAAGGTTCCCGCTCCGCCGGTGACGAGTGTTGCTTTGATGGCGGCGCCAATGGCATCCTTGGGGTGGTATTCCCCATGGACCTGATCCTGCTGCACCTGCGCCATGTTGGCTGCAAAGGAAACGGCAGATCAGAAGGGGTGGAGGGGAGAGCGTCTTGGTGGTGCAGGTAGTCGAGGATTGAGGTGCAGTGCCCACTGCCTGAGAGAGTGCTGCAGGCTGCAGCTGCTTACCAGCGTCGTCCAATTGGTGAGAGCGTCGGAGCTCGGCTGGCGGCGCGAGACGAGGCGAGCGCAGAGCCGCATGCCGCATGCATCGGGTCAAGGTTGCAGCGATGCCAAAGCTCGAGACAGCTTTCTTTGAGGACAGACACCACGTCAACACATCTTTCGTGATGTCTACAGTACATATCCCACTACCGACGATACGGTAGTACATGTTCCAACGAAGTCATGCCTCGTCGACGACGTCCACCGCGTCCAGGCGCGCTGGCAGACCTGGCTCCTTTGCGCATCCTCACCCAGATCCTCCTGCTCCAGCTGTCCTACTACATGGGCGCGATTGTGTTGATCATCTTCACGACCTTTGTCGCGGGCAAGCATCCTGAGCCGGCCATGTTCTTTGACTGGAAGAGAGTAAGAGGAGACGTGACTACTGGCTGGACACTCGCCCTCTGCTGGATGCTGGACTCGGTCATCACGTAAGGCAACAATAGAGATATCTCTAGAAGAGTGGCATGCTAACGAGGACAGTGTGATACCCATCTTACTCCTGATCGCACGCAGCAAGCTCGTACCCGACTTCGCTCTCACGATCCACTTTGTCCATCTCATCGTTACATCCCTTTACACGAAAGCGATACCTACGAACATTACCTGGTGGCTGCTACAGGTCGCGTCTGTCGCATTGATGATCTCACTTGGAGTATGGGCTTGTCAGTGGCGCGAGCTGAGGCCCATGTCCTTTGGTGGTAAAGCAAAGCAACAATCGGACCCTGCTACGTTGGAGAACGGAGGGGCAACGGCACCGGACAACGGAGAAGGCTTCAGTATGGGCAGCGGAGGACGAGGCAGGGACGGAGCGGGCACATACGAGATGGTCGGCATGGCACCAAAAGAGCCCTCTTGAAGCACTATGGCCGATTCTGCACGAAATCGTAGCAAAGGTTGCCCAAGGGTATCATGACTCCCCGACAAAGGCCGCCAACAAGGCCATATACAGCTCTCTGACTTTTCGAGCTGTCGCAGAACATTCCAAGCGTGGCAGATCATCGACACAGATAACTCTCGACTTCTCCGTCTTCCAGCCAGAACTGGCTTTCCTCATCGGCAAAATCCACGCGCCCGTCCTTCTTGGAGAATTCGACTTTCTCCGGCCGTGATGCACCAACGCTGTGCGTCGACACCTCACACACAATCTCCTTCAGCATTTCCGGGAACGCCAGTTCTGGACTCGTATTGATCAGCGTGCTGATGCGCGCGGTCCAAGGATGTAGGGGTAGCTGAGGCGCATCTCCTGCGAGCAAGGTTAGCCACATCCGTGCGATCAGCGACTATCAGCAAGACTCACGGACGAACACCCTCTTCCCTATCGGTAACCACAAGTGCCGCAGCTCTCCTTGTCGATCCGCAAATACCACACCCACCGAGCTCTCCCTCGCATCGAAAGGGTAGCTAGGGTTGAAGGAGTCGTCGATCCGGACTGGAGGTGGTATGCTCTGATTTGCATCGCCCATAGGATGTTGCGCTTCCGCTTGCGCATTTGCTACCAGGCGATCTCGAGGCAATCCAGGTCGCGCGGCCACTATCGTGAGGAAGCTGCAAAGTAACAGCTGTAATGGTATCAGCTGCATGGTGAAGATGCGGTTCTGTTGATCTGGTAAATTGCAGGGGGAATTGCCGCTCCAGGAAAGATGCTGTAGTCGATGTATCCAGGTTGGAGATATTGATCAAGAAGATCAGATCTCGCGGAGCGAACTTGCGAAGATCAAAAGCAGCAGTAACAACTGGATTTGAGGACAAACCCGCGAAAGCAAGCAAGAATGCTCCCGCCGCGTCCTCAATCAAGGCTGGAATGTATCGCACCTGCAGGCGATCACAAACCTTGCCCATACATTCAGCGGGTGCCAAGCCATACGGAAGGTATCACGGACTTCTTACTTGCAGTGCCAATGGTATTGCCACGTCATGTGGCCATGTGTACAACTCTTCTGCTCGAGCAGCGGTCTGGAAACGCGTGACCAGTATATATACCAAGCAATCTGTCTTATGCGAAGGTGGCTAGGGGACGCGCTTCTACCCCAGCCCACCAGTGCGACTTCACGAGCTTTTTGGGACCCCTTTAATTACCGGCTTTCCCGTGTCATCTTCCGTTGTTTCCTGTACCATGCTTGGCAAGATGAACCTTCGATAGCGAGAGCATACATGCATCGTCTTCGCAAGAGCGAAGGTATGTCATGCACGTGGTGATGTCTCAGTAGCTCGTGACCAACGGTGCACGACGTAGGCACATGTCTCAGGCCATCCATTGTCAACACCTCCCACGTGAGAGGCTAGAGGAGAGCTCACAGACACAATACTCAATGCCATGGTCCGTTCAATCATACTGTATGCGTTCTGTTTGACTCCGCGCTCATCCTATCATAATACACAAAGTAATCATCATCCCACCACCGCCTCCCTCGCTCGCGCAACCTCCGCCATGACCTTTGACTTCCGAGAGTTAGAACGTCCCTATCCTCCACGCTCTCCAAACTCCCTCGCCCAGTCCTCAAACTCCTTCAAGCCCTGTTTGCTCACTGAAGGTCGAATGTTGACCAGACTCGCTTCAAAGTCTTTCATCTGTATTGGTCGAATGTCATCGGGTGACATGTGCAGTAATCGTTCTCCCAGGGATCGGAGTGGTCCCATTGCTGCATCTTTGGCGAGTGCTGTGATGTCGGAGCCTGAGAAGCCATCTGTGAGTTGGACGAGGACTTTCATGTCGCGGTCCTTTAGGCTGTGTCGTTGCGCAGCGAGCAAAGTGCGGAGCTGTTGCTCGCGGACAAAGTCTTCTGGCAGTGGAATGTATTGCCTCCGCACGAATCGTCGTCTGGCAGCTTCGTCGATCGCCCAAGGTAGGTTGGTTGCAGCCAGAACCAGGACTCTCGATGCATCGCCTGTAGTGGACTCACGACCAGCTGCAGCTTTCTGTAGGTCAGACCAGCCGATGAGGAACTCGGTTTTGATCCTTCTTGTAGCTTCGTGCTCGCTGCTACCACCTCGACTGCCCAGTAAAGAGTCAATCTCGTCGACGAAGATGATACTCGGCGCAAGCTCCTTTGCCAGGGCGAAAAGCGCGCGAACCAGCTTTTCACTTTCACCCAAGAATTTCGACGTCAAGCTGCTAGCTGATATGGCGAAGAACACACTCTTGCTCTCGGTTGCTACAGCACGAGCAAGCATTGTCTTTCCCGTTCCAGGAGGTCCAAAGAGGAGCATACCTCTTGCTGGCTCGCGGAGACCCATGAATAGGTCTGGCCGGAGGAACGGATAGACGACAGTCTCTTTGAGGGCAGACTTGGCGATGTCAAGACCTGCGACATCGTCCCAGTGCACCTCATCACCTTGAATGACAATCTCGTTGAAGATCTGCTTTGCTGCAGCTTCGTCCACGCCCTTCGGTAGGTTCTTCATGACTTTCTTCACCCGCTGCTCCCACACCTGCTCTTCACTCGGTGATTCTGCATAGTCGGAATCCGGAGAATCGTCTGTCGTGGGTGGGGTCATCGCTCGCGCTGGTACAGGTTTGCTCTCGATCTTTCGCTTTGCACTCGGCCTTCGTGAAGCTCCACCTGCGCCGCTGCTCGGGAGGTGATTCTTGCTTGTGGGCGGTATCGTATTGTCGAGTCTTTGCCGCTCCGCCATGGCGTTCACGACGCCCGCGACTCTACCGCCAACGGCTTTGCGCTGTATGGCTAGCTTTGGGCTTGTTCTCGCAGGTACTGTCTTGCCAGCTGCTGATCGTGATGGCCCATCAGAGTCGGAGTTCCGACCACTAGGTTTACCTGGAACAGGAGGGGGTGCTCTTTTTGTTCGTGCGGGCGAGCTTGGATACTCCTTCATATATGATATCGAAGTCGGTCCTCCCATCGAAGCTAGTGTTGCAGGTGGTGCTTGTGATTGATTCGACGTCGGTGGCGCGGAGTGGGGCGGGGGCGGAGGAGCCTTTGCGGTGTCTACAGAGCTGTTGCTGTGGTTGAAGGCTGCTTGTGCATAAGGATTCATGGTAGGATATTCAGGGTATGGAGGTGGGTAGCTGCGCGTCTTGTTCAATCCTTCATGATCACTGGTGCTGTGCTGCTGGACATAGTCGGACGGACTGGGTGGTCGTACGAATGCATTGTCGGATGCCCTCCTGTCTGGCGCCATCGCGTTGTCCTGCTTTGGTCGTTCCACCAGTGATCTGGTATACGGGTCCCATGATGTCGCTGTCGCAGCCGAGCTAGTCGCGAGATTCGAGCTTCCATTCTGCGGCAACGATGGCCTCGGTGGACGTCCTGACCAGCTCAGACTCGCGGCGCTGGCAGCGGCTGGTGGAGGCCGACTGCGCATACTACTGGCCATCTTTCCGCCTGACGACGCCCGGTCCTTGTTACCCGCCCGTAATGTCTTCAACATGCCGCCCTTCTTCTCCGGACTAGGTGTTCTTGCTCTTGAGCTGTCGCCAACAGGTGTCGTCAGATTAGATGACAATCCAGGCTGCAAACTCCTAGTCCGCGGCATATCATCTGCTGAGCTCTTTGTGGTGTTATACGAAGGTCGTGGAGGTTGCGCCGGTCGTCGTTCGGTGAATGCTTGAGGCTTTGGAATGCTCGCATAAGTCGCTTGCGGTATGGTATCATTGCCCAGCCATCCAGGAGTACTACTTTGACCATTCGACGATGACTGCTGTATCGAAGCCAAAGACTCCCTGCTCTTAGAAAGGACGTTCGGGCCAGTGCTGATGTCTCCTCCCGCCGCTGCCTTTGCTTCCTCCGCTGCTTCCAGCCGGCTCTTTCGCAGTGCTTCGAGCAAGTCTACCCGTTCCTTACACTGCAGCTCCATGGCTCGCAGTGAATCCTGCAAAGCCTTCTCCGTCTCGGATCGTGGTGCGTAGTTGGAGGGCATCTTGTAGGCATTGTGGTAGTAGATCTGGTCGAGTGCATTGCGCCAGGCTCGCAGCGCTTCGGCTTCATTGTTCTGTGGTTGTGTGGTGGTCAGTCGCGATGCAGCGCGTGACACAGCCTCTCTCCTCTGCACACATACCTGCCCCTCGAAGTAGATTGCTGTTGAGCATATCAGGTAGCATTCGTCGTACGTCTTTTGCATCGCAGACGAGGGTGTCTTTCTCATCATCGTGGCCGTTTCTCTCTCATGGAGGCATGTGCCTGGGGTGCAAGAGTAACATTAATGTGAATGCCCAGCCGTCGAAGTCGTGGTCGTCGGGCTGTCTTTGGGCGCAACTCAACTGTCCCTACGTCAGACCCGGCAACGCTTGCGCTAGACGAAGGAAATCGGCATCCATGATCCAACAAGCCACACTAGGATGACATGCGCCACGGTTCACGGTTCTATATATGTTTCATATGTTGCATTACACCTTTCATCGGACCATCACCAACATTGTACAGCGCTTTGAGCATATCGCGTGAAGTGAATGTCGCAGGCGATGCGAGCCTGGCGTCCAGCATCATGCGCTCTCAGACTTCGTAAAGTCTCACGCCCCTATTCTGCAGCAACCACTCTGAGATATCCCTTGCAAAAGCCAAAAGCCATTGCAGAACTTCTGCATAAGAATGAAGCATCAGATGATGTACAGATCGACGGCTGGGTCAGATCAGTGCGGAAGCAAAAGCGCGTTGCATTCATCGCATTGGGTGATGGATCAGCAATCGATCCTCTGCAGGCCGTCTTGAAGCCGGAACAAGCTGCAGAATTGTCGCATGGAACCGCAGTGCGGCTAAGAGGATCGTGGGAACCATCTCAGGGAGGAAAGCAGAGCTTCGAACTCCAGACCAAGGAAGTCGCAATACAAGGCGCCAACGATGCTGAAAGCAATCCATTGCAGCCGAAGTTCCAGACTGCAGAGTACTTGCGAACTATACCACATCTACGGCCTCGAATCCCAGCCAACGCATTATTGCTACGCCTGAGGTCGCAAGTGATCGCAAGCCTTACGCGATGGTTTGGCGAACAAGATTTCGTGCAGACTCACACGCCTATCATTACATCCTCCGATTGTGAAGGTGCGGGAGAGGTATTCACAATCTCGTCGAACGCTTCGAAAGACTCACCACAAAAATCCGAGCCCGAAGATCAAGCTCAGGTAGAGCATTTCTTCAGATCCCCGAAGTATACCACAGTTTCCTCACAACTGCATCTGGAAGCACTTGCGCAGGCAGTGAACAGAGTCTGGACCTTGTCACCAACCTTCCGTGCAGAGAAGAGCGATACAGCTCGACATCTGAGCGAGTTCTACATGCTCGAGGCTGAGCAATGTTTCGTGAGCGACTTGAATGCAGTCATGGATGTGGTTGAAGGCATGATGCGAGCCGTGGTCAATGACCTAACAGCATCAAAACTGAGTCAAGAGCTGCTCCGAGCACGAGAAGCATCTGCTAAGGAGACAGATACTGACGATCATGTGGCCACGAATGTCGCAAATCTGGAGGAAAGATGGCAAGGGATAGTCTCTGCAGACGCTTGGCCTCGAATTACCTACTCAGAGGCCATCAACGAGCTGAACAAGGCCGGCTTCAGCTTAGCATACGAGAGTGGTCTGGAGACCGAGCATGAGCGCTGGATTGCACAGCATCTCGGCCAGGGTAGGCCCGTCTTCGTGAGGAACTATCCAGCCATCCAGAAACCCTTCTACATGCTTCCCAACGCCAGCGGCGGGAGAATAAGAGGTACCGACACGGTGGCATGCTTCGATCTGCTTGTGCCTGATCTTGCCGAACTGGTTGGAGGGTCACTTCGTGAGCATCGTCCGAGAGAGCTGCTGGAGGCTATGCAGAAGAAAGGCCTTGCAGGAGGTAACCTGGACTGGTATCACGACTTGAGGAAATATGGAAGTGTACCGCATGGAGGCTTCGGCTTGGGCTTCGATCGACTGCTGTGCTATCTCAGTGGTGTTGGCAATATTAGAGATGTCGTTGCTTTTCCACGATGGTACGGCAGGTGTGAATGCTGATAAGGAGTTTTGCTGTTTGACTAGCCTTCGCTGCTGTCGTGCGACATCCGCAATAGCACGAAGCTGGGATGTTGACTCCCAAAGTTCTCCGCGGCGATAGCTTGGCTGGGAGCTCGATCAATCAACAACGCATCTGAAAGAAGAAATCAGGTGTGAAGAAGTGGTGTTGCAGCGATACGGCGCCACGCGGCAGAATCTGACCACATCGCTCGGAGTATGTAAGCACAACGAGAGAAGTGCAGCATAACGAAGCTCCGAGATACCCGTTGTGGGAAGACTTCGTCGCAGGAAACTAGCAGCGAGGCTAGATTTTATGCACCAGTCTCCGGTCTCGCAAACCTGCCAAACGAAGTGAGAGGCGCGCCAGCGGACAGCGATCTTCCCAAGGTCTGTGAGGATGGCGAACAAGGAACGCGTCTGTTCATGTATGGTTGTTCAGTAGATATGATAGCCGCGTCTGTCGTCAAAGAAGCAACGCAAGGTGTGCATCAATGCATAGGATAGCCGATGAATTAGAGGAGCAGTCGCTAAGACAGGTAATGAGTCAATGAAAAGGTGGTGTGCAACGCATCAATCGGCACTACAGAGCGTGTGCATTGACTCTGATGGCTAAGCAGGACCGAGGCGGTAAAAGTGCAAACTTTCCTAGCATCTGGTCTGGCTGCAGCGAACTGCAGAGAGAGTTTCGCACTGTGAGGTCCTCCTCTACTGTATACCAGACATCACCACACACACATACGTACACCGGCCTTGCCTCTTGTGTCTCTTTGTTCGACGCGATCTTGCACGACCGACGACCTGTTTCCTGCCCCGGAGATTCGACGCTCTGATCCGCCGCCCATCGCTGGATCTGATATCGGCACGCGAGAGCTCTCCAGCAGCCAGAGCAATTCCCATCGCATGTCGGCATCATCAACACCAAGCATCGTGGGAGCGATTGTTGGTTCGCCAGGCCCTATGGCGGCGCATGATAAGCTCTTGCTGGAGGAGCAGGAAGAATACGAGTGCGTGGCCATGCAATTGCGCACACACAGGGCCGACGATGTACTGACGCGTGCCTCAGCTATGAATCGCTTCCACCTAACTTCTCGCTGGCGGCCAACATGGCTGCCGGCGCCTTCGCTGGCATTGCAGTATGTGCGCCGGACACTGGAAAGGGGTATCGACGCTGACATCGCTGTAGGAACACACGGTGATGTACCCCATCGATCTGCTCAAGGTGCGTTCGGACTTCCGGACTACGAGGCCAAGGACGGCCAGCTAATATCTCCCATACAGACGCGAATGCAAGTGGTTAGCCCAACTCCCGGCGCGATATACAGTGGCATCGGCAATGCGATATCGACCATCTCAAGAGCTGAGGGTTACATGTCGCTATGGCGAGGAGTGTCCAGCGTGGTAGTCGGAGCAGGTGCGACCCCACGAACACTCAGAAACCACGCCAAGCAGACATTGACAACTGTACAGGTCCTGCGCACGCTGTCTACTTTGCGACGTACGAAATGGTCAAGCAAGCGATGGGTGGCAATGCCGTGGGCCACCATCCGCTCGCAGCTGGTAAGGGCGAAGAAGCAAAATACTGAATAAGACGAGACTGACACAGTATAGCCTCTAGTGGAGCAGCAGCGACCATCGCCAGCGACGCCTTCATGAACCCATTCGACGTGATCAAGCAGCGAATGCAACTACACGGGTCGACATACCGCTCCATTACCGACTGCGCGCGAACCGTGTTCCGGAACGAAGGACTCCGCGCATTCTACGTCTCCTACCCTACGACTCTCACCATGACCGTGCCTTTCACCGCACTTCAATTCACCGCCTACGAATCCTTGACGAAGTTTATGCAGAACCATCGGAAATCCGGCTACGACCCACTCACGCATTGCATCGCTGGAGGTACCGCTGGTGGTGTCGCAGCAGCAGCGACCACTCCATTGGATGTCATCAAGACACTACTACAGACGAGAGGCTCCTCAACGGATGCAGAGATCAGGCAGTGCAGAGGGTTGTGGCCAGCAGCGGGCATCATCTGGAGAAGAGAAGGCATGAACGGGTTCTTCCGCGGCATGAAGGCACGCATTATCACGACGGCACCAAGCACAGCTATCTGCTGGACGGCATACGAGTTGGCAAAGGCGTACTTTATCCGCGTGGAAGGAGAATCATGAAAGGTTCCACCGCAAATTCCATCGACATTGCCTCGGCAGACGGGCTGAAAGCCGCGCTCCGTGCAACATTCGGGCTGCGTTGCGCCAATGCGCACTCGCCGTGCAACTGCGCTTGAGTCACAACGAGATGACGTGTCGCGAGCAAAATCGTACGAAGGAACCAGTCTGGCCATACCGAGAATGCAGGCGACACCGGAGACAGCGCTCGTAGGGCACGTGCGAGAAAGAGAAATGCATGACACGGCGCTTGGAAAGGACAACGGGGAGGAACTTCTGGGAAAAGTCAGCACTCGATACGCATGATACCAGCTCGAGGACCTATGCGAAGAGATTGCTGGGATGCTTCCTGGCAGACGGCGCAAATGAAATCTTGGCGATGTGTTGATAGATCTGAGCTTTACAACGACCAGTGGGTAATGGTCGATTAGTGTGTACATATGCGAGTGAGAAGCGCCATGCAAGTGGCTTTCACGTTAGGGCGTCGATGCCATTATTCCACTGTCCTGAGGTCTTGGTCCGCAGTCGCACTTTGAGGCTTCCAGTTTGTCTCGGGCAAAGAGATTCGTCTCAGGCTCATGCCATTCCGTCACGGTACGTACATCATAAGATTCCTCATTCTGGTCGTTCGTCGTTATGTTCTAACCATCCTTCTGTACAGTATCCACAATTTGAGCTATCATACAGTTCTCGTTCGACTCCGCAGCATCTACTGCTTCGCGCTCAACTTCTGGTCAAGTCACGTCTGTACTGGTATTCATGTCGCATGCTGTGACACTGCGGCTTCTCGCACCAATTTGAGCTGCTCGCTCGCCGGTGCCCATATACTTCAATCGAGGAATGCACCCATCACCCTATCCCTGCTGCGCTCTCGAAGCAGCAAAATCATCTTGATCGCCCGTCCCGAGTCGTCGTATCTTAACACGATCACTTTGGCTCAACTCAGTCTCTCTGTTCACTCACACCTAACCTGGGAGGACTGCGCTCACCGTTCAACTCTCACACCCTCCAGCTCCCGCTGCCCCGTCTGCAGCACATTCTGATTCTTCGCATTCGCCGCAGCCGCCTTATTCACATCCTTCCTCGGAAATCGATTATCGATCTCGCTATTCAGCGTCCCTCGCAGCGTCTCACCGACACCATGGATTCCTTTCGCGGCGGCCTTGAGGTTCGCGAATATGCCGGACTGGTTTTGCTGTGGCTGAGGTGTTAGACCTGCGGTCGCGCCGGCGTTGGAGTGCGTGTAGGGAGGGGAGCCACCCGTCGTGGTAGGGGAGACCGGGTGCGAGGAGAGGCCTCCTCCTAGTGGGGCTGGAGCGTTGGGACCTCCTGCTCGGGCGGGATAGCTGAAGTTTGCGCCTCCACTGAAGCCTTGGATGGGACTCTCCGGGTCTGGCTCACTGACTTCGCTGATGCGTTGTTGCGCGAGTGTCGATTGACCAAGGTCGCGGGACCTGCGGTTGGGACTGCGCTGCGGTACGTTGGGGTTTGGGTCGAGTGCGCCCGTAGCCGACATTGGTGGTGCATTGTTGACGTCGCCGTAAGAGGCCTGGGGCTGGAGTGTTTGAGCGGTAGGTGGTTGCACAGCGTTGTCTGGCATTTCGGAGACATTGCTATCTCTGTGGCCAAGATTTGGGGCTCCAGGCTGCAGTGAAGCGCTGGGCTCAACGGCGACCTCTGTGCTCACGGGCTTGCCTCCTTTGGTTGTCGTTGTTGTCGTAGTGGTCATTGTAGTCGTGGTCGTCACCACTTCACCCGTGTTGTCGTCGGTAACGTCCCCAGTCAGCTTGTTCAACGTGAGGTCCCTCTCTGCGCTGACTCCAGGTATTTGCCCATGATTCTCGACCGGGACGGTGTTCGTCGACGTATCCCCGGACATGTTGCCTCCGGACAGTGGCGTTGCATCCGTTTCGCTGTTTGCGTACGCAGAGTCTTGTATCGATGAGTTCTGCAGTGACGGGTTGGGGTTGAGCGCGTGGGTGCTATTCCCAACGATAGGTGAAGTTATGACCGGCTCGTGCTCTGTGACCTGACCATCCTTGGACTTTTTGCTGCCGAAGAGTCCACTGAGTCTTCTCTTCTCCTTCTTCTGGGCTGAATTTGGCTGGAGCGTCTGCTCTGGTTGAGGAGTAGTCTCCTTGCGGTCCTTTCTAAGCTTCATGTCTTTGAACATATGGTACGTGCGCCGTACAGTTGATGTGGGACTGTGGGTTCCTCTGGGAGACGTGAAACACAAAAAAGCAATCAATCTAAGGTTACTGTGTCAGTGATAGAAGAAGAGGTATACGCATCAGCTATTCGTAAGGTGTGCCTCAAACTTGCAGCAGCTCCATCGCTCCATCCGAGTGATGTCACTAAGGCTGATCTCTGCCACTAACGTCTTGCACACGTCGCGATACCTGCTTGCGCCACATCTGTTTCCTTGATCGAGCGCAAAGTAAACGAGGAGGACGTCGAGTCAGTGGCTGCAGTCTCGCGATTGTGGTGTTCCGGCATCATGTGTGGCTGAATCTCAGGGAGCGTAGCATCGCAGTGGCGCTGGGTTGCTCGTCCAGCAGCAGACTCGCGGCCGTGAATGCTGTGATACGCGTTACGAGGCCATTTAGGTGTATGCCACTCGTGTACTGGTGGCATGTCTGGTCTTTGTGCCGGAGTGGCGGTGCAGTTCTGTATGAACCTACTTCACTGGGATACCAAGACAGCACTATATCGCACGTCTTTGTCAGCCCATCGTGTTCGTGGCCCGTGTATCTCTCATTCGCCCCGTGAGCGCGATGCTGTCGTAATCCATTCGGGTTGCGATATGTTCATGTCTCGGTCGCGTTGCTGGCATATCGTGGCGTTGCTGCCAACACAGTTAATCTCATCGACTGGCTTCACACTACATCCCGAGGCGCCGTAGACTCTCGTGATGCTTCCTAAGATTGGCGACGGTGTTATAGGCTGTCTGCAACACACCTGTGGTCGGTATAGCTGTGTTCGTGGTTGATGTTGTTCAAAGAGGTTGACGTCAAGCACGAACGATGTGGCACAAAGTTGAGGATCTCAAATGTCGATTGTCGAAGTGACCGGAAATACGTACGTCGACAGTACTCGACAAATAGTAGTTGCAACAGCATCAGAACAAAACAGACAATATCATGTGGTCGCGATGAAATGGAAAATCGATTCAGAGCAAGTGCATGTGTTGTATTGACGATGTTATCGCCGTCCCATGACTTTAACTAGCACGCTACCATAAGAGCACTAGCTGACTGTACACACACGAGTCATGAGTCTATAGTCTGTCGAGCCTTCAGAGACCAAACACCACAACGCCACGCCCAGTGGTTCCACAGCAGACTCGTTTAACTTAGTCCAGCTGTACCGACTCTCATACGCTGCTCGACTGGTACGAGTAGACCGTCGCGATCCTTGCCAAGAGCAGTGCCCTTGCTCCAACCCATCTTCTCCATCATGCGATGGCCAAAGCTGTTCGAGCTGATCTCCGCAGCACCAGCACCGACCAGCTCGCCATGACGAACAGTAGCGGCATCAAGGCCACCGCCACCACGTCCACCACCACGACCACCTCGAGTGCTTCCTCGTGCATTCCTCTTTGCTATTCTGGTCGCCTTGGTGTTGGTCAAGAAGCCACGAGTTGATTCCTTGATCACATCGTTGAACATGCCTTGATCGTAGATAGCTGTGCGGCTAGTCTTTGTGACGACAGTGAAGCGCTTCTTGCCGGCGCCTCGCGAATTCGAGTTCAGGTTTAGAGCCATCGCAATCTCGTGCAATGCCTTCCTATCGATCTTAGCCATAGGTGGGAATGCGCGTTCGCGATGCTCGTCGCTTCGCAAGAAGTCTCTGAGCTCGTCGTGGACTTGCTTCATGTCCATGCCGAGTGGGTATCTTTGACTCAGATCCGCCTTGCCCTTACGACCGGCAGAGCCGAGCAGGCCTTCACGTCGAAGTTCTTCGCGTTCGGCCTTCTTAGCAGCCTTCTTGCCCCGATCAGTGTCCCACTGGCTTCTTAGCTCTTCTTTCAGGTCCTCATCAGACAGGATCTCAAGCTCTTCCGGAAGCTGGCCCTTTCTGCCCTTCTTTCTTGGACGCAGCGAGGGTCGCTCGTAGTCCATGATGTCGAAGCCATTCTCGCCATATTGATCGACAGCGTCTGCGAGCATGGATGCATCTGGGAAGTTCTCCTTGCGATCACCTCTATGACGGCGCATGCTAGGCGTCTTGGTAGCATGGCCGAAAGAATACTTGGAGAGGTCACCCAAACCAGCACGTGCAGCCTGGATGTCGCCAAAGCCATCATCTGAGATGTCCATGCCATTGTCGAGTATCAGCTCGTCCGAGCCCATTCCAAGCTCTTCCTGCTTCGCCAGTAGGCGTGCAACCTGCTCATCCGTCATGCGATCTGCTCGGCGTTGGCGCAGGTCATCCTCATCTTCCCACTGTTCGCGTTGGGCATATTCCAGCTCGTCCTCAAGATCAGAGGAATCCATGTCGCGTGAATCGTCAGATGACAACTCATCTGGATCGGGGTTCATCTCGCTGTCATCCTCATCCTCCCAGTCGGAGACCTCATTGAGCTTGTATGTGCCCTCCGGTTGGCTGGTAGTCTTCTTGTGCCTGGGTAGCAGTTCACCATCGCTTACTGGCTTCCCATCAACCACCATTGCTGGCGGGAAGCGCGAGTCCACATTCAGGGAAGCCAGAAGAGCGGCATCGACATCGTCGGCGCCATCCAGCGCCGCCTGCGCCCTCATGTTCATCATGTAGTCATACGTCGCTTCACTGTCGCTCGCATCGTCGTCTGATGTGATTGCTGCGCGCATGGCACGATTGTCTTTCTTTCTTCCGCGCTTGGTCCTGCGCTTGGATGACTTCGAAGATTTCGAGCTCTCATTCGAGGCAAGCTCCTGAAAGTCGAGCTGCGCCGCCTTCTTATCGCGGAGAGTTTTCTTCCAATCCGCCTGTAGTGAAGCAATAGTGTCTTCAGCGCCCTTCTCGTTCTCTTTGCCCTTGGGGTTTGCGAACTGCACCTTCGAGTCTTTAGGTGGAGACTGCTCGAGCCTCTTCATTTCTGCGGCAGATGGGCCAAGGTCAGGTCGTGGCTTGCCCTTGTTCTTCTTCCAGTAGGGTGTCTCTGGTGCTGGCTCCCAGGCGTCGTTCGGCTGGCTAGGCTGCTTGGTTGGCCGAGATCCCCAGCCGCTTGGGGGTAGTGTCGATTGTCGTGGAGCGGTGCTGAGTGCGTTCAGTAAGTCATCTGTCACATGTGGACTTTGTTGTCTGGACGAGCGAACTGGGGGTGCTGGCGTAGGCTTTGCGGATCGTGTGACAGGATTGTTAAAGATAGTCGGCTTGTTGCGGCCGCTGAAGACAATGACCTCTTCGCTAGAGTCTGATCGCGCGGGTGATGGTGCTCGCTTGACAGGACGCTTGCCATTGGCCTTCGACTTGCTTGCCAGGCTTGCGTCGCCAACAGTGTCCACCACGAACAGGTTGTCCGACATGTCTACATCTGCTGGACGTCGCTCCGGGCTCTTACCAACACCAATAGTGTTCAGATCTGAAGTAGATGCCGTCGCGGTGTCGTCCTCGAACTGTATGTGCGACGTCTGGATGTGCATGTTCGCCATGCCTTGCTCTGATATCTCAATGTCCGCCTCCATGATGTTTGTCTGCAATTCACTGTCGTCAATATCCTCCTCGTCCTCGTCCTCACTATCACTATCGTCAAGAGCAATATCGCCGTCTGTGTCTCGAGGTTGCGGTAGTGATGATGTGTCGACGCCGGCGCTGACGAAAGAGATGCCCGTGTGACGAAGCTTCGGGGCGGCATTCGCGCTGCGGGGTGTGAAAGATGGGCTGTTCTGCTGCGCGAAGCCACGAAAATGGATGGGCGTATCCTCATCTGCAACAACATCTCAGCAACTACTACATGTCGAGGTGGCAACAGTATGTCTAACCCCAATCACTGTCTGCTAGCATCTGCTGCTGAGCATAGCTCGGTCTGGGAGTGCGAGGTGTGTTGCCTCCCTTTGCCTTCTGCTTCTGCTTCGCGCGCCCGTTCTGTGCCTTCTTCTTCGCCATCGTGATCGCTGTCTTGATGCAACCGTCTTCGAGCCGTGCACTGCGGCTGTGTCTAACAGTCTACGGCTAGCAATCGGTCACTCACAATAAGCAATGAGCGACTGCGGTCAGTCTAGCAGAATGGCAGAGTCGATGCAAACAATGAAGTCCAGCTCCACCGCGAGAGGACCTCTGTAGTTCGTTCCCTTTGACACGATGTGGGCTCGATGACATGCTTCACCCTTCATGCTTCGGAGTCAGATGCGGCTAAAGCTTATCGCGCCCGAACCCTGCATCTTCGATCCGCGCACGGGCAGTGCTCTCATCCATCTGCCATCTTACTGCATCACTACCAGCCACAGAGTCGTCACAGTCATTCACTGCAAGGTGTCGTGTCTCTACTCAGTGTCTGTGCACCGGGAAATCCACCTGCACGAGGGCAGCTCATCTGTGAAGCTTGCGCCCTCTCCGCTGTACCTGACGATAGGCAGCTCCCAGCCAGCTGAAGCACCGACCCTGACATCACATGCGACTCGTCCACCGCTGATGGTCTCGTGAACACCTGACTGGCCATAGAGAGGGCAAACCGTCGCCGGCTCCTTGTCATCTTCCTACCACACACGCCTCGCCATGAACGAGTTCGCCCGCTTCTCCAAGCGAGCCGTTGACTACATCTTCGACCGGCCCGTCAGGAACGAGGACTCGTCGCCGATATGGTGCCTTGGGCGATCCTACGAGTCTGGCTATGAAGCATCAAGACCACCTACTGCCTCTGGCACCTCGCCATCATCACAATCCGATGCATCACATGCCGACTCGGCGATAGTCACACAATCCTCAACATTACCAGCGTCGACCAAGGCAGAAGAGCAGGGAGAGGCCAACGATGAAGAGCTGGTCAAAAGCTTCGATCAGGTGCAGCTATCAAAGTCTATGGATGAGGAAGATCTAGGATGGCCTTCAGAGTTCCTTGAAGACGTCGAGTCGAGGATCTGGTTGACATATCGGAACAACTTCCCACCTATACCCAAGTCGAGCGAAGCAGCTGCCACTTCGGCTATGTCATTCACGACGAAGCTACGGAACTTCGCCAACAAAGACGGCTTTACCTCAGACACCGGCTGGGGTTGCATGATCAGAAGTGGACAATCCTTGCTTGCGAACGCGATACTGGTACAGAGGCTGGGTAGAAACTGGAGGAGAGGAGACCACGAACGGCAGTACAAGGACATCCTATCTCTCTTTGCGGACACTCCAGAGTCTCCACTGTCGATACACAAGTTCGTGGAGCACGGAGCTCAAGCTTGTGGGACCTATCCCGGGGAGTGGTTCGGCCCAAACGCGACTGCTAGATGCATACGGTGAGTAGATCGTGAATAGCGCCCTGGGGCTTATCGCTAATTTCCCGTCCAGTGCGCTTACAGAGAAGTACCACGAAGCCGGCCTCCAAGTCTACGCCCGACCGAATGACAGCGACGTCTACGTTGACTCCCTCATGCAGACCGCAACACAGAAAGACGCAGACGACAACTTCCAGCCCACCTTAATCGTTCTCGGAATCCGCCTTGGAATCGAGAAAGTCACACCCGCCTATCACGCCGCCCTCAAGGCAGCTCTCGAACTCCCTCAAAGCGTCGGGATCGCAGGCGGCAGACCCAGCAGCAGCCACTACTTCATCGGCCACCAAGGCGACAACTTCTTCTACCTCGACCCGCACTACACCAGAACCATGCTATCACCCCAGCCCTCCACAGAAGATATCGAAACCTGCCACACTAGACGTGTCCGAAGGCTGAGCATCGCAGAAATGGACCCCTCCATGCTCCTCGGATTCCTGGTCAGATCGAAAGAGGAGTTCGAAGAATGGAGGAAAGCAGTTTCCGAGATGCCTGGAAAGGCGATTATTCATATCCACGAGACAGAGCCAAAGTATGCGACCGGGAACGAGCGCGCTGGAGCCGTAGATGAGGTCGAGACGCTGGAAGAATCGTTGGATGAGGATGATTTGTGAGGCACAGCACCTGCGCTGTTGCCTATGCCGTATGAAGTCACGAGGGAATGGTCATGCGAGTTGATCTCAAGCATTCTGCATATTCTGGCGTTCGAGTTGTTCGTCCTTGGAGGGATTCCGTCATCGGCGCATTTCGAGGTCGCAGTCGATAGATACCCCCAATATCACACCATCAGCCTGGACCTGCTCCCTTCCCATTTCAATGCATCTTCCCGATCCCGTCCATTCCAATACACCCGACATCCAGCCTCTCCTCTCATGCCAACCAGCCAATACTCCCCTCAAACAATCGGCTCCGATCCGCTCGCTCCGTGCATCTCATGGTGAAATTTCGGCCTCAGGATAGCAAATCCCTTTGTTTTGGCTTGATTAGTCATACGCGTCGTCGAAGGCACAGCACCTGCCACTGCATTGTGTCGCGCAGTTTGCTGTTTCTAGAAAAACTTCGCCGCTTGAAGGCGAGAACGCTGGTTTGGAGCAGGGCCAGCTTGCGGTGGAGAAAGCGCGAAAGATGCAAGTGAGAAATGAGAAGTGGCAGTCAGGCAGTACTGTTTCGAAATCATGCATTCATCTCAAGCTGTTGTGCCTGAGCACTGCTCGCTGTTACTACTGTACAGCCCATCATGCTCGATGCGCGCCGCCTGCTGCGGTAGCGCTGGTGGTATTGTGAGCACTGTAAAATGAAATACCATAAGCAAACCCATCCCATGATCGCATTATCAAACGCCTTCGGCCACCTTCATGAGCCCTGACCCGAACTTGGTATGACAGAAACCAAGTGTCATTGTGGAAAAACAAACGCCGTATCATCACACCCGTGACGGTGATGCGCGCGCTTACTTCGTCGAGGAAGAGTATTTGGTGACGGCCTTGGTGCCCTCAGACACGGCGTGCTTGGCGAGTTCACCGGGGAGGATCAGTCGTACGGATGTCTGGATTTCGCGCGATGAGATGGTCGACTTCTTGTTGTATGCGGCGAGCTTGGATGCCTCGGTTGCGACGCGCTCGAAGATGTCGTTGACGAAAGAGTTGAGGATGGACATGGCACGGTTGGAGATACCGGTGTCTGGGTGAACCTGCTTGAGGACTGTGGGAAAAGACGCGTCAGCAAATGAGTCATTGATGAAATACGACTTCAGAATGAAGCGCAGATGAGATGAGGAAAGTCGTACCCTTGTAGATGTATGAGGAGTAGGTCTCCTTTCTGGTCTTGGTGCGCTTCTTCTTGTCACCGGTGGCAGCGGCGGTCTTCTTGCCAGCCTCCTTCTTCTCTGCAGGGGCCTTGCCAGCTGGTGCCTTGCCGGCGGTGGTTGGGGTCTGGAAGCAAACGCGTCAGTTTCTGTGTTGGATGCGCCGGAAACGCAATTCGGGCTCAAAGTACCTTTTGTGCTGCCTTTGGTGCCATTTCGACGTCTGTTTCTGATGAACTTGGGTGGTGGAATTGGTTTGAGATGGTGTTGATGGATGGATGCGGTAGTCGATGGATGCTGCAGAGTTGTGTGAGGAAAGGAAGAAAGTCGTTGGCGAAGTTGCGAGGGCAAGCCCGCTTCTTAAAGTGCGGGCTCAGCGCTGCAAGCTCCCACATCAACGCGACTTCTTGTTGTGAGCGCGCACGTGCCACCCGCTTCGCAACGCGCTGCGCTTTCCTTCAGTGATCCCCACAACCGCACTCTTTGGCCTGCACTTTATAAGCCCGGCTTCCCACCTGCACTTTGCCAGCCTCTCTCTTCCCTTCCATCTCTCAACAACAGCATCCATCACGACAATCAGCTCCACCACCCATCCACATCACCACTAACCACATTTCTCACCCAAACCACCCACAAACACCAAATCCA